>NW_028136552.1:0-1200000 GCF_964662115.1 Mustela nivalis | reverse complement strand
AAGCACAAACTCGGGTTAAGGTTAGCGGTGAGGTGATCGCAGGCCCAATGCATAGACCTGGAGGGCAGCTCGTCTGGAACTATAAATTAGTTGCCTTGAAGGTGGTAGCACAGGCTTGTGTATCTGGCTTTTGTGTCCAGGATGGCCTCGGAATACAGGTGTGGTCTCATGGATCCATGGGAGATTTTTCCTCTCAAGGATCCTAGCGGCTCCCTATACTATGGTGGCTTTCTTGGCGAAGGGGAGAGTGCTATTTTCCATCTTAGGGGTGTCCCAAAACAGGGATTCCAGAGACAGGCTGTGTTTCTGGGCCCCTGAAAAATCCCACCAGGTGTTATGATTTGTGCTTAGGGGCATATCAGGCCTGCAAATTTGGATTCTGGAATGCAACTGAGAGTGTTTGTTTGAAAGCATGCTCATGTTGGGGGTCACAATGCCTGCTTGTGTCCAGGGCGGCCCTCATGAGTGGGCGGGTTATCATTGGCCATTCAGCTGGCTACCACTCTGAGGTCTGGAAACCCATCCCAAGAGCCATCATTCCTGCCATGGGGAAGGAGGATTTCCCTATTGTGCTTCTGGTTCCCCCATTGGCAGGGATTTCAGCAAATGTCTGGGGACAGATGCATGAATCAAGAATGGGTAGAGATGACAGCCCTGGGACATGGCTGGTCTCACATTCTGGAGTTGGAGCCCAGTCTCTGGGTCCTGACACGAGGTCAGAGACGAGGTTCTGTCAGACTCAGCGCTAGTGGCCAGGTAAACCTATAAATGGGGTTCACTCGAGGGTCGAGTAGATTTATCCTCATGTAGGGTTTCTGGGCAGTCTCTCCAGGCTGTTTTTTCTTGCTATGGGGAAGGCAGAATGCTGTGTTGTGGCGTCAGAATTCCCTATCAAGAGAGCTTACTGAACACCAGGGTGAGGATGGAATTGCAAACCCAAGCTACTTTTTTTTTTTTTCAAGATTTTATTTATTTGTCAGAGAGCGAGCGAGAGCAAGCACAGGCGACAGAGTGGAAGGCAGAGTCAGACGGAGAAGCAGGCTCCCTGCGGAGCAAGGAGCCTGATGTGGGACTCGATCCCAGGACGCTGGGATCATGACCTGAGCCGAAGGCAGCTGTTTAACCAACTGAGCCACCCAGGCGTCCCGCCAAGCTACTTTTAAATTCAGTGCCAAGCATAAGGCAATTCCAGTGTGTAGCAGCTGATTCAAATATCCAGCACTTGAGTAAGTGCAGATGTCAGTTGATTGCTCACGCTGGAGTTAGTGTCTATGATGACCAACAAATGGATGGGTGGCCTCAAGAGGCCATGGAGGATTACCCACCCTCAGGCTTGAGATACTCCATACAGAAAAGATTCCTTTTACCATACAGGGGAGTCTGGTTTGTTTCCTCCAGGGTTCCCCATGTGGAAAGTTGGTATCAGAGCACTCCCGCTGGATGCCTGGAAAGTACACCTACATTGACCATGGCAGCAGAGGAACATGGCAGTTTCATTCTGGTGGCTCTGGGCCGAAGTACCAAGGGCTGGAGTTGTCATGGAGTCTCATGAAGATGGGTCACAATGCTGGTATGTTGTCAGGGAGATCATAGAATGTGCTGGTTGCCAGGGGGCCTTGAAGGATTCATCTACCCAGAGTGTTTGACACAGGTCCAGAGCACAGCTTTCTTCTAAGGACAGGAGATGTTCTTTTGTGTGGCTCAGTGACCATATTGTATCATACATTGATATTCAGAACAGCCTTCTGAGTACAGATACCTGAAAACCTATTCTAGTGTTCCAGTGAATCCTAGGAGCATGTCAGGTTCAATCTTCTGTCTGAGGACCATTGACTTGGATATCAGCCTGGATGTAGGTGATATGGTGTGTCAGACTGTGCATTTGCGTCCAGAGTGGCCTCCAATATTGGGCTGGGCTTAGGGGCCTTGCAGGTTTCTCCTAATCTAGAGTGTTTGTTTAATAGTGACAATCACAGTTTCCTTTGGGAAGACAGGTACAATCCCGTGGTGTGGCTCCAGTTATCACAAACTGGAGGGCATGTGAGCCATGGTTTTGGGAGGGAAGTCTGAAAACACAAACTTGGGTTAGGGTTAGTGGCAAGGTTATCACAGGCCCAATGCATAGACATGGATGGCAGCTCTTCAGGAACTGTTAATTGGGTGACTCAAAGGCAGAATCACAGGCTTTTTTCTCTGTATTGTGTGCAGGATGGCCTCAGAATGCAGTTGTGGCCTCATGTGTCCATGGGAGATTTTTCCTCTCTAAGGATCCTGGTGGCTCCCAATAGTTGGTGGCTTTTTCGGGGAAGGGAAGAGTGCTTTTTTTTCATGTTAGGGGTGCCCCAAAATATGGATTCCAGAGACCGACTCTGGGTTTGGTCCCCTGGAAAATCCCACCAAGTGTTAGGATTTGGGCCTAGTGGCTTACCAGGCCTGCATGCAGGATCCTGAAGGTGCAACTGAGAGGGCTTGTTTGAAATCATTCTCAGGCTGAGGGTCACAATACTTGCTTATGCCCAGGTGGCCCTCATGAGTGGGCGTGGTCACATTGGCCATGCAGCTGGCTCCCACTTTGAGGGTTGGAAAACCATCCCAACAGCCAGAATCCTGCCATGGGGAAAGAGGAGTTCTCTATAGTGCTTCAGGTTCGCCCATTAGCGGGGATTCCAGCAAAGGTCTGGGGACAGAGGCCTGAATACCAAGGATGGGTAAAGATGATGGACATGGGCCATGGCAAGTATCAAATCGTGGATATGGGCCCCGATCACTGGGTGGCTGACACTAGGTCTTGGCTCAGGCTCTGTCAGACACAGCACTAGTGCCCAGGGCAGCCTATAAATTGGGGTTCCCTCAAGTGCCGAGCAGATTGATCCTCATGTATGGTTTCTGGGCAGACTCACCAGGCCCTTCTTGTTTGTAAGGGGAAGGCAGAATGCTGCTTTGTGGCTCTAGAATTCACTATCAAGAGGGCTTGTGGACCAGGAGGCTGAGGATGGAATTGTAAACCTAAGCTATGGTTACATTCTGTATCAAGCAAAAGGAATTTCCAGTGTGCAATGTTTGAATCCAATATTCAGCACTTGAGTGAGGGTGGATGTCAGATATTTGCTCATGCTGGAGTTTGTGTCTATGATGACACAAAAATGGAGGGGTGGCGTCAAGAGGTTATGGAGGATTTCCCAATCTGGTGTTTTTGAGATGCTCCAAACAGCAAGGTTTCCTTCTACCAGACAGGGGCAGTCTGATTTGTTTCCTCCATGGTTCCCCATGTCGAAAGATCGGATAACATAGATCTCCCACATGGGTGACTGGAAAGCACACCTTCATTGACCATGACAGCGAAGGAACATGGCATCTGGTGGCTTTGAGGCGAAGAAATAAAGACTGGATTGGACATGGAACCTCATGAAGATGGGTCAAAATGTTGGTTTGTTACCAGGGAGATCTTAGAATGTGCTGGTGGTTAATGGGCCATGCAGGATTCATCTAGCCTGAGGATTTGACACAGGCCCAAGAGCCCGGATTGCTTCTGGGGGCAGGAGATATTCTGTTGTGGGGCTCAGCGGCCATATGTTGTATCATAAATTGGTAATCCAGAACAGGTCTCTGAGGACAGAAGCCTGAAAACCTAATAAAGGGTTTGAATGAGGCCCTAGGGGAATGTCATTCAATCTTCTGACTCAGGATCATTGACTCTGGTGTCTGACTGGATGCAGGTGATGAGGGTGTTTCAGACTGTGCATTTGTGTCCAGAGTGGCATCCAATACTAGGGTTGGCTCAGGTTCCTTGCAGGTTTCTCCTTATATGGGGTTTTTGGACAACTGTGATGGGCAGTTTCCTTGGGGATTGCAGGAACTGTCCTGTGGTGTGACTCCAGAGACCCCATCCTGGAGGACATGTGCGCCATGATTTTGAGAGAGAAGTCTGCAAACACAAACTTAGGTTAGGGTTAGTGGCAAGGTGATCATAGTCCCAATCCATAGACCAGGAGGGCAGCAAGTCTGGAACTGTAAATCACGTAACTCAAAGGTGGTAGCACAGGTAATTGTATCTGGATTTAATTTCCAGAATGGCCTTTATTGCAGGTGTTGTCTCAAGGGTCCATGGGAGATTTCTCCTCTCAAGGATCCTGGCGGTTCTCAATAGTTTGTTGGATTTCTCCGGGAAGGGATGAGTACTGTTTTCCAGCTTAGGCGTGCCCCAAAACAGGCATTCCAGAGATGAGCTCTGGGTCTAAGTGCTTGGAAAATCCCACCAAGGGTTAATATTTAGGCCTAGGGCCATACCGGGCCTGCAATGCGGGATCCTGGAGGTGCAACTGAGAGCGTTTGTTTGAAAGTATGGTCAAGCTGAGGGTCCCAATGCCTGCTTGTGCCCCGGAGGCCATCAGGATTGGGCGATGTCTACTCAGCCATGCAGCCAGTTCCCATTCCTAGGGTTGGACACCCATCCAAAAGCCAGGATTCCTGCCATGGCGAAGGATGAATTCTCTATTGTGCTTCAGGTCCCCCCATTGGTAGGGATTCCAGCTAAGATCTAGGGGACAGATGCCTGAATACCAAGGATGGGTAGTAATGACAGCCCTGGGCCATGGCCGGTCTCACATGGTTAATGTGGGCCCCACCCTCTGGGTTGCTGACACGAGGTAGGGGCTCAGGCTCTGTCAGACACAGCACTAGTGGCTAGGGCAAACTATAAATAGGGGTTCCCTCCTGGGCTGAGTATATTGATCTTCATGTGCAGTTTATGGGCAGACTCACCAGGTCCTTCTATCTATGAAGAAGGCAGAATGTTGCGTTGTGGCTCCAGAATTCCCTATCAAGAGATATGGCAGACCAGTAGGGTGAGGATGAAATTGTAGTCTGAAGCTAGGCTTAAATTCATTGCAAAGCGAAAGGCAGTTCCAGTGTGCAGCAGCTGATTCCAATATCAGCGCCTGAATATGGGCGGATGTCAGATGTTTGCTCAGGCTGGAGTTTGTGTTTATGATGACCAACAAATGGAGAGGTGGCGTCAAGAGGCCATGGAGGATTTCCCACCCTGGGGCTCAGGGGCCATAATTTGTATCATAAGTTGGTATTCCAGAAGAGGCCTCTGAGGACAAGTGCCTGAAAAGTTAATCCCTCTTCCAATGAGGTCCTAGGGCCATGTCAGGTTCAATTATCTGACTCAGGACCATTGATTTGGGTGTCTGCCTGGATGGAGGTGATCAGGGTGTTTCAGACTGTGCATTTGCATCCAGAGCAGCCTCCAATATTGGGATGTGCTCAGGAGCCTTCCAGGTTTCTCCTAATCAGGAGGGTTTGGGCAACTGTGATGGGCCCAGTTTCCTTGGGGATGGCAAGCACAGTCTTGTTGTGTGACTCTAGGGGCCCCATCCTGGAGGACATGTGAGCAATGGTTTTTAGAGAGAGATCTGCAAACACAAACTCGGGATAAGGTTAATGGAGAGGTGTTCACAGCCCCAATTCAAAGATCTGGAGGGCAGCACGTCAGGAACTGTAAATCAGGTGACTCAAAGCCAGTAGCACAGTCTCTTGTATCTGGATAGCATATCCACGCTGGCCTCGGAATACAGGTGTGGACTCATGGGACCATGGGAGATTCTTCTTCTCAAGGATTCTGGGGGATCCCATTAGTTTGGTGGCTTTCTCAGGGAAGTGAAGAGTGCTGTTTTCCATCTTAGGGGTGCCTCAAAACAGGTATTCCAGTGACGGGCTCTGGGTATGTGCACATGGAACATCCCACGATGTGTTAGGATTTGGGCTTAAGGGCATATCAGGCCTGCAATGCAGGATCCTGGAGGTGCAACTAAGAGCATTTTTTTGAAGGCTTGATCAAGCTGAGGGTTACAATGGCTACTTGTGCCCAGGGCAGCCCTCATGAGTGGGCATTGTCTCCTTGGCCATGCAGCTGGCTCCCACTTTGAGGTTTGGACACCCATATCAACAGCCAGGATTCCTACCATGGGGAAGGAGGAGTTCTCTATTGTGCTTTAGGTTACCCCATTGGTAGGGATTACATAAAAGGTCTGGGGACAGGTGCCTGAATACCAAGGATGGGTAGAGATGATGGACTTGGGCCCTGGCCAATCTCACATGCTGGATATGGGCTCATATCTCTGGGTGCCTGAAACTAGGTCTTGGCTCAGGCTCTGTCAGACACAGTACTAGTACTAGTACTAGTACTAGTGCCCAGGACAGCCTATAAATCAAGGTTCCATCGAGTGCCAAGTAGATTGATCCTCATGTGGAGTTTCTGGGAAGATTCACCAGGCCCTATTTCTTTCTAGTGGGAATGCAGAATGTTGCCTTGTGGCTCCAAATTCCCTCTCTAGAGGGCTTGCAGACCAGGAGGCTGAGGATGGAATTCTAAACCCAAGCTATTGTTAAATTCAGTGTCAAGTGAAACACAGTTCCAGTGTGCAGTGGTGGAAAAGAAAATGCAGAATCTAAATAACGGCAGATTTCAGATGTTTTCTCATGCTGGAGTTTTTGTCTATGATGACTGACAAATGGAGGGGTTGTGTCAAGGGCCATGGAGGATTTCTCCTGCTGGTGCTTCTGAGATGCTCCAAACAGAGGGTTCCCTTCTACTGGTCAGTGGCAGTCTGGTTTGTTTGCTCCAGGGTCCCACATGTGGAAAGAATAAGTAGAAGAGCACTCCCACATGGATGCCTGGAAAGCACACCTCCACTGACCATATCAGGTGAGGAACATGGCAGGTTCATTCTGGTGGCTCTGGGGCGAATTACCAAGGACTTGAAGTGACATGGAATCTCATGAAGATGGATCACAATGCTGTTTGTTTGTTACCAGAGAGATCTTAGAATGTGCTGGGGGCTAAGGGGCTGTGCATAATTCATATACCCCGACCCTTGACACAAGTTGAAGAGCACGAATTCCATCTGGGGACAGGAGATATTCTATTGTAATGTTCAGGGACCAATCTTCTGACTCAGGACCATTGACTTGGGTGTCTTCCTGGATGGAGGTGATCAGGGTGTTGCACACTGTGCATTTGTGTCCAGAGTGGCCTCCAATATTGGACTGGGCTTAGGGGACTTGCAGGTCTCTCCTAATCTGGAGGGTTTGGGCAACTGTGATGGACACAGTTTCATTGGGGATAGCAGGATCTTTCCTGTGGTGTGGCTACAGAGACCCATCATAGAGGGCATGTGAGCCATGGTTTTGGGAAAGAAGTCTGCAAACACAAACTTGGGGTAGGGTTAATGGCAAGGTGATCACAGGCCCAATGCATAGGTCTGTAGGGCAGCTCGTCTGGAACTGTAAACCAGGTGATTCGAAGGTGGTAGCACAGTCTCTTGTATCTGGATTGTGTGTCCCGGATGGCCTCGGAATGAAGGTGTGGTCTTATGGGGCCCTGGGAGATTTTTCCTCTCTACGCATCCTGGCAGCTCCTAATAGTTTTCTCAGGGGAGGGAAGAGTGCTGTTTTCCATCATAGGGGTGCTTCAAAACAGAGATTCCAGAGACGGGCTCTGGTTATGTTGGCATGGAAAATCCCACGAAGTGTTAGGATTTGGTCCTAAGGGCATACCAGGCCTGCGATGCGGGACCCTGCAGAAACAACTGAGAGCATTTGTTTGAATGCATGCTAAGGTTGAGGGACACAATGCCTGCTTTGGCCCAGGCGGCCCTTATGATTGGGCGTTGTCTCATTGGCCATGCACCTGGTTCTAATTCTGAGGGTTGGGCACCCATAGCAACAGCCAGGCTTCCTGCCATGGGGAAGGAGGAGTTCTCAATTGTGCTTCAGGTTCCCCCACTGGTAGGGATTCCAGCAAAGATCTGGGATAGTTGCCGGAATACCAAGGATGGGTAGAGATGACTGGGCCATGGCCAGTCCCACATGCTGGATAAGGGCCCCACACTCTGGGTGGCTGGCACGAGGTTGGGGCTCAGGCTCTCTCAGACACAGCGCTACTGGCCAGCGCAAAGTATAAATCGGGGTTCCCTCGAGGGCCAAGTAGATTGATCTTCATGGGGAGTTTCTGGGCAGACTCACCAGGCCCTTCTTCTTTCTATGGGGAAGGCAGAATGTTGCGTTTTGTCTCCCTAATTCCCTCTCAAGAGGACTTGCAGTCCAGTAGGGTGAGGATGGAATTGTAAACCCAAACTATGCAAGAATACAGTGTCAAGTGAAAGGTATTTCCAGTGTGCGTGACTGATTCGAATATCCAGCACCTGAGTAAGAGCAGATGTCAGATGTTTGCTCATGCTGGAATTTGTGTCTATGATGACTAACAAATGGAGGGTTGGCATCAAGAGAATTTGGAGGACTTCCCAGGCTGGGGCTTGTGAGATGCTCCAAACAACCAAGGTTTCCTTCAACCTGACAGGAGCAGTCTTATTTGTTTGCTCTAGGGTTCCCTATGTGGAATTTTTGTGTAGCAGAGAAATACCTCTTGGATGCCTAGAAAGCACACGTCCATTGACCTTTGTACCTGAGGAACATGGCAGATTCGTTTCATGGCTCTTGGGCAAAGTACCAACACCTTGAGTTGGCATCAAATCTCAGGAAGTTGGGTCACAATGCTGGTTTGTTACCAGGGAGATCATAGAAGGTGCTGGGGCTAATGGGTCATGCAGGATCCATCTACCCTGAAAGTTGGACATAGATCCAAGAGCACATTTTCCTTCTGGAGACAGGAGATGTTCTGTTGTGGGAATCAGGGACCACATGTTGTATCATAACTTGGTATTCCAGAACAGGACTCTGAGAACAGATGTCTGAAGACCCAATCTAGGGTTCCAGTGAAGTCCTAGGAGCATGTCAGGTTCAATCATCTGACTCAGAACCATTGACTTGGCTTTCTGCCTCGATGGAGGTGCTCAGGGTGTTTCAGACTGCACGTTTGCATCCAGAGCAACCTCCAATATTGGGGTGGGTTCAGGGGCCTGGCAGGTTTCTC
The DNA here is from genome assembly GCF_964662115.1 of Mustela nivalis. Lineage (NCBI taxonomy): Eukaryota > Metazoa > Chordata > Mammalia > Carnivora > Mustelidae > Mustela > Mustela nivalis. The sequence goes on along the minus strand of NW_028136552.1, from coordinate 1,191,065 downwards.
CTAATCTGGAGGGTTTGGACAACCTGATGGGCACAGTTTTCTTGGGGAAGGCAGGAACTTTCCTGTGATGTGGCTTGAGGGACCACATCCTGGTGGGCATGTAAGCCATGGTTTTGGGAGAGAAGTCGGCAAACACAAACTGGGGTTAGGGTTAGTGTCGAGATGATCACAGGCCCAATGCATAGACATGGAGGGCAGCTCGTCAGGAAATGTAAATAGGATGACTCGAAGACGGTAGCAAAGACTTTTCTCTCTGGATTGTGTGGACAGGATGGCCTCGGAATGCAGGTTTGTTTTCATGGGTCCATGGGAGATTTTTTCTCTCTAAGGATCCTGGCGGCTCCCAATAGTTTGGTGCCTTTCTCAGGGAAGGGAAGAGTGCTGTTTTCCATCTTAAGGGTGCCCCAAACAGGGATTCTTAGATGGACTCTGGGTCTGGGCACCTGGAAAATCCCACCAAGGGTTAGGATTTGGGCCTAGGGGCACACCAGGCCTGCAATGCTGGTACTGGAGGAGCAACTGAGAGTGTTTGTTTGAAAACATGCTCAGGCTGAGGATCACCATGCCTGCCTGTGCCCATGTCGGCCCTCAGGAGTGGGCATGGTCTCCTTGGCCATGCAGCTGGCTCCCACGCTGAGGGTTGGACAATCAATATTCCTGCCATGGGGAAGGAGGTGTTCTCTATTGTGTTTCAGGTTCGCCATTGGCAGGAATTCCAGCAAAGTTTGGGGGACAGATGACTGGATACCAAGGATGGGTACAGATAATGGCCCAGGGCCATGGCCGATCTCTCATGCTAAATATGGGCCCTCAACTCTGGGTGGCTGACACGAGGTCGGGGCTTAGACTCTGTCAGACACAGCACTAGTGGTCAGGGAAATCTATTAATTAGGGTTGCCTCGTGGTCTGAGTAGATTGATCCTCATGTGAGGTTTCTGGGCAGACTCAACAGGTCCTTCTTCTTTCTATGTGGAAGGCAGAATACTGCGTTGTGGCTCCAGAATTCCCTATCAAGAGATATTGTGGACCAGTGTGGTGAGGATAGAATAGTAATACAAAGCTATGGTTAAGTTCAGTGAAAGCAAAAGGCAGTTCCAGTGTGCAGGTGCCGTTTCGAATATCCAGCACCTGAGTAAGGGTGGATGTCAGATGTTTGCTCACACTGGAGTTTGTGTCTGTGATTACCCACAAATGGAAGGGTGGCGTCAAGAGGCCATGGAGGATTTCCCATGCTGGGGCTTGTGAGATCCTCCAAATAGCAAAGTTTCTTTCTACCGGACAGGAGAAGTCTGGTTTGTTTTCTCTGGTTTCTCCATGTGGAAAGTTTTGTAGCAGAGAACCCCACAGGGATGCCTGGAAATCACCCCTCTATTGACCATTGCACCTGAGGAACATGGCAGGTGCATTCTGGTGGCTCTGGGGCAATATATCGAGACCTTGAGTTGACATGGAGTCTGATGAAGATGGGGCACAATGATGGTTTGTTACCAGGAATATCATAGAATGTGCTGGTTGCTAAGGGGCCATTCAGGATCCAAATACCCTAAGGGTATGACACAATTCCAGGAGCATGGCTTCCTTTTTGGGGAGGACATATTCTGTTCTGTGGCTCAGGGACTATATATTTTATCATAAGTTGATATTCCAGAGCAGGCCTCTGATGACAGATACCTGTAAACCTAATCTAGTGTGCCAATGAAGTCCTCGGGGCATGTCAGGTTCAATCTTCTGACTCAGGAGCATTGACTTGGGTGTCTGCCTGTATGGAGGGGATCAGGGTGTCTCAGACTGTGCATTTGTGCCCAGAGCGGCCTCCATTATTTGGCTGCGCTCAGGGGCCTTGCAGGTTTCTCCTAATCTAAAGGTATCGGGCAAAAGTGATGGGCACAGTTTCCTTGAGGATCTCATGCACAGTCTTGTGGTGTGGCTTCAGATGCCAGAACCTGGAGGTCATGTGAGCCATGGTTTTAGGAAGGAAGTCTGCAAACACAAACTCAGTTTAGGTTAATGGCAAGGTGATTGCAGGCCCAATGCATAGACCTGGAAGGCAGCTCGTCAGGAACTGTAAATCCGATGACTCAAAGGTGATAGCACATGATATGTATCTGGATTGTATGTCCAGAATGGCCTCGGAATGCAGGTGTGTTCTCATGGGTCTATGGCAGATTTTTCCACTCAAGGATCCTGGTGGCTACCAAGAGTTTGGTGACTATCTCGGGGAAGGGAAGAGTGCTGTTTTCCATCTTAAGGGTCCCCCAAAATAGGGATTCCAGAGATGGGCTCTGTGTCTGGGCCCCTGTAAAATCCCACGAGGGTTAGGATTTGGGCCTAGGTGTGTACTAGGCCTGCAATTCGGGGTCCCAGAGATGCAATTGAGAGCGTTTGGTTGAAAGCATGCTCAGGCTGAGGTCACAATGCCTGCTTGTGCCCGGGTAAGCCATCATGAGTGCACATGGTCTCCTTGGCCATGGAGCTGCCTTCCACTTTGAGGGTTGAGCAACTATCCCAACTGTCAGAATACCTTCCATGGGGAAGGAGGAGTTCTCTATTGTGCTACAGGTTTCACCAATGGCAAGGATTTCAGCAAAGGTGTGGGTACAGATGCATGAATACCAAGAATAGAAGAGAAGACAGACTTGGGCCATAGCTGGTCTCACATGCTGTATATGGGCCCTGATCTCTCAGTGGCTGACACTAGGTCCTGGCTCCGGCTATGTCAGACACAGCACTAGTGCCCAGGGCAGCCTATGAATCAGGGTTCCGTCTAGCACCGAGAAGATTGACCATCATATGGAGTTTCTGGGCAGACTCTCCAGGCCCTTTTTCTTTCTATGGGGAAGGCAGAATATTGTGTTGTAGCTCCAGAATTCCCTCACAATAGGGCTTGTGGACCAGTAGGCTGAGGATGGAATTGTAAACCCAAGCTATGGCTTAATTCAGTCAAACTAAAGGCAGTTCCAGTGTGCAGCGATCGAATTGAAATCCAGCAACTGAGTAAGGGCGGATGTCAGATGTTTGCTCATGCTGGAGTTTGTGTCTATGATGACTGACAAATGGAGTGGTGGCTTCAAGAGGAAATGGAGGATTTCCCACGCTGGGGCTTGTGAGATGCTCCAAACAGAAGGTTTCCTTCTACCGGACAGGGGCATTCTGTTTTTTTGTCTCAAGGGTCCCCGCCAATTGCAAAGTTTGTGTAGCAGAGCACCCCCGTATGGTTGCCTGGAAACCACACCTCCACTGACCATTGCAGCTTAGGAACATGGCAAGTTCATTCTGGTGGCTCTGGGGCGAAGTACTAAGGGCTTATTTCTACATGGAATGTCATGAATATGGGTAACAATGCTGTTTTGTTACCTGGGAATTCTTAGCCTGTCATCTGTACACATCCTTGGTATTAAGGCAACTTTCCACAGACCTTTCCTGTAACCCTGCCAATGGGGGAACCTGAAGCACAATAGAGAACTCCTCTTTCCATTGCAGGAAGCCTGGCTGTTGCAATGGGTGTCCAACCCTCAAAGTGGGATCCAGCTATATGGCCAATGAGACTACGCCCTCTTCTGAGGGCCCCCCTGGGCACAAAGAGGCATGATGACCCTCAGCCTGAGCATGCTTTCAAACAAGCCCTCTCTGTTACACCATTAGGATCCTGCATTGCAGGCCTGGAATGCCCCTAGGCCCAAATCCTAACACTTGGTGGGATATCCGGGCACCCAGACCCAGAGCCCGTCTCTGGAATCCCTGTTTTGGCATAAGCCTAAGTTGGAAAACAGCATTCTTCCCTGTTTTGGAGCACCCCTAAGATGGAAAAGAGCACTCTTTTCTTCTCTGAAAAACCACCAATCTATGGAGATCCACCAGGATCCTTAGAGAGGAAAAGTCTCCCATTGAACCATGAGACCACGTCTACATTCAGAGCCCATCCTGGACACACAATCCAGATAGAAAAGCCTGTGCTACCAGCTTTCAGTCACCCTAATTACAGTTCCTGACGTGATGCCTTCTAGGTCTATGCATTGGACCTGCGATCACCTTGCCACTATCCCTGACCCAAATTTGTGTTTGCAGACTTCCCTCCCAAAACCATGGCTCTCATATCCTCAAGGAGGTGGTCTCTGAAGCCTTACCACAGGACTGGGCCTGCCATCCCCAAGGAAACTGTGCCCATCACAGTTCCCCAAAGCCTCCAAGTTAGGAGAAACCTGCAAGGCCCTTGAGCCCACCCCAATAGTGGAAGTGGCTCTGGATGCAAATGCACAGTCTGAAACACCCTGATCACCTACATCCAGTCAGACAACCATATCAATGGTCCTTAGTAAGAAAATTGAACCTGATGGGCACCAAGGACATCATTGGATCTCTAGATTAGGTTGCCAGCATCAATCCTCAGAGGTCTGTTCTTGAATACCAAGTCAGGATACAACATATGTACCCTGAGCCACAAAACAGAACATCTCCTCTCCCAAGATGGAAACTGTGCACATCGACCTGTGCCAAACCCTCAACCTGGCCCATAGCCACCAATACATTCTAAGACCTCCCTTGTAACAAACCAGTTTTGGGACACATCTGTAAGAGATTCCAAGTCAACTCAAGGCCTTGGTACTTGGCACCAGAACCACCAAAACGAACCTGTCATGTTCCTCAGCTGCAATGGTCATTGGACGTGTGCTTTCCAGTCATCCATGCGGGAGGGCTCTGCTACGCAAACTTCCACTTGAGGGACCCTGGAGGAAAAAAAAACAGACTCCTCCTGTCCATTAGAAGGAAACCTTGTTGTTTGGAGCATCTCACAATCTTAAGATTGGGTAATCCTCCATTGCCTCCTGAAGCCACCACTCCATTAGTCGTCATTCTAGACACAAACTCCAGTGTGAGCAAACATCTGACATCTGCCCTTACTCAGGTCCTGGATATCTTGTATAAGCTGCTGCACATTGAAACTGACTTCCGCTTGGCACTCAATTTAAGCATAGCTGGTGTTTACAATTGCATTCTCACCCTATTTGTCCCCAAACCCTCTTGATAGGGAATTCTGGATCCATAAGGCAGCATTCTGCCTGCCCCACAGAAAGAAGTGCTTCGTGAGTCTGGCCAGAAACCCTACATGAGGATCAATTTACTCGGCCCTGGAGAGAACCCCAATATATAGACTTCTCTGGCCACTAGTGCTGTGTCTGACACAGCCTGAGCCCAGACCTCGTGTCAGCCACCCAGAGAGCGGGGCCCATATCCAGCATGTGAGAACGGCCATGGCCCAAATCTGTCATCTCTATGCATCCTTGGTATTCAGGCATCTGTCCCCAGACCTTTGCTGTAATCCCTGCCTATGGGGGAACATGAAGCACAATAGATATTTCCTCCTTCCCCATGGCTGGAAACCTGGCCATTGGAATGTGTGTCCATCCCTCAGTGTGGGAGCCAGAAAATGGACAATGGGACCACGCCCACTCCTGAGGGCCACCCTGAGCACAAACAGGCATTGTAATGCTCAGCCTGAGCATGTTTCCAAACAAGCCCTCTCAGTTGCACCACCAAGATCCTGCATTGCAGGCCTGGTCTGCCCATAAGCCCAAATCCCAACCCTTGGTGGGATTTTCCAGGCGCCTAGACCCAGAGCCCATCTCTGGAATCTCTGTTTTGGGGCACACCTAAGATCGAAAATAGCAGTCTTCCCATACCAAAAAGTCATCAAAATATTGGGAGCCGCCTGTATCCTTAGAGGAAAAATCTCCCATGGACCCATGAGGCCACAGCTACATTCTGACGTCACCCTAGACACACAATCCAGATTTAAAAGCCTGTGCTTCCGCCTTCGGGTCATTCCAGTTACTGTTCCTGACGAGTAGCCTTCCAGGTCTACACATTGCCCTGCGATAACCTAGCCACTAAACCTAACCCAAGTTTGTGTTTGCAGACTTCCCTCCCAGAACCATGGCTCACATGCCCTCCAGGGTGGAGTCTCTGGAGCCACACCACAGGACTGTGCTTGCCATCCCCATGGAAATTGTGCATGTCAGTTAACCAAACCCTCCAGAGTTGGTTGAAACATTCAAGGCCCCTGTGGCCACCCCAATATTGGAGGTTACTCTGGACATAAGTGCACAGTCTGAAACTCCCTGATCACCTACATTCTGGCAGACACCCAAGTCAACTTTCCTAAGTCTGAAGATTGAACGTCTCATGCCCCTGTGACTCATTGGAACCCTAGATTAGGTTGTCGGGCATCTGTCTTCAGAGGCCTGTTCTTGAATAGGAACTTATGATACGGCATGTGGTCCCTGAGCCACAAAACACTACATCTCCTGTCCCCAGAAGGTAACCGTGCTCTTCGACCTGTGTTAAACCCTCAGGGTAGGAGAATCCTGCAGGCACCTTAGCCACCAACACATTCTAAGATCTACCTGGTAAAAAAAAAACCAGCATTGTAACCCATCTTCAAGAGATTCCATGTCAACTCAAGACCTTGGTGCTTCGCCCCAGAAGCACCGTAAAGAACCTGCATGTTCCTCAGCTGCATTGGTCAATGGAGGTGTGCTTTCCAGGCATCCATGTGGAAGGGCTCTGCTACCCATACTTTTCACATGGGGGGCCCTGCAGAAAACATACCAGACTCTAACTGTCCAGTAGAAAAAACAACCTTGCTGTTTGGAGCATCTCACATGCATCAGCCTCTTGATGCCACTCCTCCATTCGGTCATCAGAGACACAAACTCCAGTGTGCGTAAACATCTGAAATCCACCTTTACTCAGGTGCTGGATATTTCATTTGTTGGCCACGATAGATACAAACTCTATCATGAGCAGACATCTGACCCTCGCCTGTACTCAGATGCTGGAGATCTCGAAAAAAACCACTGCACATTGGAACGGCCATGTTCTCGGCACTGAGATTAAGCATAGATTGTGTTTTCTGCCTTCTGTTCTCACACTCCTCGCCTTCAAGTCCCCCATATTGGGAATTTGGGAGCCACAATGCAGCCTTCTGCCTGCCCACCAGAAAAAAGAGGTGCCCTATGGGTCTGCGTGAAACTCCATATAAGGTTCCACCAGCACAGCCCTCTATAGCACCACAATATCATAGGCCACCTTGTGAACTAATGCTTTGTCTGACACAGCTCGAGCCCCGACCTCCTGGTAGCCACCTAGATAGCGGGACCCATATCTGGCAGGTGTGACCTGCCTTGACCTGAGTCCTTCATCTCAAACCAACCTGGTTATTCACGTACCAGTCCCAGAACATAGCTCAAATTACTGTGCATGGGGGAATCTGAAGCACAAAAGAGTACTCCTCCTTCCTCATAGAAGGAAAATTAAATGTTGATATGGTGGTCCAACCCTCATATTGGGATCCAGGTGCATGGAACAAGAGCCAATGCCCACTCAGGATGGGCATCTGGGCAAAAACAGGCATTGTGACCCTTACCCTGAGACCCATTTCCAACAAGTCTCCATGGGAGCTGAACCAAAGCCCCACAGAGCCAGGCAGTCAAGCCTCTAGGCCCAAATACTAAGCCTTTGTAGGGTTATCCAGGCACAGGGACCTATAACCCATCTCTGGAATCCCTGTGTTGACGGGAACCGTGAAACAGTAAACCACGCTCTCTCCTTCGCAGTGAGACACCAAACTCTTGGGTGCTGGGCAGAATCCCCAGAGAGGTAGAATATTCCATGGACACATGAGGACACCCCACCATTCCAAGGCCATCCTAGACACAATCCAGACAGAAAAGCCTTTGCTCCTGCCTCCCAGCCACACGAATTTCAAATCCTGAGGAGCTGCCCTCAGCGTCTGCAGATCGGGGCTGCCATCACCTCCCTCCTAATTGATACACAATTTTGTGTCTGAAGACTTTGGTCCCAGAGCCCTTAACCACATTCCCTGCAGGATGGGGCTGACAGAACCACACTACATCACTGGGCCTGAACTCTGGATGAAATTCTGCCGTCTCAGTTGCACAAACCCTCCAGATTAGGAAAAGCCTGCAAGGCCCCTGAGCCCACCCCAATTTCATAGGCCACTCTGGAAAAAATGCACAGTCTGACACAGCCTGAGAATCTACCTCCAGGAAGACTCACAGGTCAAAGTCCCTAAGTCCGAAGGTTGAGGATGACATGCCCCTACAACCTCATAAGAACCCTAGCCTAGATATTCAGGCCTCTGTACCCAGAGGCCTGGTCTTGAAATCCAACATATGATCCGACATGTGGTCCCTGAGCCATACAAGAGAACCCCTCCTGTCCCGAGAAGGGAACCTGGCTCCTGGGAACTGGGTCTAACCCTCAGGTAGGAGAATCCTGCATGGCCACAGATCCACAACCACATTCTTTTTTTTTATATAGATTTTATTTATTTATTTGACAGAGAGAGATCACAAGTAGGCATAGAGGAAGGCAGAGAGAGAGAGAGAGGAAGAAGCAGGCTCCCTGCTGAGCAGAGAGCCCAATGCGGGACTCAATCCCAGGACCCTGAGATCATGACCTGAGCCGAAGGCAGCGGCCTAGCCCATTGAGCCACCCAGGCACCCTCACCACCACATTCTAAGGTCTCCCTGGACACCAAGCAGCATTGTGACTCATTAGAGTGAGAATATCCGTCAACTTAGATCACTTGGAAATTTGAACAAAAACCAGCAGATCAAGCCTGCAATGTTCCTCAGCTGCAATGGTCATGCAAGGAAGACTTCCCAGGCCCCCATTCAGAGACCTCTGCTGTCGAATCTTTCTATATGGGGGACCCTGGAGCCTTGTAAGCGGACTTCCCCTGTCCCACAGTAGGACACCTTGCTGTTTGGAGCAGCTCACAAGGTCCTGCTTGGGAAAATCTCCAAGAATTCTTGAGGCCACCCCACAATTCGTTGACAATCATGGATGCAAACCCAGCGTGAGCAGACATCTGACCCTCGCCCATACTCAGGTGCTGGAAATCTCGAAACAACCACTGCACAATGGAATGGTCCTGTGGTCGGCACTGAGCTTATCCCTGGCTTGTGTTTTCAGACTTCTGTCTTCACACTCCTCGCCTACAAGCCCTCCATATTGGGAATTCTGAAGCCACAGTGCAGCTTTCTGCCTGCCCACCACAAAGAAGAAGTGCCCTATGGGTCTTCGCAGAAACCCACATGAGGATCCTCCTGCACGGCCCTCAATGGCACCCCAATATAATAGACCGACCTCTGCATAAATTGTCTGTCTGACACCGCCTGATCCCCGACCTCCTGTCAGCCACCCAGATAGTGGGCCCCATATCCTCCAGGTGGGTCCAACCTTGGCCCGAGGCCATCATCTTGAAGCAACCTGGATATTCAGGTACCTGTCCCAGACTTAGCTCAAATTCCTGCCCATAGGGGACTCGGAAGCACAAAAGAGTGCTCCTCCTTCCCCATGGCCAGAAAACTGAATGTTGAGATGGCTGTACAACCCTGAGTGGGAACCAGGTGCATGGTCCATGAGACCACGCCTACACAGGATGGGCAGCTGGGCACAAACAGGCATTGTGACCCTCAGAATGAGACCCCTTTCCAAAGATCCCCCTTGGGATCTGGACCAGGATCCCAAATCGAAGCTTTGGTTAAGTTTTCCCAGTGTCTGGACCCAGAAACCATCTCTGGAATCCCTGTTTGGACAGGATCCCAGAGATGGAATACAGTCTTTTCCTCTTCCCCAGAAAGAAATCAAACTCTTGGGTGCCAAGCAGAATCACCAGAGTGGAAGAATATCCCATGGACACATGAGGTCACCCCTCCATTTAGTGGCCATCCTAGACACAAAATCCAGACAGAAAAGCCTGTGCTCCTCCCTCCCAGCCACCTGAATTTCAAATCCCGAGGAGCTTCCCTCAGGGTCTTCAGATTCGGACTGCCAACACCTCACTCCTATCTCTTATCCGAGGTTGTGTCTAAAGTCTTTGGTCCCAAAGTCCTGACACACATGACCTCCAGGATGGGGCCTCGAGAAACACATGACATCACTGGCCCTGCTCTCCTGAGGAAACCCTGCCCATCTCAGTTTCCCAAAATGTCCAGATTAGGAGAAAACTGCAAGGCCCCTGACTGCACCCCAATATCATAGGCCACTCTGGAAAAAGTGCACAGCCTGACACAGCCTCAGCACCTACCTCCAGGATGACATGCAGGCCAATGGCACTTAGTCCGAAGATTGAAACTTCCATGGCCCTAAAACCTCATCAGAACCCTAGCTTATGTTTTGAGGTCTCTCTCCCTAGAGGGCTGTTCTGGAAATTCAAGCATATGGTCCAACCTGTGGTCCGTGAGCCATACAACAGCACACCTCCTCTCCCAAGAAGGAAATCTGGCTCCTGGGTACTGGGTCTAATCCTAAGGATAGAGAATCCTCAATGGTCAGAGAGCCGCCACCACATTCTAAGGTCTCCCTGGACATCAAGCAGCATTGGAACCTGTTAGACTGAGAACTTCCATCAACGCAAATCACTTGGAACTTGGAATCAGTGTCATTGGTTCAAGCTTACCCTGTTCCTCAGCTGCAATGGTAACAAGAGATTGGCTTCCCAGGCCTCCAATCAGAGAGCATTGCTATCGAATCTTCCATATTGGGGACCCTGGAGCCCTGTAAGAAGACTTCTGCTGTCCCTTAGTAGGACACCTTGATGTTTGGAGCAGCTCACAAGCTCCAGCTTGGAAAAACCTCCAAGAATTCTTGAGGCCTCCCCACCATTTGTTGGCCATCATGGATACAAACTCCAGCGTGAGCAGACATCTTCCCCTCGCCCAGGTGCTGAAGATCTCGAAACAACTGCTGTACATTGGAATAGACATGTGCTCGGCACTGAGCGTAACCGTAGCTTATGTTTTCATACTTCTGTCCTCACACTCCTCGCCTGCAAACCCTCCAACTTGGATATTCTGGAGCCGTAATGCAGCCATCTGCCTGCTCACCAGATAAAAGAAGTGAAGAAAGGGTCTGTGCAAAAATCCCCCATGAGGATCCAGTTGCACAGCTCTCAAAAGCACCCCAATATCATAGGCCGAACTCTCCACGAATGTTCTGTCTGACACAGCTCGAGCCCGAGCTCCTGACAGCCACCCAGAAAGCAGGCCTCATTTTCTGCAGGTGGGTCCTGCCTTGGCCCGAGGACCTCATCTCAAAGTGAACTGGGTATTCAGGCACCTGTCCCAGAACTTAGCTCAAATTCCTGCCCATGGGGGAACCTGAAGCATAAAAAAGTACACCTCCTTTCCCATGGCAGGAAAACTGAATGTTGAGATGGCAGTCCAACCCTCAGAGTGGGAGCCAAGTGCATAGCCCATGAGGTCACACCCACTCAGCATGGGCATCTGGGCAAAAACAGGCATTGTGACCCTCAGAATGAGACCCATTTCCAACAAGAACACTCGGGAGCTGTACCAGGAAAACATAGAGCAGGACCCTAGGCCCAAATCCTAAGCCTTGTTGCGGTGATCCAGGCTCCAGAACCCAGGACCCATCTCTGGAATGGCTGTTTGGACGGGATCCCTGACTCAGAAAACTGCGCTCCTCCCATCCCCCGGAAATACACCAAACTCTTGGGTGCCGAGCAGAATTCCCAGAGAGGTAGAATCTCACATGGACCCATGAGGCCACCCCTCCATTTCGTGGCCATCATAGACAAACAAGTCAGACAGAAAAGACTGTGCTCCTGCCTCACAGCCGTCCGAATTTCATATCTGGAGATGCTTCGCTCAGGGTCTGCAGATTGGGTCTGCCATCACCTCGAGCTTAACTCTTACCCGAGTTTGTGTCTGAAGACTTTGGACCCAGAGTCCTGACCCATATGCCCTCCAGGATGGGGCCTCCAGGAACACACAACAGCACTGGGCCAGCTCTCCCAAGGAATGTCAGCCTGTCTCAGTTTCCCAACCCACCAGATTAAGAGAAAATTGCAAGGCCCCTAATACCACCCCAATTCCATAGGAAGCTCCAGAAAAAATGCATAGTCTGACACAGCCTCAGAATATACCTCCAGGAAGACACCCAGGTCAATGGGAAGGGATGAAATGGCCTAACCCATGGCAGGTTCGATGTGCTGGGTGTGAAGCCAACTGTCTCAATGTCTCTCACAAGGTCTGGGCTCAGGCTATGTAAGACAGAGCATAGTGTTTAGGGTAGCCTATGCAATTGGGGTGTTGCCGAGGGCTGAGCAGGTTGATTTTCATTTGGGGTTTCTGAGCAATGCCATAGACAATGTTTTTCTTTGGGGGGCAGGCAGAGTGCTTCGTTCTGGAACCAGAATTCCCAATCATGAGGGCTTTTGGACCAGGAGTGCTAGGGTAGAGTCTGAAAACAAAACATAGGGTGAGGTGGGGAGCAGGCCCACTCTGCAAAGGCTGAAAGGATATCTCATGCATCTGAAGTCAGGCTGAGGATCAGACATTGGCTGAGGTTGGATTGTGCCCTTGATGGCACCTTCATGAAGCAGGTGCCTCATGAGGCCAACGAAGTTTTCCCACGCTGAGTTTGGAGGTTGCCACAAACCACAAGGTTTCCTTCTGCGAGACAGTCGAGTCCTGTTGAATGGCTCCAGTACATACCATACGGAAGGACTGAAGAGGAGGGTTCAAAGGATGGATCCCTGAACAACATGCCTCGCATTCCCTTTGGCCATTAACGACAAGATATGTTTGTTCTGCTGGCTCTGGGGCAAGCTATCCAGTGGGCTGAGTTGAAATGGCCTCTCCTGAGGATGCGTCATAATGTGGGTTTCTGTCCATGGAGACCTTGGAATGTGATGGTTGTACTGTGGCCCTGCGGAATTCTCCGACCAGAAGGGTTTGATACAGATCCAGTAAGAAAGCACTCCATGTGGAGACGAGAGAGGTTTGGTTTGGAGCCTCAGAAAAACCTAATATGCTGGTATAAGAAACCAGTCCTCTGAGGACAGACACATGAAAACTAAAGCTAAGGTTCATATTAGGGCCTAAGGGCCTGTCCATTTCAATCTTCTGTCTCTGGGGACACTGTCTGAAAGTCTAAGTGGTGATAATGGCAGAGCTGGTGTCAGAGTGCCCCTTTTAGTCCAGGGCAGCCTACACTATCAGGATGGCCTCAGGGGCCTTGGAACTTTTCCCTAACCTGTAGGGTTGTGGTCAATGGATTGGGCACACTTTCCTTGGAGATGGCAGACACAATCTTTCACTGTGGCTCCAGATGCCCTAGCCTGGAGGGTGTGTGGGTCCAGGCTGTGGGCACATAAGTCTGAAAACAAAAACTCAGCTTATGAGTGGCGCCAAGGGTATGGCAGGCCGGATGTACAGATAAGGAGTGAGCTCCTTGGCTTGTGAATCAAGGGCGAGATTCCTTCAGGCTTTTGTCTCTGGATGCGTCCAGGATAGCCGTGGATTGTAGGGGGTGGCCTCAGTGACTGTGGACGAGTAACCTCTCTGGGGATTTGTCCCAGCTAACAGGAGTTTGGGGTCATTTTGTGGGAAGGGTGGAGTCCTGTTGTCTGGCTCATGTGTCTCTCCAAGAAAGTGATTCCAGAGCAGAGCCCCAGGAACAGGGGGGAGACTGGAAAACTCAAACACTGGTGAGGATTGGGTGTATAGGGGCTTGGCACGCCCCATATGAGGGCTCTTGGTCAAGGCCCTGACAGGCCTTTCTTTGATATTGGCCTCATGCTGAGGGTCACAGAGTGAATTTCTGCCCAAGGCAGCACTCAAGTTTGGGCGTGGTTTCAGGGGAAATGAAGGTTTCTCCCACCCTGAAGGTGTGACTCCATGCCAAGAGCAAGCCTTACAGCCATGGGGAAGAAGGAGTTCTGATTTGTGCTTCAGATGCCCAACTGTGTGGGGAATTGATATAATATCTGGGTTTAGATATCGGAAAACCAAGGTTAGGAAGAGATAACGGAATAAGACCATGGCGTGTCAGAAGTGCTAGGTGTGTGGCCAGCTGTCTCCTTGCCTGTCTGGACGTCTGGCATCAGGCTGTGAAAGGCAGAGCATTAGTGCCCAGAGCAGCCTATCAAATCTGAGTGCCGTCGAGGCAAGAGCAGGTTGATCCTCATCTGGGTTTTATGGAAAGCCCCACAAGGAAACGTTTTCTACCAGTGGGCAGTAACTGGGCAGGCTTGTGGTTCTGCAATTCCTACTCTGGAGGGATTGTTTGCCAGGACTGTGAGGAAGGAAGTCTGAAAACACAAGCTTTTGGGACCGAGGGCACGGCAGGCCACTCTGCAGAGGCTGAATCAAGATCTCCTGCATTGCGATCATGTCTGCTATGAGACGTGCTTCAAGCTAGAGTTTTTGAACATGATGGCCTCTCCCTGAAGGATATGGGGGGCTTCATGAGACCCGGCAGGTTTGCCGTTTTCTCCTACACTGAAGGTTTGACTCACGGCCAGCAGCAAGGTTTCTTGCCATGGGGAAGGAGGGGTTCTGACTTGTGCATCAGGTTCCACCCAGTGCAGGGATTGGAGATAAGGTCTAGGTTCCGATGACTGAAAACCCAGGTTGGGAATGGATGGTGGCCTAAGGCAGTGGCGGGTCCAATGTGCTGGGTGTGCAGCCAGCTGTGTCGGTGTCTGTTGGAAGGTCTGGGCTCAGGCTATTTGCGACAGAGCATCAGTGTTTAAGGTAGCCTATGCAATTGGGGTGTTGCCGAGGGCCAAGCAGTTTGATCCTCATTTGGGGTTTCTGGGCAGTGCCATAGACAATGTTTTTATCCTGGGAGGCAGGCACAGTGCTTCATTGTGGCCCCAGAATTCCCAGTAGGGAGGGTTTGTGGGCCAGGAGTGTGAGGACGGAAGTCTGAAAACACAAGCTAGTGTGAGGATTGGAGCCAAGGGCAGAGCAGGCCCACTCTGCAGAGGTTGAATCAAAATCTCCTGCATCTGAAGTCAGGCTGAGGATCAGACGTTGGCTGAGGCTGGAGTATGTGTCCATGATCGCACCTTCATGAAGTGGGGGCCTCATGAGGCCAAGGAAGTTTTCCCACGCTGAGTTTGGAGGTTGCCCCAAACCACAAGGTTTCCTTCTGTGGGACATTCGAGTCCTGTTGCATGGCTCCAGGACATACCATATGGAAGGACTGGAGAGCAGGGTTCGAAGGATGGATCCCTGTACAGCATGCCTCGCATTCCCATTGGCTATTAGCGACAAGATATGTTTGATCTGCTGCCTCTGGAACACGCGACCCAGGGGGCTGAGTTGAAATGGCCTCTCCTGAGGATGCGTCATAATGTGCGTTTGGGTCCATGGAGACCTTGGAATGTGCTGGTTGTTCAGTGGACCTGCGGAACTCTCCTACCTGAAGTGTTTGATACATCCCAGTAAGAAAGCTGCCCATGTGGAGATGAGAGAAATTTGGTTTGGTGCCTCAGAAAAGCCCCCATGTGCTGGTCTACGAAAACAGTCCTCTGAGAACGGAAACATGGAAACCAAAGCTAAGGTTCAGATTAGGGCCTGGGGGCCTGTCCATTTCAACCTTCTGTCTCTGGGGACACTGTCTGAGAGTCTAAGTGGAGATAGTTGCTCCGCTGGTGTCAGAGAGCCCCTCTTAGTCCAGGGTGGCCTATACTATTGATGGCCTCAGGGACCTTGGAGATTTTCCCTAACCTGTAGGGTTGTGGTCAATGGATTGGGCACACTTTCCTTGGAGAGGGCAGGCACAATCTTTCGCTGTTTGGTCCAGAGGCCCTAGCCTGGATGTTGTGTGGGTCCAGGCTGTGGGCACAGAAGTCTGAATACACAAACTCAGCTTAGGAGTGGCGCCTAGGGTATGGCAGGCCGGATGTACAGCCCGAGAGGGAGCTCCTGGGCCTCTGAAACAAGGGCGAGTGGGAGGCGTTCCTTCAGGCTTTTGTCTCTGGATGTTGTGTCCGGGATAGCCGTGGATTGGAGCGGTGGCCTCAGGGACTGTGGACGAGTATCCCTCTCTGGGGATTTGTCCCAGCTCCCAAGAGTTTGGGGTCATTTTGTGGGAAGGGTGGAGTCGTGTTGTCTGGCTCATGGGTCTCTCCAAGAAAGGGATTCCAGAGCAGAGCTCCAGGTACGGGCGGGGCGACTGGAAAATTCAAACCGTGGTGAGGATTGGGTGCATAGGGGCTTGGCAAGCCCCATATGTGGGCTCTTGGTCCAGGCCCTGACAGGCCTTTCTTTGACATGGGGCTCATGCTGAGGGTCACAGTGTGAATTTGTGCCCAAGCAGCACTCAAGTTTGGGCGTGGCATCAGGGGCCATGAAGGTTTCTCCCACCCTGAAGGTGTGACTCCATGCCAAGAGCAAGCTTGACAGCCATGGGGAAGGAGGAGTTCTGTTTTGTGCTTGCTATACCCAGATGTGTGGAGAATTGATATAATGTCTAGGTTCAGATATCTGAAAACCAAGGTTAGGATGAGGTGACGGCATAAAACCATGGCGTGTCCGAAGTGCTGGGTGTGCGGCCAGCTGTCTCCTTGTCTGTCTGGACGTCTGGCTTCAGGCTGTGTCAGGCAGAGCATGAGTGCCCAGAGCAGCCTATCCAGTTCGGGTACCGTCGAGGCCCGAGCAGGTTGATCCTCATCTGGGTTTTCTGGAGAGCCCCACAGGGAAACGTTTTTCTTCCGTTGGGCAGACACTGGGTTGGGTTTTGGTTCTGGAGTTCCTAGTCCGGAGGGCTTGTTTGCCAGGAGTGTGAGGAAGGAAGTCTGAAAACACAAGCTAGCGTGAGGTTTGGGACCGAGGGCACGGCAGGCCCACTCTGCAGAGGCTGAATCGAGATCTCCTGCACTGAGGTCATGTCAACTATGAGACGTGCCTCAGGCTACAGTTCTTGTCCAGCATGGCCTCTTCCTGAAGGGTGTGGGGGCTTCATGAGCCCAGAAAGTTTTGGCTACGATGGGATTTGTGAACTGCTCCAAAACTGAAGGTTACCTTCTGCATGACAGTCGAGTCCTATTGGATGGTTCCAAGAGGCCCCATATGGAAAGACTCGAGAGCAGGTGTCTAAGCATGGATGCCTGGGAATGCCACCTCATATTCCCACTCTTTAGTCAGGACAAGGCAGGCTCAATCTGCGGGCTCTTGGGTGAGCTACCCAGAGGGGAGAGTTGAAATGGACTCTCCTGAAGATGAGTCCTACTGTGGCTTGGTGGCCTGGGAGACCTTGGAATGTGGAGGTGGCTCAGGGACTCTGCAGGATTCTCCAACATGACGTGTTTGACACGGCTCCAACAAGGAAACTTCCCATGTGGAGACGAGAGGAGTTCTGTTCCGTGCCTCAGGAAAGCCCCATACCCTGTTCTTCGAACCACAGCCTCTGAGGAGTGACACCTGGAAACCAAAGCAAGACTTGAGACTACGGCCTAAAGGCCTGTCCGGCTCAACCTTCTATCTTTGTTGACATCTGTGTGCATGCATTCATGGATGTAGCTGCTCAGCTTGTGTCGGAATGCCCCTGTGAGTCCAGTGAGGCTCCCAGGAGTGGGATGTCCTCGGAGACCTTGAGGTTTCTCATATTCTGGAGGTGTGTGGCCAAAGGAATGGACACAGTTTCCCAGGAGAGAGCAGGCACGGTCCTGTGGTATGGCTCCAGAGGACCCAGCCTAGAGGCTGTGTTTGCCAGGGCTGTGGGGACAGATGTCTGAAAAAGCAAACTTGGCTCAGCTAGGGGCCAATGTAAGGGCAGGCCTGATCTCTAGTCCGTGAGGGGAGATCCTCTGGAAATCAAAGTAGGGCAAGTGGGAGGCAGTAACTCAGGATTTTGTCTCTGGGTGTTGCATTTACAGTGTCCGGTCAGGGTAGGGGTTGTCTCAGAGGCCGAGGAAGAGCCTTCCTCTCGGGGTATTGTCCAAGCTCCCAAGTGTTTGTGTTCATTCTGTGGGAATGAAGAGTACTGTTTTCTGCCACAGGGGACCCCCCAGGAGATGGACTCTAGCAACAGCAGTGGGTTCATTCAACTGGAATACACACCATCTAGTTAGTCCTGGGTGCCTATGGGCATGGCAAGCCACATATGCGGGCTCTTGGTCCAGTCACTGAGAGGCGTTACTTGAATAAGGTACTCACGCTGAGGGTCACAATGTGTGTTTGTGCCCAAGGCGGCCCTCACGCTTGGGCGTGGCCTCATGGGCCATGCCGTTTTCTCCTACACTGAAGGTTTGACTCACTGCCAGCAGCAAGGTTTCTTGCCAAGGGGAAGGTGGGGTTCTGACTTGTGCATCAGGTTCCCCCCTGTGCAGGGATTGGAGATAAGGTCTAGGTTCCGATGACTGAAAACCCAGGTTGGGAATGGATGGTGGCCTAAGGCAGTGGCGGGTCCAATGTGCTGGGTGTGCAGCCAGCTGTGTCGGTGTCTGTTGGAAGGTCTGGGCTCAGGCTATTTGCGACAGAGCATCACTGTTTAAGGTAGCCTAGGCAATTGGGGTGTTGCCGAGGGCCAAGCAGTTTGATCCTCATTTGGGGTTTCTGGGCAGCGCCATAGACAATGTTTTTCTCCTGGGAGTCAGGCACAGTGCTTCATTGTGGCCCCAGAATTCCAAGTAGGGAGGGTTTGTGGGCCAGGTGTGTGTGGACGGAAGTCTGAAAACACAAGCTAGTGTGAGGATTGGAGCCAAGGGCAGAGCAGGCCCACTCTGCAGAGGCTGAATCAAAATCTCCTGCATCTGAAGTCAGGCTGAGGATCAGACGTTGGCTGAGGCTGGAGTATGTGTCCATGATGGCACCTTCATGAAGTGGGGGCCTCATGAGGCCAAGGAAGTTTTCCCACGCTGAGTTTGGAGGTTGCCCCAAACCACAAGGTTTCCTTCTGCGGGACATTCGAGTCCTGTTGCATGGCTCCAGGACATACCATATGGAAGGACTGGAGAGCAGGGTTCGAAGGATGGATCCCTGTACAGCATGCCTCGCATTCTCATTGGCTATTAACGACAAGATATGTTTGATCTGCTGCCTCTGGAACACGCGACCCAGGGGGCTGAGTTGAAATGGCCTCTCCTGAGGATGCGTCATAATGTGCGTTTGGGTCCATGGAGACCTTGGAATGTGCTGGTTGTTCGGTGGCCCTGCGGAACTCTCCTACCTGAAGTGTTTGATACATCCCAGTAAGAAAGCTGCCCATGTGGAGATGAGAGATGTTTGGTTTGGTGCCTCAGAAAAGCCCCATGTGCTGGTTTACGAAAACAGTCCTCTGAGAACGGAAACATGGAAACCAAAGCTAAGGTTCAGATTAGGGCCTGGGGGCCTGTCCATTTCAACCTTCTGTCTCTGGGGACACTGTCTGAGAGTCTAAGTGGAGATAGTTGCTCCGCTGGTGTCAGAGAGCCCCTCTTAGTCCAGGGTGGCCTATACTATTGATGGCCTCAGGGACCTAGGAGCTTTTCCCTAACCTGTAGGGTTGTGGTCAATGGATTGGGCACACTTTCCTTGGAGAGGGCAGGCACAATCTTTCGCTGTTTGGTCCAGAGGCCCTAGCCTGGATGTTGTGTGGGTCCAGGCTGTGGGCACAGAAGTCTGAATACACAAACTCAGCTTAGGAGTGGCGCCTAGGGTATGGCAGGCCGGATGTACAGCCCGAGAGGGAGCTCCTGGGCCTCTGAAACAAGGGCGAGTGGGAGGCGTTCCTTCAGGCTTTTGTCTCTGGATGTTGTGTCCGGGATAGCCGTGGATTGGAGCGGTGGCCTCAGGTACTGTGGACGAGTATCCCTCTCTGGGGATTTGTCCCAGCTCCCAAGAGTTTGGGGTCATTTTGTGGGAAGGGTGGAGTCGTGTTGTCTGGCTCATGGGTCTCTCCAAGAAAGGGATTCCAGAGCAGAGCTCCAGGTACGGGCTGGGCGACTGGAAAATTCAAACCGTGGTGAGGATTGGGTGCATAGGGGCTTGGCAAGCCCCATATGTGGGCTCTTGGTCCAGGCCCTGACAGGCCGTTCTTTGACATGGGGCTCATGCTGAGGATCACAGTGTGAATTTGTGCCCAAGCAGCACTCAAGTTTGGGCGTGGCATCAGGGGCCATGAAGGTTTCTCCCACCCTGAAGGTGTGACTCCATGCCAAGAGCAAGCTTGACAGCCATGGGGAAGGAGGAGTTCTGTTTTGTGCTGGCTATACCCAGCTGTGTGGAGAATTGATATAATGTCTAGGTTCAGATATCTGAAAACCAAGGTTAGGATGAGGTGACGGCATAAGACCATGGCGTGTTCGAAGTGCTGGGTGTGCGGCCAGCTGTCTCCTTGTCTGTCTGGACGTCTGGCTTCAGGCTGTGTCCGGCAGAGCATGAGTGCCCAGAGCAGCCTATCCAGTTCGGGTACCGTCGAGGCCCGAGCAGGTTGATCCTCATCTGGGTTTTCTGGAGAGCCCCACAGGGAAACGTTTTTCTTCCGTTGGGCAGACACTGGGCTGGGTTTTGGTTCCGGAGTTCCTAGTCCGGAGGGCTTGTTTGCCAGGAGTGTGAGGAAGGAAGTCTGAAAACACAAGCTAGCGTGAGGTTTGGGACCGAGGTCACGGCATGCCCACTCTGCAGAGGCTGAATCGGGATCTCCTGCACTGAGGTCATGTCAACTATGAGACGTGCCTCAGGCTAGAGTTCTTGTCCAGCATGGCCTCTTCCTGAAGGGTGTGGGGGCTTCATGAGGCCAGAAAGTTTTGGCTACGATGGGATTTGTGAACTGCTCCAAAACTGAAGGTTACCTTCTGCATGACAGTCGAGTCCTATTGGATGGTTCCAAGAGGCCCCATATGGAAAGACTCGAGAGCAGGTGTCTAAGCATGGATGCCTGGGAATGCCACCACATATTCCCACTCTTTAGTCAGGACAAGGCAGGCTCAATAGGCGGGCTCTTGGGTGAGCTACCCAGAGGGGAGAGTTGAAATGGACTCTCCTGAAGATGAGTCCTACTGTGGCTTGGTGGCCTGGGAGACCTTGGAATGTGGAGGTGGCTCAGGGACTCTGCAGGATTCTCCAACATGACGTGTTTGACACGGCTCCAACAAGGAAACTTCCCATGTGGAGACGAGAGGAGTTCTGTTCCGTGCCTCAGGAAAGCCCCATACCCTGTTCTTCGAACCACAGCCTCTGAGGAGTGACACCTGGAAACCAAAGCAAGACTTGAGACTACGGCCTAAAGGCCTGTCCGGCTCAACCTTCTATCTTTGTTGACATCTGTGTGCATGCATTCATGGATGTAGCTGCTCAGCTTGTGTCGGAATGCCCCTGTGAGTCCAGTGAGGCTCCCAGTAGTGGGATGTCCTCGGAGACCTTGAGGTTTCTCATATTCTGGAGGTGTGTGGCCAAAGGAATGGACACAGTTTCCCAGGAGAGAGCAAGCACGGTCCTGTGGTATGGCTCCAGAGGACCCAGCCTAGAGGCTGTGTTTGCCAGGGCTGTGGGGACAGATGTCTGAAAAAGCAAACTTGGCTCAGCTAGGGGCCAATGTAAGGGCAGGCCTGATCTCTAGTCCGTGAGGGGAGATCCTCTGGAAATCAAAGTAGGGCAAGTGGGAGGCAGTAACTCAGGATTTTGTCTCTGGGTGTTGCATTTACAGTGTCCGGTCAGGGTAGGGGTTGTCTCAGAGGCCGAGGAAGAGCCTTCCTCTCGGGGGATTTTCCAAGCTCCCAAGTGTTTGTGTTCATTCTGTGGGAATGAAGAGTACTGTTTTCTGCCACAGGGGACCACCCAGGAGATGGACTCTAGCAACAGCAGTGGGTTCATTCAACTGGAATACACACCATCTAGTTAGTCCTGGGTGCCTATGGGCATGGCAAGCCACATATGCGGGCTCTTGGTCCAGTCACTGAGAGGCGTTACTTGAATAAGGTACTCACGCTGAGGGTCACAATGTGTGTTTGTGCCCAAGGCGGCCCTCACGCTTGGGCGTGGCCTCATGGGCCATGCCGTTTTCTCCTACACTGAAGGTTTGACTCACTGCCAGCAGCAAGGTTTCTTGCCAAGGGGAAGGAGGGGTTCTGACTTGTGCATCATGTTCCCCCCTGTGCAGGGATTGGAGATAAGGTCTAGGTTCCGATGACTGAAAACCCAGGTTGGGAATGGATGGTGGCCTAAGGCAGTGGCGGGTCCAATGTGCTGGGTGTGCAGCCAGCTGTGTCGGTGTCTGTTGGAAGGTCTGGGCTCAGGCTATTTCCGACAGAGCATCACTGTTTAAGGTAGCCTAGGCAATTGGGGTGTTGCCGAGGGCCAAGCAGTTTGATCCTCATTTGCGGTTTCTGGGCAGCGCCATAGACAATGTTTTTCTCCTGGGAGTCAGGCACAGTGCTTCATTGTGGCCCCAGAATTCCAAGTAGGGAGGGTTTGTGGGCCAGGTGTGTGTGGACGGAAGTCTGAAAACACAAGCTAGTGTGAGGATTGGAGCCAAGGGCAGAGAAGGCCCACTCTGCAGAGGCTGAATCAAAATCTCCTGCATCTGAAGTCAGGCTGAGGATCAGACGTTGGCTGAGGCTGGAGTATGTGTCCATGATGGCACCTTCATGAAGTGGGGGCCTCATGAGGCCAAGGAAGTTTTCCCACGCTGAGTTTGGAGGTTGCCCCAAACCACAAGGTTTCCTTCTGCGGGACATTCGAGTCCTGTTGCATGGCTCCAGGACATACCATATGGAAGGACTGGAGAGCAGGGTTCGAAGGATGGATCCCTGTACAGCATGCCTCGCATTCCCATTGGCTATTAGCGACAAGATATGTTTGATCTGCTGCCTCTGAAACACGCGACCCAGGGGGCTGAGTTAAATGGACTCTCCTGAGGATGCGTCATAATGTGCGTTTGGGTCCATGGAGACCTTGGACTGTGCTGGTTGTTCAGTGGCCCTGCGGAACTCTCCTACCTGAAGTGTTTGATACATCCCAGTAAGAAAGCTGCCCATGTGGAGATGAGAGATGTTTGGTTTGGTGCCTCAGAAAAGCCCCATGTGCTGGTCTACGAAAACAGTCCTCTGAGAACGGAAACATGGAAACCAAAGCTAAGGTTCAGATTAGGGCCTGGGGGCCTGTCCATTTCAACCTTCTGTCTCTGGGGACACTGTCTGAGAGTCTAAGTGGAGATAGTTGCTCCGCTGGTGTCAGAGAGCCCCTCTTAGTCCAGGGGGGCCTACACTATTGATGGCCTCAGGGGCCTTGGAGCTTTTCCCTAACCTGTAGTGTTGTGGTTAATGGATTGGGCACACTTTCCTTGGAGAGGGCAGGCACAATCTTTCGCTGTGGCCCTAGAGGCCCTAGCCTGGAGGTGTGTGGGTCCAGGCTGTGGGCACAGAAGTCTGAATACACAAACTCAGCTTAGGAGTGGCGCCTAGGGTATGGCAGGCCGGATGTACAGCCCGAGAGGGAGCTCCTGGGCCTCTGAAACAAGGGTGAGTGGGAGGCGTTCCTTCAGGCTTTTGTCTCTGGATGTTGTGTCCGGGATAGCCGTGGATTGGAGCGGTGGCCTCAGGTACTGTGGACGAGTATCCCTCTCTGGGGATTTGTCCCAGCTCCCAAGAGTTTGGGGTCATTTTGTGGGAAGGGTGGAGTCGTGTTGTCTGGCTCATGGGTCTCTCCAAGAAAGGGATTCCAGAGCAGAGCTCCAGGTACGGGCGGGGCGACTGGAAAATTCAAACCGTGGTGAGGATTGGGTGCATAGGGGCTTGGCAAGCCCCATATGTGGGCTCTTGGTCCAGGCCCTGACAGGCCTTTCTTTGACATGGGGCTCATGCTGAGGATCACAGTGTGAATTTGTGCCCAAGCAGCACTCAAGTTTGGGCGTGGCATCAGGGGCCATGAAGGTTTCTCCCACCCTGAAGGTGTGACTCCATGCCAAGAGCAAGCTTGACAGCCATGGGGAAGGAGGAGTTCTGTTTTGTGCTTGCTATACCCAGCTGTGTGGAGAATTGATATAATGCCTAGGTTCAGATATCTGAAAACCAAGGTTAGGATGAGGTGACGGCATAAGACCATGGCGTGTCCGAAGTGCTGGGTGTGCGGCCAGCTGTCTCCTTGTCTGTCTGGACGTCTGGCTTCAGGCTGTGTCAGGCAGAGCATGAGTGCCCAGAGCAGCCTATCCAGTTCGGGTACCGTCGAGGCCCGAGCAGGTTGATACTCATCTGGGTTTTCTGGAGAGCCCCACAGGGAAACGTTTTTCTTCCGTTGGGCAGACACTGGGCTGGGTTTTGGTTCTGGAGTTCCTAGTCCGGAGGGCTTGTTTGCCAGGAGTGTGAGGAAGGAAGTCTGAAAACACAAGCTTGCGTGAGGGTTGGGACCGAGGTCACGGCATGCCCACTCTGCAGAGGCTGAATCGGGATCTCCTGCACTGAGGTCATGTCAACTATGAGACGTGCCTCAGGCTAGAGTTCTTGTCCAGCATGGCCTCTTCCTGAAGGGTGTGGGGGCTTCATGAGGCCAGAAAGTTTTGCCTACGATGGGATTTGTGAACTGCTCCAAAACTGAAGTTTACCTTCTGCACGACAGTCGAGTCCTATTGGATGGTTCCAAGAGGCCCCATATGGAAAAACTCGAGAGCAGGTGTCTAAGCATGGATGCCTGGGATCGCCACCTAATATTCCCACTCTTTAGTCAGGACAAGGCAGGCTCAATCTGCGGGCTCCTGGGTGAGCTACCCAGAGGGGAGAGTTGAAATGGACTCTCCTGAAGATGAGTCCTACTGTGGCTTGGTGGCCTGGGAGACCTTGGAATGTGGAGGTGGCTCAGGGACTCTGCAGGATTCTCCAACATGAGGTGTTTGACACGGCTCCAACAAGGAAACTTCCCATGTGGAGACGAGAGGAGTTCTGTTCCGTGCCTCAGGAAAGCCCCATACCCTGTTCTTCGAACCAAAGCCTCTGAGGAGTGACACCTGGAAACCAAAGTAAGAGTTGAGACTACGGCCTAAAGGCCTGTCCGGCTCAACCTTCTATCTCTGTTGTCATCTGTGTGCATGCATTCATGGATGTAGCTGCTCAGCTTGTGTCCGAATGCCCCTGTGAGTCCAGTGAGGCTCCCAGTAGTGGGATGTCCTCGGAGGCCTTGAGGTTTCTCATATTCTGGAGGTGTGTGTCCAAAGGAATGGACACAGTTTCCCAGGAGAGAGCAGGCACGGTCCTGTGGTATGGCTCCAGAGGACCCAGCCTAGAGGCTCTGTTTGCCAGGGCTGTGGGGACAGATGTCTGAAAAAGCAAACTTGGCTCAGCTAGGGGCCAATGTAATGGCAGGCCTGATCTCTAGTCCGTGAGGGGAGATCCTCTGGAAATCAAAGTAGGGCAAGTGGGAGGCAGTCACTCAGGATTTTGTCTCTGGGTGTTGCGTTTACAGTGTCCGGTCAGGGTAGGGGTTGTCTCAGAGGCCGAGGAAGAGCCTTCCTCTCAGGGGATTGTCCAAGCTCCCAAGTGTTTGTGTTCATTCTGTGGGAATGAAGAGTACTGTTTTCTGCCACAGGGGACCCCCCTGGAGAGGGACTCTAGAGCACAGCAGTGGGTTCCCTCAACTGGAATACACACCATCTAGTTAGTCCTGGGTGCCTATGGGCATGGCAAGCCACATATGCGGGCTCTTGGTCCAGTCACTGAGAGGCGTTACTTGAATAAGGTACTCACGCTGAGGGTCACAATGTGTGTTTGTGCCCAAGGCGGCCCTCACGCTTGGGCGTGGCCTCATGGGCCATGCCGTTTTCTCCTACACTGAAGGTTTGACTCACTGCCAGCAGCAAGGTTTCTTGCCAGGGGGAAGGAGGGGTTCTGACTTGTGCATCACGTTCCCCCCTGTGCAGGGATTGGAGATAAGGTCTAGGTTCCGATGACTGAAAACCCAGGTTGGGAATGGATGGTGGCCTAAGGCAGTGGCGGGTCCAATGTGCTGGGTGTGCAGCCAGCTGTGTCGGTGTCTGTTGGAAGGTCTGGGCTCAGGCTATTTGCGACAGAGCATCACTGTTTAAGGTAGCCTATGCAATTGGGGTGTTGCCGAGGGCCAAGCAGTTTGATCCTCATTTGGGGTTTCTGGGCAGCGCCATAGACAATGTTTTTCTCTTGGGAGGCATGCACAGTGCTTCATTGTGGCCCCAGAATTCCCAGTAGGGAGGGTTTGTGGGCCAGGAGAGTGAGGACGGAAGTCTGAAAACACAAGCTAGTGTGAGGATTGGAACCAAGGGCAGATCAGGCCCACTCTGCAGAGGCTGAATCAAAATCTCCTGCATCTGAAGTCAGGCTGAGGATCAGACGTTGGCTGAGGCTGGAGTATGTGTCCATGATGGCACCATCATGAAGTGGGGGCCTCATGAGGCCAAGGAAGTTTTCCCACGCTGAGTTTGGAGGTTGCCCCAAACCACAAGGTTTCCTTCTGCGGGACATTCGAGTCCTGTTGCATGGCTCCAGGACATACCATATGGAAGGACTGGAGAGCAGGGTTCGAAGGATGGATCCCTGTACAGCATGCCCCGCATTCCCATTGGCTATTAGCGACAAGATATGTTTGATCTGCTGCCTCTGGAACACGCGACCCAGGGGGCTGAGTTGAAATGGCCTCTCCTGAGGATGCGTCATAATGTGCGTTTGGGTCCATGGAGACCTTGGACTGTGCTGGTTGTTCAGTGGCCCTGCGGAACTCTCCTACCTGAAGTGTTTGATACATCCCAGTAAGAAAGCTGCCCATGTGGAGATGAGAGATGTTTGGTTTGGTGCCTCAGAAAAGCCCCATGTGCTGGTCTACGAAAACAGTCCTCTGAGAACGGAAACATGGAAACCAAAGCTAAGGTTCAGATTAGGGCCTGGGGCCTGTCCATTTCAACCTTCTGTCTCTGGGGACACTGTCTGAGAGTCTAAGTGGAGATAGTTGCTCCGCTGGTGTCAGAGAGCCCCTCTTAGTCCAGGGTGGCCTATACTATTGATGGCCTCAGGGACCTTGGAGATTTTCCCTAACCTGTAGTGTTGTGGTCAATGGATTGGGCACACTTTCCTTGGAGAGGGCAGGCACAATCTTTCGCTGTTTGGTCCAGAGGCCCTTTCCTGGATGTTGTGTGGGTCCAGGCTGTGGGCACAGAAGTCTGAATACACAAACTCAGCTTAGGAGTGGCGCCTAGGGTATGGCAGGCCGGATGTACAGCCCGAGAGGGAGCTCCTGGGCCTCTGAAACAAGGGCGAGTGGGAGGCGTTCCTTCAGGCTTTTGTCTCTGGATGTTGTGTCCGGGATAGCCGTGGATTGGAGCGGTGGCCTCAGGTACTGTGGACGAGTATCCCTCTCTGGGGATTTGTCCCAGCTCCCAAGAGTTTGGGGTCATTTGGTGGGAAGGGTGGAGTCGTGGTGTCTGGGTCATGGGTCTCTCCAAGAAAGGGATTCCAGAGCAGAGCTCCAGGTACGGGCGGGGCGACTGGAAAATTCAAACCGTGGTGAGGATTGGGTGCATAGGGGCTTGGCAAGCCCCATATGTGGGCTCTTGGTCCAGGCCCTGACAGGCCTTTCTTTGACATGGGGCTCATGCTGAGGGTCACAGTGTGAATTTGTGCCCAAGCAGCACTCAAGTTTGGGCGTGGCATCAGGGGCCATGAAGGTTTCTCCCACCCTGAAGGTGTGACTCCATGCCAAGAGCAAGCTTGACAGCCATGGGGAAGGAGGAGTTCTGTTTTGTGCTTGCTATACCCAGCTGTGTGGAGAATTGATATAATGCCTAGGTTCAGATATCTGAAAACCAAGGTTAGGATGAGGTGACGGCATAAGACCATGGCGTGTCCGAAGTGCTGGGTGTGCGGCCAGCTGTCTCCTTGTCTGTCTGGACGTCTGGCTTCAGGCTGTGTCAGGCAGAGCATGAGTGCCCAGAGCAGCCTATCCAGTTCGGGTACCGTCGAGGCCCGAGCAGGTTGATCCTCATCTGGGTTTTCTGGAGAGCCCCACAGGGAAACGTTTTTCTTCCGTTGGGCAGACACTGGGCTGGGTTTTGGTTCTGGAGTTCCTAGTCCGGAGGGCTTGTTTGCCAGGAGTGTGAGGAAGGAAGTCTGAAAACACAAGCTAGCGTGAGGGTTGGGACCGAGGTCACGGCATGCCCACTCTGCAGAGGCTGAATCGGGATCTCCTGCACTGAGGTCATGTCAACTATGAGACGTGCCTCAGGCTAGAGTTCTTGTCCAGCATGGCCTCTTCCTGAAGGGTGTGGGGGCTTCATGAGGCCAGAAAGTTTTGGCTACGATGGGATTTGTGAACTGCTCCAAAACTGAAGGTTACCTTCTGCACGACAGTCGAGTCCTATTGGATGGTTCCAAGAGGCCCCATATGGAAAGACTCGAGAGCAGGTGTCTAAGCATGGATGCCTGGGAATGCCACCACATATTCCCACTCTTTAGTCAGGACAAGGCAGGCTCAATAGGCGGGCTCTTGGGTGAGCTACCCAGAGGGGAGAGTTGAAATGGACTCTCCTGAAGATGAGTCCTAATGTGGCTTGGTGGCCTGGGAGACCTAGGAATGTGGAGGTGGCTCAGGGACTCTGCAGGATTCTCCAACATGACGTGTTTGACACGGCTCCAACAAGGAAACTTCCCATGTGGAGACGAGAGGAGTTCTGTTCCGTGCCTCAGGAAAGCCCCATACCCTGTTCTTCGAACCACAGCCTCTGAGGAGTGACACCTGGAAACCAAAGCAAGACTTGAGACTACGGCCTAAAGGCCTGTCCGGCTCAACCTTCTATCTCTGTTGTCATCTGTGTGCATGCATTCATGGATGTAGCTGCTCAGCTTGTGTCGGAATGCCCCTGTGAGTCCAGTGAGGCTCCCAGGAGTGGGATGTCCTCGGAGACCTTGAGGTTTCTCATATTCTGGAGGTGTGTGGCCAAAGGAATGGACACAGTTTCCCAGGAGAGAGCAGGCACGGTACTGTGGTATGGCTCCAGAGGACCCAGCCTAGAGGCTGTGTTTGCCAGGGCTGTGGGGACAGATGTCTGAAAAAGCAAACTTGGCTCATCTAGGGGCCAATGTAAGGGCAGGCCTGATCTCTAGTCCGTGAGGGGAGATCCTCTGGAAATCAAAGTAGGGCAAGTGGGAGGCAGTAACTCAGGATTTTGTCTCTGGGTGTTGCATTTACAGTGTCCGGTCAGGGTAGGGGTTGTCTCAGAGGCCGAGGAAGAGCCTTCCTCTCGGGGGATTTTCCAAGCTCCCAAGTGTTTGTGTTCATTCTGTGGGAATGAAGAGTACTGTTTTCTGCCACAGGGGACCCCCCAGGAGATTGACTCTAGCAACAGCAGTGGGTTCATTCAACTGGAATACACACCATCTAGTTAGTCCTGGGTGCCTATGGGCATGGGAAGCCACATATGCGGGCTCTTGGTCCAGTCACTGAGAGGCGTTACTTGAATAAGGTACTCACGCTGAGGGTCACAATGTGTGTTTGTGCCCAAGGCGGCCCTCATGCTTGGGCGTGGCCTCATGGGCCATGCCGTTTTCTCCTACACTGAAGGTTTGACTCACTGCCAGCAGCAAGGTTTCTTGCCAAGGGGAAGGAGGGGTTCTGACTTGTGCATCAGGTTCCCCCCTGTGCAGGGATTGGAGATAAGGTCTAGGTTCCGATGACTGAAAACCCAGGTTGGGAATGGATGGTGGCCTAAGGCAGTGGCGGGTCCAATGTGCTGGGTGTGCAGCCAGCTGTGTCGGTGTCTGTTGGAAGGTCTGGGCTCAGGCTATTTGCGACAGAGCATCACTGTTTAAGGTAGCCTATGCAATTGGGGTGTTGCCGAGGGCCAAGCAGTTTGATCCTCATTTGCGGTTTCTGGGCAGCGCCATAGACAATGTTTTTCTCCTGGGAGTCAGGCACAGTGCTTCATTGTGGCCCCAGAATTCCAAGTAGGGAGGGTTTGTGGGCCAGGTGTGTGTGGACGGAAGTCTGAAAACACAAGCTAGTGTGAGGATTGGAGCCAAGGGCAGAGCAGGCCCACTCTGCAGAGGCTGAATCAAAATCTCCTGCATCTGAAGTCAGGCTGAGGATCAGACGTTGGCTGAGGCTGGAGTATGTGTCCATGATGGCACCTTCATGTAGTGGGGCCTCATGAGGCCAAGGAAGTTTTCCCACACTGAGTTTGGAGGTTGCCCCAAACCACAAGGTTTCCTTCTGCGGGACATTCGAGTCCTGTTGCATGGCTCCAGGACATACAATATGTAAGGACTGGAGAGCAGGGTTCGAAGGATGGATCCCTGTACAGCATGCCTCGCATTCTCATTGGCTATTAACGACAAGATATGTTTGATCTGCTGCCTCTGGAACACGCGACCCAGGGGGCTGAGTTGAAATGGCCTCTCCTGAGGATGCGTCATAATGTGCGTTTGGGTCCATGGAGACCTTGGAATGTGCTGGTTGTTCGGTGGCCCTGCGGAACTATCCTACCTGAAGTGTTTGATACATCCCAGTAAGAAAGCTGCCCATGTGGAGATGAGAGATGTTTGGTTTGGTGCCTCAGAAAAGCCCCATGTGCTGGTTTACGAAAACAGTCCTCTGAGAACGGAAACATGGAAACCAAAGCTAAGGTTCAGATTAGGACCTGGGGGCCTGTCCATTTCAACCTTCTGTCTCTGGGGACACTGTCTGAGAGTCTAAGTGGAGATAGTTGCTCCGCTGGTGTCAGAGAGCCCCTCTTAGTCCAGGGTGGCCTATACTATTGATGGCCTCAGGGACCTAGGAGCTTTTCCCTAACCTGTAGGGTTGTGGTCAATGGATTGGGCACACTTTCCTTGGAGAGGGCAGGCACAATCTTTCGCTGTTTGGTCCAGAGGCCCTAGCTTGGATGTTGTGTGGGTCCAGGCTGTGGGCACAGAAGTCTGAATACACAAACTCAGCTTAGGAGTGGCGCCTAGGGTATGGCAGGCCGGATGTACAGCCCGAGAGGGAGCTCCTGGGCCTCTGAAACAAGGGCGAGTGGGAGGCGTTCCTTCAGGCTTTTGTCTCTGGATGTTGTGTCCGGGATAGCCGTGGATTGGAGCGGTGGCCTCAGGTACTGTGGACGAGTATCCCTCTCTGGGGATTTGTCCCAGCTCCCAAGAGTTTGGGGTCATTTTGTGGGAAGGGTGGAGTCGTGTTGTCTGGCTCATGGGTCTCTCCAAGAAAGGGATTCCAGAGCAGAGCTCCAGGTACGGGCGGGGCGACTGGAAAATTCAAACCGTGGTGAGGATTGGGTGCATAGGGGCTTGGCAAGCCCCATATGTGGGCTCTTGGTCCAGGCCCTGACAGGCCTTTCTTTGACATGGGGCTCATGCTGAGGATCACAGTGTGAATTTGTGCCCAAGCAGCACTCAAGTTTGGGCGTGGCATCAGGGGCCATGAAGGTTTCTCCCACCCTGAAGGTGTGACTCCATGCCAAGAGCAAGCTTGACAGCCATGGGGAAGGAGGAGTTCTGTTTTGTGCTTGCTATACCCAGCTGTGTGGAGAATTGATATAATGTCTAGGTTCAGATATCTGAAAACCAAGGTTAGGATGAGGTGACGGCATAAGACCATGGCGTGTTCGAAGTGCTGGGTGTGCGGCCAGCTGTCTCCTTGTCTGTCTGGACGTCTGGCTTCAGGCTGTGTCCGGCAGAGCATGAGTGCCCAGAGCAGCCTATCCAGTTCGGGTACCGTCGAGGCCCGAGCAGGTTGATCCTCATCTGGGTTTTCTGGAGAGCCCCACAGGGAAACGTTTTTCTTCCGTTGGGCAGACACTGGGCTGGGTTTTGGTTCTGGAGTTCCTAGTCCGGAGGGCTTGTTTGCCAGGAGTGTGAGGAAGGAAGTCTGAAAACACAAGCTAGCGTGAGGTTTGGGACCGAGGTCACGGCATGCCCACTCTGCAGAGGCTGAATCGGGATCTCCTGCACTGAGGTCATGTCAACTATGAGACGTGCCTCAGGCTAGAGTTCTTGTCCAGCATGGCCTCTTCCTGAAGGGTGTGGGGGCTTCATGAGGCCAGAAAGTTTTGCCTACGATGGGATTTGTGAACTGCTCCAAAACTGAAGGTTACCTTCTGCACGACAGTCGAGTCCTATTGGATGGTTCCAAGAGGCCCCATATGGAAAGACTCGAGAGCAGGTGTCTAAGCATGGATGCCTGGGAACGCCACCTCATATTCCCACTCTTTAGTCAGGACAAGGCAGGCTCAAACTGCGGGCTCCTGGGTGAGCTACCCAGAGGGGAGAGTTGAAATGGACTCTCCTGAAGATGAGTCCTACTGTGGCTTGGTGGCCTGGGAGACCTTGGAATGTGGAGGTGGCTCAGGGACTCTGCAGGATTCTCCAACATGAGGTGTTTGACACGGCTCCAACAAGGAAACTTCCCATGTGGAGACGAGAGGAGTTCTGTTCCGTGCCTCAGGAAAGCCCCATACCCTCTTCTTCGAACCAAAGCCTCTGAGGAGTGACACCTGGAAACCAAAGTAAGAGTTGAGACTACGGCCTAAAGGCCTGTCCGGCTCAACCTTCTATCTCTGTTGTCATCTGTGTGCATGCATTCATGGATGTAGCTGCTCAGCTTGTGTCCGAATGCCCCTGTGAGTCCAGTGAGGCTCCCAGTAGTGGGATGTCATCGGAGGCCTTGAGGTTTCTCATATTCTGGAGGTGTGTGGCCAAAGGAATGGACACAGTTTCCCAGGAGAGAGCAGGCACGGCCCTGTGGTATGGCTCCAGAGGACCCAGCCTAGAGGCTCTGTTTGCCAGGGCTGTGGGGACAGATGTCTGAAAAAGCAAACTTGGCTCAGCTAGGGGCCAATGTAATGGCAGGCCTGATCTCTAGTCCGTGAGGGGAGATCCTCTGGAAATCAAAGTAGGGCAAGTGGGAGGCAGTCACTCAGGATTTTGTCTCTGGGTGTTGCGTTTACAGTGTCCGGTCAGGGTAGGGGTTGTCTCAGAGGCCGAGGAAGTGCCTTCCTCTCAGGGGATTGTCCAAGCTCCCAAGTGTTTGTGTTCATTCTGTGGGAATGAAGAGTAATGTTTTCAGCCACAGGGGACCCCCCAGGAGAGGGACTCTAGAGCACAGCAGTGGGTTCCCTCAACTGGAATACACACCATCTAGTTAGTCCTGGGTGCCTATGGGCATGGCAAGCCACATATGCGGGCTCTTGGTCCAGTCACTGAGAGGCGTTACTTGAATAAGGTACTCACGCTGAGGGTCACAATGTGTGTTTGTGCCCAAGGCGGCCCTCACGCTTGGGCGTGGCCTCATGGGCCATGCCGTTTTCTCCTACACTGAAGGTTTGACTCACTGCCAGCAGCAAGGTTTCTTGCCAAGGGGAAGGAGGGGTTCTGACTTGTGCATCAGGTTCCCCCCTGTGCAGGGATTGGAGATAAGGTCTAGGTTCTGATGACTGAAAAGCCAGGTTGGGAATGGATGGTGGCCTAAGGCAGTGGCGGGTCCAATGTGCTGGGTGTGCAGCCAGCTGTGTCGGTGTCTGTTGGAAGGTCTGGGCTCAGGCTATTTGCGACAGAGCATCACTGCTTAAGGTAGCCTATGCAATTGGGGTGTTGCCGAGGGCCAAGCAGTTTGATCCTCATTTGGGGTTTCTGGGCAGCGCCATAGACAATGTTTTTCTCTTGGGAGGCAGGCACAGTGCTTCATTGTGGCCCCAGAATTCCCAGTAGGGAGGGTTTGTGGGCCAGGAGTGTGAGGACGGAAGTCTGAAAACACAAGCTAGTGTGAGGATTGGAACCAAGGGCAGAGCAGGCCCACACTGCAGAGGCTGAATCAAAATCTCCTGCATCTGAAGTCAGGCTGAGGATCAGACGTTGGCTGAGGCTGGAGTATGTGTCCATGATGGCACCTTCATGAAGTGGGGGCCTCATGAGGCCAAGGAAGTTTTCCCACGCTGAGTTTGGAGGTTGCCCCAAACCACAAGGTTTCCTTCTGCGGGACATTCGAGTCCTGTTGCATGGCTCCAGGACATACCATATGGAAGGACTGGAGAGCAGGGTTCGAAGGATGGATCCCTGTACAGCATGCCTCGCATTCCCATTGGCTATTAGCGACAAGATATGTTTGATCTGCTGCCTCTGGAACACGCGACCCAGGGGGCTGAGTTGAAATGGCCTCTCCTGAGAATGCGTCATAATGTGCGTTTGGGTCCATGGAGACCTTGGACTGTGCTGGTTGTTCAGTGGCCCTGCGGAACTCTCCTACCTGAAGTGTTTGGTACATCCCAGTAAGAAAGCTGCCCATGTGGAGATGAGAGATGTTTGGTTTGGTGCCTCAGAAAAGCCCCATGTGTTGGTCTACGAAAACAGTCCTCTGAGAACGGAAACATGGAAACCAAAGCTAAGGTTCAGATTAGGGCCTGGGGGCCTGTCCATTTCAACCTTCTGTCTCTGGGGACACTGTCTGAGAGTCTAAGTGGAGATAGTTGCTCCGCTGGTGTCAGAGAGCCCCTCTTAGTCCAGAGGGGCCTACACTATTGATGGCCTCAGGGGCCTTGGAGCTTTTCCCTAACCTGTAGGGTTGTGGTCAATGGATTGGGCACACTTTCCTTGGAGAGGGCAGGCACAATCTTTCGCTGTGGCCCTAGAGGCCCTAGCCTGGAGGTGTGTGGGTCCAGGCTGTGGGCACAGAAGTCTGAATACACAAACTCAGCTTAGGAGTGGCGCCTAGGGTATGGCAGGCTGGATGTACAGCCCGAGAGGGAGCTCCTGGGCCTCTGAAACAAGGGCGAGTGGGAGGCGTTCCTTCAGGCTTTTGTCTCTGGATGTTGTGTCCGGGATAGCCGTGGATTGGAGCGGTGGCCTCAGGTACTGTGGACGAGTATCCCTCTCTGGGGATTTGTCCCAGCTCCCAAGAGTTTGGGGTCATTTTGTGGGAAGGGTGGAGTCGTGTTGTCTGGCTCATGGGTCTCTCCAAGAAAGGGATTCCAGAGCAGAGCTCCAGGTACGGGCGGGGCGACTGGAAAATTCAAACCGTGGTGAGGATTGGGTGCATAGGTGCTTGGCAAGCCCCATATGTGGGCTCTTGGTCCAGGCCCTGACAGGCCTTTCTTTGCCATGGGGCTCATGCTGAGGATCACAGTGTGAATTTGTGCCCAAGCAGCACTCAAGTTTGGGCGTGGCATCAGGGGCCATGAAGGTTTCTCCCACCCTGAAGGTGTGACTCCATGCCAAGAGCAATCTTGACAGCCATGGGGAAGGAGGAGTTCTGTTTTGTGCTTGCTATACCCAGCTGTGTGGAGAATTGATATAATGTCTAGGTTCAGATATCTGAAAACCAAGGTTAGGATGAGGTGACGGCATAAGACCATGGCATGTTCGAAGTGCTGGGTGTGCGGCCAGCTGTCTCCTTGTCTGTCTGGACGTCTGGCTTCAGGCTGTGTCCGGCAGAGCATGAGTGCCCAGAGCAGCCTATCCAGTTCGGGTACCGTCGAGGCCCGAGCAGGTTGATCCTCATCTGGGTTTTCTGGAGAGCCCCACAGGGAAACGTTTTTCTTCCGTTGGGCAGACACTGGGCTGGGTTTTGGTTCTGGAGTTCCTAGTCCGGAGGGCTTGTTTGCCAGGAGTGTGAGGAAGGAAGTCTGAAAACACAAGCTAGCGTGAGGTTTGGGACCAAGGTCACGGCATGCCCACTCTGCAGAGGCTGAATCGGGATCTCCTGCACTGAGGTCATGTCAACTATGAGACGTGCCTCAGGCTAGAGTTCTTGTCCAGCATGGCCTCTTCCTGAAGGGTGTGGGGGCTTCATGAGGCCAGAAAGTTTTGCCTACGATGGGATTTGTGAACTGCTCCAAAACTGAAGGTTACCTTCTGCACGACAGTCGAGTCCTATTGGATGGTTCCAAGAGGCCCCATATGGAAAGACTCGAGAGCAGGTGTCTAAGCATGGATGCCTGGGAACGCCACCTCATATTCCCACTCTTTAGTCAGGACAAGGCAGGCTCAAACTGCGGGCTCCTGGGTGAGCTACCCAGAGGGGAGAGTTGAAATGGACTCTCCTGAAGATGAGTCCTACTGTGGCTTGGTGGCCTGGGAGACCTTGGAATGTGGAGGTGGCTCAGGGACTCTGCAGGATTCTCCAACATGAGGTGTTTGACACGGCTCCAACAAGGAAACTTCCCATGTGGAGACGAGAGGAGTTCTGTTCCGTGCCTCAGGAAAGCCCCATACCCTCTTCTTCGAACCAAAGCCTCTGAGGAGTGACACCTGGAAACCAAAGTAAGAGTTGAGACTACGGCCTAAAGGCCTGTCCGGCTCAACCTTCTATCTCTGTTGTCATCTGTGTGCATGCATTCATGGATGTAGCTGCTCAGCTTGTGTCCGAATGCCCCTGTGAGTCCAGTGAGGCTCCCAGTAGTGGGATGTCATCGGAGGCCTTGAGGTTTCTCATATTCTGGAGGTGTGTGGCCAAAGGAATGGACACAGTTTCCCAGGAGAGAGCAGGCACGGCCCTGTGGTATGGCTCCAGAGGACCCAGCCTAGAGGCTCTGTTTGCCAGGGCTGTGGGGACAGATGTCTGAAAAAGCAAACTTGGCTCAGCTAGGGGCCAATGTAATGGCAGGCCTGATCTCTAGTCCGTGAGGGGAGATCCTCTGGAAATCAAAGTAGGGCAAGTGGGAGGCAGTCACTCAGGATTTTGTCTCTGGGTGTTGCGTTTACAGTGTCCGGTCAGGGTAGGGGTTGTCTCAGAGGCCGAGGAAGTGCCTTCCTCTCAGGGGATTGTCCAAGCTCCCAAGTGTTTGTGTTCATTCTGTGGGAATGAAGAGTACTGTTTTCAGCCACAGGGGACCCCCCAGGAGAGGGACTCTAGAGCACAGCAGTGGGTTCCCTCAACTGGAATACACACCATCTAGTTAGTCCTGGGTGCCTATGGGCATGGCAAGCCACATATGCGGGCTCTTGGTCCAGTCACTGAGAGGCGTTACTTGAATAAGGTACTCACGCTGAGGGTCACAATGTGTGTTTGTGCCCAAGGCGGCCCTCACGCTTGGGCGTGGCCTCATGGGCCATGCCGTTTTCTCCTACACTGAAGGTTTGACTCACTGCCAGCAGCAAGGTTTCTTGCCAGGGGGAAGGAGGGGTTCTGACTTGTGCATCAGGTTCCCCCCTGTGCAGGGATTGGAGATAAGGTCTAGGTTCCGATGACTGAAAACCCAGGTTGGGAATGGATGGTGGCCTAAGGCAGTGGCGGGTCCAATGTGCTGGGTGTGCAGCCAGCTGTGTCGGTGTCTGTTGGAAGGTCTGGGCTCAGGCTATTTGCGACAGAGCATCACTGTTTAAGGTAGCCTATGCAATTGGGGTGTTGCCGAGGGCCAAGCAGTTTGATCCTCATTTGGGGTTTCTGGGCAGAGCCATAGACAATGTTTTTCTCTTGGGAGGCAGGCACAGTGCTTCATTGTGGCCCCAGAATTCCCAGTAGGGAGGGTTTGTGGGCCAGGAGTGTGAGGACGGAAGTCTGAAAACACAAGCTAGTGTGAGGATTGGAACCAAGGGCAGAGCAGGCCCACTCTGCAGAGGCTGAATCAAAATCTCCTGCATCTGAAGTCAGGCTGAGGATCAGACGTTGGCTGAGGCTGGCGTATGTGTCCATGATGGCACCTTCATGAAGTGGGGGCCTCATGAGGCCAAGGAAGTTTTCCCACGCTGAGTTTGGAGGTTGCCCCAAACCACAAGGTTTCCTTCTGCGGGACATTCGAGTCCTGTTGCATGGCTCCAGGACATACCACATGGAAGGACTGGAGAGCAGGGTTCGAAGGATGGATCCCTGTACAGCATGCCTCGCATTCCCATTGGCTATTAGCGACAAGATATGTTTGATCTGCTGCCTCTGGAACACGCGACCCAGGGGGCTGAGTTAAATGGCCTCTCCTGAGGATGCGTCATAATGTGCGTTTGGGTCCATGGAGACCTTGGACTGTGCTGGTTGTTCAGTGGCCCTGCGGAACTCTCCTACCTGAAGTGTTTGATACATCCCAGTAAGAAAGCTGCCCATGTGGAGATGAGAGATGTTTGGTTTGGTGCCTCAGAAAAGCCCCATGTGCTGGTCTACGAAAACAGTCCTCTGAGAACGGAAACATGGAAACCAAAGCTAAGGTTCAGATTAGGGCCTGGGGGCCTGTCCATTTCAACCTTCTGTCTCTGGGGACACTGTCTGAGAGTCTAAGTGGAGATAGTTGCTCCGCTGGTGTCAGAGAGCCCCTCTTAGTCCAGGGGGGCCTACACTATTGATGGCCTCAGGGGCCTTGGAGCTTTTCCCTAACCTGTAGTGTTGTGGTCAATGGATTGGGCACACTTTCCTTGGAGAGGGCAGGCACAATCTTTCGCTGTGGCCCTAGAGGCCCTAGCCTGGAGGTGTGTGGGTCCAGGCTGTGGGCACAGAAGTCTGAATACACAAACTCAGCTTAGGAGTGGCGCCTAGGGTATGGCAGGCCGGATGTACAGCCCGAGAGGGAGCTCCTGGGCCTCTGAAACAAGGGCGAGTGGGAGGCGTTCCTTCAGGCTTTTGTCTCTGGATGTTGTGTCCGGGATAGCCGTGGATTGGAGCGGTGGCCTCAGGTACTGTGGACGAGTATCCCTCTCTGGGGATTTGTCCCAGCTCCCAAGAGTTTGGGGTCATTTTGTGGGAAGGGTGGAGTCGTGTTGTCTGGCTCATGGGTCTCTCCAAGAAAGGGATTCCAGAGCAGAGCTCCAGGTACGGGCGGGGCGACTGGAAAATTCAAACCGTGGTGAGGATTGGGTGCATAGGGGCTTGGCAAGCCCCATATGTGGGCTCTTGGTCCAGGCCCTGACAGGCCTTTCTTTGACATGGGGCTCATGCTGAGGGTCACAGTGTGAATTTGTGCCCAAGCAGCACTCAAGTTTGGGCGTGGCATCAGGGGCCATGAAGGTTTCTCCCACCCTGAAGGTGTGACTCCATGCCAAGAGCAAGCTTGACAGCCATGGGGAAGGAGGAGTTCTGTTTTGTGCTTGCTATACCCAGCTGTGTGGAGAATTGATATAATGTCTAGGTTCAGATATCTGAAAATCACGGTTAGGATGAGGTGACGGCATAAGACCATGGCGTGTTCGAAGTGCTGGGTGTGCGGCCAGCTGTCTCCTTGTCTGTCTGGACGTCTGGCTTCAGGCTGTGTCCGGCAGAGCATGAGTGCCCAGAGCAGCCTATCCAGTTCGGGTACCGTCGAGGCCCGAGCAGGTTGATCCTCATCTGGGTTTTCTGGAGAGCCCCACAGGGAAACGTTTTTCTTCCGTTGGGCAGACACTGGGCTGGGTTTTGGTTCTGGAGTTCCTAGTCCGGAGGGCTTGTTTGCCAGGAGTGTGAGGAAGGAAGTCTGAAAACACAAGCTAGCGTGAGGGTTGGGACCGAGGTCACGGCATGCCCACTCTGCAGAGGCTGAATCGGGATCTCCTGCACTGAGGTCATGTCAACTATGAGACGTGCCTCAGGCTAGAGTTCTTGTCCAGCATGGCCTCTTCCTGAAGGGTGTGGGGGCTTCATGAGGCCAGAAAGTTTTGGCTACGATGGGATTTGTGAACTGCTCCAAAACTGAAGGTTACCTTCTGCATGACAGTCGAGTCCTATTGGATGGTTCCAAGAGGCCCCATATGGAAAGACTCGAGAGCAGGTGTCTAAGCATGGATGCCTGGGAACGCCACCTCATATTCCCACTCTTTAGTCAGGACAAGGCAGGCTCAATCTGCGGGCTGTTGGGTGAGCTACCCAGAGGGGAGAGTTGAAATGGACTCTCCTGAAGATGAGTCCTACTGTGGCTTGGTGGCCTGGGAGACCTTGGAATGTGGAGGTGGCTCAGGGACTCTGCAGGAATCTCCAACATGAGGTGTTTGACACGGCTCCAACAAGGAAACTTCCCATGTGGAGACGAGAGGAGTTCTGTTCCGTGCCTCAGGAAAGCCCCATACCCTGTTCTTCGAACCACAGCCTCTGAGGAGTGACACCTGGAAACCAAAGCAAGACTTGAGACTACGGCCTAAAGGCCTGTCCGGCTCAACCTTCTATCTTTGTTGACATCTGTGTGCATGCATTCATGGATGTAGCTGCTCAGCTTGTGTCGGAATGCCCCTGTGAGTCCAGTGAGGCTCCCAGTAGTGGGATGTCCTCGGAGACCTTGAGGTTTCTCATATTCTGGAGGTGTGTGGCCAAAGGAATGGACACAGTTTCCCAGGAGAGAGCAGGCACGGTCCTGTGGTATGGCTCCAGAGGACCCAGCCTAGAGGCTGTGTTTGCCAGGGCTGTGGGGACAGATGTCTGAAAAAGCAAACTTGGCTCATCTAGGGGCCAATGTAAGGGCAGGCCTGATCTCTAGTCCGTGAGGGGAGATCCTCTGGAAATCAAAGTAGGGCAAGTGGGAGGCAGTAACTCAGGATTTTGTCTCTGGGTGTTGCATTTACAGTGTCCGGTCAGGGTAGGGGTTGTCTCAGAGGCCGAGGAAGAGCCTTCCTCTCAGGGGATTGTCCAAGCTCCCAAGTGTTTGTGTTCATTCTGTGGGAATGAAGAGTACTGTTTTCTGCCACAGGGGACCCCCCAGGAGATGGACTCTAGCAACAGCAGTGGGTTCATTCAACTGGAATACACACCATCTAGTTAGTCCTGGGTGCCTATGGGCATGGGAAGCCACATATGCGGGCTCTTGGTCCAGTCACTGAGAGGCGTTACTTGAATAAGGTACTCACGCTGAGGGTCACAATGTGTGTTTGTGCCCAAGGCGGCCCTCATGCTTGGGCGTGGCCTCATGGGCCATGCCGTTTTCTCCTACACTGAAGGTTTGACTCACTGCAGCAAGGTTTCTTGCCAAGGGGAAGGAGGGGTTCTGACTTGTGCATCAGGTTCCCCCCTGTGCAGGGATTGGAGATAAGGTCTAGGTTCCGATGACTGAAAACCCAGGTTGGGAATGGATGGTGGCCTAAGGCAGTGGCGGGTCCAATGTGCTGGGTGTGCAGCCAGCTGTGTCGGTGTCTGTTGGAAGGTCTGGGCTCAGGCTATTTGCGACAGAGCATCACTGTTTAAGGTAGCCTATGCAATTGGGGTGTTGCCGAGGGCCAAGCAGTTTGATCCTCATTTGCGGTTTCTGGGCAGCGCCATAGACAATGTTTTTCTCCTGGGAGTCAGGCACAGTGCTTCATTGTGGCCCCAGAATTCCAAGTAGGGAGGGTTTGTGGGCCAGGTGTGTGTGGACGGAAGTCTGAAAACACAAGCTAGTGTGAGGATTGGAGCCAAGGGCAGAGCAGGCCCACTCTGCAGAGGCTGAATCAAAATCTCCTGCATCTGAAGTCAGGCTGAGGATCAGACGTTGGCTGAGGCTGGAGTATGTGTCCATGATGGCACCTTCATGTAGTGGGGGCCTCATGAGGCCAAGGAAGTTTTCCCACACTGAGTTTGGAGGTTGCCCCAAACCACAAGGTTTTCTTCTGCGGGACATTCGAGTCCTGTTGCATGGCTCCAGGACATACAATATGTAAGGACTGGAGAGCAGGGTTCGAAGGATGGATCCCTGTACAGCATGCCTCGCATTCTCATTGGCTATTAACGACAAGATATGTTTGATCTGCTGCCTCTGGAACACGCGACCCAGGGGGCTGAGTTGAAATGGCCTCTCCTGAGGATGCGTTATAATGTGCGTTTGGGTCCATGGAGACCTTGGAATGTGCTGGTTGTTCGGTGGCCCTGCGGAACTCTCCTACCTGAAGTGTTTGATACATCCCAGTAAGAAAGCTGCCCATGTGGAGATGAGAGATGTTTGGTTTGGTGCCTCAGAAAAGCCCCACGTGCTGGTTTACGAAAACAGTCCTCTGAGAACGGAAACATGGAAACCAAAGCTAAGGTTCAGATTAGGACCTGGGGGCCTGTCCATTTCAACCTTCTGTCTCTGGGGACACTGTCTGAGAGTCTAAGTGGAGATAGTTGCTCCGCTGGTGTCAGAGAGCCCCTCTTAGTCCAGGGTGGCCTATACTATTGATGGCCTCAGGGACCTAGGAGCTTTTCCCTAACCTGTAGGGTTGTGGTCAATGGATTGGGCACACTTTCCTTGGAGAGGGCAGGCACAATCTTTCGCTGTTTGGTCCAGAGGCCCTAGCTTGGATGTTGTGTGGGTCCAGGCTGTGGGCACAGAAGTCTGAATACACAAACTCAGCTTAGGAGTGGCGCCTAGGGTATGGCAGGCCGGATGTACAGCCCGAGAGGGAGCTCCTGGGCCTCTGAAACAAGGGCGAGTGGGAGGCGTTCCTTCAGGCTTTTGTCTCTGGATGTTGTGTCCGGGATAGCCGTGGATTGGAGCGGTGGCCTCAGGTACTGTGGACGAGTATCCCTCTCTGGGGATTTGTCCCAGCTCCCAAGAGTTTGGGGTCATTTTGTGGGAAGGGTGGAGTCGTGTTGTCTGGCTCATGGGTCTCTCCAAGAAAGGGATTCCAGAGCAGAGCTCCAGGTACGGGCGGGGCGACTGGAAAATTCAAACCGTGGTGAGGATTGGGTGCATAGGGGCTTGGCAAGCCCCATATGTGGGCTCTTGGTCCAGGCCCTGACAGGCCTTTCTTTGACATGGGGCTCATGCTGAGGATCACAGTGTGAATTTGTGCCCAAGCAGCACTCAAGTTTGGGCGTGGCATCAGGGGCCATGAAGGTTTCTCCCACCCTGAAGGTGTGACTCCATGCCAAGAGCAAGCTTGACAGCCATGGGGAAGGAGGAGTTCTGTTTTGTGCTTGCTATACCCAGCTGTGTGGAGAATTGATATAATGTCTAGGTTCAGATATCTGAAAACCAAGGTTAGGATGAGGTGACGGCATAAGACCATGGCGTGTTCGAAGTGCTGGGTGTGCGGCCAGCTGTCTCCTTGTCTGTCTGGACGTCTGGCTTCAGGCTGTGTCCGGCAGAGCATGAGTGCCCAGAGCAGCCTATCCAGTTCGGGTACCGTCGAGGCCCGAGCAGGTTGATCCTCATCTGGGTTTTCTGGAGAGCCCCACAGGGAAACGTTTTTCTTCCGTTGGGCAGACACTGGGCTGGGTTTTGGTTCTGGAGTTCCTAGTCCGGAGGGCTTGTTTGCCAGGAGTGTGAGGAAGGAAGTCTGAAAACACAAGCTAGCGTGAGGGTTGGGACCGAGGTCACGGCATGCCCACTCTGCAGAGGCTGAATCGGGATCTCCTGCACTGAGGTCATGTCAACTATGAGACGTGCCTCAGGCTAGAGTTCTTGTCCAGCATGGCCTCTTCCTGAAGGGTGTGGGGGCTTCATGAGGCCAGAAAGTTTTGGCTACGATGGGATTTGTGAACTGCTCCAAAACTGAAGGTTACCTTCTGCATGACAGTCGAGTCCTATTGGATGGTTCCAAGAGGCCCCATATGGAAAGACTCGAGAGCAGGTGTCTAAGCATGGATGCCTGGGAACGCCACCTCATATTCCCACTCTTTAGTCAGGACAAGGCAGGCTCAATCTGCGGGCTGTTGGGTGAGCTACCCAGAGGGGAGAGTTGAAATGGACTCTCCTGAAGATGAGTCCTACTGTGGCTTGGTGGCCTGGGAGACCTTGGAATGTGGAGGTGGCTCAGGGACTCTGCAGGAATCTCCAACATGAGGTGTTTGACACGGCTCCAACAAGGAAACTTCCCATGTGGAGACGAGAGGAGTTCTGTTCCGTGCCTCAGGAAAGCCCCATACCCTGTTCTTCGAACCACAGCCTCTGAGGAGTGACACCTGGAAACCAAAGCAAGACTTGAGACTACGGCCTAAAGGCCTGTTCGGCTCAACCTTCTATCTTTGTTGACATCTGTGTGCATGCATTCATGGATGTAGCTGCTCAGCTTGTGTCGGAATGCCCCTGTGAGTCCAGTGAGGCTCCCAGTAGTGGGATGTCCTCGGAGACCTTGAGGTTTCTCATATTCTGGAGGTGTGTGGCCAAAGGAATGGACACAGTTTCCCAGGAGAGAGCAGGCACGGTCCTGTGGTATGGCTCCAGAGGACCCAGCCTAGAGGCTGTGTTTGCCAGGGCTGTGGGGACAGATGTCTGAAAAAGCAAACTTGGCTCATCTAGGGGCCAATGTAAGGGCAGGCCTGATCTCTAGTCCGTGAGGGGAGATCCTCTGGAAATCAAAGTAGGGCAAGTGGGAGGCAGTAACTCAGGATTTTGTCTCTGGGTGTTGCATTTACAGTGTCCGGTCAGGGTAGGGGTTGTCTCAGAGGCCGAGGAAGAGCCTTCCTCTCAGGGGATTGTCCAAGCTCCCAAGTGTTTGTGTTCATTCTGTGGGAATGAAGAGTACTGTTTTCTGCCACAGGGGACCCCCCAGGAGATGGACTCTAGCAACAGCAGTGGGTTCATTCAACTGGAATACACACCATCTAGTTAGTCCTGGGTGCCTATGGGCATGGGAAGCCACATATGCGGGCTCTTGGTCCAGTCACTGAGAGGCGTTACTTGAATAAGGTACTCACGCTGAGGGTCACAATGTGTGTTTGTGCCCAAGGCGGCCCTCATGCTTGGGCGTGGCCTCATGGGCCATGCCGTTTTCTCCTACACTGAAGGTTTGACTCACTGCCAGCAGCAAGGTTTCTTGCCAAGGGGAAGGAGGGGTTCTGACTTGTGCATCAGGTTCCCCCCTGTGCAGGGATTGGAGATAAGGTCTAGGTTCCGATGACTGAAAACCCAGGTTGGGAATGGATGGTGGCCTAAGGCAGTGGCGGGTCCAATGTGCTGGGTGTGCAGCCAGCTGTGTCGGTGTCTGTTGGAAGGTCTGGGCTCAGGCTATTTGCGACAGAGCATCACTGTTTAAGGTAGCCTATGCAATTGGGGTGTTGCCGAGGGCCAAGCAGTTTGATCCTCATTTGCGGTTTCTGGGCAGCGCCATAGACAATGTTTTTCTCTTGGGAGGCAGGCACAGTGCTTCATTGTGGCCCCAGAATTCCAAGTAGGGAGGGTTTGTGGGCCAGGTGTGTGTGGACGGAAGTCTGAAAACACAAGCTAGTGTGAGGATTGGAGCCAAGGGCAGAGCAGGCCCACTCTGCAGAGGCTGAATCAAAATCTCCTGCATCTGAAGTCAGGCTGAGGATCAGACGTTGGCTGAGGCTGGAGTATGTGTCCATGATGGCACCTTCATGTAG
Source organism: Mustela nivalis (assembly GCF_964662115.1). Classification (NCBI taxonomy): domain Eukaryota; kingdom Metazoa; phylum Chordata; class Mammalia; order Carnivora; family Mustelidae; genus Mustela; species Mustela nivalis. The sequence goes on along the minus strand of NW_028136552.1, from coordinate 1,146,168 downwards.
TGGGGGCCTCATGAGGCCAAGGAAGTTTTCCCACACTGAGTTTGGAGGTTGCCCCAAACCACAAGGTTTTCTTCTGCGGGACATTCGAGTCCTGTTGCATGGCTCCAGGACATACAATATGTAAGGACTGGAGAGCAGGGTTCGAAGGATGGATCCCTGTACAGCATGCCTCGCATTCTCATTGGCTATTAACGACAAGATATGTTTGATCTGCTGCCTCTGGAACACGCGACCCAGGGGGCTGAGTTGAAATGGCCTCTCCTGAGGATGCGTCATAATGTGCGTTTGGGTCCATGGAGACCTTGGAATGTGCTGGTTGTTCGGTGGCCCTGCGGAACTCTCCTACCTGAAGTGTTTGATACATCCCAGTAAGAAAGCTGCCCATGTGGAGATGAGAGATGTTTGGTTTGGTGCCTCAGAAAAGCCCCATGTGCTGGTTTACGAAAACAGTCCTCTGAGAACGGAAACATGGAAACCAAAGCTAAGGTTCAGATTAGGACCTGGGGGCCTGTCCATTTCAACCTTCTGTCTCTGGGGACACTGTCTGAGAGTCTAAGTGGAGATAGTTGCTCCGCTGGTGTCAGAGAGCCCCTCTTAGTCCAGGGTGGCCTATACTATTGATGGCCTCAGGGACCTAGGAGCTTTTCCCTAACCTGTAGGGTTGTGGTCAATGGATTGGGCACACTTTCCTTGGAGAGGGCAGGCACAATCTTTCGCTGTTTGGTCCAGAGGCCCTAGCTTGGATGTTGTGTGGGTCCAGGCTGTGGGCACAGAAGTCTGAATACACAAACTCAGCTTAGGAGTGGCGCCTAGGGTATGGCAGGCCGGATGTACAGCCCGAGAGGGAGCTCCTGGGCCTCTGAAACAAGGGCGAGTGGGAGGCGTTCCTTCAGGCTTTTGTCTCTGGATGTTGTGTCCGGGATAGCCGTGGATTGGAGCGGTGGCCTCAGGTACTGTGGACGAGTATCCCTCTCTGGGGATTTGTCCCAGCTCCCAAGAGTTTGGGGTCATTTTGTGGGAAGGGTGGAGTCGTGTTGTCTGGCTCATGGGTCTCTCCAAGAAAGGGATTCCAGAGCAGAGCTCCAGGTACGGGCGGGGCGACTGGAAAATTCAAACCGTGGTGAGGATTGGGTGCATAGGGGCTTGGCAAGCCCCATATGTGGGCTCTTGGTCCAGGCCCTGACAGGCCTTTCTTTGACATGGGGCTCATGCTGAGGATCACAGTGTGAATTTGTGCCCAAGCAGCACTCAAGTTTGGGCGTGGCATCAGGGGCCATGAAGGTTTCTCCCACCCTGAAGGTGTGACTCCATGCCAAGAGCAAGCTTGACAGCCATGGGGAAGGAGGAGTTCTGTTTTGTGCTTGCTATACCCAGCTGTGTGGAGAATTGATATAATGTCTAGGTTCAGATATCTGAAAACCAAGGTTAGGATGAGGTGACGGCATAAGACCATGGCGTGTCCGAAGTGCTGGGTGTGCGGCCAGCTGTCTCCTTGTCTGTCTGGACGTCTGGCTTCAGGCTGTGTCCGGCAGAGCATGAGTGCCCAGAGCAGCCTATCCAGTTCGGGTACCGTCGAGGCCCGAGCAGGTTGATCCTCATCTGGGTTTTCTGGAGAGCCCCACAGGGAAACGTTTTTCTTCCGTTGGGCAGACACTGGGCTGGGTTTTGGTTCCGGAGTTCCTAGTCCGGAGGGCTTGTTTGCCAGGAGTGTGAGGAAGGAAGTCTGAAAACACAAGCTAGCGTGAGGTTTGGGACCGAGGTCACGGCATGCCCACTCTGCAGAGGCTGAATCGGGATCTCCTGCACTGAGGTCATGTCAACTATGAGACGTGCCTCAGGCTAGAGTTCTTGTCCAGCATGGCCTCTTCCTGAAGGGTGTGGGGGCTTCATGAGGCCAGAAAGTTTTGCCTACGATCGGATTTGTGAACTGCTCCAAAACTGAAGGTTACCTTCTGCACGACAGTCGAGTCCTATTGGATGGTTCCAAGAGGCCCCATATGGAAAGACTCGAGAGCAGGTGTCTAAGCATGGATGCCTGGGAACGCCACCTCATATTCCCACTCTTTAGTCAGGACAAGGCAGGCTCAAACTGCGGGCTCCTGGGTGAGCTACCCAGAGGGGAGAGTTGAAATGGACTCTCCTGAAGATGAGTCCTACTGTGGCTTGGTGGCCTGGGAGACCTTGGAATGTGGAGGTGGCTCAGGGACTCTGCAGGATTCTCCAACATGAGGTGTTTGACACGGCTCCAACAAGGAAACTTCCCATGTGGAGACGAGAGGAGTTCTGTTCCGTGCCTCAGGAAAGCCCCATACCCTGTTCTTCGAACCAAAGCCTCTGAGGAGTGACACCTGGAAACCAAAGTAAGAGTTGAGACTACGGCCTAAAGGCCTGTCCGGCTCAACCTTCTATCTCTGTTGTCATCTGTGTGCATGCATTCATGGATGTAGCTGCTCAGCTTGTGTCGGAATGCCCCTGTGAGTCCAGTGAGGCTCCCAGTAGTGGGATGTCCTCGGAGACCTTGAGGTTTCTCATATTCTGGAGGTGTGTGGCCAAAGGAATGGACACAGTTTCCCAGGAGAGAGCAGGCACGGTCCTGTGGTATGGCTCCAGAGGACCCAGCCTAGAGGCTGTGTTTGCCAGGGCTGTGGGGACAGATGTCTGAAAAAGCAAACTTGGCTCATCTAGGGGCCAATGTAAGGGCAGGCCTGATCTCTAGTCCGTGAGGGGAGATCCTCTGGAAATCAAAGTAGGGCAAGTGGGAGGCAGTAACTCAGGATTTTGTCTCTGGGTGTTGCATTTACAGTGTCCGGTCAGGGTAGGGGTTGTCTCAGAGGCCGAGGAAGAGCCTTCCTCTCAGGGGATTGTCCAAGCTCCCAAGTGTTTGTGTTCATTCTGTGGGAATGAAGAGTACTGTTTTCTGCCACAGGGGACCCCCCAGGAGATGGACTCTAGCAACAGCAGTGGGTTCATTCAACTGGAATACACACCATCTAGTTAGTCCTGGGTGCCTATGGGCATGGGAAGCCACATATGCGGGCTCTTGGTCCAGTCACTGAGAGGCGTTACTTGAATAAGGTACTCACGCTGAGGGTCACAATGTGTGTTTGTGCCCAAGGCAGCCCTCATGATTGGGCGTGGCCTCATGGGCCATGCCGTTTTCTCCTACACTGAAGGTTTGACTCACTGCCAGCAGCAAGGTTTCTTGCCAAGGGGAAGGAGGGGTTCTGACTTGTGCATCAGGTTCCCCCCTGTGCAGGGATTGGAGATAAGGTCTAGGTTCCGATGACTGAAAACCCAGGTTGGGAATGGATGGTGGCCTAAGGCAGTGGCGGGTCCAATGTGCTGGGTGTGCAGCCAGCTGTGTCGGTGTCTGTTGGAAGGTCTGGGCTCAGGGTATTTGCGACAGAGCATCACTGTTTAAGGTAGCCTATGCAATTGGGGTGTTGCCGAGGGCCAAGCAGTTTGATCCTCATTTGCGGTTTCTGGGCAGCGCCATAGACAATGTTTTTCTCCTGGGAGTCAGGCACAGTGCTTCATTGTGGCCCCAGAATTCCAAGTAGGGAGGGTTTGTGGGCCAGGTGTGTGTGGACGGAAGTCTGAAAACACAAGCTAGTGTGAGGATTGGAGCCAAGGGCAGAGCAGGCCCACTCTGCAGAGGCTGAATCAAAATCTCCTGCATCTGAAGTCAGGCTGAGGAACAGACGTTGGCTGAGGCTGGAGTATGTGTCCATGATGGCACCTTCATGTAGTGGGGGCCTCATGAGGCCAAGGAAGTTTTCCCACACTGAGTTTGGAGGTTGCCCCAAACCACAAGGTTTCCTTCTGCGGGACATTCGAGTCCTGTTGCATGGCTCCAGGACATACAATATGTAAGGACTGGAGAGCAGGGTTCGAAGGATGGATCCCTGTACAGCATGCCTCGCATTCTCATTGGCTATTAACGACAAGATATGTTTGATCTGCTGCCTCTGGAACACGCGACCCAGGGGGCTGAGTTGAAATGGCCTCTCCTGAGGATGCGTCATAATGTGCGTTTGGGTCCATGGAGACCTTGGAATGTGCTGGTTGTTCGGTGGCCCTGCGGAACTCTCCTACCTGAAGTGTTTGATACATCCCAGTAAGAAAGCTGCCCATGTGGAGATGAGAGATGTTTGGTTTGGTGCCTCAGAAAAGCCCCATGTGCTGGTTTACGAAAACAGTCCTCTGAGAACGGAAACATGGAAACCAAAGCTAAGGTTCAGATTAGGACCTGGGGGCCTGTCCATTTCAACCTTCTGTCTCTGGGGACACTGTCTGAGAGTCTAAGTGGAGATAGTTGCTCCGCTGGTGTCAGAGAGCCCCTCTTAGTCCAGGGTGGCCTATACTATTGATGGCCTCAGGGACCTAGGAGCTTTTCCCTAACCTGTAGGGTTGTGGTCAATGGATTGGGCACACTTTCCTTGGAGAGGGCAGGCACAATCTTTCGCTGTTTGGTCCAGAGGCCCTAGCTTGGATGTTGTGTGGGTCCAGGCTGTGGGCACAGAAGTCTGAATACACAAACTCAGCTTAGGAGTGGCGCCTAGGGTATGGCAGGCCGGATGTACAGCCCGAGAGGGAGCTCCTGGGCCTCTGAAACAAGGGCGAGTGGGAGGCGTTCCTTCAGGCTTTTGTCTCTGGATGTTGTGTCCGGGATAGCCGTGGATTGGAGCGGTGGCCTCAGGTACTGTGGACGAGTATCCCTCTCTGGGGATTTGTCCCAGCTCCCAAGAGTTTGGGGTCATTTTGTGGGAAGGGTGGAGTCGTGTTGTCTGGCTCATGGGTCTCTCCAAGAAAGGGATTCCAGAGCAGAGCTCCAGGTACGGGCGGGGCGACTGGAAAATTCAAACCGTGGTGAGGATTGGGTGCATAGGGGCTTGGCAAGCCCCATATGTGGGCTCTTGGTCCAGGCCCTGACAGGCCTTTCTTTGACATGGGGCTCATGCTGAGGATCACAGTGTGAATTTGTGCCCAAGCAGCACTCAAGTTTGGGCGTGGCATCAGGGGCCATGAAGGTTTCTCCCACCCTGAAGGTGTGACTCCATGCCAAGAGCAAGCTTGACAGCCATGGGGAAGGAGGAGTTCTGTTTTGTGCTTGCTATACCCAGCTGTGTGGAGAATTGATATAATGTCTAGGTTCAGATATCTGAAAACCAAGGTTAGGATGAGGTGACGGCATAAGACCATGGCGTGTCCGAAGTGCTGGGTGTGCGGCCAGCTGTCTCCTTGTCTGTCTGGACGTCTGGCTTCAGGCTGTGTCCGGCAGAGCATGAGTGCCCAGAGCAGCCTATCCAGTTCGGGTACCGTCGAGGCCCGAGCAGGTTGATCCTCATCTGGGTTTTCTGGAGAGCCCCACAGGGAAACGTTTTTCTTCCGTTGGGCAGACACTGGGCTGGGTTTTGGTTCCGGAGTTCCTAGTCCGGAGGGCTTGTTTGCCAGGAGTGTGAGGAAGGAAGTCTGAAAACACAAGCTAGCGTGAGGTTTGGGACCGAGGTCACGGCATGCCCACTCTGCAGAGGCTGAATCGGGATCTCCTGCACTGAGGTCATGTCAACTATGAGACGTGCCTCAGGCTAGAGTTCTTGTCCAGCATGGCCTCTTCCTGAAGGGTGTGGGGGCTTCATGAGGCCAGAAAGTTTTGGCTACGATGGGATTTGTGAACTGCTCCAAAACTGAAGGTTACCTTCTGCACGACAGTCGAGTCCTATTGGATGGTTCCAAGAGGCCCCATATGGAAAGACTCGAGAGCAGGTGTCTAAGCATGGATGCCTGGGAACGCCACCTCATATTCCCACTCTTTAGTCAGGACAAGGCAGGCTCAAACTGCGGGCTCCTGGGTGAGCTACCCAGAGGGGAGAGTTGAAATGGACTCTCCTGAAGATGAGTCCTACTGTGGCTTGGTGGCCTGGGAGACCTTGGAATGTGGAGGTGGCTCAGGGACTCTGCAGGATTCTCCAACATGAGGTGTTTGACACGGCTCCAACAAGGAAACTTCCCATGTGGAGACGAGAGGAGTTCTGTTCCGTGCCTCAGGAAAGCCCCATACCCTCTTCTTCGAACCAAAGCCTCTGAGGAGTGACACCTGGAAACCAAAGTAAGAGTTGAGACTACGGCCTAAAGGCCTGTCCGGCTCAACCTTCTATCTCTGTTGTCATCTGTGTGCATGCATTCATGGATGTAGCTGCTCAGCTTGTGTCGGAATGCCCCTGTGAGTCCAGTGAGGCTCCCAGTAGTGGGATGTCCTCGGAGACCTTGAGGTTTCTCATATTCTGGAGGTGTGTGGCCAAAGGAATGGACACAGTTTCCCAGGAGAGAGCAGGCACGGTCCTGTGGTATGGCTCCAGAGGACCCAGCCTAGAGGCTGTGTTTGCCAGGGCTGTGGGGACAGATGTCTGAAAAAGCAAACTTGGCTCATCTAGGGGCCAATGTAAGGGCAGGCCTGATCTCTAGTCCGTGAGGGGAGATCCTCTGGAAATCAAAGTAGGGCAAGTGGGAGGCAGTAACTCAGGATTTTGTCTCTGGGTGTTGCATTTACAGTGTCCGGTCAGGGTAGGGGTTGTCTCAGAGGCCGAGGAAGAGCCTTCCTCTCAGGGGATTGTCCAAGCTCCCAAGTGTTTGTGTTCATTCTGTGGGAATGAAGAGTACTGTTTTCTGCCACAGGGGACCCCCCAGGAGATGGACTCTAGCAACAGCAGTGGGTTCATTCAACTGGAATACACACCATCTAGTTAGTCCTGGGTGCCTATGGGCATGGGAAGCCACATATGCGGGCTCTTGGTCCAGTCACTGAGAGGCGTTACTTGAATAAGGTACTCACGCTGAGGGTCACAATGTGTGTTTGTGCCCAAGGCAGCCCTCATGATTGGGCGTGGCCTCATGGGCCATGCCGTTTTCTCCTACACTGAAGGTTTGACTCACTGCCAGCAGCAAGGTTTCTTGCCAAGGGGAAGGAGGGGTTCTGACTTGTGCATCAGGTTCCCCCCTGTGCAGGGATTGGAGATAAGGTCTAGGTTCCGATGACTGAAAACCCAGGTTGGGAATGGATGGTGGCCTAAGGCAGTGGCGGGTCCAATGTGCTGGGTGTGCAGCCAGCTGTGTCGGTGTCTGTTGGAAGGTCTGGGCTCAGGCTATTTGCGACAGAGCATCACTGTTTAAGGTAGCCTATGCAATTGGGGTGTTGCCGAGGGCCAAGCAGTTTGATCCTCATTTGCGGTTTCTGGGCAGCGCCATAGACAATGTTTTTCTCCTGGGAGTCAGGCACAGTGCTTCATTGTGGCCCCAGAATTCCAAGTAGGGAGGGTTTGTGGGCCAGGTGTGTGTGGACGGAAGTCTGAAAACACAAGCTAGTGTGAGGATTGGAGCCAAGGGCAGAGCAGGCCCACTCTGCAGAGGCTGAATCAAAATCTCCTGCATCTGAAGTCAGGCTGAGGAACAGACGTTGGCTGAGGCTGGAGTATGTGTCCATGATGGCACCTTCATGTAGTGGGGGCCTCATGAGGCCAAGGAAGTTTTCCCACACTGAGTTTGGAGGTTGCCCCAAACCACAAGGTTTCCTTCTGCGGGACATTCGAGTCCTGTTGCATGGCTCCAGGACATACAATATGTAAGGACTGGAGAGCAGGGTTCGAAGGATGGATCCCTGTACAGCATGCCTCGCATTCTCATTGGCTATTAACGACAAGATATGTTTGATCTGCTGCCTCTGGAACACGCGACCCAGGGGGCTGAGTTGAAATGGCCTCTCCTGAGGATGCGTCATAATGTGCGTTTGGGTCCATGGAGACCTTGGAATGTGCTGGTTGTTCGGTGGCCCTGCGGAACTCTCCTACCTGAAGTGTTTGATACATCCCAGTAAGAAAGCTGCCCATGTGGAGATGAGAGATGTTTGGTTTGGTGCCTCAGAAAAGCCCCATGTGCTGGTTTACGAAAACAGTCCTCTGAGAACGGAAACATGGAAACCAAAGCTAAGGTTCAGATTAGGACCTGGGGGCCTGTCCATTTCAACCTTCTGTCTCTGGGGACACTGTCTGAGAGTCTAAGTGGAGATAGTTGCTCCGCTGGTGTCAGAGAGCCCCTCTTAGTCCAGGGTGGCCTATACTATTGATGGCCTCAGGGACCTAGGAGCTTTTCCCTAACCTGTAGGGTTGTGGTCAATGGATTGGGCACACTTTCCTTGGAGAGGGCAGGCACAATCTTTCGCTGTTTGGTCCAGAGGCCCTAGCTTGGATGTTGTGTGGGTCCAGGCTGTGGGCACAGAAGTCTGAATACACAAACTCAGCTTAGGAGTGGCGCCTAGGGTATGGCAGGCCGGATGTACAGCCCGAGAGGGAGCTCCTGGGCCTCTGAAACAAGGGCGAGTGGGAGGCGTTCCTTCAGGCTTTTGTCTCTGGATGTTGTGTCCGGGATAGCCGTGGATTGGAGCGGTGGCCTCAGGTACTGTGGACGAGTATCCCTCTCTGGGGATTTGTCCCAGCTCCCAAGAGTTTGGGGTCATTTTGTGGGAAGGGTGGAGTCGTGTTGTCTGGCTCATGGGTCTCTCCAAGAAAGGGATTCCAGAGCAGAGCTCCAGGTACGGGCGGGGCGACTGGAAAATTCAAACCGTGGTGAGGATTGGGTGCATAGGGGCTTGGCAAGCCCCATATGTGGGCTCTTGGTCCAGGCCCTGACAGGCCTTTCTTTGACATGGGGCTCATGCTGAGGATCACAGTGTGAATTTGTGCCCAAGCAGCACTCAAGTTTGGGCGTGGCATCAGGGGCCATGAAGGTTTCTCCCACCCTGAAGGTGTGACTCCATGCCAAGAGCAAGCTTGACAGCCATGGGGAAGGAGGAGTTCTGTTTTGTGCTTGCTATACCCAGCTGTGTGGAGAATTGATATAATGTCTAGGTTCAGATATCTGAAAACCAAGGTTAGGATGAGGTGACGGCATAAGACCATGGCGTGTCCGAAGTGCTGGGTGTGCGGCCAGCTGTCTCCTTGTCTGTCTGGACGTCTGGCTTCAGGCTGTGTCCGGCAGAGCATGAGTGCCCAGAGCAGCCTATCCAGTTCGGGTACCGTCGAGGCCCGAGCAGGTTGATCCTCATCTGGGTTTTCTGGAGAGCCCCACAGGGAAACGTTTTTCTTCCGTTGGGCAGACACTGGGCTGGGTTTTGGTTCCGGAGTTCCTAGTCCGGAGGGCTTGTTTGCCAGGAGTGTGAGGAAGGAAGTCTGAAAACACAAGCTAGCGTGAGGTTTGGGACCGAGGTCACGGCATGCCCACTCTGCAGAGGCTGAATCGGGATCTCCTGCACTGAGGTCATGTCAACTATGAGACGTGCCTCAGGCTAGAGTTCTTGTCCAGCATGGCCTCTTCCTGAAGGGTGTGGGGGCTTCATGAGGCCAGAAAGTTTTGCCTACGATGGGATTTGTGAACTGCTCCAAAACTGAAGGTTACCTTCTGCACGACAGTCGAGTCCTATTGGATGGTTCCAAGAGGCCCCATATGGAAAGACTCGAGAGCAGGTGTCTAAGCATGGATGCCTGGGAACGCCACCTCATATTCCCACTCTTTAGTCAGGACAAGGCAGGCTCAAACTGCGGGCTCCTGGGTGAGCTACCCAGAGGGGAGAGTTGAAATGGACTCTCCTGAAGATGAGTCCTACTGTGGCTTGGTGGCCTGGGAGACCTTGGAATGTGGAGGTGGCTCAGGGACTCTGCAGGATTCTCCAACATGAGGTGTTTGACACGGCTCCAACAAGGAAACTTCCCATGTGGAGACGAGAGGAGTTCTGTTCCGTGCCTCAGGAAAGCCCCATACCCTCTTCTTCGAACCAAAGCCTCTGAGGAGTGACACCTGGAAACCAAAGTAAGAGTTGAGACTACGGCCTAAAGGCCTGTCCGGCTCAACCTTCTATCTCTGTTGTCATCTGTGTGCATGCATTCATGGATGTAGCTGCTCAGCTTGTGTCGGAATGCCCCTGTGAGTCCAGTGAGGCTCCCAGTAGTGGGATGTCCTCGGAGACCTTGAGGTTTCTCATATTCTGGAGGTGTGTGGCCAAAGGAATGGACACAGTTTCCCAGGAGAGAGCAGGCACGGTCCTGTGGTATGGCTCCAGAGGACCCAGCCTAGAGGCTGTGTTTGCCAGGGCTGTGGGGACAGATGTCTGAAAAAGCAAACTTGGCTCATCTAGGGGCCAATGTAAGGGCAGGCCTGATCTCTAGTCCGTGAGGGGAGATCCTCTGGAAATCAAAGTAGGGCAAGTGGGAGGCAGTAACTCAGGATTTTGTCTCTGGGTGTTGCATTTACAGTGTCCGGTCAGGGTAGGGGTTGTCTCAGAGGCCGAGGAAGAGCCTTCCTCTCAGGGGATTGTCCAAGCTCCCAAGTGTTTGTGTTCATTCTGTGGGAATGAAGAGTACTGTTTTCTGCCACAGGGGACCCCCCAGGAGATGGACTCTAGCAACAGCAGTGGGTTCATTCAACTGGAATACACACCATCTAGTTAGTCCTGGGTGCCTATGGGCATGGGAAGCCACATATGCGGGCTCTTGGTCCAGTCACTGAGAGGCGTTACTTGAATAAGGTACTCACGCTGAGGGTCACAATGTGTGTTTGTGCCCAAGGCAGCCCTCATGATTGGGCGTGGCCTCATGGGCCATGCCGTTTTCTCCTACACTGAAGGTTTGACTCACTGCCAGCAGCAAGGTTTCTTGCCAGGGGGAAGGAGGGGTTCTGACTTGTGCATCAGGTTCCCCCCTGTGCAGGGATTGGAGATAAGGTCTAGGTTCCGATGACTGAAAACCCAGGTTGGGAATGGATGGTGGCCTAAGGCAGTGGCGGGTCCAATGTGCTGGGTGTGCAGCCAGCTGTGTCGGTGTCTGTTGGAAGGTCTGGGCTCAGGCTATTTGCGACAGAGCATCACTGTTTAAGGTAGCCTATGCAATTGGGGTGTTGCCGAGGGCCAAGCAGTTTGATCCTCATTTGCGGTTTCTGGGCAGCGCCATAGACAATGTTTTTCTCCTGGGAGTCAGGCACAGTGCTTCATTGTGGCCCCAGAATTCCAAGTAGGGAGGGTTTGTGGGCCAGGTGTGTGTGGACGGAAGTCTGAAAACACAAGCTAGTGTGAGGATTGGAGCCAAGGGCAGAGCAGGCCCACTCTGCAGAGGCTGAATCAAAATCTCCTGCATCTGAAGTCAGGCTGAGGAACAGACGTTGGCTGAGGCTGGAGTATGTGTCCATGATGGCACCTTCATGTAGTGGGGGCCTCATGAGGCCAAGGAAGTTTTCCCACACTGAGTTTGGAGGTTGCCCCAAACCACAAGGTTTCCTTCTGCGGGACATTCGAGTCCTGTTGCATGGCTCCAGGACATACAATATGTAAGGACTGGAGAGCAGGGTTCGAAGGATGGATCCCTGTACAGCATGCCTCGCATTCTCATTGTCTATTAACGACAAGATATGTTTGATCTGCTGCCTCTGGAACACGCGACCCAGGGGGCTGAGTTGAAATGGCCTCTCCTGAGGATGCGTCATAATGTGAGTTTGGGTCCATGGAGACCTTGGAATGTGCTGGTTGTTCGGTGGCCCTGCGGAACTCTCCTACCTGAAGTGTTTGATACATCCCAGTAAGAAAGCTGCCCATGTGGAGATGAGAGATGTTTGGTTTGGTGCCTCAGAAAAGCCCCATGTGCTGGTTTACGAAAACAGTCCTCTGAGAACGGAAACATGGAAACCAAAGCTAAGGTTCAGATTAGGACCTGGGGGCCTGTCCATTTCAACCTTCTGTCTCTGGGGACACTGTCTGAGAGTCTAAGTGGAGATAGTTGCTCCGCTGGTGTCAGAGAGCCCCTCTTAGTCCAGGGTGGCCTATACTATTGATGGCCTCAGGGACCTAGGAGCTTTTCCCTAACCTGTAGGGTTGTGGTCAATGGATTGGGCACACTTTCCTTGGAGAGGGCAGGCACAATCTTTCGCTGTTTGGTCCAGAGGCCCTAGCTTGGATGTTGTGTGGGTCCAGGCTGTGGGCACAGAAGTCTGAATACACAAACTCAGCTTAGGAGTGGCGCCTAGGGTATGGCAGGCCGGATGTACAGCCCGAGAGGGAGCTCCTGGGCCTCTGAAACAAGGGCGAGTGGGAGGCGTTCCTTCAGGCTTTTGTCTCTGGATGTTGTGTCCGGGATAGCCGTGGATTGGAGCGGTGGCCTCAGGTACTGTGGACGAGTATCCCTCTCTGGGGATTTGTCCCAGCTCCCAAGAGTTTGGGGTCATTTTGTGGGAAGGGTGGAGTCGTGTTGTCTGGCTCATGGGTCTCTCCAAGAAAGGGATTCCAGAGCAGAGCTCCAGGTACGGGCGGGGCGACTGGAAAATTCAAACCGTGGTGAGGATTGGGTGCATAGGGGCTTGGCAAGCCCCATATGTGGGCTCTTGGTCCAGGCCCTGACAGGCCTTTCTTTGACATGGGGCTCATGCTGAGGATCACAGTGTGAATTTGTGCCCAAGCAGCACTCAAGTTTGGGCGTGGCATCAGGGGCCATGAAGGTTTCTCCCACCCTGAAGCTGTGACTCCATGCCAAGAGCAAGCTTGACAGCCATGGGGAAGGAGGAGTTCTGTTTTGTGCTTGCTATACCCAGCTGTGTGGAGAATTGATATAATGTCTAGGTTCAGATATCTGAAAACCAAGGTTAGGATGAGGTGACGGCATAAGACCATGGCGTGTCCGAAGTGCTGGGTGTGCGGCCAGCTGTCTCCTTGTCTGTCTGGACGTCTGGCTTCAGGCTGTGTCCGGCAGAGCATGAGTGCCCAGAGCAGCCTATCCAGTTCGGGTACCGTCGAGGCCCGAGCAGGTTGATCCTCATCTGGGTTTTCTGGAGAGCCCCACAGGGAAACGTTTTTCTTCCGTTGGGCAGACACTGGGCTGGGTTTTGGTTCTGGAGTTCCTAGTCCGGAGGGCTTGTTTGCCAGGAGTGTGAGGAAGGAAGTCTGAAAACACAAGCTAGCGTGAGGTTTGGGACCGAGGTCACGGCATGCCCACTCTGCAGAGGCTGAATCGGGATCTCCTGCACTGAGGTCATGTCAACTATGAGACGTGCCTCAGGCTAGAGTTCTTGTCCAGCATGGCCTCTTCCTGAAGGGTGTGGGGGCTTCATGAGGCCAGAAAGTTTTGCCTACGATGGGATTTGTGAACTGCTCCAAAACTGAAGGTTACCTTCTGCACGACAGTCGAGTCCTATTGGATGGTTCCAAGAGGCCCCATATGGAAAGACTCGAGAGCAGGTGTCTAAGCATGGATGCCTGGGAACGCCACCTCATATTCCCACTCTTTAGTCAGGACAAGGCAGGCTCAAACTGCGGGCTCCTGGGTGAGCTACCCAGAGGGGAGAGTTGAAATGGACTCTCCTGAAGATGAGTCCTACTGTGGCTTGGTGGCCTGGGAGACCTTGGAATGTGGAGGTGGCTCAGGGACTCTGCAGGATTCTCCAACATGAGGTGTTTGACACGGCTCCAACAAGGAAACTTCCCATGTGGAGACGAGAGGAGTTCTGTTCCGTGCCTCAGGAAAGCCCCATACCCTCTTCTTCGAACCAAAGCCTCTGAGGAGTGACACCTGGAAACCAAAGTAAGAGTTGAGACTACGGCCTAAAGGCCTGTCCGGCTCAACCTTCTATCTCTGTTGTCATCTGTGTGCATGCATTCATGGATGTAGCTGCTCAGCTTGTGTCCGAATGCCCCTGTGAGTCCAGTGAGGCTCCCAGTAGTGGGATGTCCTCGGAGGCCTTGAGGTTTCTCATATTCTGGAGGTGTGTGGCCAAAGGAATGGACACAGTTTCCCAGGAGAGAGCAGGCACGGCCCTGTGGTATGGCTCCAGAGGACCCAGCCTAGAGGCTCTGTTTGCCAGGGCTGTGGGGACAGATGTCTGAAAAAGCAAACTTGGCTCAGCTAGGGGCCAATGTAATGGCAGGCCTGATCTCTAGTCCGTGAGGGGAGATCCTCTGGAAATCAAAGTAGGGCAAGTGGGAGGCAGTCACTCAGGATTTTGTCTCTGGGTGTTGCGTTTACAGTGTCCGGTCAGGGTAGGGGTTGTCTCAGAGGCCGAGGAAGTGCCTTCCTCTCAGGGGATTGTCCAAGCTCCCAAGTGTTTGTGTTCATTCTGTGGGAATGAAGAGTAATGTTTTCAGCCACAGGGGACCCCCCAGGAGAGGGACTCTAGAGCACAGCAGTGGGTTCCCTCAACTGGAATACACACCATCTAGTTAGTCCTGGGTGCCTATGGGCATGGCAAGCCACATATGCGGGCTCTTGGTCCAGTCACTGAGAGGCGTTACTTGAATAAGGTACTCACGCTGAGGGTCACAATGTGTGTTTGTGCCCAAGGCGGCCCTCACGCTTGGGCGTGGCCTCATGGGCCATGCCGTTTTCTCCTACACTGAAGGTTTGACTCACTGCCAGCAGCAAGGTTTCTTGCCAGGGGGAAGGAGGGGTTCTGACTTGTGCATCAGGTTCCCCCCTGTGCAGGGATTGGAGATAAGGTCTAGGTTCTGATGACTGAAAAGCCAGGTTGGGAATGGATGGTGGCCTAAGGCAGTGGCGGGTCCAATGTGCTGGGTGTGCAGCCAGCTGTGTCGGTGTCTGTTGGAAGGTCTGGGCTCAGGCTATTTGCGACAGAGCATCACTGTTTAAGGTAGCCTATGCAATTGGGGTGTTGCCGAGGGCCAAGCAGTTTGATCCTCATTTGGGGTTTCTGGGCAGCGCCATAGACAATGTTTTTCTCTTGGGAGGCAGGCACAGTGCTTCATTGTGGCCCCAGAATTCCCAGTAGGGAGGGTTTGTGGGCCAGGAGTGTGAGGACGGAAGTCTGAAAACACAAGCTAGTGTGAGGATTGGAACCAAGGGCAGAGCAGGCCCATTCTGCAGAGGCTGAATCAAAATCTCCTGCATCTGAAGTCAGGCTGAGGATCAGACGTTGGCTGAGGCTGGAGTATGTGTCCATGATGGCACCTTAATGAAGTGGGGGCCTCATGAGGCCAAGGAAGTTTTCCCACGCTGAGTTTGGAGGTTGCCCCAAACCACAAGTTTTCCTTTTGCGGGACATTCGAGTCCTGTTGCATGGCTCCAGGACATACCATATGGAAGGACTGGAGAGCAGGGTTCGAAGGATGGAACCCTGTACAGCATGCCTCGCATTCCCATTGGCTATTAGCGACAAGATATGTTTGATCTGCTGCCTCTGGAACACGCGACCCAGGGGGCTGAGTTGAAATGGCCTCTCCTGAGGATGCGTCATAATGTGCGTTTCGGTCCATGGAGACCTTGGACTGTGCTGGTTGTTCAGTGGCCCTGCGGAACTCTCCTACCTGAAGTGTTTGATACATCCCAGTAAGAAAGCTGCCGATGTGGAGATGAGAGATGTTTGGTTTGGTGCCTCAGAAAAGCCCCATGTGCTGGTCTACGAAAACAGTCCTCTGAGAACGGAAACATGGAAACCAAAGCTAAGGTTCAGATTAGGGCCTGGGGGCCTGTCCATTTCAACCTTCTGTCTCTGGGGACACTGTCTGAGAGTCTAAGTGGAGATAGTTGCTCCGCTGTTGTCAGAGAGCCCCTCTTAGTCCAGGGGGGCCTACACTATTGATGGCCTCAGGGGCCTTGGAGCTTTTCCCTAACCTGTAGTGTTGTGGTCAATGGATTGGGCATACTTTCCTTGGAGAGGGCAGGCACAATCTTTCGCTGTGGCCCTAGAGGCCCTAGCCTGGAGGTGTGTGGGTCCAGGCTGTGGGCACAGAAGTCTGAATACACAAACTCAGCTTAGGAGTGGCGCCTAGGGTATGGCAGGCCGGATGTACAGCCCGAGAGGGAGCTCCTGGGCCTCTGAAACAAGGGCGAGTGGGAGGCGTTCCTTCAGGCTTTTGTCTCTGGATGTTGTGTCCGGGATAGCCGTGGATTGGAGCGGTGGCCTCAGGTACTGTGGACGAGTATCCCTCTCTGGGGATTTGTCCCAGCTCCCAAGAGTTTGGGGTCATTTTGTGGGAAGGGTGGAGTCGTGTTGTCTGGCTCATGGGTCTCTCCAAGAAAGGGATTCCAGAGCAGAGCTCCAGGTACGGGCGGGGCGACTGGAAAATTCAAACCGTGGTGAGGATTGGGTGCATAGGGGCTTGGCAAGCCCCATATGTGGGCTCTTGGTCCAGGCCCTGACAGGCCTTTCTTTGACATGGGGCTCATGCTGAGGATCACAGTGTGAATTTGTGCCCAAGCAGCACTCAAGTTTGGGCGTGGCATCAGGGGCCATGAAGGATTCTCCCACCCTGAAGGTGTGACTCCATGCCAAGAGCAAGCTTGACAGCCATGGGGAAGGAGGAGTTCTGTTTTGTGCTTGCTATACCCAGCTGTGTGGAGAATTGATATAATGTCTAGGTTCAGATATCTGAAAACCAAGGTTAGGATGAGGTGACGGCATAAGACCATGGCGTGTCCGAAGTGCTGGGTGTGCGGCCAGCTGTCTCCTTGTCTGTCTGGACGTCTGGCTTCAGGCTGTGTCAGGCAGAGCATGAGTGCCCAGAGCAGCCTATCCAGTTCGGGTACCGTCGAGGCCCGAGCAGGTTGATCCTCATCTGGGTTTTCTGGAGAGCCCCACAGGGAAACGTTTTTCTTCCGTTGGGCAGACACTGGGCTGGGTTTTGGTTCTGGAGTTCCTAGTCCGGAGGGCTTGTTTGCCAGGAGTGTGAGGAAGGAAGTCTGAAAACACAAGCTAGCGTGAGGGTTGGGACCGAGGTCACGGCATGCCCACTCTGCAGAGGCTGAATCGGGATCTCCTGCACTGAGGTCATGTCAACTATGAGACGTGCCTCAGGCTAGAGTTCTTGTCCAGCATGGCCTCTTCCTGAAGGGTGTGGGGGCTTCATGAGGCCAGAAAGTTTTGGCTACGATGGGATTTGTGAACTGCTCCAAAACTGAAGGTTACCTTCTGCATGACAGTCGAGTCCTATTGGATGGTTCCAAGAGGCCCCATATGGAAAGACTCGAGAGCAGGTGTCTAAGCATGGATGCCTGGGAACGCCACCTCATATTCCCACTCTTTAGTCAGGACAAGGCAGGCTCAATCTGCGGGCTCCTGGGTGAGCTACCCAGAGGGGAGAGTTGAAATGGACTCTCCTGAAGATGAGTCCTACTGTGGCTGGGTGGCCTGGGAGACCTTGGAATGTGGAGGTGGCTCAGGGACTCTGCAGGATTCTCCAACATGAGGTGTTTGACACGGCTCCAACAAGGAAACTTCCCATGTGGAGACGAGAGGAGTTCTGTTCCGTGCCTCAGGAAAGCCCCATACCCTGTTCTTCGAACCAAAGCCTCTGAGGAGTGACACCTGGAAACCAAAGTAAGAGTTGAGACTACGGCCTAAAGGCCTGTCCGGCTCAACCTTCTATCTCTGTTGTCATCTGTGTGCATGCATTCATGGATGTAGCTGCTCAGCTTGTGTCCGAATGCCCCTGTGAGTCCAGTGAGGCTCCCAGTAGTGGGATGTCCTCGGAGGCCTTGAGGTTTCTCATATTCTGGAGGTGTGTGGCCAAAGGAATGGACACAGTTTCCCAGGAGAGAGCAGGCACGGCCCTGTGGTATGGCTCCAGAGGACCCAGCCTAGAGGCTCTGTTTGCCAGGGCTGTGGGGACAGATGTCTGAAAAAGCAAACTTGGCTCAGCTAGGGGCCAATGTAATGGCAGGCCTGATCTCTAGTCCGTGAGGGGAGATCCTCTGGAAATCAAAGTAGGGCAAGTGGGAGGCAGTCACTCAGGATTTTGTCTCTGGGTGTTGCGTTTACAGTGTCCGGTCAGGGTAGGGGTTGTCTCAGAGGCCGAGGAAGAGCCTTCCTCTCAGGGGATTGTCCAAGCTCCCAAGTGTTTGTGTTCATTCTGTGGGAATGAAGAGTACTGTTTTCTGCCACAGGGGACCCCCCAGGAGAGGGACTCTAGAGCACAGCAGTGGGTTCCCTCAACTGGAATACACACCATCTAGTTAGTCCTGGGTGCCTATGGGCATGGCAAGCCACATATGCGGGCTCTTGGTCCAGTCACTGAGAGGCGTTACTTGAATAAGGTACTCACGCTGAGGGTCACAATGTGTGTTTGTGCCCAAGGCGGCCCTCACGCTTGGGCGTGGCCTCATGGGCCATGCCTTTTTCTCCTACACTGAAGGTTTGACTCACTGCCAGCAGCAAGGTTTCTTGCCAGGGGGAAGGAGGGGTTCTGACTTGTGCATCAGGTTCCCCCCTGTGCAGGGATTGGAGATAAGGTCTAGGTTCCGATGACTGAAAACCCAGGTTGGGAATGGATGGTGGCCTAAGGCAGTGGCGGGTCCAATGTGCTGGGTGTGCAGCCAGCTGTGTCGGTGTCTGTTGGAAGGTCTGGGCTCAGGCTATTTGCGACAGAGCATCACTGTTTAAGGTAGCCTATGCAATTGGGGTGTTGCCGAGGGCCAAGCAGTTTGATCCTCATTTGGGGTTTCTGGGCAGCGCCATAGACAATGTTTTTCTCTTGGGAGGCAGGCACAGTGCTTCATTGTGGCCCCAGAATTCCCAGTAGGGAGGGTTTGTGGGCCAGGAGTGTGAGGACGGAAGTCTGAAAACACAAGCTAGTGTGAGGATTGGAACCAAGGGCAGAGCAGGCCCACTCTGCAGAGGCTGAATCAAAATCTCCTGCATCTGAAGTCAGGCTGAGGATCAGACGTTGGCTGAGGCTGGAGTATGTGTCCATGATGGCACCTTCATGAAGTGGGGGCCTCATGAGTCCAAGGAAGTTTTCCCACGCTGAGTTTGGAGGTTGCCCCAAACCACAAGGTTTCCTTCTGCGGGACATTCGAGTCCTGTTGCATGGCTCCAGGACATACCATATGGAAGGACTGGAGAGCAGGGTTCGAAGGATGGATCCCTGTACAGCATGCCTCGCATTCCCATTGGCTATTAGCGACAAGATATGTTTGATCTGCTGCCTCTGGAACACGCGACCCAGGGGGCTGAGTTGAAATGGCCTCTCCTGAGGATGCGTCATAATGTGCGTTTGGGTCCATGGAGACCTTGGAATGTGCTGGTTGTTCAGTGGCCCTGCGGAACTCTCCTACCTGAAGTGTTTGATACATCCCAGTAAGAAAGCTGCCCATGTGGAGATGAGAGATGTTTGGTTTGGTGCCTCAGAAAAGCCCCATGTGCTGGTCTACGAAAACAGTCCTCTGAGAACGTTAACATGGAAACCAAAGCTAAGGTTCAGATTAGGGCCTGGGGGCCTGTCCATTTCAACCTTCTGTCTCTGGGGACACTGTCTGAGAGTCTAAGTGGAGATAGTTGCTCCGCTGGTGTCAGAGAGCCCCTCTTAGTTCAGGGGGGCCTACATTATTGATGGCCTCAGGGGCCTTGGAGCTTTTCCCTAACCTGTAGTGTTGTGTTCAATGGATTGGGCACACTTTCCTTGGAGAGGGCAGGCACAATCTTTCACTGTGGCCCTAGAGGCCCTAGCCTGGAGGTGTGTGGGTCCAGGCTGTGGGCACAAAAGTCAGAATACACAAACTCAGCTTAGGAGTGGCGCCTAGGGTATGGCAGGCCGGATGTACAGCCCGAGAGGGAGCTCCTGGGCCTCTGAAACAAGGGCGAGTGGGAGGCGTTCCTTCAGGCTTTTGTCTCTGGATGTTGTGTCCGGGATAGCCGTGGATTGGAGCGGTGGCCTCAGGTACTGTGGACGAGTATCCCTCTCTGGGGATTTGTCCCAGCTCCCAAGAGTTTGGGGTCATTTTGTGGGAAGGGTGGAGTCGTGTTGTCTGGCTCATGGGTCTCTCCAAGAAAGGGATTCCAGAGCAGAGCTCCAGGTACGGGCGGGGCGACTGGAAAATTCAAACCGTGATGAGGATTGGGTGCATAGGGGCTTGGCAAGCCCCATATGTGGGCTCTTGGTCCAGGCCCTGACAGGCCTTTCTTTGACATGGGGCTCATGCTGAGGATCACAGTGTGAATTTGTGCCCAAGCAGCACTCAAGTTTGGGCGTGGCATCAGGGGCCATGAAGGTTTCTCCCACCCTGAAGGTGTGACTCCATGCCAAGAGCAAGCTTGACAGCCATGGGGAAGGAGGAGTTCTGTTTTGTGCTTGCTATACCCAGCTGTGTGGAGAATTGATATAATGTCTAGGTTCAGATATCTGAAAACCAAGGTTAGGATGAGGTGACGGCATAAGACCATGGCGTGTCCGAAGTGCTGGGTGTGCGGCCAGCTGTCTCCTTGTCTGTCTGGACGTCTGGCTTCAGGCTGTGTCAGGCAGAGCATGAGTGCCCAGAGCAGCCTATCCAGTTCGGGTACCGTCGAGGCCCGAGCAGGTTGATCCTCATCTGGGTTTTCTGGAGAGCCCCACAGGGAAACGTTTTTCTTCCGTTGGGCAGACACTGGGCTGGGTTTTGGTTCCGGAGTTCCTAGTCCGGAGGGCTTGTTTGCCAGGAGTGTGAGGAAGGAAGTCTGAAAACACAAGCTAGCGTGAGGGTTGGGACCGAGGTCACGGCATGCCCACTCTGCAGAGGCTGAATCGGGATCTCCTGCACTGAGGTCATGTCAACTATGAGACGTGCCTCAGGCTAGAGTTCTTGTCCAGCATGGCCTATTCCTGAAGGATGTGGGGGCTTCATGAGGCCAGAAAGTTTTGCCTACGATGGGATTTGTGAACTGCTCCAAAACTGAAGGTTACCTTCTGCACGACAGTCGAGTCCTATTGGATGGTTCCAAGAGGCCCCATATGGAAAGACTCGAGAGCAGGTGTCTAAGCATGGATGCCTGGGAACGCCACCTCATATTCCCACTCTTTAGTCAGGACAAGGCAGGCTCAATCTGCGGGCTCCTGGGTGAGCTACCCAGAGGGGAGAGTTGAAATGGACTCTCCTGAAGATGAGTCCTACTGTGGCTTGGTGGCCTGGGAGACCTTGGAATGTGGAGGTGGCTCAGGGACTCTGCAGGATTCTCCAACATGAGGTGTTTGACACGGCTCCAACAAGGAAACTTCCCATGTGGAGACGAGAGGAGTTCTGTTCCGTGCCTCAGGAAAGCCCCATACCCTGTTCTTCGAACCAAAGCCTCTGAGGAGTGACACCTGGAAACCAAAGCAAGAGTTGAGACTACGGCCTAAAGGCCTGTCCGGCTCAACCTTCTATCTCTGTTGTCATCTGTGTGCATGCATTCATGGATGTAGCTGCTCAGCTTGTGTCCGAATGCCCCTGTGAGTCCAGTGAGGCTCCCAGTAGTGGGATGTCCTCGGAGGCCTTGAGGTTTCTCATATTCTGGAGGTGTGTGGCCAAAGGAATGGACACAGTTTCCCAGGAGAGAGCAGGCACGGTCCTGTGGTATGGCTCCAGAGGACCCAGCCTAGAGGCTCTGTTTGCCAGGGCTGTGGGGACAGATGTCTGAAAAAGCAAACTTGGCTCAGCTAGGGGCCAATGTAATGGCAGGCCTGATCTCTAGTCCGTGAGGGGAGATCCTCTGGAAATCAAAGTAGGGCAAGTGGGAGGCAGTCACTCAGGATTTTGTCTCTGGGTGTTGCGTTTACAGTGTCCGGTCAGGGTAGGGGTTGTCTCAGAGGCCGAGGAAGAGCCTTCCTCTCAGGGGATTGTCCAAGCTCCCAAGTGTTTGTGTTCATTCTGTGGGAATGAAGAGTACTGTTTTCTGCCACAGGGGACCCCCCAGGAGAGGGACTCTAGAGCACAGCAGTGGGTTCCCTCAACTGGAATACAGTTAGTCCTGGGTGCCTATGGGCATGGCAAGCCACATATGCGGGCTCTTGGTCCAGTCACTGAGAGGCGTTACTTGAATAAGGTACTCACGCTGAGGGTCACAATGTGTGTTTGTGCCCAAGGCGGCCCTCACGCTTGGGCGTGGCCTCATGGGCCATGCCGTTTTCTCCTACACTGAAGGTTTGACTCACTGCCAGCAGCAAGGTTTCTTGCCAGGGGGAAGGAGGGGTTCTGACTTGTGCATCAGGTTCCCCCCTGTGCAGGGATTGGAGATAAGGTCTAGGTTCCGATGACTGAAAACCCAGGTTGGGAATGGATGGTGGCCTAAGGCAGTGGCGGGTCCAATGTGCTGGGTGTGCAGCCAGCTGTGTCAGTGTCTGTTGGAAGGTCTGGGCTCAGGCTATTTGCGACAGAGCATCACTGTTTAAGGTAGCCTATGCAATTGGGGTGTTGCCGAGGGCCAAGCAGTTTGATCCTCATTTGGGGTTTCTGGGCAGCGCCATAGACAATGTTTTTCTCTTGGGAGGCAGGCACAGTGCTTCATTGTGGCCCCAGAATTCCCAGTAGGGAGGGTTTGTGGGCCAGGAGTGTGAGGACGGAAGTCTGAAAACACAAGCTAGTGTGAGGATTGGAACCAAGGGCAGAGCAGGCCCACTCTGCAGAGGCTGAATCAAAATCTCCTGCATCTGAAGTCAGGCTGAGGATCAGACGTTGGCTGAGGCTGGAGTATGTGTCCATGATGGCACCTTCATGAAGTGGGGGCCTCATGAGTCCAAGGAAGTTTTCCCACGCTGAGTTTGGAGGTTGCCCCAAACCACAAGGTTTCCTTCTGCGGGACATTCGAGTCCTGTTGCATGGCTCCAGGACATACCATATGGAAGGACTGGAGAGCAGGGTTCGAAGGATGGAACCCTGTACAGCATGCCTCGCATTCCCATTGGCTATTAGCGACAAGATATGTTTGATCTGCTGCCTCTGGAACACGCGACCCAGGGGGCTGAGTTGAAATGGCCTCTCCTGAGGATGCGTCATAATGTGCGTTTGGGTCCATGGAGACCTTGGAATGTGCTGGTTGTTCAGTGGCCCTGCGGAACTCTCCTACCTGAAGTGTTTGATACATCCCAGTAAGAAAGCTGCCCATGTGGAGATGAGAGATGTTTGGTTTGGTGCCTCAGAAAAGCCCCATGTGCTGGTCTACGAAAACAGTCCTCTGAGAACGGAAACATGGAAACCAAAGCTAAGGTTCAGATTAGGGCCTGGGGGCCTGTCCATTTCAACCTTCTGTCTCTGGGGACACTGTCTGAGAGTCTAAGTGGAGATAGTTGCTCCGCTGGTGTCAGAGAGCCCCTCTTAGTTCAGGGGGGCCTACACTATTGATGGCCTCAGGGGCCTTGGAGCTTTTCCCTAACCTGTAGTGTTGTGGTCAATGGATTGGGCACACTTTCCTTGGAGAGGGCAGGCACAATCTTTCGCTGTGGCCCTAGAGGCCCTAGCCTGGAGGTGTGTGGGTCCAGGCTGTGGGCACAGAAGTCTGAATACACAAACTCAGCTTAGGAGTGGCGCCTAGGGTATGGCAGGCCGGATGTACAGCCCGAGAGGGAGCTCCTGGGCCTCTGAAACAAGGGCGAGTGGGAGGCGTTCCTTCAGGCTTTTGTCTCTGGATGTTGTGTCCGGGATAGCCGTGGATTGGAGCGGTGGCCTCAGGTACTGTGGACGAGTATCCCTCTCTGGGGATTTGTCCCAGCTCCCAAGAGTTTGGGGTCATTTTGTGGGAAGGGTGGAGTCGTGTTGTCTGGCTCATGGGTCTCTCCAAGAAAGGGATTCCAGAGCAGAGCTCCAGGTACGGGCGGGGCGACTGGAAAATTCAAACCGTGATGAGGATTGGGTGCATAGGGGCTTGGCAAGCCCCATATGTGGGCTCTTGGTCCAGGCCCTGACAGGCCTTTCTTTGACATGGGGCTCATGCTGAGGATCACAGTGTGAATTTGTGCCCAAGCAGCACTCAAGTTTGGGCGTGGCATCAGGGGCCATGAAGGTTTCTCCCACCCTGAAGGTGTGACTCCATGCCAAGAGCAAGCTTGACAGCCATGGGGAAGGAGGAGTTCTGTTTTGTGCTTGCTATACCCAGCTGTGTGGAGAATTGATATAATGTCTAGGTTCAGATATCTGAAAACCAAGGTTAGGATGAGGTGACGGCATAAGACCATGGCGTGTCCGAAGTGCTGGGTGTGTGGCCAGCTGTCTCCTTGTCTGTCTGGACGTCTGGCTTCAGGCTGTGTCCGGCAGAGCATGAGTGCCCAGAGCAGCCTATCCAGTTCGGGTACCGTCGAGGCCCGAGCAGGTTGATCCTCATCTGGGTTTTCTGGAGAGCCCCACAGGGAAACGTTTTTCTTCCGTTGGGCAGACACTGGGCTGGGTTTTGGTTCCGGAGTTCCTAGTCCGGAGGGCTTGTTTGCCAGGAGTGTGAGGAAGGAAGTCTGAAAACACAAGCTAGCGTGAGGGTTGGGACCGAGGTCACGGCATGCCCACTCTGCAGAGGCTGAATCGGGATCTCCTGCACTGAGGTCATGTCAACTATGAGACGTGCCTCAGGCTAGAGTTCTTGTCCAGCATGGCCTATTCCTGAAGGATGTGGGGGCTTCATGAGGCCAGAAAGTTTTGCCTACGATGGGATTTGTGAACTGCTCCAAAACTGAAGGTTACCTTCTGCACAACAGTCGAGTTCTATTGGATGGTTCCAAGAGGCCCCATATGGAAAGACTCGAGAGCAGGTGTCTAAGCATGGATGCCTGGGAACGCCACCTCATATTCCCACTCTTTAGTCAGGACAAGGCAGGCTCAATCTGCGGGCTCCTGGGTGAGCTACCCAGAGGGGAGAGTTGAAATGGACTCTCCTGAAGATGAGTCCTACTGTGGCTTGGTGGCCTGGGAGACCTTGGAATGTGGAGGTGGCTCAGGGACTCTGCAGGATTCTCCAACATGAGGTGTTTGACACGGCTCCAACAAGGAAACTTCCCATGTGGAGACGAGAGGAGTTCTGTTCCGTGCCTCAGGAAAGCCCCATACCCTCTTCTTCGAACCAAAGCCTCTGAGGAGTGACACCTGGAAACCGAAGTAAGAGTTGAGACTACGGCCTAAAGGCCTGTCCGGCTCAACCTTCTATCTCTGTTGTCATCTGTGTGCATGCATTCATGGATGTAGCTGCTCAGCTTGTGTCCGAATGCCCCTGTGAGTCCAGTGAGGCTCCCAGTAGTGGGATGTCCTCGGAGGCCTTGAGGTTTCTCATATTCTGGAGGTGTGTGGCCAAAGGAATGGACACAGTTTCCCAGGAGAGAGCAGGCACGGCCCTGTGGTATGGCTCCAGAGGACCCAGCCTAGAGGCTCTGTTTGCCAGGGCTGTGGGGACAGATGTCTGAAAAAGCAAACTTGGCTCAGCTAGGGGCCAATGTAATGGCAGGCCTGATCTCTAGTCCGTGAGGGGAGATCCTCTGGAAATCAAAGTAGGGCAAGTGGGAGGCAGTCACTCAGGATTTTGTCTCTGGGTGTTGCGTTTACAGTGTCCGGTCAGGGTAGGGGTTGTCTCAGAGGCCGAGGAAGTGCCTTCCTCTCAGGGGATTGTCCAAGCTCCCAAGTGTTTGTGTTCATTCTGTGGGAATGAAGAGTACTGTTTTCAGCCACAGGGGACCCCCCAGGAGAGGGACTCTAGAGCACAGCAGTGGGTTCCCTCAACTGGAATACACACCATCTAGTTAGTCCTGGGTGCCTATGGGCATGGCAAGCCACATATGCGGGCTCTTGGTCCAGTCACTGAGAGGCGTTACTTGAATAAGGTACTCACGCTGAGGGTCACAATGTGTGTTTGTGCCCAAGGCGGCCCTCACGCTTGGGCGTGGCCTCATGGGCCATGCCGTTTTCTCCTACACTGAAGGTTTGACTCACTGCCAGCAGCAAGGTTTCTTGCCAGGGGGAAGGAGGGGTTCTGACTTGTGCATCAGGTTCCCCCCTGTGCAGGGATTGGAGATAAGGTCTAGGTTCTGATGACTGAAAAGCCAGGTTGGGAATGGATGGTGGCCTAAGGCAGTGGCGGGTCCAATGTGCTGGGTGTGCAGCCAGCTGTGTCGGTGTCTGTTGGAAGGTCTGGGCTCAGGCTATTTGCGACAGAGCATCACTGTTTAAGGTAGCCTATGCAATTGGGGTGTTGCCGAGGGCCAAGCAGTTTGATCCTCATTTGGGGTTTCTGGGCAGCGCCATAGACAATGTTTTTCTCTTGGGAGGCAGGCACAGTGCTTCATTGTGGCCCCAGAATTCCCAGTAGGGAGGGTTTGTGGGCCAGGAGTGTGAGGACGGAAGTCTGAAAACACAAGCTAGTGTGAGGATTGGAACCAAGGGCAGAGCAGGCCCATTCAGCAGAGGCTGAATCAAAATCTCCTGCATCTGAAGTCAGGCTGAGGATCAGACGTTGGCTGAGGCTGGAGTATGTGTCCATGATGGCACCTTAATGAAGTGGGGGCCTCATGAGGCCAAGGAAGTTTTCCCACGCTGAGTTTGGAGGTTGCCCCAAACCACAAGTTTTCCTTTTGCGGGACATTCGAGTCCTGTTGCATGGCTCCAGGACATACCATATGGAAGGACTGGAGAGCAGGGTTCGAAGGATGGAACCCTGTACAGCATGCCTCGCATTCCCATTGGCTATTAGCGACAAGATATGTTTGATCTGCTGCCTCTGGAACACGCGACCCAGGGGGCTGAGTTGAAATGGCCTCTCCTGAGGATGCGTCATAATGTGCGTTTCGGTCCATGGAGACCTTGGACTGTGCTGGTTGTTCAGTGGCCCTGCGGAACTCTCCTACCTGAAGTGTTTGATACATCCCAGTAAGAAAGCTGCCGATGTGGAGATGAGAGATGTTTGGTTTGGTGCCTCAGAAAAGCCCCATGTGCTGGTCTACGAAAACAGTCCTCTGAGAACGGAAACATGGAAACCAAAGCTAAGGTTCAGATTAGGGCCTGGGGGCCTGTCCATTTCAACCTTCTGTCTCTGGGGACACTGTCTGAGAGTCTAAGTGGAGATAGTTGCTCCGCTGGTGTCAGAGAGCCCCTCTTAGTCCAGGGGGGCCTACACTATTGATGGCCTCAGGGGCCTTGGAGCTTTTCCCTAACCTGTAGTGTTGTGGTCAATGGATTGGGCATACTTTCCTTGGAGAGGGCAGGCACAATCTTTCGCTGTGGCCCTAGAGGCCCTAGCCTGGA
The DNA here is from genome assembly GCF_964662115.1 of Mustela nivalis. Taxonomy (NCBI): domain Eukaryota; kingdom Metazoa; phylum Chordata; class Mammalia; order Carnivora; family Mustelidae; genus Mustela; species Mustela nivalis. The sequence goes on along the minus strand of NW_028136552.1, from coordinate 1,119,193 downwards.
GGTGTGTGGGTCCAGGCTGTGGGCACAGAAGTCTGAATACACAAACTCAGCTTAGGAGTGGCGCCTAGGGTATGGCAGGCCGGATGTACAGCCCGAGAGGGAGCTCCTGGGCCTCTGAAACAAGGGCGAGTGGGAGGCGTTCCTTCAGGCTTTTGTCTCTGGATGTTGTGTCCGGGATAGCCGTGGATTGGAGCGGTGGCCTCAGGTACTGTGGACGAGTATCCCTCTCTGGGGATTTGTCCCAGCTCCCAAGAGTTTGGGGTCATTTTGTGGGAAGGGTGGAGTCGTGTTGTCTGGCTCATGGGTCTCTCCAAGAAAGGGATTCCAGAGCAGAGCTCCAGGTACGGGCGGGGCGACTGGAAAATTCAAACCGTGGTGAGGATTGGGTGCATAGGGGCTTGGCAAGCCCCATATGTGGGCTCTTGGTCCAGGCCCTGACAGGCCTTTCTTTGACATGGGGCTCATGCTGAGGATCACAGTGTGAATTTGTGCCCAAGCAGCACTCAAGTTTGGGCGTGGCATCAGGGGCCATGAAGGATTCTCCCACCCTGAAGGTGTGACTCCATGCCAAGAGCAAGCTTGACAGCCATGGGGAAGGAGGAGTTCTGTTTTGTGCTTGCTATACCCAGCTGTGTGGAGAATTGATATAATGTCTAGGTTCAGATATCTGAAAACCAAGGTTAGGATGAGGTGACGGCATAAGACCATGGCGTGTCCGAAGTGCTGGGTGTGCGGCCAGCTGTCTCCTTGTCTGTCTGGACGTCTGGCTTCAGGCTGTGTCAGGCAGAGCATGAGTGCCCAGAGCAGCCTATCCAGTTCGGGTACCGTCGAGGCCCGAGCAGGTTGATCCTCATCTGGGTTTTCTGGAGAGCCCCACAGGGAAACGTTTTTCTTCCGTTGGGCAGACACTGGGCTGGGTTTTGGTTCTGGAGTTCCTAGTCCGGAGGGCTTGTTTGCCAGGAGTGTGAGGAAGGAAGTCTGAAAACACAAGCTAGCGTGAGGGTTGGGACCGAGGTCACGGCATGCCCACTCTGCAGAGGCTGAATCGGGATCTCCTGCACTGAGGTCATGTCAACTATGAGACGTGCCTCAGGCTAGAGTTCTTGTCCAGCATGGCCTCTTCCTGAAGGGTGTGGGGGCTTCATGAGGCCAGAAAGTTTTGGCTACGATGGGATTTGTGAACTGCTCCAAAACTGAAGGTTACCTTCTGCATGACAGTCGAGTCCTATTGGATGGTTCCAAGAGGCCCCATATGGAAAGACTCGAGAGCAGGTGTCTAAGCATGGATGCCTGGGAACGCCACCTCATATTCCCACTCTTTAGTCAGGACAAGGCAGGCTCAATCTGCGGGCTCCTGGGTGAGCTACCCAGAGGGGAGAGTTGAAATGGACTCTCCTGAAGATGAGTCCTACTGTGGCTGGGTGGCCTGGGAGACCTTGGAATGTGGAGGTGGCTCAGGGACTCTGCAGGATTCTCCAACATGAGGTGTTTGACACGGCTCCAACAAGGAAACTTCCCATGTGGAGACGAGAGGAGTTCTGTTCCGTGCCTCAGGAAAGCCCCATACCCTGTTCTTCGAACCAAAGCCTCTGAGGAGTGACACCTGGAAACCAAAGTAAGAGTTGAGACTACGGCCTAAAGGCCTGTCCGGCTCAACCTTCTATCTCTGTTGTCATCTGTGTGCATGCATTCATGGATGTAGCTGCTCAGCTTGTGTCCGAATGCCCCTGTGAGTCCAGTGAGGCTCCCAGTAGTGGGATGTCCTCGGAGGCCTTGAGGTTTCTCATATTCTGGAGGTGTGTGGCCAAAGGAATGGACACAGTTTCCCAGGAGAGAGCAGGCACGGCCCTGTGGTATGGCTCCAGAGGACCCAGCCTAGAGGCTCTGTTTGCCAGGGCTGTGGGGACAGATGTCTGAAAAAGCAAACTTGGCTCAGCTAGGGGCCAATGTAATGGCAGGCCTGATCTCTAGTCCGTGAGGGGAGATCCTCTGGAAATCAAAGTAGGGCAAGTGGGAGGCAGTCACTCAGGATTTTGTCTCTGGGTGTTGCGTTTACAGTGTCCGGTCAGGGTAGGGGTTGTCTCAGAGGCCGAGGAAGAGCCTTCCTCTCAGGGGATTGTCCAAGCTCCCAAGTGTTTGTGTTCATTCTGTGGGAATGAAGAGTACTGTTTTCTGCCACAGGGGACCCCCCAGGAGAGGGACTCTAGAGCACAGCAGTGGGTTCCCTCAACTGGAATACAGTTAGTCCTGGGTGCCTATGGGCATGGCAAGCCACATATGCGGGCTCTTGGTCCAGTCACTGAGAGGCGTTACTTGAATAAGGTACTCACGCTGAGGGTCACAATGTGTGTTTGTGCCCAAGGCGGCCCTCACGCTTGGGCGTGGCCTCATGGGCCATGCCGTTTTCTCCTACACTGAAGGTTTGACTCACTGCCAGCAGCAAGGTTTCTTGCCAGGGGGAAGGAGGGGTTCTGACTTGTGCATCAGGTTCCCCCCTGTGCAGGGATTGGAGATAAGGTCTAGGTTCCGATGACTGAAAACCCAGGTTGGGAATGGATGGTGGCCTAAGGCAGTGGCGGGTCCAATGTGCTGGGTGTGCAGCCAGCTGTGTCAGTGTCTGTTGGAAGGTCTGGGCTCAGGCTATTTGCGACAGAGCATCACTGTTTAAGGTAGCCTATGCAATTGGGGTGTTGCCGAGGGCCAAGCAGTTTGATCCTCATTTGGGGTTTCTGGGCAGCGCCATAGACAATGTTTTTCTCTTGGGAGGCAGGCACAGTGCTTCATTGTGGCCCCAGAATTCCCAGTAGGGAGGGTTTGTGGGCCAGGAGTGTGAGGACGGAAGTCTGAAAACACAAGCTAGTGTGAGGATTGGAACCAAGGGCAGAGCAGGCCCACTCTGCAGAGGCTGAATCAAAATCTCCTGCATCTGAAGTCAGGCTGAGGATCAGACGTTGGCTGAGGCTGGAGTATGTGTCCATGATGGCACCTTCATGAAGTGGGGGCCTCATGAGTCCAAGGAAGTTTTCCCACGCTGAGTTTGGAGGTTGCCCCAAACCACAAGGTTTCCTTCTGCGGGACATTCGAGTCCTGTTGCATGGCTCCAGGACATACCATATGGAAGGACTGGAGAGCAGGGTTCGAAGGATGGATCCCTGTACAGCATGCCTCGCATTCCCATTGGCTATTAGCGACAAGATATGTTTGATCTGCTGCCTCTGGAACACGCGACCCAGGGGGCTGAGTTGAAATGGCCTCTCCTGAGGATGCGTCATAATGTGCGTTTGGGTCCATGGAGACCTTGGAATGTGCTGGTTGTTCAGTGGCCCTGCGGAACTCTCCTACCTGAAGTGTTTGATACATCCCAGTAAGAAAGCTGCCCATGTGGAGATGAGAGATGTTTGGTTTGGTGCCTCAGAAAAGCCCCATGTGCTGGTCTACGAAAACAGTCCTCTGAGAACGGAAACATGGAAACCAAAGCTAAGGTTCAGATTAGGGCCTGGGGGCCTGTCCATTTCAACCTTCTGTCTCTGGGGACACTGTCTGAGAGTCTAAGTGGAGATAGTTGCTCCGCTGGTGTCAGAGAGCCCCTCTTAGTTCAGGGGGGCCTACACTATTGATGGCCTCAGGGGCCTTGGAGCTTTTCCCTAACCTGTAGTGTTGTGGTCAATGGATTGGGCACACTTTCCTTGGAGAGGGCAGGCACAATCTTTCGCTGTGGCCCTAGAGGCCCTAGCCTGGAGGTGTGTGGGTCCAGGCTGTGGGCACAGAAGTCTGAATACACAAACTCAGCTTAGGAGTGGCGCCTAGGGTATGGCAGGCCGGATGTACAGCCCGAGAGGGAGCTCCTGGGCCTCTGAAACAAGGGCGAGTGGGAGGCGTTCCTTCAGGCTTTTGTCTCTGGATGTTGTGTCCGGGATAGCCGTGGATTGGAGCGGTGGCCTCAGGTACTGTGGACGAGTATCCCTCTCTGGGGATTTGTCCCAGCTCCCAAGAGTTTGGGGTCATTTTGTGGGAAGGGTGGAGTCGTGTTGTCTGGCTCATGGGTCTCTCCAAGAAAGGGATTCCAGAGCAGAGCTCCAGGTACGGGCGGGGCGACTGGAAAATTCAAACCGTGATGAGGATTGGGTGCATAGGGGCTTGGCAAGCCCCATATGTGGGCTCTTGGTCCAGGCCCTGACAGGCCTTTCTTTGACATGGGGCTCATGCTGAGGATCACAGTGTGAATTTGTGCCCAAGCAGCACTCAAGTTTGGGCGTGGCATCAGGGGCCATGAAGGTTTCTCCCACCCTGAAGGTGTGACTCCATGCCAAGAGCAAGCTTGACAGCCATGGGGAAGGAGGAGTTCTGTTTTGTGCTTGCTATACCCAGCTGTGTGGAGAATTGATATAATGTCTAGGTTCAGATATCTGAAAACCAAGGTTAGGATGAGGTGACGGCATAAGACCATGGCGTGTCCGAAGTGCTGGGTGTGCGGCCAGCTGTCTCCTTGTCTGTCTGGACGTCTGGCTTCAGGCTGTGTCCGGCAGAGCATGAGTGCCCAGAGCAGCCTATCCAGTTCGGGTACCGTCGAGGCCCGAGCAGGTTGATCCTCATCTGGGTTTTCTGGAGAGCCCCACAGGGAAACGTTTTTCTTCCGTTGGGCAGACACTGGGCTGGGTTTTGGTTCCGGAGTTCCTAGTCCGGAGGGCTTGTTTGCCAGGAGTGTGAGGAAGGAAGTCTGAAAACACAAGCTAGCGTGAGGGTTGGGACCGAGGTCACGGCATGCCCACTCTGCAGAGGCTGAATCGGGATCTCCTGCACTGAGGTCATGTCAACTATGAGACGTGCCTCAGGCTAGAGTTCTTGTCCAGCATGGCCTATTCCTGAAGGATGTGGGGGCTTCATGAGGCCAGAAAGTTTTGCCTACGATGGGATTTGTGAACTGCTCCAAAACTGAAGGTTACCTTCTGCACAACAGTCGAGTTCTATTGGATGGTTCCAAGAGGCCCCATATGGAAAGACTCGAGAGCAGGTGTCTAAGCATGGATGCCTGGGAACGCCACCTCATATTCCCACTCTTTAGTCAGGACAAGGCAGGCTCAATCTGCGGGCTCCTGGGTGAGCTACCCAGAGGGGAGAGTTGAAATGGACTCTCCTGAAGATGAGTCCTACTGTGGCTTGGTGGCCTGGGAGACCTTGGAATGTGGAGGTGGCTCAGGGACTCTGCAGGATTCTCCAACATGAGGTGTTTGACACGGCTCCAACAAGGAAACTTCCCATGTGGAGACGAGAGGAGTTCTGTTCCGTGCCTCAGGAAAGCCCCATACCCTGTTCTTCGAACCAAAGCCTCTGAGGAGTGACACCTGGAAACCAAAGTAAGAGTTGAGACTACGGCCTAAAGGCCTGTCCGGCTCAACCTTCTATCTCTGTTGTCATCTGTGTGCATGCATTCATGGATGTAGCTGCTCAGCTTGTGTCCGAATGCCCCTGTGAGTCCAGTGAGGCTCCCAGTAGTGGGATGTCCTCGGAGGCCTTGAGGTTTCTCATATTCTGGAGGTGTGTGTCCAAAGGAATGGACACAGTTTCCCAGGAGAGAGCAGGCACGGTCCTGTGGTATGGCTCCAGAGGACCCAGCCTAGAGGCTCTGTTTGCCAGGGCTGTGGGGACAGATGTCTGAAAAAGCAAACTTGGCTCAGCTAGGGGCCAATGTAATGGCAGGCCTGATCTCTAGTCCGTGAGGGGAGATCCTCTGGAAATCAAAGTAGGGCAAGTGGGAGGCAGTCACTCAGGATGTTGTCTCTGGGTGTTGCGTTTACAGTGTCCGGTCAGGGTAGGGGTTGTCTCAGAGGCCGAGGAAGAGCCTTCCTCTCAGGGGATTGTCCAAGCTCCCAAGTGTTTGTGTTCATTCTGTGGGAATGAAGAGTACTGTTTTCTGCCACAGGGAACCCCCCAGGAGAGGGACTCTAGAGCACAGCAGTGGGTTCCCTCAACTGGAATACACACCATCTAGTTAGTTCTGGGTGCCTATTGGCATGGCAAGCCACATATGCGGGCTCTTGGTCCAGTCACTGAGAGGCGTTACTTGAATAAGGTACTCACGCTGAGGGTCACAATGTGTGTTTGTGCCCAAGGCGGCCCTCATGCTTGGGCGTGGCCTCATGGGCCATGCCGTTTTCTCCTACACTGAAGGTTTGACTCACTGCCAGCAGCAAGGTTTCTTGCCAGGGGGAAGGAGGGGTTCTGACTTGTGCATCAGGTTCCCCCCTGTGCAGGGATTGGAGATAAGGTCTAGGTTCCGATGACTGAAAACCCAGGTTGGGAATGGATGGTGGCCTAAGGCAGTGGCGGGTCCAATGTGCTGGGTGTGCAGCCAGCTGTGTCGGTGTCTGTTGGAAGGTCTGGGCTCAGGCTATTTGCGACAGAGCATCACTGTTTAAGGTAGCCTATGCAATTGGGGTGTTGCCGAGGGCCAAGCAGTTTGATCCTCATTTGGGGTTTCTGGGCAGCGCCATAGACAATGTTTTTCTCTTGGGAGGCAGGCACAGTGCTTCATTGTGGCCCCAGAATTCCCAGTAGGGAGGGTTTGTGGGCCAGGAGTGTGAGGACGGAAGTCTGAAAACACAAGCTAGTGTGAGGATTGGAACCAAGGGCAGAGCAGGCCCACTCTGCAGAGGCTGAATCAAAATCTCCTGCATCTGAAGTCAGGCTGAGGATCAGACGTTGGCTGAGGCTGGAGTATGTGTCCATGATGGCACCTTCATGAAGTGGGGGCCTCATGAGGCCAAGGAAGTTTTCCCACGCTGAGTTTGGAGGTTGCCCCAAACCACAAGGTTTCCTTCTGCGGGACATTCGAGTCCTGTTGCATGGCTCCAGGACATACCATATGGAAGGACTGGAGAGCAGGGTTCGAAGGATGGATCCCTGTACAGCATGCCTCGCATTCCCATTGGCTATTAGCGACAAGATATGTTTGATCTGCTGCCTCTGGAACACGCGACCCAGGGGGCTGAGTTGAAATGGCCTCTCCTGAGGATGCGTCATAATGTGCGTTTGGGTCCATGGAGACCTTGGAATGTGCTGGTTGTTCAGTGGCTCTGCGGAACTCTCCTACCTGAAGTGTTTGATACATCCCAGTAAGAAAGCTGCCCATGTGGAGATGAGAGATGTTTGGTTTGGTGCCTCAGAAAAGCCCCATGTGCTGGTCTACGAAAACAGTCCTCTGAGAACGGAAACATGGAAACCAAAGCTAAGGTTCAGATTAGGGCCTGGGGGCCTGTCCATTTCAACCTTCTGTCTCTGGGGACACTGTCTGAGAGTCTAAGTGGAGATAGTTGCTCCGCTGGTGTCAGAGAGCCCCTCTTAGTCCAGGGGGGCCTACACTATTGATGGCCTCAGGGGCCTTGGAGCTTTTCCCTAACCTGTAGTGTTGTGGTCAATGGATTGGGCACAATTTCCTTGGAGAGGGCAGGCACAATCTTTCGCTGTGGCCCTAGAGGCCCTAGCCTGGAGGTGTGTGGGTCCAGGCTGTGGGCACAGAAGTCTGAATACACAAACTCAGCTTAGGAGTGGCGCCTAGGGTATGGCAGGCCGGATGTACAGCCCGAGAGGGAGCTCCTGGGCCTCTGAAACAAGGGCGAGTGGGAGGCGTTCCTTCAGGCTTTTGTCTCTGGATGTTGTGTCCGGGATAGCCGTGGATTGGAGCGGTGGCCTCAGGTACTGTGGACGAGTATCCCTCTCTGGGGATTTGTCCCAGCTCCCAAGAGTTTGGGGTCATTTTGTGGGAAGGGTGGAGTCGTGTTGTCTGGCTCATGGGTCTCTCCAAGAAAGGGATTCCAGAGCAGAGCTCCAGGTACGGGCGGGGCGACTGGAAAATTCAAACCGTGGTGAGGATTGGGTGCATAGGGGCTTGGCAAGCCCCATATGTGGGCTCTTGGTCCAGGCCCTGACAGGCCTTTCTTTGACATGGGGCTCATGCTGAGGATCACAGTGTGAATTTGTGCCCAAGCAGCACTCAAGTTTGGGCGTGGCATCAGGGGCCATGAAGGTTTCTCCCACCCTGAAGGTGTGACTCCATGCCAAGAGCAAGCTTGACAGCCATGGGGAAGGAGGAGTTCTGTTTTGTGCTTGCTATACCCAGCTTTGTGGAGAATTGATATAATGTCTAGGTTCAGATATCTGAAAACCAAGGTTAGGATGAGGTGACGGCATAAGACCATGGCGTGTCCGAAGTGATGGGTGTGCGGCCAGCTGTCTCCTTGTCTGTCTGGACGGCTGGCTTCAGGCTGTGTCAGGCAGAGCATGAGTGCCCAGAGCAGCCTATCCAGTTCGGGTACCGTCGAGGCCCGAGCAGGTTGATCCTCATCTGGGTTTTCTGGAGAGCCCCACAGGGAAACGTTTTTCTTCCGTTGGGCAGACACTGGGCTGGGTTTTGGTTCTGGAGTTCCTAGTCCGGAGGGCTTGTTTGCCAGGAGTGTGAGGAAGGAAGTCTGAAAACACAAGCTAGCGTGAGGTTTGGGACCGAGGTCACGGATGCCCACTCTGCAGAGGCTGAATCGGGATCTCCTGCACTGAGGTCATGTCAACTATGAGACGTGCCTCAGGCTAGAGTTCTTGTCCAGCATGGCCTCTTCCTGGAGGGTGTGGGGGCTTCATGAGGCCAGAAAGTTTTGCCTACGATGGGATTTGTGAACTGCTCCAAAACTGAAGGTTACCTTCTGCACGACAGTCGAGTCCTATTGGATGGTTCCAAGAGGCCCCATATGGAAAGACTCGAGAGCAGGTGTCTAAGCATGGATGCCTGGGAACGCCACCTCATATTCCCACTCTTTAGTCAGGACAAGGCAGGCTCAATCTGCGGGCTCCTGGGTGAGCTTCCCAGAGGGGAGAGTTGAAATGGACTCTCCTGAAGATGAGTCCTACTGTGGCTTGGTGGCCTGGGAGACCTTGGAATGTGGAGGTGGCTCAGGGACTCTGCAGGATTCTCCAACATGAGGTGTTTGACACGGCTCCAACAAGGAAACTTCCCATGTGGAGACGAGAGGAGTTCTGTTCCGTGCCTCAGGAAAGCTCCATACCCTGTTCTTCGAACCAAAGCCTCTGAGGAGTGACACCTGGAAACCGAAGTAAGAGTTGAGACTACGGCCTAAAGGCCTGTCCGGCTCAACCTTCTATCTCTGTTGTCATCTGTGTGCATGCATTCATGGATGTAGCTGCTCAGCTTGTGTCCGAATGCCCCTGTGAGTCCAGTGAGGCTCCCAGTAGTGGGATGTCCTCGGAGGCCTTGAGGTTTCTCATATTCTGGAGGTGTGTGGCCAAAGGAATGGACACAGTTTCCCAGGAGAGAGCAGGCACGGCCCTGTGGTATGGCTCCAGAGGACCCAGCCTAGAGGCTCTGTTTGCCAGGGCTGTGGGGACAGATGTCTGAAAAAGCAAACTTGGCTCAGCTAGGGGCCAATGTAATGGCAGGCCTGATCTCTAGTCCGTGAGGGGAGATCCTCTGGAAATCAAAGTAGGGCAAGTGGGAGGCAGTCACTCAGGATTTTGTCTCTGGGTGTTGCGTTTACAGTGTCCGGTCAGGGTAGGGGTTGTCTCAGAGGCCGAGGAAGAGCCTTCTTCTCAGGGGATTGTCCAAGCTCCCAAGTGTTTGTGTTCATTCTGTGGGAATGAAGAGTACTGTTTTCTGCCACAGGGGACCCCCCAGGAGAGGGACTCTAGAGCACAGCAGTGGGTTCCCTCAACTGGAATACACACCATCTAGTTAGTCCTGGGTGCCTATGGGCATGGCAAGCCACATATGCGGGCTCTTGGTCCAGTCACTGAGAGGCGTTACTTGAATAAGGTACTCACGCTGAGGGTCACAATGTGTGTTTGTGCCCAAGGCGGCCCTCACGCTTGGGCGTGGCCTCATGGGCCATGCCGTTTTCTCCTACACTGAAGGTTTGACTCACTGCCAGCAGCAAGGTTTCTTGCCAGGGGGAAGGAGGGGTTCTGACTTGTGCATCAGGTTCCCCCCTGTGCAGGGATTGGAGATAAGGTCTAGGTTCCGATGACTTAAAACCCAGGTTGGGAATGGATGGTGGCCTAAGGCAGTGGCGGGTCCAATGTGCTGGGTGTGCAGCCAGCTGTGTCGGTGTCTGTTGGAAGGTCTGGGCTCAGGCTATTTGCGACAGAGCATCACTGTTTAAGGTAGCCTATGCAATTGGGGTGTTGCCGAGGGCCAAGCAGTTTGATCCTCATTTGGGGTTTCTGGGCAGCGCCATAGACAATGTTTTTCTCTTGGGAGGCAGGCACAGTGCTTCATTGTGGCCCCAGAATTCCCAGTAGGGAGGGTTTGTGGGCCAGGAGTGTGAGGACGGAAGTCTGAAAACACAAGCTAGTGTGAGGATTGGAACCAAGGGCAGAGCAGGCCCACTCTGCAGAGGCTGAATCAAAATCTCCTGCATCTGAAGTCAGGCTGAGGATCAGACGTTGGCTGAGGCTGGAGTATGTGTCCATGATGGAACCTTCATGAAGTGGGGGCCTCATGAGGCCAAGGAAGTTTTCGCACGCTGAGTATGGAGGTTGCCCCAAACCACAAGGTTTCCTTCTGCGGGACATTCGAGTCCTGTTGCATGGCTCCAGGACATACCATATGGAAGGACTGGAGAGAAGGGTTCGAAGGATGGATCCCTGTACAGCATGCCTCGCATTCCCATTGGCTATTAGCGACAAGATATGTTTGATCTGCTGCCTCTGGAACACGCGACCCAGGGGGCTGAGTTGAAATGGCCTCTCCTGAGGATGCGTCATAATGTGCGTTTGGGTCCATGGAGACCTTGGAATGTGCTGGTTGTTCAGTGGCTCTGCGGAACTCTCCTACCTGAAGTGTTTGATACATCCCAGTAAGAAAGCTGCCCATGTGGAGATGAGAGATGTTTGGTTTGGTGCCTCAGCAAAGCCCCATGTGCTGGTCTACGAAAACAGTCCTCTGAGAACGGAAACATGGAAACCAAAGCTAAGGTTCAGATTAGGGCCTGGGGGCCTGTTCATTTCAACCTTCTGTCTCTGGGGACACTGTCTGAGAGTCTAAGGGGAGATAGTTGCTCCGCTGGTGTCAGAGAGCCCCTCTTAGTCCAGGGGGGCCTACACTATTGATGGCCTCAGGGGCCTTGGAGCTTTTCCCTAACCTGTAGTGTTGTGGTCAATGGATTGGGCACACTTTCCTTGGAGAGGGCAGGCACAATCTTTCGCTGTGGCCCTAGAGGCCCTAGCCTGGAGGTGTGTGGGTCCAGGCTGTGGGCACAGAAGTCTGAATACACAAACTCAGCTTAGGAGTGGCGCCTAGGGTATGGCAGGCCGGATGTACAGCCCGAGAGGGAGCTCCTGGGCCTCTGAAACAAGGGCGAGTGGGAGGCATTCCTTCAGGCTTTTGTCTCTGGATGTTGTGTCCGGGATAGCCGTGGATTGGAGCGGTGGCCTCAGGTACTGTGGACGAGTATCCCTCTCTGGGGATTTGTCCCAGCTCCCAAGAGATTGGGGTCATTTTGTGGGAAGGGTGGAGTCGTGTTGTCTGGCTCATGGGTCTCTCCAAGAAAGGGATTCCAGAGCAGAGCTCCAGGTACGGGCGGGGCGACTGGAAAATTCAAACCGTGGTGAGGATTGGGTGCATAGGGGCTTGGCAAGCCCCATATGTGGGCTCTTGGTCCAGGCCCTGACAGGCCTTTCTTTGACATGGGGCTCATGCTGAGGATCACAGTGTGAATTTGTGCCCAAGCAGCACTCAAGTTTGGGCGTGGCATCAGGGGCCATGAAGGTTTCTCCCACCCTGAAGGTGTGACTCCATGCCAAGAGCAAGCTTGACAGCCATGGGGAAGGAGGAGTTCTGTTTTGTGCTTGCTATACCCAGCTGTGTGGAGAATTGATATAATGTCTAGGTTCAGATATCTGAAAACTAAGGTTAGGATGAGGTGACGGCATAAGACCATGGCGTGTCCGAAGTGCTGGGTGTGCGGCCAGCTGTCTCCTTGTCTGTCTGGACGTCTGGCTTCAGGCTGTGTCAGGCAGAGCATGAGTGCCCAGAGCAGCCTATCCAGTTCGGGTACCGTCGAGGCCCGAGCAGGTTGATCCTCATCTGGGTTTTATGGAGAGCCCCACAGGGAAACGTTTTTCTTCCGTTGGGCAGACACTGGGCTGGGTTTTGGTTCCGGAGTTCCTAGTCCGGAGGGCTTGTTTGCCAGGAGTGTGAGGAAGGAAGTCTGAAAACACAAGCTAGCGTGAGGTTTGGGACCGAGGTCACGGCATGCCCACTCTGCAGAGGCTGAATCGGGATCTCCTGCATTGAGGTCATGTCAACTATGAGACGTGCCTCAGGCTAGAGTTCTTGTCCAGCATGGCCTCTTCCTGAAGGGTGTGGGGGCTTCATGAGGCCAGAAAGTTTTGCCTACGATGGGATTTGTGAACTGCTCCAAAACTGAAGGTTACATTCTGCACGAAAGTCGAGTCCTATTGGATGGTTCCAAGAGGCCCCATATGGAAAGACTCGAGAGCAGGTGTCTAAGCATGGATGCCTGGGAACGCCACCTCATATTCCCACTCTTTAGTCAGGACAAGGCAGGCTCAATCTGCGGGCTCCTGGGTGAGCTACCCAGAGGGGAGAGTTGAAATGGACTCTCCTGAAGATGAGTCCTACTGTGGCTTGGTGGCCTGGGAGACCTTGGAATGTGGAGGTGGCTCAGGGACTCTGCAGGATTCTCCAACATGAGGTGTTTGACACGGCTCCAACAAGGAAACTTCCCATGTGGAGAAGAGAGGAGTTCTGTTCCGTGCCTCAGGAAAGCCCCATACCCTGTTCTTCGAACCAAAGCCTCTGAGGAGTGACACCTGGAAACCAAAGCAAGAGTTGAGACTACGGCCTAAAGGCCTGTCCGGCTCAACCTTCTATCTCTGTTGTCATCTGTGTGCATGCATTCATGGATGTAGCTGCTCAGCTTGTGTCCGAATGCCCCTGTGAGTCCAGTGAGGCTCCCAGTAGTGGGATGTCCTCGGAGGCCTTGAGGTTTCTCATATTCTGGAGGTGTGTGGCCAAAGGAATGGACACAGTTTCCCAGGAGAGAGCAGGCACGGCCCTGTGGTATGGCTCCAGAGGACCCAGCCTAGAGGCTCTGTTTGCCAGGGCTGTGGGGACAGATGTCTGAAAAAGCAAACTTGGCTCAGCTAGGGGCCAATGTAATGGCAGGCCTGATCTCTAGTCCGTGAGGGGAGATCCTCTGGAAATCAAAGTAGGGCAAGTGGGAGGCAGTCACTCAGGATTTTGTCTCTGGGTGTTGCGTTTACAGTGTCCGGTCAGGGTAGGGGTTGTCTCAGAGGCCGAGGAAGAGCCTTCCTCTCAGGGGATTGTCCAAGCTCCCAAGTGTTTGTGTTCATTCTGTGGGAATGAAGAGTACTGTTTTCTGCCACAGGGGACCCCCCAGGAGAGGGACTCTAGAGCACAGCAGTGGGTTCCCTCAACTGGAATACACACCATCTAGTTAGTCCTGGGTGCCTATGGGCATGGCAAGCCACATATGCGGGCTCTTGGTCCAGTCACTGATAGGCGTTACTTGAATAAGGTACTCACGCTGAGGGTCACAATGTGTGTTTGTGCCCAAGGCGGCCCTCACGCTTGGGCGTGGCCTCATGGGCCATGCCGTTTTCTCCTACACTGAAGGTTTGACTCACTGCCAGCAGCAAGGTTTCTTGCCAGGGGGAAGGAGGGGTTCTGACTTGTGCATCAGGTTCCCCCCTGTGCAGGGATTGGAGATAAGGTCTAGGTTCCGATGACTGAAAACCCAGGTTGGGAATGGATGGTGGCCTAAGGCAGTGGCGGGTCCAATGTGCTGGGTGTGCAGCCAGCTGTGTCGGTGTCTTTTGGAAGGTCTGGGCTCAGGCTATTTGCGACAGAGCATCACTGTTTAAGGTAGCCTATGCAATTGGGGTGTTGCCGAGGGCCAAGCAGTTTGATCCTCATTTCGGGTTTCTGGGCAGCGCCATAGACAATGTTTTTCTCTTGGGAGGCAGGCACAGTGCTTCATTGTGGCCCCAGAATTCCCAGTAGGGAGGGTTTGTGGGCCAGGAGTGTGAGGACGGAAGTCTGAAAACACAAGCTAGTGTGAGGATTGGAACCAAGGGCAGAGCAGGCCCACTCTGCAGAGGCTGAATCAAAATCTCCTGCATCTGAAGTCAGGCTGAGGATCAGACGTTGGCTGAGGCTGGAGTATGTGTCCATGATGGCACCTTCATGAAGTGGGGGCCTCATGAGGCCAAGTAAGTTTTCGCACGCTGAGTATGGAGGTTGCCCCAAACCACAAGGTTTCCTTCTGCGGGACATTCGAGTCCTGTTGCATGGCTCCAGGACATACCATATGGAAGGACTGGAGAGCAGGGTTCGAAGGATGGATCCCTGTACAGCATGCCTCGCATTCCCATTGGCTATTAGCGACAAGATATGTTTGATCTGCTGCCTCTGGAACACGCGACCCAGGGGGCTGAGTTGAAATGGCCTCTCCTGAGGATGCGTCATAATGTGCGTTTGGGTCCATGGAGACCTTGGAATGTGCTGGTTGTTCAGTGGCCCTGCGGAACTCTCCTACCTGAAGTGTTTGATACATCCCAGTAAGAAAGCTGCCCATGTGGAGATGAGAGATGTTTGGTTTGGTGCCTCAGAAAAGCCCCATGTGCTGGTCTACGAAAACAGTCCTCTGAGAACGGAAACATGGAAACCAAAGCTAAGGTTCAGATTAGGGCCTGGGGGCCTGTCCATTTCAACCTTCTGTCTCTGGGGACACTGTCTGAGAATCTAAGTGGAGATAGTTGCTCCGCTGGTGTCAGAGAGCCCCTCTTAGTCCAGGGGGGCCTACACTATTGATGGCCTCAGGGGCCTTGGAGCTTTTCCCTAACCTGTAGTGTTGTGGTCAATGGATTGGGCACACTTTCCTTGGAGAGGGCAGGCACAATCTTTCGCTGTGGCCCTAGAGGCCCTAGCCTGGAGGTGTGTGGGTCCAGGCTGTGGGCACAGAAGTCTGAATACACAAACTCAGCTTAGGAGTGGCGCCTAGGGTATGGCAGGCCGGATGTACAGCCCGAGAGGGAGCTCCTGGGCCTCTGAAACAAGGGCGAGTGGGAGGCGTTCCTTCAGGCTTTTGTCTCTGGATGTTGTGTCCGGGATAGCCGTGGATTGGAGCGGTGGCCTCAGGTACTGTGGACGAGTATCCCTCTCTGGGGATTGGTCCCAGCTCCCAAGAGTTTGGGGTCATTTTGTGGGAAGGGTGGAGTCGTGTTGTCTGGCTCATGGGTCTCTCCAAGAAAGGGATTCCAGAGCAGAGCTCCAGGTACGGGCGGGGCGACTGGAAAATTCAAACCGTGGTGAGGATTGGGTGCATAGGGGCTTGGCAAGCCCCATATTTGGGCTCTTGGTCCAGGCCCTGGCAGGCCTTTCTTTGACATGGGGCTCATGCTGAGGATCACAGTGTGAATTTGTGCCCAAGCAGCACTCAAGTTTGGGCGTGGCATCAGGGGCCATGAAGGTTTCTCCCACCCTGAAGGTGTGACTCCATGCCAAGAGCAAGCTTGACAGCCATGGGGAAGGAGGAGTTCTGTTTTGTGCTTGCTATACCCAGCTGTGTGGAGAATTGATATAATGTCTAGGTTCAGATATCTGAAAACCAAGGTTAGGATGAGGTGACGGCATAAGACTATGGCGTGTCCGAAGTGCTGGGTGTGCGGCCAGCTGTCTCCTTGTCTGTCTGGACGTCTGGCTTCAGGCTGTGTCAGGCAGAGCATGAGTGCCCAGAGCAGCCTATCCAGTTCGGGTACCGTCGAGGCCCGAGCAGGTTGATCCTCATCTGGGTTTTTGGAGAGCCCCACAGGGAAACGTTTTTCTTCCGTTGGGCAGACACTGGGCTGGGTTTTGGTTCTGGAGTTCCTAGTCCGGAGGGCTTGTTTGCCAGGAGTGTGAGGAAGGAAGTCTGAAAACACAAGCTTGCGTGAGGTTTGGGACCGAGGTCACGGCATGCCCACTCTGCAGAGGCTGAATCGGGATCTCCTGCACTGAGGTCATGTCAACTATGAGACGTGCCTCAGGCTAGAGTTCTTGTCCAGCATGGCCTCTTCCTGAAGGGTGTGGGGGCTTCATGAGGCCAGAAAGTTTTGCCTACGATGGAATTTGTGAACTGCTCCAAAACTGAAGGTTACCTTCTGCACGACAGTCGAGTCCTATTGGATGGTTCCAAGAGGCCCCATATGGAAAGACTCGAGAGCAGGTGTCTAAGCATGGATGCCTGGGAACGCCACCTCATATTCCCACTCTTTAGTCAGGACAAGGCAGGCTCAATCTGCGGGCTCCTGGGTGAGCTACCCAGAGGGGAGAGTTGAAATGGACTCTCCTGAAGATGAGTCCTACTGTGGCTTGGTGGCCTGGGAGACCTTGGAATGTGGAGGTGGCTCAGGGACTCTGCAGGATTCTCCAACATGAGGTGTTTGACACGGCTCCAACAAGGAAACTTCCCATGTGGAGACGAGAGGAGTTCTGTTCCGTGCCTCAGGAAAGACCCATACCCTGTTCTTCGAACCAAAGCCTCTGAGGAGTGACACCTGGAAACCAAAGCAAGAGTTGAGACTACGGCCTAAAGGCCTGTCCGGCTCAACCTTCTATCTCTGTTGTCATCTGTGTGCATGCATTCATGGATGTAGCTGCTCAGCTTGTGTCCGAATGCCCCTGTGAGTCCAGTGAGGCTCCCAGTAGTGGGATGTCCTCGGAGGCCTTGAGGTTTCTCATATTCTGGAGGTGTGTGGCCAAAGGAATGGACACAGTTTCCCAGGAGAGAGCAGGCACGGTCCTGTGGTATGGCTCCAGAGGACCCAGCCTAGAGGCTCTGTTTGCCAGGGCTGTGGGGACAGATGTCTGAAAAAGCAAACTTGGCTCAGCTAGGGGCCAATGTAATGGCAGGCCTGATCTCTAGTCCGTGAGGGGAGATCCTCTGGAAATCAAAGTAGGGCAAGTGGGAGGCAGTCACTCAGGATTTTGTCTCTGGGTGTTGCGTTTACAGTGTCCGGTCAGGATAGGGGTTGTCTCAGAGGCCGAGGAAGAGCCTTCCTCTCAGGGGATTGTCCAAGCTCCCAAGTGTTTGTGTTCATTCTGTGGGAATGAAGAGTACTGTTTTCTGCCACAGGGGACCCCCCAGGAGAGGGACTCTAGAGCACAGCTGTGGGTTCCCTCAACTGGAATACACACCATCTAGTTAGTCCTGGGTGCCTATGGGCATGGCAAGCCACATATGTGGGCTCTTGGTCCAGTCACTGAGAGGCGTTACTTGAATAAGGTACTCACGCTGAGGGTCACAATGTGTGTTTGTGCCCAAGGCGGCCCTCACGCTTGGGCGTGGCCTCATGGGCCATGCCGTTTTCTCCTACACTGAAGGTTTGACTCACTGCCAGCAGCAAGGTTTCTTGCCAGGGGGAAGGAGGGGTTCTGACTTGTGCATCAGGTTCCCCCCTGTGCAGGGATTGGAGATAAGGTCTAGGTTCCGATGACTGAAAACCCAGGTTGGGAATCGATGGTGGCCTAAGGCAGTGGCGGGTCCAATGTGCTGGGTGTGCAGCCAGCTGTGTCGGTGTCTTTTGGAAGGTCTGGGCTCAGGCTATTTGCGACAGAGCATCACTGTTTAAGGTAGCCTATGCAATTGGGGTGTTGCCGAGGGCCAAGCAGTTTGATCCTCATTTGGGGTTTCTGGGCAGCGCCATAGACAATGTTTTTCTCTTGGGAGGCAGGCACAGTGCTTCATTGTGGCCCCAGAATTCCCAGTAGGGAGGGTTTGTGGGCCAGGAGTGTGAGGACGGAAGTCTGAAAACACAAGCTAGTGTGAGGATTGGAACCAAGGCAGAGCAGGCCCACACTGCAGAGGCTGAATCAAAATCTCCTGCATCTGAAGTCAGGCTGAGGATCAGACGTTGGCTGAGGCTGGAGTATGTGTCCATGATGGCACCTTCATGAAGTGGGGGCCTCATGAGGCCAAGGAAGTTTTCGCACGCTGAGTTTGGAGGTTGCCCCAAACCACAAGGTTTCCTTCTGCGGGACATTCGAGTCCTGTTGCATGGCTCCAGGACATACCATATGGAAGGACTGGAGAGCAGGGTTCGAAGGATGGATCCCTGTACAGCATGCCTCGCATTCCCATTGGCTATTAGCGACAAGATATGTTTGATCTGCTGCCTCTGGAACACGCGACCCAGGGGGCTGAGTTGAAATGGCCTCTCCTGAGGATGCGTCATAATGTGCGTTTGGGTCCATGGAGACCTTGGACTGTGCTGGTTGTTCAGTGGCCCTGCGGAACTCTCCTACCTGAAGTGTTTGATACATCCCAGTAAGAAAGCTGCCCATGTGGAGATGAGAGATGTTTGGTTTGGTGCCTCAGAAAAGCCCCATGTGCTGGTCTACGAAAACAGTCCTCTGAGAACGGAAACATGGAAACCAAAGCTAAGGTTCAGATTAGGGCCTGGGGGCCTGTCCATTTCAACCTTCTGTCTCTGGGGACACTGTCTGAGAGTCTAAGTGGAGATAGTTGCTCCGCTGGTGTCAGAGAGCCCCTCTTAGTCCAGGGGGGCCTACACTATTGATGGCCTCAGGGGCCTTGGAGCTTTTCCCTAACCTGTAGTGTTGTGGTCAATGGATTGGGCACACTTTCCTTGGAGAGGGCAGGCACAATCTTTCGCTGTGGCCCTAGAGGCCCTAGCCTGGAGGTGTGTGGGTCCAGGCTGTGGGCACAGAAGTCTGAATACACAAACTCAGCTTAGGAGTGGCGCCTAGGGTATGGCAGGCCGGATGTACAGCCCGAGAGGGAGCTCCTGGGCCTCTGAAACAAGGGCGAGTGGGAGGCATTCCTTCAGGCTTTTGTCTCTGGATGTTGTGTCCGGGATAGCCGTGGATTGGAGCGGTGGCCTCAGGTACTGTGGACGAGTATCCCTCTCTGGGGATTTGTCCCAGCTCCCAAGAGTTTGGGGTCATTTTGTGGGAAGGGTGGAGTCGTGTTGTCTGGCTCATGGGTCTCTCCAAGAAAGGGATTCCAGAGCAGAGCTCCAGGTACGGGCGGGGCGACTGGAAAATTCAAACCGTGGTGAGGATTGGGTGCATAGGGGCTTGGCAAGCCCCATATGTGGGCTCTTGGTCCAGGCCCTGACAGGCCTTTCTTTGACATGGGGCTCATGCTGAGGATCACAGTGTGAATTTGTGCCCAAGCATCACTCAAGTTTGGGCGTGGCATCAGGGGCCATGAAGGTTTCTCCCACACTGAAGGTGTGACTCCATGCCAAGAGCAAGCTTGACAGCCATGGGGAAGGAGGAGTTCTGTTTTGTGCTTGCTATACCCAGCTGTGTGGAGAATTGATATAATGTCTAGGTTCAGATATCTGAAAACCAAGGTTAGGATGAGGTGACGGCATAAGACCATGGCGTGTCCGAAGTGCTGGGTGTGCGGCCAGCTGTCTCCTTGTCTGTCTGGACGTCTGGCTTCAGGCTGTGTCAGGCAGAGCATGAGTGCCCAGAGCAGCCTATCCAGATCGGGTACCGTCGAGGCCCGAGCAGGTTGATCCTCATCTGGGTTTTCTGGAGAGCCCCACAGGGAAACGTTTTTCTTCCGTTGGGCAGACACTGGGCTGGGTTTTGGTTCTGGAGTTCCTAGTCCGGAGGGCTTGTTTGCCAGGAGTGTGAGGAAGGAAGTCTGAAAACACAAGCTAGCGTGAGGTTTGGGACCGATGTCACGGCATGCCCACACTGCAGAGGCTGAATCGGGATCTCCTGCACTGAGGTCATGTCAACTATGAGACGTGCCTCAGGCTAGAGTTCTTGTCCAGCATGGCCTCTTCCTGAAGGGTGTGGGGGCTTCATGAGGCCAAAAAGTTTTGCCTACGATGGGATTTGTGAACTGCTCCAAACCTGAAGGTTACCTTCTGCACGACAGTCGAGTCCTATTGGATGGTTCCAAGAGGCCCCATATGGAAAGACTCGAGAGCAGGTGTCTAAGCATGGATGCCTGGGAACGCCACCTCATATTCCCACTCTTAGTCAGGACAAGGCAGGCTCAATCTGCGGGCTCCTGGGTGAGCTACCCAGAGGGGAGAGTTGAAATGGACTCTCCTGAAGATGAGTCCTACTGTGGCTTGGTGGCCTGGGAGACCTTGGAATGTGGAGGTGGCTCAGGGACTCTGCAGGATTCTCCAACATGAGGTGTTTGACACGGCTCCAACAAGGAAACTTCCCATGTGGAGACGAGAGGAGTTCTGTTCCGTGCCTCAGGAAAGACCCATACCCTGTTCTTCGAACCAAAGCCTCTGAGGAGTGACACCTGGAAACCAAAGCAAGAGTTGAGACTACGGCCTAAAGGCCTGTCCGGCTCAACCTTCTATCTCTGTTGTCATCTGTGTGCATGCATTCATGGATGTAGCTGCTCAGCTTGTGTCCGAATGCCCCTGTGAGTCCAGTGAGGCTCCCAGTAGTGGGATGTCCTCGGAGGCCTTGAGGTTTCTCATATTCTGGAGGTGTGTGGCCAAAGGAATGGACACAGTTTCCCAGGAGAGAGCAGGAACGGTCCTGTGGTATGGCTCCAGAGGACCCAGCCTAGAGGCTCTGTTTGCCAGGGCTGTGGGGACAGATGTCTGAAAAAGCAAACTTGGCTCAGCTAGGGGCCAATGTAATGGCAGGCCTGATCTCTAGTCCGTGAGGGGAGATCCTCTGGAAATCAAAGTAGGGCAAGTGGGAGGCAGTCACTCAGGATTTTGTCTCTGGGTGTTGCGTTTACAGTGTCCGGTCAGGATAGGGGTTGTCTCAGAGGCCGAGGAAGAGCCTTCCTCTCAGGGGATTGTCCAAGCTCCCAAGTGTTTGTGTTCATTCTGTGGGAATGAAGAGTACTGTTTTCTGCCACAGGGGACCCCCCAGGAGAGGGACTCTAGAGCACAGCAGTGGGTTCCCTCAACTGGAATACACACCATCTAGTTAGTCCTGGGTGCCTATGGGCATGGCAAGCCACATATGCGGGCTCTTGGTCCAGTCACTGAGAGGCGTTACTTGAATAAGGTACTCACGCTGAGGGTCACAATGTGTGTTTGTGCCCAAGGCGGCCCTCACGCTTGGGCGTGGCCTCATGGGCCATGCCGTTTTCTCCTACACTGAAGGTTTGACTCACTGCCAGCAGCAAGGTTTCTTGCCAGGGGGAAGGAGGGGTTCTGACTTGTGCATCAGGTTCCCCCCTGTGCAGGGATTGGAGATAAGGTCTAGGTTCCGATGACTGAAAACCCAGGTTGGGAATGGATGGTGGCCTAAGGCAGTGGCGGGTCCAATGTGCTGGGTGTGCAGCCAGCTGTGTCGGTGTCTTTTGGAAGGTCTGGGCTCAGGCTATTTGCGACAGAGCATCACTGTTTAAGGTAGCCTAGGCAATTGGGGTGTTGCCGAGGGCCAAGCAGTTTGATCCTCATTTGGGGTTTCTGGGCAGCGCCATAGACAATGTTTTTCTCTTGGGAGGCAGGCACAGTGCTTCATTGTGGCCCCAGAATTCCCAGTAGGGAGGGTTTGTGGGCCAGGAGTGTGAGGACGGAAGTCTGAAAACACAGGCTAGTGTGAGGATTGGAACCAAGGGCAGAGCAGGCCCACTCTGCAGAGGCTGAATCAAAATCTCCTGCATCTGAAGTCAGGCTGAGGATCAGACGTTGGCTGAGGCTGGAGTATGTGTCCATGATGGCACCTTCATGAAGTGGGGGCCTCATGAGGCCAAGGAAGTTTTCGCACGCTGAGTTTGGAGGTTGCCCCAAACCACAAGGTTTCCTTCTGCGGGACATTCGAGTCCTGTTGCATGGCTCCAGGACATACCATATGGAAGGACTGGAGAGCAGGGTTGGAAGGATGGATCCCTGTACAGCATGCCTCGCATTCCCATTGGCTATTAGCGACAAGATATGTTTGATCTGCTGCCTCTGGAACACGCGACCCAGGGGGCTGAGTTGAAATGGCCTCTCCTGAGGATGCGTCATAATGTGCGTTTGGGTCCATGGAGACCTTGGACTGTGCTGGTTGTTCAGTGGCCCTGCGGAACTCTCCTACCTGAAGTGTTTGATACATCCCAGTAAGAAAGCTGCCCATGTGGAGATGAGAGATGTTTGGTTTGGTGCCTCAGAAAAGCCCCATGTGCTGGTCTACGAAAACAGTCCTCTGAGAACGGAAACATGGAAACCAAAGCTAAGTTTCAGATTAGGGCCTGGGGGCCTGTCCATTTCAACCTTCTGTCTCTGGGGACACTGTCTGAGAGTCTAAGTGGAGATAGTTGCTCCGCTGGTGTCAGAGAGCCCCTCTTAGTCCAGGGGGGCCTACACTATTGATGGCCTCAGGGGCCTTGGAGCTTTTCCCTAACCTGTAGTGTTGTGGTCAATGGATTGGGCACACTTTCCTTGGAGAGGGCAGGCACAATCTTTCGCTGTGGCCCTAGAGGCCCTAGCCTGGAGGTGTGTGGGTCCAGGCTGTGGGCACAGAAGTCTGAATACACAAACTCAGCTTAGGAGTGGCGCCTAGGGTATGGCAGGCCGGATGTACAGCCCGAGAGGGAGCTCCTGGGCCTCTGAAACAAGGGCGAGTGGGAGGCGTTCCTTCAGGCTTTTGTCTCTGGATGTTGTGTCCGGGATAGCCGTGGATTGGAGCGGTGGCCTCAGGTACTGTGGACGAGTATCCCTCTCTGGGGATTTGTCCCAGCTCCCAAGAGTTTGGGGTCATTTTGTGGGAAGGGTGGAGTCGTGTTGTCTGGCTCATGGGTCTCTCCAAGAAAGGGATTCCAGAGCAGAGCTCCAGGTACGGGCGGGGCGACTGGAAAATTCAAACCGTGGTGAGGATTGGGTGCATAGGGGCTTGGCAAGCCCCATATGTGGGCTCTTGGTCCAGGCCCTGACAGGCCTTTCTTTGACATGGGGCTCATGCTGAGGATCACAGTGTGAATTTGTGCCCAAGCAGCACTCAAGTTTGGGCGTGGCATCAGGGGCCATGAAGGTTTCTCCCACCCTGAAGGTGTGACTCCATGCCAAGAGCAAGCTTGACAGCCATGGGGAAGGAGGAGTTCTGTTTTGTGCTTGCTATACCCAGCTGTGTGGAGAATTGATATAATGTCTAGGTTCAGATATCTGAAAACCAAGGTTAGGATGAGGTGACGGCATAAGACCATGGCGTGTCCGAAGTGCTGGGTGTGCGGCCAGCTGTCTCCTTGTCTGTCTGGACGTCTGGCTTCAGGCTGTGTCAGGCAGAGCATGAGTGCCCAGAGCAGCCTATCCAGTTCGGGTACCGTCGAGGCCCGAGCAGGTTGATCCTCATCTGGGTTTTCTGGAGAGCCCCACAGGGAAACGTTTTTCTTCCGTTGGGCAGACACTGGGCTGGGTTTTGGTTCTGGAGTTCCTAGTCCGGAGGGCTTGTTTGCCAGGAGTGTGAGGAAGGAAGTCTGAAAACACAAGCTAGCGTGAGGTTTGGGACCGAGGTCACGGCATGCCCACTCTGCAGAGGCTGAATCGGGATCTCCTGCACTGAGGTCATGTCAACTATGAGACGTGCCTCAGGCTAGAGTTCTTGTCCAGCATGGCCTCTTCCTGAAGGGTGTGGGGGCTTCATGAGGCCAGAAAGTTTTGGCTACGATGGGATTTGTGAACTGCTCCAAAACTGAAGGTTACCTTCTGCACGACAGTCGAGTCCTATTGGATGGTTCCAAGAGGCCCCATATGGAAAGACTCGAGAGCAGGTGTCTAAGCATGGATGCCTGGGAACGCCACCTCATATTCCCACTCTTTAGTCAGGACAAGGCAGGCTCAATCTGCGGGCTCCTGGGTGAGCTACCCAGAGGGGAGAGTTGAAATGGACTCTCCTGAAGATGAGTCCTACTGTGGCTTGGTGGCCTGGGAGACCTTGGAATGTGGAGGTGGCTCAGGGACTCTGCAGGATTCTCCAACATGAGGTGTTTGACACGGCTCCAACAAGGAAACTTCCCATGTGGAGACGAGAGGAGTTCTGTTCCGTGCCTCAGGAAAGCCCCATACCCTGTTCTTCGAACCAAAGCCTCTGAGGAGTGACACCTAGAAACCAAAGCAAGAGTTGAGACTACGGCCTAAAGGCCTGTCCGGCTCAACCTTCTATCTCTGTTGTCATCTGTGTGCATGCATTCATGGATGTAGCTGCTCAGCTTGTGTCCGAATGCCCCTGTGAGTCCAGTGAGGCTCCCAGTAGTGGGATGTCCTCGGAGGCCTTGAGGTTTCTCATATTCTGGAGGTGTGTGGCCAAAGGAATGGACACAGTTTCCCAGGAGAGAGCAGGCACGGCCCTGTGGTATGGCTCCAGAGGACCCAGCCTAGAGGCTCTGTTTGCCAGGGCTGTGGGGACAGATGTCTGAAAAAGCAAACTTGGCTCAGCTAGGGGCCAATGTAATGGCAGGCCTGATCTCTAGTCCGTGAGGGGAGATCCTCTGGAAATCAAAGTAGGGCAAGTGGGAGGCAGTCACTCAGGATTTTGTCTCTGGGTGTTGCGTTTACAGTGTCCGGTCAGGGTAGGGGTTGTCTCAGAGGCCGAGGAAGAGCCTTCCTCTCAGGGGATTGTCCAAGCTCCCAAGTGTTTGTGTTCATTCTGTGGGAATGAAGAGTACTGTTTTCTGCCACAGGGGACCCCCCAGGAGAGGGACTCTAGAGCACAGCAGTGGGTTCCCTCAACTGGAATACACACCATCTAGTTAGTCCTGGGTGCCTATGGGCATGGCAAGCCACATATGCGGGCTTTTGGTCCAGTCACTGAGAGGCGTTACTTGAATAAGGTACTCACGCTGAGGGTCACAATGTGTGTTTGTGCCCAAGGCGGCCCTCACGCTTGGGCGTGGCCTCATGGGCCATGCCGTTTTCTCCTACACTGAAGGTTTGACTCACTGCCAGCAGCAAGGTTTCTTGCCAGGGGGAAGGAGGGGTTCTGACTTGTGCATCAGGTTCCCCCCTGTGCAGGGATTGGAGATAAGGTCTAGGTTCCGATGACTGAAAACCCAGGTTGGGAATGGATGGTGGCCTAAGGCAGTGGCGGGTCCAATGTGCTGGGTGTGCAGCCAGCTGTGTCGGTGTCTGTTGGAAGGTCTGGGCTCAGGCTATTTGCGACAGAGCATCACTGTTTAAGGTAGCCTATGCAATTGGGGTGTTGCCGAGGGCCAAGCAGTTTGATCCTCATTTGGGGTTTCTGGGCAGCGCCATAGACAATGTTTTTCTCTTGGGAGGCAGGCACAGTGCTTCATTGTGGCCCCAGAATTCCCAGTAGGTAGGGTTTGTGGGCCAGGAGTGTGAGGACGGAAGTCTGAAAACACAAGCTAGTGTGAGGATTGGAACCAAGGGCAGAGCAGGCCCACTCTGCAGAGGCTGAATCAAAATCTCCTGCATCTGAAGACAGGCTGAGGATCAGACGTTGGCTGAGGCTGGAGTATGTGTCCATGATGGCACCTTCATGAAGTGGGGGCCTCATAGGCCAAGGAAGTTTTCCCACGCTGAGTTTGGAGGTTGCCCCAAACCACAAGGTTTCCTTCTGCGGGACATTCGAGTCCTGTTGCATGGCTCCAGGACATACCATATGGAAGGACTGGAGAGCAGGGTTCGAAGGATGAATCCCTGTACAGCATGCCTCGCATTCCCATTGGCTATTAGTGACAAGATATGTTTGATCTGCTGCCTCTGGAACACGCGACCCAGGGGGCTGAGTTGAAATGGCCTCTCCTGAGGATGCGTCATAATGTGCGTTTGGGTCCATGGAGACCTTGGAATGTGCTGGTTGTTCAGTGGCCCTGCGGAACTCTCCTACCTGATGTGTTTGATACATCCCAGTAAGAAAGCTGCCCATGTGGAGATGAGAGATGTTTGGTTTGGTGCCTCAGAAAAGCCCCATGTGCTGGTCTACGAAAACAGTCCTCTGAGAACGGAAACATGGAAACCAAAGCTAAGGTTCAGATTAGGGCCTGGGGGCCTGTCCATTTCAAACTTCTGTCTCTGGGGACACTGTCTGAGAGTCTAAGTGGAGATAGTTGCTCCGCTGGTGTCAGAGAGCCCCTCTTAGTCCAGGGGGGCCTACACTATTGATGGCCTCAGGGGCCTTGGAGCTTTTCCCTAACCTGTAGTGTTGTGGTCAATGGATTGGGCACACTTTCCTTGGAGAGGGCAGGCACAATCTTTCGCTGTGGCCCTAGAGGCCCTAGCCTGGAGGTGTGTGGGTCCAGGCTGTGGGCACAGAAGTCTGAATACACAAACTCAGCTTAGGAGTGGCGCCTAGGGTATGGCAGGCCGGATGTACAGCCCGAGAGGGAGCTCCTGGGCCTCTGAAACAAGGGCGAGTGGGAGGCGTTCCTTCAGGCTTTTGTCTCTGGATGTTGTGTCTGGGATAGCCGTGGATTGGAGCGGTGGCCTCAGGTACTGTGGACGAGTATCCCTCTCTGGGGATTTGTCCCAGCTCCCAAGAGTTTGGGGTCATTTTGTGGGAAGGGTTGAGTCGTGTTGTCTGGCTCATGGGTCTCTCCAAGAAAGGGATTCCAGAGCAGAGCTCCAGGTACGGGCGGGGCGACTGGAATATTCAAACCGTGGTGAGGATTGGGTGCATAGGGGCTTGGCAAGCCCCATATGTGGGCTCTTGGTCCAGGCCCTGACAGGCCTTTCTTTGACATGGGGCTCATGCTGAGGATCACAGTGTGAATTTGTGCCCAAGCAGCACTCAAGTTTGGGCGTGGCATCAGGGGCCATGAAGGTTTCTCACACACTGAAGGTGTGACTCCATGCCAAGAGCAAGCTTGACAGCCATGGGGAAGGAGGAGTTCTGTTTTGTGCTTGCTATACCCAGCTGTGTGGAGAATTGATATAATGTCTAGGTTCAGATATCTGAAAACCAAGGTTAGGATGAGGTGACGGCATAAGACCATGGCGTGTTCGAAGTGCTGGGTGTGCGGCCAGCTGTCTCCTTGTCTGTCTGGACGTCTGGCTTCAGGCTGTGTCCGGCAGAGCATGAGTGCCCAGAGCAGCCTATCCAGTTCGGGTACCGTCGAGGCCCGAGCAGGTTGATCCTCATCTGGGTTTTCTGGAGAGCCCCACAGGGAAACGTTTTTCTTCCGTTGGGCAGACACTGGGCTGGGTTTTGGTTCTGGAGTTCCTAGTCCGGAGGGCTTGTTTGCCAGGAGTGTGAGGAAGGAAGTCTGAAAACACAAGCTAGCGTGAGGTTTGGGACCGAGGTCACGGCATGCCCACTCTGCAGAGGCTGAATCGGGATCTCCTGCACTGAGGTCATGTCAACTATGAGACGTGCCTCAGGCTAGAGTTCTTGTCCAGCATGGCCTCTTCCTGAAGGGTGTGGGGGCTTCATGAGGCCAGAAAGTTTTGGCTACGATGGGATTTGTGAACTGCTCCAAAACTGAAGGTTACCTTCTGCACGACAGTCGAGTCCTATTGGATGGTTCCAAGAGGCCCCATATGGAAAGACTCGAGAGCAGGTGTCTAAGCATGGATGCCTGGGAACGCCACCTCATATTCCCACTCTTTAGTCAGGACAAGGCAGGCTCAATCTGCGGGCTCCTGGGTGAGCTACCCAGAGGGGAGAGTTGAAATGGACTCTCCTGAAGATGAGTCCTACTGTGGCTTGGTGGCCTGGGAGACCTTGGAATGTGGAGGTGGCTCAGGGACTCTGCAGGATTCTCCAACATGAGGTGTTTGACACGGCTCCAACAAGGAAACTTCCCATGTGGAGACGAGAGGAGTTCTGTTCCGTGCCTCAGGAAAGCCCCATACCCTGTTCTTCGAACCAAAGCCTCTGAGGAGTGACACCTAGAAACCAAAGCAAGAGTTGAGACTACGGCCTAAAGGCCTGTCCGGCTCAACCTTCTATCTCTGTTGTCATCTGTGTGCATGCATTCATGGATGTAGCTGCTCAGCTTGTGTCCGAATGCCCCTGTGAGTCCAGTGAGGCTCCCAGTAGTGGGATGTCCTCGGAGGCCGTGAGGTTTCTCATATTCTGGAGGTGTGTGGCCAAAGGAATGGACACAGTTTCCCAGGAGAGAGCAGGCACGGCCCTGTGGTATGGCTCCAGAGGACCCAGCCTAGAGGCTCTGTTTGCCAGGGCTGTGGGGACAGATGTCTGAAAAAGCAAACTTGGCTCAGCTAGGGGCCAATGTAATGGCAGGCCTGATCTCTAGTCCGTGAGGGGAGATCCTCTGGAAATCAAAGTAGGGCAAGTGGGAGGCAGTCACTCAGGATTTTGTCTCTGGGTGTTGCGTTTACAGTGTCCGGTCAGGGTAGGGGTTGTCTCAGAGGCCGAGGAAGAGCCTTCCTCTCAGGGGATTGTCCAAGCTCCCAAGTGTTTGTGTTCATTCTGTGGGAATGAAGAGTACTGTTTTCTGCCACAGGGGACCCCCCAGGAGAGGGACTCTAGAGCACAGTAGTGGGTTCCCTCAACTGGAATACACACCATCTAGTTAGTCCTGGGTGCCTATGGGCATGGCAAGCCACATATGCGGGCTCTTGGTCCAGTCACTGAGAGGCGTTACTTGAATAAGGTACTCACGCTGAGGGTCACAATGTGTGTTTGTGCCCAAGGCGGCCCTCACGCTTGGGCGTGGCCTCATGGGCCATGCCGTTTTCTCCTACACTGAAGGTTTGACTCACTGCCAGCAGCAAGGTTTCTTGCCAGGGGGAAGGAGGGGTTCTGACTTGTGCATCAGGTTCCCCCCTGTGCAGGAATTGGAGATAAGGTCTAGGTTCCGATGACTGAAAACCCAGGTTGGGAATGGATGGTGGCCTAAGGCAGTGGCGGGTCCAATGTGCTGGGTGTGCAGCCAGCTGTGTCGGTGTCTGTTGGAAGGTCTGGGCTCAGGCTATTTGCGACAGAGCATCACTGTTTAAGGTAGCCTATGCAATTGGGGTGTTGCCGAGGGCCAAGCAGTTTGATCCTCATTTGGGGTTTCTGGGCAACGCCATAGACAATGTTTTTCTCTTGGGAGGCAGGCACAGTGCTTCATTGTGGCCCCAGAATTCCCAGTAGGTAGGGTTTGTGGGCCAGGAGTGTGAGGACGGAAGTCTGAAAACACAAGCTAGTGTGAGGATTGGAACCAAGGGCAGAGCAGGCCCACTCTGCAGAGGCTGAATCAAAATCTCCTGCATCTGAAGACAGGCTGAGGATCAGACGTTGGCTGAGGCTGGAGTATGTGTCCATGATGGCACCTTCATGAGGTGGGGGCCTCATGAGGCCAAGGAAGTTTTCCCACGCTGAGTTTGGAGGTTGCCCCAAACCACAAGGTTTCCTTCTGCGGGACATTCGAGTCCTGTTGCATGGCTCCAGGACATACCATATGGAAGGACTGGAGAGCAGGGTTCGAAGGATGAATCCCTGTACAGCATGCCTCGCATTCCCATTGGCTATTAGTGACAAGATATGTTTGATCTGCTGCCTCTGGAACACGCGACCCAGGGGGCTGAGTTGAAATGGCCTCTCCTGAGGATGCGTCATAATGTGCGTTTGGGTCCATGGAGACCTTGGAATGTGCTGGTTGTTCAGTGGCCCTGCGGAACTCTCCTACCTGATGTGTTTGATACATCCCAGTAAGAAAGCTGCCCATGTGGAGATGAGAGATGTTTGGTTTGGTGCCTCAGAAAAGCCCCATGTGCTGGTCTACGAAAACAGTCCTCTGAGAACGGAAACATGGAAACCAAAGCTAAGGTTCAGATTAGGGCCTGGGGGCCTGTCCATTTCAACCTTCTGTCTCTGGGGACACTGTCTGAGAGTCTAAGTGGAGATAGTTGCTCCGCTGGTGTCAGAGAGCCCCTCTTAGTCCAGGGGGGCCTACACTATTGATGGCCTCAGGGGCCTTGGAGCTTTTCCCTAACCTGTAGTGTTGTGGTCAATGGATTGGGCACACTTTCCTTGGAGAGGGCAGGCACAATCTTTCGCTGTGGCCCTAGAGGCCCTAGCCTGGAGGTGTGTGGGTCCAGGCTGTGGGCACAGAAGTCTGAATACACAAACTCAGCTTAGGAGTGGCGCCTAGGGTATGGCAGGCCGGATGTACAGCCCGAGAGGGAGCTCCTGGGCCTCTGAAACAAGGGCGAGTGGGAGGCGTTCCTTCAGGCTTTTGTCTCTGGATGTTGTGTCTGGGATAGCCGTGGATTGGAGCGGTGGCCTCAGGTACTGTGGACGAGTATCCCTCTCTGGGGATTTGTCCCAGCTCCCAAGAGTTTGGGGTCATTTTGTGGGAAGGGTTGAGTCGTGTTGTCTGGCTCATGGGTCTCTCCAAGAAAGGGATTCCAGAGCAGAGCTCCAGGTACGGGCGGGGCGACTGGAAAATTCAAACCGTGGTGAGGATTGGGTGCATAGGGGCTTGGCAAGCCCCATATGTGGGCTCTTGGTCCAGGCCCTGACAGGCCTTTCTTTGACATGGGGCTCATGCTGAGGATCACAGTGTGAATTTGTGCCCAAGCAGCACTCAAGTTTGGGCGTGGCATCAGGGGCCATGAAGGTTTCTCCCACCCTGAAGGTGTGACTCCATGCCAAGAGCAAGCTTGACAGCCATGGGGAAGGAGGAGTTCTGTTTTGTGCTTGCTATACCCAGCTGTGTGGAGAATTGATATAATGTCTAGGTTCAGATATCTGAAAACCAAGGTTAGGATGAGGTGACGGCATAAGACCATGGCGTGTCCGAAGTGCTGGGTGTGCGGCCAGCTGTCTCCTTGTCTGTCTGGACGTCTGGCTTCAGGCTGTGTCAGGCAGAGCATGAGTGCCCAGAGCAGCCTATCCAGTTCGGGTACCGTCGAGGCCCGAGCAGGTTGATCCTCATCTGGGTTTTCTGGAGAGCCCCACAGGGAAACGTTTTTCTTCCGTTGGGCAGACACTGGGCTGGGTTTTGGTTCTGGAGTTCCTAGTCCGGAGGGCTTGTTTGCCAGGAGTGTGAGGAAGGAAGTCTGAAAACACAAGCTAGCGTGAGGTTTGGGACCGAGGTCACGGCATGCCCACTCTGCAGAGGCTGAATCGGGATCTCCTGCACTGAGGTCATGTCAACTATGAGACGTGCCTCAGGCTAGAGTTCTTATCCAGCATGGCCTCTTCCTGAAGGGTGTGGGGGCTTCATGAGGCCAGAAAGTTTTGCCTACGATGGGATTTGTGAACTGCTCCAAAACTGAAGGTTACCTTCTGCACGACAGTCGAGTCCTATTGGATGGTTCCAAGAGGCCCCATATGGAAAGACTCGAGAGCAGGTGTCTAAGCATGGATGCCTGGGAACGCCACCTCATATTCCCACTCTTTAGTCAGGACAAGGCAGGCTCAAACTGCGGGCTCCTGGGTGAGCTACCCAGAGGGGAGAGTTGAAATGGACTCTCCTGAAGATGAGTCCTACTGTGGCTTGGTGGCCTGGGAGACCTTGGAATGTGGAGGTGGCTCAGGGACTCTGCAGGATTCTCCAACATGAGGTGTTTGACCCGGCTCCAACAAGGAAACTTCACATGTGGAGACGAGAGGTGTTCTGTTCCGTGCCTCAGGAAAGACCCATACCCTGTTCTTCGAACCAAAGCCTCTGAGGATTGACACCTGGAAACCAAAGTAAGAGTTGAGACTACGGCCTAAAGGCCTGTCCGGCTCAACCTTCTATCTCTGTTGTCATCTGTGTGCATGCATTCATGGATGTAGCTGCTCAGCTTGTGTCCGAATGCCCCTGTGAGTCCAGTGAGGCTCCCAGTAGTGGGATGTCCTCGGAGGCCTTGAGGTTTCTCATATTCTGGAAGTGTGTGGCCAAAGGAATGGACACAGTTTCCCAGGAGAGAGCAGGCACGGCCCTGTGGTATGGCTCCAGAGGACCCAGCCTAGAGGCTCTGTTTGCCAGGGCTGTGGGGACAGATGTCTGAAAAAGCAAACTTGGCTCAGCTAGGGGCCAATGTAATGGCAGGCCTGATCTCTAGTCCGTGAGGGGAGATCCTCTGGAAATCAAAGTAGGGCAAGTGGGAGGCAGTCACTCAGGATTTTGTCTCTGGGTGTTGCGTTTACAGTGTCCGGTCAGGGTAGGGGTTGTCTCAGAGGCCGAGGAAGAGCCTTCCTCTCAGGGGATTGTCCAAGCTCCCAAGTGTTTGTGTTCATTCTGTGGGAATGAAGAGTACTGTTTTCTGCCACAGGGGACCCCCCAGGGGAGGGACTCTAGAGCACAGCAGTGGGTTCCCTCAACTGGAATACACACCATCTAGTTAGTCCTGGGTGCCTATGGGCATGGCAAGCCACATATGCGGGCTCTTGGTCCAGTCACTGAGAGGCGTTACTTGAATAAGGTACTCACGCTGAGGGTCACAATGTGTGTTTGTGCCCAAGGCGGCCCTCACGCTTGGGCGTGGCCTCATGGGCCATGCCGTTTTCTCCTACACTGAAGGTTTGACTCACTGCCAGCAGCAAGGTTTCTTGCCAGGGGGAAGGAGGGGTTCTGACTTGTGCATCAGGTTCCCCCCTGTGCAGGGATTGGAGATAAGGTCTAGGTTCCGATGACTGAAAACCCAGGTTGGGAATGGATGGTGGCCTAAGGCAGTGGTGGGTCCAATGTGCTGGGTGTGCAGCCAGCTGTGTTGGTGTCTGTTGGAAGGTCTGGGCTCAGGCTATTTGCGACAGAGCATCACTGTTTAAGGTAGCCTAGGCAATTGGGGTGTTGCCGAGGGCCAAGCAGTTTGATCCTCATTTGGGGTTTCTGGGCAGCGCCATAGACAATGTTTTTCTCTTGGGAGGCAGGCACAGTGCTTCATTGTGGCCCCAGAATTCCCAGTAGGGAGGGTTTGTGGACCAGGAGTGTGAGGACGGAAGTCTGAAAACACAAGCTAGTGTGAGGATTGGAACCAAGGGCAGAGCAGGCCCACTCTGCAGAGGCTGAATCAAAATCTCCTGCATCTGAAGTCAGTCTGAGGATCAGACGTTGGCTGAGGCTGGAGTATGTGTCCATGATGGCACCTTCATGAAGTGGGGGCCTCATGAGGCCAAGAAAGTTTTCCCACGCTGAGTTTGGAGGTTGCCCCAAACCACAAGGTTTCCTTCTGCGGGACATTCGAGTCCAGTTGCATGGCTCCAGGACATACCATATGGAAGGACTGGAGAGCAGGGTTCGAAGGATGGATCCCTGTACAGCATGCCTCGCATTCCCATTGGCTATTAGCGACAAGATATGTTTGATCTGCTGCCTCTGGAACACGCGACCCAGGGGGCTGAGTTGAAATGGCCTCTCCTGAGGATGCGTCATAATGTGCGTTTGGGTCCATGGAGACCTTGGAATGTGCTGGTTGTTCAGTGGCCCTGCGGAACTCTCCTACCTGATGTGTTTGATACATCCCAGTAAGAAAGCTGCCCATGTGGAGATGAGAGATGTTTGGTTTGGTGCCTCAGAAAAGCCCCATGTGCTGGTCTACGAAAACAGTCCTCTGAGAACGGAAACATGGAAACCAAAGCTAAGGTTCAGATTAGGGCCTGGGGGCCTGTCCATTTCAACCTTCTGTCTCTGGGGACACTGTCTGAGAGTCTAAGTGGAGATAGTTGCTCCGCTGGTGTCACAGAGCCCCTCTTAGTCCAGGGGGGCCTACACTATTGATGGCCTCAGGGGCCTTGGAGCTTTTCCCTAACCTGTAGTGTTGTGGTCAATGGATTGGGCACACTTTCCTTGGAGAGGGCAGGCACAATCTTTCGCTGTGGCCCTAGAGGCCCTAGCCTGGAGGTGTGTGGGTCCAGGCTGTGGGCACAGAAGTCTGAATACACAAACTAAGCTTAGGAGTGGCGCCTAGGGTATGGCAGGCCGGATGTACAGCCCGAGAGGGAGCTCCTGGGCCTCTGAAACAAGGGCGAGTGGGAGGCGTTCCTTCAGGCTTTTGTCTCTGGATGTTGTGTCCGGGATAGCCGTGGATTGGAGCGGTGGCCTCAGGTACTGTGGACGAGTATCCCTCTCTGGGGATTTGTCCCAGCTCCCAAGAGTTTGGGGTCATTTTGTGGGAAGGGTGGAGTCATGTTGTCTGGCTCATGGGTCTCTCCAAGAAAGGGATTCCAGAGCAGAGCTCCAGGTACGGGCGGGGCGACTGGAAAATTCAAACCGTGGTGAGGATTGGGTGCATAGGGGCTTGGCAAGCCCCATATGTGGGCTC
The DNA here is from genome assembly GCF_964662115.1 of Mustela nivalis. Lineage (NCBI taxonomy): Eukaryota > Metazoa > Chordata > Mammalia > Carnivora > Mustelidae > Mustela > Mustela nivalis. Next base: position 1,085,053 of record NW_028136552.1, on the reverse strand, counting down.
TTGGTCCAGGCCCTGACAGGCCTTTCTTTGACATGGGGCTCATGCTGAGGATCACAGTGTGAATTTGTGCCCAAGCAGCACTCAAGTTTGGGCGTGGCATCAGGGGCCATGAAGGTTTCTTCCACCCTGAAGGTGTGACTCCATGCCAAGAGCAAGCTTGACAGCCATGGGGAAGGAGGAGTTCTGTTTTGTGCTTGCTATACCCAGCTGTGTGGAGAATTGATATAATGTCTAGGTTCAGATATCTGAAAACCAAGGTTAGGATGAGGTGACGGCATAAGACCATGGCGTGTCCGAAGTGCTGGGTGTGCGGCCAGCTGTCTCCTTGTCTGTCTGGACGTCTGGCTTCAGGCTGTGTCAGGCAGAGCATGAGTGCCCAGAGCAGCCTATCCAGTTCGGGTACCGTCGAGGCCCGAGCAGGTTGATCCTCATCTGGGTTTTCTGGAGAGCCCCACAGGGAAACGTTTTTCTTCCGTTGGGCAGACACTGGGCTGGGTTTTGGTTCCGGAGTTCCTAGTCCGGGTGGCTTGTTAGCCAGGAGTGTGAGGAAGGAAGTCTGAAAACACAAGCTAGCGTGAGGTGTGGGACCGAGGTCACGGCATGCCCACTCTGCAGAGGCTGAATCGGGATCTCCTGCACTGAGGTCATGTCAACTATGAGACGTGCCTCAGGCTAGAGTTCTTGTCCAGCATGGCCTCTTCCTGAAGGGTGTGTGGGCTTCATGAGGCCAGAAAGTTTTGCCTACGATGGGATTTGTGAACTTCTCCAAAACTGAAGGTTACCTTCTGCACGACAGTCGAGTCCTATTGGATGGTTCCAAGAGGCCCCATATGGAAAGACTCGAGAGCAGGTGTCTAAGCATGGATGCCTGGGAACGCCACCTCATATTCCCACTCTTTAGTCAGGACAAGGCAGGCTCAATCTGCGGGCTCCTGGGTGAGCTACCCAGTGGGGAGAGTTGAAATGGACTCTCCTGAAGATGAGTCCTACTGTGGCTTGGTGGCCTGGGAGACCTTGGAATGTGGAGGTGGCTCAGGGACTCTGCAGGATTCTCCAACATGAGGTGTTTGACACGGCTCCAACAAGGAAACTTCCCATGTGGAGACGAGAGGAGTTCTGTTCCGTGCCTCAGGAAAGCCCCATACCCTGTTCTTCGAACCAAAGCCTCTGCGGAGTGACACCTGGAAACCAAAGCAAGAGTTGAGACTACGGCCTAAAGGCCTGTCCGGCTCAACCTTCTATCTCTGTTGTCATCTATGTGCATGCATTCATGGATGTAGCTGCTCAGCTTGTGTCCGAATGCCCCTGTGAGTCCAGTGAGGCTCCCAGTAGTGGGATGTCCTCGGAGGCCTTGAGGTTTCTCATTTCTGGAGGTGTGTGGCCAAAGGAATGGACACAGTTTCCCAGGAGAGAGCAGGCACGGCCCTGTGGTATGGCTCCAGAGGACCCAGCCTAGAGGCTCTGTTTGCCAGGGCTGTGGGGACAGATGTCTGAAAAAGCAAACTTGGCTCAGCTAGGGGCCAATGTAATGGCAGGCCTGATCTCTAGTCCGTGAGGGGAGATCCTCTGGAAATCAAAGTAGGGCAAGTGGGAGGCAGTCACTCAGGATTTTGTCTCTGGGTGTTGCGTTTACAGTGTCCGGTCAGGGTAGGGGTTGTCTCAGAGGCCGAGGAAGAGCCTTCCTCTCAGGGGATTGTCCAAGCTCCCAAGTGTTTGTGTTCATTCTGTGGGAATGAAGAGTACTGTTTTCTGCCACAGGGGACCCCCCAGGAGAGGGGCTCTAGAGCACAGCAGTGGGTTCCCTCAACTGGAATACACACCATCTAGTTAGTCCTGGGTGCCTATGGGCATGGCAAGCCACATATGCGGGCTCTTGGTCCAGTCACTGAGAGGCGTTACTTGAATAAGGTACTCACGCTGAGGGTCACAATGTGTGTTTGTGCCCAAGGCGGCCCTCACGCTTGGGCGTGGCCTCATGGGCCATGCCGTTTTCTCCTACACTGAAGGTTTGACTCACTGCCAGCAGCAAGGTTTCTTGCCAGGGGGAAGGAGGGGTTCTGACTTGTGCATCAGGTTCCCCCCTGTGCAGGGATTGGAGATAAGGTCTAGGTTCCGATGACTGAAAACCCAGGTTGGGAATGGATGGTGGCCTAAGGCAGTGGCGGGTCCAAAGTGCTGGGTGTGCAGCCAGCTGTGTCGGTGTCTGTTGGAAGGTCTGGGCTCAGGCTATTTGCGACAGAGCATCACTGTTTAAGGTAGCCTAGGCAATTGGGGTGTTGCCGAGGGCCAAGCAGTTTGATCCTCATTTGGGGTTTCTGGGCAGCGCCATAGACAATGTTTTTCTCTTGGGAGGCAGGCACAGTGCTTCATTGTAGCCCCAGAATTCCCAGTAGGGAGGGTTTGTGGGCCAGGAGTGTGAGGACGGAAGTCTGAAAACACAAGCTAGTGTGAGGATTGGAACCAAGGGCAGAGCAGGCCCACTCTGCAGAGGCTGAATCAAAATCTCCTGCATCTGAAGTCAGGCTGAGGATCAGACGTTGGCTGAGGCTGGAGTATGTGTCCATGATGGCACCTTCATGAAGTGGGGGCCTCATGAGGCCAAGGAAGTTTTCCCACGCTGAGTTTGGAGGTTGCCCCAAACCACAAGGTTTCCTTCTGCGGGACATTCGAGTCCTGTTGCATGGCTCCAGGACATACCATATGGAAGGACTGGAGAGCAGGGTTCGAAGGATGGATCCCTGTACAGCATGCCTCGCATTCCCATTGGCTATTAGCGACAAGATATGTTTGATCTGCTGCCTCTGGAACACGCGACCCAGGGGGCTGAGTTGAAATGGCCTCTCCTGAGGATGCGTCATAATGTGCGTTTGGGTCCATGGAGACCTTGGAATGTGCTGGTTGTTCAGTGGCCCTGCGGAACTCTCCTACCTGAAGAGTTTGATACATCCCAGTAAGAAAGCTGCCCATGTGGAGATGAGAGATGTTTGGTTTGGTGCCTCAGAAAAGCCCCATGTGCTGGTCTACGAAAACAGTCCTCTGAGAACGGAAACATGGAAACCAAAGCTAAGGTTCAGATTAGGGCCTGGGGGCCTGTCCATTTCAACCTTCTGTCTCTGGGGACACTGTCTGAGAGTCTAAGTGGAGATAGTTGCTCCGCTGGTGTCACAGAGCCCCTCTTAGTCCAGGGGGGCCTACACTATTGATGGCCTCAGGGGCCTTGGAGCTTTTCCCTAACCTGTAGTGTTGTGGTCAATGGATTGGGCACACTTTCCTTGGAGAGGGCAGGCACAATCTTTCGCTGTGGCCCTAGAGGCCCTAGCCTGGAGGTGTGTGGGTCCAGGCTGTGGGCACAGAAGTCTGAATACACAAACTCAGCTTAGGAGTGGCGCCTAGGGTATGGCAGGCCGGATGTACAGCCCGAGAGGGAGCTCCTGGGCCTCTGAAACAAGGGCGAGTGGGAGGCGTTCCTTCAGGCTTTTGTCTCTGGATGTTGTGTCCGGGATAGCCGTGGATTGGAGCGGTGGCCTCAGGTACTGTGGACGAGTATCCCTCTCTGGGGATTTGTCCCAGCTCCCAAGAGTTTGGGGTCATTTTGTGGGAAGGGTGGAGTCGTGTTGTCTGGCTCATGGGTCTCTCCAAGAAAGGGATTCCAGAGCAGAGCTCCAGGTACGGGCGGGGCGACTGGAAAATTCAAACCGTGGTGAGGATTGGGTGCATAGGGGCTTGGCAAGCCCCATATGTGGGCTCTTGGTCCAGGCCCTGACAGGCCTTTCTTTGACATGGGGCTCATGCTGAGGATCACAGTGTGAATTTGTGCCCAAGCAGCACTCAAGTTTGGGCGTGGCATCAGGGGCCATGAAGGTTTCTCCCACCCTGAAGGTGTGACTCCATGCCAAGAGCAAGCTTGACAGCCATGGGGAAGGAGGAGTTCTGTTTTGTGCTTGCTATACCCAGCTGTGTGGAGAATTGATATAATGTCTAGGTTCAGATATCTGAAAACCAAGGTTAGGATGAGGTGACGGCATAAGACCATGGCGTGTCCGAAGTGATGGGTGTGCGGCCAGCTGTCTCCTTGTCTGTCTGGACGTCTGGCTTCAGGCTGTGTCAGGCGGAGCATGAGTGCCCAGAACAGCCTATCCAGTTCGGGTACCGTCGAGGCCCGAGCAGGTTGATCCTCATCTGGGTTTTCTGGAGAGCCCCACAGGGAAACGTTTTTCTTCCGTTGGGCAGACACTGGGCTGGGTTTTGGTTCCGGAGTTCCTAGTCCGGAGGGCTTGTTTGCCAGGAGTGTGAGGAAGGAAGTCTGAAAACACAAGCTAGCGTGAGGTTTGGGACCGAGGTCACGGCATGCCCACTCTGCAGAGGCTGAATCGGGATCTCCTGCACTGAGGTCATGTCAACTATGAGACGTGCCTCAGGCTAGAGTTCTTGTCCAGCATGGCCTCTTCCTGAAGGGTGTGTGGGCTTCATGAGGCCAGAAAGTTTTGCCTACGATGGGATTTGTGAACGGCTCCAAAACTGAAGGTTACCTTCTGCACGACAGTCGAGTCCTATTGGATGGTTCCAAGAGGCCCCATATGGAAAGACTCGAGAGCAGGTGTCTAAGCATGGATGCCTGGGAACGCCACCTCATATTCCCACTCTTTAGTCAGGACAAGGCAGGCTCAATCTGCGGGCTCCTGGGTGAGCTACCCAGAGGGGAGAGTTGAAATGGACTCTCCTGAAGATGAGTCCTACTGTGGCTGGGTGGCCTGGGAGACCTTGGAATGTGGAGGTGGCTCAGGGACTCTGCAGGATTCTCCAACATGAGGTGTTTGACACGGCTCCAACAAGGAAACTTCCCATGTGGAGACGAGAGGAGTTCTGTTCCGTGCCTCAGGAAAGCCCCATACCCTGTTCTTCGAACCAAAGCCTCTGAGGAGTGACACCTGGAAACCAAAGCAAGAGTTGAGACTACGGCCTAAAGGCCTGTCCGGCTCAACCTTCTATCTCTGTTGTCATCTGTGTGCATGCATTCATGGATGTAGCTGCTCAGCTTGTGTCCGAATGCCCCTGTGAGTCCAGTGAGGCTCCCAGTAGTGGGATGTCCTCGGAGGCCTTGAGGTTTCTCATATTCTGGAGGTGTGTGGCCAAAGGAATGGACACAGTTTCCCAGGAGAGAGCAGGCACGGCCCTGTGGTATGGCTCCAGAGGACCCAGCCTAGAGGCTCTGTTTGCCAGGGCTGTGGGGACAGATGTCTGAAAAAGCAAACTTGGTTCAGCTAGGGGCCAATGTAATGGCAGGCCTGATCTCTAGTCCGTGAGGGGAGATCCTCTGGAAATCAAAGTAGGGCAAGTGGGAGGCAGTCACTCAGGATTTTGTCTCTGGGTGTTGCGTTTACAGTGTCCGGTCAGGGTAGGGGTTGTCTCAGAGGCCGAGGAAGAGCCTTCCTCTCAGGGGATTGTCCAAGCTCCCAAGTGTTTGTGTTCATTCTGTGGGAATGAAGAGTACTGTTTTCTGCCACAGGGGACCCCCCAGGAGAGGGGCTCTAGAGCACAGCAGTGGGTTCCCTCAACTGGAATACACACCATCTAGTTAGTCCTGGGTGCCTATGGGCATGGCAAGCCACATATGCGGGCTCTTGGTCCAGTCACTGAGAGGCGTTACTTGAATAAGGTACTCACGCTGAGGGTCACAATGTGTGTTTGTGCCCAAGGCGGCCCTCACGCTTGGGCGTGGCCTCATGGGCCATGCCGTTTTCTCCTACACTGAAGGTTTGACTCACTGCCAGCAGCAAGGTTTCTTGCCAGGGGGAAGGAGGGGTTCTGACTTGTGCATCAGGTTCCCCCCTGTGCAGGGATTGGAGATAAGGTCTAGGTTCCGATGACTGAAAACCCAGGTTGGGAATGGATGGTGGCCTAAGGCAGTGGCGGGTCCAATGTGCTGGGTGTGCAGCCAGCTGTGTCGGTGTCTGTTGGAAGGTCTGGGCTCAGGCTATTTGCGACAGAGCATCACTGTTTAAGGTAGCCTAGGCAATTGGGGTGTTGCCGAGGGCCAAGCAGTTTGATCCTCATTTGGGGTTTCTGGGCAGCGCCACAGACAAAGTTTTTCTCTTGGGAGGCAGGCACAGTGCTTCATTGTGGCCCCAGAATTCCCAGTAGGGAGGGTTTGTGGGCCAGGAGTGTGAGGACGGAAGTCTGAAAACACAAGCTAGTGTGAGGATTGGAACCAAGGGCAGAGCAGGCCCACTCTGCAGAGGCTGAATCAAAATCTCCTGCATCTGAAGTCAGGCTGAGGATCAGACGTTGGCTGAGGCTGGAGTATGTGTCCATGATGGCACCTTCATGAAGTGGGGGCCTCATGAGGCCAAGGAAGTTTTCCCACGCTGAGTTTGGAGGTTGCCCCAAACCACAAGGTTTCCTTCTGCGGGACATTCGAGTCCTGTTGCATGGCTCCAGGACATACCATATGGAAGGACTGGAGAGCAGGGTTCGAAGGATGGATCCCTGTACAGCATGCCTCGCATTCCCATTGGCTATTAGCGACAAGATATGTTTGATCTGCTGCCTCTGGAACACGCGACCCAGGGGGCTGAGTTGAAATGGCCTCTCCTGAGGATGCGTCATAATGTGCGTTTGGGTCCATGGAGACCTTGGAATGTGCTGGTTGTTCAGTGGCCCTGCGGAACTCTCCTACCTGAAGAGTTTGATACATCCCAGTAAGAAAGCTGCCCATGTGGAGATGAGAGATGTTTGGTTTGGTGCCTCAGAAAAGCCCCATGTGCTGGTCTACGAAAACAGTCCTCTGAGAACGGAAACATGGAAACCAAAGCTAAGGTTCAGATTAGCGCCTGGGGGCCTGTCCATTTCAACCTTCTGTCTCTGGGGACACTGTCTGAGAGTCTAAGTGGAGATAGTTGCTCCGCTGGTGTCAGAGAGCCCCTCTTAGTCCAGGGGGGCCTACACTATTGATGGCCTCAGGGGCCTTGGAGCTTTTCCCTAACCTGTAGTGTTGTGGTCAATGGATTGGGCACACTTTCCTTGGAGAGGGCAGGCACAATCTTTCGCTGTGGCCCTAGAGGCCCTAGCCTGGAGGTGTGTGGGTCCAGGCTGTGGGCACAGAAGTCTGAATACACAAACTCTGCTTAGGAGTGGCGCCTAGGGTATGGCAGGCCGGATGTACAGCCCGAGAGGGAGCTCCTGGGCCTCTGAAACAAGGGCGAGTGGGAGGCGTTCCTTCAGGCTTTTGTCTCTGGATGTTGTGTCCGGGATAGCCGTGGATTGGAGCGGTGGCCTCAGGTACTGTGGACGAGTATCCCTCTCTGGGGATTGGTCCCAGCTCCCAAGAGTTTGGGGTCATTTTGTGGGAAGGGTGGAGTCGTGTTGTCTGGCTCATGGGTCTCTCCAAGAAAGGGATTCCAGAGCAGAGCTCCAGGTACGGGCGGGGCGACTGGAAAATTCAAACCGTGGTGAGGATTGGGTGCATAGGGGCTTGGCAAGCCCCATATGTGGGCTCTTGGTCCAGGCCCTGACAGGCCTTTCTTTGACATGGGGCTCATGCTGAGGATCACAGTGTGAATTTGTGCCCAAGCAGCACTCAAGTTTGGGCGTGGCATCAGGGGCCATGAAGGTTTCTCCCACCCTGAAGGTGTGACTCCATGCCAAGAGCAAGCTTGACAGCCATGGGGAAGGAGGAGTTCTGTTTTGTGCTTGCTATACCCAGCTGTGTGGAGAATTGATATAATGTCTAGGTTCAGATATCTGAAAACCAAGGTTAGGATGAGGTGACGGCATAAGACCATGGCGTGTCCGAAGTGCTGGGTGTGCGGCCAGCTGTCTCCTTGTCTGTCTGGACGTCTGGCTTCAGGCTGTGTCAGGCAGAGCATGAGTGCCCAGAGCAGCCTATCCAGTTCGGGTACCGTCGAGGCCCGAGCAGGTTGATCCTCATCTGGGTTTTCTGGAGAGCCCCACAGGGAAACGTTTTTCTTCCCTTGGGCAGACACTGGGCTGGGTTTTGGTTCCGGAGTTCCTAGTCCGGAGGGCTTGTTTGCCAGGAGTGTGAGGAAGGAAGTCTGAAAACACAAGCTAGCGTGAGGTTTGGGACCGAGGTCACGGCATGCCCACTCTGCAGAGGCTGAATCGGGATCTCCTGCACTGAGGTCATGTCAACTATGAGACGTGCCTCAGGCTAGAGTTCTTGTCCAGCATGGCCTCTTCCTGAAGGGTGTGTGGGCTTCATGAGGCCAGAAAGTTTTGCCTACGATGGGATTTGTGAACGGCTCCAAAACTGAAGGTTACCTTCTGCACGACAGTCGAGTCCTATTGGATGGTTCCAAGAGGCCCCATATGGAAAGACTCGAGAGCAGGTGTCTAAGCATGGATGCCTGGGAACGCCACCTCATATTCCCACTCTTTAGTCAGGACAAGGCAGGCTCAATCTGCGGGCTCCTGGGTGAGCTACCCAGAGGGGAGAGTTGAAATGGACTCTCCTGAAGATGAGTCCTACTGTGGCTGGGTGGCCTGGGAGACCTTGGAATGTGGAGGTGGCTCAGGGACTCTGCAGGATTCTCCAACATGAGGTGTTTGACACGGCTCCAACAACGAAACTTCCCATGTGGAGACGAGAGGAGTTCTGTTCCGTGCCTCAGGAAAGCCCCATACCCTGTTCTTCGAACCAAAGCCTCTGAGGAGTGACACCTGGAAACCAAAGCAAGAGTTGAGACTACGGCCTAAAGGCCTGTCCGGCTCAACCTTCTATCTCTGTTGTCATCTGTGTGCATGCATTCATGGATGTAGCTGCTCAGCTTGTGTCCGAATGACCCTGTGAGTCCAGTGAGGCTCCCAGTAGTGGGATGTCCTCGGAGGCCTTGAGGTTTCTCATATTCTGGAGGTGTGTGGCCAAAGGAATGGACACAGTTTCCCAGGAGAGAGCAGGCACGGCCCTGTGGTATGGCTCCAGAGGACCCAGCCTAGAGGCTCTGTTTGCCAGGGCTGTGGGGACAGATGTCTGAAGAAGCAAACTTGGCTCATCTAGGGGCCAATGTAATGGCAGGCCTGATCTCTAGTCCGTGAGGGGAGATCCTCTGGAAATCAAAGTAGGGCAAGTGGGAGGCAGTCACTCAGGATTTTGTCTCTGAGTGTTGCGTTTACAGTGTCCGGTCAGGGTAGGGGTTGTCTCAGAGGCCGAGGAAGAGCCTTCCTCTCAGGGGATTGTCCAAGCTCCCAAGTGTTTGTGTTCATTCTGTGGGAATGAAGAGTACTGTTTTCTGCCACAGGGGACCCCCCAGGAGAGGGACTCTAGAGCACAGCAGTGGGTTCCCTCAACTGGAATACACACCATCTAGTTAGTCCTGGGTGCCTATGGGCATGGCAAGCCACATATGCGGGCTCTTGGTCCAGTCACTGAGAGGCGTTACTTGAATAAGGTACTCACGCTGAGGGTCACAATGTGTGTTTGTGCCCAAGGCGGCCCTCACGCTTGGGCGTGGCCTCATGGGCCATGCCGTTTTCTCCTACACTGAAGGTTTGACTCACTGCCAGCAGCAAGGTTTCTTGCCAGGGGGAAGGAGGGGTTCTGACTTGTGCATCAGGTTCCCCCCTGTGCAGGGATTGGAGATAAGGTCTAGGTTCCGATGACTGAAAACCCAGGTTGGGAATGGATGGTGGCCTAAGGCAGTGGCGGGTCCAATGTGCTGGGTGTGCAGCCAGCTGTGTCGGTGTCTGTTGGAAGGTCTGGGCTCAGGCTATTTGCGACAGAGCATCACTGTTTAAGGTAGCCTAGGCAATTGGGGTGTTGCCGAGGGCCAAGCAGTTTGATCCTCATTTGGGGTTTCTGGGCAGCGCCACAGACAAAGTTTTTCTCTTGGGAGGCAGGCACAGTGCTTCATTGTGGCCCCAGAATTCCCAGTAGGGAGGGTTTGTGGGCCAGGAGTGTGAGGACGGAAGTCTGAAAACACAAGCTAGTGTGAGGATTGGAACCAAGGGCAGAGCAGGCCCACTCTGCAGAGGCTGAATCAAAATCTCCTGCATCTGAAGTCAGGCTGAGGATCAGACGTTGGCTGAGGCTGGAGTATGTGTCCATGATGGCACCTTCATGAAGTGGGGGCCTCATGAGGCCAAGGAAGTTTTCCCACGCTGAGTTTGGAGGTTGCCCCAAACCACAAGGTTTCCTTCTGCGGGACATTCGAGTCCTGTTGCATGGCTCCAGGACATACCATATGGAAGGACTGGAGAGCAGGGTTCGAAGGATGGATCCCTGTACAGCATGCCTCGCATTCCCATTGGCTATTAGCGACAAGATATGTTTGATCTGCTGCCTCTGGAACACGCGACCCAGGGGGCTGAGTTGAAATGGCCTCTCCTGAGGATGCGTCATAATGTGCGTTTGGGTCCATGGAGACCTTGGAATGTGCTGGTTGTTCAGTGGCCCTGCGGAACTCTCCTACCTGAAGTGTTTGATACATCCCAGTAAGAAAGCTGCCCATGTGGAGATGAGAGATGTTTGGTTTGGTGCCTCAGAAAAGCCCCATGTGCTGGTCTACGAAAACAGTCCTCTGAGAACGGAAACATGGAAACCAAAGCTAAGGTTCAGATTAGGGCCTGGGGGCCTGTCCATTTCAACCTTCTGTCTCTGGGGACACTGTCTGAGAGTCTAAGTGGAGATAGTTGCTCCGCTGGTGTCACAGAGCCCCTCTTAGTCCAGGGGGGCCTACACTATTGATGGCCTCAGGGGCCTTGGAGCTTTTCCCTAACCTGTAGTGTTGTGGTCAATGGATTGGGCACACTTTCCTTGGAGAGGGCAGGCACAATCTTTCGCTGTGGCCCTAGAGGCCCTAGCCTGGAGGTGTGTGGGTCCAGGCTGTGGGCACAGAAGTCTGAATACACAAACTCAGCTTAGGAGTGGCGCCTAGGGTATGGCAGGCCGGATGTACAGCCCGAGAGGGAGCTCCTGGGCCTCTGAAACAAGGGCGAGTGGGAGGCGTTCCTTCAGGCTTTTGTCTCTGGATGTTGTGTCCGGGATAGCCGTGGATTGGAGCGGTGGCCTCAGGTACTGTGGACGAGTATCCCTCTCTGGGGATTGGTCCCAGCTCCCAAGAGTTTGGGGTCATTTTGTGGGAAGGGTGGAGTCGTGTTGTCTGGCTCATGGGTCTCTCCAAGAAAGGGATTCCAGAGCAGAGCTCCAGGTACGGGCGGGGCGACTGGAAAATTCAAACCGTGGTGAGGATTGGGTGCATAGTGGCTTGGCAAGGCCCATATGTGGGCTCTTGGTCCAGGCCCTGACAGGCCTTTCTTTGACATGGGGCTCATGCTGAGGATCACAGTGTGAATTTGTGCCCAAGCAGCACTCAAGTTTGGGCGTGGCATCAGGGGCCATGAAGGTTTCTCCCACCCTGAAGGTGTGACTCCATGCCAAGAGCAAGCTTGAGAGCCATGGGGAAGGAGGAGTTCTGTTTTGTGCTTGCTATACCCAGCTGTGTGGAGAATTGATATAATGTCTAGGTTCAGATATCTGAAAACCAAGGTTAGGATGAGGTGACGGCATAAGACCATGGCGTGTCCGAAGTGCTGGGTGTGCGGCCAGCTGTCTCCTTGTCTGTCTGGACGTCTGGCTTCAGGCTGTGTCAGGCAGAGCATGAGTGCCCAGAGCAGCCTATCCAGTTCGGGTACCGTCGAGGCCCGAGCAGGTTGATCCTCATCTGAGTTTTCTGGAGAGCCCCACAGGGAAACGTTTTTCTTCCGTTGGGCAGACACTGGGCTGGGTTTTGGTTCCGGAGTTCCTAGTCCGGAGGGCTTGTTTGCCAGGAGTGTGAGGAAGGAAGTCTGAAAACACAAGCTAGCGTGAGGTTTGGGACCGAGGTCACGGCATGCCCACTCTGCAGAGGCTGAATCGGGATCTCCTGCACTGAGGTCATGTCAACTATGAGACGTGCCTCAGGCTAGAGTTCTTGTCCAGCATGGCCTCTTCCTGAAGGGTGTGTGGGCTTCATGAGGCCAGAAAGTTTTGCCTACGATGGGATTTGTGAACGGCTCCAAAACTGAAGGTTACCTTCTGCACGACAGTCGAGTCCTATTGGATGGTTCCAAGAGGCCCCATATGGAAAGACTCGAGAGCAGGTGTCTAAGCATGGATGCCTGGGAACGCCACCTCATATTCCCACTCTTTATTCAGGACAAGGCAGGCTCAATCTGCGGGCTCCTGGGTGAGCTACCCAGAGGGGAGAGTTGAAATGGACTCTCCTGAAGATGAGTCCTACTGTGGCTGGGTGGCCTGGGAGACCTTGGAATGTGGAGGTGGCTCAGGGACTCTGCAGGATTCTCCAACATGAGGTGTTTGACACGGCTCCAACAAGGAAACTTCCCATGTGGAGACGAGAGGAGTTCTGTTCCGTGCCTCAGGAAAGCCCCATACCCTGTTCTTCGAACCAAAGCCTCTGAGGAGTGACACCTGGAAACCAAAGCAAGAGTTGAGACTACGGCCTAAAGGCCTGTCCGGCTCAACCTTCTATCTCTGTTGTCATCTGTGTGCATGCATTCATGGATGTAGCTGCTCAGCTTGTGTCCGAATGCCCCTGTGAGTCCAGTGAGGCTCCCAGTAGTGGGATGTCCTCGGAGGCCTTGAGGTTTCTCATATTCTGGAGGTGTGTGGCCAAAGGAATGGACACAGTTTCCCAGGAGAGAGCAGGCACGGCCCTGTGGTATGGCTCCAGAGGACCCAGCCTAGAGGCTCTGTTTGCCAGGGCTGTGGGGACAGATGTCTGAAGAAGCAAACTTGGCTCAGCTAGGGGCCAATGTAATGGCAGGCCTGATCTCTAGTCCGTGAGGGGAGATCCTCTGGAAATCAAAGTAGGGCAAGTGGGAGGCAGTCACTCAGGATTTTGTCTCTGGGTGTTGCGTTTACAGTGTCCGGTCAGGGTAGGGGTTGTCTCAGAGGCCGAGGAAGAGCCTTCCTCTCAGGGGATTGTCCAAGCTCCCAAGTGTTTGTGTTCATTCTGTGGGAATGAAGAGTACTGTTTTCTGCCACAGGGGACCCCCCAGGAGAGGGACTCTAGAGCACAGCAGTGGGTTCCCTCAACTGGAATACACACCATCTAGTTAGTCCTGGGTGCCTATGGGCATGGCAAGCCACATATGCGGGCTCTTGGTCCAGTCACTGAGAGGCGTTACTTGAATAAGGTACTCACGCTGAGGGTCACAATGTGTGTTTGTGCCCAAGGCGGCCCTCACGCTTGGGCGTGGCCTCATGGGCCATGCCGTTTTCTCCTACACTGAAGGTTTGACTCACTGCCAGCAGCAAGGTTTCTTGCCAGGGGGAAGGAGGGGTTCTGACTTGTGCATCAGGTTCCCCCCTGTGCAGGGATTGGAGATAAGGTCTAGGTTCCGATGACTGAAAACCCAGGTTGGGAATGGATGGTGGCCTAAGGCAGTGGCGGGTCCAATGTGCTGGGTGTGCAGCCAGCTGTGTCGGTGTCTGTTGGAAGGTCTGGGCTCAGGCTATTTGCGACAGAGCATCACTGTTTAAGGTAGCCTATGCAATTGGGGTGTTGCCGAGGGCCAAGCAGTTTGATCCTCATTTGGGGTTTCTGGGCAGCGCCACAGACAATGTTTTTCTCTTGGGAGGCAGGCACAGTGCTTCATTGTGGCCCCAGAATTCCCAGTAGGGAGGGTTTGTGGGCCAGGAGTGTGAGGACGGAAGTCTGAAAACACAAGCTAGTGTGAGGATTGGAACCAAGGGCAGAGCAGGCCCACTCTGCAGAGGCTGAATCAAAATCTCCTGCATCTGAAGTCAGGCTGAGGATCAGACGTTGGCTGAGGCTGGAGTATGTGTCCATGATGGCACCTTCATGAAGTGGGGGCCTCATGAGGCCAAGGAAGTTTTCCCACGCTGAGTTTGGAGGTTGCCCCAAACCACAAGGTTTCCTTCTGCGGGACATTCGAGTCCTGTTGCATGGCTCCAGGACATACCATATGGAAGGACTGGAGAGCAGGGTCCGAAGGATGGATCCCTGTACAGCATGCCTCGCATTCCCATTGGCTATTAGCGACAAGATATGTTTGATCTGCTGCCTCTGGAACACGCGACCCAGGGGGCTGAGTTGAAATGGCCTCTCCTGAGGATGCGTCATAATGTGCGTTTGGGTCCATGGAGACCTTGGAATGTGCTGGTTGTTCAGTGGCCCTGCGGAACTCTCCTACCTGAAGTGTTTGATACATCCCAGTAAGAAAGCTGCCCATGTGGAGATGAGAGATGTTTGGTTTGGTGCCTCAGAAAAGCCCCATGTGCTGGTCTACGAAAACAGTCCTCTGAGAACGGAAACATGGAAACCAAAGCTAAGGTTCAGATTAGGGCCTGGGGGCCTGTCCATTTCAACCTTCTGTCTCTGGGGACACTGTCTGAGAGTCTAAGTGGAGATAATTGCTCCGCTGGTGTCACAGAGCCCCTCTTAGTCCAGGGGGGCCTACACTATTGATGGCCTCAGGGGCCTTGGAGCTTTTCCCTAACCTGTAGTGTTGTGGTCAATGGATTGGGCACACTTTCCTTGGAGAGGGCAGGCACAATCTTTCGCTGTGGCCCTAGAGGCCCTAGCCTGGAGGTGTGTGGGTCCAGGCTGTGGGCACAGAAGTCTGAATACACAAACTCAGCTTAGGAGTGGCGCCTAGGGTATGGCAGGCCGGATGTACAGCCCGAGAGGGAGCTCCTGGGCCTCTGAAACAAGGGCGAGTGGGAGGCGTTCCTTCAGGCTTTTGTCTCTGGATGTTGTGTCCGGGATAGCCGTGGATTGGAGCGGTGGCCTCAGGTACTGTGTACGAGTATCCCTCTCTGGGGATTGGTCCCAGCTCCCAAGAGTTTGGGGTCATTTTGTGGGAAGGGTGGAGTCGTGTTGTCTGGCTCATGGGTCTCTCCAAGAAAGGGATTCCAGAGCAGAGCTCCAGGTACGGGCGGGGCGACTGGAAAATTCAAACCGTGGTGAGGATTGGGTGCATAGGGGCTTGGCAAGCCCCATATGTGGGCTCTTGGTCCAGGCCCTGACAGGCCTTTCTTTGACATGGGGCTCATGCTGAGGATCACAGTGTGAATTTGTGCCCAAGCAGCACTCAAGTTTGGGCGTGGCATCAGGGGCCATGAAGGTTTCTCCCACCCTGAAGGTGTGACTCCATGCCAAGAGCAAGCTTGACAGCCATGGGGAAGGAGGAGTTCTGTTTTGTGCTTGCTATACCCAGCTGTGTGGAGAATTGATATAATGTCTAGGTTCAGATATCTGAAAACCAAGGTTAGGATGAGGTGACGGCATAAGACCATGGCGTGTCCGAAGTGCTGGGTGTGCGGCCAGCTGTCTCCTTGTCTGTCTGGACGTCTGGCTTCAGGCTGTGTCAGGCAGAGCATGAGTGCCCAGAGCAGCCTATCCAGTTCGGGTACCGTCGAGGCCCGAGCAGGTTGATCCTCATCTGGGTTTTCTGGAGAGCCCCACAGGGAAACGTTTTTCTTCCGTTGGGCAGACACTGGGCTGGGTTTTGGTTCCGGAGTTCCTAGTCCGGAGGGCTTGTTTGCCAGGAGTGTGAGGAAGGAAGTCTGAAAACACAAGCTAGCGTGAGGTTTGGGACCGAGGTCACGGCATGCCCACTCTGCAGAGGCTGAATCGGGATCTCTTGCACTGAGGTCATGTCAACTATGAGACGTGCCTCAGGCTAGAGTTCTTGTCCAGATGGCCTCTTCCTGAAGGGTGTGTGGGCTTCATGAGGCCAGAAAGTTTTGCCTACGATGGGATTTGTGAACGGCTCGAAAACTGAAGGTTACCTTCTGCACGACAGTCGAGTCCTATTGGATGGTTCCAAGAGGCCCCATATGGAAAGACTCGAGAGCAGGTGTCTAAGCATGGATGCCTGGGAACGCCACCTCATATTCCCACTCTTTAGTCAGGACAAGGCAGGCTCAATCTGCGGGCTCCTGGGTGAGCTACCCAGAGGGGAGAGTTGAAATGGACTCTCCTGACGATGAGTCCTACTGTGGCTGGGTGGCCTGGGAGACCTTGGAATGTGGAGGTGGCTCAGGGACTCTGCAGGATTCTCCAACATGAGGTGTTTGACACGGCTCCAACAAGGAAACTTCCCATGTGGAGACGAGAGGAGTTCTGTTCCGTGCCTCAGGAAAGCCCCATACCCTGTTCTTCGAACCAAAGCCTCTGAGGAGTGACACCTGGAAACCAAAGCAAGAGTTGAGACTACGGCCTAAAGGCCTGTCCGGCTCAACCTTCTATCTCTGTTGTCATCTGTGTGCATGCATTCATGGATGTAGCTGCTCAGCTTGTGTCCGAATGCCCCTGTGAGTCCAGTGAGGCTCCCAGTAGTGGGATGTCCTCGGAGGCCTTGAGGTTTCTCATATTCTGGAGGTGTGTGGCCAAAGGAATGGACACAGTTTCCCAGGAGAGAGCAGGCACGGCCCTGTGGTATGGCTCCAGAGGACCCAGCCTAGAGGCTCTGTTTGCCAGGGCTGTGGGGACAGATGTCTGAAAAAGCAAACTTGGCTCAGCTAGGGGCCAATGTAATGGCAGGCCTGATCTCTAGTCCGTGAGGGGAGATCCTCTGGAAATCAAAGTAGGGCAAGTGGGAGGCAGTCACTCAGGATTTTGTCTCTGGGTGTTGCGTTTACAGTGTCCGGTCAGGGTAGGGGTTGTCTCAGAGGCCGAGGAAGAGCCTTCCTCTCAGGGGATTGTCCAAGCTCCCAAGTGTTTGTGTTCATTCTGTGGGAATGAAGAGTACTGTTTTCTGCCACAGGGGACCCCCCACGAGAGGGACTCTAGAGCACAGCAGTGGGTTCCCTCAACTGGAATACACACCATCTAGTTAGTCCTGGGTGCCTATGGGCATGGCAAGCCACATATGCGGGCTCTTGGTCCAGTCACTGAGAGGCGTTACTTGAATAAGGTACTCACGCTGAGGGTCACAATGTGTGTTTGTGCCCAAGGCGGCCCTCACGCTTGGGCGTGGCCTCATGGGCCATGCCGTTTTCTCCTACACTGAAGGTTTGACTCACTGCCAGCAGCAAGGTTTCTTGCCAGGGGGAAGGAGGGGTTCTGACTTGTGCATCAGGTTCCCCCCTGTGCAGGGATTGGAGATAAGGTCTAGGTTCCGATGACTGAAAACCCAGGTTGGGAATGGATGGTGGCCTAAGGCAGTGGCGGGTCCAATGTGCTGGGTGTGCAGCCAGCTGTGTCGGTGTCTGTTGGAAGGTCTGGGCTCAGGCTATTTGAGACAGAGCATCACTGTTTAAGGTAGCCTAGGCAATTGGGGTGTTGCCGAGGGCCAAGCAGTTTGATCCTCATTTAGGGTTTCTGGGCAGCGCCATAGACAATGTTTTTCTCTTGGGAGGCAGGCACAGTGCTTCATTGTGGCCCCAGAATTCCCAGTAGGGAGGGTTTGTGGGCCAGGAGTGTGAGGACGGAAGTCTGAAAACACAAGCTAGTGTGAGGATTGGAACCAAGGGCAGAGCAGGCCCACTCTGCAGAGGCTGAATCAAAATCTCCTGCATCTGAAGTCAGGCTGAGGATCAGACGTTGGCTGAGGCTGGAGTATGTGTCCATGATGGCACCTTCATGAAGTGGGGGCCTCAT
The DNA here is from genome assembly GCF_964662115.1 of Mustela nivalis. NCBI lineage: Eukaryota > Metazoa > Chordata > Mammalia > Carnivora > Mustelidae > Mustela > Mustela nivalis. The sequence goes on along the minus strand of NW_028136552.1, from coordinate 1,067,468 downwards.
GAGGCCAAGGAAGTTTTCCCACGCTGAGTTTGGAGGTTGCCCCAAACCACAAGGTTTCCTTCTGCGGGACATTCGAGTCCTGTTGCATGGCTCCAGGACATACCATATGGAAGGACTGGAGAGCAGGGTCCGAAGGATGGATCCCTGTACAGCATGCCTCGCATTCCCATTGGCTATTAGCGACAAGATATGTTTGATCTGCTGCCTCTGGAACACGCGACCCAGGGGGCTGAGTTGAAATGGCCTCTCCTGAGGATGCGTCATAATGTGCGTTTGGGTCCATGGAGACCTTGGAATGTGCTGGTTGTTCAGTGGCCCTGCGGAACTCTCCTACCTGAAGTGTTTGATACATCCCAGTAAGAAAGCTGCCCATGTGGAGATGAGAGATGTTTGGTTTGGTGCCTCAGAAAAGCCCCATGTGCTGGTCTACGAAAACAGTCCTCTGAGAACGGAAACATGGAAACCAAAGCTAAGGTTCAGATTAGGGCCTGGGGGCCTGTCCATTTCAACCTTCTGTCTCTGGGGACACTGTCTGAGAGTCTAAGTGGAGATAGTTGCTCCGCTGGTGTCACAGAGCCCCTCTTAGTCCAGGGGGGCCTACACTATTGATGGCCTCAGGGGCCTTGGAGCTTTTCCCTAACCTGTAGTGTTGTCGTCAATGGATTGGGCACACTTTCCTTGGAGAGGGCAAGCACAATCTTTCGCTGTGGCCCTAGAGGCCCTAGCCTGGAGGTGTGTGGGTCCAGGCTGTGGGCACAGAAGTCTGAATACACAAACTCAGCTTAGGAGTGGCGCCTAGGGTATGGCAGGCCGGATGTACAGCCCGAGAGGGAGCTCCTGGGCCTCTGAAACAAGGGCGAGTGGGAGGCGTTCCTTCAGGCTTTTGTCTCTGGATGTTGTGTCCGGGATAGCCGTGGATTGGAGCGGTGGCCTCAGGTACTGTGTACGAGTATCCCTCTCTGGGGATTGGTCCCAGCTCCCAAGAGTTTGGGGTCATTTTGTGGGAAGGGTGGAGTCGTGTTGTCTGGCTCATGGGTCTCTCCAAGAAAGGGATTCCAGAGCAGAGCTCCAGGTACGGGCGGGGCGACTGGAAAATTCAAACCGTGGTGAGGATTGGGTGCATAGGGGCTTGGCAAGCCCCATATGTGGGCTCTTGGTCCAGGCCCTGACAGGCCTTTCTTTGACATGGGGCTCATGCTGAGGATCACAGTGTGAATTTGTGCCCAAGCAGCACTCAAGTTTGGGCGTGGCATCAGGGGCCATGAAGGTTTCTCCCACCCTGAAGGTGTGACTCCATGCCAAGAGCAAGCTTGACAGCCATGGGGAAGGAGGAGTTCTGTTTTGTGCTTGCTATACCCAGCTGTGTGGAGAATTGATATAATGTCTAGGTTCAGATATCTGAAAACCAAGGTTAGGATGAGGTGACGGCATAAGACCATGGCGTGTCCGAAGTGCTGGGTGTGCGGCCAGCTGTCTCCTTGTCTGTCTGGACGTCTGGCTTCAGGCTGTGTCAGGCAGAGCATGAGTGCCCAGAGCAGCCTATCCAGTTCGGGTACCGTCGAGGCCCGAGCAGGTTGATCCTCATCTGGGTTTTCTGGAGAGCCCCACAGGGAAACGTTTTTCTTCCGTTGGGCAGACACTGGGCTGGGTTTTGGTTCCAGAGTTCCTAGTCCGGAGGGCTTGTTTGCCAGGAGTGTGAGGAAGGAAGTCTGAAAACACAAGCTAGCGTGAGGTTTGGGACCGAGGTCACGGCATGCCCACTCTGCAGAGGCTGAATCGGGATCTCCTGCACTGAGGTCATGTCAACTATGAGACGTGCCTCAGGCTAGAGTTCTTGTCCAGCATGGCCTCTTCCTGAAGGGTGTGTGGGCTTCATGAGGCCAGAAAGTTTTGCCTACGATGGGATTTGTGAACGGCTCCAAAACTGAAGGTTACCTTCTGCACGACAGTCGAGTCCTATTGGATGGTTCCAAGAGGCCCCATATGGAAAGACTCGAGAGCAGGTGTCTAAGCATGGATGCCTGGGAACGCCACCTCATATTCCCACTCTTTATTCAGGACAAGGCAGGCTCAATCTGCGGGCTCCTGGGTGAGCTACCCAGAGGGGAGAGTTGAAATGGACTCTCCTGAAGATGAGTCCTACTGTGGCTTGGTGGCCTGGGAGACCTTGGAATGTGGAGGTGGCTCAGGGACTCTGCAGGATTCTCCAACATGAGGTGTTTGACACGGCTCCAACAAGGAAACTTCCCATGTGGAGACGAGAGGAGTTCTGTTCCGTGCCTCAGGAAAGCCCCATACCCTGTTCTTCGCACCAAAGCCTCTGAGGAGTGACACCTGGAAACCAAAGCAAGAGTTGAGACTACGGCCTAAAGGCCTGTCCGGCTCAACCTTCTATCTCTGTTGTCATCTGTGTGCATGCATTCATGGATGTAGCTGCTCAGCTTGTGTCCGAATGCCCCTGTGAGTCCAGTGAGGCTCCCAGTAGTGGGATGTCCTCGGAGGCCTTGAGGTTTCTCATATTCTGGAGGTGTGTGGCCAAAGGAATGGACACAGTTTCCCAGGAGAGAGCAGGCACGGCCCTGTGGTATGGCTCCAGAGGACCCAGCCTAGAGGCTCTGTTTGCCAGGGCTGTGGGGACAGATGTCTGAAAAAGCAAACTTGGCTCAGCTAGGGGCCAATGTAATGGCAGGCCTGATCTCTAGTCCGTGAGGGGAGATCCTCTGGAAATCAAAGTAGGGCAAGTGGGAGGCAGTCACTCAGGATTTTGTCTCTGGGTGTTGCGTTTACAGTGTCCGGTCAGGGTAGGGGTTGTCTCAGAGGCCGAGGAAGAGCCTTCCTCTCAGGGGATTGTCCAAGCTCCCAAGTGTTTGTGTTCATTCTGTGGGAATGAAGAGTACTGTTTTCTGCCACAGGGGACCCCCCACGAGAGGGACTCTAGAGCACAGCAGTGGGTTCCCTCAACTGGAATACACACCATCTAGTTAGTCCTGGGTGCCTATGGGCATGGCAAGCCACATATGCGGGCTCTTGGTCCAGTCACTGAGAGGCGTTACTTGAATAAGGTACTCACGCTGAGGGTCACAATGTGTGTTTGTGCCCAAGGCGGCCCTCACGCTTGGGCGTGGCCTCATGGGCCATGCCGTTTTCTCCTACACTGAAGGTTTGACTCACTGCCAGCAGCAAGGTTTCTTGCCAGGGGGAAGGAGGGGTTCTGACTTGTGCATCAGGTTCCCCCCTGTGCAGGGATTGGAGATAAGGTCTAGGTTCCGATGACTGAAAACCCAGGTTGGGAATGGATGGTGGCCTAAGGCAGTGGCGGGTCCAATGTGCTGGGTGTGCAGCCAGCTGTGTCGGTGTCTGTTGGAAGGTCTGGGCTCAGGCTATTTGCGACAGAGCATCACTGTTTAAGGTAGCCTAGGCAATTGGGGTGTTGCCGAGGGCCAAGCAGTTTGATCCTCATTTGGGGTTTCTGGGCAGCGCCATAGACAATGTTTTTCTCTTGGGAGGCAGGCACAGTGCTTCATTGTGGCCCGAGAATTCCCAGTAGGGAGGGTTTGTGGGCCAGGAGTGTGAGGACGGAAGTCTGAAAACACAAGCTAGTGTGAGGATTGGAACCAAGGGCAGAGCAGGCCCACTCTGCAGAGGCTGAATCAAAATCTCCTGCATCTGAAGTCAGGCTGAGGATCAGACGTTGGCTGAGGCTGGAGTATGTGTCCATGATGGCACCTTCATGAAGTGGGGGCCTCATGAGGCCAAGGAAGTTTTCCCACGCTGAGTTTGGAGGTTGCCCCAAACCACAAGGTTTCCTTCTGCGGGACATTCGAGTCCTGTTGCATGGCTCCAGGACATACCATATGGAAGGACTGGAGAGCAGGGTTCGAAGGATGGATCCCTGTACAGCATGCCTCGCATTCCCATTGGCTATTAGCGACAAGATATGTTTGATCTGCTGCCTCTGGAACACGCGACCCAGGGGGCTGAGTTGAAATGGCCTCTCCTGAGGATGCGTCATAATGTGCGTTTGGGTCCATGGAGACCTTGGAATGTGCTGGTTGTTCAGTGGCCCTGCGGAACTCTCCTACCTGAAGTGTTTGATACATCCCAGTAAGAAAGCTGCCCATGTGGAGATGAGAGATGTTTGGTTTGGTGCCTCAGAAAAGCCCCATGTGCTGGTCTACGAAAACAGTCCTCTGAGAACGGACACATGGAAACCAAAGCTAAGGTTCAGATTAGGGCCTGGGGGCCTGTCCATTTCAACCTTCTGTCTCTGGGGACACTGTCTGAGAGTCTAAGTGGAGATAGTTGCTCCGCTGGTGTCAGAGAGCCCCTCTTAGTCCAGGGGGGCCTACACTATTGATGGCCTCAGGGGCCTTGGAGCTTTTCCCTAACCTGTAGTGTTGTGGTCAATGGATTGGGCACACTTTCCTTGGAGAGGGCAGGCACAATCTTTCGCTGTGGCCCTAGAGGCCCTAGCCTGGAGGTGTGTGGGTCCAGGCTGTGGGCACAGAAGTCTGAATACACAAACTCAGCTTAGGAGTGGCGCCTAGGGTATGGCAGGCCGGATGTACAGCCCGAGAGGGAGCTCCTGGGCCTCTGAAACAAGGGCGAGTGGGAGGCGTTCCTTCAGGCTTTTGTCTCTGGATGTTGTGTCCGGGATAGCCGTGGATTGGAGCGGTGGCCTCAGGTACTGTGGACGAGTATCCCTCTCTGGGGATTTGTCCCAGCTCCCAAGAGTTTGGGGTCATTTTGTGGGAAGGGTGGAGTCGTGTTGTCTGGCTCATGGGTCTCTCCAAGAAAGGGATTCCAGAGCAGAGCTCCAGGTACGGGCGGGGCGACTGGAAAATTCAAACCGTGGTGAGGATTGGGTGCATAGGGGCTTGGCAAGCCCCATATGTGGGCTCTTGGTCCAGGCCCTGACAGGCCTTTCTTTGACATGGGGCTCATGCTGAGGATCACAGTGTGAATTTGTGCCCAAGCAGCACTCAAGTTTGGGCGTGGCATCAGGGGCCATGAAGGTTTCTCCCACCCTGAAGGTGTGACTCCATGCCAAGAGCAAGCTTGACAGCCATGGGGAAGGAGGAGTTCTGTTTTGTGCTTGCTATACCCAGCTGTGTGGAGAATTGATATAATGTCTAGGTTCAGATATCTGAAAACCAAGGTTAGGATGAGGTGACGGCATAAGACCATGGCGTGTCCGAAGTGCTGGGTGTGCGGCCAGCTGTCTCCTTGTCTGTCTGGACATCTGGCTTCAGGCTGTGTCAGGCAGAGCATGAGTGCCCAGAGCAGCCTATCCAGTTCGGGTACCGTCGAGGCCCGAGCAGGTTGATCCTCATCTGGGTTTTCTGGAGAGCCCCACAGGGAAACGTTTTTCTTCCATTGGGCAGACACTGGGCTGGGTTTTGGTTCCGGAGTTCCTAGTCCGGAGGGCTTGTTTGCCAGGAGTGTGAGGAAGGAAGTCTGAAAACACAAGCTAGCGTGAGGTTTGGGACTGAGGTCACGGCATGCCCACTCTGCAGAGGCTGAATCGGGATCTCCTGCACTGAGGTCATGTCAACTATGAGACGTGCCTCAGGCTAGAGTTCTTGTCCAGCATGGCCACTTCCTGAAGGGTGTGGGGGATTCATGAGGCCAGAAAGTTTTGCCTACGATGGGATTTGTGAACGGCTCGAAAACTGAAGGTTACCTTCTGCACGACAGTCGAGTCCTATTGGATGGTTCCAAGAGGCCCCATATGGAAAGACTCGAGAGCAGGTGTCTAAGCATGGATGCCTGGGAACGCCACCTCATATTCCCACTCTTTATTCAGGACAAGGCAGGCTCAATCTGCGGGCTCCTGGGTGAGCTACCCAGAGGGGAGAGTTGAAATGGACTCTCCTGAAGATGAGTCCTACTGTGGCTTGGTGGCCTGGGAGACCTTGGAATGTGGAGGTGGCTCAGGGACTCTGCAGGATTCTCCAACATGAGGTGTTTGACACGGCTCCAACAAGGAAACTTCCCATGTGGAGACGAGAGGAGTTCTGTTCCGTGCCTCAGGAAAGCCCCATACCCTGTTCTTCGAACCAAAGCCTCTGAGGAGTGACACCTGGAAACCAAAGCAAGAGTTGAGACTACGGCCTAAAGGCCTGTCCGGCTCAACCTTCTATCTCTGTTGTCATCTGTGTGCATGCATTCATGGATGTAGCTGCTCAGCTTGTGTCCGAATGCCCCTGTGAGTCCAGTGAGGCTCCCAGTAGTGGGATGTCCTCGGAGGCCTTGAGGTTTCTCATATTCTGGAGGTGTGTGGCCAAAGGAATGGACACAGTTTCCCAGGAGAGAGCAGGCACGGCCCTGTGGTATGGCTCCGGAGGACCCAGCCTAGAGGCTCTGTTTGCCAGGGCTGTGGGGACAGATGTCTGAAAAAGCAAACTTGGCTCAGCTAGGGGCCAATGTAATGGCAGGCCTGATCTCTAGTCCGTGAGGGGAGATCCTCTGGAAATCAAAGTAGGGCAAGTGGGAGGCATCACTCAGGATTTTGTCTCTGGGTGTTACGTTTACAGTGTCCGGTCAGGGTAGGGGTTGTCTCAGAGGCCGAGGAAGAGCCTTCCTCTCAGGGGATTGTCCAAGCTCCCAAGTGTTTGTGTTCATTCTGTGGGAATGAAGAGTACTGTTTTCTGCCACAGGGGACCCCCCAGGAGAGGGACTCTAGAGCACAGCAGTGGGTTCCCTCAACTGGAATACACACCATCTAGTTAGTCCTGGGTGCCTATGGGCATGGCAAGCCACATATGCGGGCTCTTGGTCCAGTCACTGAGAGGCGTTACTTGAATAAGGTACTCACGCTGAGGGTCACAATGTGTGTTTGTGCCCAAGGCGGCCCTCACGCTTGGGCGTGGCCTCATGGGCCATGCCGTTTTCTCCTACACTGAAGGTTTGACTCACTGCCAGCAGCAAGGTTTCTTGCCAGGGGGAAGGAGGGGTTCTGACTTGTGCATCAGGTTCCCCCCTGTGCAGGGATTGGAGATAAGGTCTAGGTTCCGATGACTGAAAACCCAGGTTGGGAATGGATGGTGGCCTAAGGCAGTGGCGGGTCCAATGTGCTGGGTGTGCAGCCAGCTGTGTCGGTGTCTGTTGGAAGGTCTGGGCTCAGGCTATTTGCGACAGAGCATCACTGTTTAAGGTAGCCTAGGCAATTGGGGTGTTGCCGAGGGCCAAGCAGTTTGATCCTCATTTGGGGTTTCTGGGCAGCGCCATAGACAATGTTTTTCTCTTGGGAGGCAGGCACAGTGCTTCATTGTGGCCCCAGAATTCCCAGTAGGGAGGGTTTGTGGGCCAGGAGTGTGAGGACGGAAGTCTGAAAACACAAGCTAGTGTGAGGATTGGAACCAAGGGCAGAGCAGGCCCACTCTGCAGAGGCTGAATCAAAATCTCCTGCATCTGAAGTCAGGCTGAGGATCAGACGTTGGCTGAGGCTGGAGTATGTGTCCATGATGGCACCTTCATGAAGTGGGGGCCTCATGAGGCCAAGGAAGTTTTCCCACGCTGAGTTTGGAGGTTGCCCCAAACCACAAGGTTTCCTTCTGCGGGACATTCGAGTCCTGTTGCATGGCTCCAGGACATACCATATGGAAGGACTGGAGAGCAGGGTTCGAAGGATGGATCCCTGTACAGCATGCCTCGCATTCCCATTGGCTATTAGCGACAAGATATGTTTGATCTGCTGCCTCTGGAACACGCGACCCAGGGGGCTGAGTTGAAATGGCCTCTCCTGAGGATGCGTCATAATGTGCGTTTGGGTCCATGGAGACCTTGGAATGTGCTGGTTGTTCAGTGGCCCTGCGGAACTCTCCTACCTGAAGTGTTTGATACATCCCAGTAAGAAAGCTGCCCATGTGGAGATGAGAGATGTTTGGTTTGGTGCCTCAGAAAAGCCCCATGTGCTGGTCTACGAAAACAGTCCTCTGAGAACGGAAACATGGAAACCAAAGCTAAGGTTCAGATTAGGGCCTGGGGGCCTGTCCATTTCAACCTTCTGTCTCTGGGGACACTGTCTGAGAGTCTAAGTGGAGATAGTTGCTCCGCTGGTGTCAGAGAGCCCCTCTTAGTCCAGGGGGGCCTACACTATTGATGGCCTCAGGGGCCTTGGAGCTTTTCCCTAACCTGTAGTGTTGTGGTCAATGGATTGGGCACACTTTCCTTGGAGAGGGCAGGCACAATCTTTCGCTGTGGCCCTAGAGGCCCTAGCCTGGAGGTGTGTGGGTCCAGGCTGTGGGCACAGAAGTCTGAATACACAAACTCAGCTTAGGAGTGGCGCCTAGGGTATGGCAGGCCGGATGTACAGCCCGAGAGGGAGCTCCTGGGCCTCTGAAACAAGGGCGAGTGGGAGGCGTTCCTTCAGGCTTTTGTCTCTGGATGTTGTGTCCGGGATAGCCGTGGATTGGAGCGGTGGCCTCAGGTACTGTGGACGAGTATCCCTCTCTGGGGATTTGTCCCAGCTCCCAAGAGATTGGGGTCATTTTGTGGGAAGGGTGGAGTCGTGTTGTCTGGCTCATGGGTCTCTCCAAGAAAGGGATTCCAGAGCAGAGCTCCAGGTACGGGCGGGGCGACTGGAAAATTCAAAACGTGGTGAGGATTGGGTGCATAGGGGCTTGGCAAGCCCCATATGTGGGCTCTTGGTCCAGGCCCTGACAGGCCTTTCTTTGACATGGGGCTCATGCTGAGGATCACAGTGTGAATTTGTGCCCAAGCAGCACTCAAGTTTGGGCGTGGCATCAGGGGCCATGAAGGTTTCTCCCACCCTGAAGGTGTGACTCCATGCCAAGAGCAAGCTTGACAGCCATGGGGAAGGAGGAGTTCTGTTTTGTGCTTGCTATACCCAGCTGTGTGGAGAATTGATATAATGTCTAGGTTCAGATATCTGAAAACCAAGGTTAGGATGAGGTGACGGCATAAGACCATGGCGTGTCCGAAGTGCTGGGTGTGCGGCCAGCTGTCTCCTTGTCTGTCTGGACGTCTGGCTTCAGGCTGTGTCAGGCAGAGCATGAGTGCCCAGAGCAGCCTATCCAGTTCGGGTACCGTCGAGGCCCGAGCAGGTTGATCCTCATCTGGGTTTTCTGGAGAGCCCCACAGGGAAACGTTTTTCTTCCATTGGGCAGACACAGGGCTGGGTTTTGGTTCCGGAGTTCCTAGTCCGGAGGGCTTGTTTGCCAGGAGTGTGAGGAAGGAAGTCTGAAAACACAAGCTAGCGTGAGGTTTGGGACCGAGGTCACGGCATGCCCACTCTGCAGAGGCTGAATCGGGATCTCCTGCACTGAGGTCATGTCAACTATGAGACGTGCCTCAGGCTAGAGTTCTTGTCCAGCATGGCCTCTTCCTGAAGGGTGTGGGGGATTCATGAGGCCAGAAAGTTTTGCCTACGATGGGATTTGTGAACGGCTCCAAAACTGAAGGTTACCTTCTGCACGACAGTCGAGTCCTATTGGATGGTTCCAAGAGGCCCCATATGGAAAGACTCGAGAGCAGGTGTCTAAGCATGGATGCCTGGGAACGCCACCTCATATTCCCACTCTTTAGTCAGGACAAGGCAGGCTCAATCTGCGGGCTCCTGGGTGAGCTACCCAGAGGGGAGAGTTGAAATGGACTCTCCTGAAGATGAGTCCTACTGTGGCTTGGTGTCCTGGGAGACCTTGGAATGTGGAGGTGGCTCAGGGACTCTGCAGGATTCTCCTACATGAGGTGTTTGACACGGCTCCAACAAGGAAACTTCCCATGTGGAGACGAGAGGAGTTCTGTTCCGTGCCTCAGGAAAGCCCCATACCCTGTTCTTCGAACCAAAGCCTCTGAGGAGTGACACCTGGAAACCAAAGCAAGAGTTGAGACTACGGCCTAAAGGCCTGTCCGGCTCAACCTTCTATCTCTGTTGTCATCTGTGTGCATGCATTCATGGATGTAGCTGCTCAGCTTGTGTCCGAATGCCCCTGTGAGTCCAGTGAGGCTCCCAGTAGTGGGATGTCCTCGGAGGCCTTGAGGTTTCTCATATTCTGGAGGTGTGTGGCCAAAGGAATGGACACAGTTTCCCAGGAGAGAGCAGGCACGGCCCTGTGGTATGGCTCCAGAGGACCCAGCCTAGAGGCTCTGTTTGCCAGGGCTGTGGGGACAGATGTCTGAAAAAGCAAACTTGGCTCAGCTAGGGGCCAATGTAATGGCAGGCCTGATCTCTAGTCCGTGAGGGGAGATCCTCTGGAAATCAAAGTAGGGCAAGTGGGAGGCAGTCACTCAGGATTTTGTCTCTGGGTGTTGCGTTTACAGTGTCCGGTCAGGGTAGGGGTTGTCTCAGAGGCCGAGGAAGAGCCTTCCTCTCAGGGGATTGTCCAAGCTCCCAAGTGTTTGTGTTCATTCTGTGGGAATGAAGAGTACTGTTTTCTGCCACAGGGGACCCCCCAGGAGAGGGACTCTAGAGCACAGCAGTGGGTTCCCTCAACTGGAATACACACCATCTAGTTAGTCCTGGGTGCCTATGGGCATGGCAAGCCACATATGCGGGCTCTTGGTCCAGTCACTGAGAGGCGTTACTTGAATAAGGTACTCACGCTGAGGGTCACAATGTGTGTTTGTGCCCAAGGCGGCCCTCACGCTTGGGCGTGGCCTCATGGGCCATGCCGTTTTCTCCTACACTGAAGGTTTGACTCACTGCCAGCAGCAAGGTTTCTTGCCAGGGGGAAGGAGGGGTTCTGACTTGTGCATCAGGTTCCCCCCTGTGCAGGGATTGGAGATAAGGTCTAGGTTCCGATGACTGAAAACCCAGGTTGGGAATGGATGGTGGCCTAAGGCAGTGGCGGGTCCAATGTGCTGGGTGTGCAGCCAGCTGTGTCGGTGTCTGTTGGAAGGTCTGGGCTCAGGCTATTTGCGACAGAGCATCACTGTTTAAGGTAGCCTAGGCAATTGGGGTGTTGCCGAGGGCCAAGCAGTTTGATCCTCATTTGGGGTTTCTGGGCAGCGCCATAGACAATGTTTTTCTCTTGGGAGGCAGGCACAGTGCTTCATTGTGGCCCGAGAATTCCCAGTAGGGAGGGTTTGTGGGCCAGGAGTGTGAGGACGGAAGTCTGAAAACACAAGCTAGTGTGAGGATTGGAACCAAGGGCAGAGCAGGCCCACTCTGCAGAGGCTGAATCAAAATCTCCTGCATCTGAAGTCAGGCTGAGGATCAGACGTTGGCTGAGGCTGGAGTATGTGTCCATGATGGCACCTTCATGAAGTGGGGGCCTCATGAGGCCAAGGAAGTTTTCCCACGCTGAGTTTGGAGGTTGCCCCAAACCACAAGGTTTCCTTCTGCGGGACATTCGAGTCCTGTTGCATGGCTCCAGGACATACCATATGGAAGGACTGGAGAGCAGGGTTCGAAGGATGGATCCCTGTACAGCATGCCTCGCATTCCCATTGGCTATTAGCGACAAGATATGTTTGATCTGCTGCCTCTGGAACACGCGACCCAGGGGGCTGAGTTGAAATGGCCTCTCCTGAGGATGCGTCATAATGTGCGTTTGGGTCCATGGAGACCTTGGAATGTGCTGGTTGTTCAGTGGCCCTGCGGAACTCTCCTACCTGAAGTGTTTGATACATCCCAGTAAGAAAGCTGCCCATGTGGAGATGAGAGATGTTTGGTTTGGTGCCTCAGAAAAGCCCCATGTGCTGGTCTACGAAAACAGTCCTCTGAGAACGGAAACATGGAAACCAAAGCTAAGGTTCAGATTAGGGCCTGGGGGCCTGTCCATTTCAACCTTCTGTCTCTGGGGACACTGTCTGAGAGTCTAAGTGGAGATAGTTGCTCCGCTGGTGTCAGAGAGCCCCTCTTAGTCCAGGGGGGCCTACACTATTGATGGCCTCAGGGGCCTTGGAGCTTTTCCCTAACCTGTAGTGTTGTGGTCAATGGATTGGGCACACTTTCCTTGGAGAGGGCAGGCACAATCTTTCGCTGTGGCCCTAGAGGCCCTAGCCTGGAGGTGTGTGGGTCCAGGCTGTGGGCACAGAAGTCTGAATACACAAACTCAGCTTAGGAGTGGCGCCTAGGGTATGGCAGGCCGGATGTACAGCCCGAGAGGGAGCTCCTGGGCCTCTGAAACAAGGGCGAGTGGGAGGCGTTCCTTCAGGCTTTTGTCTCTGGATGTTGTGTCCGGGATAGCCGTGGATTGGAGCGGTGGCCTCAGGTACTGTGGACGAGTATCCCTCTCTGGGGATTTGTCCCAGCTCCCAAGAGTTTGGGGTCATTTTGTGGGAAGGGTGGAGTCGTGTTGTCTGGCTCATGGGTCTCTCCAAGAAAGGGATTCCAGAGCAGAGCTCCAGGTACGGGCGGGGCGACTGGAAAATTCAAACCGTGGTGAGGATTGGGTGCATAGGGGCTTGGCAAGCCCCATATGTGGGCTCTTGGTCCAGGCCCTGACAGGCCTTTCTTTGACATGGGGCTCATGCTGAGGATCACAGTGTGAATTTGTGCCCAAGCAGCACTCAAGTTTGGGCGTGGCATCAGGGGCCATGAAGGTTTCTCCCACCCTGAAGGTGTGACTCCATGCCAAGAGCAAGCTTGACAGCCATGGGGAAGGAGGAGTTCTGTTTTGTGCTTGCTATACCCAGCTGTGTGGAGAATTGATATAATGTCTAGGTTCAGATATCTGAAAACCAAGGTTAGGATGAGGTGACGGCATAAGACCATGGCGTGTCCGAAGTGCTGGGTGTGCGGCCAGCTGTCTCCTTGTCTGTCTGGACATCTGGCTTCAGGCTGTGTCAGGCAGAGCATGAGTGCCCAGAGCAGCCTATCCAGTTCGGGTACCGTCGAGGCCCGAGCAGGTTGATCCTCATCTGGGTTTTCTGGAGAGCCCCACAGGGAAACGTTTTTCTTCCATTGGGCAGACACTGGGCTGGGTTTTGGTTCCGGAGTTCCTAGTCCGGAGGGCTTGTTTGCCAGGAGTGTGAGGAAGGAAGTCTGAAAACACAAGCTAGCGTGAGGTTTGGGACTGAGGTCACGGCATGCCCACTCTGCAGAGGCTGAATCGGGATCTCCTGCACTGAGGTCATGTCAACTATGAGACGTGCCTCAGGCTAGAGTTCTTGTCCAGCATGGCCACTTCCTGAAGGGTGTGGGGGATTCATGAGGCCAGAAAGTTTTGCCTACGATGGGATTTGTGAACGGCTCGAAAACTGAAGGTTACCTTCTGCACGACAGTCGAGTCCTATTGGATGGTTCCAAGAGGCCCCATATGGAAAGACTCGAGAGCAGGTGTCTAAGCATGGATGCCTGGGAACGCCACCTCATATTCCCACTCTTTATTCAGGACAAGGCAGGCTCAATCTGCGGGCTCCTGGGTGAGCTACCCAGAGGGGAGAGTTGAAATGGACTCTCCTGAAGATGAGTCCTACTGTGGCTTGGTGGCCTGGGAGACCTTGGAATGTGGAGGTGGCTCAGGGACTCTGCAGGATTCTCCAACATGAGGTGTTTGACACGGCTCCAACAAGGAAACTTCCCATGTGGAGACGAGAGGAGTTCTGTTCCGTGCCTCAGGAAAGCCCCATACCCTGTTCTTCGAACCAAAGCCTCTGAGGAGTGACACCTGGAAACCAAAGCAAGAGTTGAGACTACGGCCTAAAGGCCTGTCCGGCTCAACCTTCTATCTCTGTTGTCATCTGTGTGCATGCATTCATGGATGTAGCTGCTCAGCTTGTGTCCGAATGCCCCTGTGAGTCCAGTGAGGCTCCCAGTAGTGGGATGTCCTCGGAGGCCTTGAGGTTTCTCATATTCTGGAGGTGTGTGGCCAAAGGAATGGACACAGTTTCCCAGGAGAGAGCAGGCACGGCCCTGTGGTATGGCTCCGGAGGACCCAGCCTAGAGGCTCTGTTTGCCAGGGCTGTGGGGACAGATGTCTGAAAAAGCAAACTTGGCTCAGCTAGGGGCCAATGTAATGGCAGGCCTGATCTCTAGTCCGTGAGGGGAGATCCTCTGGAAATCAAAGTAGGGCAAGTGGGAGGCATCACTCAGGATTTTGTCTCTGGGTGTTACGTTTACAGTGTCCGGTCAGGGTAGGGGTTGTCTCAGAGGCCGAGGAAGAGCCTTCCTCTCAGGGGATTGTCCAAGCTCCCAAGTGTTTGTGTTCATTCTGTGGGAATGAAGAGTACTGTTTTCTGCCACAGGGGACCCCCCAGGAGAGGGACTCTAGAGCACAGCAGTGGGTTCCCTCAACTGGAATACACACCATCTAGTTAGTCCTGGGTGCCTATGGGCATGGCAAGCCACATATGCGGGCTCTTGGTCCAGTCACTGAGAGGCGTTACTTGAATAAGGTACTCACGCTGAGGGTCACAATGTGTGTTTGTGCCCAAGGCGGCCCTCACGCTTGGGCGTGGCCTCATGGGCCATGCCGTTTTCTCCTACACTGAAGGTTTGACTCACTGCCAGCAGCAAGGTTTCTTGCCAGGGGGAAGGAGGGGTTCTGACTTGTGCATCAGGTTCCCCCCTGTGCAGGGATTGGAGATAAGGTCTAGGTTCCGATGACTGAAAACCCAGGTTGGGAATGGATGGTGGCCTAAGGCAGTGGCGGGTCCAATGTGCTGGGTGTGCAGCCAGCTGTGTCGGTGTCTGTTGGAAGGTCTGGGCTCAGGCTATTTGCGACAGAGCATCACTGTTTAAGGTAGCCTAGGCAATTGGGGTGTTGCCGAGGGCCAAGCAGTTTGATCCTCATTTGGGGTTTCTGGGCAGCGCCATAGACAATGTTTTTCTCTTGGGAGGCAGGCACAGTGCTTCATTGTGGCCCCAGAATTCCCAGTAGGGAGGGTTTGTGGGCCAGGAGTGTGAGGACGGAAGTCTGAAAACACAAGCTAGTGTGAGGATTGGAACCAAGGGCAGAGCAGGCCCACTCTGCAGAGGCTGAATCAAAATCTCCTGCATCTGAAGTCAGGCTGAGGATCAGACGTTGGCTGAGGCTGGAGTATGTGTCCATGATGGCACCTTCATGAAGTGGGGGCCTCATGAGGCCAAGGAAGTTTTCCCACGCTGAGTTTGGAGGTTGCCCCAAACCACAAGGTTTCCTTCTGCGGGACATTCGAGTCCTGTTGCATGGCTCCAGGACATACCATATGGAAGGACTGGAGAGCAGGGTTCGAAGGATGGATCCCTGTACAGCATGCCTCGCATTCCCATTGGCTATTAGCGACAAGATATGTTTGATCTGCTGCCTCTGGAACACGCGACCCAGGGGGCTGAGTTGAAATGGCCTCTCCTGAGGATGCGTCATAATGTGCGTTTGGGTCCATGGAGACCTTGGAATGTGCTGGTTGTTCAGTGGCCCTGCGGAACTCTCCTACCTGAAGTGTTTGATACATCCCAGTAAGAAAGCTGCCCATGTGGAGATGAGAGATGTTTGGTTTGGTGCCTCAGAAAAGCCCCATGTGCTGGTCTACGAAAACAGTCCTCTGAGAACGGAAACATGGAAACCAAAGCTAAGGTTCAGATTAGGGCCTGGGGGCCTGTCCATTTCAACCTTCTGTCTCTGGGGACACTGTCTGAGAGTCTAAGTGGAGATAGTTGCTCCGCTGGTGTCAGAGAGCCCCTCTTAGTCCAGGGGGGCCTACACTATTGATGGCCTCAGGGGCCTTGGAGCTTTTCCCTAACCTGTAGTGTTGTGGTCAATGGATTGGGCACACTTTCCTTGGAGAGGGCAGGCACAATCTTTCGCTGTGGCCCTAGAGGCCCTAGCCTGGAGGTGTGTGGGTCCAGGCTGTGGGCACAGAAGTCTGAATACACAAACTCAGCTTAGGAGTGGCGCCTAGGGTATGGCAGGCCGGATGTACAGCCCGAGAGGGAGCTCCTGGGCCTCTGAAACAAGGGCGAGTGGGAGGCGTTCCTTCAGGCTTTTGTCTCTGGATGTTGTGTCCGGGATAGCCGTGGATTGGAGCGGTGGCCTCAGGTACTGTGGACGAGTATCCCTCTCTGGGGATTTGTCCCAGCTCCCAAGAGATTGGGGTCATTTTGTGGGAAGGGTGGAGTCGTGTTGTCTGGCTCATGGGTCTCTCCAAGAAAGGGATTCCAGAGCAGAGCTCCAGGTACGGGCGGGGCGACTGGAAAATTCAAAACGTGGTGAGGATTGGGTGCATAGGGGCTTGGCAAGCCCCATATGTGGGCTCTTGGTCCAGGCCCTGACAGGCCTTTCTTTGACATGGGGCTCATGCTGAGGATCACAGTGTGAATTTGTGCCCAAGCAGCACTCAAGTTTGGGCGTGGCATCAGGGGCCATGAAGGTTTCTCCCACCCTGAAGGTGTGACTCCATGCCAAGAGCAAGCTTGACAGCCATGGGGAAGGAGGAGTTCTGTTTTGTGCTTGCTATACCCAGCTGTGTGGAGAATTGATATAATGTCTAGGTTCAGATATCTGAAAACCAAGGTTAGGATGAGGTGACGGCATAAGACCATGGCGTGTCCGAAGTGCTGGGTGTGCGGCCAGCTGTCTCCTTGTCTGTCTGGACGTCTGGCTTCAGGCTGTGTCAGGCAGAGCATGAGTGCCCAGAGCAGCCTATCCAGTTCGGGTACCGTCGAGGCCCGAGCAGGTTGATCCTCATCTGGGTTTTCTGGAGAGCCCCACAGGGAAACGTTTTTCTTCCATTGGGCAGACACAGGGCTGGGTTTTGGTTCCGGAGTTCCTAGTCCGGAGGGCTTGTTTGCCAGGAGTGTGAGGAAGGAAGTCTGAAAACACAAGCTAGCGTGAGGTTTGGGACCGAGGTCACGGCATGCCCACTCTGCAGAGGCTGAATCGGGATCTCCTGCACTGAGGTCATGTCAACTATGAGACGTGCCTCAGGCTAGAGTTCTTGTCCAGCATGGCCTCTTCCTGAAGGGTGTGGGGGATTCATGAGGCCAGAAAGTTTTGCCTACGATGGGATTTGTGAACGGCTCCAAAACTGAAGGTTACCTTCTGCACGACAGTCGAGTCCTATTGGATGGTTCCAAGAGGCCCCATATGGAAAGACTCGAGAGCAGGTGTCTAAGCATGGATGCCTGGGAACGCCACCTCATATTCCCACTCTTTAGTCAGGACAAGGCAGGCTCAATCTGCGGGCTCCTGGGTGAGCTACCCAGAGGGGAGAGTTGAAATGGACTCTCCTGAAGATGAGTCCTACTGTGGCTTGGTGTCCTGGGAGACCTTGGAATGTGGAGGTGGCTCAGGGACTCTGCAGGATTCTCCTACATGAGGTGTTTGACACGGCTCCAACAAGGAAACTTCCCATGTGGAGACGAGAGGAGTTCTGTTCCGTGCCTCAGGAAAGCCCCATACCCTGTTCTTCGAACCAAAGCCTCTGAGGAGTGACACCTGGAAACCAAAGCAAGAGTTGAGACTACGGCCTAAAGGCCTGTCCGGCTCAACCTTCTATCTCTGTTGTCATCTGTGTGCATGCATTCATGGATGTAGCTGCTCAGCTTGTGTCCGAATGCCCCTGTGAGTCCAGTGAGGCTCCCAGTAGTGGGATGTCCTCGGAGGCCTTGAGGTTTCTCATATTCTGGAGGTGTGTGGCCAAAGGAATGGACACAGTTTCCCAGGAGAGAGCAGGCACGGCCCTGTGGTATGGCTCCAGAGGACCCAGCCTAGAGGCTCTGTTTGCCAGGGCTGTGGGGACAGATGTCTGAAAAAGCAAACTTGGCTCAGCTAGGGGCCAATGTAATGGCAGGCCTGATCTCTAGTCCGTGAGGGGAGATCCTCTGGAAATCAAAGTAGGGCAAGTGGGAGGCAGTCACTCAGGATTTTGTCTCTGGGTGTTGCGTTTACAGTGTCCGGTCAGGGTAGGGGTTGTCTCAGAGGCCGAGGAAGAGCCTTCCTCTCAGGGGATTGTCCAAGCTCCCAAGTGTTTGTGTTCATTCTGTGGGAATGAAGAGTACTGTTTTCTGCCACAGGGGACCCCCCAGGAGAGGGACTCTAGAGCACAGCAGTGGGTTCCCTCAACTGGAATACACACCATCTAGTTAGTCCTGGGTGCCTATGGGCATGGCAAGCCACATATGCGGGCTCTTGGTCCAGTCACTGAGAGGCGTTACTTGAATAAGGTACTCACGCTGAGGGTCACAATGTGTGTTTGTGCCCAAGGCGGCCCTCACGCTTGGGCGTGGCCTCATGGGCCATGCCGTTTTCTCCTACACTGAAGGTTTGACTCACTGCCAGCAGCAAGGTTTCTTGCCAGGGGGAAGGAGGGGTTCTGACTTGTGCATCAGGTTCCCCCCTGTGCAGGGATTGGAGATAAGGTCTAGGTTCCGATGACTGAAAACCCAGGTTGGGAATGGATGGTGGCCTAAGGCAGTGGCGGGTCCAATGTGCTGGGTGTGCAGCCAGCTGTGTCGGTGTCTGTTGGAAGGTCTGGGCTCAGGCTATTTGCGACAGAGCATCACTGTTTAAGGTAGCCTAGGCAATTGGGGTGTTGCCGAGGGCCAAGCAGTTTGATCCTCATTTGGGGTTTCTGGGCAGCGCCATAGACAATGTTTTTCTCTTGGGAGGCAGGCACAGTGCTTCATTGTGGCCCGAGAATTCCCAGTAGGGAGGGTTTGTGGGCCAGGAGTGTGAGGACGGAAGTCTGAAAACACAAGCTAGTGTGAGGATTGGAACCAAGGGCAGAGCAGGCCCACTCTGCAGAGGCTGAATCAAAATCTCCTGCATCTGAAGTCAGGCTGAGGATCAGACGTTGGCTGAGGCTGGAGTATGTGTCCATGATGGCACCTTCATGAAGTGGGGGCCTCATGAGGCCAAGGAAGTTTTCCCACGCTGAGTTTGGAGGTTGCCCCAAACCACAAGGTTTCCTTCTGCGGGACATTCGAGTCCTGTTGCATGGCTCCAGGACATACCATATGGAAGGACTGGAGAGCAGGGTTCGAAGGATGGATCCCTGTACAGCATGCCTCGCATTCCCATTGGCTATTAGCGACAAGATATGTTTGATCTGCTGCCTCTGGAACACGCGACCCAGGGGGCTGAGTTGAAATGGCCTCTCCTGAGGATGCGTCATAATGTGCGTTTGGGTCCATGGAGACCTTGGAATGTGCTGGTTGTTCAGTGGCCCTGCGGAACTCTCCTACCTGAAGTGTTTGATACATCCCAGTAAGAAAGCTGCCCATGTGGAGATGAGAGATGTTTGGTTTGGTGCCTCAGAAAAGCCCCATGTGCTGGTCTACGAAAACAGTCCTCTGAGAACGGAAACATGGAAACCAAAGCTAAGGTTCAGATTAGGGCCTGGGGGCCTGTCCATTTCAACCTTCTGTCTCTGGGGACACTGTCTGAGAGTCTAAGTGGAGATAGTTGCTCCGCTGGTGTCACAGAGCCCCTCTTAGTCCAGGGGGGCCTACACTATTGATGGCCTCAGGGGCCTTGGAGCTTTTCCCTAACCTGTAGTGTTGTGGTCAATGGATTGGGCACACTTTCCTTGGAGAGGGCAGGCACAATCTTTCGCTGTGGCCCTAGAGGCCCTAGCCTGGAGGTGTGTGGGTCCAGGCTGTGGGCACAGAAGTCTGAATACACAAACTCAGCTTAGGAGTGGCGCCTAGGGTATGGCAGGCCGGATGTACAGCCCGAGAGGGAGCTCCTGGGCCTCTGAAACAAGGGCGAGTGGGAGGCGTTCCTTCAGGCTTTTGTCTCTGGATGTTGTGTCCGGGATAGCCGTGGATTGGAGCGGTGGCCTCAGGTACTGTGGACGAGTATCCCTCTCTGGGGATTTGTCCCAGCTCCCAAGAGTTTGGGGTCATTTTGTGGGAAGGGTGGAGTCGTGTTGTCTAGCTCATGGGTCTCTCCAAGAAAGGGATTCCAGAGCAGAGCTCCAGGTACGGGCGGGGCGACTGGAAAATTCAAACCGTGGTGAGGATTGGGTGCATAGGGGCTTGGCAAGCCCCATATGTGGGCTCTTGGTCCAGGCCCTTACAGGCCTTTCTTTGACATGGGGCTCATGCTGAGGATCACAGTGTGAATTTGTGCCTAAGCAGCACTCAAGTTTGGGCGTGGCATCAGGGGCCACGAAGGTTTCTCCCACCCTGAAGGTGTGACTCCATGCCAAGAGCAAGCTTGACAGCCATGGGGAAGGAGGAGTTCTGTTTTGTGCTTGCTATACCCAGCTGTGTGGAGAATTGATATAATGTCTAGGTTCAGATATCTGAAAACCAAGGTTAGGATGAGGTGAAGGCATAAGACCATGGCGTGTCCGAAGTGCTGGGTGTGCGGCCAGCTGTCTCCTTGTCTGTCTGGACGTCTGGCTTCAGGCTGTGTCAGGCAGAGCATGAGTGCCCAGAGCAGCCTATCCAGTTCGGGTACCGTCGAGGCCCGAGCAGGTTGATCCTCATCTGGGTTTTCTGGAGAGCCCCACAGGGAAACGTTTTTCTTCCGTTGGGCAGACACTGGGCTGGGTTTTGGTTCCGGAGTTCCTAGTCCGGAGGGCTTGTTTGCCAGGAGTGTGAGGAAGGAAGTCTGAAAACACAAGCTAGCGTGAGGTTTGGGACCGAGGTCACGGCATGCCCACTCTGCAGAGGCTGAATCGGGATCTCCTGCACTGAGGTCATGTCAACTATGAGACGTGCCTCAGGCTAGAGTTCTTGTCCAGCATGGCCTCTTCCTGAAGGGTGTGGGGGCTTCATGAGGCCAGAATGTTTTGCCTACGATGGGATTTGTGAACGGCTCCAAAACTGAAGGTTACCTTCTGCACGACAGTCGAGTCCTATTGGATGGTTCCAAGAGGCCCCATATGGAAAGACTCGAGAGCAGGTGTCTAAGCATGGATGCCTGGGAACGCCACCTCATATTCCCACTCTTTAGTCAGGACAAGGCAGGCTCAATCTGCGGGCTCCTGGGTGAGCTACCCAGAGGGGAGAGTTGAAATGGACTCTCCTGAAGATGAGTCCTACTGTGGCTTGGTGGCCTGGGAGACCGTGGAATGTGGAGGTGGCTCAGGGACTCTGCAGGATTCTCCAACATGAGGTGTTTGACACGGCTCCAACAAGGAAACTTCCCATGTGGAGACGAGAGGAGTTCTGTTCCGTGCCTCAGGAAAGCCCCTTACCCTGTTCTTCGAACCAAAGCCTCTGAGGAGTGACACCTGGAAACCAAAGCAAGAGTTGAGACTACGACCTAAAGGCCTGTCCGGCTCAACCTTCTATCTCTGTTGTCATCTGTGTGCATGCATTCATGGATGTAGCTGCTCAGCTTGTGTCCGAATGCCCCTGTGAGTCCAGTGAGGCTCCCAGTAGTGGGATGTCCTCGGAGGCCTTGAGGTTTCTCATATTCTGGAGGTGTGTGGCCAAAGGAATGGACACAGTTTCCCAGGAGAGAGCAAGCACGGTCCTGTGGTATGGCTCCAGAGGACCCAGCCTAGAGGCTCTGTTTGCCAGGGCTGTGGGGACAGATGTCTGAAAAAGCAAACTTGGCTCAGCTAGGGGCCAATGTAATGGCAGGCCTGATCTCTAGTCCGTGAGGGGAGATCCTCTGGAAATCAAAGTAGGGCAAGTGGGAGGCAGTCACTCAGGTTTTTGTCTCTGGGTGTTGCGTTTACAGTGTCCGGTCAGGGTAGGGGTTGTCTCAGAGGCCGAGGAAGAGCCTTCCTCTCAGGGGATTGTCCAAGCTCCCAAGTGTTTGTGTTCATTCTGTGGGAATGAAGAGTACTGTTTTCTGCCACAGGGGACCCCCCAGGAGAGGGACTCTAGAGCACAGCAGTGGGTTCCCTCAACTGGAATACACACCATCTAGTTAGTCCTGGGTGCCTATGGGCATGGCAAGCCTCATATGCGGGCTCTTGGTCCAGTCACTGAGAGGCGTTACTTGAATAAGGTACTCACGCTGAGGGTCACAATGTGTGTTTGTGCCCAAGGCGGCCCTCACGCTTGGGCGTGGCCTCATGGGCCATGCCGTTTTCTCCTACACTGAAGGTTTGACTCACTGCCAGCAGCAAGGTTTCTTGCCAGGGGGAAGGAGGGGTTCTGACTTGTGCATCAGGTTCCCCCCTGTGCAGGGATTGGAGATAAGGTCTAGGTTCCGATGACTGAAAACCCAGGTTGGGAATGGATGGTGGCCTAAGGCAGTGGCGGGTCCAATGTGCTGGGTGTGCAGCCAGCTGTGTCGGTGTCTGTTGGAAGGTCTGGGCTCAGGCTATTTGCGACAGAGCATCACTGTTTAAGGTAGCCTAGGCAATTGGGGTGTTGCCGAGGGCCAAGCAGTTTGATCCTCATTTGGGGTTTCTGGGCAGCGCCATAGACAATGTTTTTCTCTTGGGAGGCAGGCACAGTGCTTCATTGTGGCCCCAGAATTCCCAGTAGGGAGGGTTTGTGGGCCAGGAGTGTGAGGACGGAAGTCTGAAAACACAAGCTAGTGTGAGGATTGGAGCCAAGGGCAGAGCAGGCCCACTCTGCAGAGGCTGAATCAAAATCTCCTGCATCTGAAGTCAGGCTGAGGATCAGACGTTGGCTGAGGCTGGAGTATGTGTCCATGATGGCACCTTCATGAAGTGGGGGCCTCATGAGGCCAAGGAAGTTTTCCCACGCTGAGTTTGGAGGTTGCCCCAAACCACAAGGTTTCCTTCTGCGGGACATTCGAGTCCTGTTGCATGGCTCCAGGACATACCATATGGAAGGACTGGAGAGCAGGGTTCGAAGGATGGATCCCTGTACAGCATGCCTCGCATTCCCATTGGCTATTAGCGACAAGATATGTTTGATCTGCTGCCTCTGGAACACGCGACCCAGGGGGCTGAGTTGAAATGGCCTCTCCTGAGGATGCGTCATAATGTGCGTTTGGGTCCATGGAGACCTTGGAATGTGCTGGTTGTTCAGTGGCCCTGCGGAACTCTCCTACCTGAAGTGTTTGATACATCCCAGTAAGAAAGCTGCCCATGTGGAGATGAGAGATGTTTGGTTTGGTGCCTCAGAAAAGCCCCATGTGCTGGTCTACGAAAACAGTCCTCTGAGAACGGAAACATGGAAACCAAAGCTAAGGTTCAGATTAGGGCCTGGGGGCCTGTCCATTTCAACCTTCTGTCTCTGGGGACACTGTCTGAGAGTCTAAGTGGAGATAGTTGCTCCGCTGGTGTCAGAGAGCCCCTCTTAGTCCAGGGGGGCCTACACTATTGATGGCCTCAGGGGCCTTGGAGCTTTTCCCTAACCTGTAGTGTTGTGGTCAATGGATTGGGCACACTTTCCTTGGAGAGGGCAGGCACAATCTTTCGCTGTGGCCCTAGAGGCCCTAGCCTGGAGGTGTGTGGGTCCAGGCTGTGGGCACAGAAGTCTGAATACACAAACTCAGCTTAGGAGTGGCGCCTAGGGTATGGCAGGCCGGATGTACAGCCCGAGAGGGAGCTCCTGGGCCTCTGAAACAAGGGCGAGTGGGAGGCGTTCCTTCAGGCTTTTGTCTCTGGATGTTGTGTCCGGGATAGCCGTGGATTGGAGCGGTGGCCTCAGGTACTGTGGACGAGTATCCCTCTCTGGGGATTTGTCCCAGCTCCCAAGAGATTGGGGTCATTTTGTGGGAAGGGTGGAGTCGTGTTGTCTGGCTCATGGGTCTCTCCAAGAAAGGGATTCCAGAGCAGAGCTCCAGGTACGGGCGGGGCGACTGGAAAATTCAAACCGTGGTGAGGATTGGGTGCATAGGGGCTTGGCAAGCCCCATATGTGGGCTCTTGGTCCAGGCCCTGACAGGCCTTTCTTTGACATGGGGCTCATGCTGAGGATCACAGTGTGAATTTGTGCCCAAGCAGCACTCAAGTTTGGGCGTGGCATCAGGGGCCATGAAGGTTTCTCCCACCCTGAAGGTGTGACTCCATGCCAAGAGCAAGCTTGACAGCCATGGGGAAGGAGGAGTTCTGTTTTGTGCTTGCTATACCCAGCTGTGTGGAGAATTGATATAATGTCTAGGTTCAGATATCTGAAAACCAAGGTTAGGATGAGGTGACGGCATAAGACCATGGCGTGTCCGAAGTGCTAGGTGTGCGGCCAGCTGTCTCCTTGTCTGTCTGGACGTCTGGCTTCAGGCTGTGTCAGGCAGAGCATGAGTGCCCAGAGCAGCCTATCCAGTTCGGGTACCGTCGAGGCCCGAGCAGGTTGATCCTCATCTGGGTTTTCTGGAGAGCCCCACAGGGAAACGTTTTTCTTCCCTTGGGCAGACACTGGGCTGGGTTTTGGTTCCGGAGTTCCTAGTCCGGAGGGCTTGTTTGCCAGGAGTGTGAGGAAGGAAGTCTGAAAACACAAGCTAGCGTGAGGTTTGGGACCGAGGTCACGGCATGCCCACTCTGCAGAGGCTGAATCGGGATCTCCTGCACTGAGGTCATGTCAACTATGAGACGTGCCTCAGGCTAGAGTTCTTGTCCAGCATGGCCACTTCCTGAAGGGTGTGGGGGCTTCATGAGGCCAGAAAGTTTTGCCTACGATGGGATTTGTGAACGGCTCCAAAACTGAAGGTTACCTTCTGCACGACAGTCGAGTCCTATTGGATGGTTCCAAGAGGCCCCATATGGAAAGACTCGAGAGCAGGTGTCTAAGCATGGATGCCTGGGAACGCCACCTCATATTCCCACTCTTTAGTCAGGACAAGGCAGGCTCAATCTGCGGGCTCCTGGGTGAGCTACCCAGAGGGGAGAGTTGAAATGGACTCTCCTGAAGATGAGTCCTACTGTGGCTTGGTGGCCTGGGAGACCTTGGAATGTGGAGGTGGCTCAGGGACTCTGCAGGATTCTCCAACATGAGGTGTTTGACACGGCTCCAACAAGGAAACTTCCCATGTGGAGACGAGAGGAGTTCTGTTCCGTGCCTCAGGAAAGCCCCATACCCTGTTCTTCGAACCAAAGCCTCTGAGGAGTGACACCTGGAAACCAAAGCAAGAGTTGAGACTACGGCCTAAAGGCCTGTCCGGCTCAACCTTCTATCTCTGTTGTCATCTGTGTGCATGCATTCATGGATGTAGCTGCTCAGCTTGTGTCCGAATGCCCCTGTGAGTCCAGTGAGGCTCCCAGTAGTGGGATGTCCTCGGAGGCCTTGAGGTTTCTCATATTCTGGAGGTGTGTGGCCAAAGGAATGGACACAGTTTCCCAGGAGAGAGCAGGCACGGCCCTGTGGTATGGCTCCGGAGGACCCAGCCTAGAGGCTCTGTTTGCCAGGGCTGTGGGGACAGATGTCTGAAAAAGCAAACTTGGCTCAGCTAGGGGCCAATGTAATGGCAGGCCTGATCTCTAGTCCGTGAGGGGAGATCCTCTGGAAATCAAAGTAGGGCAAGTGGGAGGCAGTCACTCAGGATTTTGTCTCTGGGTGTTACGTTTACAGTGTCCGGTCAGGGTAGGGGTTGTCTCAGAGGCCGAGGAAGAGCCTTCCTCTCAGGGGATTGTCCAAGCTCCCAAGTGTTTGTGTTCATTCTGTGGGAATGAAGAGTACTGTTTTCTGCCACAGGGGACCCCCCAGGAGAGGGACTCTAGAGCACAGCAGTGGGTTCCCTCAACTGGAATACACACCATCTAGTTAGTCCTGGGTGCCTATGGGCATGGCAAGCCACATATGCGGGCTCTTGGTCCAGTCACTGAGAGGCGTTACTTGAATAAGGTACTCACGCTGAGGGTCACAATGTGTGTTTGTGCCCAAGGCGGCCCTCACGCTTGGGCGTGGCCTCATGGGCCATGCCGTTTTCTCCTACACTGAAGGTTTGACTCACTGCCAGCAGCAAGGTTTCTTGCCAGGGGGAAGGAGGGGTTCTGACTTGTGCATCAGGTTCCCCCCTGTGCAGGGATTGGAGATAAGGTCTAGGTTCCGATGACTGAAAACCCAGGTTGGGAATGGATGGTGGCCTAAGGCAGTGGCGGGTCCAATGTGCTGGGTGTGCAGCCAGCTGTGTCGGTGTCTGTTGGAAGGTCTGGGCTCAGGCTATTTGCGACAGAGCATCACTGTTTAAGGTAGCCTAGGCAATTGGGGTGTTGCCGAGGGCCAAGCAGTTTGATCCTCATTTGGGGTTTCTGGGCAGCGCCATAGACAATGTTTTTCTCTTGGGAGGCAGGCACAGTGCTTCATTGTAGCCCCAGAATCCCCAGAAGGGAGGGTTTGTGGGCCAGGAGTGTGAGGACGGAAGTCTGAAAACACAAGCTAGTGTGAGGATTGGAACCAAGGGCAGAGCAGGCCCACTCTGCAGAGGCTGAATCAAAATCTCCTGCATCTGAAGTCAGGCTGAGGATTAGACGTTGGCTAAGGCTGGAGTATGTGTCCATGATGGCACCTTCATGAAGTGGGGGCCTCATGAGGCCAAGGAAGTTTTCCCACGCTGAGTTTGGAGGTTGCCCCAAACCACAAGGTTTCCTTCTGCGGGACATTCGAGTCCTGTTGCATGGCTCCAGGACATACCATATGGAAGGACTGGAGAGCAGGGTTCGAAGGATGGATCCCTGTACAGCATGCCTCGCATTCCCATTGGCTATTAGCGACAAGATATGTTTGATCTGCTGCCTCTGGAACACGCGACCCAGGGGGCTGAGTTGAAATGGCCTCTCCTGAGGATGCGTCATAATGTGCGTTTGGGTCCATGGAGACCTTGGAATGTGCTGGTTGTTCAGTGGCCCTGCGGAACTCTCCTACCTGAAGTGTTGGATACATCCCAGTAAGAAAGCTGCCCATGTGGAGATGAGAGATGTTTGGTTTGGTGCCTCAGAAAAGCCCCATGTGCTGGTCTACGAAAACAGTCCTCTGAGAACGGAAACATGGAAACCAAAGCTAAGGTTCAGATTAGGGCCTGGGGGCCTGTCCATTTCAACCTTCTGTCTCTGGGGACACTGTCTGAGAGTCTAAGTGGAGATAGTTGCTCCGCTGGTGTCAGAGAGCCCCTCTTAGTCCAGGGGGGCCTACACTATTGATGGCCTCAGGGGCCTTGGAGCTTTTCCCTAACCTGTAGTGTTGTGGTCAATGGATTGGGCACACTTTCCTTGGAGAGGGCAGGCACAATCTTTCGCTGTGGCCCTAGAGGCCCTAGCCTGGAGGTGTGTGGGTCCAGGCTGTGGGCACAGAAGTCTGAATACACAAACTCAGCATAGGAGTGGCGCCTAGGGTATGGCAGGCCGGATGTACAGCCCGAGAGGGAGCTCCTGGGCCTCTGAAACAAGGGCGAGTGGGAGGCGTTCCTTCAGGCTTTTGTCTCTGGATGTTGTGTCCGGGATAGCCGTGGATTGGAGCGGTGGCCTCAGGTACTGTGGACGAGTATCCCTCTCTGGGGATTTGTCCCAGCTCCCAAGAGATTGGGGTCATTTTGTGGGAAGGGTGGAGTCGTGTTGTCTGGCTCATGGGTCTCTCCAAGAAAGGGATTCCAGAGCAGAGCTCCAGGTACGGGCGGGGCGACTGGAAAATTCAAACCGTGGTGAGGATTGGGTGCATAGGGGCTTGGCAAGCCCCATATGTGGGCTCTTGGTCCAGGCCCTGACAGGCCTTTCTTTGACATGGGGCTCATGCTGAGGATCACAGTGTGAATTTGTGCCCAAGCAGCACTCAAGTTTGGGCGTGGCATCAGGGGCCATGAAGGTTTCTCCCACCCTGAAGGTGTGACTCCATGCCAAGAGCAAGCTTGACAGCCATGGGGAAGGAGGAGTTCTGTTTTGTGCTTGCTATACCCAGCTGTGTGGAGAATTGATATAATGTCTAGGTTCAGATATCTGAAAACCAAGGTTAGGATGAGGTGACGGCATAAGACCATGGCGTGTCCGAAGTGCTGGGTGTGCGGCCAGCTGTCTCCTTGTCTGTCTGGACGTCTGGCTTCAGGCTGTGTCAGGCAGAGCATGAGTGCCCAGAGCAGCATATCCAGTTCGGGTACCGTCGAGGCCCGAGCAGGTTGATCCTCATCTGGGTTTTCTGGAGAGCCCCACAGGGAAACGTTTTTCTTCCGTTGGGCAGACACTGGGCTGGGTTTTGGTTCCGGAGTTCCTAGTCCGGAGGGCTTGTTTGCCAGGAGTGTGAGGAAGGAAGTCTGAAAACACAAGCTAGCGTGAGGTTTGGGACCGAGGTCACGGCATGCCCACTCTGCAGAGGCTGAATCGGGATCTCCTGCACTGAGGTCATGTCAACTATGAGACGTGCCTCAGGCTAGAGTTCTTGTCCAGCATGGCCACTTCCTGAAGGGTGTGGGGGATTCATGAGGCCAGAAAGTTTTGCCTACGATGGGATTTGTGAACGGCTCCAAAACTGAAGGTTACCTTCTGCACGACAGTCGAGTCCTATTGGATGGTTCCAAGAGGCCCCATATGGAAAGACTCGAGAGCAGGTGTCTAAGCATGGATGCCTGGGAACGCCACCTCATATTCCCACTCTTTAGTCAGGACAAGGCAGGCTCAATCTGCGGGCTCCTGGGTGAGCTACCCAGAGGGGAGAGTTGAAATGGACTCTCCTGAAGATGAGTCCTACTGTGGCTTGGTGGCCTGGGAGACCTTGGAATGTGGAGGTGGCTCAGGGACTCTGCAGGATTCTCCAACATGAGGTGTTTGACACGGCTCCAACAAGGAAACTTCCCATGTGGAGACGAGAGGAGTTCTGTTCCGTGCCTCAGGAAAGCCCCATACCCTGTTCTTCGAACCAAAGCCTCTGAGGAGTGACACCTGGAAACCAAAGCAAGAGTTGAGACTACGGCCTAAAGGCCTGTCCGGCTCAACCTTCTATCTCTGTTGTCATCTGTGTGCATGCATTCATGGATGTAGCTGCTCAGCTTGTGTCCGAATGCCCCTGTGAGTCCAGTGAGGCTCCCAGTAGTGGGATGTCCTCGGAGGCCTTGAGGTTTCTCATATTCTGGAGGTGTGTGGCCAAAGGAATGGACACAGTTTCCCAGGAGAGAGCAGGCACGGCCCTGTGGTATGGCTCCGGAGGACCCAGCCTAGAGGCTCTGTTTGCCAGGGCTGTGGGGACAGATGTCTGAAAAAGCAAACTTGGCTCAGCTAGGGGCCAATGTAATGGCAGGCCTGATCTCTAGTCCGTGAGGGGAGATCCTCTGGAAATCAAAGTAGGGCAAGTGGGAGGCAGTCACTCAGGATTTTGTCTCTGGGTGTTACGTTTACAGTGTCCGGTCAGGGTAGGGGTTGTCTCAGAGGCCGAGGAAGAGCCTTCCTCTCAGGGGATTGTCCAAGCTCCCAAGTGTTTGTGTTCATTCTGTGGGAATGAAGAGTACTGTTTTCTGCCACAGGGGACCCCCCAGGAGAGGGACTCTAGAGCACAGCAGTGGGTTCCCTCAACTGGAATACACACCATCTAGTTAGTCCTGGGTGCCTATGGGCATGGCAAGCCACATATGCGGGCTCTTGGTCCAGTCACTGAGAGGCGTTACTTGAATAAGGTACTCACGCTGAGGGTCACAATGTGTGTTTGTGCCCAAGGCGGCCCTCACGCTTGGGCGTGGCCTCATGGGCCATGCCGTTTTCTCCTACACTGAAGGTTTGACTCACTGCCAGCAGCAAGGTTTCTTGCCAGGGGGAAGGAGGGGTTCTGACTTGTGCATCAGGTTCCCCCCTGTGCAGGGATTGGAGATAAGGTCTAGGTTCCGATGACTGAAAACCCAGGTTGGGAATGGATGGTGGCCTAAGGCAGTGGCGGGTCCAATGTGCTGGGTGTGCAGCCAGCTGTGTCGGTGTCTGTTGGAAGGTCTGGGCTCAGGCTATTTGCGACAGAGCATCACTGTTTAAGGTAGCCTAGGCAATTGGGGTGTTGCCGAGGGCCAAGCAGTTTGATCCTCATTTGGGGTTTCTGGGCAGCGCCATAGACAATGTTTTTCTCTTGGGAGGCAGGCACAGTGCTTCATTGTAGCCCCAGAATCCCCAGAAGGGAGGGTTTGTGGGCCAGGAGTGTGAGGACGGAAGTCTGAAAACACAAGCTAGTGTGAGGATTGGAACCAAGGGCAGAGCAGGCCCACTCTGCAGAGGCTGAATCAAAATCTCCTGCATCTGAAGTCAGGCTGAGGATTAGACGTTGGCTAAGGCTGGAGTATGTGTCCATGATGGCACCTTCATGAAGTGGGGGCCTCATGAGGCCAAGGAAGTTTTCCCACGCTGAGTTTGGAGGTTGCCCCAAACCACAAGGTTTCCTTCTGCGGGACATTCGAGTCCTGTTGCATGGCTCCAGGACATACCATATGGAAGGACTGGAGAGCAGGGTTCGAAGGATGGATCCCTGTACAGCATGCCTCGCATTCCCATTGGCTATTAGCGACAAGATATGTTTGATCTGCTGCCTCTGGAACACGCGACCCAGGGGGCTGAGTTGAAATGGCCTCTCCTGAGGATGCGTCATAATGTGCGTTTGGGTCCATGGAGACCTTGGAATGTGCTGGTTGTTCAGTGGCCCTGCGGAACTCTCCTACCTGAAGTGTTGGATACATCCCAGTAAGAAAGCTGCCCATGTGGAGATGAGAGATGTTTGGTTTGGTGCCTCAGAAAAGCCCCATGTGCTGGTCTACGAAAACAGTCCTCTGAGAACGGAAACATGGAAACCAAAGCTAAGGTTCAGATTAGGGCCTGGGGGCCTGTCCATTTCAACCTTCTGTCTCTGGGGACACTGTCTGAGAGTCTAAGTGGAGATAGTTGCTCCGCTGGTGTCAGAGAGCCCCTCTTAGTCCAGGGGGGCCTACACTATTGATGGCCTCAGGGGCCTTGGAGCTTTTCCCTAACCTGTAGTGTTGTGGTCAATGGATTGGGCACACTTTCCTTGGAGAGGGCAGGCACAATCTTTCGCTGTGGCCCTAGAGGCCCTAGCCTGGAGGTGTGTGGGTCCAGGCTGTGGGCACAGAAGTCTGAATACACAAACTCAGCATAGGAGTGGCGCCTAGGGTATGGCAGGCCGGATGTACAGCCCGAGAGGGAGCTCCTGGGCCTCTGAAACAAGGGCGAGTGGGAGGCGTTCCTTCAGGCTTTTGTCTCTGGATGTTGTGTCCGGGATAGCCGTGGATTGGAGCGGTGGCCTCAGGTACTGTGGACGAGTATCCCTCTCTGGGGATTTGTCCCAGCTCCCAAGAGATTGGGGTCATTTTGTGGGAAGGGTGGAGTCGTGTTGTCTGGCTCATGGGTCTCTCCAAGAAAGGGATTCCAGAGCAGAGCTCCAGGTACGGGCGGGGCGACTGGAAAATTCAAACCGTGGTGAGGATTGGGTGCATAGGGGCTTGGCAAGCCCCATATGTGGGCTCTTGGTCCAGGCCCTGACAGGCCTTTCTTTGACATGGGGCTCATGCTGAGGATCACAGTGTGAATTTGTGCCCAAGCAGCACTCAAGTTTGGGCGTGGCATCAGGGGCCATGAAGGTTTCTCCCACCCTGAAGGTGTGACTCCATGCCAAGAGCAAGCTTGACAGCCATGGGGAAGGAGGAGTTCTGTTTTGTGCTTGCTATACCCAGCTGTGTGGAGAATTGATATAATGTCTAGGTTCAGATATCTGAAAACCAAGGTTAGGATGAGGTGACGGCATAAGACCATGGCGTGTCCGAAGTGCTGGGTGTGCGGCCAGCTGTCTCCTTGTCTGTCTGGACGTCTGGCTTCAGGCTGTGTCAGGCAGAGCATGAGTGCCCAGAGCAGCATATCCAGTTCGGGTACCGTCGAGGCCCGAGCAGGTTGATCCTCATCTGGGTTTTCTGGAGAGCCCCACAGGGAAACGTTTTTCTTCCGTTGGGCAGACAATGGGCTGGGTTTTGGTTCCGGAGTTCCTAGTCCGGAGGGCTTGTTTGCCAGGAGTGTGAGGAAGGAAGTCTGAAAACACAAGCTAGCGTGAGGTTTGGGACCGAGGTCACGGCATGCCCACTCTGCAGAGGCTGAATCGGGATCTCCTGCACTGAGGTCATGTCAACTATGAGACGTGCCTCAGGCTAGAGTTCTTGTCCAGCATGGCCACTTCCTGAAGGGTGTGGGGGATTCATGAGGCCAGAAAGTTTTGCCTACGATGGGATTTGTGAACGGCTCCAAAACTGAAGGTTACCTTCTGCACGACAGTCGAGTCCTATTGGATGGTTCCAAGAGGCCCCATATGGAAAGACTCGAGAGCAGGTGTCTAAGCATGGATGCCTGGGAACGCCACCTCATATTCCCACTCTTTAGTCAGGACAAGGCAGGCTCAATCTGCGGGCTCCTGGGTGAGCTACCCAGAGGGGAGAGTTGAAATGGACTCTCCTGAAGATGAGTCCTACTGTGGCTTGGTGGCCTGGGAGACCTTGGAATGTGGAGGTGGCTCAGGGACTCTGCAGGATTCTCCAACATGAGGTGTTTGACACGGCTCCAACAAGGAAACTTCCCATGTGGAGACGAGAGGAGTTCTGTTCCGTGCCTCAGGAAAGCCCCATACCCTGTTCTTCGAACCAAAGCCTCTGAGGAGTGACACCTGGAAACCAAAGCAAGAGTTGAGACTACGGCCTAAAGGCCTGTCCGGCTCAACCTTGTATCTCTGTTGTCATCTGTGTGCATGCATTCATGGATGTAGCTGCTCAGCTTGTGTCCGAATGCCCCTGTGAGTCCAGTGAGGCTCCCAGTAGTGGGATGTCCTCGGAGGCCTTGAGGTTTCTCATATTCTGGAGGTGTGTGGCCAAAGGAATGGACACAGTTTCCCAGGAGAGAGCAGGCACGGCCCTGTGGTATGGCTCCGGAGGACCCAGCCTAGAGGCTCTGTTTGCCAGGGCTGTGGGGACAGATGTCTGAAAAAGCAAACTTGGCTCAGCTAGGGGCCAATGTAATGGCAGGCCTGATCTCTAGTCCGTGAGGGGAGATCCTCTGGAAATCAAAGTAGGGCAAGTGGGAGGCAGTCACTCAGGATTTTGTCTCTGGGTGTTACGTTTACAGTGTCCGGTCAGGGTAGGGGTTGTCTCAGAGGCCGAGGAAGAGCCT
The DNA here is from genome assembly GCF_964662115.1 of Mustela nivalis. Lineage (NCBI taxonomy): Eukaryota > Metazoa > Chordata > Mammalia > Carnivora > Mustelidae > Mustela > Mustela nivalis. Next base: position 1,034,652 of record NW_028136552.1, on the reverse strand, counting down.
TCCTCTCAGGGGATTGTCCAAGCTCCCAAGTGTTTGTGTTCATTCTGTGGGAATGAAGAGTACTGTTTTCTGCCACAGGGGACCCCCCAGGAGAGGGACTCTAGAGCACAGCAGTGGGTTCCCTCAACTGGAATACACACCATCTAGTTAGTCCTGGGTGCCTATGGGCATGGCAAGCCACATATGCGGGCTCTTGGTCCAGTCACTGAGAGGCGTTACTTGAATAAGGTACTCACGCTGAGGGTCACAATGTGTGTTTGTGCCCAAGGCGGCCCTCACGCTTGGGCGTGGCCTCATGGGCCATGCCGTTTTCTCCTACACTGAAGGTTTGACTCACTGCCAGCAGCAAGGTTTCTTGCCAGGGGGAAGGAGGGGTTCTGACTTGTGCATCAGGTTCCCCCCTGTGCAGGGATTGGAGATAAGGTCTAGGTTCCGATGACTGAAAACCCAGGTTGGGAATGGATGGTGGCCTAAGGCAGTGGCGGGTCCAATGTGCTGGGTGTGCAGCCAGCTGTGTCGGTGTCTGTTGGAAGGTCTGGGCTCAGGCTATTTGCGACAGAGCATCACTGTTTAAGGTAGCCTAGGCAATTGGGGTGTTGCCGAGGGCCAAGCAGTTTGATCCTCATTTGGGGTTTCTGGGCAGCGCCATAGACAATGTTTTTCTCTTGGGAGGCAGGCACAGTGCTTCATTGTGGCCCCAGAATTCCCAGTAGGGAGGGTTTGTGGGCCAGGAGTGTGAGGACGGAAGTCTGAAAACACAAGCTAGTGTGAGGATTGGAACCAAGGGCAGAGCAGGCCCACTCTGCAGAGGCTGAATCAAAATCTCCTGCATCTGAAGTCAGGCTGAGGATCAGACGTTGGCTGAGGCTGGAGTATGTGTCCATGATGGCACCTTCATGAAGTGGGGGCCTCATGAGGCCAAGGAAGTTTTCCCACGCTGAGTTTGGAGGTTGCCCCAAACCACAAGGTTTCCTTCTGCGGGACATTCGAGTCCTGTTGCATGGCTCCAGGACATACCATATGGAAGGACTGGAGAGCAGGGTTCGAAGGATGGATCCCTGTACAGCATGCCTCGCATTCCCATTGGCTATTAGCGACAAGATATGTTTGATCTGCTGCCTCTGGAACACGCGACCCAGGGGGCTGAGTTGAAATGGCCTCTCCTGAGGATGCGTCATAATGTGCGTTTGGGTCCATGGAGACCTTGGAATGTGCTGGTTGTTCAGTGGCCCTGCGGAACTCTCCTACCTGAAGTGTTTGATACATCCCAGTAAGAAAGCTGCCCATGTGGAGATGAGAGATGTTTGGTTTGGTGCCTCAGAAAAGCCCCATGTGCTGGTCTACGAAAACAGTCCTCTGAGAACGGAAACATGGAAACCAAAGCTAAGGTTCAGATTAGGGCCTGGGGGCCTGTCCATTTCAACCTTCTGTCTCTGGGGACACTGTCTGAGAGTCTAAGTGGAGATAGTTGCTCCGCTGGTGTCACAGAGCCCCTCTTAGTCCAGGGGGGCCTACACTATTGATGGCCTCAGGGGCCTTGGAGCTTTTCCCTAACCTGTAGTGTTGTGGTCAATGGATTGGGCACACTTTCCTTGGAGAGGGCAGGCACAATCTTTCGCTGTGGCCCTAGAGGCCCTAGCCTGGAGGTGTGTGGGTCCAGGCTGTGGGCACAGAAGTCTGAATACACAAACTCAGCTTAGGAGTGGCGCCTAGGGTATGGCAGGCCGGATGTACAGCCCGAGAGGGAGCTCCTGGGCCTCTGAAACAAGGGCGAGAGGGAGGCGTTCCTTCAGGCTTTTGTCTCTGGATGTTGTGTCCGGGATAGCCGTGGATTGGAGCGGTGGCCTCAGGTACTGTGGACGAGTATCCCTCTCTGGGGATTTGTCCCAGCTCCCAAGAGATTGGGGTCATTTTGTGGGAAGGGTGGAGTCGTGTTGTCTGGCTCATGGGTCTCTCCAAGAAAGGGATTCCAGAGCAGAGCTCCAGGTACGGGCGGGGCGACTGGAAAATTCAAACCGTGGTGAGGATTGGGTGCATAGGGGCTTGGCAAGCCCCATATGTGGGCTCTTGGTCCAGGCCCTGACAGGCCTTTCTTTGACATGGGGCTCATGCTGAGGATCACAGTGTGAATTTGTGCCCAAGCAGCACTCAAGTTTGGGCGTGGCATCAGGGGCCATGAAGGTTTCTCCCACCCTGAAGGTGTGACTCCATGCCAAGAGCAAGCTTGACAGCCATGGGGAAGGAGGAGTTCTGTTTTGTGCTTGCTATACCCAGCTGTGTGGAGAATTGATATAATGTCTAGGTTCAGATATCTGAAAACCAAGGTTAGGATGAGGTGACGGCATAAGACCATGGCGTGTCCGAAGTGCTGGGTGTGCGGCCAGCTGTCTCCTTGTCTGTCTGGACGTCTGGCTTCAGGCTGTGTCAGGCAGAGCATGAGTGCCCAGAGCAGCCTATCCAGTTCGGGTACCGTCGAGGCCCGAGCAGGTTGATCCTCATCTGGGTTTTCTGGAGAGCCCCACAGGGAAACGTTTTTCTTCCGTTGGGCAGACACTGGGCTGGGTTTTGGTTCCGGAGTTCCTAGTCCGGAGGGCTTGTTTGCCAGGAGTGTGAGGAAGGAAGTCTGAAAACACAAGCTAGCGTGAGGTTTGGGACCGAGGTCACGGCATGCCCACTCTGCAGAGGCTGAATCGGGATCTCCTGCACTGAGGTCATGTCAACTATGAGACGTGCCTCAGGCTAGAGTTCTTGTCCAGCATGGCCTCTTCCTGAAGGGTGTGGGGGATTCATGAGGCCAGAAAGTTTTGCCTACGATGGGATTTGTGAACGGCTCCAAAACTGAAGGTTACCTTCTGCACGACAGTCGAGTCCTATTGGATGGTTCCAAGAGGCCCCATATGGAAAGACTCGAGAGCAGGTGTCTAAGCATGGATGCCTGGGAACGCCACCTCATATTCCGACTCTTTATTCAGGACAAAGCAGGCTCAATCTGCGGGCTCCTGGGTGAGCTACCCAGAGGGGAGAGTTGAAATGGACTCTCCTGAAGATGAGTCCTACTGTGGCTTGGTGTCCTGGGAGACCTTGGAATGTGGAGGTGGCTCAGGGACTCTGCAGGATTCTCCAACATGAGGTGTTTGACACGGCTCCAACAAGGAAACTTCCCATGTGGAGACGAGAGGAGTTCTGTTCCGTGCCTCAGGAAAGCCCCATACCCTGTTCTTCGAACCAAAGCCTCTGAGGAGTGACACCTGGAAACCAAAGCAAGAGTTGAGACTACGGCCTAAAGGCCTGTCCGGCTCAACCTTCTATCTCTGTTGTCATCTGTGTGCATGCATTCATGGATGTAGCTGCTCAGCTTGTGTCCGAATGCCCCTGTGAGTCCAGTGAGGCTCCCAGTAGTGGGATGTCCTCGGAGGCCTTGAGGTTTCTCATATTCTGGAAGTGTGTGGCCAAAGGAATGGACACAGTTTCCCAGGAGAGAGCAGGCACGGCCCTGTGGTATGGCTCCAGAGGACCCAGCCTAGAGGCTCTGTTTGCCAGGGCTGTGGGGACAGATGTCTGAAAAAGCAAACTTGGCTCAGCTAGGGGCCAATGTAATGGCAGGCCTGATCTCTAGTCCGTGAGGGGAGATCCTCTGGAAATCAAAGTAGGGCAAGTGGGAGGCAGTCACTCAGGATTTTGTCTCTGGGTGTTGTGTTTACAGTGTCCGGTCAGGGTAGGGGTTGTCTCAGAGGCCGAGGAAGAGCCTTCCTCTCAGGGGATTGTCCAAGCTCCCAAGTGTTTGTGTTCATTCTGTGGGAATGAAGAGTACTGTTTTCTGCCACAGGGGACCCCCCAGGAGAGGGACTCTAGAGCACAGCAGTGGGTTCCCTCAACTGGAATACACACCATCTAGTTAGTCCTGGGTGCCTATGGGCATGGCAAGCCACATATGCGGGCTCTTGGTCCAGTCACTGAGAGGCGTTACTTGAATAAGGTACTCACGCTGAGGGTCACAATGTGTGTTTGTGCCCAAGGCGGCCCTCACGCTTGGGCGTGGCCTCATGGGCCATGCCGTTTTCTCCTACACTGAAGGTTTGACTCACTGCCAGCAGCAAGGTTTCTTGCCAGGGGGAAGGAGGGGTTCTGACTTGTGCATCAGGTTCCCCCCTGTGCAGGGATTGGAGATAAGGTCTAGGTTCCGATGACTGAAAACCCAGGTTGGGAATGGATGGTGGCCTAAGGCAGTGGCGGGTCCAATGTGCTGGGTGTGCAGCCAGCTGTGTCGGTGTCTGTTGGAAGGTCTGGGCTCAGGCTATTTGCGACAGAGCATCACTGTTTAAGGTAGCCTATGCAATTGGGGTGTTGCCGAGGGCCAAGCAGTTTGATCCTCATTTGGGGTTTCTGGGCAGCGCCACAGACAATGTTTTTCTCTTGGGAGGCAGGCACAGTGCTTCATTGTGGCCCCAGAATTCCCAGTAGGGAGGGTTTGTGGGCCAGGAGTGTGAGGACGGAAGTCTGAAAACACAAGCTAGTGTGAGGATTGGAACCAAGGGCAGAGCAGGCCCACTCTGCAGAGGCTGAATCAAAATCTCCTGCATCTGAAGTCAGGCTGAGGATCAGACGTTGGCTGAGGCTGGAGTATGTGTCCATGATGGCACCTTCATGAAGTGGGGGCCTCATGAGGCCAAGGAAGTTTTCCCACGCTGAGTTTGGAGGTTGCCCCAAACCACAAGGTTTCCTTCTGCGGGACATTCGAGTCCTGTTGCATGGCTCCAGGACATACCATATGGAAGGACTGGAGAGCAGGGTTCGAAGGATGGATCCCTGTACAGCATGCCTCGCATTCCCATTGGCTATTAGCGACAAGATATGTTTGATCTGCTGCCTCTGGAACACGCGACCCAGGGGGCTGAGTTGAAATGGCCTCTCCTGAGGATGCGTCATAATGTGCGTTTGGGTCCATGGAGACCTTGGAATGTGCTGGTTGTTCAGTGGCCCTGCGGAACTCTCCTACCTGAAGTGTTTGATACATCCCAGTAAGAAAGCTGCCCATGTGGAGATGAGAGATGTTTGGTTTGGTGCCTCAGAAAAGCCCCATGTGCTGGTCTACGAAAACAGTCCTCTGAGAACGGAAACATGGAAACCAAAGCTAAGGTTCAGATTAGGGCCTGGGGGCCTGTCCATTTCAACCTTCTGTCTCTGGGGACACTGTCTGAGAGTCTAAGTGGAGATAGTTGCTCCGCTGGTGTCAGAGAGCCCCTCTTAGTCCAGGGGGGACTACACTATTGATGGCCTCAGGGGCCTTGGAGCTTTTCCCTAACCTGTAGTGTTGTGGTCAATGGATTGGGCACACTTTCCTTGGAGAGGGCAGGCACAATCTTTCGCTGTGGCCCTAGAGGCCCTAGCCTGGAGGTGTGTGGGTCCAGGCTGTGGGCACAGAAGTCTGAATAAACAAACTCAGCTTAGGAGTGGCGCCTAGGGTATGGCAGGCCGGATGTACAGCCCGAGAGGGAGCTCCTGGGCCTCTGAAACAAGGGCGAGTGGGAGGCGTTCCTTCAGGCTTTTGTCTCTGGATGTTGTGTCCGGGATAGCCGTGGATTGGAGCGGTGGCCTCAGGTACTGTGGACGAGTATCCCTCTCTGGGGATTTGTCCCAGCTCCCAAGAGTTTGGGGTCATTTTGTGGGAAGGGTGGAGTTGTGTTGTCTGGCTCATGGGTCTCTCCAAGAAAGGGATTCCAGAGCAGAGCTCCAGGTACGGGCGGGGCGACTGGAAAATTCAAACCGTGGTGAGGATTGGGTGCATAGGGGCTTGGCAAGCCCCATATGTGGGCTCTTGGTCCAGGCCCTGACAGGCCTTTCATTGACATGGGGCTCATGCTGAGGATCACAGTGTGAATTTGTGCCTAAGCAGCACTCAAGTTTGGGCGTGGCATCAGGGGCCATGAAGGTTTCTCCCACCCTGAAGGTGTGACTCCATGCCAAGAGCAAGCTTGACAGCCATGGGGAAGGAGGAGTTCTGTTTTGTGCTTGCTATACCCAGCTGTGTGGAGAATTGATATAATGTCTAGGTTCAGATATCTGAAAACCAAGGTTAGGATGAGGTGACGGCATAAGACCATGGCGTGTCCGAAGTGCTGGGTGTGCGGCCAGCTGTCTCCTTGTCTGTCTGGACGTCTGGCTTCAGGCTGTGTCAGGCAGAGCATGAGTGCCCAGAGCAGCCTATCCAGTTCGGGTACCGTCGAGGCCCGAGCAGGTTGATCCTCATCTGGGTTTTCTGGAGAGCCCCACAGGGAAACGTTTTTCTTCCGTTGGGCAGACACTGGGCTGGGTTTTGGTTCCGGAGTTCCTAGTCCGGAGGGCTTGTTTGCCAGGAGTGTGAGGAAGGAAGTCTGAAAACACAAGCTAGCGTGAGGTTTGGGACCGAGGTCACGGCATGCCCACTCTGCAGAGGCTGAATCGGGATCTCCTGCACTGAGGTCATGTCAACTATGAGACGTGCCTCAGGCTAGAGTTCTTGTCCAGCATGGCCTCTTCCTGAAGGGTGTGGGGGCTTCATGAGGCCAGAAAGTTTTGCCTACGATGGGATTTGTGAACGGCTCCAAAACTGAAGGTTACCTTCTGCACGACAGTCGAGTCCTATTGGATGGTTCCAAGAGGCCCCATATGGAAAGACTCGAGAGCAGGTGTCTAAGCATGGATGCCTGGGAACGCCACCTCATATTCCCACTCTTTAGTCAGGACAAGGCAGGCTCAATCTGCGGGCTCCTGGGTGAGCTACCCAGAGGGGAGAGTTGAAATGGACTCTCCTGAAGATGAGTCCTACTGTGGCTTGGTGGCCTGGGAGACCGTGGAATGTGGAGGTGGCTCAGGGACTCTGCAGGATTCTCCAACATGAGGTGTTTGACACGGCTCCAACAAGGAAACTTCCCATGTGGAGACGAGAGTTCTGTTCCGTGCCTCAGGAAAGCCCCTTACCCTGTTCTTCGAACCAAAGCCTCTGAGGAGTGACACCTGGAAACCAAAGCAAGAGTTGAGACTACGGCCTAAAGGCCTGTCCGGCTCAACCTTCTATCTCTGTTGTCATCTGTGTGCATGCATTCATGGATGTAGCTGCTCAGCTTGTGTCCGAATGCCCCTGTGAGTCCAGTGAGGCTCCCAGTAGTGGGATGTCCTCGGAGGCCTTGAGGTTTCTCATATTCTGGAGGTGTGTGGCCAAAGGAATGGACACAGTTTCCCAGGAGAGAGCAAGCACGGTCCTGTGGTATGGCTCCAGAGGACCCAGCCTAGAGGCTCTGTTTGCCAGGGCTGTGGGGACAGATGTCTGAAAAAGCAAACTTGGCTCAGCTAGGGGCCAATGTAATGGCAGGCCTGATCTCTAGTCCGTGAGGGGAGATCCTCTGGAAATCAAAGTAGGGCAAGTGGGAGGCAGTCACTCAGGATTTTGTCTCTGAGTGTTGCGTTTACAGTGTCCGGTCAGGGTAGGGGTTGTCTCAGAGGCCGAGGAAGAGCCTTCCTCTCAGGGGATTGTCCAAGCTCCCAAGTGTTTGTGTTCATTCTGTGGGAATGAAGAGTACTGTTTTCTGCCACAGGGGACCCCCCAGGAGAGGGACTCTAGAGCACAGCAGTGGGTTCCCTCAACTGGAATACACACCATCTAGTTAGTCCTGGGTGCCTATGGGCATGGCAAGCCTCATATGCGGGCTCTTGGTCCAGTCACTGAGAGGCGTTACTTGAATAAGGTACTCACGCTGAGGGTCACAATGTGTGTTTGTGCCCAAGGCGGCCCTCACGCTTGGGCGTGGCCTCATGGGCCATGCCGTTTTCTCCTACACTGAAGGTTTGACTCACTGCCAGCAGCAAGGTTTCTTGCCAGGGGGAAGGAGGGGTTCTGACTTGTGCATCAGGTTCCCCCCTGTGCAGGGATTGGAGATAAGGTCTAGGTTCCGATGACTGAAAACCCAGGTTGGGAATGGATGGTGGCCTAAGGCAGTGGCGGGTCCAATGTGCTGGGTGTGCAGCCAGCTGTGTCGGTGTCTGTTGGAAGGTCTGGGCTCAGGCTATTTGCGACAGAGCATCACTGTTTAAGGTAGCCTAGGCAATTGGGGTGTTGCCGAGGGCCAAGCAGTTTGATCCTCATTTGGGGTTTCTGGGCAGCGCCATAGACAATGTTTTTCTCTTGGGAGGCAGGCACAGTGCTTCATTGTGGCCCCAGAATTCCCAGTAGGGAGGGTTTGTGGGCCAGGAGTGTGAGGACGGAAGTCTGAAAACACAAGCTAGTGTGAGGATTGGAGCCAAGGGCAGAGCAGGCCCACTCTGCAGAGGCTGAATCAAAATCTCCTGCATCTGAAGTCAGGCTGAGGATCAGACGTTGGCTGAGGCTGGAGTATGTGTCCATGATGGCACCTTCATGAAGTGGGGGCCTCATGAGGCCAAGGAAGTTTTCCCACGCTGAGTTTGGAGGTTGCCCCAAACCACAAGGTTTCCTTCTGCGGGACATTCGAGTCCTGTTGCATGGCTCCAGGACATACCATATGGAAGGACTGGAGAGCAGGGTTCGAAGGATGGATCCCTGTACAGCATGCCTCGCATTCCCATTGGCTATTAGCGACAAGATATGTTTGATCTGCTGCCTCTGGAACACGCGACCCAGGGGGCTGAGTTGAAATGGCCTCTCCTGAGGATGCGTCATAATGTGCGTTTGGGTCCATGGAGACCTTGGAATATGCTGGTTGTTCAGTGGCCCTGCGGAACTCTCCTACCTGAAGTGTTTGATACATCCCAGTAAGAAAGCTGCCCATGTGGAGATGAGAGATGTTTGGTTTGGTGCCTCAGAAAAGCCCCATGTGCTGGTCTACGAAAACAGTCCTCTGAGAACGGAAACATGGAAACCAAAGCTAAGGTTCAGATTAGGGCCTGGGGGCCTGTCCATTTCAACCTTCTGTCTCTGGGGACACTGTCTGAGAGTCTAAGTGGAGATAGTTGCTCCGCTGGTGTCACAGAGCCCCTCTTAGTCCAGGGGGGCCTACACTATTGATGGCCTCAGGGGCCTTGGAGCTTTTCCCTAACCTGTAGTGTTGTGGTCAATGGATTGGGCACACTTTCCTTGGAGAGGGCAGGCACAATCTTTCGCTGTGGCCCTAGAGGCCCTAGCCTGGAGGTGTGTGGGTCCAGGCTGTGGGCACAGAAGTCTGAATACACAAACTCAGCTTAGGAGTGGCGCCTAGGGTATGGCAGGCCGGATGTACAGCCCGAGAGGGAGCTCCTGGGCCTCTGAAACAAGGGCGAGTGGGAGGCGTTCCTTCAGGCTTTTGTCTCTGGATGTTGTGTCCGGGATAGCCGTGGATTGGAGCGGTGGCCTCAGGTACTGTGGACGAGTATCCCTCTCTGGGGATTTGTCCCAGCTCCCAAGAGATTGGGGTCATTTTGTGGGAAGGGTGGAGTCGTGTTGTCTGGCTCATGGGTCTCTCCAAGAAAGGGATTCCAGAGCAGAGCTCCAGGTACGGGCGGGGCGACTGGAAAATTCAAACCGTGGTGAGGATTGGGTGCATAGGGGCTTGGCAAGCCCCATATGTGGGCTCTTGGTCCAGGCCCTGACAGGCCTTTCTTTGACATGGGGCTCATGCTGAGGATCACAGTGTGAATTTGTGCCCAAGCAGCACTCAAGTTTGGGCGTGGCATCAGGGGCCATGAAGGTTTCTCCCACCCTGAAGGTGTGACTCCATGCCAAGAGCAAGCTTGACAGCCATGGGGAAGGAGGAGTTCTGTTTTGTGCTTGCTATACCCAGCTGTGTGGAGAATTGATATAATGTCTAGGTTCAGATATCTGAAAACCAAGGTTAGGATGAGGTGACGGCATAAGACCATGGCGTGTCCGAAGTGCTGGGTGTGCGGCCAGCTGTCTCCTTGTCTGTCTGGACGTCTGGCTTCAGGCTGTGTCAGGCAGAGCATGAGTGCCCAGAGCAGCCTATCCAGTTCGGGTACCGTCGAGGCCCGAGCAGGTTGATCCTCATCTGGGTTTTCTGGAGAGCCCCACAGGGAAACGTTTTTCTTCCGTTGGGCAGACACTGGGCTGGGTTTTGGTTCCGGAGTTCCTAGTCCGGAGGGCTTGTTTGCCAGGAGTGTGAGGAAGGAAGTCTGAAAACACAAGCTAGCGTGAGGTTTGGGACCGAGGTCACGGCATGCCCACTCTGCAGAGGCTGAATCGGGATCTCCTGCACTGAGGTCATGTCAACTATGAGACGTGCCTCAGGCTAGAGTTCTTGTCCAGCATGGCCTCTTCCTGAAGGGTGTGGGGGCTTCATGAGGCCAGAAAGTTTTGCCTACGATGGGATTTGTGAACTGCTCCAAAACTGAAGGTTACCTTCTGCACGACAGTCGAGTCCTATTGGATGGTTCCAAGAGGCCCCATATGGAAAGACTCGAGAGCAGGTGTCTAAGCATGGATGCCTGGGAACGCCACCTCATATTCCCACTCTTTAGTCAGGACAAGGCAGGCTCAATCTGCGGGCTCCTGGGTGAGCTACCCAGAGGGGAGAGTTGAAATGGACTCTCCTGAAGATGAGTCCTACTGTGGCTTGGTGTCCTGGGAGACCTTGGAATGTGGAGGTGGCTCAGGGACTCTGCAGGATTCTCCAACATGAGGTGTTTGACACGGCTCCAACAAGGAAACTTCCCATGTGGAGACGAGAGGAGTTCTGTTCCGTGCCTCAGGAAAGCCCCATACCCTGTTCTTCGAACCAAAGCCTCTGAGGAGTGACACCTGGAAACCAAAGCAAGAGTTGAGACTACGGCCTAAAGGCCTGTCCGGCTCAACCTTCTATCTCTGTTGTCATCTGTGTGCATGCATTCATGGATGTAGCTGCTCAGCTTGTGTCCGAATGCCCCTGTGAGTCCAGTGAGGCTCCCAGTAGTGGGATGTCCTCGGAGGCCTTGAGGTTTCTCATATTCTGGAGGTGTGTGGCCAAAGGAATGGACACAGTTTCCCAGGAGAGAGCAGGCACGGCCCTGTGGTATGGCTCCAGAGGACCCAGCCTAGAGGCTCTGTTTGCCAGGGCTGTGGGGACAGATGTCTGAAAAAGCAAACTTGGCTCAGCTAAAGGCCAATGTAATGGCAGGCCTGATCTCTAGTCCGTGAGGGGAGATCCTCTGGAAATCAAAGTAGGGCAAGTGGGAGGCAGTCACTCAGGATTTTGTCTCTGGGTGTTGCGTTTACAGTGTCCGGTCAGGGTAGGGGTTGTCTCAGAGGCCGAGGAAGAGCCTTCCTCTCAGGGGATTGTCCAAGCTCCCAAGTGTTTGTGTTCATTCTGTGGGAATGAAGAGTACTGTTTTCTGCCACAGGGGACCCCCCAGGAGAGGGACTCTAGAGCACAGCAGTGGGTTCCCTCAACTGGAATACACACCATCTAGTTAGTCCTGGGTGCCTATGGGCATGGCAAGCCACATATGCGGGCTCTTGGTCCAGTCACTGAGAGGCGTTACTTGAATAAGGTACTCACGCTGAGAGTCACAATGTGTGTTTGTGCCCAAGGCGGCCCTCACGCTTGGGCGTGGCCTCATGGGCCATGCCGTTTTCTCCTACACTGAAGGTTTGACTCACTGCCAGCAGCAAGGTTTCTTGCCAGGGGGAAGGAGGGGTTCTGACTTGTGCATCAGGTTCCCCCCTGTGCAGGGATTGGAGATAAGATCTAGGTTCCGATGACTGAAAACCCAGGTTGGGAATGGATGGTGGCCTAAGGCAGTGGCGGGTCCAATGTGCTGGGTGTGCAGCCAGCTGTGTCGGTGTCTGTTGGAAGGTCTGGGCTCAGGCTATTTGCGACAGAGCATCACTGTTTAAGGTAGCCTATGCAATTGGGGTGTTGCCGAGGGCCAAGCAGTTTGATCCTCATTTGGGGTTTCTGGGCAGCGCCACAGACAATGTTTTTCTCTTGGGAGGCAGGCACAGTGCTTCATTGTGGCCCCAGAATTCCCAGTAGGGAGGGTTTGTGGGCCAGGAGTGTGAGGACGGAAGTCTGAAAACACAAGCTAGTGTGAGGATTGGAACCAAGGGCAGAGCAGGCCCACTCTGCAGAGGCTGAATCAAAATCTCCTGCATCTGAAGTCAGGCTGAGGATCAGACGTTGGCTGAGGCTGGAGTATGTGTCCATGATGGCACCTTCATGAAGTGGGGGCCTCATGAGGCCAAGGAAGTTTTCCCACGCTGAGTTTGGAGGTTGCCCCAAACCACAAGGTTTCCTTCTGCGGGACATTCGAGTCCTGTTGCATGGCTCCAGGACATACCATATGGAAGGACTGGAGAGCAGGGTTCGAAGGATGGATCCCAGTACAGCATGCCTCGCATTCCCATTGGCTATTAGCGACAAGATATGTTTGATCTGCTGCCTCTGGAACACGCGACCCAGGGGGCTGAGTTGAAATGGCCTCTCCTGAGGATGCGTCATAATGTGCGTTTGGGTCCATGGAGACCTTGGAATGTGCTGGTTGTTCAGTGGCCCTGCGGAACTCTCCTACCTGAAGTGTTTGATACATCCCAGTAAGAAAGCTGCCCATGTGGAGATGAGAGATGTTTGGTTTGGTGCCTCAGAAAAGCCCCATGTGCTGGTCTACGAAAACAGTCCTCTGAGAACGGAAACATGGAAACCAAAGCTAAGGTTCAGATTAGGGCCTGGGGGCCTGTCCATTTCAACCTTCTGTCTCTGGGGACACTGTCTGAGAGTCTAAGTGGAGATAGTTGCTCCGCTGGTGTCAGAGAGCCCCTCTTAGTCCAAGGGGGGCCTACACTATTGATGGCCTCAGGGGCCTTGGAGCTTTCTCCCTAACCTGTAGTGTTGTGGTCAATGGATTGGGCACACTTTCCTTGGAGAGGGCAGGCACAATCTTTCGCTGTGGCCCTAGAGGCCCTAGCCTGGAGGTGTGTGGGTCCAGGCTGTGGGCACAGAAGTCTGAATACACAAACTCAGCTTAGGAGTGGCGCCTAGGGTATGGCAGGCCGGATGTACAGCCCGAGAGGGAGCTCCTGGGCCTCTGAAACAAGGGCGAGTGGGAGGCGTTCCTTCAGGCTTTTGTCTCTGGATGTTGTGTCCGGGATAGCCGTGGATTGGAGCGGTGGCCTCAGGTACTGTGGACGAGTATCCCTCTCTGGGGATTTGTCCCAGCTCCCAAGAGTTTGGGGTCATTTTGTGGGAAGGGTGGAGTCGTGTTGTCTGGCTCATGGGTCTCTCCAAGAAAGGGATTCCAGAGCAGAGCTCCAGGTACGGGCGGGGCGACTGGAAAATTCAAACCGTGGTGAGGATTGGGTGCATAGGGGCTTGGCAAGCCCCATATGTGGGCTCTTGGTCCAGGCCCTGACAGGCCTTTCTTTGACATGGGGCTCATGCTGAGGATCACAGTGTGAATTTGTGCCCAAGCAGCACTCAAGTTTGGGCGTGGCATCAGGGGCCATGAAGGTTTCTCCCACCCTGAAGGTGTGACTCCATGCCAAGAGCAAGCTTGACAGCCATGGGGAAGGAGGAGTTCTGTTTTGTGCTTGCTATACCCAGCTGTGTGGAGAATTGATATAATGTCTAGGTTCAGATATCTGAAAACCAAGGTTAGGATGAGGTGACGGCATAAGACCATGGCGTGTCTGAAGTGCTGGGTGTGCGGCCAGCTGTCTCCTTGTCTGTCTGGACGTCTGGCTTCAGGCTGTGTCAGGCAGAGCATGAGTGCCCAGAGCAGCCTATCCAGTTCGGGTACCGTCGAGGCCCGAGCAGGTTGATCCTCATCTGGGTTTTCTGGAGAGCCCCACAGGGAAACGTTTTTCTTCCGTTGGGCAGACACTGGGCTGGGTTATGGTTCCGGAGTTCCTAGTCCGGAGGGCTTGTTTGCCAGGAGTGTGAGGAAGGAAGTCTGAAAACACAAGCTAGCGTGAGGTTTGGGACCGAGGTCACGGCATGCCCACTCTGCAGAGGCTGAATCGGGATCTCCTGCACTGAGGTCATGTCAACTATGAGACGTGCCTCAGGCTAGAGTTCTTGTCCAGCATGGCCTCTTCCTGAAGGGTGTGGGGGCTTCATGAGGCCAGAAAGTTTTGCCTACGATGGGATTTGTGAACTGCTCCAAAACTGAAGGTTACCTTCTGCACGACAGTCGAGTCCTATAGGATGGTTCCAAGAGGCCCCATATGGAAAGACTCGAGAGCAGGTGTCTAAGCATGGATGCCTGGGAACGCCACCTCATATTCCCACTCTTTAGTCAGGACAAGGCAGGCTCAATCTGCGGGCTCCTGGGTGAGCTACCCAGAGGGGAGAGTTGAAATGGACTCTCCTGAAGATGAGTCCTACTGTGGCTTGGTGGCCTGGGAGACCTTGGAATGTGGAGGTGGCTCAGGGACTCTGCAGGATTCTCCAACATGAGGTGTTTGACACGGCTCCAACAAGGAAACTTCCCATGTGGAGACGAGAGGAGTTCTGTTCCGTGCCTCAGGAAAGCCCCATACCCTGTTCTTCGAACCAAAGCCTCTGAGGAGTGACACCTGGAAACCAAAGCAAGAGTTGAGACTACGGCCTAAAGGCCTGTCCGGCTCAACCTTCTATCTCTGTTGTCATCTGTGTGCATGCATTCATGGATGTAGCTGCTCAGCTTGTGTCCGAATGCCCCTGGGAGTCCAGTGAGGCTCCCAGTAGTGGGATGTCCTCGGAGGCCCTGAGGTTTCTCATATTCTGGAGGTGTGTGGCCAAAGGAATGGACACAGTTTCCCAGGAGAGAGCAGGCACGGCCCTGTGGTATGGCTCCAGAAGACCCAGCCTAGAGGCTCTGTTTGCCAGGGCTGTGGGGACAGATGTCTGAAAAAGCAAACTTGGCTCAGCTAGGGGCCAATGTAATGGCAGGCCTGATCTCTAGTCCGTGAGATGAGATCCTCTGGAAATCAAAGTAGGGCAAGTGGGAGGCAGTCACTCAGGATTTTGTCTCTGAGTGTTGCGTTTACAGTGTCCGGTCAGGGTAGGGGTTGTCTCAGAGGCCGAGGAAGAGCCTTCCTCTCAGGGGATTGTCCAAGCTCCCAAGTGTTTGTGTTCATTCTGTGGGAATGAAGAGTACTGTTTTCTGCCACAGGGGACCCCCCAGGAGAGGGGCTCTAGAGCACAGCAGTGGGTTCCCTCAACTGGAATACACACCATCTAGTTAGTCCTGGGTGCCTATGGGCATGGCAAGCCACATATGCGGGCTCTTGGTCCAGTCACTGAGAGGCGTTACTTGAATAAGGTACTCACGCTGAGAGTCAAAATGTGTGTTTGTGCCCAAGGCGGCCCTCACGCTTGGGCGTGGCCTCATGGGCCATGCCGTTTTCTCCTACACTGAAGGTTTGACTCACTGCCAGCAGCAAGGTTTCTTGCCAGGGGGAAGGAGGGGTTCTGACTTGTGCATCAGGTTCCCCCCTGTGCAGGGATTGGAGATAAGGTCTAGGTTCCGATGACTGAAAACCCAGGTTGGGAATGGATGGTGGCCTAAGGCAGTGGCGGGTCCAATGTGCTGGGTGTGCAGCCAGCTGTGTCGGTGTCTGTTGGAAGGTCTGGGCTCAGGCTATTTGCGACAGAGCATCACTGTTTAAGGTAGCCTAGGCAATTGGGGTGTTGCCGAGGGCCAAGCAGTTTCATCCTCATTTGGGGTTTCTGGGCAGCGCCACAGACAATGTTTTTCTCTTGGGAGGCAGGCACAGTGCTTCATTGTGGCCCCAGAATTCCCAGTAGGGAGGGTTTGTGGGCCAGGAGTGTGAGGACGGAAGTCTGAAAACACAAGCTAGTGTGAGGATTGGAACCAAGGGCAGAGCAGGCCCACTCTGCAGAGGCTGAATCAAAATCTCCTGCATCTGAAGTCAGGCTGAGGATCAGACGTTGGCTGAGGCTGGAGTATGTGTCCATGATGGCACCTTCATGAAGTGGGGGCCTCATGAGGCCAAGGAAGTTTTCCCACGCTGAGTTTGGAGGTTGCCCCAAACCACAAGGTTTCCTTCTGCGGGACATTCGAGTCCTGTTGCATGGCTCCAGGACATACCATATGGAAGGACTGGAGAGCAGGGTTCGAAGGATGGATCCCTGTACAGCATGCCTCGCATTCCCATTGGCTATTAGCGACAAGATATGTTTGATCTGCTGCCTCTGGAACACGCGACCCAGGGGGCTGAGTTGAAATGGCCTCTCCTGAGGATGCGTCATAATGTGCGTTTGGGTCCATGGAGACCTTGGAATGTGCTGGTTGTTCAGTGGCCCTGCGGAACTCTCCTACCTGAAGTGTTTGATACATCCCAGTAAGAAAGCTGCCCATGTGGAGATGAGAGATGTTTGGTTTGGTGCCTCAGAAAAGCCCCATGTGCTGGTCTACGAAAACAGTCCTCTGAGAACGGAAACATGGAAACCAAAGCTAAGGTTCAGATTAGGGCCTGGGGGCCTGTCCATTTCAACCTTCTGTCTCTGGGGACACTGTCTGAGAGTCTAAGTGGAGATAGTTGCTCCGCTGGTGTCAGAGAGCCCCTCTTAGTCCAGGGGGGCCTACACTATTGATGGCCTCAGGGGCCTTGGAGCTTTCTCCCTAACCTGTAGTGTTGTGGTCAATGGATTGGGCACACTTTCCTTGGAGAGGGCAGGCACAATCTTTCGCTGTGGCCCTAGAGGCCCTAGCCTGGAGGTGTGTGGGTCCAGGCTGTGGGCACAGAAGTCTGAATACACAAACTCAGCTTAGGAGTGGCGCCTAGGGTATGGCAGGCCGGATGTACAGCCCGAGAGGGAGCTCCTGGGCCTCTGAAACAAGGGCGAGTGGGAGGCGTTCCTTCAGGCTTTTGTCTCTGGATGTTGTGTCCGGGATAGCCGTGGATTGGAGCGGTGGCCTCAGGTACTGTGGACGAGTATCCCTCTCTGGGGATTTGTCCCAGCTCCCAAGAGTTTGGGGTCATTTTGTGGGAAGGGTGGAGTCGTGTTGTCTGGCTCATGGGTCTCTCCAAGAAAGGGATTCCAGAGCAGAGCTCCAGGTACGGGCGGGGCGACTGGAAAATTCAAACCGTGGTGAGGATTGGGTGCATAGGGGCTTGGCAAGCCCCATATGTGGGCTCTTGGTCCAGGCCCTGACAGGCCTTTCTTTGACATGGGGCTCATGCTGAGGATCACAGTGTGAATTTGTGCCCAAGCAGCACTCAAGTTTGGGCGTGGCATCAGGGGCCATGAAGGTTTCTCCCACCCTGAAGGTGTGACTCCATGCCAAGAGCAAGCTTGAGAGCCATGGGGAAGGAGGAGTTCTGTTTTGTGCTTGCTATACCCAGCTGTGTGGAGAATTGATATAATGTCTAGGTTCAGATATCTGAAAACCAAGGTTAGGATGAGGTGACGGCATAAGACCATGGCGTGTCCGAAGTGCTGGGTGTGCGGCCAGCTGTCTCCTTGTCTGTCTGGACGTCTGGCTTCAGGCTGTGTCAGGCAGAGCATGAGTGCCCAGAGCAGCCTATCCAGTTCGGGTACCGTCGAGGCCCGAGCAGGTTGATCCTCATCTGGGTTTTCTGGAGAGCCCCACAGGGAAACGTTTTTCTTCCGTTGGGCAGACACTGGGCTGGGTTTTGGTTCCGGAGTTCCTAGTCCGGAGGGCTTGTTTGCCAGGAGTGTGAGGAAGGAAGTCTGAAAACACAAGCTAGCGTGAGGTTTGGGACCGAGGTCACGGCATGCCCACTCTGCAGAGGCTGAATCGGGATCTCCTGCACTGAGGTCATGTCAACTATGAGACGTGCCTCAGGCTAGAGTTCTTGTCCAGCATGGCCTCTTCCTGAAGGGTGTGGGGGCTTCATGAGGCCAGAAAGTTTTGCCTACGATGGGATTTGTGAACTGCTCCAAAACTGAAGGTTACCTTCTGCACGACAGTCGAGTCCTATTGGATGGTTCCAAGAGGCCCCATATGGAAAGACTCGAGAGCAGGTGTCTAAGCATGGATGCCTGGGAACGCCACCTCATATTCCCACTCTTTAGTCAGGACAAGGCAGGCTCAATCTGCGGGCTCCTGGGTGAGCTACCCAGAGGGGAGAGTTGAAATGGACTCTCCTGAAGATGAGTCCTACTGTGGCTTGGTGGCCTGGGAGACCTTGGAATGTGGAGGTGGCTCAGGGACTCTGCAGGATTCTCCAACATGAGGTGTTTGACACGGCTCCAACAAGGAAACTTCCCATGTGGAGACGAGAGGAGTTCTGTTCCGTGCCTCAGGAAAGCCCCATACCCTGTTCTTCGTACCAAAGCCTCTGAGGAGTGACACCTGGAAACCAAAGCAAGAGTTGAGACTACGGCCTAAAGGCCTGTCCGGCTCAACCTTCTATCTCTGTTGTCATCTGTGTGCATGCATTCATGGATGTAGCTGCTCAGCTTGTGTCCGAATGCCCCTGTGAGTCCAGTGAGGCTCCCAGTAGTGGGATGTCCTCGGAGGCCTTGAGGTTTCTCATATTCTGGAGGTGTGTGGCCAAAGGAATGGACACAGTTTCCCAGGAGAGAGCAGGCACGGCCCTGTGGTATGGCTCCAGAGGACCCAGCCTAGAGGCTCTGTTTGCCAGGGCTGTGGGGACAGATGTCTGAAAAAGCAAACTTGGCTCAGCTAGGGGCCAATGTAATGGCAGGCCTGATCTCTAGTCCGTGAGGGGAGATCCTCTGGAAATCAAAGTAGGGCAAGTGGGAGGCAGTCACTCAGGATTTTGTCTCTGAGTGTTGCGTTTACAGTGTCCGGTCAGGGTAGGGGTTGTCTCAGAGGCCGAGGAAGAGCCTTCCTCTCAGGGGACTGTCCAAGCTCCCAAGTGTTTGTGTTCATTCTGTGGGAATGAAGAGTACTGTTTTCTGCCACAGGGGACCCCCCAGGAGAGGGACTCTAGAGCACAGCAGTGGGTTCCCTCAACTGGAATACACACCATCTAGTTAGTCCTGGGTGCCTATGGGCATGGCAAGCCACATATGCGGGCTCTTGGTCCAGTCACTGAGAGGCGTTACTTGAATAAGGTACTCACGCTGAGAGTCACAATGTGTGTTTGTGCCCAAGGCGGCCCTCACGCTTGGGCGTGGCCTCATGGGCCATGCCGTTTTCTCCTACACTGAAGGTTTGACTCACTGCCAGCAGCAAGGTTTCTTGCCAGGGGGAAGGAGGGGTTCTGACTTGTGCATCAGGTTCCCCCCTGTGCAGGGATTGGAGATAAGGTCTAGGTTCCGATGACTGAAAACCCAGGTTGGGAATGGATGGTGGCCTAAGGCAGTGGCGGGTCCAATGTGCTGGGTGTGCAGCCAGCTGTGTCGGTGTCTGTTGGAAGGTCTGGGCTCAGGCTATTTGCGACAGAGCATCACTGTTTAAGGTAGCCTAGGCAATTGGGGTGTTGCCGAGGGCCAAGCAGTTTGATCCTCATTTGGGGTTTCTGGGCAGCGCCACAGACAATGTTTTTCTCTTGGGAGGCAGGCACAGTGCTTCATTGTGGCCCCAGAATTCCCAGTAGGGAGGGTTTGTGGGCCAGGAGTGTGAGGACGGAAGTCTGAAAACACAAGCTAGTGTGAGGATTGGAACCAAGGGCAGAGCAGGCCCACTCTGCAGAGGCTGAATCAAAATCTCCTGCATCTGAAGTCAGGCTGAGGATCAGACGTTGGCTGAGGCTGGAGTATGTGTCCATGATGGCACCTTCATGAAGTGGGGGCCTCATGAGGCCAAGGAAGTTTTCCCACGCTGAGTTTGGAGGTTGCCCCAAACCACAAGGTTTCCTTCTGCGGGACATTCGAGTCCTGTTGCATGGCTCCAGGACATACCATATGGAAGGACTGGAGAGCAGGGTTCGAAGGATGGATCCCTGTACAGCATGCCTCGCATTCCCATTGGCTATTAGCGACAAGATATGTTTGATCTGCTGCCTCTGGAACACGCGACCCAGGGGGCTGAGTTGAAATGGCCTCTCCTGAGGATGCGTCATAATGTGCGTTTGGGTCCATGGAGACCTTGGAATGTGCTGGTTGTTCAGTGGCCCTGCGGAACTCTCCTACCTGAAGTGTTTGATACATCCCAGTAAGAAAGCTGCCCATGTGGAGATGAGAGATGTTTGGTTTGGTGCCTCAGAAAAGCCCCATGTGCTGGTCTACGAAAACAGTCCTCTGAGAACGGAAACATGGAAACCAAAGCTAAGGTTCAGATTAGGGCCTGGGGGCCTGTCCATTTCAACCTTCTGTCTCTGGGGACACTGTCTGAGAGTCTAAGTGGAGATAGTTGCTCCGCTGGTGTCAGAGAGCCCCTCTTAGTCCAGGGGGGCCTACACTATTGATGGCCTCAAGGGCCTTGGAGCTTTTCCCTAACCTGTAGTGTTGTGGTCAATGGATTGGGCACACTTTCCTTGGAGAGGGCAGGCACAATCTTTCGCTGTGGCCCTAGAGGCCCTAGCCTGGAGGTGTGTGGGTCCAGGCTGTGGGCACAGAAGTCTGAATACACAAACTCAGCTTAGGAGTGGCGCCTAGGGTATGGCAGGCCGGATGTACAGCCCGAGAGGGAGCTCCTGGGCCTCTGAAACAAGGGCGAGTGGGAGGCGTTCCTTCAGGCTTTTGTCTCTGGATGTTGTGTCCGGGATAGCCGTGGATTGGAGCGGTGGCCTCAGGTACTGTGGACGAGTATCCCTCTCTGGGGATTTGTCCCAGCTCCCAAGAGTTTGGGGTCATTTTGTGGGAAGGGTGGAGTCGTGTTGTCTGGCTCATGGGTCTCTCCAAGAAAGGGATTCCAGAGCAGAGCTCCAGGTACGGGAGGGGCGACTGGAAAATTCAAACCGTGGTGAGGATTGGGTGCATAGGGGCTTGGCAAGCCCCATATGTGGGCTCTTGGTCCAGGCCCTGACAGGCCTTTCTTTGACATGGGGCTCATGCTGAGGATCACAGTGTGAATTTGTGCCCAAGCAGCACTCAAGTTTGGGCGTGGCATCAGGGGCCATGAAGGTTTCTCCCACCCTGAAGGTGTGACTCCATGCCAAGAGCAAGCTTGAGAGCCATGGGGAAGGAGGAGTTCTGTTTTGTGCTTGCTATACCCAGCTGTGTGGAGAATTGATATAATGTCTAGGTTCAGATATCTGAAAACCAAGGTTAGGATGAGGTGACGGCATAAGACCATGGCGTGTCCGAAGTGCTGGGTGTGCGGCCAGCTGTCTCCTTGTCTGTCTGGACGTCTGGCTTCAGGCTGTGTCAGGCAGAGCATGAGTGCCCAGAGCAGCCTATCCAGTTCGGGTACCGTCGAGGCCCGAGCAGGTTGATCCTCATCTGGGTTTTCTGGAGAGCCCCACAGGGAAACGTTTTTCTTCCGTTGGGCAGACACTGGGCTGGGTTTTGGTTCCGGAGTTCCTAGTCCGGAGGGCTTGTTTGCCAGGAGTGTGAGGAAGGAAGTCTGAAAACACAAGCTAGCGTGAGGTTTGGGACCGAGGTCACGGCATGCCCACTCTGCAGAGGCTGAATCGGGATCTCCTGCACTGAGGTCATGTCAACTATGAGACGTGCCTCAGGCTAGAGTTCTTGTCCAGCATGGCCTCTTCCTGAAGGGTGTGGGGGCTTCATGAGGCCAGAAAGTTTTGCCTACGATGGGATTTGTGAACTGCTCCAAAACTGAAGGTTACCTTCTGCACGACAGTCGAGTCCTATTGGATGGTTCCAAGAGGCCCCATATGGAAAGACTCGAGAGCAGGTGTCTAAGCATGGATGCCTGGGAACGCCACCTCATATTCCCACTCTTTAGTCAGGACAAGGCAGGCTCAATCTGCGGGCTCCTGGGTGAGCTACCCAGAGGGGAGAGTTGAAATGGACTCTCCTGAAGATGAGTCCTACTGTGGCTTGGTGGCCTGGGAGACCTTGGAATGTGGAGGTGGCTCAGGGACTCTGCAGGATTCTCCAACATGAGGTGTTTGACACGGCTCCAACAAGGAAACTTCCCATGTGGAGACGAGAGGAGTTCTGTTCCGTGCCTCAGGAAAGCCCCATACCCTGTTCTTCGAACCAAAGCCTCTGAGGAGTGACACCTGGAAACCAAAGCAAGAGTTGAGACTACGGCCTAAAGGCCTGTCCGGCTCAACCTTCTATCTCTGTTGTCATCTGTGTGCATGCATTCATGGATGTAGCTGCTCAGCTTGTGTCCGAATGCCCCTGTGAGTCCAGTGAGGCTCCCAGTAGTGGGATGTCCTCGGAGGCCTTGAGGTTTCTCATATTCTGGAGGTGTGTGGCCAAAGGAATGGACACAGTTTCCCAGGAGAGAGCAGGCACGGCCCTGTGGTATGGCTCCAGAGGACCCAGCCTAGAGGCTCTGTTTGCCAGGGCTGTGGGGACAGATGTCTGAAAAAGCAAACTTGGCTCAGCTAGGGGCCAATGTAATGGCAGGCCTGATCTCTAGTCCGTGAGGGGAGATCCTCTGGAAATCAAAGTAGGGCAAGTGGGAGGCAGTCACTCAGGATTTTGTCTCTGAGTGTTGCGTTTACAGTGTCCGGTCAGGGTAGGGGTTGTCTCAGAGGCCGAGGAAGAGCCTTCCTCTCAGGGGATTGTCCAAGCTCCCAAGTGTTTGTGTTCATTCTGTGGGAATGAAGAGTACTGTTTTCTGCCACAGGGGACCCCCCAGGAGAGGGACTCTAGAGCACAGCAGTGGGTTCCCTCAACTGGAATACACACCATCTAGTTAGTCCTGGGTGCCTATGGGCATGGCAAGCCACATATGCGGGCTCTTGGTCCAGTCACTGAGAGGCGTTACTTGAATAAGGTACTCACGCTGAGAGTCACAATGTGTGTTTGTGCCCAAGGCGGCCCTCACGCTTGGGCGTGGCCTCATGGGCCATGCCGTTTTCTCCTACACTGAAGGTTTGACTCACTGCCAGCAGCAAGGTTTCTTGCCAGGGGGAAGGAGGGGTTCTGACTTGTGCATCAGGTTCCCCCCTGTGCAGGGATTGGAGATAAGGTCTAGGTTCCGATGACTGAAAACCCAGGTTGGGAATGGATGGTGGCCTAAGGCAGTGGCGGGTCCAATGTGCTGGGTGTGCAGCCAGCTGTGTCGGTGTCTGTTGGAAGGTCTGGGCTCAGGCTATTTGCGACAGAGCATCACTGTTTAAGGTAGCCTAGGCAATTGGGGTGTTGCCGAGGGCCAAGCAGTTTGATCCTCATTTGGGGTTTCTGGGCAGCGCCACAGACAATGTTTTTCTCTTGGGAGGCAGGCACAGTGCTTCATTGTGGCCCCAGAATTCCCAGTAGGGAGGGTTTGTGGGCCAGGAGTGTGAGGACGGAAGTCTGAAAACACAAGCTAGTGTGAGGATTGGAACCAAGGGCAGAGCAGGCCCACTCTGCAGAGGCTGAATCAAAATCTCCTGCATCTGAAGTCAGGCTGAGGATCAGACGTTGGCTGAGGCTGGAGTATGTGTCCATGATGGCACCTTCATGAAGTGGGGGCCTCATGAGGCCAAGGAAGTTTTCCCACGCTGAGTTTGGAGGTTGCCCCAAACCACAAGGTTTCCTTCTGCGGGACATTCGAGTCCTGTTGCATGGCTCCAGGACATACCATATGGAAGGACTGGAGAGCAGGGTTCGAAGGATGGATCCCTGTACAGCATGCCTCGCATTCCCATTGGCTATTAGCGACAAGATATGTTTGATCTGCTGCCTCTGGAACACGCGACCCAGGGGGCTGAGTTGAAATGGCCTCTCCTGAGGATGCGTCATAATGTGCGTTTGGGTCCATGGAGACCTTGGAATGTGCTGGTTGTTCAGTGGCCCTGCGGAACTCTCCTACCTGAAGTGTTTGATACATCCCAGTAAGAAAGCTGCCCATGTGGAGATGAGAGATGTTTGGTTTGGTGCCTCAGAAAAGCCCCATGTGCTGGTCTACGAAAACAGTCCTCTGAGAACGGAAACATGGAAACCAAAGCTAAGGTTCAGATTAGGGCCTGGGGGCCTGTCCATTTCAACCTTCTGTCTCTGGGGACACTGTCTGAGAGTCTAAGTGGAGATAGTTGCTCCGCTGGTGTCAGAGAGCCCCTCTTAGTCCAGGGGGGCCTACACTATTGATGGCCTCAAGGGCCTTGGAGCTTTTCCCTAACCTGTAGTGTTGTGGTCAATGGATTGGGCACACTTTCCTTGGAGAGGGCAGGCACAATCTTTCGCTGTGGCCCTAGAGGCCCTAGCCTGGAGGTGTGTGGGTCCAGGCTGTGGGCACAGAAGTCTGAATACACAAACTCAGCTTAGGAGTGGCGCCTAGGGTATGGCAGGCCGGATGTACAGCCCGAGAGGGAGCTCCTGGGCCTCTGAAACAAGGGCGAGTGGGAGGCGTTCCTTCAGGCTTTTGTCTCTGGATGTTGTGTCCGGGATAGCCGTGGATTGGAGCGGTGGCCTCAGGTACTGTGGACGAGTATCCCTCTCTGGGGATTTGTCCCAGCTCCCAAGAGTTTGGGGTCATTTTGTGGGAAGGGTGGAGTCGTGTTGTCTGGCTCATGGGTCTCTCCAAGAAAGGGATTCCAGAGCAGAGCTCCAGGTACGGGCGGGGCGACTGGAAAATTCAAACCGTGGTGAGGATTGGGTGCATAGGGGCTTGGCAAGCCCCATATGTGGGCTCTTGGTCCAGGCCCTGACAGGCCTTTCTTTGACATGGGGCTCATGCTGAGGATCACAGTGTGAATTTGTGCCCAAGCAGCACTCAAGTTTGGGCGTGGCATCAGGGGCCATGAAGGTTTCTCCCACCCTGAAGGTGTGACTCCATGCCAAGAGCAAGCTTGACAGCCATGGGGAAAGAGGAGTTCTGTTTTGTGCTTGCTATACCCAGCTGTGTGGAGAATTGATATAATGTCTAGGTTCAGATATCTGAAAACCAAGGTTAGGATGAGGTGACGGCATAAGACCATGGCGTGTCCGAAGTGCTGGGTGTGCGGCCAGCTGTCTCCTTGTCTGTCTGGACGTCTGGCTTCAGGCTGTGTCAGGCAGAGCATGAGTGCCCAGAGCAGCCTATCCAGTTCGGGTACCGTCGAGGCCCGAGCAGGTTGATCCTCATCTGGGTTTTCTGGAGAGCCCCACAGGGAAACGTTTTTCTTCCGTTGGGCAGACACTGGGCTGGGTTTTGGTTCCGGAGTTCCTAGTCCGGAGGGCTTGTTTGCCAGGAGTGTGAGGAAGGAAGTCTGAAAACACAAGCTAGCGTGAGGTTTGGGACCGAGGTCACGGCATGCCCACTCTGCAGAGGCTGAATCGGGATCTCCTGCACTGAGGTCATGTCAACTATGAGACGTGCCTCAGGCTAGAGTTCTTGTCCAGCATGGCCTCTTCCTGAAGGGTGTGGGGGCTTCATGAGGCCAGAAAGTTTTGCCTACGATGAGATTTGTGAACTGCTCCAAAACTGAAGGTTACCTTCTGCACGACAGTCGAGTCCTATTGGATGGTTCCAAGAGGCCCCATATGGAAAGACTCGAGAGCAGGTGTCTAAGCATGGATGCCTGGGAACGCCACCTCATATTCCCACTCTTTAGTCAGGACAAGGCAGGCTCAATCTGCGGGCTCCTGGGTGAGCTACCCAGAGGGGAGAGTTGAAATGGACTCTCCTGAAGATGAGTCCTACTGTGGCTTGGTGGCCTGGGAGACCTTGGAATGTGGAGGTGGCTCAGGGACTCTGCAGGATTCTCCAACATGAGGTGTTTGACACGGCTCCAACAAGGAAACTTCCCATGTGGAGATGAGAGGAGTTCTGTTCCGTGCCTCAGGAAAGCCCCATACCCTGTTCTTCGAACCAAAGCCTCTGAGGAGTGACACCTGGAAACCAAAGCAAGAGTTGAGACTACGGCCTAAAGGCCTGTCCGGCTCAACCTTCTATCTCTGTTGTCATCTGTGTGCATGCATTCATGGATGTAGCTGCTCAGCTTGTGTCCGAATGCCCCTGTGAGTCCAGTGAGGCTCCCAGTAGTGGGATGTCCTCGGAGGCCTTGAGGTTTCTCATATTCTGGAGGTGTGTGGCCAAAGGAATGGACACAGTTTCCCAGGAGAGAGCAGGCACGGTCCTGTGGTATGGCTCCAGAGGACCCAGCCTAGAGGCTCTGTTTGCCAGGGCTGTGGGGACAGATGTCTGAAAAAGCAAACTTGGCTCAGCTAGGGGCCAATGTAATGGCAGGCCTGATCTCTAGTCCGTGAGGGGAGATCCTCTGGAAATCAAAGTAGGGCAAGTGGGAGGCAGTCACTCAGGATTTTGTCTCTGGGTGTTGCGTTTACAGTGTCCGGTCAGGGTAGGGGTTGTCTCAGAGGCCGAGGAAGAGCCTTCCTCTCAGGGGATTGTCCAAGCTCCCAAGTGTTTGTGTTCATTCTGTGGGAATGAAGAGTACTGTTTTCTGCCACAGGGGACCCCCCAGGAAAGGGACTCTAGAGCACAGCAGTGGGTTCCCTCAACTGGAATACACACCATCTAGTTAGTCCTGGGTGCCTATGGGCATGGCAAGCCACATATGCGGGCTCTTGGTCCAGTCACTGAGAGGCGTTACTTGAATAAGGTACTCACGCTGAGGGTCACAATGTGTGTTTGTGCCCAAGGCGGCCCTCACGCTTGGGCGTGGCCTCATGGGCCATGCCGTTTTCTCCTACACTGAAGGTTTGACTCACTGCCAGCAGCAAGGTTTCTTGCCAGGGGGAAGGAGGGGTTCTGACTTGTGCATCAGGTTCCCCCCTGTGCAGGGATTGGAGATAAGTTCTAGGTTCCGATGACTGAAAACCCAGGTTGGGAATGGATGGTGGCCAAAGGAAGTGGCGGGTCCAATGTGCTGGGTGTGCAGCCAGCTGTGTCGGTGTCTGTTGGAAGGTCTGGGCTCAGGCTATTTGCGACAGAGCATCACTGTTTAAGGTAGCCTAGGCAATTGGGGTGTTGCCGAGGGCCAAGCAGTTTGATCCTCATTTGGGGTTTCTGGGCAGCGCCATAGACAATGTTTTTCTCTTGGGAGGCAGGCACAGTGCTTCATTGTGGCCCCAGAATTCCCATTAGGGAGGGTTTGTGGGCCAGGAGTGTGAGGACGGAAGTCTGAAAACACAAGCTAGTGTGAGGATTGGAGCCAAGGGCAGAGCAGGCCCACTCTGCAGAGGCTGAATCAAAATCTCCTGCATCTGAAGTCAGGCTGAGGATCAGACGTTGGCTGAGGCTGGAGTATGTGTCCATGATGGCACCTTCATGAAGTGGGGGCCTCATGAGGCCAAGGAAGTTTTCCCACGCTGAGTTTGGAGGTTGCCCCAAACCACAAGGTTTCCTTCTGCGGGACATTCGAGTCCTGTTGCATGGCTCCAGGTCATACCATATGGAAGGACTGGAGAGCAGGGTTCGAAGGATGGATCCCTGTACAGCATGCCTCGCATTCCCATTGGCTATTAGCGACAAGATATGTTTGATCTGCTGCCTCTGGAACACGCGACCCAGGGGGCTGAGTTGAAATGGCCTCTCCTGAGGATGCGTCATAATGTGCGTTTGGGTCCATGGAGACCTTGGAATGTGCTGGTTGTTCAGTGGCCCTGCGGAACTCTCCTACCTGAAGTGTTTGATACATCCCAGTAAGAAAGCTGCCCATGTGGAGATGAGAGATGTTTGGTTTGGTGCCTCAGAAAAGCCCCATGTGCTGGTCTACGAAAACAGTCCTCTGAGAACGGAAACATGGAAACCAAAGCTAAGGTTCAGATTAGGGCCTGGGGGCCTGTCCATTTCAACCTTCTGTCTCTGGGGACACTGTCTGAGAGTCTAAGTGGAGATAGTTGCTCCGCTGGTGTCAGAGAGCCCCTCTTAGTCCAGGGTGGGCCTACAATATTGATGGCCTCAGGGGTCTTGGAGCTTTCTCCCTAACCTGTAGTGTTGTGGTCAATGGATTGGGCACACTTTCCTTGGAGAGGGCAGGCACAATCTTTCGCTGTGGCCCTAGAGGCCCTAGCCTGGAGGTGTGTGGGTCCAGGCTGTGGGCACAGATCTGAATACACAAACTCAGCTTAGGAGTGGCGCCTAGGGTATGGTAGGCCGGATGTACAGCCCGAGAGGGAGCTCCTGGGCCTCTGAAACAAGGGCGAGTGGGAGGGGTTCCTTCAGGCTTTTGTCTCTGGATGTTGTGTCCGGGATAGCCGTGGATTGGAGCGGTGGTCTCAGGTACTGTGGACGAGTATCCCTCTCTGGGGATTTGTCCCAGCTCCCAAGAGTTTGGGGTCATTTTGTGGGAAGGGTGGAGTCGTGTTGTCTGGCTCATGGGTCTCTCCAAGAAAGGGATTCCAGAGCAGAGCTCCAGGTACGGGCGGGGCGACTGGAAAATTCAAACCGTGGTGAGGATTGGGTGCATAGGGGCTTGGCAAGCCCCATATGTGGGCTCTTGGTCCAGGCCCTGACAGGCCTTTCTTTGACATGGGGCTCATGCTGAGGATCACAGTGTGAATTTGTGCCCAAGCAGCACTCAAGTTTGGGCGTGGCATCAGGGGCCATGAAGTTTTCTCCCACCCTGAAGGTGTGACTCCATGCCAAGAGCAAGCTTGACAGCCATGGGGAAGGAGGAGTTCTGTTTTGTGCTTGCTATACCCAGCTGTGTGGAGAATTGATATAATGTCTAGGTTCAGATATCTGAAAACCAAGGTTAGGATGAGGTGACGGCATAAGAACATGGCGTGTCCGAAGTGCTGGGTGTGCGGCCAGCTGTCTCCTTGTCTGTCTGGACGTCTGGCTTCAGGCTGTGTCAGGCAGAGCATGAGTGCCCAGAGCAGCCTATCCAGTTCGGGTACCGTCGAGGCCCGAGCAGGTTGATCCTCATCTGGGTTTTCTGGAGAGCCCCACAGGGAAACGTTTTTCTTCCGTTGGGCAGACACTGGGCTGGGTTTTGGTTCCGGAGTTCCTAGTCCGGAGGGCTTGTTTGCCAGGAGTGTGAGGAAGGAAGTCTGAAAACACAAGCTAGCGTGAGGTTTGGGACCGAGGTCACGGCATGCCCACTCTGCAGAGGCTGAATCGGGATCTCCTGCACTGAGGTCATGTCAACTATGAGACGTGCCTCAGGCTAGAGTTCTTGTCCAGCATGGCCTCTTCCTGAAGGGTGTGGGGGCTTCATGAGGCCAGAAAGTTTTGCCTACGATGAGATTTGTGAACTGCTCCAAAACTGAAGGTTACCTTCTGCACGACAGTCGAGTCCTATTGGATGGTTCCAAGAGGCCCCATATGGAAAGACTCGAGAGCAGGTGTCTAAGCATGGATGCCTGGGAACGCCACCTCATATTCCCACTCTTTAGTCAGGACAAGGCAGGCTCAATCTGCGGGCTCCTGGGTGAGCTACCCAGAGGGGAGAGTTGAAATGGACTCTCCTGAAGATGAGTCCTACTGTGGCTTGGTGGCCTTGGAGACCTTGGAATGTGGAGGTGGCTCAGGGACTCTGCAGGATTCTCCAACATGAGGTGTTTGACACGGCTCCAACAAGGAAACTTCCCATGTGGAGACGAGAGGAGTTCGGTTCCGTGCCTCAGGAAAGCCCCATACCCTGTTCTTCGAACCAAAGCCTCTGAGGAGTGACACCTGGAAACCAAAGCAAGAGTTGAGACTACGGCCTAAAGGCCTGTCCGGCTCAACCTTCTATCTCTGTTGTCATCTGTGTGCATGCATTCATGGATGTAGCTGCTCAGCTTGTGTCCGAATGCCCCTGTGAGTCCAGTGAGGCTCCCAGTAGTGGGATGTCCTCGGAGGCCTTGAGGTTTCTCATATTCTGGAGGTGTGTGGCCAAAGGAATGGACACAGTTTCCCAGGAGAGAGCAGGCACGGCCCTGTGGTATGGCTCCAGAGGACCCAGCCTAGAGGCTCTGTTTGCCAGGGCTGTGGGGACAGATGTCTGAAAAAGCAAACTTGGCTCAGCTAGGGGCCAATGTAATGGCAGGCCTGATCTCTAGTCCGTGAGGGGAGATCCTCTGGAAATCAAAGTAGGGCAAGTGGGAGGCAGTCACTCAGGATTTTGTCTCTGGTTGTTGCGTTTACAGTGTCCGGTCAGGGTAGGGGTTGTCTCAGAGGCCGAGGAAGAGCCTTCCTCTCAGGGGATTGTCCAAGCTCCCAAGTGTTTGTGTTCATTCTGTGGGAATGAAGAGTACTGTTTTCTGCCACAGGGGACACCCCAGGAAAGGGACTCTAGAGCACAGCAGTGGGTTCCCTCAACTGGAATACACACCATCTAGTTAGTCCTGGGTGCCTATGGGCATGGCAAGCCACATATGCGGGCTCTTGGTCCAGTCACTGAGAGGCGTTACTTGAATAAGGTACTCACGCTGAGGGTCACAATGTGTGTTTGTGCCCAAGGCGGCCCTCACGCTTGGGCGTGGCCTCATGGGCCATGCCGTTTTCTCCTACACTGAAGGTTTGACTCACTGCCAGCAGCAAGGTTTCTTGCCAGGGGGAAGGAGGGGTTCTGACTTGTGCATCAGGTTCCCCCCTGTGCAGGGATTGGAGATAAGTTCTAGGTTCCGATGACTGAAAACCCAGGTTGGGAATGGATGGTGGCCTAAGGCAGTGGCGGGTCCAATGTGCTGGGTGTGCAGCCAGCTGTGTCGGTGTCTGTTGGAAGGTCTGGGCTCAGGCTATTTGCGACAGAGCATCACTGTTTAAGGTAGCCTAGGCAATTGGGGTGTTGCCGAGGGCCAAGCAGTTTGATCCTCATTTGGGGTTTCTGGGCAGCGCCATAGACAATGTTTTTCTCTTGGGAGGCAGGCACAGTGCTTCATTGTGGCCCCAGAATTCCCAGTAGGGAGGGTTTGTGGGCCAGGAGTGTGAGGACGGAAGTCTGAAAACACAAGCTAGTGTGAGGATTGGAACCAAGGGCAGAGCAGGCCCACTCTGCAGAGGCTGAATCAAAATCTCCTGCATCTGAAGTCAGGCTGAGGATCAGACGTTGGCTGAGGCTGGAGTATGTGTCCATGATGGCACCTTCATGAAGTGGGGGCCTCATGAGACCAAGGAAGTTTTCCCACGCTGAGTTTGGAGGTTGCCCCAAACCACAAGGTTTCCTTCTGCGGGACATTCGAGTCCTGTTGCATGGCTCCAGGACATACCATATGGAAGGACTGGAGAGCAGGGTTCGAAGGATGGATCCCTGTACAGCATGCCTCGCATTCCCATTGGCTATTAGCGACAAGATATGTTTGATCTGCTGCCTCTGGAACACGCGACCCAGGGGGCTGAGTTGAAATGGCCTCTCCTGAGGATGCGTCATAATGTGCGTTTGGGTCCATGGAGACCTTGGAATGTGCTGGTTGTTCAGTGGCCCTGCGGAACTCTCCTACCTGAAGTGTTTGATACATCCCAGTAAGAAAGCTGCCCATGTGGAGATGAGAGATGTTTGGTTTGGTGCCTCAGAAAAGCCCCATGTGCTGGTCTACGAAAACAGTCCTCTGAGAACGGAAACATGGAAACCAAAGCTAAGGTTCAGATTAGGGCCTGGGGGCCTGTCCATTTCAACCTTCTGTCTCTGGGGACACTGTCTGAGAGTCTAAGTGGAGATAGTTGCTCCGCTGGTGTCAGAGAGCCCCTCTTAGTCCAGGGGGGGCCTACAATATTGATGGCCTCAGGGGCCTTGGAGCTTTCTCCCTAACCTGTAGTGTTGTGGTCAATGGATTGGGCACACTTTCCTTGGAGAGGGCAGGCACAATCTTTCGCTGTGGCCCTAGAGGCCCTAGCCTGGAGGTGTGTGGGTCCAGGCTGTGGGCACAGAAGTCTGAATACACAAACTCAGCTTAGGAGTGGCGCCTAGGGTATGGCAGGCCGGATGTACAGCCCGAGAGGGAGCTCCTGGGCCTCTGAAACAAGGGCGAGTGGGAGGCGTTCCTTCAGGCTTTTGTCTCTGGATGTTGTGTCCGGGATAGCCGTGGATTGGAGCGCTGGCCTCAGGTACTGTGGACGAGTATCCCTCTCTGGGGATTTGTCCCAGCTCCCAAGAGTTTGGGGTCATTTTGTGGGAAGGGTGGAGTCGTGTTGTCTGGCTCATGGGTCTCTCCAAGAAAGGGATTCCAGAGCAGAGCTCCAGGTACGGGCGGGGCGACTGGAAAATTCAAACCGTGGTGAGGATTGGGTGCATAGGGGCTTGGCAAGCCCCATATGTGGGCTCTTGGTCCAGGCCCTGACAGGCCTTTCTTTGACATGGGGCTCATGCTGAGGATCACAGTGTGAATTTGTGCCCAAGCAGCACTCAAGTTTGGGCGTGGCATCAGGGGCCATGAAGGTTTCTCCCACCCTGAAGGTGTGACTCCATGCCAAGAGCAAGCTTGACAGCCATGGGGAAGGAGGAGTTCTGTTTTGTGCTTGCTATACCCAGCTGTGTGGAGAATTGATATAATGTCTAGGTTCAGATATCTGAAAACCAAGGTTAGGATGAGGTGACGGCATAAGACCATGGCGTGTCCGAAGTGCTGGGTGTGCGGCCAGCTGTCTCCTTGTCTGTCTGGACGTCTGGCTTCAGGCTGTGTCAGGCAGAGCATGAGTGCCCAGAGCAGCCTATCCAGTTCGGGTACCGTCGAGGCCCGAGCAGGTTGATCCTCATCTGGGTTTTCTGGAGAGCCCCACAGGGAAACGTTTTTCTTCCGTTGGGCAGACACTGGGCTGGGTTTTGGTTCCGGAGTTCCTAGTCCGGAGGGCTTGTTTGCCAGGAGTGTGAGGAAGGAAGTCTGAAAACACAAGCTAGCGTGAGGTTTGGGACCGAGGTCACGGCATGCCCACTCTGCAGAGGCTGAATCGGGATCTCCTGCACTGAGGTCATGTCAACTATGAGACGTGCCTCAGGCTAGAGTTCTTGTCCAGCATGGCCTCTTCCTGAAGGGTGTGGGAGCTTCATGAGGCCAGAAAGTTTTGCCTACGATGGGATTTGTGAACTGCTCCAAAACTGAAGGTTACCTTCTGCACGACAGTCGAGTCCTATTGGATGGTTCCAAGAGGCCCCATATGGAAAGACTCGAGAGCAGGTGTCTAAGCATGGATGCCTGGGAACGCCACCTCATATTCCCACTCTTTAGTCAGGACAAGGCAGGCTCAATCTGCGGGCTCCTGGGTGAGCTACCCAGAGGGGAGAGTTGAAATGGACTCTCCTGAAGATGAGTCCTACTGTGGCTTGGTGGCCTGGGAGACCTTGGAATGTGGAGGTGGCTCAGGGACTCTGCAGGATTCTCCAACATGAGGTGTTTGACACGGCTCCAACAAGGAAACTTCCCATGTGGAGACGAGAGGAGTTCTGTTCCGTGCCTCAGGAAAGCCCCATACCCTGTTCTTCGTACCAAAGCCTCTGAGGAGTGACACCTGGAAACCAAAGCAAGAGTTGAGACTACGGCCTAAAGGCCTGTCCGGCTCAACCTTCTATCTCTGTTGTCATCTGTGTGCATGCATTCATGGATGTAGCTGCTCAGCTTGTGTCCGAATGCCCCTGTGAGTCCAGTGAGGCTCCCAGTAGTGGGATGTCCTCGGAGGCCTTGAGGTTTCTCATATTCTGGAGGTGTGTGGCCAAAGGAATGGACACAGTTTCCCAGGAGAGAGCAGGCACGGCCCTGTGGTATGGCTCCAGAGGACCCAGCCTAGAGGCTCTGTTTGCCAGGGCTTTGGGGACAGATGTCTGAAAAAGCAAACTTGGCTCAGCTAGGGGCCAATGTAATGGCAGGCCTGATCTCTAGTCCGTGAGGGGAGATCCTCTGGAAATCAAAGTAGGGCAAGTGGGAGGCAGTCACTCAGGATTTTGTCTCTGAGTGTTGCGTTTACAGTGTCCGGTCAGGGTAGGGGTTGTCTCAGAGGCCGAGGAAGAGCCTTCCTCTCAGGGGACTGTCCAAGCTCCCAAGTGTTTGTGTTCATTCTGTGGGAATGAAGAGTACTGTTTTCTGCCACAGGGGACCCCCCAGGAGAGGGACTCTAGAGCACAGCAGTGGGTTCCCTCAACTGGAATACACACCATCTAGTTAGTCCTGGGTGCCTATGGGCATGGCAAGCCACATATGCGGGCTCTTGGTCCAGTCACTGAGAGGCGTTACTTGAATAAGGTACTCACGCTGAGAGTCACAATGTGTGTTTGTGCCCAAGGCGGCCCTCACGCTTGGGCGTGGCCTCATGGGCCATGCCGTTTTCTCCTACACTGAAGGTTTGACTCACTGCCAGCAGCAAGGTTTCTTGCCAGGGGGAAGGAGGGGTTCTGACTTGCGCATCAGGTTCCCCCCTGTGCAGGGATTGGAGATAAGGTCTAGGTTCCGATGACTGAAAACCCAGGTTGGGAATGGATGGTGGCCTAAGGCAGTGGCGGGTCCAATGTGCTGGGTGTGCAGCCAGCTGTGTCGGTGTCTGTTGGAAGGTCTGGGCTCAGGCTATTTGCGACAGAGCATCACTGTTTAAGGTAGCCTAGGCAATTGGGGTGTTGCCGAGGGCCAAGCAGTTTGATCCTCATTTGGGGTTTCTGGGCAGCGCCACAGACAATGTTTTTCTCTTGGGAGGCAGGCACAGTGCTTCATTGTGGCCCCAGAATTCCCAGTAGGGAGGGTTTGTGGGCCAGGAGTGTGAGGACGGAAGTCTGAAAACACAAGCTAGTGTGAGGATTGGAACCAAGGGCAGAGCAGGCCCACTCTGCAGAGGCTGAATCAAAATCTCCTGCATCTGAAGTCAGGCTGAGGATCAGACGTTGGCTGAGGCTGGAGTATGTGTCCATGATGGCACCTTCATGAAGTGGGGGCCTCATGAGGCCAAGGAAGTTTTCCCACGCTGAGTTTGGAGGTTGCCCCAAACCACAAGGTTTCCTTCTGCGGGACATTCGAGTCCTGTTGCATGGCTCCAGGACATACCATATGGAAGGACTGGAGAGCAGGGTTCGAAGGATGGATCCCTGTACAGCATGCCTCGCATTCCCATTGGCTATTAGCGACAAGATATGTTTGATCTGCTGCCTCTGGAACACGCGACCCAGGGGGCTGAGTTGAAATGGCCTCTCCTGAGGATGCGTCATAATGTGCGTTTGGGTCCATGGAGACCTTGGAATGTGCTGGTTGTTCAGTGGCCCTGCGGAACTCTCCTACCTGAAGTGTTTGATACATCCCAGTAAGAAAGCTGCCCATGTGGAGATGAGAGATGTTTGGTTTGGTGCCTCAGAAAAGCCCCATGTGCTGGTCTACGAAAACAGTCCTCTGAGAACGGAAACATGGAAACCAAAGCTAAGGTTCAGATTAGGGCCTGGGGGCCTGTCCATTTCAACCTTCTGTCTCTGGGGACACTGTCTGAGAGTCTAAGTGGAGATAGTTGCTCCGCTGGTGTCAGAGAGCCCCTCTTAGTCCAGGGGGGCCTACACTATTGATGGCCTCAAGGGCCTTGGAGCTTTTCCCTAACCTGTAGTGTTGTGGTCAATGGATTGGGCACACTTTCCTTGGAGAGGGCAGGCACAATCTTTCGCTGTGGCCCTAGAGGCCCTAGCCTGGAGGTGTGTGGGTCCAGGCTGTGGGCACAGAAGTCTGAATACACAAACTCAGCTTAGGAGTGGCGCCTAGGGTATGGCAGGCCGGATGTACAGCCCGAGAGGGAGCTCCTGGGCCTCTGAAACAAGGGCGAGTGGGAGGCGTTCCTTCAGGCTTTTGTCTCTGGATGTTGTGTCCGGGATAGCCGTGGATTGGAGCGGTGGCCTCAGGTACTGTGGACGAGTATCCCTCTCTGGGGATTTGTCCCAGCTCCCAAGAGTTTGGGGTCATTTTGTGGGAAGGGTGGAGTCGTGTTGTCTGGCTCATGGGTCTCTCCAAGAAAGGGATTCCAGAGCAGAGCTCCAGGTACGGGAGGGGCGACTGGAAAATTCAAACCGTGGTGAGGATTGGGTGCATAGGGGCTTGGCAAGCCCCATATGTGGGCTCTTGGTCCAGGCCCTGACAGGCCTTTCTTTGACATGGGGCTCATGCTGAGGATCACAGTGTGAATTTGTGCCCAAGCAGCACTCAAGTTTGGGCGTGGCATCAGGGGCCATGAAGGTTTCTCCCACCCTGAAGGTGTGACTCCATGCCAAGAGCAAGCTTGACAGCCATGGGGAAGGAGGAGTTCTGTTTTGTGCTTGCTATACCCAGCTGTGTGGAGAATTGATATAATGTCTAGGTTCAGATATCTGAAAACCAAGGTTAGGATGAGGTGACGGCATAAGACCATGGCGTGTCCGAAGTGCTGGGTGTGCGGCCAGCTGTCTCCTTGTCTGTCTGGACGTCTGGCTTCAGGCTGTGTCAGGCAGAGCATGAGTGCCCAGAGCAGCCTATCCAGTTCGGGTACCGTCGAGGCCCGAGCAGGTTGATCCTCATCTGGGTTTTCTGGAGAGCCCCACAGGGAAACGTTTTTCTTCCGTTGGGCAGACACTGGGCTGGGTTTTGGTTCCGGAGTTCCTAGTCCGGAGGGCTTGTTTGCCAGGAGTGTGAGGAAGGAAGTCTGAAAACACAAGCTAGCGTGAGGTTTGGGACCGAGGTCACGGCATGCCCACTCTGCAGAGGCTGAATCGGGATCTCCTGCACTGAGGTCATGTCAACTATGAGACGTGCCTCAGGCTAGAGTTCTTGTCCAGCATGGCCTCTTCCTGAAGGGTGTGGGGGCTTCATGAGGCCAGAAAGTTTTGCCTACGATGGGATTTGTGAACTGCTCCAAAACTGAAGGTTACCTTCTGCACGACAGTCGAGTCCTATTGGATGGTTCCAAGAGGCCCCATATGGAAAGACTCGAGAGCAGGTGTCTAAGCATGGATGCCTGGGAACGCCACCTCATATTCCCACTCTTTAGTCAGGACAAGGCAGGCTCAATCTGCGGGCTCCTGGGTGAGCTACCCAGAGGGGAGAGTTGAAATGGACTCTCCTGAAGATGAGTCCTACTGTGGCTTGGTGGCCTGGGAGACCTTGGAATGTGGAGGTGGCTCAGGGACTCTGCAGGATTCTCCAACATGAGGTGTTTGACACGGCTCCAACAAGGAAACTTCCCATGTGGAGACGAGAGGAGTTCTGTTCCGTGCCTCAGGAAAGCCCCATACCCTGTTCTTCGAACCAAAGCCTCTGAGGAGTGACACCTGGAAACCAAAGCAAGAGTTGAGACTACGGCCTAAAGGCCTGTCCGGCTCAACCTTCTATCTCTGTTGTCATCTGTGTGCATGCATTCATGGATGTAGCTGCTCAGCTTGTGTCCGAATGCCCCTGTGAGTCCAGTGAGGCTCCCAGTAGTGGGATGTCCTCGGAGGCCTTGAGGTTTCTCATATTCTGGAGGTGTGTGGCCAAAGGAATGGACACAGTTTCCCAGGAGAGAGCAGGCACGGCCCTGTGGTATGGCTCCAGAGGACCCAGCCTAGAGGCTCTGTTTGCCAGGGCTGTGGGGACAGATGTCTGAAAAAGCAAACTTGGCTCAGCTAGGGGCCAATGTAATGGCAGGCCTGATCTCTAGTCCGTGAGGGGAGATCCTCTGGAAATCAAAGTAGGGCAAGTGGGAGGCAGTCACTCAGGATTTTGTCTCTGAGTGTTGCGTTTACAGTGTCCGGTCAGGGTAGGGGTTGTCTCAGAGGCCGAGGAAGAGCCTTCCTCTCAGGGGATTGTCCAAGCTCCCAAGTGTTTGTGTTCATTCTGTGGGAATGAAGAGTACTGTTTTCTGCCACAGGGGACCCCCCAGGAGAGGGACTCTAGAGCACAGCAGTGGGTTCCCTCAACTGGAATACACACCATCTAGTTAGTCCTGGGTGCCTATGGGCATGGCAAGCCACATATGCGGGCTCTTGGTCCAGTCACTGAGAGGCGTTACTTGAATAAGGTACTCACGCTGAGAGTCAAAATGTGTGTTTGTGCCCAAGGCGGCCCTCACGCTTGGGCGTGGCCTCATGGGCCATGCCGTTTTCTCCTACACTGAAGGTTTGACTCACTGCCAGCAGCAAGGTTTCTTGCCAGGGGGAAGGAGGGGTTCTGACTTGTGCATCAGGTTCCCCCCTGTGCAGGGATTGGAGATAAGGTCTAGGTTCCGATGACTGAAAACCCAGGTTGGGAATGGATGGTGGCCTAAGGCAGTGGCGGGTCCAATGTGCTGGGTGTGCAGCCAGCTGTGTCGGTGTCTGTTGGAAGGTCTGGGCTCAGGCTATTTGCGACAGAGCATCACTGTTTAAGGTAGCCTAGGCAATTGGGGTGTTGCCGAGGGTAAAGCAGTTTGATCCTCATTTGGGGTTTCTGGGCAGCGCCACAGACAATGTTTTTCTCTTGGGAGGCAGGCACAGTGCTTCATTGTGGCCCCAGAATTCCCAGTAGGGAGGGTTTGTGGGCCAGGAGTGTGAGGACGGAAGTCTGAAAACACAAGCTAGTGTGAGGATTGGAACCAAGGGCAGAGCAGGCCCACTCTGCAGAGGCTGAATCAAAATCTCCTGCATCTGAAGTCAGGCTGAGGATCAGACGTTGGCTGAGGCTGGAGTATGTGTCCATGATGGCACCTTCATGAAGTGGGGGCCTCATGAGGCCAAGGAAGTTTTCCCACGCTGAGTTTGGAGGTTGCCCCAAACCACAAGGTTTCCTTCTGCGGGACATTCGAGTCCTGTTGCATGGCTCCAGGACATACCATATGGAAGGACTGGAGAGCAGGGTTCGAAGGATGGATCCCTGTACAGCATGCCTCGCATTCCCATTGGCTATTAGCGACAAGATATGTTTGATCTGCTGCCTCTGGAACACGCGACCCAGGGGGCTGAGTTGAAATGGCCTCTCCTGAGGATGCGTCATAATGTGCGTTTGGGTCCATGGAGACCTTGGAATGTGCTGGTTGTTCAGTGGCCCTGCGGAACTCTCCTACCTGAAGTGTTTGATACATCCCAGTAAGAAAGCTGCCCATGTGGAGATGAGAGATGTTTGGTTTGGTGCCTCAGAAAAGCCCCATGTGCTGGTCTACGAAAACAGTCCTCTGAGAACGGAAACATGGAAACCAAAGCTAAGGTTCAGATTAGGGCCTGGGGGCCTGTCCATTTCAACCTTCTGTCTCTGGGGACACTGTCTGAGAGTCTAAGTGGAGATAGTTGCTCCGCTGGTGTCAGAGAGCCCCTCTTAGTCCAGGGGGGCCTACACTATTGATGGCCTCAAGGGCCTTGGAGCTTTTCCCTAACCTGTAGTGTTGTGGTCAATGGATTGGGCACACTTTCCTTGGAGAGGGCAGGCACAATCTTTCGCTGTGGCCCTAGAGGCCCTAGCCTGGAGGTGTGTGGGTCCAGGCTGTGGGCACAGAAGTCTGAATACACAAACTCAGCTTAGGAGTGGCGCCTAGGGTATGGCAGGCCGGATGTACAGCCCGAGAGGGAGCTCCTGGGCCTCTGAAACAAGGGCGAGTGGGAGGCGTTCCTTCAGGCTTTTGTCTCTGGATGTTGTGTCCGGGATAGCCGTGGATTGGAGCGGTGGCCTCAGGTACTGTGGACGAGTATCCCTCTCTGGGGATTTGTCCCAGCTCCCAAGAGTTTGGGGTCATTTTGTGGGAAGGTTGGAGTCGTGTTGTCTGGCTCATGGGTCTCTCCAAGAAAGGGATTCCAGAGCAGAGCTCCAGGTACGGGCGGGGCGACTGGAAAATTCAAACCGTGGTGAGGATTGGGTGCATAGGGGCTTGGCAAGCCCCATATGTGGGCTCTTGGTCCAGGCCCTGACAGGCCTTTCTTTGACATGGGGCTCATGCTGAGGATCACAGTGTGAATTTGTGCCCAAGCAGCACTCAAGTTTGGGCGTGGCATCAGGGGCCATGAAGGTTTCTCCCACCCTGAAGGTGTGACTCCATGCCAAGAGCAAGCTTGACAGCCATGGGGAAGGAGGAGTTCTGTTTTGTGCTTGCTATACCCAGCTGTGTGGAGAATTGATATAATGTCTAGGTTCAGATATCTGAAAACCAAGGTTAGGATGAGGTGACGGCATAAGACCATGGCGTGTCCGAAGTGCTGGGTGTGCGGCCAGCTGTCTCCTTGTCTGTCTGGACGTCTGGCTTCAGGCTGTGTCAGGCAGAGCATGAGTGCCCAGAGCAGCCTATCCAGTTCGGGTACCGTCGAGGCCCGAGCAGGTTGATCCTCATCTGGGTTTTCTGGAGAGCCCCACAGGGAAACGTTTTTCTTCCGTTGGGCAGACACTGGGCTGGGTTTTGGTTCCGGAGTTCCTAGTCCGGAGGGCTTGTTTGCCAGGAGTGTGAGGAAGGAAGTCTGAAAACACAAGCTAGCGTGAGGTTTGGGACCGAGGTCACGGCATGCCCACTCTGCAGAGGCTGAATCGGGATCTCCTGCACTGAGGTCATGTCAACTATGAGACGTGCCTCAGGCTAGAGTTCTTGTCCAGCATGGCCTCTTCCTGAAGGGTGTGGGAGCTTCATGAGGCCAGAAAGTTTTGCCTACGATGGGATTTGTGAACTGCTCCAAAACTGAAGGTTACCTTCTGCACGACAGTCGAGTCCTATTGGATGGTTCCAAGAGGCCCCATATGGAAAGACTCGAGAGCAGGTGTCTAAGCATGGATGCCTGGGAACGCCACCTCATATTCCCACTCTTTAGTCAGGACAAGGCAGGCTCAATCTGCGGGCTCCTGGGTGAGCTACCCAGAGGGGAGAGTTGAAATGGACTCTCCTGAAGATGAGTCCTACTGTGGCTTGGTGGCCTGGGAGACCTTGGAATGTGGAGGTGGCTCAGGGACTCTGCAGGATTCTCCAACATGAGGTGTTTGACACGGCTCCAACAAGGAAACTTCCCATGTGGAGACGAGAGGAGTTCTGTTCCGTGCCTCAGGAAAGCCCCATACCCTGTTCTTCGTACCAAAGCCTCTGAGGAGTGACACCTGGAAACCAAAGCAAGAGTTGAGACTACGGCCTAAAGGCCTGTCCGGCTCAACCTTCTATCTCTGTTGTCATCTGTGTGCATGCATTCATGGATGTAGCTGCTCAGCTTGTGTCCGAATGCCCCTGTGAGTCCAGTGAGGCTCCCAGTAGTGGGATGTCCTCGGAGGCCTTGAGGTTTCTCATATTCTGGAGGTGTGTGGCCAAAGGAATGGACACAGTTTCCCAGGAGAGAGCAGGCACGGCCCTGTGGTATGGCTCCAGAGGACCCAGCCTAGAGGCTCTGTTTGCCAGGGCTTTGGGGACAGATGTCTGAAAAAGCAAACTTGGCTCAGCTAGGGGCCAATGTAATGGCAGGCCTGATCTCTAGTCCGTGAGGGGAGATCCTCTGGAAATCAAAGTAGGGCAAGTGGGAGGCAGTCACTCAGGATTTTGTCTCTGAGTGTTGCGTTTACAGTGTCCGGTCAGGGTAGGGGTTGTCTCAGAGGCCGAGGAAGAGCCTTCCTCTCAGGGGACTGTCCAAGCTCCCAAGTGTTTGTGTTCATTCTGTGGGAATGAAGAGTACTGTTTTCTGCCACAGGGGACCCC
This sequence comes from Mustela nivalis, assembly GCF_964662115.1. Taxonomy (NCBI): domain Eukaryota; kingdom Metazoa; phylum Chordata; class Mammalia; order Carnivora; family Mustelidae; genus Mustela; species Mustela nivalis. The sequence continues at coordinate 993,336 of NW_028136552.1, read as the reverse complement.
CCAGGAGAGGGACTCTAGAGCACAGCAGTGGGTTCCCTCAACTGGAATACACACCATCTAGTTAGTCCTGGGTGCCTATGGGCATGGCAAGCCACATATGCGGGCTCTTGGTCCAGTCACTGAGAGGCGTTACTTGAATAAGGTACTCACGCTGAGAGTCACAATGTGTGTTTGTGCCCAAGGCGGCCCTCACGCTTGGGCGTGGCCTCATGGGCCATGCCGTTTTCTCCTACACTGAAGGTTTGACTCACTGCCAGCAGCAAGGTTTCTTGCCAGGGGGAAGGAGGGGTTCTGACTTGCGCATCAGGTTCCCCCCTGTGCAGGGATTGGAGATAAGGTCTAGGTTCCGATGACTGAAAACCCAGGTTGGGAATGGATGGTGGCCTAAGGCAGTGGCGGGTCCAATGTGCTGGGTGTGCAGCCAGCTGTGTCGGTGTCTGTTGGAAGGTCTGGGCTCAGGCTATTTGCGACAGAGCATCACTGTTTAAGGTAGCCTAGGCAATTGGGGTGTTGCCGAGGGCCAAGCAGTTTGATCCTCATTTGGGGTTTCTGGGCAGCGCCACAGACAATGTTTTTCTCTTGGGAGGCAGGCACAGTGCTTCATTGTGGCCCCAGAATTCCCAGTAGGGAGGGTTTGTGGGCCAGGAGTGTGAGGACGGAAGTCTGAAAACACAAGCTAGTGTGAGGATTGGAACCAAGGGCAGAGCAGGCCCACTCTGCAGAGGCTGAATCAAAATCTCCTGCATCTGAAGTCAGGCTGAGGATCAGACGTTGGCTGAGGCTGGAGTATGTGTCCATGATGGCACCTTCATGAAGTGGGGGCCTCATGAGGCCAAGGAAGTTTTCCCACGCTGAGTTTGGAGGTTGCCCCAAACCACAAGGTTTCCTTCTGCGGGACATTCGAGTCCTGTTGCATGGCTCCAGGACATACCATATGGAAGGACTGGAGAGCAGGGTTCGAAGGATGGATCCCTGTACAGCATGCCTCGCATTCCCATTGGCTATTAGCGACAAGATATGTTTGATCTGCTGCCTCTGGAACACGCGACCCAGGGGGCTGAGTTGAAATGGCCTCTCCTGAGGATGCGTCATAATGTGCGTTTGGGTCCATGGAGACCTTGGAATGTGCTGGTTGTTCAGTGGCCCTGCGGAACTCTCCTACCTGAAGTGTTTGATACATCCCAGTAAGAAAGCTGCCCATGTGGAGATGAGAGATGTTTGGTTTGGTGCCTCAGAAAAGCCCCATGTGCTGGTCTACGAAAACAGTCCTCTGAGAACGGAAACATGGAAACCAAAGCTAAGGTTCAGATTAGGGCCTGGGGGCCTGTCCATTTCAACCTTCTGTCTCTGGGGACACTGTCTGAGAGTCTAAGTGGAGATAGTTGCTCCGCTGGTGTCAGAGAGCCCCTCTTAGTCCAGGGGGGCCTACACTATTGATGGCCTCAAGGGCCTTGGAGCTTTTCCCTAACCTGTAGTGTTGTGGTCAATGGATTGGGCACACTTTCCTTGGAGAGGGCAGGCACAATCTTTCGCTGTGGCCCTAGAGGCCCTAGCCTGGAGGTGTGTGGGTCCAGGCTGTGGGCACAGAAGTCTGAATACACAAACTCAGCTTAGGAGTGGCGCCTAGGGTATGGCAGGCCGGATGTACAGCCCGAGAGGGAGCTCCTGGGCCTCTGAAACAAGGGCGAGTGGGAGGCGTTCCTTCAGGCTTTTGTCTCTGGATGTTGTGTCCGGGATAGCCGTGGATTGGAGCGGTGGCCTCAGGTACTGTGGACGAGTATCCCTCTCTGGGGATTTGTCCCAGCTCCCAAGAGTTTGGGGTCATTTTGTGGGAAGGGTGGAGTCGTGTTGTCTGGCTCATGGGTCTCTCCAAGAAAGGGATTCCAGAGCAGAGCTCCAGGTACGGGAGGGGCGACTGGAAAATTCAAACCGTGGTGAGGATTGGGTGCATAGGGGCTTGGCAAGCCCCATATGTGGGCTCTTGGTCCAGGCCCTGACAGGCCTTTCTTTGACATGGGGCTCATGCTGAGGATCACAGTGTGAATTTGTGCCCAAGCAGCACTCAAGTTTGGGCGTGGCATCAGGGGCCATGAAGGTTTCTCCCACCCTGAAGGTGTGACTCCATGCCAAGAGCAAGCTTGACAGCCATGGGGAAGGAGGAGTTCTGTTTTGTGCTTGCTATACCCAGCTGTGTGGAGAATTGATATAATGTCTAGGTTCAGATATCTGAAAACCAAGGTTAGGATGAGGTGACGGCATAAGACCATGGCGTGTCCGAAGTGCTGGGTGTGCGGCCAGCTGTCTCCTTGTCTGTCTGGACGTCTGGCTTCAGGCTGTGTCAGGCAGAGCATGAGTGCCCAGAGCAGCCTATCCAGTTCGGGTACCGTCGAGGCCCGAGCAGGTTGATCCTCATCTGGGTTTTCTGGAGAGCCCCACAGGGAAACGTTTTTCTTCCGTTGGGCAGACACTGGGCTGGGTTTTGGTTCCGGAGTTCCTAGTCCGGAGGGCTTGTTTGCCAGGAGTGTGAGGAAGGAAGTCTGAAAACACAAGCTAGCGTGAGGTTTGGGACCGAGGTCACGGCATGCCCACTCTGCAGAGGCTGAATCGGGATCTCCTGCACTGAGGTCATGTCAACTATGAGACGTGCCTCAGGCTAGAGTTCTTGTCCAGCATGGCCTCTTCCTGAAGGGTGTGGGGGCTTCATGAGGCCAGAAAGTTTTGCCTACGATGGGATTTGTGAACTGCTCCAAAACTGAAGGTTACCTTCTGCACGACAGTCGAGTCCTATTGGATGGTTCCAAGAGGCCCCATATGGAAAGACTCGAGAGCAGGTGTCTAAGCATGGATGCCTGGGAACGCCACCTCATATTCCCACTCTTTAGTCAGGACAAGGCAGGCTCAATCTGCGGGCTCCTGGGTGAGCTACCCAGAGGGGAGAGTTGAAATGGACTCTCCTGAAGATGAGTCCTACTGTGGCTTGGTGGCCTGGGAGACCTTGGAATGTGGAGGTGGCTCAGGGACTCTGCAGGATTCTCCAACATGAGGTGTTTGACACGGCTCCAACAAGGAAACTTCCCATGTGGAGACGAGAGGAGTTCTGTTCCGTGCCTCAGGAAAGCCCCATACCCTGTTCTTCGAACCAAAGCCTCTGAGGAGTGACACCTGGAAACCAAAGCAAGAGTTGAGACTACGGCCTAAAGGCCTGTCCGGCTCAACCTTCTATCTCTGTTGTCATCTGTGTGCATGCATTCATGGATGTAGCTGCTCAGCTTGTGTCCGAATGCCCCTGTGAGTCCAGTGAGGCTCCCAGTAGTGGGATGTCCTCGGAGGCCTTGAGGTTTCTCATATTCTGGAGGTGTGTGGCCAAAGGAATGGACACAGTTTCCCAGGAGAGAGCAGGCACGGCCCTGTGGTATGGCTCCAGAGGACCCAGCCTAGAGGCTCTGTTTGCCAGGGCTGTGGGGACAGATGTCTGAAAAAGCAAACTTGGCTCAGCTAGGGGCCAATGTAATGGCAGGCCTGATCTCTAGTCCGTGAGGGGAGATCCTCTGGAAATCAAAGTAGGGCAAGTGGGAGGCAGTCACTCAGGATTTTGTCTCTGAGTGTTGCGTTTACAGTGTCCGGTCAGGGTAGGGGTTGTCTCAGAGGCCGAGGAAGAGCCTTCCTCTCAGGGGATTGTCCAAGCTCCCAAGTGTTTGTGTTCATTCTGTGGGAATGAAGAGTACTGTTTTCTGCCACAGGGGACCCCCCAGGAGAGGGACTCTAGAGCACAGCAGTGGGTTCCCTCAACTGGAATACACACCATCTAGTTAGTCCTGGGTGCCTATGGGCATGGCAAGCCACATATGCGGGCTCTTGGTCCAGTCACTGAGAGGCGTTACTTGAATAAGGTACTCACGCTGAGAGTCAAAATGTGTGTTTGTGCCCAAGGCGGCCCTCACGCTTGGGCGTGGCCTCATGGGCCATGCCGTTTTCTCCTACACTGAAGGTTTGACTCACTGCCAGCAGCAAGGTTTCTTGCCAGGGGGAAGGAGGGGTTCTGACTTGTGCATCAGGTTCCCCCCTGTGCAGGGATTGGAGATAAGGTCTAGGTTCCGATGACTGAAAACCCAGGTTGGGAATGGATGGTGGCCTAAGGCAGTGGCGGGTCCAATGTGCTGGGTGTGCAGCCAGCTGTGTCGGTGTCTGTTGGAAGGTCTGGGCTCAGGCTATTTGCGACAGAGCATCACTGTTTAAGGTAGCCTAGGCAATTGGGGTGTTGCCGAGGGTAAAGCAGTTTGATCCTCATTTGGGGTTTCTGGGCAGCGCCACAGACAATGTTTTTCTCTTGGGAGGCAGGCACAGTGCTTCATTGTGGCCCCAGAATTCCCAGTAGGGAGGGTTTGTGGGCCAGGAGTGTGAGGACGGAAGTCTGAAAACACAAGCTAGTGTGAGGATTGGAACCAAGGGCAGAGCAGGCCCACTCTGCAGAGGCTGAATCAAAATCTCCTGCATCTGAAGTCAGGCTGAGGATCAGACGTTGGCTGAGGCTGGAGTATGTGTCCATGATGGCACCTTCATGAAGTGGGGGCCTCATGAGGCCAAGGAAGTTTTCCCACGCTGAGTTTGGAGGTTGCCCCAAACCACAAGGTTTCCTTCTGCGGGACATTCGAGTCCTGTTGCATGGCTCCAGGACATACCATATGGAAGGACTGGAGAGCAGGGTTCGAAGGATGGATCCCTGTACAGCATGCCTCGCATTCCCATTGGCTATTAGCGACAAGATATGTTTGATCTGCTGCCTCTGGAACACGCGACCCAGGGGGCTGAGTTGAAATGGCCTCTCCTGAGGATGCGTCATAATGTGCGTTTGGGTCCATGGAGACCTTGGAATGTGCTGGTTGTTCAGTGGCCCTGCGGAACTCTCCTACCTGAAGTGTTTGATACATCCCAGTAAGAAAGCTGCCCATGTGGAGATGAGAGATGTTTGGTTTGGTGCCTCAGAAAAGCCCCATGTGCTGGTCTACGAAAACAGTCCTCTGAGAACGGAAACATGGAAACCAAAGCTAAGGTTCAGATTAGGGCCTGGGGGCCTGTCCATTTCAACCTTCTGTCTCTGGGGACACTGTCTGAGAGTCTAAGTGGAGATAGTTGCTCCGCTGGTGTCAGAGAGCCCCTCTTAGTCCAGGGGGGCCTACACTATTGATGGCCTCAAGGGCCTTGGAGCTTTTCCCTAACCTGTAGTGTTGTGGTCAATGGATTGGGCACACTTTCCTTGGAGAGGGCAGGCACAATCTTTCGCTGTGGCCCTAGAGGCCCTAGCCTGGAGGTGTGTGGGTCCAGGCTGTGGGCACAGAAGTCTGAATACACAAACTCAGCTTAGGAGTGGCGCCTAGGGTATGGCAGGCCGGATGTACAGCCCGAGAGGGAGCTCCTGGGCCTCTGAAACAAGGGCGAGTGGGAGGCGTTCCTTCAGGCTTTTGTCTCTGGATGTTGTGTCCGGGATAGCCGTGGATTGGAGCGGTGGCCTCAGGTACTGTGGACGAGTATCCCTCTCTGGGGATTTGTCCCAGCTCCCAAGAGTTTGGGGTCATTTTGTGGGAAGGTTGGAGTCGTGTTGTCTGGCTCATGGGTCTCTCCAAGAAAGGGATTCCAGAGCAGAGCTCCAGGTACGGGCGGGGCGACTGGAAAATTCAAACCGTGGTGAGGATTGGGTGCATAGGGGCTTGGCAAGCCCCATATGTGGGCTCTTGGTCCAGGCCCTGACAGGCCTTTCTTTGACATGGGGCTCATGCTGAGGATCACAGTGTGAATTTGTGCCCAAGCAGCACTCAAGTTTGGGCGTGGCATCAGGGGCCATGAAGGTTTCTCCCACCCTGAAGGTGTGACTCCATGCCAAGAGCAAGCTTGACAGCCATGGGGAAAGAGGAGTTCTGTTTTGTGCTTGCTATACCCAGCTGTGTGGAGAATTGATATAATGTCTAGGTTCAGATATCTGAAAACCAAGGTTAGGATGAGGTGACGGCATAAGACCATGGCGTGTCCGAAGTGCTGGGTGTGCGGCCAGCTGTCTCCTTGTCTGTCTGGACGTCTGGCTTCAGGCTGTGTCAGGCAGAGCATGAGTGCCCAGAGCAGCCTATCCAGTTCGGGTACCGTCGAGGCCCGAGCAGGTTGATCCTCATCTGGGTTTTCTGGAGAGCCCCACAGGGAAACGTTTTTCTTCCGTTGGGCAGACACTGGGCTGGGTTTTGGTTCCGGAGTTCCTAGTCCGGAGGGCTTGTTTGCCAGGAGTGTGAGGAAGGAAGTCTGAAAACACAAGCTAGCGTGAGGTTTGGGACCGAGGTCACGGCATGCCCACTCTGCAGAGGCTGAATCGGGATCTCCTGCACTGAGGTCATGTCAACTATGAGACGTGCCTCAGGCTAGAGTTCTTGTCCAGCATGGCCTCTTCCTGAAGGGTGTGGGGGCTTCATGAGGCCAGAAAGTTTTGCCTACGATGGGATTTGTGAACTGCTCCAAAACTGAAGGTTACCTTCTGCACGACAGTCGAGTCCTATTGGATGGTTCCAAGAGGCCCCATATGGAAAGACTCGAGAGCAGGTGTCTAAGCATGGATGCCTGGGAACGCCACCTCATATTCCCACTCTTAAGTCAGGACAAGGCAGGCTCAATCTGCGGGCTCCTGGGTGAGCTACCCAGAGGGGAGAGTTGAAATGGACTCTCCTGAAGATGAGTCCTACTGTGGCTTGGTGGCCTGGGAGACCTTGGAATGTGGAGGTGGCTCAGGGACTCTGCAGGATTCTCCAACATGAGGTGTTTGACACGGCTCCAACAAGGAAACTTCCCATGTGGAGATGAGAGGAGTTCTGTTCCGTGCCTCAGGAAAGCCCCATACCCTGTTCTTCGAACCAAAGCCTCTGAGGAGTGACACCTGGAAACCAAAGCAAGAGTTGAGACTACGGCCTAAAGGCCTGTCCGGCTCAACCTTCTATCTCTGTTGTCATCTGTGTGCATGCATTCATGGATGTAGCTGCTCAGCTTGTGTCCGAATGCCCCTGTGAGTCCAGTGAGGCTCCCAGTAGTGGGATGTCCTCGGAGGCCTTGAGGTTTCTCATATTCTGGAGGTGTGTGGCCAAAGGAATGGACACAGTTTCCCAGGAGAGAGCAGGCACGGTCCTGTGGTATGGCTCCAGAGGACCCAGCCTAGAGGCTCTGTTTGCCAGGGCTGTGGGGACAGATGTCTGAAAAAGCAAACTTGGCTCAGCTAGGGGCCAATGTAATGGCAGGCCTGATCTCTAGTCCGTGAGGGGAGATCCTCTGGAAATCAAAGTAGGGCAAGTGGGAGGCAGTCACTCAGGATTTTGTCTCTGGGTGTTGCGTTTACAGTGTCCGGTCAGGGTAGGGGTTGTCTCAGAGGCCGAGGAAGAGCCTTGCTCTCAGGGGATTGTCCAAGCTCCCAAGTGTTTGTGTTCATTCTGTGGGAATGAAGAGTACTGTTTTCTGCCACAGGGGACCCCCCAGGAAAGGGACTCTAGAGCACAGCAGTGGGTTCCCTCAACTGGAATACACACCATCTAGTTAGTCCTGGGTGCCTATGGGCATGGCAAGCCACATATGCGGGCTCTTGGTCCAGTCACTGAGAGGCGTTACTTGAATAAGGTACTCACGCTGAGGGTCACAATGTGTGTTTGTGCCCAAGGCGGCCCTCACGCTTGGGCGTGGCCTCATGGGCCATGCCGTTTTCTCCTACACTGAAGGTTTGACTCACTGCCAGCAGCAAGGTTTCTTGCCAGGGGGAAGGAGGGGTTCTGACTTGTGCATCAGGTTCCCCCCTGTGCAGGGATTGGAGATAAGTTCTAGGTTCCGATGACTGAAAACCCAGGTTGGGAATGGATGGTGGCCAAAGGCAGTGGCGGGTCCAATGTGCTGGGTGTGCAGCCAGCTGTGTCGGTGTCTGTTGGAAGGTCTGGGCTCAGGCTATTTGCGACAGAGCATCACTGTTTAAGGTAGCCTAGGCAATTGGGGTGTTGCCGAGGGCCAAGCAGTTTGATCCTCATTTGGGGTTTCTGGGCAGCGCCATAGACAATGTTTTTCTCTTGGGAGGCAGGCACAGTGCTTCATTGTGGCCCCAGAATTCCCATTAGGGAGGGTTTGTGGGCCAGGAGTGTGAGGACGGAAGTCTGAAAACACAAGCTAGTGTGAGGATTGGAGCCAAGGGCAGAGCAGGCCCACTCTGCAGAGGCTGAATCAAAATCTCCTGCATCTGAAGTCAGGCTGAGGATCAGACGTTGGCTGAGGCTGGAGTATGTGTCCATGATGGCACCTTCATGAAGTGGGGGCCTCATGAGGCCAAGGAAGTTTTCCCACGCTGAGTTTGGAGGTTGCCCCAAACCACAAGGTTTCCTTCTGCGGGACATTCGAGTCCTGTTGCATGGCTCCAGGTCATACCATATGGAAGGACTGGAGAGCAGGGTTCGAAGGATGGATCCCTGTACAGCATGCCTCGCATTCCCATTGGCTATTAGCGACAAGATATGTTTGATCTGCTGCCTCTGGAACACGCGACCCAGGGGGCTGAGTTGAAATGGCCTCTCCTGAGGATGCGTCATAATGTGCGTTTGGGTCCATGGAGACCTTGGAATGTGCTGGTTGTTCAGTGGCCCTGCGGAACTCTCCTACCTGAAGTGTTTGATACATCCCAGTAAGAAAGCTGCCCATGTGGAGATGAGAGATGTTTGGTTTGGTGCCTCAGAAAAGCCCCATGTGCTGGTCTACGAAAACAGTCCTCTGAGAACGGAAACATGGAAACCAAAGCTAAGGTTCAGATTAGGGCCTGGGGGCCTGTCCATTTCAACCTTCTGTCTCTGGGGACACTGTCTGAGAGTCTAAGTGGAGATAGTTGCTCCGCTGGTGTCAGAGAGCCCCTCTTAGTCCAGGGTGGGCCTACAATATTGATGGCCTCAGGGGTCTTGGAGCTTTCTCCCTAACCTGTAGTGTTGTGGTCAATGGATTGGGCACACTTTCCTTGGAGAGGGCAGGCACAATCTTTCGCTGTGGCCCTAGAGGCCCTAGCCTGGAGGTGTGTGGGTCCAGGCTGTGGGCACAGATCTGAATACACAAACTCAGCTTAGGAGTGGCGCCTAGGGTATGGTAGGCCGGATGTACAGCCCGAGAGGGAGCTCCTGGGCCTCTGAAACAAGGGCGAGTGGGAGGGGTTCCTTCAGGCTTTTGTCTCTGGATGTTGTGTCCGGGATAGCCGTGGATTGGAGCGGTGGTCTCAGGTACTGTGGACGAGTATCCCTCTCTGGGGATTTGTCCCAGCTCCCAAGAGTTTGGGGTCATTTTGTGGGAAGGGTGGAGTCGTGTTGTCTGGCTCATGGGTCTCTCCAAGAAAGGGATTCCAGAGCAGAGCTCCAGGTACGGGCGGGGCGACTGGAAAATTCAAACCGTGGTGAGGATTGGGTGCATAGGGGCTTGGCAAGCCCCATATGTGGGCTCTTGGTCCAGGCCCTGACAGGCCTTTCTTTGACATGGGGCTCATGCTGAGGATCACAGTGTGAATTTGTGCCCAAGCAGCACTCAAGTTTGGGCGTGGCATCAGGGGCCATGAAGGTTTCTCCCACCCTGAAGGTGTGACACCATGCCAAGAGCAAGCTTGACAGCCATGGGGAAGGAGGAGTTCTGTTTTGTGCTTGCTATACCCAGCTGTGTGGTGAATTGATATAATGTCTAGGTTCAGATATCTGAAAACCAAGGTTAGGATGAGGTGACGGCATAAGAACATGGCGTGTCCGAAGTGCTGGGTGTGCGGCCAGCTGTCTCCTTGTCTGTCTGGACGTCTGGCTTCAGGCTGTGTCAGGCAGAGCATGAGTGCCCAGAGCAGCCTATCCAGTTCGGGTACCGTCGAGGCCCGAGCAGGTTGATCCTCATCTGGGTTTTCTGGAGAGCCCCACAGGGAAACGTTTTTCTTCCGTTGGGCAGACACTGGGCTGGGTTTTGGTTCCGGAGTTCCTAGTCCGGAGGGCTTGTTTGCCAGGAGTGTGAGGAAGGAAGTCTGAAAACACAAGCTAGCGTGAGGTTTGGGACCGAGGTCACGGCATGCCCACTCTGCAGAGGCTGAATCGGGATCTCCTGCACTGAGGTCATGTCAACTATGAGACGTGCCTCAGGCTAGAGTTCTTGTCCAGCATGGCCTCTTCCTGAAGGGTGTGGGGGCTTCATGAGGCCAGAAAGTTTTGCCTACGATGAGATTTGTGAACTGCTCCAAAACTGAAGGTTACCTTCTGCACGACAGTCGAGTCCTATTGGATGGTTCCAAGAGGCCCCATATGGAAAGACTCGAGAGCAGGTGTCTAAGCATGGATGCCTGGGAACGCCACCTCATATTCCCACTCTTTAGTCAGGACAAGGCAGGCTCAATCTGCGGGCTCCTGGGTGAGCTACCCAGAGGGGAGAGTTGAAATGGACTCTCCTGAAGATGAGTCCTACTGTGGCTTGGTGGCCTTGGAGACCTTGGAATGTGGAGGTGGCTCAGGGACTCTGCAGGATTCTCCAACATGAGGTGTTTGACACGGCTCCAACAAGGAAACTTCCCATGTGGAGACGAGAGGAGTTCGGTTCCGTGCCTCAGGAAAGCCCCATACCCTGTTCTTCGAACCAAAGCCTCTGAGGAGTGACACCTGGAAACCAAAGCAAGAGTTGAGACTACGGCCTAAAGGCCTGTCCGGCTCAACCTTCTATCTCTGTTGTCATCTGTGTGCATGCATTCATGGATGTAGCTGCTCAGCTTGTGTCCGAATGCCCCTGTGAGTCCAGTGAGGCTCCCAGTAGTGGGATGTCCTCGGAGGCCTTGAGGTTTCTCATATTCTGGAGGTGTGTGGCCAAAGGAATGGACACAGTTTCCCAGGAGAGAGCAGGCACGGCCCTGTGGTATGGCTCCAGAGGACCCAGCCTAGAGGCTCTGTTTGCCAGGGCTGTGGGGACAGATGTCTGAAAAAGCAAACTTGGCTCAGCTAGGGGCCAATGTAATGGCAGGCCTGATCTCTAGTCCGTGAGGGGAGATCCTCTGGAAATCAAAGTAGGGCAAGTGGGAGGCAGTCACTCAGGATTTTGTCTCTGGTTGTTGCGTTTACAGTGTCCGGTCAGGGTAGGGGTTGTCTCAGAGGCCGAGGAAGAGCCTTCCTCTCAGGGGATTGTCCAAGCTCCCAAGTGTTTGTGTTCATTCTGTGGGAATGAAGAGTACTGTTTTCTGCCACAGGGGACACCCCAGGAAAGGGACTCTAGAGCACAGCAGTGGGTTCCCTCAACTGGAATACACACCATCTAGTTAGTCCTGGGTGCCTATGGGCATGGCAAGCCACATATGCGGGCTCTTGGTCCAGTCACTGAGAGGCGTTACTTGAATAAGGTACTCACGCTGAGGGTCACAATGTGTGTTTGTGCCCAAGGCGGCCCTCACGCTTGGGCGTGGCCTCATGGGCCATGCCGTTTTCTCCTACACTGAAGGTTTGACTCACTGCCAGCAGCAAGGTTTCTTGCCAGGGGGAAGGAGGGGTTCTGACTTGTGCATCAGGTTCCCCCCTGTGCAGGGATTGGAGATAAGTTCTAGGTTCCGATGACTGAAAACCCAGGTTGGGAATGGATGGTGGCCTAAGGCAGTGGCGGGTCCAATGTGCTGGGTGTGCAGCCAGCTGTGTCGGTGTCTGTTGGAAGGTCTGGGCTCAGGCTATTTGCGACAGAGCATCACTGTTTAAGGTAGCCTAGGCAATTGGGGTGTTGCCGAGGGCCAAGCAGTTTGATCCTCATTTGGGGTTTCTGGGCAGCGCCATAGACAATGTTTTTCTCTTGGGAGGCAGGCACAGTGCTTCATTGTGGCCCCAGAATTCCCAGTAGGGAGGGTTTGTGGGCCAGGAGTGTGAGGACGGAAGTCTGAAAACACAAGCTAGTGTGAGGATTGGAACCAAGGGCAGAGCAGGCCCACTCTGCAGAGGCTGAATCAAAATCTCCTGCATCTGAAGTCAGGCTGAGGATCAGACGTTGGCTGAGGCTGGAGTATGTGTCCATGATGGCACCTTCATGAAGTGGGGGCCTCATGAGACCAAGGAAGTTTTCCCACGCTGAGTTTGGAGGTTGCCCCAAACCACAAGGTTTCCTTCTGCGGGACATTCGAGTCCTGTTGCATGGCTCCAGGACATACCATATGGAAGGACTGGAGAGCAGGGTTCGAAGGATGGATCCCTGTACAGCATGCCTCGCATTCCCATTGGCTATTAGCGACAAGATATGTTTGATCTGCTGCCTCTGGAACACGCGACCCAGGGGGCTGAGTTGAAATGGCCTCTCCTGAGGATGCGTCATAATGTGCGTTTGGGTCCATGGAGACCTTGGAATGTGCTGGTTGTTCAGTGGCCCTGCGGAACTCTCCTACCTGAAGTGTTTGATACATCCCAGTAAGAAAGCTGCCCATGTGGAGATGAGAGATGTTTGGTTTGGTGCCTCAGAAAAGCCCCATGTGCTGGTCTACGAAAACAGTCCTCTGAGAACGGAAACATGGAAACCAAAGCTAAGGTTCAGATTAGGGCCTGGGGGCCTGTCCATTTCAACCTTCTGTCTCTGGGGACACTGTCTGAGAGTCTAAGTGGAGATAGTTGCTCCGCTGGTGTCAGAGAGCCCCTCTTAGTCCAGGGGGGGCCTACAATATTGATGGCCTCAGGGGCCTTGGAGCTTTCTCCCTAACCTGTAGTGTTGTGGTCAATGGATTGGGCACACTTTCCTTGGAGAGGGCAGGCACAATCTTTCGCTGTGGCCCTAGAGGCCCTAGCCTGGAGGTGTGTGGGTCCAGGCTGTGGGCACAGAAGTCTGAATACACAAACTCAGCTTAGGAGTGGCGCCTAGGGTATGGCAGGCCGGATGTACAGCCCGAGAGGGAGCTCCTGGGCCTCTGAAACAAGGGCGAGTGGGAGGCGTTCCTTCAGGCTTTTGTCTCTGGATGTTGTGTCCGGGATAGCCGTGGATTGGAGCGGTGGCCTCAGGTACTGTGGACGAGTATCCCTCTCTGGGGATTGGTCCCAGCTCCCAAGAGTTTGGGGTCATTTTGTGGGAAGGGTGGAGTCGTGTTGTCTGGCTCATGGGTCTCTCCAAGAAAGGGATTCCAGAGCAGAGCTCCAGGTACGGGCGGGGCGACTGGAAAATTCAAACCGTGGTGAGGATTGGGTGCATAGGGGCTTGGCAAGCCCCATATGTGGGCTCTTGGTCCAGGCCCTGACAGGCCTTTCTTTGACATGGGGCTCATGCTGAGGATCACAGTGTGAATTTGTGCCCAAGCAGCACTCAAGTTTGGGCGTGGCATCAGGGGCCATGAAGGTTTCTCCCACCCTGAAGGTGTGACTCCATGCCAAGAGCAAGCTTGACAGCCATGGGGAAGGAGGAGTTCTGTTTTGTGCTTGCTATACCCAGCTGTGTGGAGAATTGATATAATGTCTAGGTTCAGATATCTGAAAACCAAGGTTAGGATGAGGTGACGGCATAAGACCATGGCGTGTCCGAAGTGCTGGGTGTGCGGCCAGCTGTCTCCTTGTCTGTCTGGACGTCTGGCTTCAGGCTGTGTCAGGCAGAGCATGAGTGCCCAGAGCAGCCTATCCAGTTCGGGTACCGTCGAGGCCCGAGCAGGTTGATCCTCATCTGGGTTTTCTGGAGAGCCCCACAGGGAAACGTTTTTCTTCCGTTGGGCAGACACTGGGCTGGGTTTTGGTTCCGGAGTTCCTAGTCCGGAGGGCTTGTTTGCCCGGAGTGTGAGGAAGGAAGTCTGAAACCACAAGCTAGCGTGAGGTTTGGGACCGAGGTCACGGCATGCCCACTCTGCAGAGGCTGAATCGGGATCTCCTGCACTGAGGTCATGTCAACTATGAGACGTGCCTCAGGCTAGAGTTCTTTCCAGCATGGCCTCTTCCTGAAGGGTGTGTGGGCTTCATGAGGCCAGAAAGTTTTGCCTACGATGGGATTTGTGAACTGCTCCAAAACTGAAGGTTACCTTCTGCACGACAGTCGAGTCCTATTGGATGGTTCCAAGAGGCCCCATATGGAAAGACTCGAGAGCAGGTGTCTAAGCATGGATGCCTGGGAACGCCACCTCATATTCCCACTCTTTAGTCAGGACAAGGCAGGCTCAATCTGCGGGCTCCTGGGTGAGCTACCCAGAGGGGAGAGTTGAAATGGACTCTCCTGAAGATGAGTCCTACTGTGGCTTGGTGGCCTGGGAGACCTTGGAATGTGGAGGTGGCTCAGGGACTCTGCAGGATTCTCCAACATGAGGTGTTTGACACGGCTCCAAAGGAAACTTCCCATGTGGAGACGAGAGGAGTTCGGTTCCGTGCCTCAGGAAAGCCCCATACACTGTTCTTCGAACCAAAGCCTCTGAGGAGTGACACCTGGAAACCAAAGCAAGAGTTGAGACTACGGCCTAAAGGCCTGTCCGGCTCAACCTTCTATCTCTGTTGTCATCTGTGTGTATGCATTCATGGATGTAGCTGCTCAGCTTGTGTCCGAATGCCCCTGTGAGTCCAGTGAGGCTCCCAGTAGTGGGATGTCCTCGGAGGCCTTGAGGTTTCTCATATTCTGGAGGTGTGTGGCCAAAGGAATGGACACAGTGTCCCAGGAGAGAGCAGGCACGGCCCTGTGGTATGGCTCCAGAGGACCCAGCCTAGAGGCTCTGTTTGCCAGGGCTGTGGGGACAGATGTCTGAAAAAGCAAACTTGGCTCAGCTAGGGGCCAATGTAATGGCAGGCCTGATCTCTAGTCCGTGAGGGGAGATCCTCTGGAAATCAAAGTAGGGCAAGTGGGAGGCAGTCACTCAGGATTTTGTCTCTGGTTGTTGCGTTTACAGTGTCCGGTCAGGGTAGGGGTTGTCTCAGAGGCCGAGGAAGAGCCTTCCTCTCAGGGGATTGTCCAAGCTCCCAAGTGTTTGTGTTCATTCTGTGGGAATGAAGAGTACTGTTTTCTGCCACAGGGGACACCCCAGGAAAGGGACTCTAGAGCACAGCAGTGGGTTCCCTCAACTGGAATACACACCATCTAGTTAGTCCTGGGTGCCTATGGGCATGGCAAGCCACATATGCGGGCTCTTGGTCCAGTCACTGAGAGGCGTTACTTGAATAAGGTACTCACGCTGAGGGTCACAATGTGTGTTTGTGCCCAAGGCGGCCCTCACGCTTGGGCGTGGCCTCATGGGCCATGCCGTTTTCTCCTACACTGAAGGTTTGACTCACTGCCAGCAGCAAGGTTTCTTGCCAGGGGGAAGGAGGGGTTCTGACTTGTGCATCAGGTTCCCCCCTGTGCAGGGATTGGAGATAAGTTCTAGGTTCCGATGACTGAAAACCCAGGTTGGGAATGGATGGTGGCCTAAGGCAGTGGCGGGTCCAATGTGCTGGGTGTGCAGCCAGCTGTGTCGGTGTCTGTTGGAAGGTCTGGGCTCAGGCTATTTGCGACAGAGCATCACTGTTTAAGGTAGCCTAGGCAATTGGGGTGTTGCCGAGGGCCAAGCAGTTTGATCCTCATTTGGGGTTTCTGGGCAGCGCCATAGACAATGTTTTTCTCTTGGGAGGCAGGCACAGTGCTTCATTGTGGCCCCAGAATTCCCAGTAGGGAGGGTTTGTGGGCCAGGAGTGTGAGGACGGAAGTCTGAAAACACAAGCTAGTGTGAGGATTGGAGCCAAGGGCAGAGCAGGCCCACTCTGCAGAGGCTGAATCAAAATCTCCTGCATCTGAAGTCAGGCTGAGGATCAGACGTTGGCTGAGGCTGGAGTATGTGTCCATGATGGCACCTTCATGAAGTGGGGGCCTCATGAGGCCAAGGAAGTTTTCCCACGCTGAGTTTGGAGGTTGCCCCAAACCACAAGGTTTCCTTCTGCGGGACATTCGAGTCCTGTTGCATGGCTCCAGGACATACCATATGGAAGGACTGGAGAGCAGGGTTCGAAGGATGGATCCCTGTACAGCATGCCTCGCATTCCCATTGGCTATTAGCGACAAGATATGTTTGATCTGCTGCCTCTGGAACACGCGACCCAGGGGGCTGAGTTGAAATGGCCTCTCCTGAGGATGCGTCATAATGTGCGTTTGGGTCCATGGAGACCTTGGAATGTGCTGGTTGTTCAGTGGCCCTGCGGAACTCTCCTACCTGAAGTGTTTGATACATCCCAGTAAGAAAGCTGCCCATGTGGAGATGAGAGATGTTTGGTTTGGTGCCTCAGAAAAGCCCCATGTGCTGGTCTACGAAAACAGTCCTCTGAGAACGGAAACATGGAAACCAAAGCTAAGGTTCAGATTAGGGCCTGGGGGCCTGTCCATTTCAACCTTCTGTCTCTGGGGACACTGTCTGAGAGTCTAAGTGGAGATAGTTGCTCCGCTGGTGTCAGAGAGCCCCTCTTAGTCCAGGGGGGCCTACACTATTGATGGCCTCAGGGGTCTTGGAGCTTTTCCCTAACCTGTAGTGTTGTGGTCAATGGATTGGGCACACTTTCCTTGGAGAGGGCAGGCACAATCTTTCGCTGTGGCCCTAGAGGCCCTAGCCTGGAGGTGTGTGGGTCCAGGCTGTGGGCACAGAAGTCTGAATACACAAACTCAGCTTAGGAGTGGCGCCTAGGGTATGGCAGGCCGGATGTACAGCCCGAGAGGGAGCTCCTGGGCCTCTGAAACAAGGGCGAGTGGGAGGCGTTCCTTCAGGCTTTTGTCTCTGGATGTTGTGTCCGGGATAGCCGTGGATTGGAGCGGTGGCCTCAGGTACTGTGGACGAGTATCCCTCTCTGGGGATTTGTCCCAGCTCCCAAGAGTTTGGGGTCATTTTGTGGGAAGGGTGGAGTCGTGTTGTCTGGCTCATGGGTCTCTCCAAGAAAGGGATTCCAGAGCAGAGCTCCAGGTACGGGCAGGGCGACTGGAAAATTCAAACCGTGGTGAGGATTGGGTGCATAGGGGCTTGGCAAGCCCCATATGTGGGCTCTTGGTCCAGGCCCTGACAGGCCTTTCTTTGACATGGGGCTCATGCTGAGGATCACAGTGTGAATTTGTGCCCAAGCAGCACTCAAGTTTGGGCGTGGCATCAGGGGCCATGAAGGTTTCTCCCACCCTGAAGGTGTGACTCCTTGCCAAGAGCAAGCTTGACAGCCATGGGGAAGGAGGAGTTCTGTTTTGTGCTTGCTATACCCAGCTGTGTGGAGAATTGATATAATGTCTAGGTTCAGATATCTGAAAACCAAGGTTAGGATGAGGTGACGGCATAAGACCATGGCGTGTCCGAAGTGATGGGTGTGCGGCCAGCTGTCTCCTTGTCTGTCTGGACGTCTGGCTTCAGGCTGTGTCAGGCAGAGCATGAGTGCCCAGAGCAGCCTATCCAGTTCGGGTACCGTCGAGGCCCGAGCAGGTTGATCCTCATCTGGGTTTTCTGGAGAGCCCCACAGGGAAACGTTTTTCTTCCGTTGGGCAGACACTGGGCTGGGTTTTGGTTCCGGAGTTCCTAGTACGGAGGGCTTGTTTGCCCGGAGTGTGAGGAAGGAAGTCTGAAAACACAAGCTAGCGTGAGGTTTGGGACCGAGGTCACGGCATGCCCACTCTGCAGAGGCTGAATCGGGATCTCCTGCACTGAGGTCATGTCAACTATGAGACGTGCCTCAGGCTAGAGTTCTTGTCCAGCATGGCCTCTTCCTGAAGGGTGTGTGGACTTCATGAGGCCAGAAAGTTTTGCCTATGATGGGATTTGTGAACGGCTCCAAAACTGAAGGTTACCTTCTGCACGACAGTCGAGTCCTATTGGATGGTTCCAAGAGGCCCCATATGGAAAGACTCGAGAGCAGGTGTCTAAGCATGGATGCCTGGGAACGCCACCTCATATTCCCACTCTTTAGTCAGGACAAGGCAGGCTCAATCTGCGGGCTCCTGGGTGAGCTACCCAGAGGGGAGAGTTGAAATGGACTCTCCTGAAGATGAGTCCTACTGTGGCTTGGTGGCCTGGGAGACCTTGGAATGTGGAGGTGGCTCAGGGACTCTGCAGGATTCTCCAACATGAGGTGTTTGACACGGCTCCAACAAGGAAACTTCCCATGTGGAGACGAGAGGAGTTCTGTTCCGTGCCTCAGGAAAGCCCCATACCCTGTTCTTCGAACCAAAGCCTCTGAGGAGTGACACCTGGAAACCAAAGTAAGAGTTGAGACTACGGCCTAAAGGCCTGTCCGGCTCAACCTTCTATCTCTGTTGTCATCTGTGTGCATGCATTCATGGATGTAGCTGCTCAGCTTGTGTCCGAATGCCCCTGTGAGTCCAGTGAGGCTCCCAGTAGTGGGATGTCCTCGGAGGCCTTGAGGTTTCTCATATTCTGGAGGTGTGTGGCCAAAGGAATGGACACAGTTTCCCAGGAGAGAGCAGGCACGGTCCTGTGGTATGGCTCCAGAGGACCCAGCCTAGAGGCTGTGTTTGCCAGGGCTGTGGGGACAGATGTCTGAAAAAGCAAACTTGGCTCAGTTAGGGGCCAATGTAATGGCAGGCCTGATCTCTAGTCCGTGAGGGGAGATCCTCTGGAAATCAAAGTAGGGCAAGTGGGAGGCAGTCACTCAGGATTTTGTCTCTGGGTGTTGCGTTTACAGTGTCCGGTCAGGGTAGGGGTTGTCTCAGAGGCCGAGGAAGAGCCTTCCTCTCAGGGGATTGTCCAAGCTCCCAAGTGTTTGTGTTCATTCTGTGGGAATGAAGAGTACTGTTTTCTGCCACAGGGGACCCCCCAGGAGAGGGACTCTAGAGCACAGCAGTGGGTTCCCTCAACTGGAATACACACCATCTAGTTAGTCCTGGGTGCCTATGGGCATGGCAAGCCACATATGCGGGCTCTTGGTCCAGTCACTGAGAGGCGTTACTTGAATAAGGTACTCACGCTGAGGGTCACAATGTGTGTTTGTGCCCAAGGCGGCCCTCACCTTTGGGCGTGGCCTCATGGGCCATGCCGTTTTCTCCTACACTGAAGGTTTGACTCACTGCCAGCAGCAAGGTTTCTTGCCAGGGGGAAGGAGGGGTTCTGACTTGTGCATCAGGTTCCCCCCTGTGCAGGGATTGGAGATAAGGTCTAGGTTCCGATGACTGAAAACCCAGGTTGGGAATGGATGGTGGCCTAAGGCAGTGGCGGGTCCAATGTGCTGGGTGTGCAGCCAGCTGTGTCGGTGTCTGTTGGAAGGTCTGGGCTCAGGCTATTTGCGACAGAGCATCACTGTTTAAGGTAGCCTAGGCAATTGGGGTGTTGCCGAGGGCCAAGCAGTTTAATCCTCATTTGGGGTTTCTGGGCAGCGTCATAGACAATGTTTTTCTCTTGGGAGGCAGGCACAGTGCTTCATTGTGGCCCCAGAATTCCCATTAGGGAGGGTTTGTGGGCCAGGAGTGTGAGGACGGAAGTCTGAAAACACAAGCTAGTGTGAGGATTGGAACCAAGGGCAGAGCAGGCCCACTCTGCAGAGGCTGAATCAAAATCTCCTGCATCTGAAGTCAGGCTGAGGATCAGACGTTGGCTGAGGCTGGAGTATGTGTCCATGATGGCACCTTCATGAAGTGGGGGCCTCATGAGGCCAAGGAAGTTTTCCCACGCTGAGTTTGGAGGTTGCCCCAAACCACAAGGTTTTCTTCTGCGGGACATTCGAGTCCTGTTGCATGGCTCCAGGACATACCATATGGAAGGACTGGAGAGCAGGGTTCGAAGGATGGATCCCTGTACAGCATGCCTCGCATTCCCATTGGCTATTAGCGACAAGATATGTTTGATCTGCTGCCTCTGGAACACGCGACCCAGGGGGCTGAGTTGAAATGGCCTCTCTTGAGGATGCGTCATAATGTGCGTTTGGGTCCATGGAGACCTTGGAATGTGCTGGTTGTTCAGTGGCCCTGCGGAACTCTCCTACCTGAAGTGTTTGATACATCCCAGTAAGAAAGCTGCCCATGTGGAGATGAGAGATGTTTGGTTTGGTGCCTCAGAAAAGCCCCATGTGCTGGTCTACGAAAACAGTCCTCTGAGAACGGAAACATGGAAACCAAAGCTAAGGTTCAGATTAGGGCCTGGGGGCCTGTCCATTTCAACCTTCTGTCTCTGGGGACACTGTCTGAGAGTCTAAGTGGAGATAGTTGCTCCGCTGGTGTCAGAGAGCCCCTCTTAGTCCAGGGGGGCCTACACTATTGATGGCCTCAGGGGCCTTGGAGCTTTTCCCTAACCTGTAGTGTTGTGGTCAATGGATTGGGCACACTTTCCTTGGAGAGGGCAGGCACAATCTTTCGCTGTGGCCCTAGAGGCCCTAGCCTGGAGGTGTGTGGGTCCAGGCTGTGGGCACAGAAGTCTGAATACACAAACTCAGCTTAGGAGTGGCGCCTAGGGTATGGCAGGCCGGATGTACAGCCCTAGAGGGAGCTCCTGGGCCTCTGAAACAAGGGCGAGTGGGAGGCGTTCCTTAAGGCTTTTGTCTCTGGATGTTGTGTCCGGGATAGCCGTGGATTGGAGCGGTGGCCTCAGGTACTGTGGACGAGTATCCCTCTCTGGGGATTTGTCCCAGCTCCCAAGAGTTTGGGGTCATTTTGTGGGAAGGGTGGAGTCGTGTTGTCTGGCTCATGGGTCTCTCCAAGAAAGGGATTCCAGAGCTGAGCTCCAGGTACGGGCGGGGCGACTGGAAAATTCAAACCGTGGTGAGGATGGGGTGCATAGGGGCTTGGCAAGCCAAATATGTGGGCTCTTGGTCCAGGCCCTGACAGGCCTTTCTTTGACATGGGGCTCATGCTGAGGATCACAGTGTGAATTTGTGCCCAAGCAGCACTCAAGTTTGGGCGTGGCATCAGGGGCCATGAAGGTTTCTCCCACCCTGAAGGTGTGACTCCATGCCAAGAGCAAGCTTGACAGCCATGGGGAAGGAGGAGTTCTGTTTTGTGCTTGCTATACCCAGCTGTGTGGAGAATTGATATAATGTCTAGGTTCAGATATCTGAAAACCAAGGTTAGGATGAGGTGACGGCATAAGACCATGGCGTGTCCGAAGTGCTGGGTGTGCGGCCAGCTGTCTCCTTGTCTGTCTGGACGTCTGGCTTCAGGCTGTGTCCGGCAGAGCATGAGTGCCCAGAGCAGCCTATCCAGTTCGGGTACCGTCGAGGCCCGAGCAGGTTGATCCTCATCTGGGTTTTCTGGAGAGCCCCACAGGGAAACGTTTTTCTTCCGTTGGGCAGACACTGGGCTGGGTTTTGGTTCTGGAGTTCCTAGTCCGGAGGGCTTGTTTGCCAGGAGTGTGAGGAAGGAAGTCTGAAAACACAAGCTAGCGTGAGGTTTGGGACCGAGGTCACGGCATGCCCACTCTGCAGAGGCTGAATCGGGATCTCCTGCACTGAGGTCATGTCAACTATGAGACGTGCCTCAGGCTAGAGTTCTTGTCCAGCATGGCCTCTTCCTGAAGGGTGTGGGGGCTTCATGAGGCCAGAAAGTTTTGCCTACGATGGGATTTGTGAACTGCTCCAAAACTGAAGGTTACCTTCTGCACGACAGTCGAGTCCTATTGGATGGTTCCAAGAGGCCCCATATGGAAAGACTCGAGAGCAGGTGTCTAAGCATGGATGCCTGGGAACGCCACCTCATATTCCCACTCTTTAGTCAGGACAAGGCAGGCTCAATCTGCGGGCTCCTGAGTGAGCTACCCAGAGGGGAGAGTTGAAATGGACTCTCCTGAAGATGAGTCCTACTGTGGCTTGGTGGCCTGGGAGACCTTGGAATGTGGAGGTGGCTCAGGGACTCTGCAGGATTCTCCAACATGAGGTGTTTGACACGGCTCCAACAAGGAAACTTCCCATGTGGAGACGAGAGGAGTTCTGTTCCGTGCCTCAGGAAAGCCCCATACCCTGTTCTTCGAACCAAAGCCTCTGAGGAGTGACACCTGGAAACCAAAGTAAGAGTTGAGACTACGGCCTAAAGGCCTGTCCGGCTCAACCTTCTATCTCTGTTGTCATCTGTGTGCATGCATTCATGGATGTAGCTGCTCAGCTTGTGTCCGAATGCCCCTGTGAGTCCAGTGAGGCTCCCAGTAGTGGGATGTCCTCGGAGGCCTTGAGGTTTCTCATATTCTGGAGGTGTGTGGCCAAAGGAATGGACACAGTTTCCCAGGAGAGAGCAGGCACGGCCCTGTGGTATGGCTCCAGAGGACCCAGCCTAGAGGCTCTGTTTGCCAGGGCTGGGGGGACAGATGTCTGAAAAAGCAAACTTGACTCAGCTAGGGGCCAATGTAATGGCAGGCCTGATCTCTAGTCCGTGAGGGGAGATCCTCTGGAAATCAAAGTAGGGCAAGTGGGAGGCAGTCACTCAGGATTTTGTCTCTGGGTGTTGCGTTTACAGTGTCCGGTCAGGGTAGGGGTTGTCTCAGAGGCCGAGGAAGAGCCTTCCTCTCAGGGGATTGTCCAAGCTCCCAAGTGTTTGTGTTCATTCTGTGGGAATGAAGAGTACTGTTTTCTGCCACAGGGGACCCCCCAGGAGAGGGACTCTAGAGCACAGCAGTGGGTTCCCTCAACTGGAATACACACCATCTAGTTAGTCCTGGGTGCCTATGGGCATGGCAAGCCACATATGCGGGCTCTTGGTCCAGTCACTGAGAGGCGTTACTTGAATAAGGTACTCACGCTGAGGGTCACAATGTGTGTTTGTGCCCAAGGCGGCCCTCACGCTTGGGCGTGGCCTCATGGGCCATGCCGTTTTCTCCTACACTGAAGGTTTGACTCACTGCCAGCAGCAAGGTTTCTTGCCAGGGGGAAGGAGGGGTTCTGACTTGTGCATCAGGTTCCCCCCTGTGCAGGGATTGGAGATAAGGTCTAGGTTCCGATGACTGAAAACCCAGGTTGGGAATGGATGGTGGCCTAAGGCAGTGGCGGGTCCAATGTGCTGGGTGTGCAGCCAGCTGTGTCGGTGTCTGTTGGAAGGTCTGGGCTCAGGCTATTTGTGACAGAGCATCACTGTTTAAGGTAGCCTATGCAATTGGGGTGTTGCCGAGGGCCAAGCAGTTTGATCCTCATTTGGGGTTTCTGGGCAGCGCCATAGACAATGTTTTTCTCTTGGGAGGCAGGCACAGTGCTTCATTGTGGCCCCAGAATTCCCATTAGGGAGGGTTTGTGGGCCAGGAGTGTGAGGACGGAAGTCTGAAAACACAAGCTAGTGTGAGGATTGGAGCCAAGGGCAGAGCAGGCCCACTCTGCAGAGGCTGAATCAAAATCTCCTGCATCTGAAGTCAGGCTGAGGATCAGACGTTGGCTGAGGCTGGAGTATGTGTCCATGATGGCACCTTCATGAAGTGGGGGCCTCATGAGGCCAAGGAAGTTTTCCCACGCAGAGTTTGGAGGTTGCCCCAAACCACAAGGTTTCCTTCTGTGGGACATTCGAGTCCTGTTGCATGGCTCCAGGACATACCATATGGAAGCACTGGAGAGCAGGGTTCGAAGGATGGATCCCTGTACAGCATGCCTCGCATTCCCATTGGCTATTAGCGACAAGACATGTTTGAACTGCTGCCTCTGGAAGACGCGACCCAGGGGGCTGAGTTGAAATGGTCTCTCCTGAGGATGCGTCATAATGTGCGTTTGGGTCCATGGAGACCTTGGAATGTGCTGGTTGTTCAGTGGCCCTGCGGAACTCTCCTACCTGAAGTGTTTGATACATCCCAGTAAGAAAGCTGCCCATGTGGAGATGAGAGATGTTTGGTTTGGTGCCTCAGAAAAGCCCCATGTGCTGGTCTACGAAAACAGTCCTCGAGAACGGAGACATGGAAACCAAAGCTAAGGTTCAGATTAGGGCCTGGGGTCCTGTCCATTTCAACCTTCTGTCTCTGGGGACACTGTCTGAGAGTCTAAGTGGAGATAGTTGCTCCGCTGGTGTCAGAGAGCCCCTCTTAGTCCAGGGGGGCCTACAATATTGATGGCCTCAGGGGCCTTGGAGCTTTTCCCTAACCTGTAGTGTTGTGGTCAATGGATTGGGCACACTTTCCTTGGAGAGGGCAGGCACAATCTTTCGCTGTGGCCCTAGAGGCCCTAGCCTGGAGGTGTGTGGGTCCAGGCTGTGGGCACAGAAGTCTGAATACACAAACTCAGCTTGGGAGTGGCGCCTAGGGTATGGCAGGCCGGATGTACAGCCTGAGAGGGAGCTCCTGGGCCTCTGAAACAAGGGCGAGTGGGAGGCGTTCCTTCAGGCTTTTGTCTCTGGATGTTGTGTCCGGGATAGCCGTGGATTGGAGCGGTGGCCTCAGGTACTGTGGACGAGTATCCCTCTCTGGGGATTGGTCCCAGCTCCCAAGAGTTTGGGGTCATTTTGTGGGAAGGGTGGAGTCGTGTTGTCTGGCTCATGGGTCTCTCCAAGAAAGGGATTCCAGAGCAGAGCTCCAGGTACGGGCGGGGCGACTGGAAAATTCAAACCGTGGTGAGGATTGGGTGCATAGGGGCTTGGCAAGCCCCATATGTGGGCTCTTGGTCCAGGCCCTGACAGGCCTTTCTTTGACATGGGGCTCATGCTGAGGATCACAGTGTGAATTTGTGCCCAAGCAGCACTCAAGTTTGGGCGTGGCATCAGGGGCCATGAAGGTTTCTCCCACCCTGAAGGTGTGACTCCATGCCAAGAGCAAGCTTGACAGCCATGGGGAAGGAGGAGTTCTGTTTTGTGCTTGCTATACCCAGCTGTGTGGAGAATTGATATAATGTCTAGGTTCAGATATCT
This sequence comes from Mustela nivalis, assembly GCF_964662115.1. Lineage (NCBI taxonomy): Eukaryota > Metazoa > Chordata > Mammalia > Carnivora > Mustelidae > Mustela > Mustela nivalis. The sequence goes on along the minus strand of NW_028136552.1, from coordinate 968,622 downwards.
GAAAACCAAGGTTAGGATGAGGTGACGGCATAAGACCATGGCGTGTCCGAAGTGCTGGGTGTGCGGCCAGCTGTCTCCTTGTCTGTCTGGACGTCTGGCTTCAGGCTGTGTCAGGCAGAGCATGAGTGCCCAGAGCAGCCTATCCAGTTCGGGTACCGTCGAGGCCCGAGCAGGTTGATCCTCATCTGGGTTTTCTGGAGAGCCCCACAGGGAAACGTTTTTCTTCCGTTGGGCAGACACTGGGCTTGGTTTTGGTTCCGGAGTTCCTAGTCCGGAGGGCTTGTTTGCCAGGAGTGTGAGGAAGGAAGTCTGAAAACACAAGCTAGCGTGAAGTTTGGGACCGAGGTCACGGCATGCCCACTCTGCAGAGGCTGAATCGGGATCTCCTGCACTGAGGTCATGTCAACTATGAGACGTGCCTCAGGCTAGAGTTCTTGTCCAGCATGGCCTCTTCCTGAAGGGTGTGGGGGCTTCATGAGGCCAGAAAGTTTTGCCTACGATGGGATTTGTGAACTGCTCCAAAACTGAAGGTTACCTTCTGCACGACAGTCGAGTCCTATTGGATGGTTCCAAGAGGCCCCATATGGAAAGACTCGAGAGCAGGTGTCTAAGCATGGATGCCTGGGAACGCCACCTCATATTCCCACTCTTTAGTCAGGACAAGGCAGGCTCAATCTGCGGGCTCCTGGGTGAGCTACCCAGAGGGGAGAGTTGAAATGGACTCTCCTGAAGATGAGTCCTACTGTGGCTTGGTGGCCTGGGAGACCTTGGAATGTGGAGGTGGCTCAGGGACTCTGCAGGATTCTCCAACATGAGGTGTTTGACACGGCTCCAACAAGGAAACTTCCCATGTGGAGACGAGAGGAGTTCTGTTCCGTGCCTCAGGAAAGCCCCATACCCTGTTCTTCGAACCAAAGCCTCTGAGGAGTGACACCTGGAAACCAAAGCAAGAGTTGAGACTACGGCCTAAAGGCCTGTCCGGCTCAACCTTCTATCTCTGTTGTCATCTGTGTGCATGCATTCATGGATGTAGCTGCTCAGCTTGTGTCCGAATGCCCCTGTGAGTCCAGTGAGGCTCCCAGTAGTGGGATGTCCTCGGAGGCCTTGAGGTTTCTCATATTCTGGAGGTGTGTGGCCAAAGGAATGGACACAGTTTCCCAGGAGAGAGCAGGCACGGCCCTGTGGTATGGCTCCAGAGGACCCAGCCTAGAGGCTCTGTTTGCCAGGGCTGGGGGGACAGATGTCTGAAAAAGCAAACTTGACTCAGCTAGGGGCCAATGTAATGGCAGGCCTGATCTCTAGTCCGTGAGGGGAGATCCTCTGGAAATCAAAGTAGGGCAAGTGGGAGGCAGTCACTCAGGATTTTGTCTCTGGGTGTTGCGTTTACAGTGTCCGGTCAGGGTAGGGGTTGTCTCAGAGGCCGAGGAAGAGCCTTCCTCTCAGGGGATTGTCCAAGCTCCCAAGTGTTTGTGTTCATTCTGTGGGAATGAAGAGTACTGTTTTCTGCCACAGGGGACCCCCCAGGAGAGGGACTCTAGAGCACAGCAGTGGGTTCCCTCAACTGGAATACACACCATCTAGTTAGTCCTGGGTGCCTATGGGCATGGCAAGCCACATATGCGGGCTCTTGGTCCAGTCACTGAGAGGCGTTACTTGAATAAGGTACTCACGCTGAGGGTCACAATGTGTGTTTGTGCCCAAGGCGGCCCTCACGCTTGGGCGTGGCCTCATGGGCCATGCCGTTTTCTCCTACACTGAAGGTTTGACTCACTGCCAGCAGCAAGGTTTCTTGCCAGGGGGAAGGAGGGGTTCTGACTTGTGCATCAGGTTCCCCCCTGTGCAGGGATTGGAGATAAGGTCTAGGTTCCGATGACTGAAAACCCAGGTTGGGAATGGATGGTGGCCTAAGGCAGTGGCGGGTCCAATGTGCTGGGTGTGCAGCCAGCTGTGTCGGTGTCTGTTGGAAGGTCTGGGCTCAGGCTATTTGTGACAGAGCATCACTGTTTAAGGTAGCCTATGCAATTGGGGTGTTGCCGAGGGCCAAGCAGTTTGATCCTCATTTGGGGTTTCTGGGCAGCGCCATAGACAATGTTTTTCTCTTGGGAGGCAGGCACAGTGCTTCATTGTGGCCCCAGAATTCCCATTAGGGAGGGTTTGTGGGCCAGGAGTGTGAGGACGGAAGTCTGAAAACACAAGCTAGTGTGAGGATTGGAGCCAAGGGCAGAGCAGGCCCACTCTGCAGAGGCTGAATCAAAATCTCCTGCATCTGAAGTCAGGCTGAGGATCAGACGTTGGCTGAGGCTGGAGTATGTGTCCATGATGGCACCTTCATGAAGTGGGGGCCTCATGAGGCCAAGGAAGTTTTCCCACGCTGAGTTTGGAGGTTGCCCCAAACCACAAGGTTTCCTTCTGTGGGACATTCGAGTCCTGTTGCATGGCTCCAGGACATACCATATGGAAGCACTGGAGAGCAGGGTTCGAAGGATGGATCCCTGTACAGCATGCCTCGCATTCCCATTGGCTATTAGCGACAAGACATGTTTGAACTGCTGCCTCTGGAAGACGCGACCCAGGGGACTGAGTTGAAATGGTCTCTCCTGAGGATGCGTCATAATGTGCGTTTGGGTCCATGGAGACCTTGGAATGTGCTGGTTGTTCAGTGGCCCTGCGGAACTCTCCTACCTGAAGTGTTTGATACATCCCAGTAAGAAAGCTGCCCATGTGGAGATGAGAGATGTTTGGTTTGGTGCCTCAGAAAAGCCCCATGTGCTGGTCTACGAAAACAGTCCTCGAGAACGGAGACATGGAAACCAAAGCTAAGGTTCAGATTAGGGCCTGGGGTCCTGTCCATTTCAACCTTCTGTCTCTGGGGACACTGTCTGAGAGTCTAAGTGGAGATAGTTGCTCCGCTGGTGTCAGAGAGCCCCTCTTAGTCCAGGGGGGCCTACAATATTGATGGCCTCAGGGGCCTTGGAGCTTTTCCCTAACCTGTAGTGTTGTGGTCAATGGATTGGGCACACTTTCCTTGGAGAGGGCAGGCACAATCTTTCGCTGTGGCCCTAGAGGCCCTAGCCTGGAGGTGTGTGGGTCCAGGCTGTGGGCACAGAAGTCTGAATACACAAACTCAGCTTGGGAGTGGCGCCTAGGGTATGGCAGGCCGGATGTACAGCCCGAGAGGGAGCTCCTGGGCCTCTGAAACAAGGGCGAGTGGGAGGCGTTCCTTAAGGCTTTTGTCTCTGGATGTTGTGTCCGGGATAGCCGTGGATTGGAGCGGTGGCCTCAGGTACTGTGGACGAGTATCCCTCTCTGGGGATTGGTCCCAGCTCCCAAGAGTTTGGGGTCATTTTGTGGGAAGGGTGGAGTCGTGTTGTCTGGCTCATGGGTCTCTCCAAGAAAGGGATTCCAGAGCAGAGCTCCAGGTACGGGCGGGGCGACTGGAAAATTCAAACCGTGGTGAGGATTGGGTGCATAGGGGCTTGGCAAGCCCCATATGTGGGCTCTTGGTCCAGGCCCTGACAGGCCTTTCTTTGACATGGGGCTCATGCTGAGGATCACAGTGTGAATTTGTGCCCAAGCAGCACTCAAGTTTGGGCGTGGCATCAGGGGCCATGAAGGTTTCTCCCACCCTGAAGGTGTGACTCCATGCCAAGAGCAAGCTTGACAGCCATGGGGAAGGAGGAGTTCTGTTTTGTGCTTGCTATACCCAGCTGTGTGGAGAATTGATATAATGTCTAGGTTCAGATATCTGAAAACCAAGGTTAGGATGAGGTGACGGCATAAGACCATGGCGTGTCCGAAGTGCTGGGTGTGCGGCCAGCTGTCTCCTTGTCTGTCTGGACGTCTGGCTTCAGGCTGTGTCAGGCAGAGCATGAGTGCCCAGAGCAGCCTATCCAGTTCGGGTACCGTCGAGGCCCGAGCAGGTTGATCCTCATCTGGGTTTTCTGGAGAGCCCCACAGGGAAACGTTTTTCTTCCGTTGGGCAGACACTGGGCTTGGTTTTGGTTCCGGAGTTCCTAGTCCGGAGGGCTTGTTTGCCAGGAGTGTGAGGAAGGAAGTCTGAAAACACAAGCTAGCGTGAAGTTTGGGACCGAGGTCACGGCATGCCCACTCTGCAGAGGCTGAATCGGGATCTCCTGCACTGAGGTCATGTCAACTATGAGACGTGCCTCAGGCTAGAGTTCTTGTCCAGCATGGCCTCTTCCTGAAGGGTGTGGGGGCTTCATGAGGCCAGAAAGTTTTGCCTACGATGGGATTTGTGAACTGCTCCAAAACTGAAGGTTACCTTCTGCACGACAGTCGAGTCCTATTGGATGGTTCCAAGAGGCCCCATATGGAAAGACTCGAGAGCAGGTGTCTAAGCATGGATGCCTGGGAACGCCACCTCATATTCCCACTCTTTAGTCAGGACAAGGCAGGCTCAATCTGCGGGCTCCTGGGTGAGCTACCCAGAGGGGAGAGTTGAAATGGACTCTCCTGAAGATGAGTCCTACTGTGGCTTGGTGGCCTGGGAGACCTTGGAATGTGGAGGTGGCTCAGGGACTCTGCAGGATTCTCCAACATGAGGTGTTTGACACGGCTCCAACAAGGAAACTTCCCATGTGGAGACGAGAGGAGTTCTGTTCCGTGCCTCAGGAAAGCCCCATACCCTGTTCTTCGAACCAAAGCCTCTGAGGAGTGACACCTGGAAACCAAAGCAAGAGTTGAGACTACGGCCTAAAGGCCTGTCCGGCTCAACCTTCTATCTCTGTTGTCATCTGTGTGCATGCATTCATGGATGTAGCTGCTCAGCTTGTGTCCGAATGCCCCTGTGAGTCCAGTGAGGCTCCCAGTAGTGGGATGTCCTCGGAGGCCTTGAGGTTTCTCATATTCTGGAGGTGTGTGGCCAAAGGAATGGACACAGTTTCCCAGGAGAGAGCAGGCACGGCCCTGTGGTATGGCTCCAGAGGACCCAGCCTAGAGGCTCTGTTTGCCAGGGCTGTGGGGACAGATGTCTGAAAAAGCAAACTTGGCTCAGCTAGGGGCCAATGTAATGGCAGGCCTGATCTCTAGTCCGTGAGGGGAGATCCTCTGGAAATCAAAGTAGGGAAAATGGGAGGCAGTCACTCAGGATTTTGTCTCTGGGTGTTGCATTTACAGTGTCCGGTCAGGGTAGGGGTTGTACACAAGCTGAGCAACTACTACCTCCATGCAGACACACAGACAGATATCCGCAGAGACAGAAGATTGAACCAGACAGGCCCCTAGGCCCTATTATGAACTCTTGCTTTGGTGTCCAGGTATCACTCCTCAGAGGCCTGGGTTCGAAGACCAGCATACGGGGCTTTCCTGAGGCACCAGACAGAAGACCTCTCATCTCCACATGGGAAGCTTCCTTGTTGGAATTGTGTCAAGCCCTTCGGGTTGGAGAATCATGCAGAGTCCCCTAGCTACTGCCACATTCCAAGGTCTCCATGGCCACCAACCCACATTATGACTCATCCTCAGGAGAGTCCATTTAAACTCAGCCTTCTGGGTAGCTCACCCAAGAGCCCGCAGATTGAGCGTACCTTGTCTCGACCAGGCAATGGGAAGGTGAGTTGGCGTTTCTCAGCATCCATGCTTAGGCCCCTGCTCTCGAATCTTTCTGTATGGGGCATCCTGGAACCATCCAATAGTACTCGACTGTCCTGAAGAAGGAAACTTCTTTAAAGCAGCTCACAACTCCCAGCATAGGGAATCCTCCCTGGCCTCATGACGCCCCCACCCCCTTCAGGAAGGGGCCGTCATGGACACAAACTCCAGCTTGAGGCAACATCTGATAATCGCCCTGACCTCACCTGCAGGAGATCTCGATTCAGCCTCTGCAGAGTGGGCCTGCCATGCTCTTGACCCCAAAACTCGTGCTAGCTTGTGTTTTCATACTTCCTTCCTCACAAACCTGGCCACACCCCTCCAGTTTGGCAATTCTGGAGACACAATGCAGCTCTCTGCCTGCCCTCCAGAAGAAAAATGTTGCCCTATAGGGCTAACCAGAAACGCCAAATGAGTAACAACCTGCATGCCACTCGACCATACCCCAATTATACAGGCTAGCCTGTGCACTAAAGCCCTGTCTGACACAGCCTGAGGGCAGACCTCCAGTCCAACACCCAGACAGCGGCCGTAACACAGAGCATATCACACCCACAGTGGCTTTAGGCCATCATCTCTACCCAACCTCAGTTTTCACCTACAGAACCTAGACCTTATCTCCACTCACTGCTCAGGAGTGAACGTGATGCACGAATCAGAAATTCTCCTTCGCCTTGGCAAGAAACCTAGTGGTTGGCATGTTGTCCAATATTCATTGTAGGAGAAAGCAGCATGGACTACGAGGCCCCACCTATCCCTGAGGGCCACAATTTGCACAAACACACATTGTGACCCTCAGCGTGAGCCCTATCCTCATGTAAAGCCTCTTAGTGACTGGAACAACAGCCCACATATGGGGCTTGCCAAGCCCCTAGTCCCCCAATCTCAACCAGAGTTCGAGATGTCTAGTCACCCCTACTCAGGGCTCTACTCGGGAATCCCTCTTTGGTGGGACACCTGAGGTAAAAAAAAAAAAATACAGAAAGGACTCTTCCCATCCACAGAATGATCCCAACCACTTGGGATCAGGCCAAATCACCAGAGAAAGAATTGTCCATGGCCCTTGAGGACACCCCGACATTCCACGGCCACCATTGACACAAAATCCAGAGACAAAACCCTGAGCAAGCGCCACATACTCGTCCTTTGTTCATAGCCCGGAAAATTCTCACGGTCTGTTGATCGAGCCTTCATACATACATCCCCAAACCTAAGCTGAGTTTGTGTTTTCAGACTTCTGTCCCCACAGTCCTTTCCCACACACCATCCAAGCTGGGGCCCCTGGAGCCACACCTCAGGACTGTGGCTTCCCTCTCCAGGGGAATTTTGCCATTTCCATTGGCCACAACCCTATAGATTAGGAGAATCCTCCAAACTCCCCCAGGCCATCGGAATTGTGTTGGCTGCCCAGGACACACAGGGATGATCTTTCACAAGTTAGGAAACCACCTCCACTCAGACCCAGAGACAGATATCCCCATAGAATAAGATTGAACTGGACGGGCACTTAGGCCCTAATCAGATCCATTGCTTTTGATTCCAGTCATCTCTCCTCAGAGGCCTGGTTTCCAATACCAGCATATGGGAGATTCCTTAGGCACTCATCAAAACAATTCTCTTCTCTACATAGGAAACATACTCTTTAGAGCTCCATCAAAACCTCCGGTTATGAACATCCCTCAAGGCCCCTGATCAAGCACCCCATTCCAAGGTCTACATGGACACAAATGCACATTATGACCCATCCTCAACTCACCCATTTCAAAACACCCGCCTCGGTTGCTCCCCTAGATCCAGCAGATCGAACTTGCCTTGGCTCTATGAGACACCTGGAATGGGAGGCAGGCTGCCCACGCATCCATCCTTAGAACCCTGCTCTGGATAACTTCCTTATGGGATGTCCTGGAGCCATCCAACAGGTCTCGACTGTCCCACAGAAGGAATCATTGTGGTTCGGAGCATCTCACAATTCCCATCGTGGGAAAACCTCCATGTCCTCGTGACACCCTCCCCTTCATGAATGGGCTTCATGGACAGAAACTCCGACCTAAGAAAACGTCTGATCCTAGCTCTGTCTTCAGGTATACGGGATCTCGAATTATCTCTGCAGAGGGTGCCTGCCGTCCCCTCACCCCGAAATCTAAGTCTGGCTTGTGTTCTCAGAATTTTTTCTTCACACTCCTGGCCCACAAGCCTTCCAGTTTGGGAATTTTGGAGTCACTATGTGGCACTGTGTCTTCCCTCCAGAAGGAAAACGTTGCCCTCTGGGACTACCCAGTAACCACAAATGAGTACCATCCTGCACGAAACTCGACTGCACCCCAATGATGCAGTCTAGCCTGGGCACTAATTCCCTGTCTGCCACTGCCTGAGCCTGCACCTCCCAACCCATACTCAACAGCTGGCCGAACACTGAGCACATCAGACACACCATGGCCTTAGGGCTTCATCTCTTCCCAACCTCAGTTTTCAGGCTTCAGAACCTAGACCTTAAATCCAATCACAGTCCAGGAGTGAAAGTGTTGCAGAAATTAGAACTCCATCTTGCCAATTGCCAGAAAACTTGTGGTTCCTTTACTGTGCAACGTTCAGTGTAGGAGAAACCAGCATGGTACATTAGGCCACGCCCTGACTTGAGGGGCTCCTTGGGCACAAAAACACATTGTGAAACTCAGTGTGAGACCTATCCTCAAGGAAGGCCTCTCAGTGTCTGGACCAAGAGCCCACATAAGGGGCTTGCCATGTTATTATGTCCCAATGTTAACCAGAGGTCTGGTTGTCATGTTGCCCCCACCCACGAATCTGCTCTGGAATCCCTCTTTTGGTGGTCCACTGGAGGTTAAAAAAAAAAAAAACAAAAAACAAAAAAAATAAACAAAAAAAAACCAGAAAGGCCTCCTCCCTTCCCACAGAATGACACCAAACTCTTGGGATCGGGTCAAATCCCCAGAAAGTGAGCCTCATCGATGGCCCATGAGGACACCCCGACATTCCATGGCAATCGGTGACACATTTCCAGAAAAAAAAAAAAAAAGCATGAGCATGCACATCACATTCGCCCTTTGTTCATATCCCGAAGAGGTCTCCTCACGGTCTATAGATCGGGCCGGCCATACCTACATCCCACAACCTAAGTGGAGTTTGTGTTTTCAGACTTTTGTCCAAATAGCCCTGGACCACACACGCTCCACATTTGGGTCCCTGGAGCCACACCTCAGGACTGTGCTTCCCTTTCTAGGGAATTCTTCCCATTCCATTGGCCACAACCTTGCAAATTAGGAAAAACCTCCAAAGTCACCGAGGCCATCCCAATAGTGTAGGCCACCCAGGACAAACAGGGGTGATCTCAAACCAGCTGAGCAACTACCTCCACTCAGACAACAGATGTCCCCAGAGAAGAATATTGAACCGGACAGGCCCCTAGGCCCTAAACAGATCCATTGCTTTGGTTTCCAGGCATCTCTCCTCAGAGGCCTCGTTTCCAATACCAGCATATGGTGGTTTCCTGAGGCACCAATAAGAACAAATCTCATCTCCCCATGGAAACTTGCTCATTGGAGCTTTGTCATAACCTCTGGTTAGGAGAATCCTTCAGGGCCCTGGTGCCACTGCTCCATACCAAGGTCTCCATGGACTCAAACCAACATTAAGACCATCCTCAGGAAAGTCCATTTCAACTCAGCCCCCTCTGTTGCTACCCCAAGCCAGCAGATCAAACGTTTCTTGTTTTTAGGAGACAATTGGAATGTGAGGCTGGCTGCCCAGGCATCCATACTTAGAACCCTGTTCTGGAAAAATACCTTATAAGACGTCCTGGAGCCATCCAACAAATCTTAATTGTCCCACAGAAGGAATCCTTGCGGTTTGGAGCATCTCACAACTCCAAAAGTGGGAAAACCCCCATGGCCTCATAATGCCCCCACTTCCTGAAGGGGCCAACATGGACAGAAACTCAAACCTGAGCCAAAGTCTGAACCTCGACCTGACTTCAGATGCATGAGATCTCAATTCAGCTCTGCAGAGTGTGCCTGCCATGTCCTTGCCCCGAAACCTAAGCCTAGCTTGTGTTCTCAGACTTCCGTCCTCACTCTCTTGGCCCACAAGCCCTCCAGTTTGGGAATTCCGAAGCCACAATGCAGCACTCTGCCTGCCCTCCAGAAGAAAAACTTTGCCCTATGCTGCTAATAAGTAATCCCAAATGATTTTCTAATGCATGCCACTCGATTGTAAAGCAATTATACAGCCCACCCTGTATACTAATGCCCTGTCTGGCACAGCCTGAGACAAGACATCCCAAACGACACCCAGACAGCTGGCCCCAACCTGGACACATAGGACCCGTTATGGCTGTAGGACGTCATCTCTTCCCAACCTCGGTTCTCAGGCTTCAGAACCTAGACCTTATCTCCAATCACTGCCCAGGGGTGAACGTGATGCAGAAATTAGAATTCCTCCTTCCCCATGGCCAGAAACCTTGTGGTTGGCATGTTGTCCAACGTTCAATGTGGGAAAACCTGCATTGTCCGAAAGGCCACGCCAGTGCTTGAGGGCCGCCTAGGGCACAGACATGCATTGTGACCTGCAGCGTGAGTCCCGTATTAAAGTAACGCCTCTCAGTGGCTGGACCAAGATCCTGCATATGGGGCTTGTCATATCCATAGGCCCCCAGGCTTAACCAGATGGCGAGTATTCCAGTTGTCAGTACCCACTGCTATGCTCTAGAAAAGCTCTACTGGGGGGACACATGAAGCAGAAAACAGGACACTTCCCTTCCCACAGAATGACCCCAAACTCTTGGGGGCTGGACAAACTACCAGAGAGGGAGACTTCTACGACCCATGAGGCAACTCCTACATTAAACGGCCATTGTGGACAAAACATCCAGAGACAAAAGCCTGAGCGACTGCCTCCCTCTCACCCTTCTTTCATATCCAGAGGAGCTCCCCTCATGGACTGTAGATCAGGCCTGCCGTAACCTCGGCCCCAAACCTGAGCTGAGTTAGGGTTTTTGGATGTCTGTCTGCACAGCCATGGCCCACACAGCCTCCAGGCTGGGGTCTCTGGAGCCACACCACAGAACTGGGCCTGCTCTCTCCTAAGAAACTGCCCATTCCATTGGCCACAACTCTACAAAATAGTAGAAACCTCAAGGTCCCCAAGGACATCCCACTACCGCAAGCCGCACTGGACAAATAGGGGCATTATGACACAAGCTGAGCAACTACTACCTCCATGCAGACACACAGACAGATATCCGCAGAGACAGAAGATTGAACAGGACAGGCCCCTAGGCCCTATTATGAACTCTTGCTTTGGTGTCCAGGTATCACTCCTCAGAGGCCTGAGTTCGAAGACCAGCATACGGGGCTTTCCTGAGGCACCAGACAGAAGACCTCTCATCTCCACATGGGAAGCTTCCTTGTTGGAGTTGTGTCAAGCCCTTCGGGTTGGAGAATCCTGCAGAGTCCCTTAGCTACTGCCACATTCCAAGGTCTCCATGGCCACCAACCCACATTATGACTCATCCTCAGGAGAGTCCATTTAAACTCAGCCTTCTGGGTAGCTCACCCAAGAGCCCACAGATTGAGCATGCCTTGTCTCGATCAGGCAATGGGAAGGTGAGTTGGTGTTTCTCGGCATCCATGCTTAGGGCCCTGCTCTCGCGTCTTTCTGTATGGGGCATCCTGGAACCATCCAATAGTACTCGACTGTCCTGAAGAAGGAAACTTTGAAGTTTGGAGCAGCTCACAACTCCCAGCGTAGGGAAACCTCCCTGGCCTCATGACGCCCCCACCCCCTTCAGGAAGGGGCCATCATGGACACAAACTCCAGCTTGAGGCCACATCTGATAATCGCCCTGACCTCACCTGCAGGAGATCTCGATTCAGCCTCTGCAGAGTGGGCCTGCCATGCTCTTGGCCCCAAAACTCGTGCTAGCTTGTGTTTTCAGACTTCCTTCCTCACAATTCTGGCCACACCCCTCCAGTTTGGCAATTCTGGAGACACAATGCAGCACTCTGCCTGCCCTCCAGAAGAAAAATGTTGCCCTATAGGGCTAACCAGAAACGCCAAATGAGTAACAACCTGCATGCCACTCGACCATACCCCAATTATACAGTCTAGCCTGTGCACTAAAGCCCTGTCTGACACAGCCTGAGGGCAGACCTCCAGTCTAACACCCAGACAGCTGGCCATACACAGAGCATATCAGACCCACAATGGCTTTAGGCCATCATCTCTACCCAACCTCAGCTTTCACCTTCAGAACCTAGAACTTATCTCCACTCACTGCTCAGGAGTGAACGTGATGCACGAATCAGAACTTCTCCTTTGCCTTGGCAAGAAACCTAGTGGTTGGCATGTTGTCCAATGTTCATTGTAGGAGAAAGCAGCATGGACTATGAGGCCCCACCTATCCGTGAGGGCCACAATTTGCACAAACACACATTGTGACCCTCAGCGTGAGCCCTATCCTCATGTAAAGCCTCTTAGTGACTGGAACAACAGCCCACATATGGGGCTTGCCAAGCCCCTAGTCCCCCAATCTCAACCAGAGTTCGAGATGTCTAGTCACCCCTACTCAATGCTCTACTCTGGAATCCCTCTTTGGTGGGACACCTGAGGTAAAAAAAAAAAAATACAGAAAGGACTCTTCCCATCCACAGAATGATCCCAACCACTTGGGATCAGGCCAAATCACCAGAGAAAGAATTGTCCATGGCCCTTGAGGACACCCCGACATTCCACGGCCACCATTGACACAAAATCCAGAGACAAAACCCTGAGCAAGCGCCACATACTCGCCCTTTGTTCATAGCCCAGAAAATTCTCACGGTCTGTTGATCGAGCCTTCATACATACATCCCCAAACCTAAGCTGAGTTTGTGTTTTCAGACTTCTGTCCCCACAGTCCTTTCCCACACACCATCCAAGCTGGGGCCCCTGGAGCCACACCTCAGGACTGTGGCTTCCCTCTCCAGGGGAATTTTGCCATTTCCATTGGCCACAACCCTATAGATTAGGAGAATCCTCCAAACTCCCCCAGGCCATCGGAATTGTGTTGGCTGCCCAGGACACACAGGGATGATCTTTCACAAGTTAGGAAACCACCTCCACTCAGACCCAGAGACAGATATCCCCATAGAATAAGATTGAACTGGACGGGCACTTAGGCCCTAATCAGATCCATTGCTTTTGATTCCAGTCATCTCTCCTCAGAGGCCTGGTTTCCAATACCAGCATATGGGAGATTCCTTAGGCACTCATCAAAACAATTCTCTTCTCTACATAGGAAACATACTCTTTAGAGCTCCATCAAAACCTCCGGTTATGAACATCCCTCAAGGCCCCTGATCAAGCACCCCATTCCAAGGTCTACATGGACACAAATGCACATTATGACCCATCCTCAACTCACCCATTTCAAAACACCCGCCTCGGTTGCTCCCCTAGATCCAGCAGATCGAACTTGCCTTGGCTCTATGAGACACCTGGAATGGGAGGCAGGCTGCCCACGCATCCATCCTTAGAACCCTGCTCTGGATAACTTCCTTATGGGATGTCCTGGAGCCATCCAACAGGTCTCGACTGTCCCACAGAAGGAATCATTGTGGTTCGGAGCATCTCACAATTCCCATCGTGGGAAAACCTCCATGTCCTCGTGACACCCTCCCCTTCATGAATGGGCTTCATGGACAGAAACTCCGACCTAAGAAAACGTCTGATCCTAGCTCTGTCTTCAGGTATACGGGATCTCGAATTATCTCTGCAGAGGGTGCCTGCCGTCCCCTCACCCCGAAATCTAAGTCTGGCTTGTGTTCTCAGAATTTTTTCTTCACACTCCTGGCCCACAAGCCTTCCAGTTTGGGAATTTTGGAGTCACTATGTGGCACTGTGTCTTCCCTCCAGAAGGAAAACGTTGCCCTCTGGGACTACCCAGTAACCACAAATGAGTACCATCCTGCACGAAACTCGACTGCACCCCAATGATGCAGTCTAGCCTGGGCACTAATTCCCTGTCTGCCACTGCCTGAGCCTGCACCTCCCAACCCATACTCAACAGCTGGCCGAACACTGAGCACATCAGACACACCATGGCCTTAGGGCTTCATCTCTTCCCAACCTCAGTTTTCAGGCTTCAGAACCTAGACCTTAAATCCAATCACAGTCCAGGAGTGAAAGTGTTGCAGAAATTAGAACTCCATCTTGCCAATTGCCAGAAAACTTGTGGTTCCTTTACTGTGCAACGTTCAGTGTAGGAGAAACCAGCATGGTACATTAGGCCACGCCCTGACTTGAGGGGCTCCTTGGGCACAAAACCACATTGTGAAACTCAGTGTGAGACCTATCCTCAAGAAAGGCCTCTCAGTGTCTGGACCAAGAGCCCACATAAGGGGCTTGCCATGTTATTAGGTCCCAATGTTAACCAGAGGTCTGGTTGTCATGTTGCCCCCACCCACGAATCTGCTCTGGAATCCCTCTTTTGGTGGTCCACCGGAGGTTAAAAAAACAAAAAACAAAAAAAAATAAACAAAAAAAAAAAAAAACAGAAAGGCCTCCTCCCTTCTCACAGAATGACACCAAACTCTTGGGATCGGGTCAAATCCCCAGAAAGTGAGCCTCATCGATGGCCCATGAGGACACCCCGACATTCCATGGCAATCGGTGACACATTTCCAGAAAAAAAAAAAAAAAGCATGAGCATGCACATCACATTCGCCCTTTGTTCATATCCCGAAGAGGTCTCCTCACGGTCTATAGATCGGGCCGGCCATACCTACATCCCACAACCTAAGTGGAGTTTGTGTTTTCAGACTTTTGTCCAAATAGCCCTGGACCACACACGCTCCACATTTGGGTCCCTGGAGCCACACCTCAGGACTGTGCTTCCCTTTCTAGGGAATTCTTCCCATTCCATTGGCCACAACCTTGCAAATTAGGAAAAACCTCCAAAGTCACCGAGGCCATCCCAATAGTGTAGGCCGCCCAGGACAAACAGGGGTGATCTCAAACCAGCTGAGCAACTACCTCCACTCAGACAACAGATGTCCCCAGAGAAGAATATTGAACCGGACAGGCCCCTAGGCCCTAAACAGATCCATTGCTTTGGTTTCCAGGCATCTCTCCTCAGAGGCCTCGTTTCCAATACCAGCATATGGTGGTTTCCTGAGGCACCAATAAGAACAAATCTCGTCTCCCCATGGAAACTTGCTCATTGGAGCTTTGTCATAACCTCTGGTTAGGAGAATCCTTCAGGGCCCTGGTGCCACTGCCCCATACCAAGGTCTCCATGGACTCAAACCAACATTAAGACCATCCTCAGGAAAGTCCATATCAACTCAGCCCCCTCTGTTGCTACCCCAAGCCAGCAGGTCAAACGTTTCTTGTTTTTAGGAGACAATTGGAATGTGAGGCTGGCTGCCCAGGCATCCATACTTAGAACCCTGTTCTGGAAAAATACCTTATAAGACGTCCTGGAGCCATCCAACAAATCTTAATTGTCCCACAGAAGGAATCCTTGCGGTTTGGAGCATCTCACAACTCCAATAGTGGGAAAACACACATGGCCTCATAATGCCCCCCCTTCCTGAAGGGGCCAACATGGACAGAAACTCAAACCTGAGCCAAAGTCTGAACCTCGACCTGACTTCAGACGCATGAGATCTCAATTCAGCTCTGCAGAGTGTGCCTGCCATGTCCTTGCCTCGAAACCTAAGCCTAGCTTGTGTTCTCAGTCTTCCGTCCTCACTCTCCTGGCCCACAAGCCCTCCAGTTTGGGAATTCCGAAGCCACAATGCAGCACTCTGCCTGCCCTCCAGAAGAAAAACTTTGCCCTATGCTGCTAATAAGAAACCCCAAATGATTTTCTAATGCATGCCACTCGATTGTAAAGCAATTATACAGCCCACCCTGTATACTAATGCCCTGTCTGGCACAACCTGAGACAAGACATCCCAAACGACACCCAGACAGCTGGCCCCAACCTGGACACATAGGACCCGCTGTGGCTGTAGGCCGTCATCTCTTCCCAACCTCGGTTTTCAGGCTTCAGAACCTAGACCTTATCTCCAATCACTGCCCAGGGGTGAACGTGATGCAGAAATTAGAATTCCTCCTTCCCCATGGCCAGAAACCTTGTGGTTGGCATGTTGTCCAACGTTCAATGTGGGAAAATCTGCATTGTCCGAAAGGCCACGCCAGTGCTTGAGGGCCGCCTAGGGCACAGACATGCATTGTGACCTGCAGCGTGAGTCCCGAATTAAAGTAACGCCTCTCAGTGGCTGGACCAAGAGCCTGCATATGGGGCTTGTCATATCCATAGGCCCCCAGGCTTAACCAGAGGGCGAGTATTCCAGTTGTCAGTACCCACTGCTATGCTCTAGAATCCCTCTACTGGGGGGACACATGAAGCAGAAAACAGGACACTTCCCTTCCCACAGAATGACCCCTAACTCTTGGGGGCTGGACAAACTACCAGAGAGGGAGACTTCTACGACCCATGAGGCAACTCCTACATTAAACGGCCATTGTGGACAAAACATCCAGAGACAAAAGCCTGAGCGACTGGCTCCCTCTCACCCTTCTTTCATATCCAGAGGAGCTCCCCTCATGGACTGTAGATCAGGCCTAACGTAACCTCGGCCCCAAACCTGAGCTGAGTTAGGGTTTTTGGATGTCTGTCTGCACAGCCATGGCCCACACAGCCTCCAGGCTGGGGTCTCTGGAGCCACACCACAGAACTGGGCCTGCTCTCTCCTAAGAAACTGCCCATTCCATTGGCCACAACTCTACAAAATAGTAGAAACCTCAAGGTCCCCAAGGACATCCCACTACCGCAAGCCGCACTGGACAAATAGGGGCATTATGACACAAGCTGAGCAACTACTACCTCCATGCAGACACACAGACAGATATCCGCAGAGACAGAAGATTGAACCAGACAGGCCCCTAGGCCCTATTATGAACTCTTGCTTTGGTGTCCAGGTATCACTCCTCAGAGGCCTGGGTTCGAAGACCAGCATACGGGGCTTTCCTGAGGCACCAGACAGAAGACCTCTCATCTCCACGTGGGAAGCTTCCTTGTTGGAGTTGTGTCAAGCCCTTCGGGTTGGAGAATCCTGCAGAGTCCCTTAGCTACTGCCACATTCCAAGGTCTCCATGGCCACCAACCCACATTATGACTCATCCTCATCAGAGTCCATTTAAACTCAGCCTTCTGGGTAGCTCACCCAAGAGCCCGCAGATTGAGCGTGCCTTGTCTCGACCAGGCAATGGGAAGGTGAGTTGGCGTTTCTCGGCATCCATGCTTAGGGCCCTGCTCTCGAGTCTTTCTGTATGGGGCATCCTGGAACCATCCAATAGTACTCGACTGTCCTGAAGAAGGAAACTTTGAAATTTGGAGCAGCTCACAACTCCAAGCGTAGGGAAACCTCCCTGGCCTCCTGACGCCCCCACCCCCTTCAGTAAGGGGCCGTCATGGACACAAACTCCAGCTTGAGGCAACATCTGATACTCGCCCTGACCTCACCTGCAGGAGATCTTGATTCAGCCTCTGCAGAGTGGGCCTGCCATGCTCTTGGCCCCAAAACTCGTGCTAGCTTGTGTTTTCAGACTTCCTTCCTCACAATCCTGGCCACACCCCTCCAGTTTGGCAATTCTGGAGACACAATGCAGCACTCTGCCTGCCCTCCAGAAGAAAAATGTTGCCCTATAGGGCTAACCAGAAACGCCAAATGAGTAACAACCTGCATGCCACTCGACCATACCCCAATTACACAGTCTAGCCTGTGCACTAAAGCCCAGTCTGAAAGAGCCTGAGGGCAGACCTCCAGTCCAACACCCAGACAGCTGGCCATACACAGAGCATATCACACCCACAATGGCTTTAGGCCATCATCTCTACCCAACCTCAGTTTTCACCTTCAGAACCTAGACCTTATCTCCACTCACTGCTCAGGAGTGAACGTGATGCAAGAATCAGAAATTCTCCTTCGCCGTGGCAAGAAACCTAGAGGTTGGCATGTTGTCCAATGTTCATTGTAGGAGAAAGCAGCATGGACTATGAGGCCCCACCTATCCCTGAGGGCCAAATTTGCACAAAAACACATTGTGACCCTCAGCGTGAGCCCTATCCTCATGTAAAGCCTCTTAGTGACTGGAACAACAGCCCACATATGGGGCTTGCCAAGCCCCTAGTCCCCCAATCTCAACCAGAGTTCGAGATGTCTACTCACCCCTACTCAGGGCTCTACTCTGGAATCCCTCTTTGGTGGGATACGTGAGGTAAAAAAAAAATACAGAAAGGACTATTCCCATCCACAGAATGATCCCAACCACTTGGGATCAGGCCATATCACCAGAGAAAGAATTGTCCTTGGCCCTTGAGGACATCCCGAAATTCCACGGCCACCGTTGACACAAAATCCAGAGACAAAAGCCTGAGCAAGCACCACATACTCGCCCTTTGTTCATAGCCCGGAAAATTCTCACGGTCTGTTGATCGAGCCTTCATACATAAATACCCTAACCTAAGCTGAGTTTGTGTTTTCAGAATTCTGTCCCCACAGGCATGGCCCACACACCATCCAAGCTGGGGCCCCTTGAGCCACACCTCAGGACTGTGGCTTCCCTCTCCCGGGGAATTCTGCCATTTCCATTGGCCACAACCCTATAGATTAGGAGAATCCTCCAAACTCCCCCAGGCCGTCTGAATTGTGTTGGCTGCCCAGGACACACAGGGATGATCTTTCACAAGTTAGGAAACCACCTCCACTCAGACCCAGAGACAGATATCCCCATAGAATAAGATTGAACTGGACGGGCACTTAGGCCCTAATCAGATCCATTGCTTTTGATTCCAGTCATCTCTCCTGAGAGGCCTGGTTTCCAATACCAGCATATGGGAAATTCCTTAGGCACTCATCAAAACAATTCTCTTCTCTACATAGGAAACATACTCTTTAGAGCTCCATCAAAACCTCCGGTTATGAACATCCCTCAAGGCCCCAGATCAAGCACCCCATTCCAAGGTCTACATGGACACAAATGCACATTATGACCCATCCTCAACTCACCCATTTCAAAACACCCGCCTCGGTTGCTCCCCTAGATCCAGCAGATCGAACTTGCCTTGGCTCTATGAGACACCTGGAATGGGAGGGAGACTGCCCAGGCATCCATCCTTAGAATCCTGCTCTGGATAACTTCCTTATGGGATGTCCTGGAGCCATCCAACATGTCTCGACTATCCCACAGAAGGAATCATTGTGGTTTGGAGCATCTCACAATTCCCATCGTGGGAAAACCTCCATGTCCTCGTGACACCCTCCCCTTCATGAATGGGCCGTCATGGACAGAAACTCCGACCTAAGAAAACGTCTGATCCTAGCTCTGTCTTCAGGTATACGGGATCTCGAATCATCTCTGCAGAGGGTGCCTGCCGTCCCCTCACCCCGAAATCTAAGTCTGGCTTGTGTTCTCAGAATTTTTTCCTCACACTCCTGGCCCACAAGCCTTCCAGTTTGGGAATTCTGGAGCCAATATGTGGCACTGTGTCTTCCCTCCAGAAGAAAAACTTTGCCCTCTGGGGCTATCCAGTAACCACAAATGAGTACCATCCTGCACGAAACACGACTGCACCCCAATGATACAGTCTAGCCTGGGCACTAATTCCCTGTCTTCCACAGCCTGAGCCTGCACCTCCCAACCCACACTCAACAGCTGGCCGAACACTGAGCACATCAGACACACCATGGCCTTAGGGCTTCATCTCTTCCCAACCTCAGTTTTCAGGCTTCAGAACCTAGACCTTAAATCCAATCACAGTCCAGGAGAGAAAGAGTTGCAGAAATTAGAACTCCATCTTCCCCATTGCCAGAAAACTTGTGGTTCCCATACTGTGCAACGTTCAGTGTAGGAGAAACCAGCATGGTACATTAGGCCACGCCTTGTCTTGAGGGGCTCCTTGGGCACAAAAACACATTGTGAAACTCAATGTGAGACCTATGCTCAAGGAAGGCCTCTCAGTGTCTGGACCAAGAGCCCACATAAGGGGCTTGCCATATTCTCAGGTCCCAATGTTAACCAGAGGTCTGGTTGTCCAGTTGCCCCCACCCACGACTCTGCTCGGGCATCCCTCTTTTGGTGGTCCACCTGAGGTTAAAAAAAAATAAACAAAAAAAAACAGAAAGGCCCCCTCCCTTCCCACAGAATGACCCCAAATTCTTGGGATCGGGTGAAATCCCCAGAATGGGAGCCTCATCAATGGCCCATTAGGACACCCCGACATTCCATGGCAATCGGTAGACACATTTCCAGAAAAAAAAAAAAAAAGCATGAGCATGCACATCACATTCGCCCTTTGTTCATATCCCGAAGAGGTCTCCTCACGGTCTATAGATCGGGCCGGCCATACCTACATCCCACAACCTAAGTGGAGTTTGTGTTTTCAGACTTTTGTCCAAATAGCCCTGGACCACACACGATCCACACTTGGGTCCCTGGAGCCACACCTCAGGACTGTGCTTCCCTTTCAAGGGAATTCTTCCCATTCCATTGGCCACAACCTTGCAAATTAGGAAAAACCTCCAAAGTCACCGAGGCCATCCCAATAGTGTAGGCTGCCCAGGACAAACAGGGGTGATCTCAAACCAGCTGAGCAACTACCTCCACTCAGACACCAGATGTCCCCAGAGAAGAATATTGAACCGGACAGGCCCCTAGGCCCTAATCAGATCCATTGCTTTGGTTTCCAGGCATCTCTCCTCAGAGGCCTCATTTCCAATACCAGCATATGGTGGTTTCCTGAGGCACCAATAAGAACAAATCTTGTCTCCCCATGGAAAACTTGCACATTGGAGCTTTGTCATAACCTCTGGTTAGGAGAATCCTTCAGGGCCCTGGTGCAACTGCCCCATACCAAGGTCTCCATGGACTCAAACCACCATTAAGACCATCCTCAGGAAAGTCCATTTCAACTCAGCCCCCTCTGTTGCTACCCCAAGCCAGCAGATCAAACGTTTCTTGTTGCTAGGAGACAATTGGAATGTGAGGCTGGCTGCCCAGGCATCCATACTTAGAACCCTGTTCTGGAAAATTACCTTATAAGACGTCCTGGAGCCATCCAACAAATCTTAATTGTCCCACAAAAGGAATCCTTGTGGTTTGGAGCATCTCACAACTCCAAAAGTGGGAAAACCCCCATGGCCTCATAATGCCCCCCCTTCCTGAAGGGGCCAACACGGACAGAAACTCAAACCTGAGCCAAAGTCTGAACCTCGACCTGACTTCAGACGCATGAGATCTCAATTCAGCTCTGCAGAGTGTGCCTGCCATGTCCTTGCCCCAAAACAAAGCCTAGCTTGTGTTCTCAGACTTCCATCCTCACTCTCCTGACCCACAATCCCTCCAGTTTGGGAATTCCGAAGCCACAATGCAGCACTCTGCCTGCCCTCCAGAAGAAAAACTTTGCCCTATGCTGCTAATAAGAAACCCCAAATGATTTTCTAATGCATGCCACTCGATTGTAAAGCAATTATACAGCCCACCCTGTATACTAATGCCCTGTCTGGCACAGCCTGAGACAAGACATCCCAAACGACACCCAGACAGCTGGCCCCAACCTGGACACATAGGACCCGCTGTGGCTGTAGGTCGTTATCTCTTCCCAACCTCGGTTTTCAGGCTTCAGAACCTAGACCTTATCTCCAATCACTGCCCAGGGGTGAACGTGATGCAGAAATTAGAATTCCTCCTTCCCCATGGCCAGAAACCTTGTGGTTGGCATGTTGTCCAACGTTCAATGTGGGAAAACCTGCATTGTCCGAAAGGCCACGCCAGTGCTTGAGGGCCGCCTAGGGCACAGACATGCATTGTGACCTGCAGCGTGAGTCCCGTATTAAAGTAACGCCTCTCAGTGGCTGGACCAAGATCCTGCATATGGGGCTTGTCATATCCATAGGCCCCCAGGCTTAACCAGAGGGCGAGTATTCCAGTTGTCAGTACCCACTGCTATGCTCTAGAATCCCTCTACATGAAGCAGAAAACAGGACACTTCCCTTCCCACAGAATGACCCCTAACTCTTGGGGGCTGGACAAACTACCAGAGAGGGAGACTTCTACGACCCGTGAGGCAACTCCTACATTAAACGGCCATTGTGGACAAAACATCCAGAGACAAAAGCCTGAGCGACTGCCTCCCTCTCACCCTTCTTTCATATCCAGAGGAGCTCCCCTCATGGACTGTAGATCAGGCCTGCCGTAACCTCGGCCCCAAACCTGAGCTGAGTTAGGGTTTTTGGATGTCTGTCTGCACAGCCATGGCCCACACAGCCTCCAGGCTGGGGTCTCTGGAGCCACACCACAGAACTGTGCCTGCTCTCTCCTAAGAAACTGCCCATTCCATTGGCCACAACTCTACAAAATAGTAGAAACCTCAAGGTCCCCAAGGACATCCCACTACCGCAAGCCGCACTGGACAAATAGGGGCATTATGACACAAGCTGAGCAACTACTACCTCCATGCAGACACACAGACAGATATCCGCAGAGACAGAAGATTGAACCAGACAGGCCCCTAGGCCCTATTATGAACTCTTGCTTTGGTGTCCAGGTATCACTCCTCAGAGGCCTGGGTTCGAAGACCAGCATACAGGGCTTTCCTGAGGCACCAGACAGAAGACCTCTCATCTCCACGTGGGAAGCTTCCTTGTTGGAGTTGTGTCAAGCCCTTCGGGTTGGAGAATCCTGCAGAGTCCCTTAGCTACTGCCACATTCCAAGGTCTCCATGGCCACCAACCCACATTATGACTCATCCTCAGGAGAGTCCATTTAAACTCAGCCTTCTGGGTAGCTCACCCAAGAGCCTGCAAATTGAGCGTGCCTTGTCTTGACCAGGCAATGGGAAGGTGAGTTGGCGTTTCTCGGCATCCATGCTTAGGGCCCTGCTCTGGAGTCTTTCTGTATGGGGCATCCTGGAACCATCCAATAGTACTCGACTGTCCTGAAGAAGGAAACTTTGAAGTTTGGAGCAGCTCACAACTCCCAGCGTAGGGAAACCTCCCTGGCCTCATGACGCCCCCACCCCCTTCAGGAAGGGGCCGTCATGGACACAAACTCCAGCTTGAGGCAACATCTGATACTCACCCTGACCTCACCTGCAGGAGATCTCGATTCAGCCTCTGCAGAGTGGGCCTGCCATGCTCTTGGCCCCAAAACTCGTGCTAGCTTGTGTTTTCAGACTTCCTTCCTCACAATCCTGGCCACACCCCTCCAGTTTGGCAATTCTGGAGACACAATGCAGCACTCTGCCTGCCCTCCAGAAGAAAAATGTTGCCCTATAGGGCTAACCAGAAACGCCAAATGAGTAACAACCTGCATGCCACTCGACCATACCCCAATTATACAGTCTAGCCTGTGCACTAAAGCCCTGTCTGACACATCTGAGGGCAGACCTCCAGTCCAACACCCAGACAGCTGGCCGTACAGAGAGCATATCACACCCACAATGGCTTTAGGCCATCATCTCTACCCAACCTCAGTTTTCACCTTCAGAACCTAGACCTTATCGCCACTCACTGTTCAGGAGTGAACGTTATGCAAGAATCAGAACTTCTCCTTCGCCTTGGCAAGAAACCTAGTTGTTGGCATGTTGTCCAATGTTCATTGTAGGAGAAAGCAGCATGGAGTATGAGGCCCCACCTATCCCTGAGGGCCAAATTTGCACAAAAACACATTGTGACCCTCAGCGTGAGCCCTAACCTCATGTAAAGCCTCTTAGTGACTGGAACAACAGCCCACATATGGGGCTTGCCAAGCCCCTAGTCCCCCAATATCAACAAGAGTTCGAGATGTCTAGTCACCCCTACTCAGGGCTCTACTCTGGAATCCCTCTTTGGTGGGACACCTGAGGTAAAAAAAAAAAAAAAAAAATATATATATATATATATATATATATATATATATATATATATATATACACAGCAAGAACTCTTCCAATCCACAGAATGTTCCCAACCACATGGGATCAGGCCATATCACCAGAGAAAGAATTGTCCATGGCCCTTGAGGATATCCCGAAATTCCACGGCCACCGTTGACACAAAATCCAGAGACAAAAGCCTGAGCAAGCGCCACATACTCGCCCTTTGTTCATAGCCCGGAAAATTCTCATGGTCTGTAGATCGAGCCTTCATACATACATCCCCAAACCTAAGCTGAGTTTGTCTTTTCAGAATTCTGTCCCCACAGGCCTGGCCTACACACCATCCAAGCTGGGGCCCCTGGAGCCACACCTCAGGACTGTGGCTTCCCTCTCCAGGGGAATTCTGCCATTTCCATTGGCCACAACCATATAGATTAGGAGAATCCTCCAAACTCCCCCAGGCCATCTGAATTGTGTTGGCTGCCCAGGACAAACAGGGATAATCTTTCACAAGTTAGGAAACTACCACCACTCAGACCCAGAGACAGATATCCCCATAGAATTAGATTGAACTTGACAGGCACTTATGTCCTAACCAGATCCATTGCTTTTGATTCCAATCATCTCTCCTCAGAGGCCTGGTTTCCAATACCAGCATATGGGAGATTCCTTAAGCACTCATCAAAACAATTCTCTTCTCTACATAGGAAACATACTCTTTAGAGCTCCATCAAAACCTCCGGTTATGAACATCCCTCAAGGCCCCGGATCAAACACCCCATTCCAAGGTCTACAAGGACACAAATGCACATTATGACCCATCCTCAACTCACCCATTTCAAAACACCCGCCTCGGTTGCTCCCCTGATCCAGCAGATCGAACTTGCCTTGGCTCTATGAGACACCTGGAATGGGAGGCAGGCTGCCCAGGCATCCATCCTTAGAACCCTGCTCTGGATAATTTCCTTATGGGATGTCCTGGAGCCATCCAACAGGTCTCGACTGTCCCACAAAAGGAATCATTGTGGTTTGGAGCATCTCACAATTCCCATCGTGGGAAAACCTCCATGTCCTCGTGACACCCTCCCCTTCATGAAGGGGCCGTCGTGGACAGAGACTCCGATCTAAGCCAACGTCTGATCCTAGCTCTGTCTTCAGGTATACGGGATCTCAAATCATCTCTGCAGAGGGTGCCTGCCGTCCCCTCACCCCGAAATCTAAGTCTGGCTTGTGTTCTCAGAATTTTTTCCTCACACTCCTGGCCCACAAGCCTTCCAGTTTGGGAATTCTGGAGACACTATGTGCCACTGTGTCTTCCCTCCAGAAGAAAAACGTTGCCCTCTGGGGCTACCCAGTAACCACAAATGAGTACTATCCTGCACAAAACTCGACCGCACCCCAATGATGCAGTCTAGCCTGGGCACTAATTCCCTGTCTGCCACAGCCTGAGCCTGCACCTCCCTACCCACACTCAACAGCTGGCCGAACACTGAGCACATCAGACACACCATGGACTTAGGACTTCATCTCTTCCCAACCTCAGTTTCCAGTCTTCAGAACCTAGACCTTAAATCCAATCACAGTCCAGGAGTGAAAGTGTTGCAGAAATTAGAACTCCATCTTCCCCATTGCCAGAAAACTTGTGGTTCCCATACTGTGCAACGCTCAGTGTAGGAGAAACCAGCATGGTACATTAGGCCACGCCTTGTCTTGAGGGGCTCCTTGGGCACAAAAACACATTGTGAAACTCAATGTGAGACCTATGCTCAAGGAAGGCCTCTCAGTGTCTGGACCAAGAGCCCACATATGGGGCTTGCCATGTTCTTAGGTCCCAATATTAACCAGAGTTATGGTTTTGCAGTTGCCCCCACCCACGACTCTGCTCTGGAATCCCTCTTTTGGTGGTCCACCTGAGGTAAAAAAACAAAAAACAAAAACCTAGTGGTTGGCATGTTTTCCCATATGCTGGGAGTAATTCCATGGAATTACTCTTTTGGCGGGACACCTGAGGTAACAAACCTTAAAGGAGTCCTCCCATTCCACAGATTGACGAAAAACAATTGGGATCGGGCCAAATCCACAGAGAGGAAAATTCGTCCATGGCCCATGAGGCCTCCCCGACATTCCACGGCCATCTCTGATACAAAATCCAGAGACAAAAGCCTGAGCAAGCGCCTCAGACTCGCTCTCTCTTCATATCCGGAAGAGTTCTTCTCATGGTTTATAGATCGGGCCTGCCATACCTACTTCCCCAAACCTAAACTGAGTTTGTGTTTTCAGACTTCTGTCCTCAAAGTCTTGGGCCACACACCCTCCAGGCTGGGGCCCCTGGAGTCACACATTAGGACTGTGCCAACCCAATCCATGGGAATTCTGCCGATGCCATTGTCCAATACAGTAAAATGTGGAGAACCCTACAAATCCCTGAGGCCAACCCAATAGTGCAGGTCGCCCGGGACAAACAAGGGCGGTCTGATACCTGCTGAGCATCTACCTCCACTCATACCATAGATGGATGTCCCCTGAGAAGAAGATTGAACCAGACAGGACCCTAGGCCATAATAGGATACATTGCTTTGGATTCCAGGCATGTCTCCTCAAAAGCCTGGATTCCAATACCAGCATAGAAGTTTTCCTGAGGCACCCATCAAAACAAATCTCGTCTCCACAAGGAACCTTGTGCATCGAGCTATGTCAAAAGCTTAGGAGAATACTTCAGGGTCCCGGTGCCACCGCCCCTTTTTAAGGCCCTCATGGACACAAACACACATTAGGACCCATCCTCAGGAAAGTCCATTTCAAGTCAGCCACCCCGGTTGCTCCCGCAGAGCCATCAGATCTAAACTGTCTTGTTGCTGGGAGACATTTGGAATGCGAGGCCGGCTTCCCAGGCATCCATCCTCGAACAGTGCCCTGGAGTCATTCCATATGGGATGTCCTGAAGCTGCCCAACAGGTCTCAATTGTCCCGCAGAAGGAAATCTTGATGGGGGCATCCCACAACTCCCAACGTGGGAAAAACTCCATGGCCTTGAGATTCCGCTCCCTTCATGAAGGGTCCGTCATGCACAGAAACTCCAACCTGAGCCAACGTCTGATCCTCGCCCTGACTTCAGATGCATGAGATATTGGTTCAGATCTACAGTGGTACCTGCCGTGTCCTCGCCCTGAAACCCAAGTCTAGCTTGTGTTCTCAGACTTCCGTCCTCACACTCCTCTACATGAAGCCCTCAAGTTTAGCAATTCCGGACTGACAATGAAGCACTCTGCCTGCCCTCTAGAAAACAAATTTTGCCTAATGAGCTGCCCAGACAACTTATATGAGGATAAATCTACATGGCACTCGACTGTACCCAAATTATATAGTCTAACCTGGGCACTAATGCACTGTCTGACACAACCTGAGCCCAGACCTCCTGACCAACACCCAGACAGCTGACCGCACACTGAGCACATCAGACCCGCCATGGCCTTAGGTCATCATCTCTTCCCTACCTCAGTTTTTAGGCTTCAGTACCTAGACCTTATCTCCAATCACTGCCCAGGGGTGCCTGTGATGCAGAAATCAGAACTCTTCCTTACCCATGGCAAGAAACCTTGTGGTTGGCATGTTGTCCAACGTTCAGTGTACGAGAAACCAGGATTCACCATGAGGCCCTGCCCATTCTTGTTTGCGAAGTGGGCATAAACACGCATTGTGACCCTCAGCGTGAGTCCTGTCCTCTAGTAAGTCCTCTCAGTGGCTCGACCATTAGATGTCATAATGGGCTTGACATGTCCCTAGGCCACAATTTTTAACCAGATTTCTGGTTGTCCGTTCGGCCCTCCCCAGGGCTCTACTCTGGAATCCCTCATTTGGTGGGACACCTGAGGTTAAAAAACAAAACATGGCAAATCAACAACAACAACAAAACGGACTTCTTCCATCCCACAGAATGACCCCAAACTCTTTGGACGGGGCCAAACCCCCAGAGTGTAAGACTCGTCCATTTCCCATGAAGTCACCAGGGAATTTCACGACCATGAGTGACACGATATCCAGAGACAAAAACTTGAGCACGAGCCTCACACTAACCCCTTATTCATATCCCGAAGAGTTCTCCTCATGGTCTGTAGATCAATCCTGCCATACCTATGACCTGAAACATAAGCCGCGTTTGTGTTTTCAGACGACTGTCCAAACAGCTCTGCCTACACACCCTACAGGCTCAGGCCCCTGGAGCCAAACCTGAGGACTGTACTTGCCCTCTCCAAGGGAATTGTATGTGCCCATTCCAATGGCCACAACCCTACTAATAGGATAAACCTGCAAACTCCCTGAGGCCATCCCAATAGTGGTGGCTTCCCAGGACAAACTCGGGCAATCTGAGCCCAACTGAGAACCTACATGCACTCAGACGCATAGACTGATGTTCCCAGAGGTAAAAAGGTACGAACAGTCCCCTAGGCACTATTCGGATTCATTGTTGTGGTATCTAGTCATCTCTCCTCAGAGGCCTGGATTTCAATACCAGCATATGGCTGTTTCCTGACTCATCCGTCATAAAAAATCTCATCTACATATGGGAAACTTGCACGTTGGAGCTGTGTCAAAGCCTCTGTTTGAAAAAACCCTTCAGGACCCCAGTGCCACCGCTTTATTCCAAGGTCTCCATAGACACAAAAACATATTAGGATCCATCCACAGGAGAGTCAATTTCAACTCAGCCTCCTCAGTTGCTCCCCCAGATCCAGCAGATCTAACCTTTCTTGTAGCTTGGAGAAAATTGGAATGCCAGGTGTGGTACCTAGCCATCCATCCTCAGAACCATGCTTGGAATCCTTGGCCTGGCGCCAACTAACAGGTCTCAATTGTCCTGGAAAAGAATCTTTGTAGTTTGGAGCTTCTCACAACTCCCATCGTGCGAAAACCCCCATGGCCTCGTGATTCCCCCCCTTCATGAAGGGGCCATCAGGGACAGAAAGTCCAACCTGAAGATCGTCTGATCCTCACCCTGACTTCAGATGCACGAGATCTCGATTCAGGTCTGTAGATTGTGCCTGCCATGTCCTCACCCATAAAAACTAAGCCTAGCTTGTGTTCTCAGACTTCAGTCCTCAGACTACTGGCCCACAAGCCCTCCAGTTTGGCAATCCAGAAGTACAATGCGGCACTCTGCCTGCTCCCTGGAAGAAGAACATTGCCCTCTGGGGCTACCCAGAAACCCCAAATGAGGATCAACCTGCACGCCATTTGGCTGTACACCAAATATATAGGCTGAAGTGGGCACAATTGCCCATTCTGACACAGCCTGAGCCTGGAACTCCTGGCCCCACCCAGACAGCTGGCCGCACACTGAGCACATCGGACCCGCCATGGCCTTAGGTCGTCATCTCTACCCAACCTCGGTTTTCAGGCTTCAGAACCTTGACCTTATCTCCAATCACTGCCCAGGTTTGAAAATGTTTCAGAAATCCGAACTCGTTCCCTTGGCATGAAACCTCGTGGTTGGCATGTTGTCCAACTTTCAGTGTAGTTGAAACCAGTGTGGCACATGAGACCCAGCCCATGCTTGAGGGCCACATTGGTCTCAAACACACATTGTGACCCTCAGCCTGAGCCCGGTCCTCAGGCAAGGCCTCTCAGTGGCTGCATGAAGAAACAGCATATTGGGCTTGCCATGCCCCTAGACCCTAATTTTTAACCATATTTCGGGTTGTCCCTTCACTCTTGCCCAGGGCTCTGCTTTGGAATTCCTCTTTTGGTGGGACACCTCAGGTAACAAACCTTAAAGGAGTCCTCCCATCCCACAGATTCACGAAAAAGAATTGGGATAGGGCCAAATCCACAGAGAGGAAGATTCGTCCATGGCACATGAGGCCTCCCCGACATTCCACGGCCATCGCTGATACAAAATCCAGAGACAAAAGCCTAACCATGCGCCTCAGACTCGCTCTTTCTTCATATCCTGAAGAGTTCTTCTCATGATTTGTAGTTCGGCCGTGCCATACCTACGTTCCCAAACCTAAGCTGAGTTTGTGTTTTTTGAGTTCTGTCCTCAAAGTCCTGGGCCACACACCCTCCAGGCTGGGCCCCTGGAACCACACATTAGGACTGTGCCTAACCAATCCATGGGAATTCTGCCCATTCCATTATCCAAAACCGTACAAATTAGGAGAAACCTCCAAATTCCCTGAGGCCATACCAATGGTGTAGGTTGTCCGGGACAAAAAAGGGCCGTCTGACACCAGCTGAGCATCTACCCCCACTCATACCATAGATGGATGTCCCCAGAGAAGAAGATTGACCAGACAGGACCCCAGGCCATAATGGGATCCATAGCTTTGGTTTACAGGCATGTCTCCTCAAAAGCCTGGTTTCCAATACCAGCTGAGTGCTTCTCCTGAGGCACCCATCAGAACAAATCTCGTCTACACATGGGAAACTTGCATGTTGGAGCTCTCTCAAAGCCTCTGGTTAGAAGGACATTTCAGGTTCCCGGTGCCAGCGCCTCATTCCAAGGTCTCCATGGAGACACACCCACATTAGGACCCATCCA
Source organism: Mustela nivalis (assembly GCF_964662115.1). Taxonomy (NCBI): domain Eukaryota; kingdom Metazoa; phylum Chordata; class Mammalia; order Carnivora; family Mustelidae; genus Mustela; species Mustela nivalis. The sequence goes on along the minus strand of NW_028136552.1, from coordinate 938,554 downwards.
CAGGAGAGTCCATTTCAACTCAGCCCCCTAAGTTGCTCCCCCTGATCCAGCAGATCTAACCCGTCTTGTCGCTAGGAGATGATTGGAATGAGAGGCAGGCTTCCCAGACATCCATACTTAGAACCATTCTCAGAATTATGCTGTATGGGAAGTCCTGGAGCCAACCAACAGGTCTCAATAGTCCCGCAGAAGAATCTTTACTGTTTGGAGCATCTCACAACTCCCATCGTGGGCAAACCTCCATGGCCTCGTGATTTCGCCCCCTGTGCTTCATGAAGGGGCCATCAGGGACAGAAGCTCCAACCTGAGCGATCGTCTGATCCTCGCCCTAACTTCAGATGCTGGACATCTTGATTCATCTCTGCAGAGTGTGTCTGCCGTGCCCTTGCCCAGAAACGTAAGTCTAATTTGTGTTCTCAACTTCCATTCTCACATTCCTGGCCCACAAGCCCTCCAGTTTGGCAATTCCAGAACTACAAGGCAGCACTCTGCCTGCTTTCCGGAAGAAAAACATTGCCCTCTGGGGCTACCCAGATTCCCCAAATGAGGATCAACCTGCATGCCACTTGACTGGACCCCAATTATACAGGCTGCCCTGGGCACTACTGCCCTTTCTGGCACAGCCTGAGACTGAACCTCCTGGCTCGCACCCACCCAGCTAGCCACACACTGAGCACATCAGACCCGCCATGGCCTTAGGTCATCATCTCTTTCCAACCTCGGTTTTCAGGCTTCAGAACCTAAACCTTATCTCCAGTCACCACCCAGGGTTGAACATGATGCAGGAATCAGAACTCCTTCCCCATGGCAAGAAACCTTGTGGTTGGCATGTTGTCCAACGTAAAATGTAGTTGAAACCAGTGTGGCCCATGAGGCCCTGCAGATGCTTGAGGACCAAGTCGTTCACAAACATGCATTCTGACCCTCAACGTGAGCCCAGTTCTCAAGTAAGGCCTCTCAGTGGCTGGACCAAAAGACAGCATATTGGGCTTGTCATGCCCCTAGGCCCCAATTTTTAACCAGATTTCTGGTTGTCCAGTCTCCCCTCCCCAGGGCTCGGCTTTGGAATCCCTCTTTTGGTGGGACACCTGAGGTAACAAAACTGAAAGGACTCCTCCCATCCCACAGTTTGACCCAAAACAATTGGAATCGGGCCAAATCCACAGAGCGGAAGACTCGTCCATGGCCCATGAGGCCTCCCGGACATTCCACGCCCATCGTTGACACAAAATCCAGAAACAAAAGCCTGAACAAGTGCCTCACAATCTCTCTTTCTTCATATCTGGAAGAATTCTCCTCACGGTCTGTAGATCGGGCCTGCCATACCTACGTCCCTAAACCTAAACTGAGTTTGTGTTTTAGACTTCTGTCTCCACAGTCCTGGTGCACACACCCTGCAGGCTGGGGCCCCTGGAGCCACATCAAAACTGTGCCTTCCCTCTCCACGGGAATTCTGCCCATTCCATTGTCCATAATCATAAAATTAGGAGAAACCTCCAAAGTCCCCAAGGCCTTCACAATAGTGTAGGCCGCCTGGGACAAACAAGGGCCATCTGACACCAGCTGAGCATCTAACTCCACTAATACCTTAGATGGATGTACACAGAGAAGAAGATTCAACCGGACAGGCCCCTAGGCTCTAAACGGAGCCATTGCTTTGGTTTCCAGTTATCTCTCTTCAGAGGCCTATATTCCAATAACAGTATATGGGGGTTTCCTGAGGCACCAATCAGAACAAATCTCGTCTCCACATGGGAAACTTGTCCTTTGGAGATGTCTCAAAACCTCCGGTTAGGAGAATCCTTCAGGGCCCATGCACCAACGCCCCATTCCAAGGTCTCCATGGACACAAACCCACATTAGCATCCATCCTCAGGAGAGTCCATTTCAACTCAGCCCCCTTGGTTGCTCTGACAGAGCCAGCATATCAAACCTGTCTATTTGCTAGGAGACAACTGCAATGTGAGGCCGGCTTCCCATGTATCCATCCTAAGATCCCTGCTCTGGTGTCATTCTGTATGGTATGTACTGGAGTGATACAAAAGGTCTCAATTGTTGATCAGAAGGAATCCTTGTTGTTTGGAGCATCTCACAACTCCCATTGTGGGTAAACCTCCATGGACTGGAGATGCTGTCCCCTTCATAAAGTGGCCAGAATGGACAGAAATTCAAACCTAAGCCTAGGTTTGAACCTCGCCCTGACTTCAGATTCATGATATCCCGATTCAGATCTGCAGAGGGTGCCTGCCGTGCCCTCGCCCAGAACCTACGCCTAACATGTGTTCTCAGACTTCCGTTCTCACACTCCCCGTCCACAAGGCATCCACTTTGGAAATTCCGGAGCCACAATGCAGCACTCTGCATTTTCTAGAAGAAAAACATTGCCCTTGGGGCTACCCAGAAATGCCAAATAAAGATCAACCTGCACGGCATTCAGTTGTACCCCAATTATACAATCTACCCTGGGCACTAATGCCCTGTCTGACACAGCCCAAGCTTGGACCTCCCGACCAACACCCAGACAGCTGGCTCCACGCTGAGCATATCGGACCCGACATGGTCTTAGGTCGTCATCTCTTCCCAACCTCGGTTTTCAGACTTCACAACCTAGACCTTATCTCCAATCACTGCCCAGGGGTGAATGACATGCAGAAATCAGAATTAATACTTCCCCATGGCAAGAACTCATGTGGTTGACATGTTGACTATCATTCAGTGTAGGAGAAACAAGCATGCACCATGAGTCCCCACCCATGCTTGAGTACCACAAGGGCATAAACACGCATTGTGACCCTCAGCATGAGTTCTGTCCTCAATGAAGGCCTCTCAGTGGCTGGACCATTAGAAGGCATATTGGGCTTGCCATGCCCCTAGGCCCGTATTTTTAGTTAGATTTCTTGTTGTCCAGGGCTCTGCTCTGGAATCCCTCTTTTGGTGGGACACCTTAGTTAACAAAACTGAATCCCACAGATTAACCCAAAACAATTGGGATCTGGCCAAATCCACAGAGAGAAAGACTCTTCCATGGCCCATGAGGACTCCTCGACATTCCACAGCCATCATTGACACAAAATCCAGGGGCAAAAGCCTGACAAGTGTCACACTTTCACCCTTTATTCATATCCCAAAAAGTTCTCCTCATAGTCTGTAAATCGGACCTGCCATACCTACGTCCCCAAAGCTAAGCTGAGTTTGTGTTTTCAGACATCTGTCCCCACAGTCCTTGCCCACACACCCTCAAGGCTGGGCCCTTGGAGCCACACATCAGGTCTGTGCCTGCCCACTCCACAGGAATTCTGCCCATGCCATTGTCCATAATCATACAATTTAGGAGAAACCTCCAAAGTCCCCGAGGCATCCCTATAGTGTAGGCCGCCCGGACAAACAGGAGCGGTCTGACACCAGCTGAGCAACTACCTCCATTTCATAAAATAGACAGATGTCGACAGAGAAGAAGATTGAACCAGAGAGGCTCCTAGGACCTAATTGGATGCATTGCTGCGGTTTCTATGTATCTCTCCTCAGAGGCCTAGTTCTAATACCAGCATATGTGGGTTTCCTGAGGCACCAATTAGAACAAATCTTGTCTCCACATGGAAAACTTGCTCTTTCGAGTTGTTTCAAAATCTCCGGTTAGAATCCTTTAGAGCCCTGGGGCCACCACCCCATTCCAACGTCCTCATGGACACAAACACACATTAAGACCCATCTTCAGGAGAGTCCATTTCAACTCAGCTCCCACGATTGCTCCTGCATAGCCATCAGATCGTACCTGTCTTGTGGCAGGGAGACAATTGGTGTAAGAGGCAGTCTGCTCAGGCATCCATCCTTAGAACCCGGCTCTGGAGTCATTCCATATGGGATGTCCTGGAGCCATCCAACAGTTCTCAATTTTCCCGCAGAAGGAATCCTTGCAGTTTGGAGCATCCCACAACTCCCAACGTGGGAAAACCTCCATGGCCTCGAGATTCCACCCCTTTGATGAAGGGGCCATCATGGACAGAAACTCCAACCTGCGCCTAAGTCTGATCCTCGTCCTGACTTCAGATGAATGAGATTTTGATTCGGATCTGCAGAGGGTGCCTGCCGTGCCCTCGCCCTGAAACTTAAGTCTAGCTTATGATCTCAGACTTACGTCCTCACACTCCTGGTCCCGACGCCCTCAAGTTTGGCAATTCTGGACCCACAATGCTGCACTCTGCCTGCCCACCAGAAGAAAAATGTTGCCCCAGTGAGCTTCCCTGACACAATAAATGAGGATGAACCTACATGGAACTCAACTGTACCCAAATTATACATTCTAACCTGGGCACTAATGCACTGTCTGACACAGCCTGAATCCATACCTCCTGAACAACACCCAGAAAGCTGACCGCACACTGAGCACATCGGACCCTCCATGACCCTAGGTTATCATCTCATCCCAACCTCGATTTTCTGGATTCAGAACTTAGATCTTATCTCCAGTCACTGCCCAGGGGTGAACATGATGCAGAAATCAGAATTCCTCCTTCCCCATGGAAAGAAACCTTGTGGTTCGTATGTTGTCCAAAGTTCAGTGTAGGAGAATCAAGCATGGCCCATGAGTCCCCGCCCATGCTTGATGCCTACATTGGGCACAAACATGCATTGTGACCCTCAGTGTGAGCACTGTACTCAAGTAAGACCTCTCAGTGGTTGGACCAAGGTACCCCATATGGGGATTGCCATGCCCTTAGGCCCCCAATCTTATACAGAGTTCGGGTTGTCCAGTCGCCCCCTTCCCAGGGTTCTGCTCTGGAATCCCTCTTTAGTGGCACACCTGAGGAAAAAAAAAAAAAAAAAAAAACAGAATGGACTCCTCCCATCCCACGGAATGACCCCAAAATATTGGGATCATCCAAATCCCCATAGAGGAAGTCTCACCCATGGTCCATGAGGACGCCCCTACATTCCACGGCCATCAGTGACACAAAATCCAGAGTCAAAAGCCTGAGCAAGTGCCTCACACTCACTCTTTGTTCATATCCTGAAGAGTTCTGCTCAAGGTCTGTAGATCGGGCCTCCCATACCTATGTCCCCAAACCTAAGACGAGTTTCTGTTTTCAGACTTCTGTCCCCACAGCTCTGACCCACACACCCTCCATGCTTGAGCCCCTAGAGCCACACCTCAGGATTGTGCCTTCCCTCCCCAAAGGAATTCTGCCCATTTCATTGGCCACAAACTTGCAAATTAGGAGAAACCTCCAAAGTCAAAGTGGCCATCCCAATAGTGTAGACTGCCCAGGACAAATAGGGGCAATCTGACACCAGCTGAGGAACTACCTCCACTCAATCCCATAGACAGATGAACCGAGAGAAGAAGATTAAACCAGACAGGCCCCAGGCCCTAATCAGATCCATTGCCTTGGTTTCCAGGCATCTCTCCTCAGAGTTCTGGTTTCCAATACCAGCATATTGGGGGTTACTGAAGCACCAATGAGAACAAATCTTGTTTCCCCATGGGAAAAATGCTTCTTGGAGCTGTGTCAAAACCTCTGGTTAGGAGCATCCTTCAGAGCCCTGGTGCCACTGCCCCATTCCAAGGTCTCCATGGACACAATCCCACATTAGGACCGATCCTCAGGAGAATGCATTTCAACTCAGCCCCCTCGGCTGCTACATCATAGGCAGCAATCAAACGTGCCGTTTCGCTAGGAGACAATTGGAATGCAAGGCCGGATGCCCAGGCATCCATCCTTAGAACCCTGCTCTGCAATTGTTCCATATGGGATGTCCTGGAGCCATCCAATAGGTTTCAACTGACCCGCAGAAAATCCTTGTGGTTTGGAGCATTTCACTACTGCCATCATGGGAAAACACCAATGGCGGTGTGATGACCCCCCTTCATGAAGGGGCCATCATGGACAGAAACTCCAACCTGAGCCAATATATGAACCTCGCCCTGACCTCAGATGCATGAAATCTAAATTCAGCTCTGCAGAGTGTGCCTGCCATTTCCTCGCCCTGAAACCAAAGCAAAGCTTCAGTTCTCAGACTTACATCCTTGCATTCCTGGCCGCAAGGCCTCCAGTTTAGCAGTTCCGGAGCCAGAATGCAGCACTCTGCCTGCCCTCCAGAAGAAAGACTTTGCCTTATGGGGCTACAGAGAAACCCCAAATAATTATCTTCTGCATGCCACTCAACTGTACCCCAATTATACAGCGTATCTGGGCACGAATGCCCTGTCTGGCACAGCCTGAGTGCAGACCTCCTGAACGACACCTAGAAAGCTGGCCCCAAACTGAACACATCGGACCCGCCATGGCCTTAGGTCGTCATCTCTTCCAAACCTCGGTTTTCAGGCTTCAGAACCTAGACCTTATCTCCAATTAGTGCCCAGAGGTGAACGTGATGCAGAAATCAAAACTCCTCCTTCCCCATGGCAAGAAACCCTGAGGTTGGCATGTCCAAGGTTCACTGTAGGAGAAACCTGCAAGCTCAATGAGGTCCCGCCCAATACTGAGGACCACCTTGGGCACAAACACACATTGTGACCCTCAGCATGAGTCCACTATTCAAGTAACGTCTCTCAGTGGCTGGACCAAGAATCTGCATATGGGCTTGCCATGCCCATAGGACCCCAGGCCTAACCAGAGGGTGGGTATTCCAGTTGTATGTACCCAGTGCTCTGCTCTAGAATCCCTCTATTGTGGGGACACATGAGGCAGAAAACAGGACTCCTCCCTTCCCACAAAATGACCCCAATCTCTTGGGAGCCGGACAAATCACCAGAGAGGGAGACTTCCATGGCCCATGAGACCATGCTCACATTAAATGACCATCATGAATACAACATCCAGAGACATAAGCCTGAACGACCGCCTCTCACTCGCCTTACTTTCTAATCACAATGAGCTCCCCTCACGGACTGTAGATCACTCCTGCCATAACCTCAGCCCCAAACCTCAGCCGAGTTTGTGTTTTTGGATGTCTGTCCCCACAGCCCTGGACCACACAGCCGCCAGGCTGGGGCCTCTGGAGCCACACCACAGGACTGTCCTGCTCTCTCCAAGGAGACTATGCCCATTCCATTGCCCATAACCCCACAGAATAGGAGAAACATCAAGGCCCCAGAGGACATCCCACTACTATAAGTCACTCTGGACAAAGGCATCCTGACACAAGCTGAGCAACTACCTCCATGCAGAAACACAGACAGATGTCGGCAGAGACAGTAGATTGAACCAGACAGGCCCCTGGGCCCTAATCTGAACTCTTGCTTTGGTTTCCAGGTGTCACTCCTCAGAGGCCTGGGTTTGAAGACCAGCATCTGGGGCTTTCCTGAGACACCAAACAGAACAACTATCGTCTCCACATGGGAAGCTTCATTGTTGGAGCTGTGTCAAACCCTTCGGTTTGGAGAAACCTGCAGAGTCCCTGAGCCACTGCCACATTCCAAGGTCTCCATGGCCACCAACCCACAGTATGACTCATCCTCAGCAGAGTCCATTTCAACTCAGCCCCCTGAGAAACCCGCCCAAGAGCCTGCAGATTGAGCCTGCCTTGCCCCAAGCAGCCAGTGGGAATGTGAGGTGGCATTTGCAGACATTCATGCTTAGACCCCTTCTCTCGAGTCTTTCTGTAGGGGTCATCCTAGAACCATCTCATAGTACTCGACTGTCCTACAGAGGAAACCTTGATGTTTGGGGCAGCTCATAACTCCCAGCGTTGGGAAACCTCCCTGGCCTCATGACGCCCCCACCCCCTTCAGGAAGGGGCCATAATGGACACAAACTCCAACCTGAGGCAACATCTGATACTCGCCCTGACCTCAGATGCAGGAGATCTTGATTCAGTCTCTGCAGAGTGGGCCTGCCATGCCCTCGGCCCCAAACCTAACGCTAGCTTGTGTTTTCAGACTTCCCTCTTCACACTCCTGGCAAACAAGCCCTCCAGACTGGGAATTCCAGAACCACAACACAGTTTTCTGCCTGCCCACCAGAAGAAAAACGTTGCCCTATGGGGCTCTCCAGAAACCACAAATGAGAACCAACCTGCTCTGGCCTCGACCGCACCCTAACTGGAAAGGCTACCCTGGTCAGTAATGCTCTGTCTGACACAGCCTGACGTCCCGACAGACAAGGAAACAGCTGGCTGCACACTAAGCACATCAGACAGGCCATGGCCTTATGCCGTCATCTCTTCCCAACCTGGGTTTTCAGACATCTGACCCTAGATATTATATCAAATCCTGGCAAACGAGGGTAACTGAAGCACAAATCAGATCTTCTCCTTCCCCATGGCTGGAAAACTTGCTGTTGGCATGGAGTCATACCTTCAGTGTAGGAGAAACCTTCATGGCCCCTGAGGCCAAGCCTAAACTTGAGTGCCTCCTTGGGTACAAACTCGCATTGGGACCATCAGCATGGGCCCCATGTCGAAGTAAGGTCTCTCAGGGCCTCGACCAAGAGCCCGCATATGGGGCTTGCCAAGCCCCTATGATCCCAATCTTCACAAGAGCTCGAGTATTCCATTTGCTCGAACCCAGGACTGTGATCTGGAGTCCCTCTCCTGGAAGAACACCTGAGCCAGACAGCAGGACTCCACCCTTCCCACAAAATGTCCCCAAAATCTTAAGAGCTGGACCAACTCCTCAGAGAGGGAGACTCTTCCATAGCCCCTGAGGTCACCCCTACATTCCACGGCTATGGGAGACAAAACATCCAAAGACAAAAGCTTGCGTGACTGCCTCCCATTTGCCCTTCTTTCATAAGCTGAGGATCTCCTCTCACGGTCTGTGGGTCCATCCTGCCATGCTCTCGGCTCCGCACCCAAGCCGAGTTTGTGTTTTCAGACTTCTGTGCCCACAGCCCGGACCCACACACCCTCCAGGCTAGGGCCTATGGAGACACACTGAAGGACTGTGCCAGTCCTCTCCAAGAAAACTGTACCCAATCCATTGGCCACAACCCTAGAGATTAGGAGAATCCAATAAGGTCTCCAAGGCCATGCCTCGGCCATGGACTAAGAGGGGCACTCTGACACCAGCTGAGCAACTATCTCCACTTAGATACTCAGACAGTGTCCCCAGAGACAGAAGATTGAAACGGACAGGCATCTAGGCTCTAATCTGAACCCTAGCTTTGGTTTCCAGGTGTCTCTACTCAGAGAACTGGTTTGAAGACCAGTATCTGGGGCTTTTCTGAGGCACCAAAGAGAACCTGTCTCATCTCCACATAGGGATCTCTTTTTAATTGGAGCAATATTACACCCTTCGGTTAGGCGAATACTTCATGGCCCCTGAGCTGCCAACATATTCCAAGGTCTCCATGCACACAAACCCACATTATGACCCATCCGCAGGAGAGTCCATTTCAATTCAGCCCCCTAGTTAGCTCGCCCCAGAGCCAGTAGTTCAAACATGTCTTGTCACAAAGAGCCAATGGGAATGTGAGGTATGCTGTACAGGCATCCATCCTTCGAATCCTGCTCTCCAGTCTTTCCGTATGGGACATCCTGGAGCCATTCAACAGGACTCGACTGTCCAGCAGATGGAAAGCTTGTGGTATGGGTCAACGCACAAACTAGAGTTTGTGCTGGTGTCTAAGGTGCTGTGCAGGATTCTCCAATCTTGAGGGTTTGGCACAGGTCGAAGGGCATGGTTTCCTACTGGGGACAGGAGATATTCTATTGTGTGGCTCAGGGACCACATGTTGTATCCTAAGTTGGTATTTCAGAACAGGACCCTGAGGACAGATGCCTGAAAACCTAATCTAGTGTTCCAATGACGTCCTAGGAGCATGTCAGGTACAATCTTCTGACCCAGGAACATTGAAATGGCTGTCTGCTTGGATGTAGGTGATCAGGGCGTTTCAGACTGGCATTTGTGTCCAGTGCTGCCGACAATATTGGGTCGGGCTCAGGGCTCTTGCGTGTTTCTCCTAAACTGGAAGGTTTGGGCAGGTTTGACGGGCACAGTTTCCTTGGGGATGGCAGGCCCAGTCATGTGTTGTGGATTCAGAGACCCTGTCCTGGAGGGCATATGAGCCATGGTTTTGGGAGAGAAGTCTGCAAACACAAATGTGGGTTATGGTTAGTGGAAAGGTGATCACAGGCCCAATGAGTAGACCTGGAGTGAAGCTTGTCAGGAGTAATTAGGGTGACTGGAAGGCAGTAGCACAGGCTTTTCTCTCTATATTGTGTGTCCAGGATGGCCTTGGAATGCAGGTATAGTCTCATGGGTCCATGGGAAACTTTTCCTCTCTATGGATCTGTGCAGCTCATAGTTTGGTGGCTTTTTTGGGGAAGGGAAGAGTGTTGTTTTCCATCTTATGGGTGCCCCAAAACAGGGATTCCAGATACAGGCTCTTTTTCTGGGCATCTGGGACTTCCCACCAAGGGTTAGGATTTGCACCTAGGGGTGTATGAGGCCTGCAATGCGGGATCATGATGGTGCAACTGAGAGGGATTGTTTGAAAGCTTGCTCAGGCTGAGTCTCACAATGCCTGTTTGCTCCCATGGCGGCCCTCAGGAGTGGGAGTGGTCTCATTGGTCATATATCTGGCTCCCTCTTAGAGAGTTGGACACCCAACCCAACAGCCAAATGTCCTGCCATGAGGAAGGATGAGTTCTCTTCCGTCAGGTTCCTCTGTGCTTCAGGTTGCCCCATTGGCAGGGTTTCCAGCAAGGTCTCGAGATAGGTGCCTGAATACCAAGGATGGGTGGAGATGACGTACTTGGGCCATAGCAATCCCAAATGCTAGATATGAGGCCTAAAACTCGGTCGGGGCTCAGGCTCTGTCAGACACAGCGCTAGTGGCCATGGCAGCCTTTATATCAGAGTAGATTCGAGGGCGGAGCAGATTGATCCTCATGTGGAGTTTCTTGGGAAGATTCCCAGGCATTTGTTCATTCAATAGGGAAGGCAGAATGCTGTGTTGTGGCTCCAGGTTTCCCAATCACGAGAGCTTGGGAACCAGTCAGTTTTGGGTGGAATTGTAAACAAAAGCTATGGTTCAATTCAGTGCCAAGCAGAAGGCAGTTCCAATTTGTAGCAGTTTACTCGAGATATCCAGCACTGGAATAAGGGTGGATGTCAGATGCTTGCTCACACTAGAGTTTTTGTCTATGATGACCGACAAGTGGAGGGGTGGTATAAAGAGGCCATGGAGGAGTTCACATGCTGAGGCCTGTGAACTGCTGCAAAAAGTAACATTTTTTTGTACAGAGTAGGTGAAGTCTGGTTTGTTTACTCTAGGTTTCCCCATGTGGAAAGTTTGTGAAGAAGAGCTCTCCGGCATGGATGCCAGGAAAGCACACCTCCATTGACAATTGCAGCTGAGGAACATGGCAGATTCGTTCTGGTGGCTCTGGGACAAAGTGCCAAGGCCTTGAGTTGACATGGGATCTCTTGCAGATGGGTCACAATGCTTGTTTGTTACCAGGGAGAACTTAGAATGTGCTGGTTGCTAAGGTGCCATGCAGGATTCTCCTACCCTGAGGGTTTGGCACAGGTCGAAGAGCATGGTATTCTTCTGGGGACAGGGGATGTTCTATCGTGTGGCTCAGAGACCACATGATGTGTCATAGATTGGTATTTCAGAACAGGCCCCTGAGGACAGATGCCTAAAAACCTAATGGGGTTCCATTGAGAGCCTAGGGGCATTTTAGGTTCAATCGTCTATCTCACGATCATTGACTTGGCTATTTCCCTGGATGTAGGTGATAAGGGTGTTTCAGACTGCGCATTTCCATCCCGAGTGGCCGGCAATATTGGTGTGGGCTCAGGGGCCACACAGGTTTCTCCTAATCTGGAAGGTTTGGGCAAATCTGATATGCACAGTGTCCTTGGGGTTGGCAGCCAGAGTTCTGTGGTGTGGCTCCAGAGATCACATTCTGGTGGGCATGTGAGCCATGGTTTTGGGAGAGAAGTCTGCAAACACAAATACAAATTAGGGTGAGTGGCGAGGTGATCACAGGCCCAATGCGTAGACCTGGAGGGAAGCTCGTCATGAACTATAATTAGGGAGACTGGAAGGCAGTAGCACAGGCTTTTCTCTCTGGATTGTGTGTCCAGGATGGCCTTGGAATGCAGGTGTGGTCTCATGGGTCCATGGGAGTCTTTTCCTCTCTATGGATCCTGGTGGCTCTCCATAGTTTGGTGGCTTTTTCGGGGAAGGGGAGAGTGATGTTTTCCACCTTATGGGTGCCCCAAAACAGGGATTCCAGAGACGGGCTCTGGTTCATGGCATCTGGGACATCACAACAAGTGCTAGGATTTGGGCTTAGGGCATATTAAGCCTGCAATGCGAGTTCATGGTGGTGCAACAGAGAAGGATTGTTTGAAAGCATGCTCAGGCTGAGGGTCACAAGGCCTGTTTGCCTCCAGGGCATCCCTGAGGCGTTTGTGTGGTCTCACTGGACTTGTAAATGACTCCCCCTTTCAGGGTTGAACACCCATCCTAACAGCCAAGTTTCCTGATATGAAGAAGGAGGAGTTCTCTATTGTGCTTCAGGATGCCCCATTATCAGGGATTCCAGCAAAGGTCTGGGGACAGGTGCCTGAATACCAAGGATGGGTAGAGATGAAATACTTGAGCCATGGCATTCCCAAATACTAGATGTGGGGCTCAAACTCTGGTGACTGACACTAGGTCTGGGCTCAGGCTCTGTCAGACACAGCACTAGTGGCCAGGGCAACCTATAAATCAGGGTCCCTCCGATATAGGGCCGAGCAGATTGATCCTCATGTGGGGTTTCTGGCCAGACTCACCAGGCACTTGTTTCTATCAGGAAGGCAGAATGCTGTGTTGTGTGTCCATAATTCGCTATCAAGAAGGCTTGCGGACCAGTCGGGTGAGGAAGGAATTGTAAACACAAGCTACAGTTCAATTCACTGCCAAGCGGAAGGCAGTTCCTGTGTCCAGCAGCTTTTTCGAGATATCCAGCACCTTAGTAAGGGAGGACGTCGGATATTTGCTCACACTGGAGTTTGTGTCTATGATGACTGACAAATGGAGGGGTGGCGTCAAGAAGCCATGTAGGGATTTTCACGTTGAGACTCATGAGCTGCTCCAAATAGCAAGGTTTCATTCTACTGGACAGGTGGAGTGTGGTTTATTTGCTCCAGGGTCCCCCATGTGGAAAGTTTGGGTAGCAGAGCTCTACCGCATGGATGCCTGGAATGTTCAACTTCATTGACCATTGCAACTGAAGAACATGGCAGCTTTATTCTGGTGTCTCTGTAGCAAAGTACCAAGTCCTTGATTTGACATGGAATCTCTTGCAGATGGGCCACACAGCTGGTTTGTTACCAGGTAGATCTTAGAATGTGCTGGTGGCTTAGTAGTTGTGCAGGAATCTACTACTCTGGGATTTTGCACAGATTGTAGGGCACGGTTTCCTTCTGGGGACAGGAGATGTTCTGTTGTGTGGCCCAGCCACCACATGTTGTATCATAAGTTCGCATTCTAGAACAGGCCTCTGAGGACACATGTCTGAAAACCGAATCAATGGTTCCAATGACGTCCTAGGGGCATGTTAGGTTCATTATTCTGACTCAGGACCATTGACTTGGCTGTGTTCCTGGATGTAGGGGATCAGGGTATTTCAGACTGTGCATTTGTGTTCAGAGCGGCCGCCGAAATTGGGGTAGGCCCAGAGGCCTTGTAGGTTTCTCCTAATCTAGACAGTTTGGGCAACTGTGATGGAAACAGTTTCCTTGTGGATGGCAGGGACAGTCCTGCAGTGTGGATCCAGAGACCCCATCCTGGAGGGCATGTGTGCCATGGTTTTGGTAGATAAGTCTGCAAACACAAATTCGAATTAGGGTGAGTGGCGAGGTGATCACAGGCCCAATGCATATACTTGAGAGCAGCTCATCTGGAACTGTAATTAGGGTGAATGGAAGGCAGTAGCACAGGCTTTTCTCTCCGGATTGTGTGTCCAGGATGGCCTCGGAATGCAGCTGTGTTCTCATGGGTCCATGGGAGACATTGCCTCTCTATGGATCCTGGTGGCTCCTCATAATTTGGTGACATTTTTGGGGAAGGGATGAGTGCTGTTTTCCATCTGAAGGGTGCACCAAAACAAAAATTCCAGAGATGGTCTCTGGGTCTGGGCACCTCGAAAATCCCACCAAGTTTTATGATTTGAACCTACAGGCATGTGCTCGCTTCGGCAGCACATATACTAAAATTGAACCTACAGGCATACCAGGCCTGAAATGAGGGATCATTGTGGTGAATCTGAGAGGGATTTTTTGAAAGCATGCTCAGGGTGAGGGTCACAATGCCTGTTTGTGCCAAGGGTAGTCCTCAGGAGTGTGTGTGGTGTCATTGATGTTGTAACTGGCTCCCCCTTTGAGGGTAGAACACCCATCCCAAAAGCCAGGTTTATTGCCATGGGGAAAGAAGAGTTCTCTATTGTGCTTCAAGTTCCCTAATTGGCAGGGATCCCTGCCAAGGTCTGGGGACAGGTGCCTGAATATCAAGGATGGGTAGAGATGACATACTTTGGCCATGGCAATCCCAAATGCTAGATATGGGGCCTGCTCTTTAGTGGCTGAAACTCAGTCGAGCTCAGGCTCTGTCAGACACGGCACTAGTGGCCATGGCAGCCTATAAATCGGTGTTGACTCGAGGGCCGACCTGATTGATCCTCATGTGGGTTTTCAGGGCAGACTCACCGGGCATTTCTTCATTCAATGGGGAAGGCAGAATGCTGCGTTGTGGCCCCAGATTTCCCTATCAAGAGGGCTTAGGGACCAGTCAGGTGAGGATGGAATTGTAAACACAAGCTATGGTTCAATTCAGTGCCAAGTGGAAGGCAGTTCCAATGTGCAGTGGTTTATTCAAGACATCCAGCACCGGGATAAGGGTGCATGTCAGATGTTTGCTTAGACTGGAGTTTGTGTCTATGATGACCGACCAATGGAGTGGTGGCATCAAGAGGCCATGGAGCAGTTTACACGCTGAGGCCTGTGAGTTGATCCAAACATAAGGTTTCCTTCTACTGGACAGGGGAGGTCTGGTTTGTTTACACCAGGTTCCCCCATGTGCAAAGTTTGGGTAGCATAGTACTCGCACGTGGATACTGGAAAGCACACCTACATTGACCATTGCACCTAAGGAACATGGCAGGTTCTTTCTGGTTGCTCTAGGGCAAAGTACCAAGGCCTGGATTCTAATGAAGTTGGGTCACAATGCAGTTTTGTTACCACGGAAATCTTACTATGTGCTGGTGGCTAAGGGGCCATGTATGATTAGTCTATCCTGATGGTTTGACACCGGTCGAAGAACATGGTTTCTTTCTGGGTATCGGAGATGTTCTGTTGTGGGGCTCACGGACCAAATGTTGTATCATAAGTCGGTATTCCAGAACAGGCCTCTGAGGACAGATGCCTAAAAACTTCATCTAGGGTTCCAATGAAGTCCAAGGGGAATTTCAGGTTGAATCATCAGACTCAGGAACATTGACTTCGGTGTCTGCCTATATGTAGGCAACCAGAATGTTTCTGACTGTGCCTTTGTGTACAGAGTGGCCTCCAATATTGGGGTGGGCTCTGGGGCCTTGCAGGTTTCTCCTAATCTTGAAGGTTTAGGCAAATTTGTGGGCACGGTTTCCTTGGGGGTGGCAGGCACAGTCCTGTGGTGTGGCTCCAGAGACTCCATCGTGGAGGGCATGTAAGCCATGGTTTTGGGAGAGAAGTCTGCAATCACAAACTCGGATTAGGTTGAGTTGCGAGGTGATCGTAGGCCCAATGCATAGACCTGGAGGGCAGATCGTCAGGAACTGTAAATCACGTACCTCGAAGGCACTAGCACTGGCTTTTGTATCTGGATTGTGTGTCCATGATAGCCTTGGAATGCAGGTGTGTTCTAATGTTTCCATGAGAGTATTTTCCTCTCTACGGATCCTGGAAGCTCCCAATAGTATGGTGGCTTTCTCGTTTGAATGGAAGAGTGCTGTTTTCAATCTTAGATGTTCCCCAAAAAGGGATTCCAGAGAAGGGCTGTGAGTCTGGGTGCTTGGAAAATCCCACCAGGATTAGGATTTGGGCCTAGGGGAGTACCAGGCCTACAATGTGTGACTTGGAGGTACAACTGAGAGCGTTTGTTTGAAAGCATGCTAGTCTGAGTGTCACAATGCCTGATGTGATTAGGGCAGCCCTTATGAGTGGGAGTTGTCTCCTTGGCCATGCAGCTGGCTACCACTTTAATGTAGGACACCCATCCCAACTACCAGGATTCCTGCCATGGAAAAGGAAGAATTCTCTATTGTGCCTCAGGTTCCCCCATTAGCAGGTGTTCTAGCAAATGTCTGGGGACAGATGCCTGAATACCAAGGATGGGTAGAGATGAGGGACCTGAGACATGGCCAGTCTCACATGCCTGACTCTCTGAGTAGCTGACATGAATTGAGCACTCAGGCTCTGTCAGAAACAGAACTAGTGGTCAGGGCTGAGTATGAATCAGGGATCCCTCAAGGGCTGAGCAGATTGATCCTCATGCAGAGTTTCTGGGCAGAATCACCATGCCCTTCTTCTTTCTAAGGGGAAGGCAAAAAGCTGCGTTGTGGCCCCAGAATTCCCTATCAAGCGGGCTTGGGGACCAGTAGGGTGAGGATGGAATTGTAAACTCAAGCTAAGGTTCAATTCAGTGCCAAGCAAAAGGCAGTTCCATTGTGTAGTGTCTGATTCCAGATATCCAGCACCTGAGTAAAGGTGAAAGTCAGACATTTCCTCATGCTGGAGTTTATGTCTATGATGACCGATGAATGGAGGGGTGGCGTCAAGAGACCATGGAAGATTTCACATGCTGGGGCTTGTGAGATGCTTCAAACAGCAAAGTTTCCTTCTACCACACAGGGGGAGTCTGGTTTATTTGCTCCAGGGTCCCCCATGTGGAAAGTTTGGGTAGCAGAGCACTCCCACGTGGATGCCTGAAAAGCACACCTCCATTAAAATTGCAGCTGAGAAACATGGCCAATTCGTTCTGGTGGCTCTTGGGCGAATTACCAAGGCCTGGAGTTGACATGAAGTCTCATGAAGATGGGTCATAATGCAGGTTTGTTACCATGGAGACCTTAGAGTGTGCTGGTGGCTAAGGGACCATGTAGGATTCATCTACCCTGAGGGTTTGACACTGGTCAAAGGGCACGGTTTCCTTCTCGGACCAGAGATGTTCTGATGTGGGGCTAACGGACCAAATGTATCATAATTTGGTATTGCAGAACAGGCCTCTGAGGATAGATGCCTGAAAATTTAATCTAGGGTTCCAATAAAATCCTAACGGAATGTCAGGTTCAATCCTCTGACTCAGTATCATTGACTTCAAAGTCTGCCTAGATGTAGGTGATCAGGGTGTTCCAGACTGTGCATTTGTGTACAGAGTGGCAACCAGTATTGGGGCGGGCTCAGGGGCCTTGCAGGTTTCTCCTAATCTGGAAAGATAGGGCAATTTGATGGGCACAGTTTCCTTGGCAATGGTGGGCACAGTCCTGTGGTGTGGCTCCAAAGACCCCATGCTGGAGGGCATGAGAGCCATGGTTTTCGGAGGGAAGTCTGCAAACACAAATGCGGGTTAGGTTTAGTGGCGAAGTGATTGTAGGCCCAATGCATACTCCTGGAGGGAAGCTCCGTGTGAAATGTAAATCGCATGCCTCAAAGGAGGTAGCACAGTCTTTTTTATCTGGATTGTGTATCCACGATGGACTAAGAATGCAGGTGTGGTCTCAGGTGTCCATGGGTGATATTTCCTCTCAAGTATCCTGGCGGCTCCTTATAATGTGGTGGCTTTCTCAGAGAGGAAAGAGTTCTGTTTTCCATATTAAGGGTGTCCCATAACAGGGATTGCAGAGAAGTGCTCTGGCTCTGGGCACCTGGAAATACCCACCAAGGGTTATGATTTGGGCATAGGGGCTTACCAGGCCTCCAATGCAAGTCCTGGAGATACAACTGAGAGCGTTTGTTTGAAAGCATGCTCAGGTTGAGGGTCACTATGCAAGCTTTTGCATAGGGTGGCCCTCAGGAATGGGGGTGGTCTCAATGGCCATTCAGTAGGCTAACACTCTGAGTGTTGGACACCCTTCCGAACTTACAGGAATCCTGCCATGGGGAATGAGGATTTCTCTATTGTGATTCAGGTTCCCTCATTGGTAGGGATTCCAGGAAAGGTCTGGGGACACATGCCTGAATACCAAGGATGGGTAAAGATGACGGCTCTGTTCCGTGGCCAGTCTAACATGCGGGATATGGGCCCCGCCTTCTAGGTGGCTGACACGAGGTCGGGGCTTAGGCTCTGTCAGACACAACACTAGGGGCCAGGGCTGTCTATAATTCAGGGTTCCCTCAAGGGACAAGTAGATTGATCATAATGTGGAGTTTCTGGGCAGACTCACCAGGCCCTTCTTCTTTCTATTGGGAAGGCAGAATGCTGTGTTGTGGCTGCAGAATTCCCTATCATGAGGGCTTGTAGACCAGTAGGGTGAGGATGGAATTGTAAACCCAAGCTATGAATAAATTCAGTGACAAGCGAATGGCATTTCCAGTGTGCAGCGGCTGATTCGAATATCCAGCACCTGAGTAAGCGCAGACGTCAGATGTTTGCTCAAGCTGGAGTTTGTGTCTATAATGACCGACAAATGGAAAGGAGTTGAAAAGAGGTCATAGAGGATTTCCCACACTTGAGCTTGTGAGATGCTCCAAACAGCCAGGTTTCCTTCTACAGGACAGGGCAGTCAGATTTGTTTGCTCGAGAGTTCCCCATGTGGAAAGTTTGGGTAGCAGAGCACTCCCACATGGATGCCTGGAAAGCACACTTCCACTGAACATTGCAGCTGAGGAACATGACAGGTTCTTTCTGAAGGCTCTGGGGTGAAGTACCAAGGCCTGTAGTTGACATGGAATCTCATGAAGATGGCTCACAATGCTGGCTTGTTACCAGTGAGATCTTAGAATCTGCTGGTGGCTACGGGCCAAGTAGGATTCATCTACCCTGAGGGTTTGACACAGTTCCAAGAGCACGGCTTCCATCTAGAGAAAGGAGATGTTCTGTTGTGGGGATCAGGGACCATATGTTGTATCTTAAGTTGGTACTCCAGAACAGGTCTCTGATTAGAGATGCCTGAAAACCTAATCAGGGGTTACAATGAGGTCATAGGAGCATGTCAGGTTCAATCTTCTGACTGAGAAACACTGACTTGGGTATCTGCCTGGATTCAGGTGATCAGCGTATTTCAGACTGCACATTTGTGTCCAGAGGGGCCTCCAGTATTGGGGTGGGCTCAGGGGCCTTGCAGGTTTCTCCTTATCTCGAAGTTTTAGGCAAATGTGACGGACACATTTTCCTTGGGGATGGCAGGCACAGTCCTTTGGTGTGGCTCCAGAGACCCCATCCTGGAGGAAATATGAGCCATGGTTTCGGGATAGAAGTCTGTAAGCACAAACTCGGGTTAAGGTTAGTGGTGAGGTGATCGCAGGCCCAATGCATAGACCTGGAGGGCAGCTCGTCTGGAACTATAAATTAGTTGCCTTGAAGGTGGTAGCACAGGCTTGTGTATCTGGCTTTTGTGTCCAGGATGGCCTCGGAATACAGGTGTGGTCTCATGGATCCATGGGAGATTTTTCCTCTCAAGGATCCTAGCGGCTCCCTATACTATGGTGGCTTTCTTGGCGAAGGGGAGAGTGCTATTTTCCATCTTAGGGGTGTCCCAAAACAGGGATTCCAGAGACAGGCTGTGTTTCTGGTCCCCTGAAAAATCCCACCAGGTGTTAGGATTTGTGCTTAGGGGCATATCAGGCCTGCAAATTTGGATTCTGGAATGCAACTGAGAGTGTTTGTTTGAAAGCATGCTCATGTTGGGGGTCACAATGCCTGCTTGTGTCCAGGGCGGCCCTCATGAGTGGGCGGGTTATCATTGGCCATTCAGCTGGCTACCACTCTGAGGTCTGGAAACCCATCCCAAGAGCCATCATTCCTGCCATGGGGAAGGAGGATTTCCCTATTGTGCTTCTGGTTCCCCCATTGGCAGGGATTTCAGCAAATGTCTGGGGACAGATGCCTGAATCAAGAATGGGTAGAGATGACAGCCCTGGGACATGGCTGGTCTCACATTCTGGAGTTGGAGCCCAGTCTCTGGGTCCTGACACGAGGTCAGAGACGAGGTTCTGTCAGACTCAGCGCTAGTGGCCAGGTAAACCTATAAATGGGGTTCACTCGAGGGTCGAGTAGATTTATCCTCATGTAGGGTTTCTGGGCAGTCTCTCCAGGCTGTTTTTTCTTGCTATGGGGAAGGCAGAATGCTGTGTTGTGGCGTCAGAATTCCCTATCAAGAGAGCTTACTGAACACCAGGGTGAGGATGGAATTGCAAACCCAAGCTACTTTTTTTTTTTTCAAGATTTTATTTATTTGTCAGAGAGCGAGCGAGAGCAAGCACAGGCAGACAGAGTGGAAGGCAGAGTCAGACGGAGAAGCAGGCTCCCTGCGGAGCAAGGAGCCTGATGTGGGACTCGATCCCAGGACGCTGGGATCATGACCTGAGCCGAAGGCAGCTGTTTAACCAACTGAGCCACCCAGGCGTCCCGCCAAGCTACTTTTAAATTCAGTGCCAAGCATAAGGCAATTCCAGTGTGTAGCAGCTGATTCAAATATCCAGCACTTGAGTAAGTGCAGATGTCAGTTGATTGCTCACGCTGGAGTTAGTGTCTATGATGACCAACAAAAGGATGGGTGGCCTCAAGAGGCCATGGAGGATTACCCACCCTCAGGCTTGAGATACTCCATACAGAAAAGATTCCTTTTACCGTACAGGGGAGTCTGGTTTGTTTCCTCCAGGGTTCCCCATGTGGAAAGTTGGTATCAGAGCACTCCCGCTGGATGCCTGGAAAGTACACCTACATTGACCATGGCAGCAGAGGAACATGGCAGTTTCATTCTGGTGGCTCTGGGCCGAAGTACCAAGGGCTGGAGTTGTCATGGAGTCTCATGAAGATGGGTCACAATGCTCGTATGTTGTCAGGGAGATCATAGAATGTGCTGGTTGCCAGGGGGCCTTGAAGGATTCATCTACCCAGAGTGTTTGACACAGGTCCAGAGCACAGCTTTCTTCTAAGGACAGGAGATGTTCTTTTGTGTGGCTCAGTGACCATATTGTATCATACATTGATATTCAGAACAGCCTTC
The DNA here is from genome assembly GCF_964662115.1 of Mustela nivalis. Lineage (NCBI taxonomy): Eukaryota > Metazoa > Chordata > Mammalia > Carnivora > Mustelidae > Mustela > Mustela nivalis. The sequence continues at coordinate 917,410 of NW_028136552.1, read as the reverse complement.
TGAGTACAGATACCTGAAAACCTATTCTAGTGTTCCAGTGAATCCTAGGAGCATGTCAGGTTCAATCTTCTGTCTGAGGACCATTGACTTGGATATCAGCCTGGATGTAGGTGATATGGTGTGTCAGACTGTGCATTTGCGTCCAGAGTGGCCTCCAATATTGGGCTGGGCTTAGGGAACTTGCAGGGTTCTCCTAATCTAGAGGGTTTGTTTAATAGTGACAATCACAGTTTCCTTTGGGAAGACAGGTACAATCCCGTGGTGTGGCTCCAGTTATCACAAACTGGAGGGCATGTGAGCCACGGTTTTGGGAGGGAAGTCTGAAAACACAAACTTGGGTTAGGGTTAGTGGCAAGGTTATCACAGGCCCAATGCATAGACATGGATGGCAGCTCTTCAGGAACTGTTAATCGGGTGACTCAAAGGCAGAATCACAGGCTTTTTTCTCTGTATTGTGTGCAGGATGGCCTCAGAATGCAGTTGTGGCCTCATGGGTCCATGGGAGATTTTTCCTCTCTAAGGATCCTGGTGGCTCCCAATAGTTGGTGGCTTTTTCGGGGAAGGGAAGAGTGCTTTTTTTCATGTTAGGGGTGACCCAAAATATGGATTCCAGAGACGGACCCTGGGTTTGGCCCCCTGGGGTTCCCTCGAGTGCCGAGCAGATTGATCCTCATGTATGGTTTCTGGGCAGACTCACCAGGCCCTTCTTGTTTGTAAGGGGAAGGCAGAATGCTGCTTTGTGGCTCTAGAATTCACTATCAAGAGGGCTTATGGACCAGGAGGCTGAGGATGGAATTGTAAACCTAAGCTATGGTTACATTCTGTATCAAGCAAAAGGAATTACCAGTGTGCAATGTTTGAATCCAATATTCAGCACTTGAGTGAGGGTGCATGTCAGATATTTGCTCATGCTGGAGTTTGTGTCTATGATGACACAAAAATGGAGGGGTGGCGTCAAGAGGTTATGGAGGATTTCCCAATCTGGTGTTTTTGAGATGCTCCAAACAGCAAGGTTTCCTTCTACCAGACAGGGGCAGTCTGATTTGTTTCCTCCATGGTTCCCCATGTCGAAAGATCGGATAACATAGATCTCCTACATGGGTGACTGGAAAGCACACCTTCATTGACCATGACAGCGAAGGAACATGGCATCTGGTGGCTTTGAGGCGAAGAAATAAAGACTGGATTGGACATGGAACCTCATGAAGATGGGTCAAAATGTTGGTTTGTTACCAGGGAGATCTTAGAATGTGCTGGTGGTTAATGGGCCATGCAGGATTCATCTAGCCTGAGGATTTGACACAGGCCCAAGAGCCCGGATTGCTTCTGGGGGCAGGAGATATTCTGTTGTGGGGCTCAGCGGCCATATGTTGTATCATAAATTGGTAATCCAGAACAGGTCTCTGAGGACAGAAGCCTGAAAACCTAATAAAGGGTTTGAATGAGGCCCTAGGGGAATGTCATTCAATCTTCTGACTCAGGATCATTGACTCTGGTGTCTGACTGGATGCAGGTGATGAGGGTGTTTCAGACTGTGCATTTGTGTCCAGAGTGGCATCCAATACTAGGGTTGGCTCAGGTTCCTTGCAGGTTTCTCCTTATATGGGGTTTTTGGACAACTGTGATGGGCAGTTTCCTTGGGGATTGCAGGAACTGTCCTGTGGTGTGACTCCAGAGACCCCATCCTGGAGGACATGTGCGCCATGATTTTGAGAGAGAAGTCTGCAAACACAAACTTAGGTTAGGGTTAGTGGCAAGGTGATCATAGTCCCAATCCATAGACCAGGAGGGCAGCAAGTCTGGAACTGTAAATCACGTAACTCAAAGGTGGTAGCACAGGTAATTGTATCTGGATTTAATTTCCAGAATGGCCTTTATTGCAGGTGTTGTCTCAAGGGTCCATGGGAGATTTCTCCTCTCAAGGATCCTGGCGGTTCTCAATAGTTTGTTGGATTTCTCCGGGAAGGGATGAGTACTGTTTTCCAGCTTAGGCGTGCCCCAAAACAGGCATTCCAGAGATGAGCTCTGGGTCTAAGTGCTTGGAAAATCCCACCAAGGGTTAATATTTAGGCCTAGGGCCATACCAGGCCTGCAATGCGGGATCCTGGAGGTGCAACTGAGAGCGTTTGTTTGAAAGTATGGTCAAGCTGAGGGTCCCAATGCCTGCTTGTGCCCCGGAGGCCATCAGGATTGGGCGATGTCTACTCAGCCATGCAGCCAGTTCCCATTCCTAGGGTTGGAAACCCATCCAAAAGCCAGGATTCCTGCCATGGCGAAGGATGAATTCTCTATTGTGCTTCAGGTCCCCCCATTGGTAGGGATTCCAGCTAAGATCTAGGGGACAGATGCCTGAATACCAAGGATGGGTAGTAATGACAGCCCTGGGCCATGGCCGGTCTCACATGGTTAATGTGGGCCCCACCCTCTGGGTTGCTGACACGAGGTAGGGGCTCAGGCTCTGTCAGACACAGCACTAGTGGCTAGGGCAAACTATAAATAGGGGTTCCCTCCTGGGCTGAGTATATTGATCTTCATGTGCAGTTTATGGGCAGACTCACCAGGTCCTTCTATCTATGAAGAAGGCAGAATGTTGCGTTGTGGCTCCAGAATTCCCTATCAAGAGATATGGCAGACCAGTAGGGTGAGGATGAAATTGTAGTCTAAAGCTAGGCTTAAATTCATTGCAAAGCGAAAGGCAGTTCCAGTGTGCAGCAGCTGATTCCAATATCAGCGCCTGAATATGGGCGGATGTCAGATGTTTGCTCAGGCTGGAGTTTGTGTCTACGATGACCAACAAATGGAGAGGTGGCGTCAAGAGGCCATGGAGGATTTCCCACCCTGGGGCTCAGGGGCCATAATTTGTAGCATAAGTTGGTATTCCAGAAGAGGCCTCTGAGGACAGGTGCCTGAAAAGTTAATCCCTCTTCCAATGAGGTCCTAGGGCCATGTCAGGTTCAATTATCTGACTCAGGACCATTGATTTGGGTGTCTGCCTGGATGGAGGTGATCAGGGTGTTTCAGACTGTGCATTTGCATCCAGAGCAGCCTCCAATATTGGGATGTGCTCAGGAGCCTTCCGGGTTTCTCCTAATCAGGAGGGTTTGGGCAACTGTGATGGGCCCAGTTTCCTTGGGGATGGCAAGCACAGTCTTGTGGTGTGACTCTAGGGGCCCCATCCTGGAGGACATGTGAGCTATGGTTTTTAGAGAGAGATCTGCAAACACAAACTCGGGATAAGGTTAATGGAGAGGTGTTCACAGTCCCAATCCAAAGATCTGGAGGGCAGCACGTCAGGAACTGTAAATCAGGTGACTCGAAGCCAGTAGCACAGTCTCTTGTATCTGGATAGCATATCCACGCTGGCCTCGGAATACAGGTGTGGACTCATGGGACCATGGGAGATTCTTCTTCTCAAGGATCCTGGGGGATCTCATTAGTTTGGTGGCTTTCTCAGGGAAGTGAAGAGTGCTGTTTTCCATCTTAGGGGTGCCTCAAAACAGGGATTCCAGTGACGGGCTCTGGGTATGTGCACATGGAACATCCCACGATGTGTTAGGATTTGGGCTTAAGGGCATATCAGGCCTGCAATGCAGGATCCTGGAGGTGCAACTAAGAGCATTTTTTTGAAGGCTTGATCAAGCTGAGGGTTACAATGGCTACTTGTGCCGAGGGCAGCCCTCATGAGTGGGCATTGTCTCCTTGGCCATGCAGCTGGCTCCCACTTTGAGGTTTGGACACTCATATCAACAGCCAGGATTCCTACCATGGGGAAGGAGGAGTTCTCTATTGTGCTTTAGGTTACCCCATTGGTAGGGATTACATAAAAGGTCTGGGGACAGGTGCCTGAATACCAAGGATGGGTAGAGATGATGGACTTGGGCCCTGGCCAATCTCACATGCTGGATATGGGCTCATATCTCTGGGTGCCTGAAACTAGGTCTTGGCTCAGGCTCTGTCAGACACAGTACTAGTACTAGTAGTACTAGTGCCCAGGACAGCCTATAAATCAAGGTTCCATCGAGTGCCAAGTAGATTGATCCTCATGTGGAGTTTCTGGGAAGATTCACCAGGCCCTATTTCTTTCTAGTGGGAATGGAGAATGTTGCCTTGTGGCTCCAAATTCCCTCTCTAGAGGGCTTGCAGACCAGGAGGCTGAGGATGGAATTCTAAACCCAAGTTATGGATAAATTCAGTGTCAAGTGAAACGCAGTTCTAGTGTGCAGTGGTGGAAAAGAAAATGCAGAATCTAAATAACGGCAGATTTCAGATGTTTTCTCATGCTGGAGTTTTTGTCTATGATGACTGACAAATGGAGGGGTTGTGTCAAGGGCCATGGAGGATTTCTCCTGCTGGTGCTTCTGAGATGCTCCAAACAGAGGGTTCCCTTCTACTGGTCAGTGGCAGTCTGGTTTGTTTGCTCCAGGGTCCCACATGTGGAAAGAATAAGTAGAAGAGCACTCCCACATGGATGCCTGGAAAGCACACCTCCACTGACCATATCAGGTGAGGAACATGGCAGGTTCATTCTGGTGGCTCTGGGGCGAATTACCAAGGACTTGAAGTGACATGGAATCTCATGAAGATGGATCACAATGCTGTTTGTTTGTTACCAGAGAGATCTTAGAATGTGCTGGGGGCTAAGGGGCTGTGCATAATTCATATACCCCGACCCTTGACACAAGTTGAAGAGCACGAATTCCATCTGGGGACAGGAGATATTCTATTGTGGGGTTCAGGGACCAATCTTCTGACTCAGGACCATTGACTTGGGTGTCTTCCTGGATGGAGGTGATCAGGGTGTTGCACACTGTGCATTTGTGTCCAGAGTGGCCTCCAATATTGGACTGGGCTCAGGGGACTTGCAGGTCTCTCCTAATCTGGAGGGTTTGGGCAACTGTGATGGACACAGTTTCATTGGGGATAGCAGGATCTTTCCTGTGGTGTGGCTACAGAGACCCATCATAGAGGGCATGTGAGCCATGGTTTTGGGAAAGAAGTCTGCAAACACAAACTTGGGGTAGGGTTAATGGCGAGGTGATCACAGGCCCAATGCATAGGTCTGTAGGGCAGCTCGTCTGGAACTGTAAACCAGGTGATTCGAAGGTGGTAGCACAGTCTCTTGTATCTGGATTGTGTGTCCAGGATGGCCTCGGAATGAAGGTGTGGTCTTATGGAGCCCTGGGAGATTTTTTCTCTCTACGCATCCTGGCAGCTCCTAATAGTTTTCTCAGGGGAGGGAAGATTGCTGTTTTCCATCATAGGGGTGCTTCAAAACAGAGATTCCAGAGACGGGCTCTGGTTATGTTGGCATGGAAAATCCCACGAAGTGTTAGGATTTTGTCCTAAGGGCATACCAGGCCTGCGATGCGGGACCCTGCAGAAACAACTGAGAGCATTTGTTTGAATGCATGCTAAGGTTGAGGGACACAATGCCTGCTTTGGCCCAGGCGGCCCTTATAATTGGGCGTTGTCTCATTGGCCATGCACCTGGTTCTAATTCTGAGGGTTGGGCACCCATAGCAACAGCCAGGCTTCCTGCCATGGGGAAGGAGGAGTTCTCAATTGTGCTTCAGATTCCCCCACTGGTAGGGATTCCAGCAAAGGTCTGGGATAGTTGCCGGAATACCAAGGATGGGTAGAGATGACTGGGACATGGCCAGTCCCACATGCTGGATAAGGGCCCCACACTCTGGGTGGCTGACACGAGGTTGGGGCTCAGGCTCTCTCAGACACAGCGCTAGTGGCCAGCGCAAGGTATAAATCGGGGTTCCCTCGAGGGCCAAGTAGATTGATCTTCATGGGGAGTTTCTGGGCAGACTCACCAGGCCCTTCTTTCTATGGGGAAGGCAGAATGTTGCGTTTTGTCTCCCTAATTCCCTCTCAAGAGGACTTGCGGTCCAGTAGGGTGAGGATGGAATTGTAAACCCAAACTATGCAAGAATACAGTGTCAAGTGAAAGGTATTTCCAGTGTGCGTGACTGATTCGAATATCCAGCACCTGAGTAAGAGCAGATGCCAGATGTTTGCTCATGCTGGAATTTGTGTCTATGATGACTAACAAATGGAGGGTTGGCATCAAGAGAATTTGGAGGACTTCCCAGGCTGGGGCTTGTGAGATGCTCCAAACAACCAAGGTTTCCTTCAACCTGACAGGAGCAGTCTTATTTGTTTGCTCTAGGGTTCCCTATGTGGAATTTTTGTGTAGCAGAGAAATACCTCTTGGATGCCTAGAAAGCACACGTCCATTGACCTTTGTACCTGAGGAACATGGCAGATTCGTTTCATGGCTCTTGGGCAAAGTACCAACACCTTGAGTTGGCATCAAGTCTCAGGAAGTTGGGTCACAATGCTGGTTTGTTACCAGGGAGATCATAGAAGGTGCTGGGGCTAATGGGTCATGCAGGATCCATCTACCCTGAAAGTTGGACATAGATCCAAGAGCACATTTTCCTTCTGGAGACAGGAGATGTTCTGTTGTGGGAATCAGGGACCACATGTTGTATCATAACTTGGTATTCCAGAACAGGAATCTGAGAACAGATGTCTGAAGACCCAATCTAGGGTTCCAGTGAAGTCCTAGGGGCATGTCAGGTTCAATCATCTGACTCAGAACCATTGACTTGGCTTTCTGCCTCAATGGAGGTGCTCAGGGTGTTTCAGACTGCACGTTTGCATCCAGAGCAACCTCCAATATTGGGGTGGGTTCAGGGGCCTGGCAGGTTTCTCCTAATCTGGAGGGTTTGGACAACCTGATGGGCACAGTTTTCTTGGGGATGGCAGGAAATTTCCTGTGATGTGGCTTGAGGGACCACATCTTGGTGGGCATGTAAGCCATGGTTTTGGGAGAGAAGTCGGCAAACACAAACTGGGGTTAGGGTTAGTGTCGAGATGATCACAGGCCCAATGCATAGACATGGAGGTCAGCTCGTCAGGAAATGTAAATAGGATGACTCGAAGTCGGTAGCAAAGACTTTTCTCTCTGGATTGTGTGGACAGGATGGCCTCGGAATGCAGGTTTGTTTTCATGGGTCCATGGGAGATTTTTTCTCTCTAAGGATCTTGGCGGCTCCCAATAGTTTGGTGCCTTTCTCAGGGAAGGGAAGAGTGCTGTTTTCCATCTTAAGGGTGCCCCAAACAGGGATTCTGAGACAGACTCTGGGTCTGGGCACCTGGAAAATCCCACCAAGGGTTAGGATTTGGGCCTAGGGGCATACCAGGCCTGCAATGCTGGTACTGGAGGAGCAACTGAGAGTGTTTGTTTGAAAACATGCTCAGGCTGAGGATCACCATGCCTGCCTGTGCCCATGTCGGCCCTCAGGAGTGGGCATGGTCTCCTTGGCCATGCAGCTGGCTCCCACGCTGTTGGACAACCATCCCAACAGCCAATATTCCTGCCATGGGGAAGGAGGTGTTCTCTATTGTGTTTCAGGTTCGCCATTGGCAGGAATTCCAGCAAAGTTTGGGGGACAGATGACTGGATACCAAGGATGGGTACAGATGATGGCCCAGGGCCATGGCCGAACTTCATGCTAAATATGGGCCCTCACCTCTGGGTGGCTGACACGAGGTCGGGGCTTAGACTCTGTCAGACACAGCACTAGTGGTCAGGGAAATCTATTAATCAGGGTTGCCTCGTGGTCTGAGTAGATTGATCCTCATGTGCAGTTTCTGGGCAGACTCAACAGGTCCTTCTTCTTTCTATGTGGAAGGCAGAATACTGCGTTGTGGCTCCAGAATTCCCTATCAAGTGATATTGTGGAGCAGTGTGGTGAGGATAGAATAGTAATACAAAGCTATGGTTAAGTTCAGTGAAAAGCAAAAGGCAGTTCCAGTGTGCAGCTGCCGTTTCGAATATCCAGCACCTGAGTAAGGGTGGATGTCAGATGTTTGCTCACACTGGAGTTTGTGTCTGTGATTACCCACAAATGGAAGGGTGGCGTCAAGAGGCCATGGAGGATTTCCCATGCTGGGGCTTGTGAGATGCTCCAAATAGCAAAGTTTCTTTCTACCGGACAGGAGAAGTCTGGTTTGTTTTCTCTGGTTTCTCCATGTGGAAAGTTTTGTAGCAGAGAACGCCACAGGGATGCCTGGAAATCACCCCTCCATTGACCATTGCAGCTGAGGAACATGGCAGGTGCATTCTGGTGGCTCTGGGGCAATATATCGAGACCTTGAGTTGACATGGAGTCTCATGAAGATGGGGCACAATGATGGTTTGTTACCAGGAATATCATAGAATGTGCTGGTTGCTAAGGGGCCATTCAGGATCCAAATACCCTTAGGGTATGACACAATTCCAGGAGCATGGCTTCCTTTTTGGGGAGGACATATTCTGTTCTGTGGCTCAGGGACTATATATTTTATCATAAGTTGATATTCCAGAGCAGGCCTCTGACGACAGATACCTGTAAACCTAATCTAGTGTGCCAATGAAGACCTCGGGGCATGTCAGGTTCAATCTTCTGACTCAGGAGCATTGACTTGGGTGTCTGCCTGTATGGAGGTGATCAGGGTGTCTCAGACTGTGCATTTGTGCCCAGAGCGGCCTCCATTATTTGGCTGCCATCAGGGGCCTTGCAGGTTTCTCCTAATCTAAAGGTATCGGGCAAAAGTGATGGGCACAGTTTCCTTGAGGATCTCAGGCACAGTCTTGTGGTGTGGCTTCAGATGCCAGAACCTGGAGGTCATGTGAGCCATGGTTTTAGGAAGGAAGTCTGCAAACACAAACTCAGTTTAGGTTAATGGCAAGGTGATTGCAGGCCCAATGCATAGACCTGGAAGGCAGCTCGTCAGGAACTGTAAATCCGATGACTCAAAGGTGATAGCACATGATATGTATCTGGATTGTATGTCCAGGATGGCCTCGGAATGCAGGTGTGTTCTCATGGTTCTATGGCAGATATTTCCACTCAAGGATCCTGGTGGCTACCATGAGTTTGGTGACTATCTCGGGGAAGGGAAGAGTGCTGTTTTCCATCTTAAGGGTCCCCCAAAATAGGGATTCCAGAGATGGGCTCTGTGTCTGGGCCCCTGTAAAATCCCACTAGGGTTAGGATTTGGGCCTAGGTGTGTACTAGGCCTGCAATTCGGGGTCCCAGAGATGCAATTGAGAGCGTTTGGTTGAAAGCATGCTCAGGCTGAGGTCACAATGCCTGCTTGTGCCCGGGGAAGCCATCATGAGTGCACATGGTCTCCTTGGCCATGGAGCTGCCTTCCACTTTGAGGGTTGAGCAACTATCCCAACTGTCAGAATACCTTCCATGGGGAAGGAGGAGTTCTCTATTGTGCTTCAGGTTCCCCCAATGGCAAGGATTTCAGCAAAGGTGTGGGTACAGATGCCTGAATACCAAGAATAGAAGAGAAGACAGACTTGGGCCATAGCTGGTCTCACATGCTGGATATGGGCCCTGATCTCTCAGTGGCTGACACTAGGTCCTGGCTCCGGCTATGTCAGACACAGCACTAGTGCCCAGGGCAGCCTATGAATCAGGGTTCCGTCTAGCACCGAGAAGATTGACCATCATATGGAGTTTCTGGGCAGACTCTCCAGGCCCTTTTTCTTTCTATGGGGAAGGCAGAATATTGTGTTGTAGCTCCAGAATTCCCTCACAATAGGGCTTGTGGACCAGTAGACTGAGGATGGAATTGTAAACCCAAGCTATGGCTTAATTCAGTCAAACTAAAGGCAATTCCAGTGTGCAGCGATCGAATTGAAATCCATCACCTGAGTAAGGGCGGATGTCAGATGTTTGCTCATGCTGGAGTTTGTGTCTATGATGAATGACAAATGGAGTGGTGGCTTCAAGAGGAAATGGAGGATTTTCCACGCTGGGGCTTGTGAGATGCTCCAAACAGAAGGTTTCCTTCTACCGGACAGGGGCATTCTGTTTTTTTGTCTCAAGGGTCCCAGCCAATTGCAAAGTTTGTGTAGCAGAGCACCCCCGTATGGTTGCCTGGAAACCACACCTCCACTGACCATTGCAGCTTAGGAACATGGCAAGTTCATTCTGGTGGCTCTGGGGCGAAGTACTAAGGGCTTATTTCTACATGGAATGTCATGAACATGGGTAACAATGCTGTTTTGTTACCTGGGAATTTTTAGCCTGTCATCTGTACACATCCTTGGTATTAAGGCAACTTTCCACAGACCTTTCCTGTAACCCTGCCAATGGGGGAACCTGAAGCACAATAGAGAACTCCTCTTTCCATTGCAGGAAGCCTGGCTGTTGCAATGGGTGTCCAACCCTCAAAGTGGGATCCAGCTATATGGCCAATGAGACTACGCCCTCTTCTGAGGGCCCCCCTGGGCACAAAGAGGCATGATGACCCTCAGCCTGAGCATGCTTTCAAACAAGCCCTCTCTGTTACACCATTAGGATCCTGCATTGCAGGCCTAAAATGCCCCTAGGCCCAAATCCTAACACTTGGTGGGATATCCGGGCACCCAGACCCAAAGCCCGTCTCTGGAATCCCTGTTTTGGCATAAGCCTAAGTTGGAAAACAGCATTCTTCCCTGTTTTGGAGCATCCCTAAGATGGAAAAGAGCACTCTTTTCTTCTCTGAAAAACCACCAATCTATGGAGATCCACCAGGATCCTTAGAGAGGAAAAGTCTCCCATTGAACCATGAGACCACGTCTACATTCAGAGCCCATCCTGGACACACAATCCAGATAGAAAAGCCTGTGCTACCAGCTTTCAGTCACCCTAATTACAGTTCCTGACGTGATGCCTTCTAGGTCTATGCATTGGACCTGCGATCACCTTGCCTCTATCCCTGACCCAAATTTGTGTTTGCAGACTTCCCTCCCAAAACCATGGCTCTCATATCCTCAAGGAGGTGGTCTCTGAAGCCTTACCACAGGACTGGGCCTGCCATCCCCAAGGAAACTGTGCCCATCACAGTTCCCCAAAGCCTCCAAGTTAGGAGAAACCTGCAAGGCCCCTGAGCCCACCCCAATAGTGGAAGTGGCTCTGGATGCAAATGCACAGTCTGAAACACCCTGATCACCTACATCCAGTCAGACAACCATATCAATGGTCCTTAGTAAGAAAATTGAACCTGATGGGCACCAAGGACATCATTGGATCTCTAGATTAGGTTGCCAGCATCAATCCTCAGAGGCCTGTTCTTGAATACCAAGTCAGGATACAACATATGTACCCTGAGCCACAAAACAGAACATCTCCTCTCCCAAGATGGAAACTGTGCACATCGACCTGTGCCAAACCCTCAGCGTGGCCCATAGCCACCAATACATTCTAAGAACTCCCTTGTAACAAACCAGTTTTGGGACACATCTGTAAGAGATTCCAAGTCAACTCAAGGCCTTGGTACTTGGCACCAGAACCACCAAAACGAACCTGTCATGTTCCTCAGCTGCAATGGTCATTGGACGTGTGCTTTCCAGTCATCCATGCGGGAGGGCTCTGCTATGCAAACTTCCACTTGAGGGACCCTGGAGGAAAAAAAAAACAGACTCCTCCTGTCCATTAGAAGGAAACCTTGTTGTTTGGAGCATCTCACAATCTTAAGCGTGGGTAATCCTCCATTGCCTCCTGAAGCCACCCCTCCATTAGTCGTCATCCTAGACACAAACTCCAGTGTGAGCAAATATCTGACATCTGCCCTTACTCAGGTGCTGGATATCTCGTATAAGCTGCTGCACATTGAAACTGACTTCCGCTTGGCACTCAATTTAAGCATAGCTGGTGTTTATAATTGCATTCTCACCCTATTTGTCCCCAAACCCTCTTGATAGGGAATTCTGGATCCATAAGGCAGCATTCTGCCTGCCCCACAGAAAGAAGTGCTTCGTGAGTCTGGCCAGAAACCCTACATGAGGATCAATTTACTCGGCCCTGGAGAGAACCCCAATATATAGACTTCTCTGGCCACTAGTGCTGTGTCTGACACAGCCTGAGCCCAGACCTCGTGTCAGCCACCCAGAGAGCGGGGCCCATATCCAGCATGTGAGAACGGCCATGGCCCAAATCTGTCATCTCTATGCATCCTTGGTATTCAGGCATCTGTCCCCAGACCTTTGCTGTAATCCCTGCCTATGGGGGAACATGAAGCACAATAGATATTTCCTCCTTCGCCATGGCTGGAAACCTGGCCATTGTAATGTGTGTCCATCCCTCAGTGTGGGAGCCAGAAAATGGACAATGGGACCACGCCCACTCCTGAGGGCCACCCTGGGCACAAACAGGCATTGTAATGCTCAGCCTGAGCATGCTTCCAAACAAGCCCTCTCAGTTGCACCACCAAGATCCTGCATTGCAGGCCTGGTCTGCCCATAAGCCCAAATCCCAACCCTTGGTGGGATTTTCCAGGCGCCTAGACCCAGAGCCCATCTCTGGAATCCATGTTTTGGGGCACACCTAAGATCGAAAATAGCAGTCTTCCCATCTCAAAAAGTCATCAAAATATTGGGAGCCGCCAGTATCCTTAGAGGAAAAATCTCCCATAGACCCATGAGGCCACAGCTACATTCTGAGGTCACCCTAGACACACAATCCAGATATAAAAGCCTGTGCTTCCACCTTCGGGTCATTCCAGTTACTGTTCCTGACGAGTAGCCTTCCAGGTCTACACATTGCCTGCGATAACCTAGCCACTAAACCTAACCCGAGTTTGTGTTTGCAGACTTCCCTCCCAGAACCATGGCTCACATGCCCTCCAGGGTGGAGTCTCTGGAGCCACACCACAGGACTGTGCTTGCCATCCCCATGGAAATTGTGCATGTCAGTTAACCAAACCCTCCAGAGTTGGTTGAAACATTCAAGACCCCTGTGGCCACCCCAATATTGGAGGTTACTCTGGACATAAGTGCGCAGTCTGAAACTCCCTGATCACCTACATCCTGGCAGACACCCAAGTCAACTTTCCTAAGTCTGAAGATTGAACCTCTCATGCCCCTGGGACTCATTGGAACCCTAGATTAGGTTGTCGGGCATCTGTCTTCAGAGGCCTGTTCTTGAATAGGAACTTATGATATGGCATGTGGTCCCTGAGCCACAAAACACTACATCTCCTGTCCCCAGAAGGTAACCGTGCTCTTCGACCTGTGTTAAACCCTCAGGGTAGGATAATCTTGCAGGCACCTTAGCCACCAACACATTCTAAGATCTACCTGGTAAAAAAAACCAGCATTGTAACCCATCTTCAAGAGATTCCATGTCAACTCAAGACCTTGGTGCTTCGCCCCAGAAGCACCGTAAAGAACCTGCATGTTCCTCAGCTGCATTGGTCAATGGAGGTGTGCTTTCCAGGCATCCATGTGGAAGGGCTCTGCTACCCATACTTTTCACATGGGGGGCCCTGCAGAAAACATACCAGACTCTAACTGTCCAGTAGAAAAAACAACCTTGCTGTTTGGAGCATCTCACATGCATCAGCCTCTTGATGCCACTCCTCCATTCGGTCATCAGAGACACAAACTCCAGTGTGCGTAAACATCTGAAATCCACCTTTACTCAGGTGCTGGATATTTCATTTGTTGGCCACGATAGATACAAACTCTATCATGAGCAGACATCTGACCCTCGCCTGTACTCAGAAGCTGGAGATCTCGAAAAAACCACTGCACATTGGAACGGCCATGTTCTCGGCACTGAGATTAAGCATAGATTGTGTTTTCTGCCTTCTGTTCTCACACTCCTCGCCTTCAAGTCCCCCATATTGGGAATTTGGGAGCCACAATGCCTTCTGCCTGCCCACCAGAAAAAAGAGGTGCCCTATGGGTCTGCGTGAAACTCCATATAAGGTTCCACCAGCACAGCCCTCTATAGCACCACAATATCATAGGCCACCTTGTGAACTAATGCTTTGTCTGACACAGCTCGAGCCCCGACCTCCTGGTAGCCACCTAGATAGCGGGACCCATATCTGGCAGGTGTGACCTGCCTTGACCTGAGTCCTTCATCTCAAACCAACCTGGTTATTCACGTACCAGTCCCAGAACATAGCTCAAATTACTGTGCATGGGGGAATCTGAAGCACAAAAGAGTACTCCTCCTTCCTCATAGAAGGAAAATTAAATGTTGATATGGTGGTCCAACCCTCATATTGGGATCCAGGTGCATGGAACAAGAGCCAATGCCCACTCAGGATGGGCATCTGGGCACAAACAGGCATTGTGACCCTTACCCTGAGACCCATTTCCAACAAGTCTCCATGGGAGCTGAACCAAAGCCCCACAGAGCCAGGCAGTCAAGCCTCTAGGCCCAAATACTAAGCCTTTGTAGGGTTATCCAGGCACAGGGACCTATAACCCATCTCTGGAATCCCTGTGTTGACGGAAACACTGAAACAGTAAACCACGCTCTCTCCTTCCCAGTGAGACACCAAACTCTTGGGTGCTGGGCAGAATCCCCAGAGAGGTAGAATATTCCATGGACACATGAGGACACCCCACTATTCCAAGGCCATCCTAGACACAATCCAGACAGAAAAGCCTTTGCTCCTGCCTCCCAGCCACACGAATTTCAAATCCTGAGGAGCTGCCTTCAGCGTCTGCAGATCGGGGCTGCCATCACCTCCCTCCTAATTGATACACAATTTTGTGTCTGAAGACTTTGGTCCCAGAGCCCTTAACCACATTCCCTGCAGGATGGGGCTGACAGAACCACACTACATCACTGGGCCTGATCTCTGGATGAAATTCTGCCGTCTCAGTTGCACAAACCCTCCAGATTAGGAAAAGCCTGCAAGGCCCCTGAGCCCACCCCAATTTCATAGGCCACTCTGGAAAAAATGCACAGTCTGACACAGCCTGAGCATCTACCTCCAGGAAGACTCACAGGTCAAAGTCCCTAAGTCCGAAGGTTGAGGATGACATGCCCCTACAACCTCATAGGAACCCTAGCCTAGATATTCAGGCCTCTGTGCCCAGAGGCCTGGTCTTGAAATCCAACATATGATCCGACATGTGGTCCCTGAGCCATACAAGAGAACCCCTCCTGTCCCGAGAAGGGAACCTGGCTCCTGGGAACTGGGTCTAACCCTCAGGTAGGAGAATCCTGCATGTCCACAGACATACAACCACATTCTTTTTTTTTATATAGATTTTATTTATTTATTTGACAGAGAGAGATCACAAGTAGGCATAGAGGAAGGCAGAGAGAGAGAGAGAGGAAGAAGCAGGCTCCCTGCTAAGCAGAGAGCCTGATGCGGAACTCAATCCCAGGACCCTGAGATCATGACCTGAGCCGAAGGCAGCAGCTTAGCCTATTGAGCCACCCAGGCACCCTCACCACCACATTCTAAGGTCTCCCTGGACACCAAGCAGCATTGTGACTCATTAGACTGAGAACATCCGTCAACTTAGATCACTTGGAAATTTGAACAAAAACCAGCAGATCAAGCCTGCAATGTTCCTCAGCTGCAATGGTCATGCAAGGAAGACTTCCCAGGCCCCCATTCAGAGACCTCTGCTGTCGAATCTTTCTATATGGGGGACCCTGGAGCCTTGTAAGCGGACTTCCCCTGTCCCACAGTAGGACACCTTGCTGTTTGGAGCAGCTCACAAGGTCCTGCTTGGGAAAATCTCCAAGAATTCTTGAGGCCACCCCACAATTCGTTGACCATCATGGATGCAAACCCAGCGTGAGCAGACATCTGACCCTCGCCCATACTCAGGTGCTGGAAATCTCGAAACAACCACTGCACAATGGAATGGTCCTGTGGTCGGCACTGAGCTTATCCGTGGCTTGTGTTTTCAGACTTCTGTCTTCACACTCCTCGCCTACAAGCCCTTCATATTGGGAATTCTGAAGCCACAGTGCAGCTTTCTGCCTGCCCACCAGAAAGAAGTGCCCTATGGGTCTTCGTAGAAACCCACATGAGGATCCTCCTGCACGGCCCTCAATGGCACCCCAATATAATAGACCGACCTCTGCATAAATTGTCTATCTGACACCGCCTGATCCCCGACCTCCTGTCAGCCACCCAGATAGTGGACCCCATATCCTCCAGGTGGGTCCAACCTTGGCCCGAGGCCATCATCTTGAAGCAACCTGGATATTCAGGTACCTGTCCCAGACTTAGCTCAAATTCCTGCCCATAGGGGACTCGGAAGCACAAAAGAGTGCTCCTCCTTCCCCATGGCCAGAAAACTGAATGTTGAGATGGCTGTACAACCCTGAGTGGGAACCAGGTGCATGGTCCATGAGACCATGCCTACACAGGATGGGCAGCTGGGCACAAATAGGCATTGTGACCCTCAGAATGAGACCCCTTTCCAAAGATCCCCCTTGGGATCTGGACCAGGATCCCAAATCGAAGCTTTGGTTAAGTTTTCCCAGTGTCTGGACCCAGAACCCATCTCTGGAATCCCTGTTTGGACAGGATCCCAGAGATGGAATACAGTCTTTTCCTCTTCCCCAGAAAAAAATCAAACTCTTGGGTGCCAAGCAGAATCACCAGAGTGGAAGAATATCCCATGGACACATGAGGTCACCCCTCCATTTAGTGGCCATTCTAGACACAAAATCCAGACAGAAAAGCCTGTGCTCCTCCCTCCCAGCCACCTGAATTTCAAATCCCAAGGAGCTTCCCTCAGGGTCTTCAGATTCGGACTGCCATCACCTCACTCCTACCTCTTATCCGAGGTTGTGTCTAAAGTCTTTGGTCCCAAAGTCCTGACACACATGACCTCCAGGATGGGGCCTCGAGAAACACATGACATCACTGGCCCTGCTCTCCTGAGGAAACCCTGCCCATCTCAGTTTCCCAAAATGTCCAGATTAGGAGAAAACTGCAAGGCCCCTGACTGCACCCCAATATCATAGGCCACTCTGGAATAAGTGCACAGCCTGACACAGCCTCAGCACCTACCTCCAGGATGACATGCAGGCCAATGGCACTTAGTCCGAAGATTGAAACTTCCATGGCCCTAAAACCTCATCAGAACCCTAGCTTATGTTTTGAGGTCTCTCTTCCTAGAGGTCTGTTCTGGAAATTCAAGCATATGGTCCAACCTGTGGTCCGTGAGCCATACAAGAGCACACCTCCTGTCCCAAGAAGGAAACCTGGCTCCTGGGTACTGGGTCTAATCCTAAGGATAGAGAATCCTCAATGGTCAGAGAGCCGCCACCACATTCTAAGGTCTCCCTGGACACCAAGCAGCATTGGGACCTGTTAGACTGAGAACTTCCATCAACGCAAATCACTTGGAACTTGGAATCAGTGTCATTGGTTCAAGCTTACCCTGTTCCTCAGCTGCAATGGTAACACGAGATTGGCTTCCCAGGCCTCCATTCAGAGAGCATTGCTATCGAATCTTCCATATGGGGGACCCTGGAGCCCTGTAAGAAGACTTCTGCTGTCCCTTAGTAGGACACCTTGATATTTGGAGCAGCTCACAAGCTCCAGCTTGGAAAAACCTCCAAGAATTCTTGAGGCCTCCCCACCATTTGTTGGCCATCATGGATACAAACTCCAGCGTGAGCAGACATCTTCCCCTCGCCCAGGTGCTGGAGATCTCGAAACAACTGCTGTACATTGGAATAGACATGTGCTCGGCACTGAGCGTAACCGTAGCTTATGTTTTCATACTTCTGTCCTCACACTCCTCGCCTGCAAACCCTCCAACTTGGATATTCTGGAGCCGTAATGCAGCCATCTGCCTGCTCACCAAATAGAAGAAGTGAAGAAAGGGTCTGTGCAAAAATCCCGCATGAGGATCCAGTTGCACAGCTCTCAAAAGCACCCCAATATCATAGGCCGAACTCTCCACGAATGTTCTGTCTGACACAGCTCGAGCCCGAGCTCCTGACAGCCACCCAGAAAGCAGGCCTCATTTTCTGCAGGTGGGTCCTGCCTTGGCCCGAGGACCTCATCTCAAAGTGAACTGGGTATTCAGGCACCGGTCCCAGAACTTAGCTCAAATTCCTGCCCATGGGGGAACCTGAAGCATAAAAAAGTACCCCTCCTTCCCCATGGCAGGAAAACTGAATGTTGAGATGACAGTCCAACCCTCAGAGTGGGAGCCAAGTGCATAGCCCATGAGGTCACACCCACTCAGCATGGGCATCTGGGCAAAAACAGGCATTGTGACCCTCAGAATGAGACCCATTTCCAACAAGAACACTCGGGAGCTGTACCAGGAAAACATAGAGCAGGACCCTAGGCCCAAATCCTAAGCCTTGTTGCGGTGATCCAGGCTCCAGAACCCAGGACCCATCTCTGGAATGGCTGTTTGGACGGGATCCCTGACTCAGAAAACTGCGCTCCTCCCATCCCCCGGAAATACACCAAACTCTTGGGTGCCGAGCAGAATTCCCAGAGAGGTAGAATCTCACATGGACCCATGAGGCCACCCCTCCATTTCGTGGCCATCATAGACAAACAAGTCAGACAGAAAAGACTGTGCTCCTGCCTCAGAGCCGTCCGAATTTCATATCTGGAGATGCTTCGCTCAGGGTCTGCAGATTGGGTCTGCCATCACCTCGAGCTTAACTCTTACCAGTTTGTGTCTGAAGACTTTGGACCCAGAGTCCTGACCCATATGCCCTCCAGGATGGGGCCTCCAGGAACACACAACAGCACTGGGCCAGCTCTCCCAAGGAATGTCAGCCTGTCTCAGTTTCCCAACCCACCAGATTAAGAGAAAATTGCAAGGCCCCTAATACCACCCCAATTCCATAGGAAGCTCCAGAAAAAATGCATAGTCTGACACAGCCTCAGAATATACCTCCAGGAAGACACCCAGGTCAATGGGAAGGGATGAAATGGCCTAACCCATGGCAGGTTCGATGTGCTGGGTGTGAAGCCAACTGCCTCAATGTCTCTCACAAGGTCTGGGCTCAGGCTATGTAAGACAGAGCATAGTGTTTAGGGTAGCCTATGCAATTGGGGTGTTGCCGAGGGCTGAGCAGGTTGATTTTCATTTGGGGTTTCTGAGCAATGCCATAGACAATGTTTTTCTTTGGGGGGCAGGCAGAGTGCTTCGTTCTGGAACCAGAATTCCCAATCATGAGGGCTTTTGGTCCAGGAGTGCTAGGGTAGAGTCTGAAAACAAAAGATAGGGTGAGGTTGGGAGCAGGCACACTCTGCAAAGGCTGAAAGGATATCTCATGCATCTGAAGTCAGGCTGAGGATCAGACGTTGGCTGAGGTTGGATTGTGCCCTTGATAGCACCTTCATGAAGCAGGTGCCTCATGAGGCCAACGAAATTTTCCCACGCTGAGTTTGGAGGTTGCCACAAACCACAAGGTTTCCTTCTGCAAGACAGTCGAGTCCTGTTGAGTGGCTCCAGTACATACCATACGGAAGGACTGAAGAGGAGGGTTCAAAGGATGGATCCCTGAACAGCATGCCTCGCATTCCCTTTGGCCATTAACGACAAGATATGTTTGATCTGCTGGCTCTGGGGTAAGCTAACCAGCGGGCTGAGTTGAAATGGCCTCTCCTGAGGATGTGTCATAATGTGTGTTTCTGTCCATGGAGACCTTGGAATGTGATGGTTGTACTGTGGCCCTGCGGAATTCTCCGACCAGAAGGGTTTGATACAGATCCAGTAAGAAAGCACTCCATGTGGAGACGAGAGAGGTTTGGTTTGGAGCCTCAGAAAAACCTAATATGCTGGTATACGAAACCAGTCCCCTGAGGACAGACACATGAAAACTAAAGCTAAGGTTCATATTAGGTCCTAAGGGCCTGTCCATTTCAATCTTCTGTCTCTGGGGACACTGTCTGAGAGTCTAAGTGGTGATAATGGCTCAGCTGGTGTCAGAGTGCCCCTTTTATTCCAGGGCAGCCTACACTATCAGGATGGCCTCAGGGGCCTTGGAGCTTTTCCCTAACCTGTAGGGTTGTGGTCAATGGATTGGGCACACTTTCCTTGGAGAGGGCAGGCACAATCTTTCGCTGTGGCTCCAGATGCCCTAGCCTGGAGGGTGTGTGGGTCCAGGCTGTGGGCACAGAAGTCTGAAAACACAAACTCAGCTTATGAGTGGCGCCGAGGGTATGGCAGGCCGGATGTACAGATAGAGAGTGAGCTCCTTGGCTTGTGAATCAAGGGCGAGATTCCTTTAGGCTTTTGTCTCTGGATGCGTCCAGGATAGCCGTGGATTGTAGGGGGTGGCCTCAGTGACTGTGGACGAGTAACCTCTCTGGGGATTTGTCCCAGCTAACAGGAGTTTGGGGTCATTTTGTGGGAAGGGTGGAGTCCTGTTGTCTGGCTCATGTGTCTCTCCAAGAAAGTGATTCCAGAGCAGAGCCCCAAGAACGGGGGGGAGACTGGAAAACTCAAACACTGGTGAGGATTGGGTGTATAGGGGCTTGGCACGCCTCATATGCGGGCTCTTGGTCAAGGCCCTGACAGGCCTTTCTTTGATATTGGGCTCATGCTGAGGGTCACAGAGTGAATTTGTGCCCAAGGCAGCACTCAAGTTTGGGCGTGGTTTCAGGGGAAATGAAGGTTTCTCCCACCCTGAAGGTGTGACTCCATGCCAAGAGCAAGCCTTACAGCCATGGGGAAGAAGGAGTTCTGATTTGTGCTTCAGATGCCCAACTGTGTGGGGAATTGATATAATATCTGGGTTTAGATATCTGAAAACCAAGGTTAGGAAGAGATAACGGCATAAGACCATGGCGTGTCAGAAGTGCTAGGTGTGTGGCCAGCTGTCTCCTTGCCTGTCTGGACGTCTGGCATCAGGCTGTGAAAGGCAGAGCATTAGTGCCCAGAGCAGCCTATCAAATCTGAGTGCCGTCGAGGCAAGAGCAGGTTGATCCTCATCTGGGTTTTATGGAGAGCCCCACAAGGAAACGTTTTCTACCGGTAGGCAGTAACTGGGCTGGCTTGTGGTTCTGCAAATCCTACTCTGGAGGGATTGTTTGCCAGGAGTGTGAGGAAGTCTGAAAACACAAGCTAGCGTGAGGTTTGGGACCGAGGGCACGGCAGGCGACTCTGCAGAGGCTTAATCAAGATCTCCTGCATTGCGGTCATATCTACTATGAGACGTGCTTCAAGCTAGAGTTTTTGTCCATGATGGCCTCTCCCTGAAGGATATGGGGGGCTTCATGAGGCCCGGCAGGTTTGCCGTTTTCTCCTACACTGAAGGTTTGACTCACGGCCAGCAGCAAGGTTTCTTGCCATGGGGAAGGAGGGGTTCTGACTTGTGCATCAGGTTCCCCCCTGTGCAGGGATTGGAGATAAGGTCTAGGTTCCGATGACTGAAAACCCAGGTTGGGAATGGATGGTGGCCTAAGGCAGTGGCGGGTCCAATGTGCTGGGTGTGCAGCCAGCTGTGTCGGTGTCTGTTGGAAGGTCTGGGCTCAGGCTATTTGCGACAGAGCATCAGTGTTTAAGGTAGCCTATGCAATTGGGGTGTTGCCGAGGGCCAAGCAGTTTGATCCTCATTTGTGGTTTCTGGGCAGCACCATAGACAATGTTTTTCTCCTGGGAGGCAGGCAGAGTGCTTCAGTGTGGCCCCAGAATTCCCAGTAGGGAGGGTTTGTGGGCCAGGAGTGTGAGGACGGAAGTCTGAAAACACAAGCTAGGGTGAGGATTGGAGCCAAGGGCAGAGCAGGCCCAATCGGCAGAGGCTGAATCAAAATCTCCTGCATCTGAAGTCAGGCTGAGGATCAGAAGTTGGCTGAGGATGGAGTATGTGTCCATGATGGCACCTTCATGAAGCGGGGGCCTCATGAGTTTGGGGTCATTTTGTGGGAAGGGTGGAGTCGTGTTGTCTGGCTCATGGGTCTCTCCAAGAAAGGGATTCCAGAGCAGAGCCCAGGTACAGGTGAGGCGACTGGAAATCTCAAACACTGGTGAGGATTGGGTGCATAGGGGCTTGGCAAGCCCCATATGCGGGCTCTTGGTCCAGGTCCTGACAGGCCTTTCTTTGACATGGGGCTCATGCTGAGGGTCACAGTGTGAATTTGTGCCCAAGCAGCACTCAAGTTTGGGCGTGGCATCAGGGGCCATGAAGGTTTCTCCCACCCTGAAGGTGTGACTCCATGCCAAGAGCAAGCTTGACAGCCATGGGGAAGGAGGAGTTCTGTTTTGTGCTTGCGATACCCAGCTGTGTGGAGAATTGATATAATGTCTAGGTTCAGATATCTGAAAACCAAGGTTAGGAAGAGGTGACGGCATAAGACCATGGCGTGTCCGAAGTGCTGGGTGTGCGGCCAGCTGTCTCTTTGTCTGTCTGGACGTCTGGCTTCAGGCTGTGTCAGACAGAGCATGAGTGCCCAGAGCAGCATATCCACTTCGGGGACCGTCGAGGCCCGAGCAGGTTGATCATCATCTGGGTTTTCTGGAGAGCCCCATAGGGAAGCGTTTTTCTTCCGTTGGGCAGACACTGGGCTGGGTTGTGTTTCTGGAGTTCCTAGTCCGTAAGGCTTGTTTGCCAGGAGTGTGAGGAAGGAAGTCTGAAAACAAAAGCTAGTGTGAGGTTTGGGACCGAGGGCATGGCAGGGCCACTCTGCAGTGGCTGAATCGAGATCTCCTGCACTGAGGTCATGTCAACTATGAGACGTGCCTCAGGCTAGAGTTTTTGTCCCGCATGGCCTCTTCCTGAAGGGTGTGGGGGCTTCATGAAGCCAGGGATGTTTGCCTACGATGGGATTTGTGAACTACTCCAAACCTCAAGGTTTCCTTCTGCACGACAGTCGAGTCCTACTGGATGGTTCCAGGAGGCCCCATACGGAAAGACTCGAGAGCAGGTGTCTAAGCATGGATGCCTTGGGAACGCCACCTCATATTCCCACTCTTTATTCAGGACAAGGCAGGCTCAATCTGCAGGCTCCTGGGTGAGCTACCCAGAGGGGAGAGTTGAAATGGACTCTCCTGAAGATGAGTCCTACTGTGGCTTGGTGGCCTGGGAGACCTTGGAATGTGGAGGTGGCTCAGGGACTCTGCAGGGTTCTCCAAACTGAGGTGTTTGACACAGCTCCAACAGGGAAGCTTCCCATGTGGAGAGCAGAGGAGTTCTGTTCAGTGCCTCAGGAAAGCCCCATATCCTGTTCTTCGAACCAAAGCCTCTGAGGAGTAACACCTGGAACCCAAAGCAAGAGTTGAGATTACGGCCTAAGGGCCTGTCCGGCTCAACCTTCTATCTCTGTTGACATCTGTGGGCATGCCTTCGTGGAGGTAGCTGCTCAGCTTGTGTCCGAATGCCCCTGTGTGTCCAAGGAGCCTCCCAGTAGTGGGATGTCCTCGGGGGCCTTGAGGTTTCTCATATTCTGGAGGTGTGTGTCCAAAGGAATGGACACAGTTTCCCAGGAGAGAGCAGGCACGGTCCTGTGGTATGGCTCCAGAGGATTCAGCCTAGAGGCTGTGTTTGCCAGGGCTGTGGGGACAGATGTCTGAAAAAGCAAACTTGGCTCAGCTAGTGGCCAAGGTAATGGCAGGACTGATCTCCAGTCCGTGAGGGGAGATCCTCTGGATATCAAAGTAGGGCAAGTGGGAGGCAGTCACTCAGGATTTTGTCTCTGGGTGTTGCGTTCACAGTGTCCGGTCAGGGTAGGGGTTGTCTCAGAGGCCGAGGAAGAGCCTTCCTCTCGGGGGATTGTCCAAGCTCCCAAGTGTTTGGGTTCATTCTGTGGGAAGGGAAGAGTACTGTTTTCTGCCACAGGGAACCCCCCAGGAGAGGGACTCTAGAGCACAGCAGTGGGTTCCCTGAACTGGAATACACACCATCTAGTTAGTCCTGGGTGCCTATGGGCATGGCAAGCCACATATGCGGGCTCTTGGTCCAGTCACTGAGAGGAGTTACTTGAATAAGGTACTCACGCTGAGGGTCACAATGTGTGTTTGTGCCCAAGGCGGCCCTAAAGCTTGGGCGTTGCCTCATGGGCCATGTCGTTTTTCCTACACTGAAGGTTTGACTCACTGCCAGCAGCAAGTTTTCTTGCCATGGGGAAGGAGGGGTTCTGATTTGTGCATCAGGTTCCCCCCTGTGCAGGGATTGGAGATAAGGTCTAGGATCCGATGACTGAAAACCCAGGTTGGGAATGGATGGTGGCCTAAGGCAGTGGCGGGTCCAATGTCCTAGGAGTGCAGCCAGCTGTGCCAGTGTCTGTTGGAAGGTCTGGGCTCAGGCTATTTGCGACAGAGCATCAGTGTTTAAGGTAGCCTATGCAATTGGGGTGTTGCCAAGGGCCAAGCAGTTTGATCCTCATTTGGGGTTTCTGGGCAGCACCATAGACAATGTTTTTCTTTTGAGAGGCAGGCAGAGTGCTTCAGTGTGGCCCCAGAATTCCCAGTAGGGAGGGTTTGTGGCCAAGGAGTGTGAAGACGGAAGTCTGAAAACACAAGCTAGGGTGAGGATTGGAGCCAAGGGCAGAGCAGGCCCACTCTGCAGAGGCTGAATCAAAATCTCCTGCATCTGAAGTCAGGCTGAGGATCAGACGTTGGCTGAGGCTAGAGTATGTGTCCATGATGGCACCTTCATGAAGCGGGGGCCTCATGAGGCCAAGGAAGTTTTCCCACGCTGAGTGTGGAGGTTGCCCCAAACCACAAGGTTTCCTTCTGCGGGACATTCGAGTCCTGTTGCATGGCTCCAGGACATACCATATGGAAGGACTGGAGAGTAGGGTTCGAAGGATGGATCCCTGTACAGCATTCCTCGCATTCCAATTGGCCATAAGCGACAAGATATGTTTGATCTGCTGCCTCTGGGTCACGCTACCCAGGGGGCTGAGTTGAAATGTCCTCTTATGAGGATGTGTCATAATGTGCGTTTGGGTCCATGGAGACCTTGGAATGTGCTGGTTGTTCGGTGGCCTTGCGGAACTCTCCTACCTGAAGGATTTGATACATCCCCAGTAAGAAAGCTGCCCATGTGGAGACGAGAGATGCTTGGTTTGGTGCCTCAGAAAAGCCCCATGTGCTGGGCTACGAAAACAGTCCTCTGAGAACGGACACATGGAAACAAATCTAAGGTTCATATTAGGGCCTGGGGGCCTGTCCATTTCAACCTTCTGTCTCTGGGGACACTGTCTGAGAATCTAAGTGGAGATAGTTGCTCTGCTGGTGTCAGAGAGCCCCTCTTAGTGCAGGGTGGCCTATCTATTGATGGCCTCAGGGGCCTTGGAGCTTTTCCCTAAACTGTAGGGTTGTGGTCAATGGATTGGACACACTTTCCTTAGAGAGGGCCGGCACAATCTTTCGCTGTGGCTTCAGAGGCCCTAGCCTGGAGGTTGTGTGGGTCCATGCTGTGGGCACAGAAGTCTTAAAACACAAAGTCAGCTTATGAGTGGCGCCTAGGGTATGACAGGCCGGATGTACAGCCCGATAGGGAACTCCTGGGCCTCTGAAACAAGGGCGAGTGGAAGGCGTTCCTTCAGGCTTTTGTCTCTGGATGTTGTGTCCGGGATAGCCGTGGATTGGAGCGGTGGCCTCAGGGACTGTGGACGAGTATCCCTCTCTGGGGATTTGTCCCAGCTCCCAAGAGTTTGGGGTCATTTTGAGGGAAGGGTGGAGTCGTGTTGTCTGGCTCATGTGTCTCTCAAAGAAAGGGATTCCAGAGCAGCGCCCAGGTACAGGTGGGGCGACTGGAAAACTCAAACACTGGTGAGGATTGGGTGCATAGGGGCTTGGCAAGCCCCATATGCGGGCTCTTGGTCCAGGTCCTGACAGGCCTTTCTTTGACATGGGGCTCATGCTGAGAGTCACAGTGTGAATTTGTGCCCAAGCAGCACTCAAGTTTGGGCGTGGCATCAGGGGCCATGAAGGTTTCTCCCACCCTGAAGGTGTGACTCCATGCCAAGAGCAAGCTTGACAGCCATGGGGAAGGAGGAGTTCTGTTTTGTGCTTGCGATACCCAGCTGTGTGGAGAATTGATATAATATCTAGGTTCAGATATCTGAAAACCAAGGTTAGGAAGAGGTGACGGCATAAGACCATGGCGTGTCCGAAGTGCTGGGTGTGCGGCCAGCTGTCTCCTTGTCTCTCTGGACGTCTGGTTTCAGGCTGTGTCAGACAGAGCATGAGTTCCCAGAGCAGCATATCCAGTTCAAGGTCCGTCGAGGCCCGAGCAGGTTGATCCTCATCTGGGTTTTCTGGAGAGCCCCACAGGGAAAAGTTTTTCTTCCGTTGGGCAGACACTGGGCTGGGTTTTGGTTCTGGAGTTTCTTGTCCGGAGGGCTTGTTTGCCAGGAGTGTGAGGAAGGAAGTCTGAAAACACAAGCTAGCGTGAGGTTTGGGATCGAGGGCACGGCAGGCCCACTCTGCAGAGGCTGAATCGAGATCTCCTGCACTGAGGTCATGTCAACTATGAGACGTGCCTCAGGCTAGAGTTTTTGTCCAGCATGGCCTCTTCCTGAAGGGTGAGGGCTTCATTAGGCCAGGGATGTTTGCCTACGATGGGATTTGTGAACTACTCCAAACCTCAAGGTTTCCTTCTGCACGACAGTCGAGTCCTACTGGATGGTTCCAGGAGGCCCCATACGGAAAGACTCGAGAGCAGGTGTCTAAGCATGGATGCCTGGGAACGCCACCTCATATTCCCACTCTTTAGTCAGGACAAGGCAGGCTCAATCTGCAGGCTCCTGGTTGAGCTACCCAGAGGGGAGAGTTGAAATGGACTCTCCTGAAGATGAGTCCTACTGTTGCTTGGTGGCCTGGGAGACCTTGGAATGTGGAGGTGGCTCAGGGACTCTGCAGGGTTCTCCAAACTGAGGTGTTTGACACAGCTCCAACAGGGAAGCTTCCCATGTGGAGAGCAGAGGAGTTCTGTTCAGTGCCTCAGGAAAGCTCCATATCCTGTTCTTCGAACCAAAGCCTCTGAGGAGTAACACCTGGAACCCAAAGCAAGAGTTGAGATTACGGCCTAAGGGCCTGTCCGGCTCAACCTTCTATCTCTGTTGACATCTGTGGGCATGCCTTCGTGGAGGTAGCTGCTCAGCTTGTGTCCGAATGCCCCTGTGTGTCCATGGAGCCTCCCAGTAGTGGGATATCCTCGGGGGCCTTGAGGTTTCTCATATTCTGGAGGTGTGTGTCCAAAGGAATGGACACAGTTTCCCAGGAGAGAGCAGGCACGGTCCTGTGGTATGGCTCCAGAGGATTCAGCCTAGAGGCTGTGTTTGCCAGGGCTGTGGGGACAGATGTCTGAAAAAGCAAACTTGGCTCAGCTAGTGGCCAAGGTAATGGCAGGACTGATCTCCAGTCCGTGTGGGGACATCCTCTGGATATCAAAGGAGGGCAAGTGGGAGGCAGTCACTCAGGATTTTGTCTCTGGGTGTTGCGTTCACAGTGTCCGGTCAGGGTAGGGGTTGTCTCAGAGGCCGAGGAAGAGCCTTCCTCTCGGGGGATTGTCTAATCTCCCAAGTGTTTGGATTCATTCTGTGGGAAGGGAAGAGTACTGTTTTCTGCCACAGGGGACCCCCCAGGAGAGGGACTCTAGAGCACAGCAGTGGGTTCCCTGAACTGGAATACACACCATCTAGTTAGTCCTGGGTGCCAATGGGCATGGCAAGCCACATATGCGGGCTCTTGGTCCAGTCACTGAGAGGCGTTACTTGAATAAGGTACTCACGCTGAGGGTCACAATGTGTGTTTGTGCCCAAGGCGGCCCTAAAGCTTGGGCGTTGCCTCATGGGCCATGCCGTTTTCTCCTACACTGAAGGTTTGACTCACTGCCAGCAGCAAGTTTTCTTTCCATGGGGAAGGAGGGGTTCTGACTTGTGTATCAGGTTCCCCCCTCTGCAGGGATTGGAGATAAAGTCTAGGTTCCGATGACTGAAAACCCAGGTTGGGAATGGATGGTGGCCTAAGGCAGTGGTGGGTCCAATGTGCTGGGTGTGCAGTCAGCTGTGTTGGTGTCTGTTGGAAGGTCTGGGCTCAGGCTATTTGCCTCAGAGCATCAGTGTTTAAGGTAGCCTATGCAATTAGGGTGTTGCCGAGGGCCAAGCAGTTTGATCCTCATTTGGGGTTTCTGGGCAGCACCATAGACAATGTTTTTCTCCTGGGAGGCAGGCAGAGTGCTTCAGTGTGGCCCCAGAATTCCCAGTAGGGAGGGCTTGTGGGCCTGGAGTGAGAAGACGGAAGTCTGAAAACACAAGCTAGGGTGAGGATTGGTGCCAAGGGCAGAGCAGGCCCATTCTGCAGAGGCTGAATCAAAATCTCCTGCATCTGAAGTCAGGCTGAGGATCAGACGTTGGCTGACGCTGGAGTATGTGTCCATGATGGCACCTTCATGAAGCGGGGGCCTCATGAGGCCAAGGAAGTTTTCCCACGCTGAGTTTGGAGGTTGCCCGAAACCACAAGGTTTCCTTCTGCGGGACATTCGAGTCCTGTTGCATGGCTCCAGGACATACCATACGGAAGGACTGGAGAGCAGGGTTCGAAGGATGGATCCCTGTACAGCATGCCTCGCATTCCAATTGGCCATTAGCGATAAGATATGTTTGATCTGGGGCCTCTGGAACACGCGACCCAGGGGGCTGAGTTGAAATGGCCTCTCCTGAGGATGCGTCATAATGTTCGTTTGGGTCCATGGAGACCTTGGAATGTGCTGGTTGTTCAGTGGCCCTGCGGAACTCTCCTACCTGAAGGGTTTGATACATCCCCAGTAAGAAAGCTGCCCATGTGGAGACAAGAGATCCGCTGTTTGGTGCCTCAGAAAAGCCCCATGTGCTGGTCTACGAAAACAGTCCTCTGAGAACGGACACATGGAACAAAGCTAAGGTTCATATTAGGGCCTGGGGGCCTGTCCATTTCAACCTTCTGTCTCTGGGGACACTTTCTGAGAGTCTAAGTGGAGATAGTTGCTCCGCTGGTGTCAGAGAGCCCCTCTTAGTCCAGGGTGGCCTACACTATTGATGTCCTCAGGGGCCTTGGAGCTTTTCCCTAACCTGTAGGGTTGTGGTCAATGGATTGGGCACACTTTCCTTGGAGAGGGCAGGCACAAACTTTCGCTGTGGCTCCAGAGGCCCTAGCCTGGAGGTGTGTGGGTCCAGGCTGTGGGCACAGAAGTCTTAAAACACAAAGTCAGCTTATGAGTGGTGCCTAGGGTATGGCAGGCCGGAGGTACAGCCCGAGAGGGAACTCCTGGGCCTCTGAAACAAGGGCGAGTGGAAGGCGTTCCTTCAGGCTTTTGTCTCTGGATGTTGTGTCCGGGATAGCCGTGGATTGGAGCGGTGGCCTCAGGTACTGTGGACGAGTATCCCTCTCTGGGGATTTGTCCCAGCTCCCAAGAGTTTGGGGTCATTTTGTGGGAAGGGTGGAGTCGTGTTGTCTGGCTCATGTGTCTCTCCAAGAAAGGGATTCCAGATCAGAGCCCCAGGTACGGGCGGGGCGACTGGAAATCTCAAACCCTGGTGAGGATTGGGTGCATAGGGGCTTGGCAAGCCCCATATGCGGGCTCTTTGTCCAGGCCCTGACAGGCCTTTCTTTGACATGGGGCTCATTTTAGGGTCACAGTGTGAATTTGTTCCCAATCAGCACTCAAGTGCTGCTTGGGCACTACCTGAAGGGTTTGATACATCCCCAGTAAGAAAGCTCCCCATGTGGAGACGAGAGGAGTTCTGTTCAGTGCCTCAGGAAAGCCCCATATCCTGTTCTTCGAACCAAAGCCTCTGAGGAGTAACACCTGGAACCCAAAGCAAGAGTTGAGATTATGGCCTAAGGGCCTGTCCGGCTCAACCTTCTATCTCTGTTGACATCTGTGTGCATGCCTTCGTGGAGGTAGCTGCTCAGCTTGTGTCCGAATGCCCCTGTGTGTCCAGGGAGGCTCCCAGTAGTGGGATGTCCTCGGGGGCCTTGAGGTTTCTCATATTCTGGAGGTGTGTGTCCAAAGGAATGGACACAGTTTCCCAGGAGAGAGCAGGCACGGTTCTGTTGTATGGCTCCAGAGGACCCAGCCTAGAGGCTGTGTTTGCCAGGGCTGTGGGGACTGATGTCTGAAAAAGCAAACTTGGCTCAGGAAGGGGCCAAGGTAATGGCAGGCCTGATCTCCAGTCCGTGAGGGGAGATTCTCTGAATATCAAAGGAGGGCAAGTGGGAGGCAATTGCTCACGCTTTTGTCTCTGGGTGTTGCGTTCACAGTGTCCGGTCAGGGTAGGGGTTGCCTCAGGGGCCGAGGAAGAGCCTTCCTCTCGGGGGATTGTCCAAGCTCCCAAGTGTTTGGGTTCATTCTGTGGAAAGTGAAGAGTACTGTTTTCTGCCAGAAAGAACCCCCCAGGAGAGGGGCTCTAGAGCACAGCAGTGGGTTCCTTCAACTGGAATACACACCATGTAGTTAGTCCTGGGTGCCTATGGGCATGGCAGGGACTATATGCATGATCTTCGTCCCGAACCTGACAGGCCTTTCTTTGACATGGGGCTCATGCTAGGGTCATAGTGTGAATTTGTGCCCAAGCAGCACTCATGTTTTGGCGTGGCATCAGGGGCCATGAAGGGTTCCCCACGTGAAGGTGTGACTCCATGTGAAGAACAAGCATTACAGCCATGTGGAATGCAGAGTTCTGATTGTGATTCTGATACACAAACTCAGCTTTTTTTGGGGACGTCGGTATGGCAGGCCCAGTATACAAACCATGAGAAGAACTCATGAAGATTTGAATATAGAGCGAGTCTGAGGCGCTTGCTCAGGCATTTGTCTCTGGAATTTGTATCAGCAATGGCCGTAGAATGTCGGGGATGCTTCATGGGCCATGGACAAATCTACCTCTATGAGGATTTCGCCCGATTCCCAATTTTTTTTCGTCAAACTGTGGGATGGGAGAACTCCTTTCAGTTTTGTTACCTCAGGTGTCCCACGAAAAGAGGAATTCCAAAGCAAAGCCGTGGGGAAGACTGAAGGGACCACCAGAACTATGGTTCAAAATTGGGGACTAGGGGCATGGCAAGCCCAATATGCTATCTCTTCATCCAGCCACTGAGAGGCCTTACTTGAGGACTTTGGTCAGGCTGAGTGTCACAATGTGTGTTTGTGACCAATGTAGCCTGCGAGCATGGCGGGGCCTCATGGGCAACACTGTATTCAACTACACTGAAAGTTGGACAACATGCCAAACACAAGGTATCTTGCCATGGGGAAGGAGTTCTGATTTCTGCATCCCGTTCAACCCTGGGCAGTGATTGGAGGTAAGGTCTAGAATCTAAAGCCTGAAATCCGAGGTTGGGAAGAGATGACGACCTAAGGCCATGGCGGCTCGATGTGCTCAGTGTGCGGCCAGCTGTCTGGGACGGGCCAGTGAGTCCAGGCTCAGGCTGTGTCAGAAAGGGCATTAGTGCCCTGGTCAGCCTATGTATTTGGGGTACAGCCAAGGTCGGTGCAGGTTGATCCTCATTTGGGGTTACTGAGTAGCCCCAGAGGACAATATTTTTCTTCTGGAGGGCAGGCAGAGTGCTGCATTGTAGTTCTGGATTGCCATACTGGAGGGCTTGTGGGCCAGTAGTCTGACGACAAAAGTTTGAGAACACAAGCTAGGCTTAGGTTTCTGGGTGAGGCCATGGCAGGCACAATATACAGACCTGAATCGAGATCTCATGCATCTGAAGTCAGGGCGAGGATCAGACGATCGCTCAGGTTGTAGTTTCTGTCCATGATGGCCCCGTCATGAATGGGGGGGGGGGATCACGAGGCCATGGGGGTTTTCCCACGATGGGAGTTGTGAGAAGCTCCAAACTGCAGAGAGTCTTCTGCAGGACAATTGAGACCTGTTGTTTGGCTCCAGGCCAATGATTCTGAGCAGGGTTCTAAGGATGGATGGCTGGGTAGCCCACCTCGCATTCCAATTGTCTCCTAGCAACAAGACAGGTTAGATCTCCTGGATCTGTGGGGAGCAACCGAGGACGCTGCATTAAAATGGACACCCCTGGGCATGGGTCCTAATGTGCTTTTGTGTCTAAGGAGACCTTGGAATGAAGCGGTGGCACTTGGGCCCTAAAGAGTTCTACTAAAGAGAGGCTTTGACACAGCTCCAACGTGCAAGTATCCCATGTTTAGATGAGATGTTTTCTGTTGGGTGAGTCAAGAAACAGCTATATGCTGCTTTTGAATTCCAGGCCTCTGAGGAGAGATGCCTGGAAACGAAAGCAATGGATCTGATTACTGCCTAGGGGCCTGTTCTTTCCTTTTTACCTCTGGGGACATCTGTCTATGGGTCTGAGTGCAGGTAGGTGCTGTGTAGTGCTCAGATTGCCCCTGTTTTTCCTGGGAAGCCACCACTATTGAGATGGATCAGGGACTTTGGAGGTTTAACCTATTAGAAGGGTTGTGTCCATTGGAATGGGCACACACAATTCCCTTGGAGAGGGCAAGTACAGTCCTCAGGTTTGGCTCCAGGGGCCTGAGCCTGTAGGTTGTGTAGGCCAGGGCTGTTTGGACAGTTGTCTGAAAACACAAACTCGGCTTATGTTTCGGGTCATAGGTATGGCAGGACTGATCTACAGAACATGAGGAGAACTCTTCTGGATTTGAAAGAAGGGCGAGTGTGAGGCTCCTGCTCAAGTTTTTGTCTCTGGATATCGTGTCACTCATGGTCGTGGAATTTCTGGGTGACTTCATGGGAAATGGACGATTCTTACTCTCTGGTGGTTTGGCACCGTCCAAAGAGTTTGGGGTCATTCTGTGGGCTGGAAGAAGTCCGTTTTTTTTTTGTTGTTGTTGTTTTCTTTTTTAACCTCAGGTGTCCCACCAAATGAGGGATTCCAGAGTAGAGCCCTGGGGAGGGGCGACTGGACAATCAGAAATCTGGTTAAAAATTGGGGCCTAGGAACATGTCAAGCCCATTATGACATCTAATGGTCCAGCCAAGGAGAGGACTTACTAGAGGAGAGGACTCATGCTGAGGGTCACAATGCGTGTGTATGCCCTCGTCGCACTCAAGAATGGGCAGGGCCTCAGGGTGAATGCTGGTTTCTCCTATACTGAACGTTGGACAACGTGCCAACCACACGGGTTCTTGCCATCGGTAAGGAGGAGTTCTGATTTCTGCATCACACTCACACCTGGGCAGTGATTGGAGATAAAGTCTCGGTTCTGAAGCCTGAAAACTGAGGTAGGGAAGAGATGATGACCTAAGGCCATGGCGGGTTTTATGTGCTCAGTGTGCGGTCAGCTTTCTGGGTGTTGGTCAGGAGTTCCGGGCTCAGGTTGTGTTCGACAGTGCATTAGTGCCCAGGTTAGACTATATAATTTGGGTAAAGTCGAGTGCTGTGTAGGTTTACCATCATTTAAGGTGCCTGGGTAGCTCATGAGGCAATAATTTTTTTTCTAGAGGGCAGGCACAGTGCTGCATTGTGGGTCCGGAATTGCCAAACTTGAGGGCTTCGGGGCCAGGAGTGTAAGGACAGAAGTCTGAGAAGACAAGCTAGACTTCGGTTTCAGGGCGAGGTCACGGCAGGTACCCCCTGCAGAACTGAACCAATATCTCATGCATCTGAAGTCAGGGCGAGGATCAGACCTTGGCTCAGGTTGGATTTTCTGTGCATGATGGACGCTTCATGAAGGGAGCGGAATCTCGAGGCCATTGAGGTTTTCCCACGTTGGGAGTTGTGGGATGCCCCCTTCAAGGATTCCTTCTGCGGGACAATTGAGACCTGTTGGACAGCTCCAGGACATCCCATATGGAATGACTCCAGAGCACCGTTCGCGGATGGATGCCTGGGAAGCCCGCCTCGCATTCC
The DNA here is from genome assembly GCF_964662115.1 of Mustela nivalis. Lineage (NCBI taxonomy): Eukaryota > Metazoa > Chordata > Mammalia > Carnivora > Mustelidae > Mustela > Mustela nivalis. Next base: position 883,824 of record NW_028136552.1, on the reverse strand, counting down.
AATTGTCTCCTAGCAACAAGACAGTTTAGATCTGATGGCTCTCCCGGAGCATCCGGGGTGGCAGAGTTGAAATGGACTTTCCTGAGGATGTGTCCTAATGTGTTTTTGTGTCCATGAGGGCCTTGGAATGGGGCGGTGGCACCGGGAATCTGAAGTTCTCTCCTAAGCTTTGGACATGGCTCCCATGCACAGGTTTCCTTGTGGAGACCAGATGAGTTCTGATGGGTGCCTCAGGAAAACCCCTATGCTCGTATTGGAATCAGGCTTTAGTGGACACATGCCTGTAACCCAAAGCAATGGATCCTATTATGGCCTAGGTTCCTGTCTGGTTCAATCTTCTTCTCTGGGGACATCCACCTATGGTATGAGTGGAGGTCGATTATCAGCTGGTGTCAGACAGCCCTTGTTTGTTCCGGGCGACCTACACTATTGGTATGGCCTTAGGGACTTTGGAGGTTTGTCCTAATTTGTACGATTATGGACCATGGAATGGGCAGAATTCCCATGAATTGGTAGGCACAGTCCTAATGTTTGGCTCCTGGGTCCCAGCCTGGAGAGTGTGTGGCCCAAGACTTTGAGGACAGAAGTCTGAAAACACAAACTCAGCTTAGGTTTGGGGATATAGGTATGGCAGGCCCGATCGACAAAACATGAGAAGAACTCTTCAGGATATGAAGAAAGTGCGAGTCTGAGGCACTTGCTCAGGCTTTTTTGTCTGGATTTTGTATCAGCGATGGCCGTGGAATGTCGGGGAGGCCTCATGGGCCATGGACGAATCTTCCTCTCTTAGGAGTTGGCCCGATTTCCAATTGTTTTTCGTCAATCTGTGGGATGGGATGACTCATTTCAGTTTTGTTACCTCAGGTGTCCCACCAAAAGACGAATTCCAAAGCCAAGCCGTGGGGAAGACTGAAGGGACAACCCGAAGTATGGTTAAAAATTGGGGCCTAGGGGCATGGCAAGTCCAATATGCTATCTCTTCATCCAGCCACTGAGAGGCCTTACATCAGGACTGGGCTCAGCCTGAGGGTCACATGTGTGTTTGTGACCAATGTGGCCCGCGAGCATGGGCGGGGCCTCATGGGCCACACTGGTTTCAACGACACTGAACGTTGGACAACATGCCAACCACAAGGTTTCTTGCCATGGGGAAGGAGTTCTGATTTCTGCATCACCTTCAACCCTGGGCAGTGATTGGAGAAAAGGTCTAGGTTCTGAAACCTGGAAACCGAGGTTGGGAAGAGATGACGACCTAAGGCCATGGCGGCTCAATGTGCTCAGTGTGCGGCCAGCTGTCTGGGAGGGGCCAGGCGTCCAGGCTCAGGCTGTGTCAGAAAGGGCATTAGTGCCCTGGTCAGCCTATGTATTTGGGGTACAGCCAAGGTCGGTGCAGGTTGATCCTCATTTGGGGTTACTGGTTAGCCCCAGAGGACAATGTTTTTTTATCTGGAGGGCAGGCAGAGTGCTGCATTGTAGTTCTGGATTGCCAAACTGGAGGGCTTGTGGGCCAGTAGTCTGACGACAAAAGTCTGAGAAAACAAGCTAGGCTTAGGTTTCTGGGTGAGGCCATGGCAGGCACAATCTACAGACCTGAATCGAGATCTCGTGCATCTGAAGTCAGGGCGAGGATCAGACGATCGCTCAGGTTGTAGTTTCTGTCCCTGAAGGCTCCTTCATTAATGGGGGGGATCTCGAGGCCATGGGGGTTTTCCCACAATGGGAGTTGTGAGAAGCTCCAAACTGCACAGAGTCTTCAGCAGGACAATTGAGACCTGTTGTTTGGCTCCAGGCCAATGATTCTGAGCAGGGTTCTAAGGATGGATGGATGGGTAGCCCACCTCACATTCCAATTGTCTCCTAGCAACAAGACAGGTTAGATCTCCTGGATCTGTGGGGAGTAACCGAGGACGCTGCATTGAAATGGACACCCCTGGGCATGGGTCCTAATGTGCTTTTGTGTCTAAGGAGACCTTGGAATGAAGCGGTGGCACTTGGGCCCTAAAGAGTTCTACTAAACAGAGGCTTTTACACAGCTCCAACGTGCAAGTTTCCCATGTGTAGATGAGTTGATTTCTGTTGGGTGAGTCAACAAACAGCTATATGCTGCTTTTGAATTCCAGGCCTCTGAGGAGAGATGCCTGGAAACCAAAGCAATGGATCTGATTAGTGCCTAGAGGCCTGTTCTTTCCTTTTTACCTCTGGGCACATCTGTCTATGGGTCTGAGTGCAGGTAGGTGCTCTGAAGGGCTCAGATTGCCCCTGTTTTTCCTGGGAAGCCACCACTATTGAGATGGATCAGGGACTTTGGAGGTTTATCCTATTAGAAGGGTTGTGTCCATTGGAATGGGCACACACAATTCCCTTGGAGAGGGCAAGTACAGTCCTCAGGTTTGGCTCCAGGGGCCTGAGCCTGTAGGTTCTGTAGGCCAGGGCTGTTTGGACAGTTGTCTGAAAACACAAACTCGGCTTATGTTTCGGGTCATAGGTATGGCAGGACTGATCTACAGAACATGAGGAGAACTCTTCTGGATTTGAAAGAAGGGCGAGTGTGAGGCTCCTGCTCAAGTTTTTGTCTCTGGATATCGTGTCACTCATGGTCGTGGAATTTCTGGGTGACTTCATGGGAAATGGACGATTCTTACTCTCTGGTGGTTTGGCCCCGTCCAAAGAGTTTGGGGTCATTCTGTGGGCTGGAAGAAGTCCGTTTTTTTTTTTTTTTGTTGTTGTTGTTTTCTTTTTTAACCTCAGGTGTCCCACCAAATGAGGGATTCCAGAGTAGAGCCCTGGGGAGGGGCGACTGGACAATCAGAAATCTGGTTAAAAATTGGGGCCTAGGAACATGTCAAGCCCATTATGACATCTATTGGTCCAGCCAAGGAGAGGACTTACTAGAGGAGAGGACTCATGCTGAGGGTCACAATGCGTGTGTATGCCCTCGTCGCACTCACGAATGGGCAGGGCCTCAGGGTGAATGCTGGTTTCTCCTACACTGAACGTTGGACAACGTGCCAACCACAAGGGTTCTTGCCATGGGTAAGGAGGAGTTCTGATTTCTGCATCACACTCACACCTGGGCAGTGATTGGAGATAAGGTCTCGGTTCTGAAGCCTGAAAACTGAGGTAGGGAAGAGATGATGACCTAAGGCCATGGCGGGTTTTATGTGCTCAGTGTGCGGTCAGCTTTCTGGGTGTTGGTCAGGAGTTCCGGGCTCAGGTTGTGTTCGACAGTGCATTAGTGCCCAGGTTAGACTATATAATTTGGGTAAAGTCGAGTGCTGTGTAGGTTTACCCTCATTTAAGGTGCCTGGGTAGCTCATGAGGCAATAATTTTTTTTCTAGAGGGCAGGCACAGTGCTGCATTGTGGGTCCGGAATTGCCAAACTTGAGGGCTTCGGGGCCAGGAGTGTAAGGACAGAAGTCTGAGAAGACAAGCTAGACTTCGGTTTCAGGGCGAGGTCACGGCAGGTACCCCCTGCAGAACTGAACCAATATCTCATGCATCTGAAGTCAGGGCGAGGATCAGACCTTGGCTCAGGTTGGATTTTCTGTGCATGATGGACGCTTCATGAAGGGAGCGGAATCTCGAGGCCATTGAGGTTTTCCCACGTTGGGAGTTGTGGGATGCCCCCTTCAAGGATTCCTTCTGCGGGACAATTGAGACCTGTTGGACAGCTCCAGGACATCCCATATGGAATGACTCCAGAGCACCGTTCGCGGATGGATGCCTGGGAAGCCCGCCTCGCATTCCAATTGTCTCCTAGCAACAAGACAGTTTAGATCTGATGGCTCTCCCGGAGCATCCGGGGTGGCAGAGTTGAAATGGACTTTCCTGAGGATGTGTCCTAATGTGTTTTTGTGTCCATGAGGGCCTTGGAATGGGGCGGTGGCACCGGGAATCTGAAGTTCTCTCCTAAGCTTTGGACATGGCTCCCATGCACAGGTTTCCTTGTGGAGACCAGATGAGTTCTGATGGGTGCCTCAGGAAAACCCCTATGCTCGTATTGGAATCAGGCTTTAGTGGACACATGCCTGTAACCCAAAGCAATGGATCCTATTATGGCCTAGGTTCCTGTCTGGTTCAATCTTCTTCTCTGGGGACATCCACCTATGGTATGAGTGGAGGTCGATTATCAGCTGGTGTCAGACAGCCCTTGTTTGTTCCGGGCGACCTACACTATTGGTATGGCCTTAGGGACTTTGGAGGTTTGTCCTAATTTGTACGATTATGGACCATGGAATGGGCAGAATTCCCATGAATTGGTAGGCACAGTCCTAATGTTTGGCTCCTGGGTCCCAGCCTGGAGAGTGTGTGGCCCAAGACTTTGAGGACAGAAGTCTGAAAACACAAACTCAGCTTAGGTTTGGGGATATAGGTATGGCAGGCCCGATCGACAAAACATGAGAAGAACTCTTCAGGATATGAAGAAAGTGCGAGTCTGAGGCACTTGCTCAGGCTTTTTTGTCTGGATTTTGTATCAGCGATGGCCGTGGAATGTCGGGGAGGCCTCATGGGCCATGGACGAATCTTCCTCTCTTAGGAGTTGGCCCGATTTCCAATTGTTTTTCGTCAATCTGTGGGATGGGATGACTCATTTCAGTTTTGTTACCTCAGGTGTCCCACCAAAAGACGAATTCCAAAGCCAAGCCGTGGGGAAGACTGAAGGGACAACCCGAAGTATGGTTAAAAATTGGGGCCTAGGGGCATGGCAAGTCCAATATGCTATCTCTTCATCCAGCCACTGAGAGGCCTTACATCAGGACTGGGCTCAGCCTGAGGGTCACATGTGTGTTTGTGACCAATGTGGCCCGCGAGCATGGGCGGGGCCTCATGGGCCACACTGGTTTCAACGACACTGAACGTTGGACAACATGCCAACCACAAGGTTTCTTGCCATGGGGAAGGAGTTCTGATTTCTGCATCACCTTCAACCCTGGGCAGTGATTGGAGAAAAGGTCTAGGTTCTGAAACCTGGAAACCGAGGTTGGGAAGAGATGACGACCTAAGGCCATGGCGGCTCAATGTGCTCAGTGTGCGGCCAGCTGTCTGGGAGGGGCCAGGCGTCCAGGCTCAGGCTGTGTCAGAAAGGGCATTAGTGCCCTGGTCAGCCTATGTATTTGGGGTACAGCCAAGGTCGGTGCAGGTTGATCCTCATTTGGGGTTACTGGTTAGCCCCAGAGGACAATGTTTTTTTATCTGGAGGGCAGGCAGAGTGCTGCATTGTAGTTCTGGATTGCCAAACTGGAGGGCTTGTGGGCCAGTAGTCTGACGACAAAAGTCTGAGAAAACAAGCTAGGCTTAGGTTTCTGGGTGAGGCCATGGCAGGCACAATCTACAGACCTGAATCAAGATCTCGTGCATCTGAAGTCAGGGCGAGGATCAGACGATCGCTCAGGTTGTAGTTTCTGTCCCTGAAGGCTCCTTCATTAATGGGGGGGATCTCGAGGCCATGGGGGTTTTCCCACAATGGGAGTTGTGAGAAGCTCCAAACTGCACAGAGTCTTCAGCAGGACAATTGAGACCTGTTGTTTGGCTCCAGGCCAATGATTCTGAGCAGGGTTCTAAGGATGGATGGATGGGTAGCCCACCTCACATTCCAATTGTCTCCTAGCAACAAGACAGGTTAGATCTCCTGGATCTGTGGGGAGTAACCGAGGACGCTGCATTGAAATGGACACCCCTGGGCATGGGTCCTAATGTGCTTTTGTGTCTAAGGAGACCTTGGAATGAAGCGGTGGCACTTGGGCCCTAAAGAGTTCTACTAAACAGAGGCTTTTACACAGCTCCAACGTGCAAGTTTCCCATGTGTAGATGAGTTGATTTCTGTTGGGTGAGTCAACAAACAGCTATATGCTGCTTTTGAATTCCAGGCCTCTGAGGAGAGATGCCTGGAAACCAAAGCAATGGATCTGATTAGTGCCTAGAGGCCTGTTCTTTCCTTTTTACCTCTGGGCACATCTGTCTATGGGTCTGAGTGCAGGTAGGTGCTCTGAAGGGCTCAGATTGCCCCTGTTTTTCCTGGGAAGCCACCACTATTGAGATGGATCAGGGACTTTGGAGGTTTATCCTATTAGAAGGGTTGTGTCCATTGGAATGGGCACACACAATTCCCTTGGAGAGGGCAAGTACAGTCCTCAGGTTTGGCTCCAGGGGCCTGAGCCTGTAGGTTCTGTAGGCCAGGGCTGTTTGGACAGTTGTCTGAAAACACAAACTCGGCTTATGTTTCGGGTCATAGGTATGGCAGGACTGATCTACAGAACATGAGGAGAACTCTTCTGGATTTGAAAGAAGGGCGAGTGTGAGGCTCCTGCTCAAGTTTTTGTCTCTGGATATCGTGTCACTCATGGTCGTGGAATTTCTGGGTGACTTCATGGGAAATGGACGATTCTTACTCTCTGGTGGTTTGGCCCCGTCCAAAGAGTTTGGGGTCATTCTGTGGGCTGGAAGAAGTCCGTTTTTTTTTTTTTTTGTTGTTGTTGTTTTCTTTTTTAACCTCAGGTGTCCCACCAAATGAGGGATTCCAGAGTAGAGCCCTGGGGAGGGGCGACTGGACAATCAGAAATCTGGTTAAAAATTGGGGCCTAGGAACATGTCAAGCCCATTATGACATCTATTGGTCCAGCCAAGGAGAGGACTTACTAGAGGAGAGGACTCATGCTGAGGGTCACAATGCGTGTGTATGCCCTCGTCGCACTCACGAATGGGCAGGGCCTCAGGGTGAATGCTGGTTTCTCCTACACTGAACGTTGGACAACGTGCCAACCACAAGGGTTCTTGCCATGGGTAAGGAGGAGTTCTGATTTCTGCATCACACTCACACCTGGGCAGTGATTGGAGATAAGGTCTCGGTTCTGAAGCCTGAAAACTGAGGTAGGGAAGAGATGATGACCTAAGGCCATGGCGGGTTTTATGTGCTCAGTGTGCGGTCAGCTTTCTGGGTGTTGGTCAGGAGTTCCGGGCTCAGGTTGTGTTCGACAGTGCATTAGTGCCCAGGTTAGACTATATAATTTGGGTAAAGTCGAGTGCTGTGTAGGTTTACCCTCATTTAAGGTGCCTGGGTAGCTCATGAGGCAATAATTTTTTTTCTAGAGGGCAGGCACAGTGCTGCATTGTGGGTCCGGAATTGCCAAACTTGAGGGCTTCGGGGCCAGGAGTGTGAGGACAGAAGTCTGAGAGGACAAGCTAGACTTCGGTTTCAGGGCGAGGTCACGACAGGTACCCCCTGCAGATCTGAACCAATATCTCATGCATCTGAAGTCAGGGCGAGGATCAGACCTTGGCTCAGGTTGGATTTTCTGTGCATGATGGACGCTTCATGAAGGGAGCGGAATCTCGAAGCCATTGAGGTTTTCCCACGTTGGGAGTTGTGGGATGCCCCCTTCAAGGATTCCTTCTGCGGGACAATTGAGACCTGTTGGACAGCTCCAGGACATCCCATATGGAATGACTCCAGAGCACTGTTCGCGGATGGATGCCTGGGAAGCCCGCCTCGCATTCCAATTGTCTCCTAGCAACAAGACAGTTTAGATCTGATGGCTCTCCCGGAGCAACCGGGGTGGCAGAGTTGAAATGGACTTTCCTGAGGATGTGTCCTAATGTGTTTTTGTGTCCATGAGGGCCTTGGAAAGGGGAGGTGGCACCGGGAATCTGAAGTTCTCTCCTAAGCTTTGGACATGGCTCCCATTCACAGGTTTCCTTGTGGAGACGAGATGAGTTCTGATGGGTGCCTCAGGAAAACCCCTATGCTCGTATTGGAATCAGGCTTTTGAGGACACATGCCTGTAACCCAAAGCAATGGATCCTATTATGGCGTAGGGTCCTGTCTGGTTCAATCTTCTTCTCTGGGGACATCCATCTATGGTATGAGTGGAGGTCGATTATCAGCTGGTGTCAGACAGCCCTTGATTTTTCCAGGCGACCTACACTATTTGGATGGCCTTATGGACTTTGGAGGTTTCTCCTAATTTGTACGATTATGGACCATGGAATGGGCAGAATTCCCATGGATTGGTAGGCACAGTCCTAATGTGTGGCTCCAGGGTCCCAGCCTGGAGAGTGTGTGGCCCAAGACTTTGAGGACAGAAGTCTGAAAACACAAACTCAGCTTAGGTTTGGGGACGTATGTATGGCAGGCCCGATCTACAAACCATGAGAAGAACTCTTCAGGATATGAAGCAAGTGCGAGTCTGAGGCGCTTGCTCAGGCTTTTGTCTCTGGATTTTGTATCAGCGATGGCCTTGGAATGTCGGGGAGGCCTTATGGGCCATGGACGAATCTTCCTCTCTGAGGATTTGGCCAGATTCCCAATTGCTTTTCGTCAATCTGTGGGATGGGATGACTCATTTCAGTTTTGTTACATCAGGTGTCCCACCAAAAGAGGAATTCCAAAGCCAAGCCGTGGGGAAGACTGAAGAGACAACACGGACTATGGTTAAATATTGGGGCCTAGGGGCATGGCAAGCCCAATATGCTATCCTTTCATCCAGCCATTGAGTGGCCTTACTTGAGGACTGGGCTCAGCCTGAGGGTCACAATGTGTGTTTGTAACCAATGTGGCCCACGAGCATGGGCGGTGCCTCATGGGCAACACTTGTTTCAACGACACTGAACGTTTGACAACATGCCAACCACATGGTTTCTTGCCATGGGGAAGGAGTTCTGATTTCAGCATCACCTTCAACCTGGGCAGTGATTGGAGATAAGGTCTAGGTTCTGAAACCTGGAAACCGAGGTTGGGAAGAGATGACGACCTAAGGCCATGGGGGCTCGATGTGCTCAGTGTGCGGCCAGCTGTCTGGGAGTGGCCAGGGTTCCAGGCTCAGGCTGTGTCAGAAAGGGCATTACTGCCCTGGTCAGCCTATGTATTTGGGGTACAGCCAATGTCGGTGCAGGTTGATCCTCATTTGGGGTTACTGGTTAGCCCCAGAGGACAATGATTTTATCTGGAGGGCAGGCAGAGTGCTGCATTGTAGTTTTGGATTGCCAAACTGGAGGGCTTGTGGGCCAGTAGTCTGACGACAAAGGTCTGAGAACACAAGCTAGGCTTAGGTTTCTGGGTGAGGCCATGGCAGGCACAATCTATAGCCCTGAATCGAGATCTCGTGCATCTGAAGTCAGGGCGAGGATCAGAAGATCGCTCAGGTTGGAGTTTCTGTCCCTGATGGCCCCTTCATGAATGGGGGGGGGCATCAGGAGGCCATGGGGGTTTTCCAAGATGGGAGTTGTGAGAAACTCCAAACTGCAGAGAGTCTTCTGCAGGACAATTGAGACCTGTTGTTTGGATCCAGGCCAATGATTCTGAGCAGGGTTCTAAGGATGGATGGCTGGGTAGCCCACCTCGCATTCCAATTGTCTCCTAGCAACAAGACAGGTTAGATCTCCTGGATCTGTGGGGAGTAACCGAGGACGCTGCATTGAAATGGACACCCCTGGGCATGGGTCCTAAGGTGCTTTTGTGTCTAAGGAGACCTTGGAATGAAGTGGTGGCACTTGGGCCCTAAAAAGTTCTACTAAACAGAGGCTTTGACACAGCTCCAACGTGCAAGTATCCCAAGTGTAGATGAGATGTTTCATGATAGGTGAGTCAAGAAACAGCTATATGCTGCTTTTGAAATCCAGGCCTCTGAGGAGAGATGCCTGGAAACCAAAGCAATGGATCTGATTAGTGCCTAGGGGCCTGTTCTTTCCTTTTTACCTCTGGGGACATCTGTCTATGGGTCTGAGTGCAGGTAGGTGCTCATTTGGGCTCAGATTGCCCCTGTTTTTCCTGGGAAGCCACCACTATTGAGATGGATCAGGGACTTTGGAGGTTTATCCTATTAGAAGGGTTGTGGCCATTGGAATGAGCACACACAATTCCCTTGGAGAGGGCAAGTACAGTCCTCAGGTTTGGCTCCAGGGGCCTGAGCCTGTAGGTTGTGTAGGCCAGGGCTGTTTGGACAGTTGTCTGAAAACACAAACTCGGCTTATGTTTCGGGTCATAGGTATGGCAGGACTGATCTACAGACCATGAGGAGAACTCTTCTGGATTTGACAGAAGGACGAGTGTGAGGCTCCTTTTCTCAATTTTTTGTCTCTGGATATCGTGTCACTCATGGTCGTTGAATTTCTGGGTGACTTCATGGGAAATGGACGAGTCTTACTCTCTGGTGGTTTGGCCCCGTCCAAAGAGTTTGGGGTCATTTTGTGGTCTTGAAGAAGTCCGTTTTTTGTTGTTGTTGTTGTTGTTGTTGTTGTTGTTTTCTTTTTTAACCTCAGGTGTCCCACCAAATGAGGGAATCCAGAGTAGAGCCCTGGGGAGGGGCGACTGGACAATCAGAAATCTGGTTAAAAATTGGGGCCTAGGGACATGTCAAGCCCATTATGACATCTAATTGTCCAGCCAAGGAGAGGACTTACTAGAGGACAGGACTCATGATGAGGGTCACAATGCGTGTGTATGCCCTCGTCGCACTCAAGAATGGGCAGGGCCTCAGGGTGAATGCTGGTTTCTCCTACACTGAACGTTGGACAACGTGCCAACCACAAGGGTTCTTGCCATGGGTAAGGAGGAGTACTGATTTCTGCATCAGACTCACCCCTGGGCAGTGATTGGAGATAAGGTCTCGGTTCTGAAGCCTGAAAACTGAGGTAGGGAAGAGATGATGACCTAAGGCCATGGCGGGTTTTATGTGCTCAGTGTGCGGTCAGCTTTCTGGGTGTTGGTCAGGAGTTCCGGGCTCAGGTTGTGTTCGAAAGTGCATTAGTGCCCAGGTTAGACTATATAATTTGGGTAAAGTCGAGAGCTGTGTAGGTTTACCCTCATTTAAGGTGCCTGGGCAGCTCATGAGGCAATAATTTTTTTTTAGAGGGCAGGCACAGTGCTGCATTGTGGTTCCGGAATTGCCAAACTTGAGGGCTTCGGGGCCAGGAGTGTGAGGACAGAAGTCTGAGAACACAAGCTAGACTTGGGTTTCAGGGCGAGGGCACGGCAGGTACCCCCTGCAGATCTGAACCAATATCTCATGTATCTGAAGTCAGGGCGAGGATCAGACGTTGGCTCAGGTTGGAGTTTCTGAGCATGACGGCCGCTTCATGAAGGGAGCGGAATCTCGAGGACATTGAGGTTTTCCCACGTTGGGAGTTGTGGGATGCCCCCTTCAAGGATTCCTTCTGCGGGACAATTGAGACCTGTTGGACAGCTCCAGGACATCCCATATGGAATGACTCCAGAGCACCGTTCGGGGTTGGATGCCTGGGAAGCCCGCCTCGCATTCCAATTGTCTCCTAGCAACAAGACAGTTTAGAACTGATGGCTCTGCGGGAGCAACCTGGGTGGCTGAGTTGAAATGGACTTTCCTGAGGATGGGTCCTAATGTGTTTTTGTGTCCATGAGGGCCTTGGAATGGGGCGGTGGCACCGGGACCCTGAAGTACTCTCCTAAGCTTTGGACATGGCTCCCATGCACAATTTCCTTGTGGAGACGAGATGAGTTCTGATGTGTGCCTCAGGAAAACCCCTATGCTCGTATTGGAATCAGGCTTTTGAGGACACATGCCTGTAAACCAAAGCAATGGATCCTATTATGGCCTAGGGTCCTGTCTGGTTCAATCCACTTTTCTGGGTACATCCATCTATGGTATGAGTGGAGGTCGATTATCAGCTGGTGTCAGACACCCCTTGTTTGATCCGGGCGACCCACACTATTGGGATGGCCTCAGGGTCGTTGGAGGTTTCTCCTAATTTGTACGATTTTGGACCATGGAATGGGCAGAATTCCCATGGATTGGTAGGCACAGTCCTAATGTGTGGCTTCAGGCGCCCAGCCTGGAGGGTGTGTGGCCCAAGACTTTGAGGACAGAATTCTGAAAACACAAACTCAGCTTAGGTTTGGGGACATAGTTATGGCAGGCCCGATCGACAAACCATGAGAAGAACTCTTCAGGATATGAAGAAAGTGCGAGTCTGAGGCGCTTACTCAGGCTTTTGTCTCTGGATTTTGTATCAGCGATGGCCGTGGAATGTCGGGCAGGCCTCATGGGCAATGGACGAATCTTCCTCTCTGAGGATTTGGCCCGATTCCCAATTGCTTTTCGTCATTCTGTGGGATGGGAGGTCTCCTTTCAGGTATGTTACCTCAGGTGTCCCACCAAAAGAGGAATTCCAAATCCAAGCCGTGGGGAAGACTGAAGGGACATCCCGAAATATGGTTAAAAGTTGGGGCCTAGGGGAATGGCAAGCGCAATAGCTATCTCTTCATTTAGCCATTGAGTGGCCTTACTTGAGGACTGGGCTCAGCCTGAGGGTCACAATGTGTGTTTGTGACCAATGTGGCCCGCGAGCATGGACGGGGCCTCATGGGCCACACTGGTGTCAACGACACTGAACGTTGGACAACATGCCAACCACAAGGTTTCTTGCCATGGGGAAGGAGTTCTGATTTCTGCATCACCTTCAACCTTGGGCAGCGATAGGAGATAAGGTCTAGGTTCTGAAACCTGAAAACCGAGGTTGGGAGAGATGACGACCTAAGGCCATGGCGGCTCGATGTGCTCAGTGTGCGGCCAGCTGTCTGGGAGGGGCCAGTGGGTCCAGGCTCAAGCTATGTCAGAAAGGGCATTAGTGCTCTGGTCAGCCTATGTATTTGGGGTACAGCCAAGGTCGGTGCAGGTTGATCCTCATTTGGGGTTACTGGGTATCCCCAGAGGACAATGTTTTTCTTCTGGAGGGCAGGCAGAGTGCTGCATTGTAGTTCTGGATTGCCAAATGGAGGGCTTGTGGGCCAGTAGTCTGACGACAAATGTCTGAGAACACAAGCTAGGCTTAGGTTTTTGGGTGAGGCCATGGCAGGCACCATCTACAGACCTGAATCGAGATCTCATGCATCTGAAGTCATGGCGAGGATCAGACGATCGCTCAGGTTGGAGTTTCTGTCCCTGATGGCCCCTTCATGAATGGGGGGGCATCACGAGGCCATGGGGGTTTTCCCACTATGGGAGTTGTGAGAAGCTCCAAACTGCAGAGAGTCTTCTGCAGGACAATTGAGACCTGTTGTTTGGCTCCAGGCCAATGATTCTGAGCAGGGTTCTAAGGATGGATGGCTGGGTAGCCCACCTCGCATTCCAATTGTCTCCTAGCAACAAGACAGGTTAGATCTCCTGGATCTGTGGGGAGCTACCGAGGATGCTGAGTTGAAATGGACACCCCTAAGGATGGGTCCTAATGTGCTTTTGTGTCTATGGAGACCTTGGAATGAAGCGGTGGCACTGGGGCCCTAAAGGATTCTCCTAAACAGAGGCTTTGACACAGCTCCAACGTGCAAGTTTCCCATGTGTAGATGAGATGTTTTCTGATGGGTGAATCAAGAAACAGGTATGCTGCTTTTGAAATCCAGGCCTCTGATGAGAGATGCCTGGAAACCAAAGCAATGGATCTGATTAGTGCCTAGGGGCCTGTTCTTTCTTTTTTACCTCTGGGGACATCTGTCTATGGGTCTGAGTGCAGGTAGGTGCTCAGTTGGGCTCAGATTGCCCCTGTTTTTCCTGGGAAGTCACCACTATTGAGATGGATCAGGGACTTTGGAGGTTTATCCTATTAGAAGGGTTGTGGCCATTGGAATGGGAACACACAATTCCCATGGAGAGGGCAAGTACAGTCCTCAGGTTTGGCTCCAGGGTTCTGAGCCTGTAGGTTGTGTAGGCCAGGGTTGTTTGGACAGTTGTCTGAAAACAAACTCAGCTTAGGTTTGGGGACGTAGGTATGGCAGGCCCGATCTACAAACCATGAGAAGAACTCTTCAGGATATGAAGAAAGTGCGAGACTGAGTCGGTTGTTCAGGCTTTTGTGTCTGGATTTTTTATCAGCGATGGCCGTGGAATGTAGGGGAGGCCTCATGGGCCATGGACGAATCTTCCTCTCTGAGGTTTTGGCCCGATTCCCAATTGCTTTTTGTCAATCTGTGGGATGGGAGGACTCATTTCAGGTTTGTTACCTCAGGTGTCCCACCAAAGAAAAATTCCAAAGCAAAGCCGTGGGGAAGACTGAAGGGACATCCCGAAATATGGTTAGAAATTGGGGCCTAAAGGCATGGCAAGCCCAATTGCTATCTCTTCATCCAGCCACTGAGTGGCCTTAATTGAGGACTGGGCTCAGCCTGAGCGTCACAATGTGTGTTTGTGACCAATGTGGCCCGCGAGCATGGGCGGGGCCACATGGGCCACACTGGTTTCAACCACACTGAACGTTAGACAACATGCCAACCACAAGGTTTCTTGCCATGGAAAGGAGTTCTGATTTCTGCATCACCTTCAACCTTGGGCAGTTATTGGAGATAAGGTCTAGGTTCTGAAACCTGGAAACCGAGGTTGGGAAGAGATGACGACCTAAGGCCACGGAGGCTCGATGTGCTCAGTGTGCGGCCAGCTGTCTAGGACGGGCCAGGGAGTCCAGGCTCAGACTGTGTCAGAAAGGGCATTAGTGCCCTGGTCAGCCTATGTATTTGAGGTACAGCCAAGGTCGGTGCAGGTTGATCCTCATTTGGGGTTACTGGGTAGCCCCAGAGGACAATGTTTTTCTACTGGAGGGCCGGCAGAGTGCTGCATTGTAGTTCTGGATTGCCAAACTGGTGGGCTTGTGGGCCAGTAGTCTGACGACAAAAGTCTGAGAACACAAGCTAGGCTTAGGTTTCTGGGTGAGGCCATGGCAGGCACAATCTATAGCCCTGAATAGAGATCTCGTGCATCTGAAGTCAGGGCGAGGATCAGACGATCGCTCAGGTTGGAGTTTCTGTCCCTGATGGCCCCTTCATGAATTGGGCGGTGGTATCACGAGGCCATGGGGGTTTTCCCACGATGGGAGTTATGAGAAGCTCCAAACAGAAGAGAGTCTTCTGCAGGTCAATTGAGACCTGTTGCCTGGCTCCAGGCCAATGATTCTGAGCAGGGTTCTAAGGATGGATGGCTGCGTAGACCACCTCGCATTCCAATTGTCTCCTAGCAACAAGAAGGTTAGATCTCCTGGATCTGTGGGGAGCAACCGAGGACGCTGAGTTGAAATGGACACCCCTAAGGATGGGTCCTAATGTACTTTTAAGTCTATGGAGATCTTGGAATGAAGCGGTGGCACTGGGGCCCTAAATGGTTCTCCTAAACAGAGGCTTTGACACAGCTCCAACGTGCAAGTTTCCCATGTGTAGATGAGATGTTTTCTGATGGGTGAATCAAGAAACAGCTATATGCTGCTTTTGAAATCCAGGCCTCTGAGGAGAGATGCCTGGAAACCAAAGCAATGGATCTGATTAGTGCCTAGGGGCCTGTTCTTTCCGTTTTACCTCTGGGGACATCTGTCTATGGGTCTGAGTGCACGTAGGTGCTCATTTGGGCTCAGATTGCCCCTGTTTTTCCTGGGAAGCCACCACTATTGAGATGGATCAGGGACTTTGGAGGTTTATCCTATTAGAAGGGTTGTGGCCATTGGAATGGGCACACACAATTCCCTTGGAGAGGGCAAGTACAGTCCTCAGGTTTGGCTCCAGGGGCCTGAGCCTGTAGGTTGTGTAGGCCAGGGCTGTTTGGACAGTTGTCTGAAAACACAAACTCGGCTTATGTTTCGGGTCATAGGTATGGCAGGACTGATCTACAGACCATGAGGAGAACTCTTCTGGATTTGAAAGAAGGGCGAGTGTGAGGCTCCTGCTCAAGTTTTTGTCTCTGGATATCGTGTCACTCATGGTCGTGGAATTTCTGGGTGACTTCATGGGAAATGGACGAGTCTTACTCTCTGGTGGTATGGCCCCGTCCAAAGAGTTTGGGGTCATTCTGTGGGCTGGAAGAAGTCCGTTTTGTTGTTGTTGTTGTTGTTGTTGTTTACTTTTTTAACCTCAGGTGTCCCACTAAATGAGGGATTCCGGAGTAGAGCCCTGGGGAGGGGCGACTGGACAATCAGAAATCTGGTTAAAAATTGGGGCCTAGGGACATGTCAAGCCCATTATGACATCTAATGATCCAGCCACTGAGAGGACTTACTAGAGGACAGGACTCATGCTGAGGGTCACAATGCGTGTGTATGCCCTCGTCTCACTCAAGAATGGGCAGGGCCTCAGGGTGAATGCTGGTTTCTCCTACACTGAATGTTGGACAACGTGCCAACCACAAGGGTTCTTGCCATGGGTAAGGAGGAGTACTGATTTCAGCATCACATTCACCCCTGGGCAGTGATTGGAGATAAGGTCTCGGTTCTGAAGCGTGAAAACTGAGGTAGGGAAGAGATGATGACCTAAGGCCATGGCGGGTTTTATGTGCTCAGTGTGCGGTCAGCTTTCTGGGTGTTGGTCAGGAAGTCCGGGCTCAGGTTGTGTTCGACAGTGCATTAGTGCCCAGGTTAGACTATATAATTTGGGTAAGGTCGAGTGCTGTGTAGGTTTATCTTCATTTAAGGTGCCTGGGTAGCTCATGAGGCAATATTTTTTTTTTTTTTTCTAGAGGGCCGGCAGAGTGCTGCATTGTGGGTCCGGAATTGCCAAATTTTAGGAATTCGGGGCCAGGAGTGTGAGGACGGAAGTGTGAGAAGACAAGCTAGACTTGGGATTCAGGGCAAAGGCACGGCAGGTACCCCCTGCAGATCTGAACCAATATATCATGCTTCTGAAGTCAGGGCGAGGATCAGACGTTGGCTCAGGTTGGAGTTTCTGAGCATGACGGCCGCTTCATGAAGGGAGCAGAATCTCGAGGCCATTGAGGTTTTCCCACGTTGGGAGTTGTGGGATGCCCCCTTCAAGGATTCCTTCTGCGGGACAATTGAGACCTGTTGGACAGCTCCAGGACATCCCATATGGATATACTCTAGAGCACCGATCGCGGATGGATGCCTGGAAAGCCCGCCTCGCATTCCAATTGTCTCCTAGCAACGAGACAGTTTTGATCTGATGGCTCTGCCGGAGCAACCGGGGTGGCTGAGTTGAAATGGACTTTCCTGAGGATGGGTCCTAATGTGTTTTTCTGTCCATGAGGGCCTTGGAATGGGGCGGTGGCACCGGGACCCTGAAGTACTCTCCTAAGCTTTGGACATGGCTCCCATGCACAGGTTTTCTTGTGGAGACGAGATGAGTTCTGATGGGTGTCTCAGGAAAACCCCTATGCTCGTATTGGAATCAGGCTTTTGAGGACACATGCCTGTAACCCAAAGCAATGGATCCTATTATGGCCTAGGGTCTGTCTGGTTCAATCTTGTTCTCTGGGGACATCCATCTATGGTATGAGTGGAGGTCGATTATCAGCTGGTGTCAGACAGCCCTTGTTTGTTCGGGTCGACCTACACTATTGGGATGGCCTCAGGAACTTTGGAGGTTTCTCCTAATTTGTACGATTTTGGACCATGGAATGGGCAGAATTCCCATGGATTGGTAGGCACAGTCCTAATGTGTGGCTCAAGGCGCCCAGCCTGGAGGGTGTGTGGCCCAAGACTTTGAGGACAGAAGTCTGAAAACACAAACTCAGCTTAGGTTTGGGGAGGTAGGTATGGCAGGCCCGATCGACAAACCATGAGAACTCTTCAGGATATGAAGAAAGTGCGAGTCTGAGGCGCTTGCTCAGGCTTTTGTCTCTGGATTTTGTATCAGCGATGGCCGTGGAATGTCGGGGAGGCCTCATGGGCCATGGACGAATCTTCCTCTCTGAGGATTAGGCCCGATTCCAAATTGCTTTTCGTAAATCTGTGGGATGGGAGGACTCATTTCAGGTTTGTTACCTCAGGTGTCCCACCAAAGGAGGAACTCCAAAGCAAAGCCGTGGGAAGACTGAAAGGACAACCCGAACTATGGTTAAAAATTGGGGCCTAGGGGCATGGCAAGCCAATTTGCTATCTCTTCATCCAGCCACTGAGTGGCCTTACTTGAGGACTGGGCTCAGCCTGAGGGTCAGAATGTGTGTTTGTGACCAATGTGCCCAGGGAGCATGGGCGGGGCCTCATGGGCCACACTGGTTTCCAAGACACTGAACGTTGGACAACATGCCAACCACAAGGTTTCTTGCCATGGGGAAGGAGTTCTGATTTCTGCATCACCTTCAACCTTGGGCAGTGATTGGAGATAAGGTCTAGGTTCTGAAACTTGAAAACCGAGGTTGGGAAGAGATGACGACTAAGGCCATGGCAGCTCGATGTGCTCAGTGTGTGGCCAGCTGTCTGGGAGGGGCCCGGGGGTCCAGGCTCAGGCTGTGTCAGAAAGGGCATTAGTGCCCTGGTCAGCCTATGTATTTGGGGTACAGCCAAGGTCGGTGTAGGTTGATCCTCATTTGGGGTTACTGGGTAGCCCCAGAGGACAATGTTTTCTTCTGGAGCGCAGGCATAGTGCTCCATTGTAGTTCTGGATTTCCAAATGGAGGGCTTGTGGGCCAGTAGTCTGACGACAAAAGTCTAAGAACACAAACTCGGCTTAGGTTTCTGGGTGAGGCTATGGCAGGCACAATCTACAGACCTGAATCGAGATCTCGTGCATCTGAAGTCAGGGCGAGGATCAGAAGATCGCTCAGGTTGGAGTTTCTGTCCCTGATGGCCCCTTCATGAATGGGGGGGGCATCACGAGGCCATGGGTGTTTTCCCACTATGGGAGTTGTGAGAAGCTCCAAACTGCAGAGAGTCTTCTGCAGGAATATTGAGACCTGGTGTTTGGCTCCAGGGCAATGATTCTGAGCAGGGTTCTAAGGATGGATGGCTGGGTAGCCCACCTCGCATTCCAATTGTCTCCTAGCAACAAGACAGGTTAGATCTCCTGGATCTGTGGGCAGCTACCGAGGATGCTGAGTTGAAATGGACACCCCTGGGGATGGGTCCTAATGTGCTTTTGTGTCTATGGAGACCTTGGAATGAAGCGGTGGCACTGGGGCCCTAAAGGGTTCTCCTAAACAGAGGCTTTGACACAGCTCCAACGTGCAAGTTTCCCATGTTAGATGAGATGTTTTCTGATGGGTGAATCAAGAAACAGCTATATGCTGCTTTTGAAATCCAGGCCTCTGAGGAGAGATGCCTGGAAACCAAAGCAATGGATCTGATTAGTGCCTAGGGGCCTGTTCTTTCCTTTTTACCTCTGGGGACATCTGTCTATGGGTCTGAGTGCAGGTAGGTGCTCAGTTGGGCTCAGATTGTCCCTGTTTTTCCTGGGAAGTCACCACTTTTGAGATGGATCAGGGAATTTGGAGGTTTATCCTTTTAGAAGGGTTGTGGCCATTGGAATGGGAACACACAATTCCCATGGAGAGGGCAAGTACAGTCCTCAGGTTTGGCTCCAGGGTTCTGAGCCTGTAGGTTGTGTAGGCCAGGGCTGTTTGGACAGTTGTCTGAAAACAAACTCAGCTTAGGTTTGGGGACGTAGGTATGGCAGGCCCGATCTACAAACCATGAGAAGAACTCTTCAGGATATGAAGAAAGTGCGAGACTGAGTCGCTTGTTCAGGCTTTTGTGTCTGGATTTTTTATCAGCGATGGCCGTGGAATGTCGGGGAGGCCTCATGGGCCATGGACGAATCTTCCTCTCTGAGGTTTTGGCCCAATTCCCAATTGCTTTTTGTCAATCTGTGGGATGGGAGGACTCATTTCAGGTTTGTTACCTCAGGTGTCCCATCAAAGAGGAATTCCAAAGCAAAGCCGTGGGGAAGACTGAAGGGACATCCCGAAATATGGTTAGAAATTGGGGCCTAGGGGCATGGCAAGCCCAATTTGCTATCTCTTCATCCAGCCACTGAGTGGCCTTACTTGAGGACTGGGCTCAGCCTGAGGGTCACAATGTGTGTTTGTGACCAATGTGGCCCGCGAGCATGGGCGGGGCCTCATGGGCCACACT
Source organism: Mustela nivalis (assembly GCF_964662115.1). Taxonomy (NCBI): domain Eukaryota; kingdom Metazoa; phylum Chordata; class Mammalia; order Carnivora; family Mustelidae; genus Mustela; species Mustela nivalis. The sequence goes on along the minus strand of NW_028136552.1, from coordinate 864,017 downwards.
GGTTTCCACGACACTGAACGTTGGACAACATGCCAACCACAAGGTTTCTTGCCATGGGGAAGGAGTTCTGATTTCTGCATCACCTTCAACCTTGGGCAGTGATTGGAGATAAGGTAGGTTCTGAAACCTGAAAACCGAGGTTGGGAAGAGATGACGACCTAAGGCCATGGCGGCTGGAAGTGCTCAGTGTGTGGCCAGCTGTCTGGGAGGGGCCAGGGGGTCCAGGCTCAGGCTGTGTCAGAAAGGGCATTAGTGCCCTGGTCAGCCTATGTATTTGGGGTACAGCCAAGGTCGGTGTAGGTTGATCCTCATTTGGGGTTACTGGGTAGCCCCAGAGGACAATGTTTTCTTCTGGAGCGTAGGCATAGTGCTCCATTGTAGTTCTGGATTTCCAAATGGAGGGCTTGTGGGCCAGTAGTCTGACGACAAAAGTCTAAGAACACAAGCTCGGCTTAGGTTTCTGGGTGAGGCTATGGCAGGCACAATCTACAGACCTGAATCGAGATCTCGTGCATCTGAAGTCAGGGCGAGGATCAGAAGCTCGCTCAGGTTGGAGTTTCTGTCCCTGATGGCCCCTTCATGAATGGGGGGGGGGCATCACGAGGCCATGGGTGTTTTCCCACTATGGGAGTTGTGAGAAGCTCCAAACTGCAGAGAGTCTTCTGCAGGAATATTGAGACCTGTTGTTTGGCTCCAGGGCAATGATTCTGAGCAGGGTTCTAAGGATGGATGGCTGGGTAGCCCACCTCGCATTCGAATTGTCTCCTAGCAACAAGACAGGTTAGATCTCCTGGATCTGTTGTCAGCTACCGAGGATGCTGAGTTGAAATGGACACCCCTGGGGATTGGTCCTAATGTGCTTTTGTGTCTATGGAGACCTTGGAATGAAGCGGTGGCACTGGGGCCCTAAAGGGTTCTCCTAAACAGAGGCTTTGACACAGCTCCAACGGCAAGTTTCCCATGTTAGATGAGATGTTTTCTGATGGGTGAATCAAGAAACAGCTATATGCTGCTTTTGAAATCCAGGCCTCTGAGGAGAGATGCCTGGAAAACAAAGCAATGAATCTGATTAGTGCCTAGGGGCCTGTTCTTTCCTTTTTACCTCTGGGGACATCTGTCTATGGGTCTGAGTGCAGGTAGGTGCTCAGTTGGGCTCAGATTGCCCCTGTTTTTCCTGGGAAGCCACCACTTTTGAGATGGATCAGGGACTTTGGAGGTTTATCCTATTAGAAGGGTTGTGGCCATGGAATGGGCACAAACAATTCCCTTGGGAAGGCAAGTACAGTCCTCAGGTTTGGCTCCAGGGGCCTGAGCCTGTAGGTTGTGTAGGCCAGGGCTGTTTAGACAGTTGTCTGAAAACAAACTCAGATTAGGTTTGGGGACGTAGGTATGGCAGGCCTGATCTACAAACCATGAGAAGAACTCTTCAGGATATGAAGAAAGTGCGAGTCTGAGTCGTTTGCTCAGGCTTTTGTCTCTGGATTTTGTATCAGCGATGGCCGTGGAATGTCGGGGAGGCCTCATGGGCCATGGACGAATCTTCCTCTCTGAGAATTTGGCCCGATACCCAATTGCTTTTCGTCAATCTGTGGGATGGGAGGACTCATTTCAGGTTTGTTACCTCAGGTGTCCCACCAAAAGAGGAATTCCAAAGCAAAGCCGTGGGGAAGACTGAAGGGACAACCCGAACTATGGTTAAAAATTGGGGCCTAGGGGCATGGCAAGCCCAGTATGCTATCTCTCATCCAGCCACTGAGTGGCCTTACTTGAGGACTGGGCTCATCCTGAGGGTCACAATGTGTGTTTGTGACCAATGTGGCCCGCGAGCATTGGCGGGGCCTCATGGGCCACACTGGTTTGAACGACCCTGAACGTTGGACAACATGCCAACCACAAGGTTTCTTGCCATGGGGAAGGAGTTCTGATTTCTGCATCACCTTCAAACTTGGGCAGTGATTGGAGATTAGGTCTAGGTTCTGAAACCTGGAAACCGAGGTTGGGAAGAGATGACGACCTAAGGCCACGGAGGCTCGATGTGCTCAGTGTGCGGCCAGCTGTCTGGGACGGGCTAGGGGCTCCAGGATCAGGCTGTGTCAGAAAGGGCATTAGTGCTCTGGTCAGCCTATGTATTTGGGGTACAGCCAAGGTCGGTGTAGGTTGATCCTCATTTGGGGTTACTGGGTAGCCCCAGAACACAATGTTTTTCTTCTGGAGGGCCGGCAAGTGCTGCATTGTAGTTCTGGATTGCCAAACTGGAGGGCTTGTGGGCAAGTAGTCTGACGACAAAAGTCTGAGAACACAAGCTAGGCTTAGGTTTCTGGGTGAGGCCATGGCAGGCACAATCTTCAGACCTGAATAGAGATCTCGTGCATCTGAAGTCAGGGTGAGGATCAGACGATCGCTCAGGTTGGAATTTCTGTTTCTTATGGCCCCTTCATGAATGGGGGGGGGGGCACCAGGAGGCCAAGGGGGTTTTCCCACGATGAGAGTTATGAGAAGCTCCAAACAGCAGAGAGTCTTCTGCAGGTCAATTGAGACCGTTGCTTGGCGCCAGGACAATGATTCTGAGCAGGGTTCTAAGGATGGATGGCTGCGTAGCCCACCTCGCATTCCAATTGTCTCCTAGCAACAAGACAGGATAAATCTCCTGGATCTGTGGGGAGCAACCGAGGACGCTGTGTTGAAATGGACACCCCTAAGGATGGGTCCTAATGTGCTTTTGTGTCTATGGAGACCTTGGAATGAAGAGGTGGCACTGGTGCCCTAACGTGTTCTCCTAAACAGAGGCTTTGACACAGCTCCAACGTGCAAGTTTCCCATGTGTAGATGAGATGTTTTCTGATGGGTGAATCAAGAAACAGCTATATGCTGCTTTTGAAATCCAGGCCTCTGAGGAGAGATGCCTGGAACCCAAAGCAATGGATCTGATTAGTGCCTAGGGGCCTGTTCTTTCCTTTTTACCTCTGGGGACATCTGTCTATGGGTCTGAGTGCAGGTAGGTGCTCATTTGGGCTCAGATTGCCCATGTTTTTCCTGGGAAGCCACCACTTTTGAGATGGATCAGGGACTTTGGAGGTTTATCCTATTAGAAGGGTTGTGGCCATTGGAATGGGCACACACAATTCCCTTGGAGAGGGCAAGTACAGTCCTCAGGTTTGGCTCCAGGGGCCTGAGCCTGTAGGTTGTGTAGGCCAGGGCTTTTTGGACAGTTGTCTGAAAACACAAACTCGGCTTATGTTTCGGGTCATAGGTATGGCAGGACTGATCTACAGACCATGAGGAGAACTCTTCTGGATTTGAAAGAAGGGCGAGTGTGAGGCTCCTTCTCAGGTTTTTGTCTCTGGATATCGTGTCACTCATGGTCGTGGAATTTCTGGGTGACTTTATGGGAAATGGACGAGTCTTACTCTCTGGTGGTTTGGCCCCGTCCCAAGAGTTTGGGGTCATTCTGTGGGCTGGAAGAAGTCCGTTTTGTTGTTGTTGTTGTTTACTTTTTTAACCTCAGGTGTCCCACTAAATGAGGGATTCCGGAGTAGAGCCCTGGGGAGGGGCGACTGGACAATCAGAAATCTGGTTAAAAATTGTGGCCTAGGGACATGTCAAGCCCATTATGACATCTAATGATCCAGCCACTGAGAGGACTTACTAGAGGACAGGACTCATGCTGAGGGTCACAATGCGTGTGTATGCCCTCGTCTCACTCAAGAATGGGCAGGGCCTCAGGGTGAATGCTGGTTTCTCCTACACTGAATGTTGGACAACGTGCCAACCACAAGGGTTCTTGCCATGGGTAAGGAGGAGTACTGATTTCAGCATCACATTCACCCCTGGGCAGTGATTGGAGATAAGGTCTCGGTTCTGAAGCGTGAAAACTGAGGTAGGGAAGAGATGATGACCTAAGGCCATGGCGGGTTTTATGTGCTCAGTGTGCGGTCAGCTTTCTGGGTGTTGGTCAAGAAGTCCGGGCTCAGGTTGTGTTCGACAGTGCATTAGTGCCCAGGTTAGACTATATAATTTGGGTAAGGTCGAGTGCTGTGTAGGTTTATCTTCATTTAAGGTGCCTGGGTAGCTCATGAGGCAATATTTTTTTTTTTTTCTAGAGGGCCGGCAGAGTGCTGCATTGTGGGTCAGTAATTGCCAAATTTTAGGAATTCGGGGCCAGGAGTGTGAGGACGGAAGTGTGAGAAGACAAGCTAGACTTGGGATTCAGGGCAAAGGCACGGCAGGTACCCCCTGCAGATCTGAACCAATATATCATGCTTCTGAAGTCAGGGCGAGGATCAGACGTTGGCTAAGTTTGGAGTTTCTGAGCATGACGGCCGCTTCATGAAGGGAGCAGAATCTCGAGGCCATTGAGGTTTTCCCACGTTGGGAGTTGTGGGATGCCCCCTTCAAGGATTCCTTCTGCGGGACAATTGAGACCTGTTGGACAGCTCCAGGACATCCCATATGGATATACTCTAGAGCACCGATCGCGGATGGATGCCTGGAAAGCCCGCCTCGCATTCCAATTGTCTCCTAGCAACGAGACAGTTTTGATCTGATGGCTCTGCCGGAGCAACCGGGGTGGCTGAGTTGAAATGGACTTTCCTGAGGATGGGTCCTAATGTGTTTTTCTGTCCATGAGGGCCTTGGAAAGGGGCGGTGGCACCGGGACCCTGAAGTACTCTCCTAAGCTTTGGACATGGCTCCCATGCACAGGTTTCCTTGTGGAGACGAGATGAGTTCTGATGGGTGTCTCAGGAAAACCCCTATACTCGTATTGGAATCAGGCTTTTGAGGACACATGCCTGTAACCCAAAGCAATGGATCCTATTATGGCCTAGGGTCCTGTCTGGTTCAATCTTCTTCTCTGGGGACATCCATCTATGGTATGAGTGGAGGGCGATTATCAGCTGGTGTCAGACAGCCCTTGTTTGTTCCGGGCGAACTACACTATTGGGATGGCCTCAGGGACTTTGGAGGTTTCTCCTAATTTGTACTATTTTGGACCATGTAATGGGCAGAATTCCCATGGATTGGTAGGCACAGTCCTAATGTGTGGCGCCAGGGGCCCAGCCTGCAGGGTGGTTGGCCCAAGACTTTGAGGACAGAAGTCTGAAAACACAAACTCAGCTTAGATTTGGGGACGTAGGTATGGCAGGCCCGATCTACAAACCATGAGAAGAACTCTTCAGGATATGAAGAAAGTGCTAGTCTGAGGCGCTTGCTCAGGCTTTTGTCTCTGGATTTTGTATCAGCGATGGCCGTGGAATGTCGGGGAGGCCTCATTGGCCATGGAGGAATCTTCCTCTCTGAGGATTTGGCCCGATTCCCAATTGCTTTTCGTCAATCTGTGGGATGGGAGGACTCATTTCAGTTTTGTTACCTCAGGTGTCCCACAAAAAGAGGAATTCCAAAGCCAAGCCGTGGGGAAGACTGAAGGGACAACCCGAACTATGGATAAAAATTGGGGCCTAGGGGCATGGCAAGCCCAATATGCTATTTCTTCATCCAGCCACTGAGCGGCCTTACTTGAGGACTGGGCTCAGCCTGAGCTTCACAATGTGTGTTTGTGACCAATGTGGCCCGCGAGCATGGGCGGGGCCTAATGGGCCACACTGGTTTCAACTACAGTGAACGTTGGACAACATGCCAACCACAAGGTTTCTTGCCATGGGAAGGAGTTCTGATTTCTGCATCACCTTCAACCTTGGGCAGTGATTGGAGATAAGGTCTAGGTTCTGAAACCGGAAAACCGAGGTTGGGAAGAGATGACGACCTAAGGCCATGGCGGCTGGATGTGCTCAGTGTGCGGCCAGCTGTCTGGGAGGGGCCAGGGGCTCCAGGCTCAGGCTGTGTCAGAAAGGGCATTAGTGCCCTGGTCAGCCTATGCATTTGGGGTACAGCCATGGTCGGTGCAGGTTGATCCTCATTTGGGGTTACTGGGTAGCCCCAGAAGACAATGTTTTTCTTCTGGAGGGTCGGCAGAGTGCTGCATTGTAGCTCTGGATTGCCAAACTGGAGGGCTTGTGGGCCAGTAGTCTGACGACAAAAGTCTGAGAACACAAGCTAGGCTTAGGTTTCTGGGTGAGGCCATGGCAGGCACAATCTACAGACCTGATTCGAGATCTCGTGCATCTGAAGTCAGCGCGAGGATCAGACGATCGCTCAGGTTGGAGTTTCTGTCCCTGATGGCCCCTTCATGATTGGGGGGGGGGCATCACGAGGCCATGGGTGTTTTCCCACGATGGGAGTTGTGAGAAGCTCCAAACTGCAGAGAGTCTTCTGCAGGACAATTGAGACCTGTTGTTTGGCTCCAGACCAATGACTCTGAGCAGGGTTCTAAGGATGGATGGCTGCGTAGCCCACCTCGCATTCCAATTGTCTCCTAGCAACAAGACAGGTTAAATCTCCTGGATCTGTGGGGAGCAACCGAGGACGCTGTGTTGAAATGGACACCTCTAAGGATGGGTCCTAATATGCTTTTGTGTCTATGGAGACCTGGGAATGAAGAGGTGGCACTGGTGCCCTAAAGGGTTCTCCTAAACAGAGGCTTTGACACAGATCCAACGTGCAAGTTTCCCAAGTGTAGATGAGATGTTTTCTGATGGGTGAGTCAAGAAACAACTATATGCTGCTTTTGTAATCCAGGCCTCTGAGGAGAGATGCCTGGAAACCAAAGCAATGGATCTGATTAGTGCCTAGGGGCCTGTTCTTTTCTTTTTACCTCTGGGGACATCTGTCTATGGGTCTGAGTGCAGGTAGGTGCTCTGTAGGGCTCAGATTGCCCCTGTTTTCCTGGGAAGCCACCACTTTTGAGATGGATCAGGGACTTTGGAGGTTTATCCTATTAGAAGGGTTGTGGCCATTGGAATGGGCACACACAATTCCCTTGGAGAGGGCAAGTACAGTCCTCAGGTTTGGCTCCAGGGGCCTGAGCCTGTAGGTTGTGTAGGCCAGGGCTGTTTGGACAGTTGTCTGAAAACACAAACTCGGCTTATGTTTCGGGTCATAGGTATGGCAGGACTGATCTACAGACCATGAGTAGAACTCTTCTGGATTTGAAAGAAGGGCGAGTGTGAGGCTCCTGCTCAAGTTTTTGTCTCTGGATACGTGTCACTCATGGTCGTGGAATTTCTGGGTGACTTCATGGGAAATGGACGAGTCTTACTCTCTGGTGGTTTGGCCCCGTCCAAAGAGTTTGGGGTCATTCTGTGGGTTGGAAGAAGTCCGTTTTGTTGTTGTTGTTGTTGTTTACTTTTTTAACCTCAGGTGTCCCACTAAATGAGGGATTCCGGAGTAGAGCCCTGGGGAGGGGCGACTGGACAATCAGAAATCTGGTTAAAAATTGGGGCCTAGGGACATGTCAAGCCCATTATGACATCTAATGATCCAGCCACTGAGAGGACTTACTAGAGGACAGGACTCATGCTGAGGGTCACAATGCGTGTGTATGCCCTCGTCTCACTCAAGAATGGGCAGGGCCTCAGGGTGAATGCTGGTTTCTCCTACACTGAATGTTGGACAACGTGCCAACCACAAGGGTTCTTGCCATGGGTAAGGAGGAGTACTGATTTCAGCATCACATTCACCCCTGGGCAGTGATTGGAGATAAGGTCTCGGTTCTGAAGCGTGAAAACTGAGGTAGGGAAGAGATGATGACCTAAGGCCATGGCGGGTTTTATGTGCTCAGTGTGCGGTCAGCTTTCTGGGTGTTGGTCAAGAAGTCCGGGCTCAGGTTGTGTTCGACAGTGCATTAGTGCCCAGGTTAGACTATATAATTTGGGTAAGTTCGAGTGCTGTGTAGGTTTATCTTCATTTAAGGTGCCTGGGTAGCTCATGAGGCAATATTTTTTTTTTTTTCTAGAGGGCCGGCAGAGTGCTGCATTGTGGGTCAGTAATTGCCAAATTTTAGGAATTCGGGGCCAGGAGTGTGAGGACGGAAGTGTGAGAAGACAAGCTAGACTTGGGTTTCAGGGCAAAGGCACGGCAGGTACCCCCTGCAGATCTGAACCAATATATCATGCTTCTGAATCAGGGCGAGGATCAGACGTTGGCTCAGGTTGGAGTTTCTGAGCATGACGGCCGCTTCATGAAGGGAGCAGAATCTCGAGGCCATTGAGGTTTTCCCACGTTGGGAGTTGTGGGATGCCCCCTTCAAGGATTCCTTCTGCGGGACAATTGAGACCTGTTGGACAGCTCCAGGACATCCCATATGGATATACTCTAGAGCACCGATCGCGGATGGATGCCTGGAAAGCCCGCCTCGCATTCCAATTGTCTCCTAGCAACGAGACAGTTTTGATCTGATGGCTCTGCCGGAGCAACCGGGGTGGCTGAGTTGAAATGGACTTTCCTGAGGATGGGTCCTAATGTGTTTTTCTGTCCATGAGGGCCTTGGAATGGGACGGTGGCACCGGGACCCTGAAGTACTCTCCTAAGCTTTGGACATGGCTCCCATGCACAGGTTTCCTTGTGGAGACGAGATGAGTTCTGATGGGTGTCTCAGGAAAACCCCTATGCTCGTATTGGAATCAGGCTTTTGAGGACACATGCCTGTAACCCAAAGCAATGGATCCTATTATGGCCTAGGGTCTGTCTGGTTCAATCTTCTTCTCTGGGGACATCCATCTATGGTATGAGTGGAGGTCGATTATCAGCTGGTGTCAGACAGCCCTTGTTTGTTCGGGTCGACCTACACTATTGGGATGGCCTCAGGAACTTTGGAGGCTTCTCCTAATTTGTACGATTTTGGACCATGGAATGGGCAGAATTCCCATGGATTGGTAGGCACAGTCCTAATGTGTGGCTCAAGGCGCCCAGCCTAGAGGGTGTGTGGCCCAAGACTTTGAGGACAGAAGTCTGAAAACACAAACTCAGCTTAGGTTTGGGGACGTAGGTATGGCAGGCCCGATCGACAAACCATGAGAACTCTTCAGGATATGAAGAAAGTGCGAGTCTGAGGCGCTTGCTCAGGCTTTTGTCTCTGGATTTTGTATCAGCGATGGCCGTGGAATGTCGGGGAGGACTCATGGGCCATGGACGAATCTTCCTCTCTGAGGATTAGGCCCGATTCCCAATTGTTTTTCGTAAATCTGTGGGATGGGAGGACTCATTTCAGGTTTGTTACCTCAGGTGTCCCACCAAAGGAGGAACTCCAAAGCAAAGCCGTGGGGAAGACTGAAAGGACAACCCGAACTATGGTTAAAAATTGGGGCCTAGGGGCATGGCAAGCCCAATTTGCTATCTCTTCATCCAGCCACTGAGTGGCCTTACTTGAGGACTGGGCTCAGCCTGAGGGTCACAATGTGTGTTTGTGACCAATGTGGCCCGCGAGCATGGGCGGGGCCACATGGCCACACTGGTTTCCACGACACTGAACGTTGGACAACATGCCAACCACAAGGTTTCTTGCCATGAGGAAGGAGTTCTGATTTGTGCATCACCTTCAACCTTGGGCAGTGATTGGAGGTAAGGTAGGTTCTGAAACCTGAAAACCGAGGTTGGGAAGAGATGACGACCTAAGGCCATGGCGGCTGGATGTGCTCAGTGTGTGGCCAGCTGTCTGGGAGGGATCAGGGGGTCCAGGCTCAGGCTGTGTCAGAAAGGGCATTAGTGCCCTGGTCAGCCTATGTATTTGGGGTACAGCCAAGGTCGGTGTAGGTTGATCCTCATTTGGGGTTACTGGGTAGCCCCAGAGGACAATGTTTTCTTCTGGAGCGCAGGCATAGTGCTCCATTGTAGTTCTGGAATTCCAAATGGAGGGCTTGTGGGCCAGTAGGATGACGACAAAAGTCTAAGAACACAAGCTCGGCTTAGGTTTCTGGGTGAGGCTATGGCAGGCACAATATACAGACCTGAATCGAGATCTCGTGCATCTGAAGTCAGGGCGAGGATCAGAAGATCGCTCAGGTTGGAGTTTCTGTCCCTGATGGCCCCTTCATGAATGGGGGGGGGCATCACGAGGCCATGGTTGTTTTCCCACTATGGGAGTTGTGAGAAGCTCCAAACTGCAGAGAGTCTTCTGCAGGAATATTGAGACCTGTTGTTTGGCTCCAGGCCAATGATTCTGAGCAGGGTTCTAAGGATGGATGGCTGGGTAGCCCACCTCGCATTCCAATTGTCTCCTAGCAACAAGACAGGTTAGATCTCCTGGATCTGTGGTCAGCTACCGAGGATGCTGAGTTGAAATGGACACCCCTGGGGATTGGTCCTAAAGTGCTTTTGTGTCTATGGAGACCTTGGAATGAAGCGGTGGCACTGGGGCCCTAAAGGGTTCTCCTAAACAGAGGCTTTGACACAGCTCCAACGTGCAAGTTTCCCATGTTAGATGAGATGTTTTCTGATGGGTGAATCAAGAAACAGCTATATGCTGCTTTTGAAATCCAGGCCTCTGAGGAGAGATGCCTGGAAACCAAAGCAATGAATCTGATTAGTGCCTAGGGGCCTGTTCTTTCCTTTTTACCTCTGGGGACATCTGTCTATTGGTCTCAGTGCAGGTAGGTGCTCAGTTGGGCTCAGATTGCCCCTGTTTTTCCTGGGAAGCCACCACTTTTGAGATGGATCAGGGACTTTGGAGGTTTATCCTATTAGAAAGGTTGTGGCCATGGAATGGGCACAAACAATTCCCTTGGAGAAGGCAAGTAAAGTCCTCAGGTTTGGCTCCAGGGGCCTGAGCCTGTAGGTTGTGTAGGCCAGGGCTGTTTAGACAGTTGTCTGAAAACAAACTCAGATTAGGTTTGGGGACGTAGGTATGGCAGGCCTGATCTACAAACCATGAGAAGAACTCTTCAGGATATGAAGAAAGTTCGAGTCTGAGTCGTTTGCTCAGGCTTTTGTCTCTGGATTTTGTATAAGCGATGGCCGTGGAATGTCGGGGAGGCCTCATGGGCCATGGAAGAATCTTCCTCTCTGAGAATTTGGCCCAAACCCAATTGCTTTTCGTCAATCTGTGGGATGGGAGGACTCATTTCAGGTTTGTTACCTCAGGTGTCCCACCAAAAGAGGAATTCCAAAGCAAAGCCGTGGGGAAGACTGAAGGGACAACCCGAACTATGGTTAAAAATTGGGGCCTACGGGCATGGCAAGCCCAATATGCTATCTCTTCATCCAGCCACTGAGTGGCCTTACTTGAGGACGGGGCTCATCCTGAGGGTCACAATGTGTGTTTGTGACCAATGTGGCCTGCGAGCATTGGCGGGGCCTCATGGGCCACACTGGTTTGAACGACCCTGAACGTTGGACAACATGCCAACCACAAGTTTTCTTGCCATGGGGAAGGAGTTCTGATTTCTGCATCACCTTCAAACTGGGGCAGTGATTGGAGATTAGGTCTAGGTTCTGAAACCTGGAAACCGAGGTTGGGAAGAGATGACGACCTAAGGCCACGGAGGCTCGATGTGCTCAGTGTGCGGCCAGCTGTCTGGGACGGGCTAGGGGCTCCAGGATCAGGCTGTGTCAGAAAGGGCATTAGTGCTCTGGTCAGCCTATGTATTTGGTGTACAGCCAAGGTCGGTGTAGGTTGATCCTCATTTGGGGTTACTGGGTAGCCCCAGAACACAATGTTTTTCTTCTGGAAGCCGGCAAGTGCTGCATTGTAGTTCTGGATTGCCAAACTGGAGGGCTTGTGGGCAAGTAGTCTGACGACAAAAGTCTGAGAACACAAGCTAGGCTTAGGTTTCTGGGTGAGGCCATGGCAGGCACAATCTACAGACCTGAATAGAGATCTCGTGCATCTGAAGTCAGGGTGAGGATCAGACGATCGCTCAGGTTGGAATTTCTGTCCCTTATGGCCCCTTCATGAATGGGGGGGCACCAGGAGGCCAAGGGGGTTTTCCCACGATGAGAGTTATGAGAAGCTCCAAACAGCAGAGAGTCTTCTGCAGGTCAATTGAGACCGTTGCTTGGCTCCAGGACAATGATTCTGAGCAGGGTTCTAAGGATGGATGGCTGCGTAGCCCACCTCGCATTCCAATTGTCTCCTAGCAACAAGACAGGATAAATCTCCTGGATCTGTGGGGAGCAACCGAGGACGCTGTGTTGAAATGGACACCCCTAAGGATGGGTCCTAATGTGCTTTTGTGTCTATGGAGACCTTGGAATGAAGAGGTGGCACTGGTGCCCTAACGTGTTCTCCTAAACAGAGGCTTTGACACAGCTCCAACGTGCAAGTTTCCTATGTGTAGATGAGATGTTTTCTGATGGGTGAGTCATGAAACAGCTATATGCTGCTTTTGAAATCCAGGCCTCTGAGGAGAGATGCCTGGAAACCAAAGCAATGGATCTGATTAGTGCCTAGGGGCCTCTTCATTCCTTTTTACCTCTGGGGACATCTGTCTATGGGTCTGAGTGCAGGTAGGTGCTCATTTGGGCTCAGGTTGCCCCTGTTTTTCCTGGGAAGCCACCACTTTTGAGATGGATCAGGGACTTTGGAGGTTTATCCTATTAGAAGGGTTGTGGCCATTGGAATGGGCACACACAATTCCCTTGGAGAGGGCAAGTACAGTCCTCAGGTTTGGCTCCAGGGGCCTGAGCCTGTAGGTTGTGTAGGCCAGGGCTGTTTGGACAGTTGTCTGAAAACACAAACTCGGCTTATGTTTCGGGTCATAGGTATGGCAGGACTGATGTACAGACCATGAGGAGAACTCTTCGGGATTTGAAAGAAGGGCGAGTGTGAGGATCCTTCTCAGGTTTTTGTCTCTGGATATCGTGTCACTCATGGTCGTGGAATTTCTGGGTGACTTTATGGGAAATGGACGAGTCTTACTCTCTGGTGGTTTGGCCCCGTCCAAAGAGATTGGGGTCATTCTGTGGGCTGGAAGAAGTCCTTTTTTTTTTGTGTTGTTGTTGTTGTTGTTTTCTTTTTTAACCTCAGGTGTCCCACCAAATGAGGGATTCCAGAATAGAGACCGGGGGAGGGGCGACTGGACAATCAGAAATCTGGTTAAAAATTGGGGCCTAGTGACATGTCAAGCCCATTATGACATCTAAAGGTCCAGCCACTGAGAGGACTTACTAGAGGACAGGACTCATGCTGAGGGTCACAATGCGTGTGTATGCCCTCGTCGCACTTAAGAATGGGCAGGGCCTCAGGGTGAATGCTGGTTTCTCCTACACTGAATGTTGGACAACGTGCCCACCACAAGGGTTCTTGCCATGGGTAAGGAGGAGTTCTGATTTCTTAATAACATTCACCCCTGGGCAGTGATTGGAGATAAGGTCTCGTTTCTGAAGCCTGAAAACTGAGGTAGGGAAGAGATGATGACCTAAGGCAATGGCGGGTTTTATGTGCTCAGTGTGCGGTAAGCTTTCTGGGTGTTGGTCAGGAGGTCCGGGCTCAGGTTGTGTTCGACAGTGCATTAGTGCCCAGGTTAGACTATATAATTTGGGTAAGGTCGAGTGCTGTGTAGGTTTATCCTCATTTAAGGTGCCTGGGCAGCTCATGAGGCAATAATTTTTTTTTTCTAGAGGGCCGGCAGAGTGCTGCATTGTGGGTCCGGAATTGCCAAATTTTAGGACTTCGGGGCCAGGAGTTTGAGGACAGAAGTGTGAGAAGACAGCTAGACAAGGGTTTCAGGGCGAGGGCACGACAGGTACCCCCTGCAGATCTGAACCACTATCTCATGCTACTGAAGTCAGGGCGTGGATCAGACGTTGGTTCAGGTTGGAGTTCCTGTGCATGACGGCCGCATTATGAAGGGAGGGGAATCTCGGGGCCATTGAGGTTTTCCCACGTTGGGAGTTGTGGGATGCCCCCTTCAAGGATTCCTTCTGCGGGACAATTGAGACCTGTTGGACAGCTCCAGGACATCCCATATGGAATGACTCCAGAGCACCGTTCGCGGATGGATGCCTGGGAAGCCCGCCTCGCATTCCAATTGTCTCCTAGCAACAAGACAGTTTAGATCTGATGGCTCTGCCGGAGCAACCGGGGTGGCTGAGTTGAAATGGACTTTCCTGAGGATGGGTCCTAATGTGATTTTGTGTCCATGAGGGCCTTGGAATGGGGCGGTGGCACCGGGACCCTGAAGTACTCTCCTAAGCTTTGGACATGGCTCCCATGCACAGGTTTCCTTGTGGAGACGAGATGAGTTCTGATGGGTGCCTCAGGAAAACCCCTATGCTCGTATTGGAATCAGGCTTTTGAGGACACATGCCTGTAACCCAAAGCAATGGATCCTATTATGGCCTAGGGTCCTGTCTGGTTCAATCTTCTTCTCTGGGGACATCCATCTATGGTATGAGTGGATGTCGAATATCAGCTGGTGTCAGACAGTCCTTGTTTGTTCCGGGCGACCTACACTATTGGGATGGCCTCAGGGACTTGGAGGTTTCTCGTAATTTGTACGATTTTGGACCATGGAATGGGCAGAATTCCCATGGATTGGTAGGCAGAGTCCTAATGTGTGGCTCCAGGCGCCCAGCCTGGAGCATGTGTAGCCCAAGATTTTGAGGACAGAAGTCTGAAAACACAAACTCAGCTTAGGTTTCGGGATGTATGTATGGCAGGCCCGATCGACAAACCATGAGAAGAACTCTTCAGGATATGAAGAAAGTGCGAGTCTGAGGCGCTTGCTCAGGCTTTTGTCTCTGGATTTTGTATCAGCGATGGCCGTGGAATGTCAGGGAGGCCTCATGGGCCATGGACGAATCTTCCTCTAAGAGGATTTGACCCGATTCCCAATTGCTTTTCGTCAAACTGTGGGATGGGAGGACTCATTTCAGGTTTGTTACCTCAGGTGTCCCACCAAAAGAGGAATTCCAAAGCCAAGCCGTGGGGAAGACTTAAGGGACAACCCGAACTATGGTTAAAAATTGGGGCCTAGGGGCATGGCAAGCCCATATGCTATCTCTTCATCCAGCCCCTGAGTGGCCTTACTTGAGGACTGGGCTCAGCCTGAGGGTCACAATGTGTGTTTGTGACCAATGTGGTCCGCGAGCATGGGCGGGGCCTCATGGGCCACACTGGTTTCAACGACACTGATCGTTGGACAACATGCCAACCACAAGGTTTCTTGCCATGGGGAAGGAGTTCTGATTTCTGCATCACCTTCAACCTTGGGCACTGATTGGAGATAAGGTCTAGGTTCTGAAACCAGAAAACCGAGGTTGGGAAGAGATGACGACCTAAGGCCATGGCGGCTGGATGTGCTCAGTGTGCGGCCAGCTGTCTGAGAGGGGCCAGGGGCTCCAGGCTCAGGCTGTGTCAGAAAGGGCATTAGTGCCCTGGTCAGCCTATGTATTTGGGGTACAGCCAAGGTCGGTGCAGGTTGATCCTCATTTGGGGTTACTGGGTAGCCCCAGAGGACAATGTTTTTCTTCTGGAGGGCCGGCAGAGTGCTGCATTGTAGTTCTGGATTGCCAAACTGGAGGGCTTGTGGGCAAGTATTCTGACAACAAAAGTCTGAGAACACAAGCTAGGCTTAGGTTTCTGGGTGAGGCCATGGCACGCACAATCTACAGACCTGAATCGAGATCTCGTGCATCTGATGTCAGGGCAAGGATCAGACGATCGCTCAGGTTGGAGTTTCTGTCCCTGATGGCCCCTTCATGAATGGGGGGGGCATCACGAGGCCATGGGTGTTTTCCCACGATGGGAGTTGTGAGAAGCTGCAAACTGCAGAGAGTCTTCTGCAGGACAATTGAGACCTGTTGCTTGGCTCCAGGCCAATGATTCTGAGCAGGGTTCTAAGGATGGATGGCTGGGTAGCCCAACTCGCATTCCAATTGTCTCCTAGCAACAAGACAGGTTAGATCTCCTGGATCTGTGGGGAGCAACCGAGGACGCTGAGTTGAAATGGACACCCCTGAGGATGGGTCCAAACGTGCTTTTGTGTCTATGGAGACCATGGAATGAAGCGGTGGCACTGGGGCCCTAAAGTGTTCTCCTAAACAAAGGCTTTGACACAGCTCCAACGTGCAAATTTCCCATGTGTAGATGAGATGTTTTCTGGTGGGTGAGTCAAGAAACAGCTATATGCTGCTTTTGAAATCCAGGCCTCTGAGGAGAGATGCCTGGAAACCAAAGCAATGGATCTGATTAGTGCCTAGGGGCCTTTTCTTTCCTTTTTACCTCTGGGGACATCTGTCTATGGGTCTGAGTGCAGGTAGGTGCTCACTTGGGCTCAGAATGCCCCTGTTTTTCCTGGGAAGCCACCACTATTGAGATGGAGCAGGGACTTTGGAGGTTTATCCTATTAGAAGTGTTGTGGCCATTGGAATGGGCACACACAATTCCCTTGGAGAGGGCAAGTACAGTCCTCAGGTTTGGCTCCAGGGGCCCGAGCCTGTAGGTTGTGTAGGCCAGGGCTGTTTCGACAGTTGTCTGAAAACACAAACTCTGCTTATGTTTCGGTCATAGGTATGGCAGGACTGATCTACAGACCATGAGGAGAACTCTTCGGGATTTGGAAGAAGGGCGAGTGTGAGGCTCCTGCTCAAGTTTTTGTCTCTGGATATCGTGTCACTCATGGTCGTGGAATTTCTGGGTGACTGCATGGGAAATGGACGAGTCTTACTCTCTGGTGGTTTGGACCCGTCCAAAGAGTTTGGGGTCATTTTGTGAGCTGGAAGAAGTCCGTTTTTTTTTTATTGTTGTTGTTGTTGTTTTCTTTTTTAACCTCAGGTGTCCCACCAAATGATGGATTCCAGAGTAGAGCCCTGGGGAGGGGCGCCTGGACAATCAGAAATCTGGTTAAAAATTGGGGCCTAGGGACATGTCAAGCCCATTATGACATCAAATGGTTCAGCCACTGAGAGGACTTGCTAGAGGACAGGACTCATGCTGAGGGTCACAATGCATGTGTATGCCCTCATCGCACTCAAGAATGGGCGGGGCCTCAGGGTGAATGCTGGTTTCCCCTACACTGAACGTGCCAATCACAAGGATTCTTGCCATGGGTAAGGAGGAGTTCTGATTTCTGCATCACACTCACCCCTGGACAGTAATTGGAGAAAAGGTCTCGGTTCTGAAGCCTGAAAACTGAGGTAGGGAAGAGATGATGACCTAAGGGCATGGCGGGTTTTATGTGTTCAGTGTGCGGTCAGCTTTCTGGCTGTTGGTCAGGAGGTCTGGACTCAGGTTGTGTTCGACAGTGCATTAGTGCCCAGGTTAGACTATATAATTTGGTTAAAGTCGAGTTCTGTGTAGGTTTACGTTCATTTAAGGTGCCTGGGCAGCTCATGAGGCAATAATTTTTTTTCTAGAGGGCAGGCAGAGTGCTGCATTGTGGGTCCGGAATTGCCAAACTTGAGGGCTTCGGGGCCAGGAGTTTGAGGACGGAAGTCTGAGAAGACAAGTTAGACTTGGGTTTCAGGGCGAGGGCACGGCAGGTACCCCCTGCAGATCTGAACCAATATCTCATGCATCTGAAGTCAGGGCGAGGATCAGACGTTGGCTCAGGTTGGAGTTTCTGAGCATGACGGCCGCTTCATGAAAAGAGCGGAATCGCGAGGCCATTGAGGTTTTCCCACGTTGGGAGTTGTGGGATGCCCCCTTCAAGGATTCCTTCTGCGGGACAATTGAGACCTGTTGGACAGCTCCATGATATCCCATATGGAATGACTCCAGAGCACCGTTCGCGAATGGATGCCTGGGAAGCCCGCCTCGCATTCCAATTGTCTCCTAGCAACAAGACAGTTTTGATCTGATGGCTCTGCCGGAGCAACCGGGGTGGCTGAGTTGAAATGGACTTTCCTGAGGATGGGTCCTAATGTGATTTTGTGTCCATGAGGGCCTTGGAATGGGGCGGTGGCAACGGGACCCTGAAGTACTCTCCTAAGCTTTGGACATGGCTCCCATGCACAGGTGTCCTTGTTAGACGAGATGAGTTCTGATGGGTGCCTCAGGAAAACACCTATGCTCGTAATGAAATCAGGCTTTTGAGGACACATGCCTGTAACCCAAAGCAATGGATCCTATTATGGCCTAGGTTCCTGTCTGGTTCATTCTTCTTCTCTGGGGACATCCATCTATGGTATGAGTGGAGGGTGATTATCAGCTGGTGTCAGACAGCCCTTGTTTGTTCCGGGCGAACTACACTATTGGGATGGCCTCAGGGACTTTGGAGGTTTCTCCTAATTTGTACTATTTTGGACCATGTAATGGGCAGAATTCCCATGGATTGGTAGGCACAGTCCTAATGTGTGGCGCCAGGGGCCCAGCCTGCAGGGTGGTTGGCCCAAGACTTTGAGGACAGAAGTCTGAAAACACAAACTCAGCTTAGATTTGTGGACGTAGGTATGGCAGGCCCGATCTACAAACCATGAGAAGAACTCTTCAGGATATGAAGAAAGTGCTAGTCTGAGGCGCTTGCTCAGGCTTTTGTCTCTGGATTTTGTATCAGCGATGGCCGTGGAATGTCGGGGAGGCCTCATGGGCCATGGAGGAATCTTCCTCTCTGAGGATTTGGCCCGATTCCCAATTGCTTTTCGTCAATCTGTGGGATGGGAGGACTCATTTCAGTTTTGTTACCTCAGGTGTCCCACCAAAAGAGGAATTCCAAAGCCAAGCCGTGGGGAAGACTTAAGGGACAACCCGAACTATGGTTAAAAATTGGGGCCTAGGGGCATGGCAAGCCCAATATGCTATCTCTTCATCCAGCCACTGAGCGGCCTTACTTGAGGACTGGGCTCAGCCTGAGCGTCACAATGTGTGTTTGTGACCAATGTGGCCCGCGAGCATGGGCGGGGCCTCATGGGCCACACTGGTTTCAACTACAGTGAACGTTGGACAACATGCCAACCACAAGGTTTCTTGCCATGGGAAGGAGTTCTGATTTCTGCATCACCTTCAACCCTGGGCAGTGATTGGAGATAAGGTCTAGGTTCTGAAACCTGAAAACCGAGGTTGGGAAGAGATGACGACCTAAGGCCATGGCGGCTGGATGTGCTCAGTGTGCGGCCAGCTGTCTGGGAGGGGCCAGGGGCTCCAGGCTCAGGCTGTGTCAGAAAGGGCATTAGTGCCCTGGTCAGCCTATGCATTTGGGGTACAGCCATGGTCGGTGCAGGTTGATCCTCATTTGGGGTTACTGGGTAGCCCAAGAAGACAATGTTTTTCTTCTGGAGGGTCGGCAGAGTGCTGCATTGTAGTTCTGGATTGCCAAAATGGAGGGCTTGTCGGCCAGTAGTCTGACGACAAAAGTCTGAGAACACAAGCTAGGCTTAGGTTTCTGGGTGAGGCCATGGCAGGCACAATCTACAGACCTGAATCGAGATCTCGTGCATCTGAAGTCAGCGCGAGGATCAGACGATCACTCAGGTTGGAGTTTCTGTCCCTGATGGCCCCTTCATGATTGGGGGGGGGGTCATCACGAGGCCATGGGTGTTTTCCCACGATGGGAGTTGTGAGAAGCTCCAAACTGCAGAGAGTCTTCTGCAGGACAATTGAGACCTGTTGTTTGGCTCCAGACCAATGACTCTGAGCAGGGTTCTAAGGATGGATGGCTGCGTAGCCCACCTCGCATTCCAATTGTCTCCTAGCAACAAGACAGGTTAAATCTCCTGGATCTGTGGGGAGCAACCGAGGACGCTGTGTTGAAATGGACACCTCTAAGGATGGGTCCTAATGTGCTTTTGTGTCTATGGAGACCTTGGAATGAAGAGGTGGCACTGGTGCCCTAAAGGGTTCTCCTAAACAGAGGCTTTGACACAGCTCCAACGTGCAAGTTTCCCAAGTGTAGATGAGATGTTTTCTGATGGGTGAGTCAAGAAACAACTATATGCTGCTTTTGTAATCCAGGCCTCTGAGGAGAGATGCCTGGAAACCAAAGCAATGGATCTGATTAGTGCCTAGGGGCCTGTTCTTTCCTTTTTACCTCTGGGGACATCTGTCTATGGGTCTGAGTGCAGGTAGGTGCTCTGTAGGGCTCAGATTGCCCCTGTTTTCCTGGGAAGCCACCACTTTTGAGATGGATCAGGGACTTTGGAGGTTTATCCTATTAGAAAGGTTGTGGCCATTGGAATGGGCACACACAATTCCCTTGGAGAGGGTAAGTACAGTCCTCAGGTTTGGCTCCAGGGGCCTGAGCCTGTAGGTTGTGTAGGCCAGGGCTGTTTGGACAGTTGTCTGAAAACACAAACTCGGCTTATGTTTCAGGTCATAGGTATGGCAGGACTGATCTACAGACCATGAGGAGAACTCTTCGGGATTTGAAAGAAGGGCGAGTGTGAGGCTCCTGCTCAAGTTTTTGTCTCTTGATATCATGTCACTCATGGTCGTGGAATTTCTGGGTGACTTCATGGGAAATGGACGAGTCTTACTCTCTGGTGGTTTGGCCCCGTCCAAAGAGATTGGGGTCATTCTGTGGGCTGAAAGAAGTCCGTTTTTTTTTTTGTTGTTGTTGTTGTTGTTTTCTTTTTTAACCTCAGGTGGCCCACCAAATGAGGGATTCCAGAATAGAGACCTGGGGAGGGGCGACTGGACAGTCAGAAATCTGGTTAAATATTGGGGCCTAGTGACATGTCAAGCCCATTATGACATCTAAAGGTCCAGCTAGAGAGGACTTACTAGAGGACAGGACTCATGCTGAGGGTCACAATGCGTGTGTATGCCCTCGTCGCACTCAAGAATGGGCGGGGCCTCAGGGTGAATGCTGGTTTCTCCTACACTGAAAGTTGGACAACGTGCCAACCACAAGGGTTCTTGCCATGGGTAAGGAGGAGTTCTGATTTCTGCATCACACTCACCCCTGGGCAGTGATTGGAGATAAGGTCTCGGTTCTGAAGCCTGAAAACTGAGGTAGGGAAGAGATGATGACCTAAGGCCATGGCGGGTTTTATGTGCTCAGTGTGCGGTCAGCTTTCTGGGTGTTGGTCAGGAGTTCCGGGCTCAGGTTGTGTTCGACAGTGCATTAGTGCCCAGGTTAGACTATATAATTTGGGCAAGGTCGAGAGCTGTGTAGGTCTATCCTCATTTAAGGTGCCTGGGCGGCTCATGAGGCAATAATTTTTTTTTTCTAGAGGGCCGGGAGAGTGCTGCATTGTGGGTCCGGAATTGCCAAATTTTAGGACTTGGGGGCCAGGAGTTTGAGGACGGAAGTGTGAGAAGACAAGCTAGACATGGGTTTCAGGGCGAGGGCACGACAGGTACCCCCTTCAGATCTGAACCAATATCTCATGCTTCTGAAGTCAGGGCGAGGATCAGACGTTGGCTCCGGTTGGAGTTCCTGTGCATGACGGCGGCTTTATGAAGGGAGTGGAATCTCGGGGCCATTGAGGTTTTCCCACGTTGGGAGTTGTGGGATGCCCCCTTCAAGGATTCCTTCTGCGGGACAATTGAGAACTGTTAGACAGCTCCAGGACATCCCATATGGAATGACTCCAGAGCACCGTTCGCGGATGGATGCCTGGGAAGCCCGCCTCGCATTCCAATTGTCTCCTAGCAACAAGACAGTTTTGATCTGATGGCTCTGCCGGAGCAACCGGGGTGGCTGAGTTGAAATGGACTTTCCTGAGGATGGGTCCTAATGTGTTTTTGTGTCCATGAGGGCCTTGGAATGGGGCGGTGGCACCGGGACCCTGAAGTACTCTCCTAAGCTTTGGACATGGCTCCCATGCACAGGTTTCCTTGTGGAGACGAGATGAGTTCTGATGGGTGCCTCAGGAAAACCCCTATGCTCCTATTGGAATCAGGCTTTTGAGGACACATGCCTGTAACCCAACGCAATGGATCCTATTATGGCCTAGGGTCCTGTCTGGTTCAATCTTCTTCTCTGGGGACATCCATCTATGGTATGAGTGGATGTCGATTATCAGCTGGTGTCAGACAGTCCTTGTTTGTTCCGGGCGACCAACACTATTGTGATGGCCTCAGGGACTTTGGAGGTTTCTCCTAATTTGTACGATTTTGGACCCTGGAATGGGCAGAATTCCCATGGATTGGTAGGCAGAGTCCTAATGTGTGGCTCCAGGCGCCCAGCCTGGAGCGTGTGTGGCCCAAGATTTTGAGGACAGAAGTCTGAAAACACAAACTCAGCTTAGGTTTGGGGACGTAGGTATGGCAGGCCCGATCTACAAACCATGAGAAGAACTCTTCAAGATATGAAGAAAGTGCGAGTCTCAGGCGCTTGCTCAGGCTTTTGTCTCTGGATTTTGTATCAGCGATGGCCGTGGAATGTCTGGGAGGACTCATGGGCCATGGTCGAATCTTCCTCTGTGAGGATTTGGTCCGATTCCTAATTGCTTTTCCTCAATCTGTGGGATGGGAGGACTCATTTCAGGTTTGTTACCTCAGGTGTCCCACCAAAAGAGGAATTCCAAAGCCAAGCCGTGGGGAAGACTGAAGGGACAACCCGAACTATGGTTAAAAATTGGGGCCTAGGGACATGGCAAGCCCAATATGCTATATCTTCATCCAGCCACTGAGTGGCCTTACTTGAGGACTGGGCTCAGCCTGAGGGTCACAATGTGTGTTTGTGACCAATGTGGCCCGCGAGCATGGGCCGGGCCTCATGGGCCACACTGGTTTCAACGACACTGAACGTTGGACAACATGCCAACCACAAGGTTTCTTGCCATGGGGAAGGAGTTCTGATTTCTGCATCACCTTCAACCCTGGGCAGTGATTGGAGATAAGGTCTAGGTTCTGAAACCTGAAAACCGAGGTTGGGAAGAGATGACGACCTAAGGCCATGGCGGCTCGATGAGCTCAGTGTTCGGCCAGCTGTCTGGGAGGGGCCAGGGGGTCCAGGATCAGGCTGTGTCAGAAAGGGCATTAGTGCCCTGGTCAGCCTATGTATTTGGGGTACAGCCATGGTCGGTGCAGTTTGATCCTCATTTGGGGTTACTGGGTAGCCCCAGAGGACAATGTTTTTCTTCTGGAGGGCAGGCAGAGTGCTCCATTGTAGTTCTGGATTTCCAAATGAAGGGCTTGTGGGCAAGTAGTCTGACGACAAATGTCTAAGAACACAAGCTAGGCTTAGGTTTCTTGGTGAGGCTATGGCAGGCACAATCTACAGACCTGAATCGAGATCTCGTGCATCTGAAGTCAGGGCGAGGATCAGACGATCGCTCAGGTTGGAGTTTCTGTCCCTGATGGCCCCTTCATGAATGGGTGGGCATCACGAGGCCATGGGGGTTTTCCCACTATGGGAGTTGTGAGAAGCTCCAAACTGCAGAGAATCTTCTGCAGGACAATTGAGACCTGTTGTTTGGCTCCAGGCCAATGATTCTGAGCAGGGTTCTAAGGATGGATGGCTGGGTAGACCACCTCGCATTCCAATTGTCTCCTAGCAACAAGACAGGTTAGATCTCCTGGATCTGTGGGCAGCTACCGAGGATGCTGAGTTGAAATGGACACCCCTGGGGATGGGTCCTAATATGCTTTTGTGTCTATGGAGACCTTGGAATGAAGCGGTGGCACTGGGACCATAAAGGGTTCTCCTAAACAGAGGCTTTGACACAGCTCCAACGTGCAAGTTTCCCATGTGTAGATGAGATGTTTTCTGATGGGTGAATTAAGAAATAGCTATATGCTGCTTTTGAAATCCAGGCTCTGGGGAGAGATGCCTGGAAATCAAACAATGGATCTGATTAGTGCCCAGGGTCCTGTTCTTTCCTTTTTACCTCTGGGGACATCTGTCTATGGGTCTGAGTGCAGGTAGGTGCTCATTTGGGCTCAGATAGCCCCTGTTTTTCCTGGGAAGCCACCACTTTTGAGATGGATCAGGGACTTTGGAGGTTTATCCTATTAGAAGGGTTGTGACCATAGGAATGGGCACAAACAATTCCCTTGGAGAAGGGAAGTACATTCCTCAGGTTTGGCTCCAGGGGCCTGAGCCTGTAGGTTGTGTAGGCCAGGGCTGTTTAGACAGTTGTCTGAAAACAAACTCAGCTACGTTTTGGGGACGTAGGTATGGCAGGCCCGATCTACAAACCATGAGAAGAACTCTTCAGGATATGAAGAAAGTGCGAGTCTGAGTCGCTTGCTCAGGCTTTTGTCTCTGGATTTTGTATCAGTGATGGCCGTGGAATGTCGGCCAGGCCTCATGGGCCATGGACGAATCTTCCTCTCTGAGAATTTGGCCCGATTCCCAATTGCTTTTCGTCAATCTGTGGGATGGGAGGACTCATTTCAGGTTTGTTACCTCAGGTGTCCCACCAAAAGAGGAATTCCAAAGCAAAGCCGTGGGGAAGACGAAGGGACATCCCGAACTATGGTTAAAAATTGGGGCCTAGCGGCATGGCAAGCCCAATATGCTATCTCTTCATCCAGCCACTGAGTGGCCTTACTTGAGGACTGGGCTCAGCCTGAGGGTCACAATGTGTGTTTGTGACCAATGTGGCCCGCGAGCATTGGCGGGGCCTCAGGGGCCACACTGGTTTCAACAGAACTGAACGTTGGACAACATGCCAACCACAAGGTTTCTGCCATGGGGAAGGAGTTCTGATTTCTGCATCACCTTCAACCTTGGGCATGATTGGAGATTAGGTCTAGGTTCTGAAACCTGAAAACCGAGGTGGGGAAGAGATGACGACCAAAGGCCATGGAGGCTCGATGTGCTCAGTGTGCGGCCAGCTGTCTGGGACGGGCCAGGGAGTCCAGGCTCAGGCTGTGTCAGAAAGGGCATTAGTGCCCTGGTCAGCCTATGTATTTGGGGTACAGCCATGGTCAGTGCAGGTTGATCCTCATTTGGGGTTACTGGGTAGCCCCAGAGGACAATGTTTTTCTTCTGGAGGGCCGGCAGAGTGCTGCATTGTAGTTCTGGATTGCCAAACTGGAGTGCTTGTGGGCCCGTAGTCTGACGACAAAAGTCTGTGAACACAAGCTAGGCTTAGGTTTCTGGGTGAGGCCATGGCAGGCACAATCTACAGACCTGAATCGAGATCTCGTGCATCTGAAGTCAGGGCGAGGATCAGACGATCGCTCAGGTTGGAGTTTCTGTCTTTGATGGCCCCTTCATGAATGGGGGGGGGGCTTCACGAGGCCATGGGTGTTTTCCCACGATGGGAGTTGTGAGAAGCTCCAAACTGCAGAGAGTCTTCTGCAGGACAATTGAGACATGTTGTTTGGCTCCAGGCCAATGATTCTGAGCAGGGTTCTAAGGATGGATGGCTGGGTAGCCCACCTCGCATTCCAATTGTCTCCTAGCAACAAGACAGGTTAGATCTCCTGGATCTGTGGGGAGCAACCGAGGACGCTGAGTTGAAATGGACACCCCTGCGGATGGGTCCTAACGTGCTTTTGTGTCTATGGAGACCTTGGAATGAAGCGTTGGCACTAGGGCCCAAAATGGTTCTCCTAAACAAAGGCTTTGACACAGCTCCAACGTGCAAGTTTCCCATTTGTAGATGAGATGTTTTCTGATGGGTGGGTCAAGAAACAGCTATATGCTGCTTTTGAAATCCAGGCCTCTGAGGAGAGATGCCTGGAAACCAAAGCAATGGATCTGATTAGTGCCTAGGGGCCTGTTCTTTCCTTTTTACCTCTGGGGACTTCTGTCTATTGGTCTGAGTGCAGGTAGGTGCTCATTTGGGCTTAGATTTCCCCTGTTTTTCCTGGGAATCCACCACTATTGAGATGGATCAGGGAATTTGGAGGTTTATCCTATGAGAAGGGTTGTGGCCATTGGAATGGGCACACACAATTCCCTTGGCGAGGGCAAGTACAGTCCTCAGGTTTGGCTCCAGGGGCCTGAGCCTGTAGGTTGTGTAGGCCAGGGCTGTTTGAACAGTTGTCTGAAAACACAAACTCGGCTTATGTTTCGGGTCATAGGTATGGCAGGACTGATCTACAGACCATGAGGAGAACTCTTCGGGATTTGAAAGAAGGGCTAGTGTGAGGATCTGCTCAAGTTTTTGTCTCTGGATATCGTGTCACTCATGGTTGTTGAATTTCTGGGTGTCTTCATGGGAAATGGCCGAGTCTTACTCTCTTGTGGTTTGGCCACGTCCAAGAGTTTGCCTTCATTCTGTGGGCTGGAAGAAGTCCGTTTTTTTTTTTTGTTGTTGTTGTTGTTGTTTTCTTTTTTAACCTCAGGTGTCCCACCAAATGATGGATTCCTGAGTAGAGCCCTGTGGAGGGGCGACTGGACAATCAGAAATCTGGTTAAAAATTGGGGCCTAGGGACATGTCAAGCCCATTATGACATCTAATGGTCCAGCCACTGAGAGGACTTACTAGAGGACAGGACTCATGCTGAGGGTCACAATGCGTGTGTATGCCCTCGTCGCACTCAAGAATGGGCGGGGCCTCAGGGTGAATGCTGGTTTCTCCTACAGTGAACGTTGGACAACGTGCCAACCACAAGGGTTCTTGCCATGGGTAAGGAGGAGTTCTGATTTCTGCATCACACTCGCCCCTGGGCAGTGATTAAAGATAAGGTCTCGGTTCTGAAGCCTGAATACTGAGGTAGGGAAGAGATGATGACCTAAGGCCATGGCGGGTTTTATGTGTTCAGTGTGCAGTCAGCTTTCTGGGTGTTGATCAGGAGGTCCGGGCTCAGGTTGTGTTCGACAGTGCATTAGTGCCCAGGTTAGACTATATAATTTGGGTAATGTCGAGTGCTGTGTAGGTTTACCCTCTTAAGGTGCCTGGGCAGCTCATGAGGCAATAATTTTTTTTCTAGAGGGCAGGCAGAGTGCTGCATTGTGGGTCCGGAATTGCCAAACTTGAGGGCTTCGGGGCCAGGAGTGTGAGGACGGAAGTCTGAGAAGACAAGCTAGACTTGGGTTTCAGCGCGAGGGCACGGCAGGTACCCCCTGCAGATCTGAATCAATATCTCATGTATCTGAAGTCAGGGCGAGGATCAGACGTTGGCTCAGGTTGGAGTTTCTGAGCATGACGGCCGCTTCATGAAGGGAGCGGAATCTCGAGGCCATTGAGGTTTTCCCACGTTGGGAGTTGTGGGATGCCCCCTTCAAGGATTCCTTCTCCGGGACAATTGAGACCTGTTGGAGAGCTCCAGGACATCCCATATGGAATGACTCCAGAGCACCGTTCGCGGATGGATGCCTGGGAAGCCCGCCTCGCATTCCAATTATCTCCTAGCAACAAGACAGTTTTGATCTGATGGCTCTGCTGGAGCAACCGGGGTGGCTGAGTTGAAATGGACTTTCCTGAGGATGGGTCCTAATGTGTATTTGTGTCCATGAGGGCCTTGGAATGGGGCGGTGGCACCGGGACCCTGAAGTAATCTCCTAAGCTTTGGACATGGCTCCCATGCACAGGTTTCCTTGTGGAGACGAGATGAGTTCTGATGGGTGCCTCAGGAAAACCCCTATGCTCGTATTGGAATCAGGCTTTTGAGGACACATGCCTGTAACCCAAAGCAATGGATCCTATTATGGCCTAGGGTCCTGTCTGGTTCAATCTTCTTCTCTGGGGACATCCATCTATGGTATGAGTGGAGGGCGATTATCAGCGGGTGTAAGACAGCCCTTGTTTGTTCCGGGCGACCTACACTTTTGGGATGGCCTCTGGGACTTTGGAGGTTTCTCCTAATTTGTACTATTTTGGACCATGGAATGGGCAGAATTCCCATGGATTCGTAGGCACAGTCCTAATGTGTGGCTCCAGTGGCCCAGCCTGGAGGGTGTGTGGCCCAAGACTTTGAGGACAGAAGTCTGAAAACACAAACTCAGCTTAGATTTGGGGACGTAGGTATGGCAGGCCCGATCTACAAACCATGAGAAGAACTCTTCAGGATATGAAGAAAGTGCTAGTCTGAGGCGCTTGCTCAGGCTTTTGTCTCTGGATTTTGTATCAGCGATGGCCGTGGAATGTCGGGGAGGCCTCATGGGCCATGGGCGAATCTTCCTCTCTGAGGATTTGGCCCGATTCCCAATTGCTTTTCGTCAATCTGTGGGATGGGAGGACTCATTTCAGTTTAGTTACCTCAGGTGTCCCACCAAGAGAGGAATTCCAAAGCCAAGCCGTTGGGAAGAATGAAGGGTCAACCCGAACTATGGTTAAAAATTGGGGCCTAGGGGCATGGCAAGCCCAATATGCTATCTCTTCATCCAGCCACTGAGCGGCCTTACTTGAGGACTAGGCTCAGCCTGAGCGTCACAATGTGTGTTTGTTACCAATGTGGCCTGTGAGCATGGGCGGGGCCTCATGGGCCACACTGGTTTCAACGACACTGAACGTTGGACAACATGCCAACCACAAGGTTTCTTGCCATGGTGAAGGAGTTCTGATTTTTGCATCACCTTCAACCCTGGGCAGTGATTGGAGATAAGGTCTAGGTTCTGAAACCTGAAAACCGAGGTTGGGAAGAGATGACGACCTAAGGCCATGGCGGCTGGATGTGCTCAGTGTGCGGCCAGCTGTCTTGGAGGGTCCAGGGAGTCCAGGCTCAGGCTGTGTCAGAAAGGGCATTAGTGCCCTGGTCAGCCTATGTATTTGGGGTACAGCCATGGTCGGTGCAGTTTGATCCTCATTTGGGGTTACTGGGTAGCCCCAGAGGACAATGTTTTTCTTCTGGAGGGCCGGCAGAGTGCTGCATTGTAGTTCTGGATTGCCAAACTGGAGGGCTTGTGGGCCAGTAGTCTGACGACAAAAGTCTGAGAACACAAGCTAGGCTTAGGTTTCTGGGTGAGGCCATGGCAGGCACAATCTACAGACCTGAATCGAGATCTCGTGCATCTGAAGTCAGGGCGGATTAGACGATCGCTCAGGTTGGAGTTTCTTTCCATGATGGCCCCTTCATGAATGGGGGGTCATCACGAGGCCATGGGTGTTTTCCCACGATGGGAGTTGTGAGAAGCTCCAAACTGCAGAGAGTCTTCTGCAGGACAATTGAGACCTGTTGTTTGGCTCCAGGCCAATGATTCTGAGCAGGGTTCTAAGGATGGATGGCTGGGTAGCCCACCTTGCATTCCAATTGTCTCCTAGCAAC
Source organism: Mustela nivalis (assembly GCF_964662115.1). Taxonomy (NCBI): domain Eukaryota; kingdom Metazoa; phylum Chordata; class Mammalia; order Carnivora; family Mustelidae; genus Mustela; species Mustela nivalis. The sequence continues at coordinate 835,197 of NW_028136552.1, read as the reverse complement.
AAGACAGGTTAGATCTCCTGGATCTGTGGGGAGCAACCGAGGACGCTGAGTTGAAATGGACACCCTTGAGGATGGGTCCTAACGTGCTTTTGTATCTATGGAGACCATGGAATGAAGCGGTGGCACTGGGGCCCGAAAGGGTTCTCCTAAACAAAGGCTTTGACACAGCTCCAACGTGCAAGTTTCCCATGTGTAGATGAGATGTTTTCTGATGGCTGAGTCAAGAAACAGCTATATGCTGCTTTTGAAATCCAGGCCTCTGAGGAGAGATGCCTGGAACCCAAAGCAATGGATCTGATTAGTGCCTAGGGGCCTGTTCTTTCCTTTTGACCTCTGGGGACTTCTGTCTATGGGTCTGAGTGCAGGTAGGTGCTCATTTGGGCTTAGATTTCCCCTGTTTTTCCTGGGAATCCACCACTATTGAGATGGATCAGGGAATTTGGAGGTTTATCCTATGAGAAGGGTTGTGGCCATTGGAATGGGCACACACAATTCCCTTGGCGAGGGCAAGTACAGTCCTCAGGTTTGGCTCCAGGGGCCTGAGCCTGTAGGTTGTGTAGGCCAGGGCTGTTTGAACAGTTGTCTGAAAACACAAACTCGGCTTATGTTTCGGGTCATAGGTATGGCAGGACTGATCTACAGACCATGAGGAGAACTCTTCGGGATTTGAAAGAAGGGCTAGTGTGAGGATCTGCTCAAGTTTTTGTCTCTGGATATCGTGTCACTCATGGTTGTTGAATTTCTGGGTGTCTTCATGGGAAATGGCCGAGTCTTACTCTCTTGTGGTTTGGCCACGTCCAAGAGTTTGCCTTCATTCTGTGGGCTGGAAGAAGTCCGTTTTTTTTTGTTGTTGTTGTTGTTGTTGTTTTCTTTTTTAACCTCAGGTGTCCCACCAAATGATGGATTCCTGAGTAGAGCCCTGTGGAGGGGCGACTGGACAATCAGAAATCTGGTTAAAAATTGGGGCCTAGGGACATGTCAAGCCCATTATGACATCTAATGGTCCAGCCACTGAGAGGACTTACTAGAGGACAGGACTCATGCTGAGGGTCACAATGCGTGTGTATGCCCTCGTCGCACTCAAGAATGGGCGGGGCCTCAGGGTGAATGCTGGTTTCTCCTACAGTGAACGTTGGACAACGTGCCAACCACAAGGGTTCTTGCCATGGGTAAGGAGGAGTTCTGATTTCTGCATCACACTCGCCCCTGGGCAGTGATTAAAGATAAGGTCTCGGTTCTGAAGCCTGAATACTGAGGTAGGGAAGAGATGATGACCTAAGGCCATGGCGGGTTTTATGTGTTCAGTGTGCAGTCAGCTTTCTGGGTGTTGATCAGGAGGTCCGGGCTCAGGTTGTGTTCGACAGTGCATTAGTGCCCAGGTTAGACTATATAATTTGGGTAATGTCGAGTGCTGTGTAGGTTTACCCTCTTAAGGTGCCTGGGCAGCTCATGAGGCAATAATTTTTTTTCTAGAGGGCAGGCAGAGTGCTGCATTGTGGGTCCGGAATTGCCAAACTTGAGGGCTTCGGGGCCAGGAGTGTGAGGACGGAAGTCTGAGAAGACAAGCTAGACTTGGGTTTCAGGGCGAGGGCACGGCAGGTACCCCCTGCAGATCTGAATCAATATCTCATGTATCTGAAGTCAGGGCGAGGATCAGACGGTGGCTCAGGTTGGAGTTTCTGAGCATGACGGCCGCTTCATGAAGGGAGCGGAATCTCGAGGCCATTGAGGTTTTCCCACGTTGGGAGTTGTGGGATGCCCCCTTCAAGGATTCCTTCTCCGGGACAATTGAGACCTGTTGGAGAGCTCCAGGACATCCCATATGGAATGACTCCAGAGCACCGTTCGCGGATGGATGCCTGGGAAGCCCGCCTCGCATTCCAATTATCTCCTAGCAACAAGACAGTTTTGATCTGATGGCTCTGCTGGAGCAACCGGGGTGGCTGAGTTGAAATGGACTTTCCTGAGGATGGGTCCTAATGTGTATTTGTGTCCATGAGGGCCTTGGAATGGGGCGGTGGCACCGGGACCCTGAAGTAATCTCCTAAGCTTTGGACATGGCTCCCATGCACAGGTTTCCTTGTGGAGACGAGATGAGTTCTGATGGGTGCCTCAGGAAAACCCCTATGCTCGTATTGGAATCAGGCTTTTGAGGACACATGCCTGTAACCCAAAGCAATGGATCCTATTATGGCCTAGGGTCCTGTCTGGTTCAATCTTCTTCTCTGGGGACATCCATCTATGGTATGAGTGGAGGGCGATTATCAGCGGGTGTAAGACAGCCCTTGTTTGTTCCGGGCGACCTACACTTTTGGGATGGCCTCTGGGACTTTGGAGGTTTCTCCTAATTTGTACTATTTTGGACCATGGAATGGGCAGAATTCCCATGGATTCGTAGGCACAGTCCTAATGTGTGGCTCCAGTGGCCCAGCCTGGAGGGTGTGTGGCCCAAGACTTTGAGGACAGAAGTCTGAAAACACAAACTCAGCTTAGATTTGGGGACGTAGGTATGGCAGGCCCGATCTACAAACCATGAGAAGAACTCTTCAGGATATGAAGAAAGTGCTAGTCTGAGGCGCTTGCTCAGGCTTTTGTCTCTGGATTTTGTATCAGCGATGGCCGTGGAGTGTCGGGGAGGCCTCATGGGCCATGGGCGAATCTTCCTCTCTGAGGATTTGGCCCGATTCCCAATTGCTTTTCGTCAATCTGTGGGATGGGAGGACTCATTTCAGTTTAGTTACCTCAGGTGTCCCACCAAGAGAGGAATTCCAAAGCCAAGCCGTTGGGAAGAATGAAGGGTCAACCCGAACTATGGTTAAAAATTGGGGCCTAGGGGCATGGCAAGCCCAATATGCTATCTCTTCATCCAGCCACTGAGCGGCCTTACTTGAGGACTAGGCTCAGCCTGAGCGTCACAATGTGTGTTTGTTACCAATGTGGCCTGTGAGCATGGGCGGGGCCTCATGGGCCACACTGGTTTCAACGACACTGAACGTTGGACAACATGCCAACCACAAGGTTTCTTGCCATGGTGAAGGAGTTCTGATTTTTGCATCACCTTCAACCCTGGGCAGTGATTGGAGATAAGGTCTAGGTTCTGAAACCTGAAAACCGAGGTTGGGAAGAGATGACGACCTAAGGCCATGGCGGCTGGATGTGCTCAGTGTGCGGCCAGCTGTCTTGGAGGGTCCAGGGAGTCCAGGCTCAGGCTGTGTCAGAAAGGGCATTAGTGCCCTGGTCAGCCTATGTATTTGGGGTACAGCCATGGTCGGTGCAGTTTGATCCTCATTTGGGGTTACTGGGTAGCCCCAGAGGACAATGTTTTTCTTCTGGAGGGCCGGCAGAGTGCTGCATTGTAGTTCTGGATTGCCAAACTGGAGGGCTTGTGGGCCAGTAGTCTGACGACAAAAGTCTGAGAACACAAGCTAGGCTTAGGTTTCTGGGTGAGGCCATGGCAGGCACAATCTACAGACCTGAATCGAGATCTCGTGCATCTGAAGTCAGGGCGGATTAGACGATCGCTCAGGTTGGAGTTTCTTTCCATGATGGCCCCTTCATGAATGGGGGGTCATCACGAGGCCATGGGTGTTTTCCCACGATGGGAGTTGTGAGAAGCTCCAAACTGCAGAGAGTCTTCTGCAGGACAATTGAGACCTGTTGTTTGGCTCCAGGCCAATGATTCTGAGCAGGGTTCTAAGGATGGATGGCTGGGTAGCCCACCTTGCATTCCAATTGTCTCCTAGCAACAAGACAGGTTAGATCTCCTGGATCTGTGGGGAGCAACCGAGGACGCTGAGTTGAAATGGACACCCTTGAGGATGGGTCCTAACGTGCCTTTGTATCTATGGAGACCATGGAATGAAGCGGTGGCACTGGGGCCCGAAAGGGTTCTCCTAAACAAAGGCTTTGACACAGCTCCAACGTGCAAGTTTCCCATGTGTAGATGAGATGTTTTCTGATGGGTGAGTCAAGAAACAGCTATATGCTGCTTTTGAAATCCAGGCCTCTGAGGAGAGATGCCTGGAACCCAAAGCAATGGATCTGATTAGTGCCTAGGGGCCTGTTCTTTCCTTTTTACCTCTGGGGACATCTGTCTATGGGTCTGAGTGCAGGTAGGTGCTCAGTTGGGCTCAGATTGCCCCTGTTTTTCCTGGGAAGCCACCACTATTGAGATGGATCAGGGAATTTGGAGGTTTATCCTATGAGAAGTGTTGTGGCCATTGGAATGGGCACACACAATTCCCTTGGAGAGGGCAAGTATAGTCCTCAGGTTTGGCTCCAGGGGCCTGAGCCTGTAGGTTGTGTAGGCCAGGGCTGTTTGGACAGTTGTCTGAAAACACAAACTCGGCTTATATTTCGGGTCATAGGAATGGCAGGACTGATCTACAGACCATGAGGAGAACTCTTCGGGATTTGAAGGAAGGGCGAGTGTGAGTCTCTGCTCAAGTGTTTGTCTCTGGATATCGTGTCACTCATGGTCGTGGAATTTCTGGGTGTCTTCATGGGAAATGGACGAGTCTTACTCTCTGGTGGTTTGGCCCCGTCCAAAGAGTTTGGGGTCATTTTGTGGGATGGAAGAAGTCCGATTTTTTGTTGTTGTTGTTGTTGTTGTTGTTTTCTTTTTTAACCTCAGGTGTCCCACCAATGATGGATTCCAGAGTAGAGCCCTGGGAGGGTAGCGCCTGGACAATCAGAAATCTGGTTAAAAATGGGGGCCTAGGGACATGTCAAGCCCCTTAGGACATCTAATGGTTCAGCCACTGAGAGGACTTACTAGAGGACAGGACTCATGCTGAGGGTCACAATGCGTGTGTATGCCCTCATCGCACTCAAGAATGGGCGGGGCCTCAGGGTGAATGCTGATTTCTCCTACACTGAACGTGCCAACCACAAGGATTCTTGGCATGGGTAAGGAGGAGTTCTGATTTCTGCATCACACTCACCCCTGGGCAGTGATTGGAGATAAGGTCTCGGTTCTGAAGCCTGAAAACTGAGGTAGGGAAGAGATGATGACCTAAGGCCATGGCGGGTTTTACGTGTTCAGTGTGCGGTCAGCTTTCTGGGTGTTGGTCAGGAGGTCCGGGCTCAGGTTGTGTTCGACAGTGCATTAGTGCCCAGGTTAGACTATATAATTTGGGTAAAGTCGAGTGCTGTGTAGGTTTACCCTCATTTAAGGTGCCTGGGCAGCTCATGAGGCAATAATTTTTTTTCTAGAGGGCAGGCAGGGTGCTGCATTGTGGGTCCGGAATTGCCAAACTTGAGGGCTTCGGGGCCAGGAGTGTGAGGACGGAAGTCTGAGAAGACAAGCTAGACTTGGGTTTCAGGGCGAGGGCACGGCAGGTACCCCCTGAAGATCTGAACCAATATCTCATGTATCTGAAGTCAGGGCGAGGATCAGACGTTGGCTCAGGTTGGAGTTTCTGAGCATGACGGCCGCTTCATGAAGGGAGCGGAATCTCGAGGCCATTGAGGTTTTCCCACGTTGGGAGTTGTGGGATGCCCCCTTCATGGATTCCTTCTGCGGGACAATTGAGACCTGTTGGACAGCTCCAGGACATCCCATATGGAATGACTCCAGAGCACCGTTCGCGGATGGATGCCTGGGAAGCCCGCCTCTCATTCCAATTATCTCCTAGCAACAAGACAGTTTTGATCTGATGGCTCTGCCGGAGCAACCGGGGTGGCTGAGTTGAAATGGACTTTCCTGAGGATGGGTCCTAATGTGTTTTTGTGTCCATGAGGGCCTTGGAATGGGGTGGTGGCACCGGGACCCTGAAGTACTCTCCTAAGCTTTGGACATGGTTCCCATGCACAGGTTTACTTGTGGAGACGAGAAGAGATCTGATGGGTGCCTCAGGAAAACCCCTATGCTCTTATTGGAATCAGGCTTTTGAGGACACATGCCTGTAACCCAAAGCAATGGATCCTATTATGGCCTAGGGTCCTGTCTGGTTCAATCTTCTTCTCTGGGGACATCCATCTATGGTATGAGTGGAGGGCGATTATCAGCTGGTGTCAGACAGCCCTTGTTTGTTCCGGGCGACCTACACTATTGGGATGGCCTCAGGGACTTTGGAGGTTTCTCCTAATTTGTACTATTTTGGACCATGGAATGGGCAGAATTCCCATGGATTGGTAGGCACAGTCCTAATGTGTGGCTCCAGTGGCCCAGCCTGGAGGGTGTGGGGCCCAAGACTTTGAGGACAGAAGTCTGAAAACACAAACTCAGCTTAGATTTGGGGACGTAGGTATGGCAGGCCCGATCTACAAACCATGAGAAGAACTCTTCAGGATATGAAGAAAGTGCGAGTCTGAGGCGCTTGCTCAGGCTTTTGTCTCTGGATATTGTATCAGCGATGGCCGTGGAATGTCGGGGAGGCCAAATGGGCCATGGACGAATCTTCCTCTCTGAGGATTTGGCCCGATTCCCAATTGCTTTTCGTCAATCTGTGGGATGGGAGGACTCATTTCAGTTTTGTTACCTCAGGTGTCCCACCAAAAGAGGAATTCCAAAGCCAAGTCGTGGGGAAGACTAAAGGGTCAACCCGAACTATGGTTAAAAATTGGGGCCTAGGGGCATGGCAAGCCCAATATGCTATCTCTTCATCCAGCCACTGAGCGGCCTTACTTGAGGACTAGGCTCAGCCTGAGCGTCACAATGTGTGTTTGTTACCAATGTGGCCTCTGAGCATGGGCGGGGCCTCATGGGCCACACTGGTTTCAACGACACTGAACGTTGGACAACATGCCAACCACAAGGTTTCTTGCCATGGTGAAGGAGTTCTGATTTTTGCATCACCTTCAACCCTGGGCAGTGATTGGGGATAAGGTCTAGGTTCTGAAACCTGAAAACCGAGGTTGGGAAGAGATGACGACCTTAGGCCATGGCGGCTGGATGTGCTCAGTGTGCGGCCAGCTGTCTTGGAGGGTCCAGGGAGTCCAGGCTCAGGCTGTGTCAGAAAGGGCATTAGTGCCCTGGTCAGCCTATGTATTTGGGGTACAGCCATGGTCGGTGCAGTTTGATCCTCATTTGGGGTTACTGGGTAGCCCCAGAGGACAATGTTTTTCTTCTGGAGGGCCGGCAGAGTGCTGCATTGTAGTTCTGGATTGCCAAACTGGAGGGCTTGTGGGCCAGTAGTCTGACGACAAAAGTCTGAGAACACAAGCTAGGCTTAGGTTTCTGGGTGAGGCCATGGCAGGCACAATCTACAGACCTGAATCGAGATCTCGTGCATCTGAAGTCAGGGCGGATTAGACGATCGCTCAGGTTGGAGTTTCTTTCCATGATGGCCCCTTCATGAATGGGGGGTCATCACGAGGCCATGGGTGTTTTCCCACGATGGGAGTTGTGAGAAGCTCCAAACTGCAGAGAGTCTTCTGCAGGACAATTGAGACCTGTTGTTTGGCTCCAGGCCAATGATTCTGAGCAGGGTTCTAAGGATGGATGGCTGGGTAGCCCACCTTGCATTCCAATTGTCTCCTAGCAACAAGACAGGTTAGATCTCCTGGATCTGTGGGGAGCAACCGAGGACGCTGAGTTGAAATGGACACCCCTGAGGATGGGTCCTAACGTGCTTTTGTGTCTATGGAGACCATGGAATGAAGCGGTGGCACTGGGGCCCGAAAGGGTTCTCCTAAACAAAGGCTTTGACACAGCTCCAACGTGCAAGTTTCCCATGTGTAGATGAGATGTTTTCTGATGGGTGAGTCAAGAAACAGCTATATGCTGCTTTTGAAATCCAGGCCTCTGAGGAGAGATGCCTGGAACCCAAAGCAATGGATCTGATTAGTGCCTAGGGGCCTGTTCTTTCCTTTTTACCTCTGGGGACATCTGTCTATGGGTCTGAGTGCAGGTAGGTGCTCAGTTGGGCTCAGATTGCCCCTGTTTTTCCTGGGAAGCCACCACTATTGAGATGGATCAGGGAATTTGGAGGTTTATCCTATGAGAAGTGTTGTGGCCATTGGAATGGGCACACACAATTCCCTTGGAGAGGGCAAGTATAGTCCTCAGGTTTGGCTCCAGGGGCCTGAGCCTGTAGGTTGTGTAGGCCAGGGCTGTTTGGACAGTTGTCTGAAAACACAAACTCGGCTTATATTTCGGGTCATAGGAATGGCAGGACTGATCTACAGACCATGAGGAGAACTCTTCGGGATTTGAAGGAAGGGCGAGTGTGAGTCTCTGCTCAAGTGTTTGTCTCTGGATATCGTGTCACTCATGGTCGTGGAATTTCTGGGTGTCTTCATGGGAAATGGACGAGTCTTACTCTCTGGTGGTTTGGCCCCGTCCAAAGAGTTTGGGGTCATTTTGTGGGATGGAAGAAGTCCGATTTTTTGTTGTTGTTGTTGTTGTTGTTGTTTTCTTTTTTAACCTCAGGTGTCCCACCAATGATGGATTCCAGAGTAGAGCCCTGGGAGGGTAGCGCCTGGACAATCAGAAATCTGGTTAAAAATGGGGGCCTAGGGACATGTCAAGCCCCTTAGGACATCTAATGGTTCAGCCACTGAGAGGACTTACTAGAGGACAGGACTCATGCTGAGGGTCACAATGCGTGTGTATGCCCTCATCGCACTCAAGAATGGGCGGGGCCTCAGGGTGAATGCTGATTTCTCCTACACTGAACGTGCCAACCACAAGGATTCTTGGCATGGGTAAGGAGGAGTTCTGATTTCTGCATCACACTCACCCCTGGGCAGTGATTGGAGATAAGGTCTCGGTTCTGAAGCCTGAAAACTGAGGTAGGGAAGAGATGATGACCTAAGGCCATGGCGGGTTTTACGTGTTCAGTGTGCGGTCAGCTTTCTGGGTGTTGGTCAGGAGGTCCGGGCTCAGGTTGTGTTCGACAGTGCATTAGTGCCCAGGTTAGACTATATAATTTGGGTAAAGTCGAGTGCTGTGTAGGTTTACCCTCATTTAAGGTGCCTGGGCAGCTCATGAGGCAATAATTTTTTTTCTAGAGGGCAGGCAGGGTGCTGCATTGTGGGTCCGGAATTGCCAAACTTGAGGGCTTCGGGGCCAGGAGTGTGAGGACGGAAGTCTGAGAAGACAAGCTAGACTTGGGTTTCAGGGCGAGGGCACGGCAGGTACCCCCTGAAGATCTGAACCAATATCTCATGTATCTGAAGTCAGGGCGAGGATCAGACGTTGGCTCAGGTTGGAGTTTCTGAGCATGACGGCCGCTTCATGAAGGGAGCGGAATCTCGAGGCCATTGAGGTTTTCCCACGTTGGGAGTTGTGGGATGCCCCCTTCATGGATTCCTTCTGCGGGACAATTGAGACCTGTTGGACAGCTCCAGGACATCCCATATGGAATGACTCCAGAGCACCGTTCGCGGATGGATGCCTGGGAAGCCCGCCTCTCATTCCAATTATCTCCTAGCAACAAGACAGTTTTGATCTGATGGCTCTGCCGGAGCAACCGGGGTGGCTGAGTTGAAATGGACTTTCCTGAGGATGGGTCCTAATGTGTTTTTGTGTCCATGAGGGCCTTGGAATGGGGTGGTGGCACCGGGACCCTGAAGTACTCTCCTAAGCATTGGACATGGTTCCCATGCACAGGTTTACTTGTGGAGACGAGATGAGTTCTGATGGGTGCCTCAGGAAAACCCCTATGCTCTTATTGGAATCAGGCTTTTGAGGACACATGCCTGTAACCCAAAGCAATGGATCCTATTATGGCCTAGGGTCCTGTCTGGTTCAATCTTCTTCTCTGGGGACATCCATCTATGGTATGAGTGGAGGGCGATTATCAGCTGGTGTCAGACAGCCCTTGTTTGTTCCGGGCGACCTACACTATTGGGATGGCCTCAGGGACTTTGGAGGTTTCTCCTAATTTGTACTATTTTGGACCATGGAATGGGCAGAATTCCCATGGATTGGTAGGCACAGTCCTAATGTGTGGCTCCAGTGGCCCAGCCTGGAGGGTGTGGGGCCCAAGACTTTGAGGACAGAAGTCTGAAAACACAAACTCAGCTTAGATTTGGGGACGTAGGTATGGCAGGCCCGATCTACAAACCATGAGAAGAACTCTTCAGGATATGAAGAAAGTGCGAGTATGAGGCGCTTGCTCAGGCTTTTGTCTCTGGATATTGTATCAGCGATGGCCGTGGAATGTCGGGGAGGCCAAATGGGCCATGGACGAATCTTCCTCTCTGAGGATTTGGCCCGATTCCCAATTGCTTTTCGTCAATCTGTGGGATGGGAGGACTCATTTCAGTTTTGTTACCTCAGGTGTCCCACCAAAAGAGGAATTCCAAAGCCAAGTCGTGGGGAAGACTAAAGGGTCAACCCGAACTATGGTTAAAAATTGGGGCCTAGGGGCATGGCAAGCCCAATATGCTATCTCTTCATCCAGCCACTGAGCGGCCTTACTTGAGGACTAGGCTCAGCCTGAGCGTCACAATGTGTGTTTGTTACCAATGTGGCCTCTGAGCATGGGCGGGGCCTCATGGGCCACACTGGTTTCAACGACACTGAACGTTGGACAACATGCCAACCACAAGGTTTCTTGCCATGGTGAAGGAGTTCTGATTTTTGCATCACCTTCAACCCTGGGCAGTGATTGGGGATAAGGTCTAGGTTCTGAAACCTGAAAACCGAGGTTGGGAAGAGATGACGACCTAAGGCCATGGCGGCTGGATGTGCTCAGTGTGCGGCCAGCTGTCTTGGAGGGTCCAGGGAGTCCAGGCTCAGGCTGTGTCAGAAAGGGCATTAGTGCCCTGGTCAGCCTATGTATTTGGGGTACAGCCATGGTCGGTGCAGTTTGATCCTCATTTGGGGTTACTGGGTAGCCCCAGAGGACAATGTTTTTCTTCTGGAGGGCCGGCAGAGTGCTGCATTGTAGTTCTGGATTGCCAAACTGGAGGGCTTGTGGGCCAGTAGTCTGACGACAAAAGTCTGAGAACACAAGCTAGGCTTAGGTTTCTGGGTGAGGCCATGGCAGGCACAATCTACAGACCTGAATCGAGATCTCGTGCATCTGAAGTCAGGGCGGATTAGACGATCGCTCAGGTTGGAGTTTCTTTCCATGATGGCCCCTTCATGAATGGGGGGTCATCACGAGGCCATGGGTGTTTTCCCACGATGGGAGTTGTGAGAAGCTCCAAACTGCAGAGAGTCTTCTGCAGGACAATTGAGACCTGTTGTTTGGCTCCAGGCCAATGATTCTGAGCAGGGTTCTAAGGATGGATGGCTGGGTAGCCCACCTTGCATTCCAATTGTCTCCTAGCAACAAGACAGGTTAGATCTCCTGGATCTGTGGGGAGCAACCGAGGACGCTGAGTTGAAATGGACACCCCTGAGGATGGGTCCTAACGTGCTTTTGTGTCTATGGAGACCATGGAATGAAGCGGTGGCACTGGGGCCCGAAAGGGTTCTCCTAAACAAAGGCTTTGACACAGCTCCAACGTGCAAGTTTCCCATGTGTAGATGAGATGTTTTCTGATGGGTGAGTCAAGAAACAGCTATATGCTGCTTTTGAAATCCAGGCCTCTGAGGAGAGATGCCTGGAAACCAAAGCAATGGATCTGATTAGTGCCTAGGGGCCTGTTCTTTCCTTTTTACCTCTGGGGACATCTGTCTATGGGTCTGAGTGCAGGTAGGTGCTCAGTTGGGCTCAGATTGCCCCTGTTTTTCCTGGGAAGCCACCACTATTGAGATGGATCAGGGAATTTGGAGGTTTATCCTATGAGAAGTGTTGTGGCCATTGGAATGGGCACACACAATTCCCTTGGAGAGGGCAAGTATAGTCCTCAGGTTTGGCTCCAGGGGCCTGAGCCTGTAGGTTGTGTAGGCCAGGGCTGTTTGGACAGTTGTCTGAAAACACAAACTCGGCTTATATTTCGGGTCATAGGAATGGCAGGACTGATCTACAGACCATGAGGAGAACTCTTCGGGATTTGAAGGAAGGGCGAGTGTGAGTCTCTGCTCAAGTGTTTGTCTCTGGATATCGTGTCACTCATGGTCGTGGAATTTCTGGGTGTCTTCATGGGAAATGGACGAGTCTTACTCTCTGGTGGTTTGGCCCCGTCCAAAGAGTTTGGGGTCATTTTGTGGGATGGAAGAAGTCCGATTTTTTGTTGTTGTTGTTGTTGTTGTTGTTTTCTTTTTTAACCTCAGGTGTCCCACCAATGATGGATTCCAGAGTAGAGCCCTGGGAGGGTAGCGCCTGGACAATCAGAAATCTGGTTAAAAATGGGGGCCTAGGGACATGTCAAGCCCCTTAGGACATCTAATGGTTCAGCCACTGAGAGGACTTACTAGAGGACAGGACTCATGCTGAGGGTCACAATGCGTGTGTATGCCCTCATCGCACTCAAGAATGGGCGGGGCCTCAGGGTGAATGCTGATTTCTCCTACACTGAACGTGCCAACCACAAGGATTCTTGGCATGGGTAAGGAGGAGTTCTGATTTCTGCATCACACTCACCCCTGGGCAGTGATTGGAGATAAGGTCTCGGTTCTGAAGCCTGAAAACTGAGGTAGGGAAGAGATGATGACCTAAGGCCATGGCGGGTTTTACGTGTTCAGTGTGCGGTCAGCTTTCTGGGTGTTGGTCAGGAGGTCCGGGTTCAGGTTGTGTTCGACAGTGCATTAGTGCCCAGGTTAGACTATATAATTTGGGTAAAGTCGAGTGCTGTGTAGGTTTACCCTCATTTAAGGTGCCTGGGCAGCTCATGAGGCAATAATTTTTTTTCTAGAGGGCAGGCAGGGTGCTGCATTGTGGGTCCGGTATTGCCAAACTTGAGGGCTTCGGGGCCAGGAGTGTGAGGACGGAAGTCTGAGAAGACAAGCTAGACTTGGGTTTCAGGGCGAGGGCACGGCAGGTACCCCCTGAAGATCTGAACCAATATCTCATGTATCTGAAGTCAGGGCGAGGATCAGACGTTGGCTCAGGTTGGAGTTTCTGAGCATGACGGCCGCTTCATGAAGGGAGCGGAATCTCGAGGCCATTGAGGTTTTCCCACGTTGGGAGTTGTGGGATGCCCCCTTCATGGATTCCTTCTGCGGGACAATTGAGACCTGTTGGACAGCTCCAGGACATCCCATATGGAATGACTCCAGAGCACCGTTCGCGGATGGATGCCTGGGAAGCCCGCCTCTCATTCCAATTATCTCCTAGCAACAAGACAGTTTTGATCTGATGGCTCTGCCGGAGCAACCGGGGTGGCTGAGTTGAAATGGACTTTCCTGAGGATGGGTCCTAATGTGTTTTTGTGTCCATGAGGGCCTTGGAATGGGGTGGTGGCACCGGGACCCTGAAGTACTCTCCTAAGCATTGGACATGGTTCCCATGCACAGGTTTACTTGTGGAGACGAGATGAGTTCTGATGGGTGCCTCAGGAAAACCCCTATGCTCTTATTGGAATCAGGCTTTTGAGGACACATGCCTGTAACCCAAAGCAATGGATCCTATTATGGCCTAGGGTCCTGTCTGGTTCAATCTTCTTCTCTGGGGACATCCATCTATGGTATGAGTGGAGGGCGATTATCAGCTGGTGTCAGACAGCCCTTGTTTGTTCCGGGCGACCTACACTATTGGGATGGCCTCAGGGACTTTGGAGGTTTCTCCTAATTTGTACTATTTTGGACCATGGAATGGGCAGAATTCCCATGGATTGGTAGGCACAGTCCTAATGTGTGGCTCCAGTGGCCCAGCCTGGAGGGTGTGGGGCCCAAGACTTTGAGGACAGAAGTCTGAAAACACAAACTCAGCTTAGATTTGGGGACGTAGGTATGGCAGGCCCGATCTACAAACCATGAGAAGAACTCTTCAGGATATGAAGAAAGTGCGAGTCTGAGGCGCTTGCTCAGGCTTTTGTCTCTGGATATTGTATCAGCGATGGCCGTGGAATGTCGGGGAGGCCAAATGGGCCATGGACGAATCTTCCTCTCTGAGGATTTGGCCCGATTCCCAATTGCTTTTCGTCAATCTGTGGGATGGGAGGACTCATTTCAGTTTTGTTACCTCAGGTGTCCCACCAAAAGAGGAATTCCAAAGCCAAGTCGTGGGGAAGACTAAAGGGTCAACCCGAACTATGGTTAAAAATTGGGGCCTAGGGGCATGGCAAGCCCAATATGCTATCTCTTCATCCAGCCACTGAGCGGCCTTACTTGAGGACTAGGCTCAGCCTGAGCGTCACAATGTGTGTTTGTTACCAATGTGGCCTCTGAGCATGGGCGGGGCCTCATGGGCCACACTGGTTTCAACGACACTGAACGTTGGACAACATGCCAACCACAAGGTTTCTTGCCATGGTGAAGGAGTTCTGATTTTTGCATCACCTTCAACCCTGGGCAGTGATTGGGGATAAGGTCTAGGTTCTGAAACCTGAAAACCGAGGTTGGGAAGAGATGACGACCTAAGGCCATGGCGGCTGGATGTGCTCAGTGTGCGGCCAGCTGTCTTGGAGGGTCCAGGGAGTCCAGGCTCAGGCTGTGTCAGAAAGGGCATTAGTGCCCTGGTCAGCCTATGTATTTGGGGTACAGCCATGGTCGGTGCAGTTTGATCCTCATTTGGGGTTACTGGGTAGCCCCAGAGGACAATGTTTTTCTTCTGGAGGGCCGGCAGAGTGCTGCATTGTAGTTCTGGATTGCCAAACTGGAGGGCTTGTGGGCCAGTAGTCTGACGACAAAAGTCTGAGAACACAAGCTAGGCTTAGGTTTCTGGGTGAGGCCATGGCAGGCACAATCTACAGACCTGAATCGAGATCTCGTGCATCTGAAGTCAGGGCGGATTAGACGATCGCTCAGGTTGGAGTTTCTTTCCATGATGGCCCCTTCATGAATGGGGGGTCATCACGAGGCCATGGGTGTTTTCCCACGATGGGAGTTGTGAGAAGCTCCAAACTGCAGAGAGTCTTCTGCAGGACAATTGAGACCTGTTGTTTGGCTCCAGGCCAATGATTCTGAGCAGGGTTCTAAGGATGGATGGCTGGGTAGCCCACCTTGCATTCCAATTGTCTCCTAGCAACAAGACAGGTTAGATCTCCTGGATCTGTGGGGAGCAACCGAGGACGCTGAGTTGAAATGGACACCCCTGAGGATGGGTCCTAACGTGCTTTTGTGTCTATGGAGACCATGGAATGAAGCGGTGGCACTGGGGCCCGAAAGGGTTCTCCTAAACAAAGGCTTTGACACAGCTCCAACGTGCAAGTTTCCCATGTGTAGATGAGATGTTTTCTGATGGGTGAGTCAAGAAACAGCTATATGCTGCTTTTGAAATCCAGGCCTCTGAGGAGAGATGCCTGGAAACCAAAGCAATGGATCTGATTAGTGCCTAGGGGCCTGTTCTTTCCTTTTTACCTCTGGGGACATCTGTCTATGGGTCTGAGTGCAGGTAGGTGCTCAGTTGGGCTCAGATTGCCCCTGTTTTTCCTGGGAAGCCACCACTATTGAGATGGATCAGGGAATTTGGAGGTTTATCCTATGAGAAGTGTTGTGGCCATTGGAATGGGCACACACAATTCCCTTGGAGAGGGCAAGTATAGTCCTCAGGTTTGGCTCCAGGGGCCTGAGCCTGTAGGTTGTGTAGGCCAGGGCTGTTTGGACAGTTGTCTGAAAACACAAACTCGGCTTATATTTCGGGTCATAGGAATGGCAGGACTGATCTACAGACCATGAGGAGAACTCTTCGGGATTTGAAGGAAGGGCGAGTGTGAGTCTCTGCTCAAGTGTTTGTCTCTGGATATCGTGTCACTCATGGTCGTGGAATTTCTGGGTGTCTTCATGGGAAATGGACGAGTCTTACTCTCTGGTGGTTTGGCCCCGTCCAAAGAGTTTGGGGTCATTTTGTGGGATGGAAGAAGTCCGATTTTTTGTTGTTGTTGTTGTTGTTGTTGTTTTCTTTTTTAACCTCAGGTGTCCCACCAATGATGGATTCCAGAGTAGAGCCCTGGGAGGGTAGCGCCTGGACAATCAGAAATCTGGTTAAAAATGGGGGCCTAGGGACATGTCAAGCCCCTTAGGACATCTAATGGTTCAGCCACTGAGAGGACTTACTAGAGGACAGGACTCATGCTGAGGGTCACAATGCGTGTGTATGCCCTCATCGCACTCAAGAATGGGCGGGGCCTCAGGGTGAATGCTGATTTCTCCTACACTGAACGTGCCAACCACAAGGATTCTTGGCATGGGTAAGGAGGAGTTCTGATTTCTGCATCACACTCACCCCTGGGCAGTGATTGGAGATAAGGTCTCGGTTCTGAAGCCTGAAAACTGAGGTAGGGAAGAGATGATGACCTAAGGCCATGGCGGGTTTTACGTGTTCAGTGTGCGGTCAGCTTTCTGGGTGTTGGTCAGGAGGTCCGGGCTCAGGTTGTGTTCGACAGTGCATTAGTGCCCAGGTTAGACTATATAATTTGGGTAAAGTCGAGTGCTGTGTAGGTTTACCCTCATTTAAGGTGCCTGGGCAGCTCATGAGGCAATAATTTTTTTTCTAGAGGGCAGGCAGAGTGCTGCATTGTGGGTCCGGAATTGCCAAACTTGAGGGCTTCGGGGCCAGGAGTGTGAGGACGGAAGTCTGAGAAGACAAGCTAGACTTGGGTTTCAGGGCGAGGGCACGGCAGGTACCCCCTGAAGATCTGAACCAATATCTCATGTATCTGAAGTCAGGGCGAGGATCAGACGTTGGCTCAGGTTGGAGTTTCTGAGCATGACGGCCGCTTCATGAAGGGAGCGGAATCTCGAGGCCATTGAGGTTTTCCCACGTTGGGAGTTGTGGGATGCCCCCTTCATGGATTCCTTCTGCGGGACAATTGAGACCTGTTGGAGAGCTCCAGGACATCCCATATGGAATGACTCCAGAGCACCGTTCGCGGATGGATGCCTGGGAAGCCCGCCTCGCATTCCAATTATCTCCTAGCAACAAGACAGTTTTGATCTGATGGCTCTGCCGGAGCAACCGGGGTGGCTGAGTTGAAATGGACTTTCCTGAGGATGGGTACTAATGTGTTTTTGTGTCCATGAGGGCCTTGGAATGGGGTGGTGGCACCGGGACCCTGAAGTACTCTCCTAAGCTTTGGACATGGTTCCCATGCACAGGTTTACTTGTGGAGACGAGATGAGTTCTGATGGGTGCCTCAGGAAAACCCCTATGCTCTTATTGGAATCAGGCTTTTGAGGACACATGCCTGTAACCCAAAGCAATGGATCCTATTATGGCCTAGGGTCCTGTCTGGTTCAATCTTCTTCTCTGGGGACATCCATCTATGGTATGAGTGGAGGGCGATTATCAGCTGGTGTCAGACAGCCCTTGTTTGTTCCGGGCGACCTACACTATTGGGATGGCCTCAGGGACTTTGGAGGTTTCTCCTAATTTGTACTATTTTGGACCATGGAATGGGCAGAATTCCCATGAATTGGTAGGCACAGTCCTAATGTGTGGCTCCAGTGGCCCAGCCTGGAGGGTGTGGGGCCCAAGACTTTGAGGACAGAAGTCTGAAAACACAAACTCAGCTTAGATTTGGGGACGTAGGTATGGCAGGCCCGATCTACAAACCATGAGAAGAACTCTTCAGGATATGAAGAAAGTGCGAGTCTGAGGCGCTTGCTCAGGCTTTTGTCTCTGGATATTGTATCAGCGATGGCCGTGGAATGTCGGGGAGGCCAAATGGGCCATGGACGAATCTTCCTCTCTGAGGATTTGGCCCGATTCCCAATTGCTTTTCGTCAATCTGTGGGATGGGAGGACTCATTTCAGTTTTGTTACCTCAGGTGTCCCACCAAAAGAGGAATTCCAAAGCCAAGCCGTGGGGAAGACTAAAGGGTCAACCCGAACTATGGTTAAAAATTGGGGCCTAGGGGCATGGCAAGCCCAATATGCTATCTCTTCATCCAGCCACTGAGCGGCCTTACTTGAGGACTAGGCTCAGCCTGAGCGTCACAATGTGTGTTTGTTACCAATGTGGCCTCTGAGCATGGGCGGGGCCTCATGGGCCACACTGGTTTCAACGACACTGAACGTTGGACAACATGCCAACCACAAGGTTTCTTGCCATGGTGAAGGAGTTCTGATTTTTGCATCACCTTCAACCCTGGGCAGTGATTGGAGATAAGGTCTAGGTTCTGAAACCTGAAAACCGAGGTTGGGAAGAGATGACGACCTAAGGCCATGGCGGCTGGATGTGCTCAGTGTGCGGCCAGCTGTCTTGGAGGGTCCAGGGAGTCCAGGCTCAGGCTGTGTCAGAAAGGGCATTAGTGCCCTGGTCAGCCTATGTATTTGGGGTACAGCCATGGTCGGTGCAGTTTGATCCTCATTTGGGGTTACTGGGTAGCCCCAGAGGACAATGTTTTTCTTCTGGAGGGCCGGCAGAGTGCTGCATTGTAGTTCTGGATTGCCAAACTGGAGGGCTTGTGGGCCAGTAGTCTGACGACAAAAGTCTGAGAACACAAGCTAGGCTTAGGTTTCTGGGTGAGGCCATGGCAGGCACAATCTACAGACCTGAATCGAGATCTCGTGCATCTGAAGTCAGGGCGGATTAGACGATCGCTCAGGTTGGAGTTTCTTTCCATGATGGCCCCTTCATGAATGGGGGGTCATCACGAGGCCATGGGTGTTTTCCCACGATGGGAGTTGTGAGAAGCTCCAAACTGCAGAGAGTCTTCTGCAGGACAATTGAGACCTGTTGTTTGGCTCCAGGCCAATGATTCTGAGCAGGGTTCTAAGGATGGATGGCTGGGTAGCCCACCTTGCATTCCAATTGTCTCCAAGCAACAAGACAGGTTAGATCTCCTGGATCTGTGGGGAGCAACCGAGGACGCTGAGTTGAAATGGACACCCCTGAGGATGGGTCCTAACGTGCTTTTGTGTCTATGGAGACCATGGAATGAAGCGGTGGCACTGGGGCCCGAAAGGGTTCTCCTAAACAAAGGCTTTGACACAGCTCCAACGTGCAAGTTTCCCATGTGTAGATGAGATGTTTTCTGATGGGTGAGTCAAGAAACAGCTATATGCTGCTTTTGAAATCCAGGCCTCTGAGGAGAGATGCCTGGAAAACAAAGCAATGGATCTGATTAGTGCCTAGGGGCCTGTTCTTTCCTTTTTACCTCTGGGGACATCTGTCTATGGGTCTGAGTGCAGGTAGGTGCTCAGTTGGGCTCAGATTGCCCCTGTTTTTCCTGGGAA
This sequence comes from Mustela nivalis, assembly GCF_964662115.1. Classification (NCBI taxonomy): domain Eukaryota; kingdom Metazoa; phylum Chordata; class Mammalia; order Carnivora; family Mustelidae; genus Mustela; species Mustela nivalis. Next base: position 816,076 of record NW_028136552.1, on the reverse strand, counting down.
GCCACCACTATTGAGATGGATCAGGGAATTTGGAGGTTTATCCTATGAGAAGTGTTGTGGCCATTGGAATGGGCACACACAATTCCCTTGGAGAGGGCAAGTATAGTCCTCAGGTTTGGCTCCAGGGGCCTGAGCCTGTAGGTTGTGTAGGCCAGGGCTGTTTGGACAGTTGTCTGAAAACACAAACTCGGCTTATATTTCGGGTCATAGGAATGGCAGGACTGATCTACAGACCATGAGGAGAACTCTTCGGGATTTGAAGGAAGGGCGAGTGTGAGTCTCTGCTCAAGTGTTTGTCTCTGGATATCGTGTCACTCATGGTCGTGGAATTTCTGGGTGTCTTCATGGGAAATGGACGAGTCTTACTCTCTGGTGGTTTGGCCCCGTCCAAAGAGTTTGGGGTCATTTTGTGGGATGGAAGAAGTCCGACTTTTTTTTGTTGTTGTTGTTGTTGTTGTTTTCTTTTTTAACCTCAGGTGTCCCACCAATGATGGATTCCAGAGTAGAGCCCTGGGAGGGTAGCGCCTGGACAATCAGAAATCTGGTTAAAAATGGGGGCCTAGGGACATGTCAAGCCCCTTAGGACATCTAATGGTTCAGCCACTGAGAGGACTTACTAGAGGACAGGACTCATGCTGAGGGTCACAATGCGTGTGTATGCCCTCATCGCACTCAAGAATGGGCGGGGCCTCAGGGTGAATGCTGATTTCTCCTACACTGAACGTGCCAACCACAAGGATTCTTGGCATGGGTAAGGAGGAGTTCTGATTTCTGCATCACACTCACCCCTGGGCAGTGATTGGTGATAAGGTCTCGGTTCTGAAGCCTGAAAACTGAGGTAGGGAAGAGATGATGACCTAAGGCCATGGCGGGTTTTACGTGTTCAGTGTGCGGTCAGCTTTCTGGGTGTTGGTCAGGAGGTCCGGGCTCAGGTTGTGTTCGACAGTGCATTAGTGCCCAGGTTAGAGTATATAATTTGGGTAAAGTCGAGTGCTGTGTAGGTTTACCCTCATTTAAGGTGCCTGGGCAGCTCATGAGGCAATAATTTTTTTTCTAGAGGGCAGGCAGGGTGCTGCATTGTGGGTCCGGAATTGCCAAACTTGAGGGCTTCGGGGCCAGGAGTGTGAGGACGGAAGTCTGAGAAGACAAGCTAGACTTGGGTTTCAGGGCGAGGGCACGGCAGGTACCCCCTGAAGATCTGAACCAATATCTCATGTATCTGAAGTCAGGGCGAGGATCAGACGTTGGCTCAGGTTGGAGTTTCTGAGCATGACGGCCGCTTCATGAAGGGAGCGGAATCTCGAGGCCATTGAGGTTTTCCCACGTTGGGAGTTGTGGGATGCCCCCTTCATGGATTCCTTCTGCGGGACAATTGAGACCTGTTGGAGAGCTCCAGGACATCCCATATGGAATGACTCCAGAGCACCGTTCGCGGATGGATGCCTGGGAAGCCCGCCTCGCATTCCAATTGTCTCCTAGCAACAAGACAGTTTTGATCTGATGGCTCTGCCGGAGCAACCGGGGTGGCTGAGTTGAAATGGACTTTCCTGAGGATGGGTCCTAATGTGTTTTTGTGTCCATGAGGGCCTTGGAATGGGGCGGTGGCACCGGGACCCTGAAGTACTCTCCTAAGCTTTGGACATGGCTCCCATGCACAGGTTTCCTTGTGGAGACGAGATGAGTTCTGATGGGTGCCTCAGGAAAACCCCTATGCTCTTATTGGAATCAGGCTTTTGAGGACACATGCCTGTAACCCAAAGCAATGGATCCTATTATGGCCTAGGGTCCTGTCTGGTTCAATCTTCTTCTCTGGGGACATCCATCTATGGTATGAGTGGAGGGCGATTATCAGCTGGTGTCAGACAGCCCTTGTTTGTTCCGGGCGACCTACACTATTGGGATGGCCTCAGGGGCTTTGGAGGTTTCTCCTAATTTGTACTATTTTGGACCATGGAATGGGCAGAATTCCCATGGATTGGTAGGCACAGTCCTAATGTGTGGCTCCAGTGGCCCAGCCTGGAGGGTGTGGGGCCCAAGACTTTGAGGACAGAAGTCTGAAAACACAAACTCAGCTTAGATTTGGGGACGTAGGTATGGCAGGCCCGATCTACAAACCATGAGAAGAACTCTTCAGGATATGAAGAAAGTGCGAGTCTGAGGCGCTTGCTCAGGCTTTTGTCTCTGGATTTTGTATCAGCGATGGCGTGGAATGTCGGGGAGGCCTCATGGGCCATGGACGAATCTTCCTCTCTGAGGATTTGGCCCGATTCCCAATTGCTTTTCGTCAATCTGTGGGATGGGAGGACTCATTTCAGTTTTGTTACCTCAGGTGTCCCACCAAAAGAGGAATTCCAAAGCCAAGCCGTGGGGAAGACTGAAGGGTCAACCCGAACTATGGTTAAAAATTGGGGCCTAGGGGCATGGCAAGCCCAATATGCTATCTCTTCATCCAGCCACTGAGCGGCCTTACTTGAGGACTAGGCTCAGCCTGAGCGTCACAATGTGTGTTTGTTACCAATGTGGCCTCTGAGCATGGGCGGGGCCTCATGGGCCACACTGGTTTCAAGACACTGAAAGTTGGACAACATGCCAACCACAAGGTTTCTTGCCATGGTGAAGGAGTTCTGATTTTTGCATCACCTTCAACCCTGGGCAGTGATTGGAGATAAGGTCTAGGTTCTGAAACCTGAAAACCGAGGTTGGGAAGAGATGACGACCTAAGGCCATGGCGGCTGGATGTGCTCAGTGTGCGGCCAGCTGTCTGGGAGGGTCCAGGGAGTCCAGGCTCAGGCTGTGTCAGAAAGGGCATTAGTGCCCTGGTCAGCCTATGTATTTGGGGTACAGCCATGGTCGGTGCAGTTTGATCCTCATTTGGGGTTACTGGGTAGCCCCAGAGGACAATGTTTTTCTTCTGGAGGGCTGGCAGAGTGCTGCATTGTAGTTCTGGATTGCCAAACTGGAGGGCTTGTGGGCCAGTAGTCTGACGACAAAAGTCTGAGAACACAAGCTAGGCTTAGGTTTCTGGGTGAGGCCATGGCAGGCACAATCTACAGACCTGAATCGAGATCTCGTGCATCTGAAGTCAGGGCGGATTAGACGATCGCTCAGGTTGGAGTTTCTTTCCCTGATGGCCCCTTCATGAATGGGGGGGTCATCACGAGGCCATGGGTGTTTTCCCACGATGGGAGTTGTGAGAAGCTCCAAACTGCAGAGAGTCTTCTGCAGGACAATGAGAACTGTTGTTTGGCTCCAGGCCAATGATTCTGAGCAGGGTTCTAAGGATGGATGGCTGGGTAGCCCACCTTGCATTCCAATTGTCTCCTAGCAACAAGACAGGTTAGATCTCCTGGATCTGTGGGGAGCAACCGAGGACGCTGAGTTGAAATGGACACCCCTGAGGATGGGTCCTAACGTGCTTTTGTGTCTATGGAGACCATGGAATGAAGCGGTGGCACTGGGGCCCTAAAGTGTTCTCCTAAACAAAGGCTTTGACACAGCTCCAACGTGCAAGTTTCCCATGTGTAGATGAGATGTTTTCTGATGGGTGAGTCAAGAAACAGCTATATGCTGCTTTTGAAATCCAGGCCTCTGAGGAGAGATGCCTGGAAACCAAAGCAATGGATCTGATTAGTGCCTAGGGGCCTGTTCTTTCCTTTTTACCTCTGGGGACATCTGTCTATGGGTCTGAGTGCAGGTAGGTGCTCAGTTGGGCTCAGATTGCCCCTGTTTTTCCTGGGAAGCCACCACTATTGAGATGGATCAGGGAATTTGGAGGTTTATCCTATGAGAAGGGTTGTGGCCATTGGAATGGGCACACACAATTCCCTTGGAGAGGGCAAGTACAGTCCTCAGGTTTGGCTCCAGGGGCCTGAGCCTGTAGGTTGTGTAGGCCAGGGCTGTTTGGACAGTTGTCTGAAAACACAAACTCGGCTTATATTTCGGGTCATAGGTATGGGAGGACTGATCTACAGACCATGAGGAGAACTCTTCGGGATTTGAAGGAAGGGCGAGTGTGAGGCTCTGCTCAAGTGTTTGTCTCTGGATATCGTGTCACTCATGGTCGTGGAATTTCTGGGTGTCTTCATGGGAAATGGACGAGTCTTACTCTCTGGTGGTTTGGCCCCGTCCAAAGAGATTGGGGTCATTTTGTGGGCTGGAAGAAGTCCGTTTTTTTGTTGTTGTTGTTGTTTTCTTTTTTAACCTCAGGTGTCCCACCAATGATGGATTCCAGAGTAGAGCCCTGGGAGGGTAGCGCCTGGACAATCAGAAATCTGGTTAAAAATGGGGGCCTAGGGACATGTCAAGCCCCTTAGGACATCTAATGGTTCAGCCACTGAGAGGACTTACTAGAGGACAGGACTCATGCTGAGGGTCACAATGCGTGTGTATGCCCTCATCGCACTCAAGAATGGGCGGGGCCTCAGGGTGAATGCTGATTTCTCCTACACTGAACGTGCCAACCACAAGGATTCTTGGCATGGGTAAGGAGGAGTTCTGATTTCTGCATCACACTCACCCCTGGGCAGTGATTGGAGATAAGGTCTCGGTTCTGAAGCCTGAAAACTGAGGTAGGGTAGAGATGATGACCTAAGGCCATGGCGGGTTTTACGTGTTCAGTGTGCGGTCAGCTTTCTGGGTGTTGGTCAGGAGGTCCGGGCTCAGGTTGTGTTCGACAGTGCATTAGTGCCCAGGTTAGACTATATAATTTGGGTAAAGTCGAGTGCTGTGTAGGTTTACCCTCATTTAAGGTGCCTGGGCAGCTCATGAGGCAATAATTTTTTTTCTAAAGGGCAGGCAGAGTGCTGCATTGTGGGTCCGGAATTGCCAAACTTGAGGGCTTCGGGGCCAGGAGTGTGAGGACGGAAGTCTGAGAAGACAAGCTAGACTTGGGTTTCAGGGCGAGGGCACGGCAGGTACCCCCTGAAGATCTGAACCAATATCTCATGTATCTGAAGTCAGGGCGAGGATCAGACGTTGGCTCAGGTTGGAGTTTCTGAGCATGACGGCCGCTTCATGAAGGGAGCGGAATCTCGAGGCCATTGAGGTTTTCCCACGTTGGGAGTTGTGGGATGCCCCCTTCATGGATTCCTTCTGCGGGACAATTGAGACCTGTTGGACAGCTCCAGGACATCCCATATGGAATGACTCCAGAGCACCGTTCGCGGATGGATGCCTGGGAAGCCTGCCTCGCATTCCAATTGTCTCCTAGCAACAAGACAGTTTTGATCTGATGGCTCTGCCGGAGCAACCGGGGTGGCTGAGTTGAAATGGACTTTCCTGAGGATGGGTCCTAATGTGTTTTTGTGTCCATGAGGGCCTTGGAATGGGGCGGTGGCACCGGGACCCTGAAGTACTCTCCTAAGCTTTGGACATGGCTCCCATGCACAGGTTTCCTTGTGGAGACGAGATGAGTTCTGATGGGTGCCTCAGGAAAACCCCTATGCTCTTATTGGAATCAGGCTTTTGAGGACACATGCCTGTAACCCAAAGCAATGGATCCTATTATGGCCTAGGGTCCTGTCTGGTTCAATCTTCTTCTCTGGGGACATCCATCTATGGTATGAGTGGAGGGCGATTATCAGCTGGTGTCAGACAGCCCTTGTTTGTTCCGGGCGACCTACACTATTGGGATGGCCTCAGGGACTTTGGAGGTTTCTCCTAATTTGTACTATTTTGGACCATGGAATGGGCAGAATTCCCATGGATTGGTAGGCACAGTCCTAATGTGTGGCTCCAGTGGCCCAGCCTGGAGGGTGTGGGGCCCAAGACTTTGAGGACAGAAGTCTGAAAACACAAACTCAGCTTAGATTTGGGGACGTAGGTATGGCAGGCCCGATCTACAAACCATGAGAAGAACTCTTCAGGATATGAAGAAAGTGCGAGTCTGAGGCGCTTGCTCAGGCTTTTGTCTCTGGATTTTGTATCAGCGATGGCGTGGAATGTCGGGGAGGCCTCATGGGCCATGGACGAATCTTCCTCTCTGAGGATTTGGCCCGATTCCCAATTGCTTTTCGTCAATCTGTGGGATGGGAGGACTCATTTCAGTTTTGTTACCTCAGGTGTCCCACCAAAAGAGGAATTCCAAAGCCAAGCCGTGGGGAAGACTGAAGGGTCAACCCGAACTATGGTTAAAAATTGGGGCCTAGGGGAATGGCAAGCCCAATATGCTATCTCTTCATCCAGCCACTGAGCGGCCTTACTTGAGGACTAGGCTCAGCCTGAGCGTCACAATGTGTGTTTGTTACCAATGTGGCCTCTGAGCATGGGCGGGGCCTCATGGGCCACACTGGTTTCAACGACACTGAAAGTTGGACAACATGCCAACCACAAGGTTTCTTGCCATGGTGAAGGAGTTCTGATTTTTGCATCACCTTCAACCCTGGGCAGTGATTGGAGATAAGGTCTAGGTTCTGAAACCTGAAAACCGAGGTTGGGAAGAGATGACGACCTAAGGCCATGGCGGCTGGATGTGCTCAGTGTGCGGCCAGCTGTCTGGGAGGGTACAGGGAGTCCAGGCTCAGGCTGTGTCAGAAAGGGCATTAGTGCCCTGGTCAGCCTATGTATTTGGGGTACAGCCATGGTCGGTGCAGTTTGATCCTCATTTGGGGTTACTGGGTAGCCCCAGAGGACAATGTTTTTCTTCTGGAGGGCTGGCAGAGTGCTGCATTGTAGTTCTGGATTGCCAAACTGGAGGGCTTGTGGGCCAGTAGTCTGACGACAAAAGTCTGAGAACACAAGCTAGGCTTAGGTTTCTGGGTGAGGCCATGGCAGGCACAATCTACAGACCTGAATCGAGATCTCGTGCATCTGAAGTCAGGGCGGATTAGACGATCGCTCAGGTTGGAGTTTCTTTCCCTGATGGCCCCTTCATGAATGGGGGGGTCATCACGAGGCCATGGGTGTTTTCCCACGATGGGAGTTGTGAGAAGCTCCAAACTGCAGAGAGTCTTCTGCAGGACAATTGAGACATGTTGTTTGGCTCCAGGCCAATGATTCTGAGCAGGGTTCTAAGGATGGATGGCTGGGTAGCCCACCTTGCATTCCAATTGTCTCCTAGCAACAAGACAAGTTAGATCTCCTGGATCTGTGGGGAGCAACCGAGGACGCTGAGTTGAAATGGACACCCCTGAGGATGGGTCCTAACGTGCTTTTGTGTCTATGGAGACCATGGAATGAAGCGGTGGCACTGGGGCCCTAAAGTGTTCTCCTAAACAAAGGCTTTGACACAGCTCCAACGTGCAAGTTTCCCATGTGTAGATGAGATGTTTTCTGATGGGTGAGTCAAGAAACAGCTATATGCTGCTTTTGAAATCCAGGCCTCTGAGGAGAGATGCCTGGAAACCAAAGCAATGGATCTGATTAGTGCCTAGGGGCCTGTTCTTTCCTTTTTACCTCTGGGGACATCTGTCTATGGGTCTGAGTGCAGGTAGGTGCTCAGTTGGGCTCAGATTGCCCCTGTTTTTCCTGGGAAGCCACCACTATTGAGATGGATCAGGGAATTTGGAGGTTTATCCTATGAGAAGGGTTGTGGCCATTGGAATGGGCACACACAATTCCCTTGGAGAGGGCAAGTACAGTCCTCAGGTTTGGCTCCAGGGGCCTGAGCCTGTAGGTTGTGTAGGCCAGGGCTGTTTGGACAGTTGTCTGAAAACACAAACTCGGCTTATATTTCGGGTCATAGGTATGGGAGGACTGATCTACAGACCATGAGGAGAACTCTTCGGGATTTGAAGGAAGGGCGAGTGTGAGGCTCTGCTCAAGTGTTTGTCTCTGGATATCGTGTCACTCATGGTCGTGGAATTTCTGGGTGTCTTCATGGGAAATGGACGAGTCTTACTCTCTGGTGGTTTGGCCCCGTCCAAAGAGATTGGGGTCATTTTGTGGGCTGGAAGAAGTCCGTTTTTTTGTTGTTGTTGTTGTTTTCTTTTTTAACCTCAGGTGTCCCACCAATGATGGATTCCAGAGTAGAGCCCTGGGAGGGTAGCGCCTGGACAATCAGAAATCTGGTTAAAAATGGGGGCCTAGGGACATGTCAAGCCCCTTAGGACATCTAATGGTTCAGCCACTGAGAGGACTTACTAGAGGACAGGACTCATGCTGAGGGTCACAATGCGTGTGTATGCCCTCATCGCACTCAAGAATGGGCGGGGCCTCAGGGTGAATGCTGATTTCTCCTACACTGAACGTGCCAACCACAAGGATTCTTGGCATGGGTAAGGAGGAGTTCTGATTTCTGCATCACACTCACCCCTGGGCAGTGATTGGAGATAAGGTCTCGGTTCTGAAGCCTGAAAACTGAGGTAGGGAAGAGATGATGACCTAAGGCCATGGCGGGTTTTACGTGTTCAGTGTGCGGTCAGCTTTCTGGGTGTTGGTCAGGAGGTCCGGGCTCAGGTTGTGTTCGACAGTGCATTAGTGCCCAGGTTAGACTATATAATTTGGGTAAAGTCGAGTGCTGTGTAGGTTTACCCTCATTTAAGGTGCCTGGGCAGCTCATGAGGCAATAATTTTTTTTCTAAAGGGCAGGCAGAGTGCTGCATTGTGGGTCCGGAATTGCCAAACTTGAGGGCTTCGGGGCCAGGAGTGTGAGGACGGAAGTCTGAGAAGACAAGCTAGACTTGGGTTTCAGGGCGAGGGCACGGCAGGTACCCCCTGAAGATCTGAACCAATATCTCATGTATCTGAAGTCAGGGCGAGGATCAGACGTTGGCTCAGGTTGGAGTTTCTGAGCATGACGGCCGCTTCATGAAGGGAGCGGAATCTCGAGGCCATTGATGTTTTCCCACGTTGGGAGTTGTGGGATGCCCCCTTCATGGATTCCTTCTGCGGGACAATTGAGACCTGTTGGACAGCTCCAGGACATCCCATATGGAATGACTCCAGAGCACCGTTCGCGGATGGATGCCTGGGAAGCCCGCCTCGCATTCCAATTGTCTCCTAGCAACAAGACAGTTTTGATCTGATGGCTCTGCCGGAGCAACCGGGGTGGCTGAGTTGAAATGGACTTTCCTGAGGATGGGTCCTAATGTGTTTTTGTGTCCATGAGGGCCTTGGAATGGGGCGGTGGCACCGGGACCCAAAGTACTCTCCTAAGCTTTGGACATGGCTCCCATGCACAGGTTTACTTGTGGAGACGAGATGAGTTCTGATGGGTGCCTCAGGAAAACCCCTATGCTCTTATTGGAATCAGGCTTTTGAGGACACATGCCTGTAACCCAAAGCAATGGATCCTATTATGGCCTAGGGTCCTGTCTGGTTCAATCTTCTTCTCTGGGGACATCCATCTATGGTATGAGTGGAGGGCGATTATCAGCTGGTGTCAGACAGCCCTTGTTTGTTCCGGGCGACCTACACTATTGGGATGGCCTCAGGGACTTTGGAGGTTTCTCCTAATTTGTACTATTTTGGACCATGGAATGGGCAGAATTCCCATGGATTGGTAGGCACAGTCCTAATGTGTGGCTCCAGTGGCCCAGCCTGGAGGGTGTGGGGCCCAAGACTTTGAGGACAGAAGTCTGAAAACACAAACTCAGCTTAGATTTGGGGACGTAGGTATGGCAGGCCCGATCTACAAACCATGAGAAGAACTCTTCAGGATATGAAGAAAGTGCGAGTCTGAGGCGCTTGCTCAGGCTTTTGTCTCTGGATTTTGTATCAGCGATGGCGTGGAATGTCGGGGAGGCCTCATGGGCCATGGACGAATCTTCCTCTCTGAGGATTTGGCCCGATTCCCAATTGCTTTTCGTCAATCTGTGGGATGGGAGGACTCATTTCAGTTTTGTTACCTCAGGTGTCCCACAAAAAGAGGAATTCCAAAGCCAAGCCGTGGGGAAGACTGAAGGGTCAACCCGAACTATGGTTAAAAATTGGGGCCTAGGGGCATGGCAAGCCCAATATGCTATCTCTTCATCCAGCCACTGAGCGGCCTTACTTGAGGACTAGGCTCAGCCTGAGCGTCACAATGTGTGTTTGTTACCAATGTGGCCTCTGAGCATGGGCGGGGCCTCATGGGCCACACTGGTTTCAACGACACTGAACGTTGGACAACATGCCAACCACAAGGTTTCTTGCCATGGTGAAGGAGTTCTGATTTTTGCATCACCTTCAACCCTGGGCAGTGATTGGAGATAAGGTCTAGGTTCTGAAACCTGAAAACCGAGGTTGGGAAGAGATGACGACCTAAGGCCATGGCGGCTGGATGTGCTCAGTGTGCGGCCAGCTGTCTGGGAGGGTCCAGGGAGTCCAGGCTCAGGCTGTGTCAGAAAGGGCATTAGTGCCCTGGTCAGCCTATGTATTTGCGGTACAGCCATGGTCGGTGCAGTTTGATCCTCATTTGGGGTTACTGGGTAGCCCCAGAGGACAATGTTTTTCTTCTGGAGGGTTGGCAGAGTGCTGCATTGTAGTTCTGGATTGCCAAACTGGAGGGCTTGTGGGCCAGTAGTCTGACGACAAAAGTCTGAGAACACAAGCTAGGCTTAGGTTTCTGGGTGAGGCCATGGCAGGCACAATCTACAGACCTGAATCGAGATCTCGTGCATCTGAAGTCAGGGCGGATTAGACGATCGCTCAGGTTGGAGTTTCTTTCCCTGATGGCCCCTTCATGAATGGGGGGGTCATCACGAGGCCATGGGTGTTTTCCCACGATGGGAGTTGTGAGAAGCTCCAAACTGCAGAGAGTCTTCTGCAGGACAATTGAGACCTGTTGTTTGGCTCCAGGCCAATGATTCGGAGCAGGGTTCTAAGGATGGATGGCTGGGTAGCCCACCGCGCATTCCAATTGTCTCCTAGCCACAAGACAGTTTTGATCTGATGGCTCTGCCGGAGCAACCGGGGTGGCTGAGTTGAAATGGACTTTCCTGAGGATGGGTCCTAATGTGTTTTTGTGTCCATGAGGGCCTTGGAATGGGGCGGTGGCACCGGGACCCTGAAGTACTCTCCTAAGCTTTGGACATGGCTCCCATGCACAGGTTTACTTGTGGAGACGAGATGAGTTCTGATGGGTGCCTCAGGAAAACCCCTATGCTCTTATTGGAATCAGGCTTTTGAGGACACATGCCTGTAACCCAAAGCAATGGATCCTATTATGGCCTAGGGTCCTGTCTGGTTCAATCTTCTTCTCTGGGGACATCCATCTATGGTATGAGTGGAGGGCGATTATCAGCTGGTGTCAGACAGCCCTTGTTTGTTCCGGGCGACCTACACTATTGGGATGGCCTCAGGGACTTTGGAGGTTTCTCCTAATTTGTACTATTTTGGACCATGGAATGGGCAGAATTCCCATGGATTGGTAGGCACAGTCCTAATGTGTGGCTCCAGTGGCCCAGCCTGGAGGGTGTGGGGCCCAAGACTTTGAGGACAGAAGTCTGAAAACACAAACTCAGCTTAGATTTGGGGACGTAGGTATGGCAGGCCCGATCTACAAACCATGAGAAGAACTCTTCAGGATATGAAGAAAGTGCGAGTCTGAGGCGCTTGCTCAGGCTTTTGTCTCTGGATTTTGTATCAGCGATGGCGTGGAATGTCGGGGAGGCCTCATGGGCCATGGACGAATCTTCCTCTCTGAGGATTTGGCCCGATTCCCAATTGCTTTTCTTCAATCTGTGGGATGGGAGGACTCATTTCAGTTTTGTTACCTCAGGTGTCCCACCAAAAGAGGAATTCCAAAGCCAAGCCGTGGGGAAGACTGAAGGGTCAACCCGAACTATGGTTAAAAATTGGGGCCTAGGGGCATGGCAAGCCCAATATGCTATCTCTTCATCCAGCCACTGAGCGGCCTTACTTGAGGACTAGGCTCAGCCTGAGCGTCACAATGTGTGTTTGTTACCAATGTGGCCTCTGAGCATGGGCGGGGCCTCATGGGCCACACTGGTTTCAACGACACTGAACGTTGGACAACATGCCAACCACAAGGTTTCTTGCCATGGTGAAGGAGTTCTGATTTTTGCATCACCTTCAACCCTGGGCAGTGATTGGAGATAAGGTCTAGGTTCTGAAACCTGAAAACCGAGGTTGGGAAGAGATGACAACCTAAGGCCATGGCGGCTGGATGTGCTCAGTGTGCGGCCAGCTGTCTGGGAGGGTCCAGGGAGTCCAGGCTCAGGCTGTGTCAGAAAGGGCATTAGTGCCCTGGTCAGCCTATGTATTTGGGGTACAGCCATGGTCGGTGCAGTTTGATCCTCATTTGGGGTTACTGGGTAGCCCCAGAGGACAATGTTTTTCTTCTGGAGGGCTGGCAGAGTGCTGCATTGTAGTTCTGGATTGCCAAACTGGAGGGCTTGTGGGCCAGTAGTCTGACGACAAAAGTCTGAGAACACAAGCTAGGCTTAGGTTTCTGGGTGAGGCCATGGCAGGCACAATCTACAGACCTGAATCGAGATCTCGTGCATCTGAAGTCAGGGCGGATTAGACGATCGCTCAGGTTGGAGTTTCTTTCCATGATGGCCCCTTCATGAATGGGGGGTCATCACGAGGCCATGGGTGTTTTCCCACGATGGGAGTTGTGAGAAGCTCCAAACTGCAGAGAGTCTTCTGCAGGACAATTGAGACCTGTTGTTTGGCTCCAGGCCAATGATTCTGAGCAGGGTTCTAAGGATGGATGGCTGGGTAGCCCACCTTGCATTCCAATTGTCTCCTAGCAACAAGACAGGTTAGATCTCCTGGATCTGTGGGGAGCAATTGAGGACGCTGAGTTGAAATGGACACCCCTGAGGATGGGTCCTAACGTGCTTTTGTGTCTATGGAGACCATGGAATGAAGCGGTGGCACTGGGGCCCGAAAGGGTTCTCCTAAACAAAGGCTTTGACACAGCTCCAACGTGCAAGTTTCCCATGTGTAGATGAGATGTTTTCTGATGGGTGAGTCAAGAAACAGCTATATGCTGCTTTTGAAATCCAGGCCTCTGAGGAGAGATGCCTGGAAAACAAAGCAATGGATCTGATTAGTGCCTAGGGGCCTGTTCTTTCCTTTTTACCTCTGGGGACATCTGTCTATGGTTCTGAGTGCAGGTAGGTGCTCAGTTGGGCTCAGATTGCCCCTGTTTTTCCTGGGAAGCCACCACTATTGAGATGGATCAGGGAATTTGGAGGTTTATCCTATGAGAAGTGTTGTGGCCATTGGAATGGGCACACACAATTCCCTTGGAGAGGGCAAGTATAGTCCTCAGGTTTGGCTCCAGGGGCCTGAGCCTGTAGGTTGTGTAGGCCAGGGCTGTTTGGACAGTTGTCTGCAAACACAAACTCGGCTTATATTTCGGGTCATAGGAATGGCAGGACTGATCTACAGACCATGAGGAGAACTCTTCGGGATTTGAAGGAAGGGCGAGTGTGAGTCTCTGCTCAAGTGTTTGTCTCTGGATATCGTGTCACTCATGGTCGTGGAATTTCTGGGTGTCTTCATGGGAAATGGACGAGTCTTACTCTCTGGTGGTTTGGCCCCGTCCAAAGAGTTTGGGGTCATTTTGTGGGATGGAAGAAGTCCGATTTTTTGTTGTTGTTGTTGTTGTTGTTGTTTTCTTTTTTAACCTCAGGTGTCCCACCAATGATGGATTCCAGAGTACAGCCCTGGGAGGGTAGCGCCTGGACAATCAGAAATCTGGTTAAAAATGGGGGCCTAGGGACATGTCAAGCCCCTTAGGACATCTAATGGTTCAGCCACTGAGAGGACTTACTAGAGGACAGGACTCATGCTGAGGGTCACAATGCGTGTGTATGCCCTCATCGCACTCAAGAATGGGCGGGGCCTCAGGGTGAATGCTGATTTCTCCTACACTGAACGTGCCAACCACAAGGATTCTTGGCATGGGTAAGGAGGAGTTCTGATTTCTGCATCACACTCACCCCTGGGCAGTGATTGGAGATAAGGTCTCGGTTCTGAAGCCTGAAAACTGAGGTAGGGAAGAGATGATGACCTAAGGCCATGGCGGGTTTTACGTGTTCAGTGTGCGGTCAGCTTTCTGGGTGTTGGTCAGGAGGTCCGGGCTCAGGTTGTGTTCGACAGTGCATTAGTGCCCAGGTTAGACTATATAAATTGGGTAAAGTCGAGTGCTGTGTAGGTTTACCCTCATTTAAGGTGCCTGGGCAGCTCATGAGGCAATAATTTTTTTTCTAGAGGGCAGGCAGAGTGCTGCATTGTGGGTCCGGAATTGCCAAACTTGAGGGCTTCGGGGCCAGGAGTGTGAGGACGGAAGTCTGAGAAGACAAGCTAGACTTGGGTTTCAGGGCGAAGGCACGGCAGGTACCCCCTGAAGATCTGAACCAATATCTCATGTATCTGAAGTCAGGGCGAGGATCAGACGTTGGCTCAGGTTGGAGTTTCTGAGCATGACGGCCGCTTCATGAAGGGAGCGGAATCTCGAGGCCATTGAGGTTTTCCCACGTTGGGAGTTGTGGGATGCCCCCTTCATGGATTCCTTCTGCGGGACAATTGAGACCTGTTGGACAGCTCCAGGGCATCCCATATGGAATGACTCCAGAGCACCGTTCGCGGATGGATGCCTGGGAAGCCCGCCTCGCATTCCAATTGTCTCCTAGCAACAAGACAGTTTTGATCTGATGGCTCTGCCGGAGCAACCGGGGTGGCTGAGTTGAAATGGACTTTCCTGAGGATGGGTACTAATGTGTTTTTGTGTCCATGAGGGCCTTGGAATGGGGCGGTGGCACCGGGACCCTGAAGTACTCTCCTAAGCTTTGGACATGGCTCCCATGCACAGGTTTACTTGTGGAGACGAGATGAGTTCTGATGGGTGCCTCAGGAAAACCCCTATGCTCTTATTGGAATCAGGCTTTTGAGGACACATGCCTGTAACCCAAAGCAATGGATCCTATTATGGCCTAGGGTCCTGTCTGGTTCAATCTTCTTCTCTGGGGACATCCATCTATGGTATGAGTGGAGGGCGATTATCAGCTGGTGTCAGACAGCCCTTGTTTGTTCCGGGCGACCTACACTATTGGGATGGCCTCAGGGACTTTGGAGGTTTCTCCTAATTTGTACTATTTTGGACCATGGAATGGGCAGAATTCCCATGGATTGGTAGGCACAGTCCTAATGTGTGGCTCCAGTGGCCCAGCCTGGAGGGTGTGGGGCCCAAGACTTTGAGGACAGAAGTCTGAAAACACAAACTCAGCTTAGATTTGGGGACGTAGGTATGGCAGGCCCGATCTACAAACCATGAGAAGAACTCTTCAGGATATGAAGAAAGTGCGAGTCTGAGGCGCTTGCTCAGGCTTTTGTCTCTGGATTTTGTATCAGCGATGGCGTGGAATGTCGGGGAGGCCTCATGGGCCATGGACGAATCTTCCTCTCTGAGGATTTGGCCCGATTCCCAATTGCTTTTCGTCAATCTGTGGGATGGGAGGACTCATTTCAGTTTTGTTACCTCAGGTGTCCCACCAAAAGAGGAATTCCAAAGCCAAGCCGTGGGGAAGACTGAAGGGTCAACCCGAACTATGGTTAAAAATTGGGGCCTAGGGGCATGGCAAGCCCAATATGCTATCTCTTCATCCAGCCACTGAGCGGCCTTACTTGAGGACTAGGCTCAGCCTGAGCGTCACAATGTGTGTTTGTTACCAATGTGGCCTCTGAGCATGGGCGGGGCCTCATGGGCCACACTGGTTTCAACGACACTGAACGTTGGACAACATGCCAACCACAAGGTTTCTTGCCATGGTGAAGGAGTTCTGATTTTTGCATCACCTTCAACCCTGGGCAGTGATTGGAGATAAGGTCTAGGTTCTGAAACCTGAAAACCGAGGTTGGGAAGAGATGACGACCTAAGGCCATGGCGGCTGGATGTGCTCAGTGTGCGGCCAGCTGTCTGGGAGGGTCCAGGGAGTCCAGGCTCAGGCTGTGTCAGAAAGGGCATTAGTGCCCTGGTCAGCCTATGTATTTGGGGTACAGCCATGGTCGGTGCAGGTTGATCCTCATTTGGGGTTACTGGGTAGCCCCAGAGGACAATGTTTTTCTTCTGGAGGGTTGGCAGAGTGCTGCATTGTAGTTCTGGATTGCCAAACTGGAGGGCTTGTGGGCCAGTAGTCTGACGACAAAAGTCTGAGAACACAAGCTAGGCTTAGGTTTCTGGGTGAGGCCATGGCAGGCACAATCTACAGACCTGAATCGAGATCTCGTGCATCTGAAGTCAGGGCGGATTAGACGATCGCTCAGGTTGGAGTTTCTTTCCCTGATGGCCCCTTCATGAATGGGGGGGTCATCACGAGGCCATGGGTGTTTTCCCACGATGGGAGTTGTGAGAAGCTCCAAACTGCAGAGAGTCTTCTGCAGGACAATTGAGACCTGTTGTTTGGCTCCAGGCCAATGATTCTGAGCAGGGTTCTAAGGATGGATGGCTGGGTAGCCCACCTTGCATTCCAATTGTCTCCTAGCAACAAGACAGGTTAGATCTCCTGGATCTGTGGGGAGCAACCGAGGACGCTGAGTTGAAATGGACACCCCTGAGGATGGGTCCTAACGTGCTTTTGTGTCTATGGAGACCATGGAATGAAGCGGTGGCACTGGGGCCCTAAAGTGTTCTCCTAAACAAAGGCTTTGACACAGCTCCAACGTGCAAGTTTCCCATGTGTAGATGAGATGTTTTCTGATGGGTGAGTCAAGAAACAGCTATATGCTGCTTTTGAAATCCAGGCCTCTGAGGAGAGATGCCTGGAAACCAAAGCAATGGATCTGATTAGTGCCTAGGGGCCTGTTCTTTCCTTTTTACCTCTGGGGACATCTGTCTATGGGTCTGAGTGCAGGTAGGTGCTCAGTTGGGCTCAGATTGCCCCTGTTTTTCCTGGGAAGCCACCACTATTGAGATGGATCAGGGAATTTGGAGGTTTATCCTATGAGAAGGGTTGTGGCCATTGGAATGGGCACACACAATTCCCTTGGAGAGGGCAAGTACAGTCCTCAGGTTTGGCTCCAGGGGCCTGAGCCTGTAGGTTGTGTAGGCCAGGGCTGTTTGGACAGTTGTCTGAAAACACAAACTCGGCTTATATTTCGGGTCATAGGTATGGCAGGACTGATCTACAGACCATGAGGAGAACTCTTCGGGATTTGAAGGAAGGGCGAGTGTGAGGCTCTGCTCAAGTGTTTGTCTCTGGATATCGTGTCACTCATGTTCGTGGAATTTCTGGGTTTCTTCATGGGAAATGGACGAGTCTTACTCTCTGGTGGTTTGGCCCCGTCCAAAGAGATTGGGGTCATTTTGTGGGCTGGAAGAAGTCCTTTTTTTTGTTGTTGTTGTTGTTTTCTTTTTAACCTCAGGTGTCCCACCAATGATGGATTCCAGAGTAGAGCCCTGGGAGGGTAGCGCCTGGACAATCAGAAATCTGGTTAAAAATGGGGGCCTAGGGACATGTCAAGCCCCTTAGGACATCTAATGGTTCAGCCACTGAGAGGACTTACTAGAGGACAGGACTCATGCTGAGGGTCACAATGCGTGTGTATGCCCTCATCGCACTCAAGAATGGGCGGGGCCTCAGGGTGAATGCTGATTTCTCCTACACTGAACGTGCCAACCACAAGGATTCTTGGCATGGGTAAGGAGGAGTTCTGATTTCTGCATCACACTCACCCCTGGGCAGTGATTGGAGATAAGGTCTCGGTTCTGAAGCCTGAAAACTGAGGTAGGGAAGAGATGATGACCTAAGGCCATGGCGGGTTTTACGTGTTCAGTGTGCGGTCAGCTTTCTGGGTGTTGGTCAGGAGGTCCGGGCTCAGGTTGTGTTCGACAGTGCATTAGTGCCCAGGTTAGACTATATAATTTGGGTAAAGTCGAGTGCTGTGTAGGTTTACCCTCATTTAAGGTGCCTGGGCAGCTCATGAGGCAATAATTTTTTTTCTAGAGGGCAGGCAGAGTGCTGCATTGTGGGTCCGGAATTGCCAAACTTGAGGGCTTCGGGGCCAGGAGTGTGAGGACGGAAGTCTGAGAAGACAAGCTAGACTTGGGTTTCAGGGCGAGGGCACGGCAGGTACCCCCTGAAGATCTGAACCAATATCTCATGTATCTGAAGTCAGGGCGAGGATCAGACGTTGGCTCAGGTTGGAGTTTCTGAGCATGACGGCCGCTTCATGAAGGGAGCGGAATCTCGAGGCCATTGAGGTTTTCCCACGTTGGGAGTTGTGGGATGCCCCCTTCATGGATTCCTTCTGCGGGACAATTGAGACCTGTTGGACAGCTCCAGGACATCCCATATGGAATGACTCCAGAGCACCGTTCGCGGATGGATGCCTGGGAAGCCCGCCTCGCATTCCAATTGTCTCCTAGCAACAAGACAGTTTTGATCTGATGGCTCTGCCGGAGCAACCGGGGTGGCTGAGTTGAAATGGACTTTCCTGAGGATGGGTCCTAATGTGTTTTTGTGTCCATGAGGGCCTTGGAATGGGGCGGTGGCACCGGGACCCTGAAGTACTCTCCTAAGCTTTGGACATGGCTCCCATGCACAGGTTTACTTGTGGAGACGAGATGAGTTCTGATGGGTGCCTCAGGAAAACCCCTATGCTCTTATTGGAATCAGGCTTTTGAGGACACATGCCTGTAACCCAAAGCAACGGATCCTATTATGGCCTAGGGTCCTGTCTGGTTCAATCTTCTTCTCTGGGGACATCCATCTATGGTATGAGTGGAGGGCGATTATCAGCTGGTGTCAGACAGCCCTTGTTTGTTCCGGGCGACCAACACTATTGGGATGGCCTCAGGGACTTTGGAGGTTTCTCCTAATTTGTACTATTTTGGACCATGGAATGGGCAGAATTCCCATGGATTGGTAGGCACAGTCCTAATGTGTGGCTCCAGTGGCCCAGCCTGGAGGGTGTGGGGCCCAAGACTTTGAGGACAGAAGTCTGAAAACACAAACTCAGCTTAGATTTGGGGACGTAGGTATGGCAGGCCCGATCTACAAACCATGAGAAGAACTCTTCAGGATATGAAGAAAGTGCGAGTCTGAGGCGCTTGCTCAGGCTTTTGTCTCTGGATTTTGTATCAGCGATGGCGTGTAATGTCGGGGAGGCCTCATGGGCCATGGACGAATCTTCCTCTCTGAGGATTTGGCCCGATTCCCAATTGCTTTTTGTCAATCTGTGGGATGGGAGGGTCATTTCAGTTTTGTTACCTCAGGTGTCCCACCAAAAGAGGAATTCCAAAGCCAAGCCGTGGGGAAGACTGAAGGGTCAACCCGAACTATGGTTAAAAATTGGGGCCTAGGGGCATGGCAAGCCCAATATGCTATCTCTTCATCCAGCCACTGAGCGGCCTTACTTGAGGACTAGGCTCAGCCTGAGCGTCACAATGTGTGTTTGTTACCAATGTGGCCTCTGAGCATGGGCGGGGCCTCATGGGCCACACTGGTTTCAACGACACTGAACGTTGGACAACATGCCAACCACAAGGTTTCTTGCCATGGTGAAGGAGTTCTGATTTTTGCATCACCTTCAACCCTGGGCAGTGATTGGAGATAAGGTCTAGGTTCTGAAACCTGAAAACCGAGGTTGGGAAGAGATGACGACCTAAGGCCATGGCGGCTGGATGTGCTCAGTGTGCGGCCAGCTGTCTGGGAGGGTCCAGGGAGTCCAGGCTCAGGCTGTGTCAGAAAGGGCATTAGTGCCCTGGTCCGCCTATGTATTTGGGGTACAGCCATGGTCGGTGCAGTTTGATCCTCATTTGGGGTTACTGGGTAGCCCCAGAGGACAATGTTTTTCTTCTGGAGGGCTGGCAGAGTGCTGCATTGTAGTTCTGGATTGCCAAACTGGAGGGCTTGTGGGCCAGTAGTCTGACGACAAAAGTCTGAGAACACAAGCTAGGCTTAGGTTTCTGGGTGAGGCCATGGCAGGCACAATCTACAGACCTGAATCGAGATCTCGTGCATCTGAAGTCAGGGCGGATTAGACGATCGCTCAGGTTGGAGTTTCTTTCCCTGATGGCCCCTTCATGAATGGGGGGGTCATCACGAGGCCATGGGTGTTTTCCCACGATGGGAGTTGTGAGAAGCTCCAAACTGCAGAGAGTCTTCTGCAGGACAATTGAGACCTGTTGTTTGGCTCCAGGCCAATGATTCTGAGCAGGGTTCTAAGGATGGATGGCTGGGTAGCCCACCTTGCATTCCAATTGTCTCCTAGCAACAAAACAGGTTAGATCTCCTGGATCTGTGGGGAGCAACCGAGGACGCTGAGTTGAAATGGACACCCCTGAGGATGGGTCCTAACGTGCTTTTGTGTCTATGGAGACCATGGAATGAAGCGGTGGCACTGGGGCCCTAAAGTGTTCTCCTAAACAAAGGCTTTGACACAGCTCCAACGTGCAAGTTTCCCATGTGTAGATGAGATGTTTTCTGATGGGTGAGTCAAGAAACAGCTATATGCTGCTTTTGAAATCCAGGCCTCTGAGGAGAGATGCCTGGAAACCAAAGCAATGGATCTGATTAGTGCCTAGGGGCCTGTTCTTTCCTTTTTACCTCTGGGGACATCTGTCTATGGGTCTGAGTGCAGGTAGGTGCTCAGTTGGGCTCAGATTGCCCCTGTTTTTCCTGGGAAGCCACCACTATTGAGATGGATCAGGGAATTTGAAGGTTTATCCTATGAGAAGGGTTGTGGCCATTGGAATGGGCACACACAATTCCCTTGGAGAGGGCAAGTACAGTCCTCAGGTTTGGCTCCAGGGGCCTGAGCCTGTATGTTGTGTAGGCCAGGGCTGTTTGGACAGTTGTCTGAAAACACAAACTCGGCTTATATTTCGGGTCATAGGTATGGCAGGACTGATCTACAGACCATGAGGAGAACTCTTCGGGATTTGAAAGAAGGGCGAGTGTGAGGCTCTGCTCAAGTGTTTGTCTCTGGATATCGTGTCACTCATGGTCGTGGAATTTCTGGGTGTCTTCATGGGAAATGGACGAGTCTTACTCTCTGGTGGTTTGGCCCCGTCCAAAGAGATTGGGGTCATTTTGTGGGCTGGAAGAAGTCCGTTTTTTTGTTGTTGTTGTTGTTTTCTTTTTTAACCTCAGGTGTCCCACCAATGATGGATTCCAGAGTAGAGCCCTGGGAGGGTAGCGCCTGGACAACAGAAATCTGGTTAAAAATGGGGGCCTAGGGACATGTCAAGCCCCTTAGGACATCTAATGGTTCAGCCACTGAGAGGACTTACTAGAGGACAGGACTCATGCTGAGGGTCACAATGCGTGTGTATGCCCTCATCGCACTCAAGAATGGGCGGGGCCTCAGGGTGAATGCTGATTTCTCCTACACTGAACGTGCCAACCACAAGGATTCTTGGCATGGGTAAGGAGGAGTTCTGATTTCTGCATCACACTCACCCCTGGGCAGTGATTGGAGATAAGGTCTCGGTTCTGAAGCCTGAAAACTGAGGTAGGGAAGAGATGATGACCTAAGGCCATGGCGGGTTTTACGTGTTCAGTGTGCGGTCAGCTTTCTGGGTGTTGGTCAGGAGGTCCGGGCTCAGGTTGTGTTCGACAGTGCATTAGTGCCCAGGTTAGACTATATAATTTGGGTAAAGTCGAGTGCTGTGTAGGTTTACCCTCATTTAAGGTGCCTGGGCAGCTCATGAGGCAATAATTTTTTTTCTAGAGGGCAGGCAGAGTGCTGCATTGTGGGTCCAGAATTGCCAAACTTGAGGGCTTCGGGGCCAGGAGTGTGAGGACGGAAGTCTGAGAAGACAAGCTAGACTTGGGTTTCAGGGCGAGGGCACGGCAGGTACCCCCTGAAGATCTGAACCAATATCTCATGTATCTGAAGTCAGGGCGAGGATCAGACGTTGGCTCAGGTTGGAGTTTCTGAGCATGACGGCCGCTTCATGAAGGGAGCGGAATCTCGAGGCCATTGAGGTTTTCCCACGTTGGGAGTTGTGGGACGCCCCCTTCATGGATTCCTTTTGCGGGACAATTGAGACCTGTTGGTCAGCTCCAGGACATCCCATATGGAATGACTCCAGAGCACCGTTCGCGGATGGATGCCTGGGAAGCCCGCCTCGCATTCCAATTGTCTCCTAGCAACAAGACAGTTTTGATCTGATGGCTCTGCCGGAGCAACCGGGGTGGCTGAGTTGAAATGGACTTTCCTGAGGATGGGTCCTAATGTGTTTTTGTGTCCATGAGGGCCTTGGAATGGGGCGGTGGCACCGGGACCCTGAAGTAATCTCCTAAGCTTTGGACATGGCTCCCATGCACAGGTTTCCTGGTGGAGACGAGATGAGTTCTGATGGGTGCTTCAGGAAAACCCCTATGCTCGTATTGGAATCAGGCTTTTGAGGACACATGCCTGTAACCCAAAGCAATGGATCCTATTATGGCCTAGGGTCCTGTCTGGTTCAATCTTCTTCTCTGGGGACATCCATCTATGGTATGAGTGGAGGTCGATTATCAGCTGTTGTCAGACCGCCCTTGTTTCTTCCGGGCGACCTACACTATTGGGATGGCCTCAGGGACTTTGTTGGTTTCTCCTAATTTGTACGATTTTGGACCATGGAATGGGCAGAATTCCCATGGATTGGTAGGCACAGTCCTAATGTGTGGCTCCAGTGGCCCAGCCTGGAGGGTGTGGGGCCCAAGACTTTGAGGACAGAAGTCTGAAAACACAAACTCAGCTTAGATTTGGGGACGTAGGTATGGCAGGCCCGATCTACAAACCATGAGAAGAACTCTTCAGGATATGAAGTAAGTGCGAGTCTGAGGCGCTTGCTCAGGCTTTTGTCTCTGGATTTTGTATCAGCGATGGCCGTGGAATGTCAGGGTGGCCTCATGGGCCATGGACGAATCTTCCTCTCTGAGGATTTGGCCCGATTCCCAATTGCTTTTCGTCAATCTGTGGGATGGGAGGACTCATTTCAGTTTTGTTACCTCAGGTATCCCACCAAAAGAGGAATCCCAAAGCCAAGCCGTGAGGAAGACTGAAGGGTCAACCCGAACTATGGTTAAAAATTGGGGCCTAGGGGCATGGCAAGCCCAATATGCTATCTCTTCATCCAGACACTGAGCGGCCTTACTTGAGGACTGGGCTCAGGCTGAGCGTCACAATGTGTGTTTGTGACCAATGTGTCCCGCGAGCATGGGCGGGGCCTCATGGGCCACACTGGTTTCAACGACACTGAACGTTGGACAACATGCCAACCACAAGGTTTCTTGCCATGGGGATGAGTTCTGATTTCTGCATCACCTTCAACCCTGGGCAGTGATTGGAGATAAGGTCTAGGTTCAGAAACCTGAAAACCGAGGTTGGGAAGAGATGACGACCTAAGGCCATGGCGGCTCGATGTGCTCAGTGTGCGGCCAGCTGTCTGGGAGGGTCCAGGGGGTCCAGGCTCAGGCTGTGTCAGAAAGGGCATTAGTGCCCTGGTCAGCCTATGTTTTTGGGTACAGCCATGGTCAGTGCAGGTTGATCCTCATTTTGGGTTACTGGGTGGCCCCAGAGGACAATGTTTTTCTTCTGGAGGGCCGGCAGAGTGCTGCATTGTAGTTCTGGATTGCCAAAGTGAGGGCTTGTGGGCCAGTAGTCTGACGACAAAAGTCTGAGAACACAAGCTAGGCTTAGGTTTCTGGGTGAGGCCATGGCAGGCACAATCTACAGACCTGAATCGAGATCTCGTGCATCTGAAGTTAGGGCGAGGATCAGACGATCGCTCAGGTTGGAGTTTCTGTCCCTGATGGCCCCTTCATGAATGGGGGGGGGGGCATCACGAGGCCATGGGTGTTTTCTTACGATGGGAGTTGTAAGAAGCTCCAAACTGCAGAGAGCCTTCTGCGGGACAATTGAGACCTGTTGTTTGGCTCCAGGCCAATGATTCTGAGCAGGGTTCTAAGGATGGATGGCTGGGTAGCCCACCGCGCATTCCAATTGTCTCCTAGCAACAAGACAGGTTAGATCTCCTGGATCTGTGGGGAGCAACCGAGGACGCTGAGTTGAAATGGACACCCCTGGGGATGGGTCCTAACGTGCTTTAATGTCTATGGAGACCTTGGAATGAAGCGGTGGCACTGGGGCCCAAAAGGGTTCTCCTAAACAAAGGCTTTGACACAGCTCCAACGTGCAAGTTTCCCATGTGTAGATGAGATATTTTGTGATGGGTGAGTCAAGAATCAGCTATATGCTGATTTTGAAATCCAGGCCTCTGAGGAGAGATGCCTGGAAACCAAAGCAATGGATCTGATTAGTGCCTAGGGGCCTGTTCTTTCCTTTTTACCTCTGGGGACATCTGTCTATGGGTCTGAGTGCAGGTAGGTGCTCAGTTGGGCTCAGATTGCCCCTGTTTTTCCTGGGAAGCCACCACTATTGAGATGGATCAGGGACTTTGGAGGTTTATCCTATGAGAAGTGTTGTGGCCATTGGAATGGGCACACACAATTACCTTGGAGAGGGCAAGTACAGTCCTCAGGTTTGGCTCCAGGGGCCTTAGCCTGTAGGTTGTGTAGGCCAGGGCTGTTTGGACAGTTGTCTGAAAACACAAACTCGGCTTATGTTTCGGGTCATAGGTATGGCAGGACTGATTACAGACCATGTTGAGAACTCTTCGGGATTTGAAAGAAGGGCGAGTGTGAGGCTCTGCTCAAGTTTTTGTCTCTGGATATCGTGTCACTCATGGTCGTGGAATTTCTGGGTGACTTCATGGGAAATGGACGAGTCTTACTCTCTGGTGGTTTGGCCCCGTCAAAAGAGTTTGCGGTCATTCTGTGGGCTGGTGAAGTCCGTTCTTTTTTTTTTTTGTAGTTTTTTTCTTTTCTAACCTCAGGTGTCCCACCAAATGATGGATTCCAGAGTAGAGCCCGGGGGAGGGCGATTGGACAGTCAGAAATCTGGTTAAAAATTGGGGCCTAGGGACATGTCAAGCCCATTATGACATCTAATGGTCCAGCCACGGAGAGGACTTACTAGAGGACAGGACTCATGCTGAGGGTCACAATGCGTGTGTATGCCCTCGTCGCACTCAAGAATGGGCGGGGCCTCAGGGTGAATGCTGGTTTCTACTACACTGAACGATGGACAACCTGCCAACCACAAGGGTTCTTGCCATGGGTAAGGAGGAATTCTGACTTCTGCATCACACTCACCCCTGGGCAGTGATTGGAGATAAGGTCTCGGTTCTGAAGCCTGATAACTGAGGTAGGGAAGAGATGATGACCTAAGGCCATTGCGGGTTTTATGTGCTCAGTGTGCGGTCAGCTTTCTGGGTGTTGGTCAGGAGGTCCGGGCTCAGGTTGTGTTCGACAGTGCATTAGTGCCCAGGTTAGACTATATAATTTGGGTAAAGTCGAGTGCTGTGTAGGTTTACCCTCATTTAAGGTGCCTGGGCAGCTCATGAGTCAATAGTTTTTTTTCTAGAGGGCAGGCAGAGTGCTGCATTGTGGGTCCGGAATTGCCAAACTTGAGGGCTTCGGGGCCAGGAGTGTGAGGACGGAAGTCTGAGAAGACAAGCTAGACTTGGGTTTCAGGGCGAGGTCACGGCAGGTACCCCCTGCAGATCTGAACCAATATCTCATGCATTTGAAGTCAGGGCGAGGATCAGACGTTGGCTCAGTTTGGAGTTTCTGAGCATGAAGGCCGCTTCATGAAGGAGCGGAATCTCGAGGCCATTGAGGTTTTCCCACGTTGGGAGTTGTGGGATGCCCCCTTCAAGGATTCCTTCTGGGGGACAATTGTGAACTGTTGGACAGCTCCAGGACATCCCATATGGAATGACTCCAGAGCACCGTTCGCGGATGGATGCCTGGGAAGCTCGCCTCGCATTCCAATTGTCTCCTAGCAACAAGACAGTTTAGATCTGATGGCTCTGCCGGAGCAACCGGGGTGGCTGAGTTGAAATGGACTTTCCTGAGGATGGGACCTAATGTGTTTTTGTGTCCATGAGGGCCTTGGAATGGGGCGGTGGCACCGGGACCCTGAAGTAATCTCCTAAGCTTTGGACATGGCTCCCATTCACAGGTTTCCTTGTGGAGACGAGATGAGTTCTGATGGGTGCCTCAGGAAAACCCCTATGCTCGTATTGGAATCAGGCTTTTGAGGACACCTGCCTGTAACCCAAAGCAATGGATCCTATTATGGCCTAGGGTCCTGTCTGGTTCAATCTTCTTCTCTGGGGACATCCATCTATGGTATGAGTGGAGGTCGATTATCAGCTGGTGTCATACAGCCCTTGTTTGTTCCGGGCGACCTACACTATTGGGATGGCCTCAGGGACTTTGGAGGTTTCTCCTAATTTGTACGATTTTGGACCATGGAATGGGCAGAATTCCCATGGATTGGTAGGCACAGTCCTAATGTGTGGCTAGAGGGGCCCAGCCCGGAGGGTGTGGGGCCCAAGACTTTGAGGACAGAAGTCTGAAAACACAAACTCAGCTTAGGTTTGGGGACGTAGGTATGGCAGGCCCGATCTACAAACCATGAGAAGAACTCTTCAGGATATGAAGAAAGTGCGAGTCTGAGGCGCTTGCTCAGGCTTTTGTCTCTGGATATTGTATCAGCGATGGCCGTGGAATGTCGGGGAGGCCTCATGGGCCATGGACGAATCTTCCTCTCTGAGGATTTGGCCCGATTCCCAATTGCTTTTCGTCAATCTGTGGGATGGGAGGACTCATTTCAGTTTTGTTACCTCAGGTATCCCACCAAAAGAGGAATTCCAAAGCCAAGCCGTGGGGAAGACTGAAAGGTCAACCCGAACTATGGTTAAAAATTGGGGCCTAGGGGCATGGCAAGCCCAATATGCTATCTCTTCATCCAGCCACTGAGCGGCCTTACTTGAGGACTGTGCTCAGCCTGAGCGTCACAATGTGTGTTTGTGACCAATGTGTCCCGCGAGCATGGGCGGGGCCTCATGGGCCACACTGGTTTCAACTACACTGAACGTTGGACAACATGCCAAACACAAGGTTTCTTGCCATGGGGAAGGAGTTCTGATTTCTGCATAACCTTCAACCCTGGGCAGTGATTGGAGATAAGGTCTAGGTTCTGAAACCTGAAAACCGAGGTTGGGAAGAGATGACAACCTAAGGCCATGGTGGCTCGATGTGCTCAGTGTGCGGCCAGCTGTTTGGGAGGGTCCAGGGAGTCCAGGCTCAGGCTGTGTCAGAAAGGGCATTAGTGCCCTGGTCAGCCTATGTATTTGGGGTACAGCCATGGTCGGTGCAGTTTGATCCTCATTTGGGGTTACTGGGTAGCCCCAGAGGACAAAGTTTTTCTTCTGGAGGGCCGGCAGAGTGCTGCATTGTAGTTCTGCATTGCCAAACTGGAGGGCTTGTGGGCCAGTAGTCTGACGACAATAGTCTGAGAACACAAGCTAGGCTTAGGTTTCTGGGTGAGGCCATGGCAAGCACAATCTACAGAACTGAATCGAGATCTCGTGCATCTGAAGTCAGGGCGAGGATCAGATGATCACTCAGGTTGGAGTTTCTGTCCCTGATGGCCCCTTCATGAATGGGGGGGGGGCATCACGAGGCCATGTGTATTTTCCCACGATGGGAGTTGTGAGATACTCCAAACTGCAGAGAGTCTTCTGCAGGACAATTGAGACCTGTTGTTTGGCTCCAGGCCAATGATTCTAAGCAGGGTTCTAAGAATGGATGGCTGGGTAGCCCACCTCGCATTCCAATTGTCTCCTAGCAACAAGACAGGTTAGATCTCCTGGATCTGTGGGGAGCAACCGAGGTCGCTGAGTTGAAATGGACACCCCTGGGGATGGGTCCTAACGTGCTTTTGTGTCTATGGAGACTTTGGAATGAAGCGGTGGCACTGGGGCCCTAAAGGGTTCTCCTAAACAAAGGATTTGACACAGCTCCAACGTGCAAGTTTCCCATGTGTAGATGAGATGTTTTCTGATGGGTGAGTCAAGAAACAGCTATATTCTGCTTTTGAAATCCAGGCCTCTGAGGAGAGATGCCTGGAAACCAAAGCAATGGATCTGATTAGTGCCTAGGGGCCTGTTCTTTCCTTTTTACCTCTGGGGACATCTGTCTATGGGTCTGAGTGCAGGTGGGTACTCAGTTGGGCTCGGATTGCCCCTGTTTTTCCTGGGAAGCCACCACTATTGAGATGGATCAGGGACTTTGGAGGTTTATCCTATGAGAAGGGTTTTGGCCATTGGAATGGGCACACACAATACCCTTGGAGAGGGCAAGTACAGTCCTCAGGTTTGGCTCCAGGGGCCTGAGCCTGTAGGTTGTGTAGGCCAGGGCTGTTTGGACAGTTGTCTGAAAACACAAACTCGGCTTATGTTTCGGGTCATAGGTATGGCAGGACTGATCTACAGACCATGAGGAGAACTCTTCGGGATTTGAAAGAAGGGCGATGTGAGGCTCCTGCTCAAGTTTTTGTCTCTGGATATCGTGTCACTCATGGTCGTGGAATTTCTGGGTGACTTCATGGGAAATGGACGAGTCTTACTCTCTGGTGGTTTGGCCCCGTCCAAAGAGATTGGGGTCATTTTGTGGGCTGGAAGAAGTCCGTTTTTTTGTTGTTGTTGTTGTTTTCTTTTTAACCTCAGGTGTCCCACCAATGATGGATTCCAGAGTAGCGCCCTGGGAGGGTAGCGCCTGGACAATCAGAAATCTGGTTAAAAATGGGGGCCTAGGGACATGTCAAGCCCCTTAGGACATCTAATGGTTCAGCCACTGAGAGGACTTACTAGAGGACAGGACTCATGCTGAGGGTCACAATGCGTGTGTATGCCCTCATCGCACTCAAGAATGGGCGGGGCCTCAGGGTGAATGCTGATTTCTCCTACACTGAACGTGCCAACCACAAGGATTCTTGGCATGGGTAAGGAGGAGTTCTGATTTCTGCATCACACTCACCCCTGGGCAGTGATTGGAGATAAGGTCTCGGTTCTGAAGCCTGAAAACTGAGGTAGGGAAGAGATGATGACCTAAGGCCATGGCGGGTTTTACGTGTTCAGTGTGCGGTCAGCTTTCTGGGTGTTGGTCAGGAGGTCCGGGCTCAGGTTGTGTTCGACAGTGCATTAGTGCCCAGGTTAGACTATATAATTTGGGTAAAGTCGAGTGCTGTGTAGGTTTACCCTCATTTAAGGTGCCTGGGCAGCTCATGAGGCAATAATTTTTTTTCTAGAGGGCAGGCAGAGTGCTGCATTGTGGGTCCGGAATTGCCAAACTTGAGGGCTTCGGGGCCAGGAGTGTGAGGACGGAAGTCTGAGAAGACAAGCTAGACTTGGGTTTCAGGGCGAGGGCACGGCAGGTACCCCCTGAAGATCTGAACCAATATCTCATGTATCTGAAGTCAGGGCGAGGATCAGACGTTGGCTCAGGTTGGAGTTTCTGAGCATGACGGCCGCTTCATGAAGGGAGCGGAATCTCGAGGCCATTGAGGTTTTCCCACGTTGGGAGTTGTGGGATGCCCCCTTCAAGGATTCCTTCTGCGGGACAATTGAGACCTGTTGGACAGCTCCAGGACATCCCATATGGAATGACTCCAGAGCACCGTTCGCGGATGGATGCCTGGGAAGCCCGCCTCGCATTCCAATTGTCTCCTAGCAACAAGACAGTTTTGATCTGATGGCTCTGCCGGAGCAACCGGGGTGGCTGAGTTGAAATGGACTTTCCT
Organism: Mustela nivalis; assembly: GCF_964662115.1. Classification (NCBI taxonomy): domain Eukaryota; kingdom Metazoa; phylum Chordata; class Mammalia; order Carnivora; family Mustelidae; genus Mustela; species Mustela nivalis. The sequence goes on along the minus strand of NW_028136552.1, from coordinate 786,538 downwards.
GAGGATGGGTCCTAATGTGTTTTTGTGTCCATGAGGGCCTTGGAATGGGGCGGTGGCACCGGGACCCTGAAGTACTCTCCTAAGCTTTGGACATGGCTCCCATGCACAGGTTTACTTGTGGAGACGAGATGAGTTCTGATGGGTGCCTCAGGAAAACCCCTATGCTCTTATTGGAATCAGGCTTTTGAGGACACATGCCTGTAACGCAAAGCAATGGATCCTATTATGGCCTAGGGTCCTGTCTGGTTCAATCTTCTTCTCTGGGGACATCCATCTATGGTATGAGTGGAGGGCGATTATCAGCTGGTGTCAGACAGCCCTTGTTTGTTCCGGGCGACCAACACTATTGGGATGGCCTCAGGGACTTTGGAGGTTTCTCCTAATTTGTACTATTTTGGACCATGGAATGGGCAGAATTCCCATGGATTGGTAGGCACAGTCCTAATGTGTGGCTCCAGTGGCCCAGCCTGGAGGGTGTGGGGCCCAAGACTTTGAGGACAGAAGTCTGAAAACACAAACTCAGCTTAGATTTGGGGACGTAGGTATGGCAGGCCCGATCTACAAACCATGAGAAGAACTCTTCAGGATATGAAGAAAGTGCGAGTCTGAGGCGCTTGCTCAGGCTTTTGTCTCTGGATTTTGTATCAGCGATGGCGTGGAATGTCGGGGAGGCCTCATGGGCCATGGACGAATCTTCCTCTCTGAGGATTTGGCCCGATTCCCAATTGCTTTTTGTCAATCTGTGGGATGGGAGGGTCATTTCAGTTTTGTTACCTCAGGTGTCCCACCAAAAGAGGAATTCCAAGGCCAAGCCGTGGGGAAGACTGAAGGGTCAACCCGAACTATGGTTAAAAATTGGGGCCTAGGGGCATGGCAAGCCCAATATGCTATCTCTTCATCCAGCCACTGAGCGGCCTTACTTGAGGACTGGGCTCAGCCTGAGCGTCACAATGTGTGTTTGTTACCAATGTGGCCTCTGAGCATGGGCGGGGCCTCATGGGCCACACTGGTTTCAACGACACTGAACGTTGGACAACATGCCAACCACAAGGTTTCTTGCCATGGTGAAGGAGTTCTGATTTTTGCATCACCTTCAACCCTGGGCAGTGATTGGAGATAAGGTCTAGGTTCTGAAACCTGAAAACCGAGGTTGGGAAGAGATGACGACCTAAGGCCATGGCGGCTGGATGTGCTCAGTGTGCGGCCAGCTGTCTGGGAGGGTCCAGGGAGTCCAGGCTCAGGCTGTGTCAGAAAGGGCATTAGTGCCCTGGTCAGCCTATGTATTTGGGGTACAGCCATGGTCGGTGCAGTTTGATCCTCATTTGGGGTTACTGGGTAGCCCCAGAGGACAATGTTTTTCTTCTGGAGGGCTGGCAGAGTGCTGCATTGTAGTTCTGGATTGCCAAACTGGAGGGCTTGTGGGCCAGTAGTCTGACGACAAAAGTCTGAGAACACAAGCTAGGCTTAGGTTTCTGGGTGAGGCCATGGCAGGCACAATCTACAGACCTGAATCGAGATCTCGTGCATCTGAAGTCAGGGCGGATTAGACGATCGCTCAGGTTGGAGTTTCTTTCCCTGATGGCCCCTTCATGAATGGGGGGGTCATCACGAGGCCATGGGTGTTTTCCCACGATGGGAGTTGTGAGAAGCTCCAAACTGCAGAGAGTCTTTGCAGGACAATTGAGACCTGTTGTTTGGCTCCAGGCCAATGATTCTGAGCAGGGTTCTAAGGATGGATGGCTGGGTAGCCCACCGCGCATTCCAATTGTCTCCTAGCAACAAGACAGTTTTGATCTGATGGCTCTGCCGGAGCAACCGGGGTGGCTGAGTTGAAATGGACTTTCCTGAGGATGGGTCCTAATGTGTTTTTGTGTCCATGAGGGCCTTGGAATGGGGCGGTGGCACCGGGACCCTGAAGTACTCTCCTAAGCTTTGGACATGGCTCCCATGCACAGGTTTACTTGTGGAGACGAGATGAGTTCTGATGGGTGCCTCAGGAAAACCCCTATGCTCTTATTGGAATCAGGCTTTTGAGGACACATGACTGTAACCCAAAGCAATGGATCCTATTATGGCCTAGGGTCCTGTCTGGTTCAATCTTCTTCTCTGGGGACATCCATCTATGGTATGAGTGGAGGGCGATTATCAGCTGGTGTCAGACAGCCCTTGTTTGTTCCGGGCGACCTACACTATTGGGATGGCCTCAGGGACTTTGGAGGTTTCTCCTAATTTGTACTATTTTGGACCATGGAATGAGCAGAATTCCCATGGATTGGTAGGCACAGTCCTAATGTGTGGCTCCAGTGGCCCAGCCTGGAGGGTGTGGGGCCCAAGACTTTGAGGACAGAAGTCTGAAAACACAAACTCAGCTTAGATTTGGGGACGTAGGTATGGCAGGCCCGATCTACAAACCATGAGAAGAACTCTTCAGGATATGAAGAAAGTGCGAGTCTGAGGCGCTTGCTCAGGCTTTTGTCTCTGGATTTTGTATCAGCGATGGCGTGGAATGTCGGGGAGGCCTCATGGGCCATGGACGAATCTTCCTCTCTGAGGATTTGGCCCGATTCCCAATTGCTTTTCGTCAATCTGTGGGATGGGAGGACTCATTTCAGTTTTGTTACCTCAGGTGTCCCACCAAAAGAGGAATTCCAAAGCCAAGCCGTGGGGAAGACTGAAGGGTCAACCCGAACTATGGTTAAAAATTGGGGCCTAGGGGCATGGCAAGCCCAATATGCTATCTCTTCATCCAGCCACTGAGCGGCCTTACTTGAGGACTAGGCTCAGCCTGAGCGTCACAATGTGTGTTTGTTACCAATGTGGCCTCTGAGCATGGGCGGGGCCTCATGGGCCACACTGGTTTCAACGACACTGAACGTTGGACAACATGCCAACCACAAGGTTTCTTGCCATGGTGAAGGAGTTCTGATTTTTGCATCACCTTCAACCCTGGGCAGTGATTGGAGGTAAGGTCTAGGTTTTGAAACCTGAAAACCGAGGTTGGGAAGAGATGACAACCTAAGGCCATGGCGGCTGGATGTGCTCAGTGTGCGGCCAGCTGTCTGGGAGGGTCCAGGGAGTCCAGGCTCAGGCTGTGTCAGAAAGGGCATTAGTGCCCTGGTCAGCCTATGTATTTGGGGTACAGCCATGGTCGGTGCAGTTTGATCCTCATTTGGGGTTACTGGGTAGCCCCAGAGGACAATGTTTTTCTTCTGGAGGGCTGGCAGAGTGCTGCATTGTAGTTCTGGATTGCCAAACTGGAGGGCTTGTGGGCCAGTAGTCTGACGACAAAAGTCTGAGAACACAAGCTAGGCTTAGGTTTCTGGGTGAGGCCATGGCAGGCACAATCTACAGACCTGAATCGAGATCTCGTGCATCTGAAGTCAGGGCGGATTAGACGATCGCTCAGGTTGGAGTTTCTTTCCCTGATGGCCCCTTCATGAATGGGGGGGTCATCACGAGGCCATGGGTGTTTTCCCACGATGGGAGTTGTGAGAAGCTCCAAACTGCAGAGAGTCTTCTGCAGGACAATTGAGACCTGTTGTTTGGCTCCAGGCCAATGATTCTGAGCAGGGTTCTAAGGATGGATGGCTGGGTAGCCCACCTTGCATTCCAATTGTCTCCTAGCAACAAAACAGGTTAGATCTCCTGGATCTGTGGGGAGCAACCGAGGACGCTGAGTTGAAATGGACACCCCTGAGGATGGGTCCTAACGTGCTTTTGTGTCTATGGAGACCATGGAATGAAGCGGTGGCACTGGGGCCCTAAAGTGTTCTCCTAAACAAAGGCTTTGACACAGCTCCAACGTGCAAGTTTCCCATGTGTAGATGAGATGTTTTCTGATGGGTGAGTCAAGAAACAGCTATATGCTGCTTTTGAAATCCAGGCCTCTGAGGAGAGATGCCTGGAAACCAAAGCAATGGATCTGATTAGTGCCTAGGGGCCTGTTCTTTCCTTTTTACCTCTGGGGACATCTGTCTATGGGTCTGAGTGCAGGTAGGTGCTCAGTTGGGCTCAGATTGCCCCTGTTTTTCCTGGGAAGCCACCACTATTGAGATGGATCAGGGAATTTGAAGGTTTATCCTATGAGAAGGGTTGTGGCCATTGGAATGGGCACACACAATTCCCTTGGAGAGGGCAAGTACAGTCCTCAGGTTTGGCTCCAGGGGCCTGAGCCTGTATGTTGTGTAGGCCAGGGCTGTTTGGACAGTTGTCTGAAAACACAAACTCGGCTTATATTTCGGGTCATAGGTATGGCAGGACTGATCTACAGACCATGAGGAGAACTCTTCGGGATTTGAAAGAAGGGCGAGTGTGAGGCTCTGCTCAAGTGTTTGTCTCTGGATATCGTGTCACTCATGGTCGTGGAATTTCTGGGTGTCTTCATGGGAAATGGACGAGTCTTACTCTCTGGTGGTTTGGCCCCGTCCAAAGAGATTGGGGTCATTTTGTGGGCTGGAAGAAGTCCGTTTTTTTGTTGTTGTTGTTGTTTTCTTTTTTAACCTCAGGTGTCCCACCAATGATGGATTCCAGAGTAGAGCCCTGGGAGGGTAGCGCCTGGACAACAGAAATCTGGTTAAAAATGGGGGCCTAGGGACATGTCAAGCCCCTTAGGACATCTAATGGTTCAGCCACTGAGAGGACTTACTAGAGGACAGGACTCATGCTGAGGGTCACAATGCGTGTGTATGCCCTCATCGCACTCAAGAATGGGCGGGGCCTCAGGGTGAATGCTGATTTCTCCTACACTGAACGTGCCAACCACAAGGATTCTTGGCATGGGTAAGGAGGAGTTCTGATTTCTGCATCACACTCACCCCTGGGCAGTGATTGGAGATAAGGTCTCGGTTCTGAAGCCTGAAAACTGAGGGAGGGAAGAGATGATGACCTAAGGCCATGGCGGGTTTTACGTGTTCTGTGTGCGGTCAGCTTTCTGGGTGTTGGTCAGGAGGTCCGGGCTCAGGTTGTGTTCGACAGTGCATTAGTGCCCAGGTTAGACTATATAATTTGGGTAAAGTCGAGTGCTGTGTAGGTTTACCCTCATTTAAGGTGCCTGGGCAGCTCATGAGGCAATAATTTTTTTTCTAGAGGGCAGGCAGAGTGCTGCATTGTGGGTCCAGAATTGCCAAACTTGAGGGCTTCGGGGCCAGGAGTGTGAGGACGGAAGTCTGAGAAGACAAGCTAGACTTGGGTTTCAGGGCGAGGGCACGGCAGGTACCCCCTGAAGATCTGAACCAATATCTCATGTATCTGAAGTCAGGGCGAGGATCAGACGTTGGCTCAGGTTGGAGTTTCTGAGCATGACGGCCGCTTCATGAAGGGAGCGGATTCTCGAGGCCATTGAGGTTTTCCCACGTTGGGAGTTGTGGGACGCCCCCTTCATGGATTCCTTTTGCGGGACAATTGAGACCTGTTGGACAGCTCCAGGACATCCCATATGGAATGACTCCAGAGCACCGTTCGCGGATGGATGCCTGGGAAGCCCGCCTCGCATTCCAATTGTCTCCTAGCAACAAGACAGTTTTGATCTGATGGCTCTGCCGGAGCAACCGGGGTGGCTGAGTTGAAATGGACTTTCCTGAGGATGGGTCCTAATGTGTTTTTGTGTCCATGAGGGCCTTGGAATGGGGCGGTGGCACCGGGACCCTGAAGTAATCTCCTAAGCTTTGGACATGGCTCCCATGCACAGGTTTCCTGGTGGAGACGAGATGAGTTCTGATGGGTGCCTCAGGAAAACCCCTATGCTCGTATTGGAATCAGGCTTTTGAGGACACATGCCTGTAACCCAAAGCAATGGATCCTATTATGGCCTAGGGTCCTGTCTGGTTCAATCTTCTTCTCTGGGGACATCCATCTATGGTATGAGTGGAGGTCGATTATCAGCTGTTGTCAGACCGCCCTTGTTTCTTCCGGGCGACCTACACTATTGGGATGGCCTCAGGGACTTTGTTGGTTTCTCCTAATTTGTACGATTTTGGACCATGGAATGGGCAGAATTCCCATGGATTGGTAGGCACAGTCCTAATGTGTGGCTCCAGTGGCCCAGCCTGGAGGGTGTGGGGCCCAAGACTTTGAGGACAGAAGTCTGAAAACACAAACTCAGCTTAGATTTGGGGACGTAGGTATGGCAGGCCCGATCTACAAACCATGAGAAGAACTCTTCAGGATATGAAGAAAGTGCGAGTCTGAGGCGCTTGCTCAGGCTTTTGTCTCTGGATTTTGTATCAGCGATGGCCGTGGAATGTCAGGGTGGCCTCATGGGCCATGGACGAATCTTCCTCTCTGAGGATTTGGCCCGATTCCCAATTGCTTTTCGTCAATCTGTGGGATGGGAGGACTCATTTCAGTTTTGTTACCTCAGGTATCCCACCAAAAGAGGAATCCCAAAGCCAAGCCGTGAGGAAGACTGAAGGGTCAACCCGAACTATGGTTAAAAATTGGGGCCTAGGGGCATGGCAAGCCCAATATGCTATCTCTTCATCCAGACACTGAGCGGCCTTACTTGAGGACTGGGCTCAGGCTGAGCGTCACAATGTGTGTTTGTGACCAATGTGTCCCGCGAGCATGGGCGGGGCCTCATGGGCCACACTGGTTTCAACGACACTGAACGTTGGACAACATGCCAACCACAAGGTTTCTTGCCATGGGGATGAGTTCTGATTTCTGCATCACCTTCAACCCTGGGCAGTGATTGGAGATAAGGTCTAGGTTCAGAAACCTGAAAACCGAGGTTGGGAAGAGATGACGACCTAAGGCCATGGCGGCTCGATGTGCTCAGTGTGCGGCCAGCTGTCTGGGAGGGTCCAGGGGGTCCAGGCTCAGGCTGTGTCAGAAAGGGCATTAGTGCCCTGGTCAGCCTATGTTTTTGGGTACAGCCATGGTCAGTGCAGGTTGATCCTCATTTTGGGTTACTGGGTGGCCCCAGAGGACAATGTTTTTCTTCTGGAGGGCCGGCAGAGTGCTGCATTGTAGTTCTGGATTGCCAAACTGAGGGCTTGTGGGCCAGTAGTCTGACGACAAAAGTCTGAGAACACAAGCTAGGCTTAGGTTTCTGGGTGAGGCCATGGCAGGCACAATCTACAGACCTGAATCGAGATCTCGTGCATCTGAAGTTAGGGCGAGGATCAGACGATCGCTCAGGTTGGAGTTTCTGTCCCTGATGGCCCCTTCATGAATGGGGGGGGGCATCACGAGGCCATGGGTGTTTTCTTACGATGGGAGTTGTAAGAAGCTCCAAACTGCAGAGAGCCTTCTGCGGGACAATTGAGACCTGTTGTTTGGCTCCAGGCCAATGATTCTGAGCAGGGTTCTAAGGATGGATGGCTGGGTAGCCCACCGCGCATTCCAATTGTCTCCTAGCAACAAGACAGGTTAGATCTCCTGGATCTGTGGGGAGCAACCGAGGACGCTGAGTTGAAATGGACACCCCTGGGGATGGGTCCTAACGTGCTTTAATGTCTATGGAGACCTTGGAATGAAGCGGTGGCACTGGGGCCCAAAAGGGTTCTCCTAAACAAAGGCTTTGACACAGCTCCAACGTGAAAGTTTCCCGTGTGTAGATGAGATATTTTGTGATGGGTGAGTCAAGAAACAGCTATATGCTGCTTTTGAAATCCAGGCCTCTGAGGAGAGATGCCTGGAAACCAAAGCAATGGATCTGATTAGTGCCTAGGGGCCTGTTCTTTCCTTTTTACCTCTGGGGACATCTGTCTATGGGTCTGAGTGCAGGTAGGTGCTCAGTTGGGCTCAGATTGCCCCTGTTTTTCCTGGGAAGCCACCACTATTGAGATGGATCAGGGACTTTGGAGGTTTATCCTATGAGAAGTGTTGTGGCCATTGGAATGGGCACACACAATTCCCTTGGAGAGGGCAAGTACAGTCCTCAGGTTTGGCTCCAGGGGCCTGAGCCTGTAGGTTGTGTAGGCCAGGGCTGTTTGGACAGTTGTCTGAAAACACAAACTCGGCTTATGTTTCGGGTCATAGGTATGGCAGGACTGATTACAGACCATGAGGAGAACTCTTCGGGATTTGAAAGAAGGGCGAGTGTGAGGCTCTGCTCAAGTTTTTGTCTCTGGATATCGTGTCACTCATGGTCGTGGAATTTCTGGGTGACTTCATGGGAAATGGACGAGTCTTACTCTCTGGTGGTTTGGCCCCGTCAAAAGAGTTTGCGGTCATTCTGTGGGCTGGTGAAGTCCGTTTTTTTTTTTTTTTTGTAGTTTTTTTCTTTTCTAACCTCAGGTGTCCCACCAAATGATGGATTCCAGAGTAGAGCCCGGGGGAGGGCGATTGGACAGTCAGAAATCTGGTTAAAAATTGGGGCCTAGGGACATGTCAAGCCCATTATGACATCTAATGGTCCAGCCACGGAGAGGACTTACTAGAGGACAGGACTCATGCTGAGGGTCACAATGCGTGTGTATGCCCTCGTCGCACTCAAGAATGGGCGGGGCCTCAGGGTGAATGCTGGTTTCTACTACACTGAACGATGGACAACCTGCCAACCACAAGGGTTCTTGCCATGGGTAAGGAGGAATTCTGACTTCTGCATCACACTCACCCCTGGGCAGTGATTGGAGATAAGGTCTCGGTTCTGAAGCCTGATAACTGAGGTAGGGAAGAGATGATGACCTAAGGCCATGGCGGGTTTTATGTGCTCAGTGTGCGGTCAGCTTTCTGGGTGTTGGTCAGGAGGTCCGGGCTCAGGTTGTGTTCGACAGTGCATTAGTGCCCAGGTTAGACTATATAATTTGGGTAAAGTCGAGTGCTGTGTAGGTTTACCCTCATTTAAGGTGCCTGGGCAGCTCATGAGTCAATAGTTTTTTTTCTAGAGGGCAGGCAGAGTGCTGCATTGTGGGTCCGGAATTGCCAAACTTGAGGGCTTCGGGGCCAGGAGTGTGAGGACGGAAGTCTGAGAAGACAAGCTAGACTTGGGTTTCAGGGCGAGGTCACGGCAGGTACCCCCTGCAGATCTGAACCAATATCTCATGCATTTGAAGTCAGGGCGAGGATCAGACGTTGGCTCAGTTTGGAGTTTCTGAGCATGAAGGCCGCTTCATGAAGGAGCGGAATCTCGAGGCCATTGAGGTTTTCCCACGTTGGGAGTTGTGGGATGCCCCCTTCAAGGATTCCTTCTGGGGGACAATTGTGAACTGTTGGACAGCTCCAGGACATCCCATATGGAATGACTCCAGAGCACCGTTCGCGGATGGATGCCTGGGAAGCTCGCCTCGCATTCCAATTGTCTCCTAGCAACAAGACAGTTTAGATCTGATGGCTCTGCCGGAGCAACCGGGGTGGCTGAGTTGAAATGGACTTTCCTGAGGATGGGTCCTAATGTGTGTTTGTGTCCATGAGGGCCTTGGAATGGGGCGGTGGCACCGGGACCCTGAAGTAATCTCCTAAGCTTTGGACATGGCTCCCATTCACAGGTATCCTTGTGGAGACGAGATGAGTTCTGATGGGTGCCTCAGGAAAACCCCTATGCTCGTATTGGAATCAGGCTTTTGAGGACACCTGCCTGTAACCCAAAGCAATGGATCCTATTATGGCCTAGGGTCCTGTCTGGTTCAATCTTCTTCTCTGGGGACATCCATCTATGGTATGAGTGGAGGTCGATTATCAGCTGGTGTCATACAGCCCTTGTTTGTTCCGGGTGACCTACACTATTGGGATGGCCTCAGGGACTTTGGAGGTTTCTACTAATTTGTACGATTTTGGACCATGGAATGGGCAGAATTCCCATGGATTGGTAGGCACAGTCCTAATGTGTGGCTAGAGGGGCCCAGCCCGGAGGGTGTGGGGCCCAAGACTTTGAGGACAGAAGTCTGAAAACACAAACTCAGCTTAGATTTGGGGACGTAGGTATGGCAGGCCCGATCTACAAACCATGAGAAGAACTCTTCAGGATATGAAGAAAGTGCGAGTTTGAGGCGCTTGCTCAGGCTTTTGTCTCTGGATATTGTATCAGCGATGGCCGTGGAATGTCGGGGAGGCCTCATGGGCCATGGACGAATCTTCCTCTCTGAGGATTTGGCCCGATTCCCAATTGCTTTTCGTCAATCTGTGGGATGGGAGGACTCATTTCAGTTTTGTTACCTCAGGTATCCCACCAAAAGAGGAATTCCAAAGCCAAGCCGTGGGGAAGACTGAAAGGTCAACCCGAACTATGGTTAAAAATTGGGGCCTAGGGGCATGGCAAGCCCAATATGCTATCTCTTCATCCAGCCACTGAGCGGCCTTACTTGAGGACTGGGCTCAGCCTGAGCGTCACAATGTGTGTTTGTGACCAATGTGTCCCGCGAGCATGGGCGGGGCCTCATGGGCCACACTGGTTTCAACTACACTGAACGTTGGACAACATGCCAAACACAAGGTTTCTTGCCATGGGGAAGGAGTTCTGATTTCTGCATAACCTTCAACCCTGGGCAGTGATTGGAGATAAGGTCTAGGTTCTGAAACCTGAAAACCGAGGTTGGGAAGAGATGACAACCTAAGGCCATGGTGGCTCGATGTGCTCAGTGTGCGGCCAGCTGTTTGGGAGGGTCCAGGGAGTCCAGGCTCAGGCTGTGTCAGAAAGGGCATTAGTGCCCTGGTCAGCCTATGTATTTGGGGTACAGCCATGGTCGGTGCAGTTTGATCCTCATTTGGGGTTACTGGGTAGCCCCAGAGGACAATGTTTTTCTTCTGGAGGGCCGGCAGAGTGCTGCATTGTAGTTCTGCATTGCCAAACTGGAGGGCTTGTGGGCCAGTAGTCTGACGACAATAGTCTGAGAACACAAGCTAGGCTTAGGTTTCTGGGTGAGGCCATGGCAAGCACAATCTACAGAACTGAATCGAGATCTCGTGCATCTGAAGTCAGGGCGAGGATCAGATGATCACTCAGGTTGGAGTTTCTGTCCCTGATGGCCCCTTCATGAATGGGGGGGGGGGCATCACGAGGCCATGTGTATTTTCCCACGATGGGAGTTGTGAGATACTCCAAACTGCAGAGAGTCTTCTGCAGGACAATTGAGACCTGTTGTTTGGCTCCAGGCCAATGATTCTAAGCAGGGTTCTAAGAATGGATGGCTGGGTAGCCCACCTCGCATTCCAATTGTCTCCTAGCAACAAGACAGGTTAGATCTCCTGGATCTGTGGGGAGCAACCGAGGTCGCTGAGTTGAAATGGACACCCCTGGGGATGGGTCCTAACGTGCTTTTGTGTCTATGGAGACTTTGGAATGAAGCGGTGGCACTGGGGCCCTAAAGGGTTCTCCTAAACAAAGGATTTGACACAGCTCCAACGTGCAAGTTTCCCATGTGTAGATGAGATGTTTTCTGATGGGTGAGTCAAGAAACAGCTATATACTGCTTTTGAAATCCAGGCCTCTGAGGAGAGATGCCTGGAAACCAAAGCAATGGATCTGATTAGTGCCTAGGGGCCTGTTCTTTCCTTTTTACCTCTGGGGACATCTGTCTATGGGTCTGAGTGCAGGTGGGTACTCAGTTGGGCTCGGATTGCCCCTGTTTTTCCTGGGAAGCCACCACTATTGAGATGGATCAGGGACTTTGGAGGTTTATCCTATGAGAAGGGTTTTGGCCATTGGAATGGGCACACACAATACCCTTGGAGAGGGCAAGTACAGTCCTCAGGTTTGGCTCCAGGGGCCTGAGCCTGTAGGTTGTGTAGGCCAGGGCTGTTTGGACAGTTGTCTGAAAACACAAACTCGGCTTATGTTTCGGGTCATAGGTATGGCAGGACTGATCTACAGACCATGAGGAGAACTCTTCGGGATTTGAAAGAAGGGCGATGTGAGGCTCCTGCTCAAGTTTTTGTCTCTGGATATCGTGTCACTCATGGTCGTGGAATTTCTGGGTGACTTCATGGGAAATGGACGAGTCTTACTCTCTGGTGGTTTGGCCCCGTCCAAAGAGTTTGCGGTCATTCTGTGGGCTGGAAGAAGTCCATTTTTTTTTTTTTTGTTGTTGTTGTTGTTTTTTTTTTCTTTTTTAACCTCAGGTGTCCCACCAAATGATGGATTCCAGAGTTGAGCCCTGGGGAGGGGCGACTGGACAATCAGAAATCTGGTTAAAAATTGAGGCCTAGGGACATGTCAAGCCCATTATGACATCTAATGGTCCAGCCACTGAGAGGACTTACTAGAGGACAGGACTCATGCTGAGGGTCACAATGCGTGTGTATGCCCTCGTCGCACTCAAGAATGGGCGGGGCCTCAGGGTGAATGCTGGTTTTTCCTACACTGAACATGGACAACGTGCCAACCACAAGGGTTCTTGCCATGGGTAAGGAGGAGTTCTGATTTCTGCATCACACTCACCCCTGGGCAGTGATTGGAGATAAGGTCTCGGTTCTGAAGCCTGAAAACTGAGGGAGGGAAGAGATGATGACCTACGGCCATGGCGGGTTTTATGTGCTCAGTGTGCGGTCAGCTTTCTGGGTGTTGGTCAGGAGTTCCGGGCTCAGGTTGTGTTCGACAGTGCATTAGTGCCCAGGTTAGACTATATAATTTGGGTAAAGTCGAGTGCTGTGTAGGTTTACCCTCATTTAAGGTGCCTGGGTAGCTCATGAGGCAATAATTTTTTTTCTAGAGGGCAGGCAGAGTGCTGCATTGTGGGTCCGGAATTGCCAAACTTGAGGGCTTCGGGGCCAGGAGTGTGAGGACGGAAGTCTGAGAAGACAAGCTAGACTTCGGTTTCAGGGCGAGGTCACGACAGGTACCCCCTGCAGATCTGAACCAATATCTCATGCATCTGAAGTCAGGGCGAGGATCAGACGTTGGCTCAGGTTGGAGTTTCTGAGCATGACGGCCGCTTCATGAAGGAAGCGGAATCTTGAGGCCATTGAGGTTTTCCCACGTTGGGAGTTGTGAGATGCCCCCTTCAAGGATTCCTTCTGCGGGACAATTGAGACCTGTTGGAAAGCTCCAGGACATCCCATATGGAATGACTCCAGAGCACCGTTCGCGGATGGATGCCTGGGAAGCCCGCCTCGCATTCCAATTGTCTCCTAGCAACAAGACAGTTTAGATCTGATGGCTCTGCCGGAGCAACCGGGGTGGCTGAGTTGAAATGGACTTTCCTGAGGATGGGTCCTAATGTGTGTTTGTGTCCATGAGGGCCTTGGAATTGGGCGGTGGCACCGGGACCCTGAAGTACTCTCCTAAGCTTTGGACATGGCTCCCATGCACAGGTTTCCTTGTGGAGACGAGATGAGTTCTGATGGGTGCCTCAGGAAAACCCCTATGCTCGTATTGGAATCAGGCTTTTGAGGACACCTGCCTGTAACCCAAAGCAATGGATCCTATTATGGCCTAGGGTCCTGTCTGGTTCAATCTTCTTCTCTGGGGACATCCATCTATGGTATGAGTGGAGGTCGATTATCAGCTGGTGTCAGACAGCCCTTGTTTGTTCCGGGCGACCTACACTATTGGGATGGACTCAGGGACTTTGGAGGTTTCTCCTAATTTGTACGATTTTGGACCATGGAATGGGCAGAATTGCCATGGATTGGTAGGCACAGTCCTAATGTGTGGCTCCAGGGATCCAGCCTGGAGGGTGTGGGGCGCAAGACTTTGAGGACAGAAGTCTGAAAAAACAAACTCAGCTTAGGTTTGGGGACGTAGGTATGGAAGGGTTATCAACAACCATGAGAAGAACTCTTCAGGAAAGGAAGAAAGTGCGAGTCTGAGGCGCTTGCTCAGGCTTTTGTCTCTGGATTTTGTATCAGCGATGGCCGTGGGATGTCGGGGAGGCCTCATGGGCCATGGACGAATCTTCATCTCTGAGGATTTGGCCCGATTCCCAATTGCTTTTCGTCAATCTGTGGGATGGAAGGACTCATTTCAGTTTTGTTACCTCAGGTGTCCCACCAAAAGAGGAATTCCAAAGCCAAGCCGTGGGGAAGACTGAAGGGTCAACCCGAACTATGGTTAAAAATTGGGGCCTAGGGGCATGGCAAGCCCAATATGCTATCTCTTCATCCAGCCACTGAGCGGCCTTACTTGAGGACTGGGCTCAGCCTGAGCGTCACAATGTGTGTTTGTGACCAATGTGGCCCGCCAGCATGGGCGGGGCCTCATGGGCCACACTGGTTTCAACTACACTGAACGTTGGACAACATGCCAACCACAAGGTTTCTTGCCATGGGGAAGGAATTCTGATTTCTGCATCACCTTCAACCCTGGGCAGTGATTGGAGATAAGGTCTAGGTTCTGAAACCTGAAAACCGAAGTTGGGAAGAGATGACGACCTAAGGCCATGGTGGCTGGATGTCCTCAGTGTGCGGCCAGCTGTCTTGGAGGGTCCAGGGAGTCCAGGCTCAGGCTGTGTCAGAAAGGGCATTAGTGCCCTGGTCAGCCTATGTATTTGGGGTACAGCCATGGTCGGTGCAGGTTGATCCTCATTTGGGGTTACTGGGTAGCCCCAGAGGACAATGTTTTTCTTCTGGAGGTCCGGCAGAGTGCTGCATTGTAGTTCTGGATTGCCAAACTGGCGGGCTTGTGGGCCAGTAGTTTTACGACAAAAGTCTGAGAACACAAGCTAGGCTTAGGTTTCTGGGTGAGGCCATGGCAGGCACAATCTACAGACCTGAATCGAGATCTCGTGCATCTGAAGTCAGGGCGAGGATCAGACGATCGCTCAGGTTGGAGTTTCTGTCCCTGATGGCCCCTTCATGAATGGGGGGGGCATCACGAGGCCATGGGGGTTTTCCCATGATGGGAGTTGTGAGAAGCTCCAAACTGCAGAGAGTCTTCTGCAGGACAATTGAGACCTGTTGTTTGGCTCCAGGACAATGATTCTGAGCAGGGTTCTAAGGGTGGATGGCTGGGTAGCCCACGTCGCATTCCAATTGTCTCCTAGCAACAAGACAGGTTAGATCTCCTGGATCTGTGGGGAGCAACCGAGGACGCTGAGTTAAATGGACACCCCTGGGGATGGGTCCTAACGTGCTTTTGTGTCTATGGAGACCTTGGAATGAAGCGGTGGCACTGGGCCCCTAAAGGGTTCTCCTAAACAAAGGCTTTGACACAGCTCCAACGTGAAAGTTTCCCATGTGTAGATGAGATGTTTTCTGATGGGTGAGTCAAGAAACAGCTATATGCTGCTTTTGAAATCCAGGCCTCTGAGGAGAGATGCCTGGAAAACAAAGCAATGGATCTGATTAGTGCCTAGGGGCCTGTTCTTTCCTTTTTACCTCTGGGGACATCTGTCTATGGGTCTGAGTGCAGGTAAGTGCTCAGTTGGGCTCAGATTGCCCCTGTTTTTCCTGGGAAGCCACCACTATTGAGATGGATCAGGGACTTTGGAGGTTTATCCTATTAGAAGGGTTGTGGCCATTGGAATGGGCACACACAATTCCCTTGGAGAGGGCAAGTACAGTCCTCAGGTTTGGCTCCAGGGGCCTGAGCCTGTAGGTTGTGTAGGCCAGGGCTGTTTGGACAGTTGTCTGAAAACACAAACTCGGCTTATGTTTCGGGTCATAGGTATGGCAGGACTGATCTACAGACCATGAGGAGAACTCCTCGGGATTTGAAAGAAGGGCGAGTGTGAGGCTCTGCTCAAGTTTTTGTCTCTGGATATCGTGTCACTCATGGTCGTGGAATTTCTGGGTGACTTCATGGGAAATGGACGAGTCTTACTCTCTGGTGGTTTGGCCCCGTCCAAAGAGTTTGCGGTCATTCTGTGGGCTGGAAGAAGTCTGTTTTTTTTTTTGTTGTTGTTGTTGTAGTTTTTTTCTTTTTTAACCTCAGGTGTCCCACCAAATGATGGATTCCAGAGTAGAGCCCTGGGGAGGGGCGACTGGACAATCAGAAATCTGGTTAAAAATTGGGGCCTAGGGACATGTCAAGTCCATTATGACATCTAATGGTCCAGCCACAGAGAGGACTTACTAGAGGACAGGACTCATGCTGAGGGTCACAATGCGTGTGTATGCCCTCGTCGCACTCAAGAATGGGCGGGGCCTCAGGGTGAATGCTGGTTTTTCCTACACTGAACATGGACAACGTGCCAACCACAAGGGTTCTTGCCATGGGTAAGTAGGAGTTCTGATTTCTGCATCACACTCACCCCTGGGCAGTGATTGGAGATAAGGTCTCGGTTCTGAAGCCTGAAAACTGAGGGAGGGAAGAGATGATGACCTACGGCCATGGCGGGTTTTATGTGCTCAGTGTGCGGTCAGCTTTCTGGGTGTTGGTCAGGAGTTCCGGGCTCAGGTTGTGTTCGACAGTGCATTAGTGCCCAGGTTAGACTATATAATTTGGGTAAAGTCGAGTGCTGTGTAGGTTTACCCTCATTTAAGGTGCCTGGGTAGCTCATGAGGCAATAATTTTTTTTCTAGAGGGCAGGCAGAGTGCTGCATTGTGGGTCCGGAATTGCCAAACTTGAGGGCTTCGGGGCCAGGAGTGTGAGGACGGAAGTCTGAGAAGACAAGCTAGACTTCGGTTTCAGGGCGAGGTCACGACAGGTACCCCCTGCAGATCTGAACCAATATCTCATGCATCTGAAGTCAGGGCGAGGATCAGACGTTGGCTCAGGTTGGAGTTTCTGAGCATGACGGCCGCTTCATGAAGGAAGCGGAATCTTGAGGCCATTGAGGTTTTCCCACGTTGGGAGTTGTGAGATGCCCCCTTCAAGGATTCCTTCTGCGGGACAATTGAGACCTGTTGGAAAGCTCCAGGACATCCCATATGGAATGACTCCAGAGCACCGTTCGCGGATGGATGCCTGGGAAGCCCGCCTCGCATTCCAATTGTCTCCTAGCAACAAGACAGTTTAGATCTGATGGCTCTGCCGGAGCAACCGGGGTGGCTGAGTTGAAATGGACTTTCCTGAGGATGGGTCCTAATGTGTGTTTGTGTCCATGAGGGCCTTGGAATTGGGCGGTGGCACCGGGACCCTGAAGTACTCTCCTAAGCTTTGGACATGGCTCCCATGCACAGGTTTCCTTGTGGAGACGAGATGAGTTCTGATGGGTGCCTCAGGAAAACCCCTATGCTCGTATTGGAATCAGGCTTTTGAGGACACCTGCCTGTAACCCAAAGCAATGGATCCTATTATGGCCTAGGGTCCTGTCTGGTTCAATCTTCTTCTCTGGGGACATCCATCTATGGTATGAGTGGAGGTCGATTATCAGCTGGTGTCAGACAGCCCTTGTTTGTTCCGGGCGACCTACACTATTGGGATGGACTCAGGGACTTTGGAGGTTTCTCCTAATTTGTACGATTTTGGACCATGGAATGGGCAGAATTGCCATGGATTGGTAGGCACAGTCCTAATGTGTGGCTCCAGGGATCCAGCCTGGAGGGTGTGGGGCGCAAGACTTTGAGGACAGAAGTCTGAAAACACAAACTCAGCTTAGGTTTGGGGACGTAGGTATGGCAGGCCCTATCAACAACCATGAGAAGAACTCTTCAGGAAAGGAAGAAAGTGCGAGTCTGAGGCGCTTGCTCAGGCTTTTGTCTCTGGATTTTGTATCAGCGATGGCCGTGGGATGTCGGGGAGGCCTCATGGGCCATGGACGAATCTTCCTCTCTGAGGATTTGGCCCGATTCCCAATTGCTTTTCGTCAATCTGTGGGATGGGAGGACTCATTTCAGTTTTGTTACCTCAGGTGTCCCACCAAAAGAGGAATTCCAAAGCCAAGCCGTGGGGAAGACTGAAGGGTCAACCCGAACTATGGTTAAAAATTGGGGCCTAGGGGCATGGCAAGCCCAATATGCTATCTCTTCATCCAGCCACTGAGCGGCCTTACTTGAGGACTGGGCTCAGCCTGAGCGTCACAATGTGTGTTTGTGACCAATGTGGCCCGCCAGCATGGGCGGGGCCTCATGGGCCACACTGGTTTCAACTACACTGAACGTTGGACAACATGCCAACCACAAGGTTTCTTGCCATGGGGAAGGAGTTCTGATTTCTGCATCACCTTCAACCCTGGGCAGTGATTGGAGATAAGGTCTAGGTTCTGAAACCTGAAAACCGAAGTTGGGAAGAGATGACGACCTAAGGCCATGGTGGCTGGATGTCCTCAGTGTGCGGCCAGCTGTCTTGGAGGGTCCAGGGAGTCCAGGCTCAGGCTGTGTCAGAAAGGGCATTAGTGCCCTGGTCAGCCTATGTATTTGGGGTACAGCCATGGTCGGTGCAGGTTGATCCTCATTTGGGGTTACTGGGTAGCCCCAGAGGACAATGTTTTTCTTCTGGAGGTCCGGCAGAGTGCTGCATTGTAGTTCTGGATTGCCAAACTGGCGGGCTTGTGGGCCAGTAGTTTTACGACAAAAGTCTGAGAACACAAGCTAGGCTTAGGTTTCTGGGTGAGGCCATGGCAGGCACAATCTACAGACCTGAATCGAGATCTCGTGCATCTGAAGTCAGGGCGAGGATCAGACGATCGCTCAGGTTGGAGTTTCTGTCCCTGATGGCCCCTTCATGAATGGGGGGGGCATCACGAGGCCATGGGGGTTTTCCCATGATGGGAGTTGTGAGAAGCTCCAAACTGCAGAGAGTCTTCTGCAGGACAATTGAGACCTGTTGTTTGGCTCCAGGCCAATGATTCTGAGCAGGGTTCTAAGGGTGGATGGCTGGGTAGCCCACGTCGCATTCCAATTGTCTCCTAGCAACAAGACAGGTTAGATCTCCTGGATCTGTGGGGAGCAACCGAGGACGCTGAGTTAAATGGACACCCCTGGGGATGGGTCCTAACGTGCTTTTGTGTCTATGGAGACCTTGGAATGAAGCGGTGGCACTGGGCCCCTAAAGGGTTCTCCTAAACAAAGGCTTTGACACAGCTCCAACGTGCAAGTTTCCCATGTGTAGATGAGATGTTTTCTGATGGGTGAGTCAAGAAACAGCTATATGCTGCTTTTGAAATCCAGGCCTCTGAGGAGAGATGCCTGGAAACCAAAGCAATGGATCTGATTAGTGCCTAGGGGCCTGTTCTTTCCTTTTTACCTCTGGGGACATCTGTCTATGGGTCTGAGTGTAGGTAAGTGCTCAGGTGGGCTCAGATTGCCCCTGTTTTTCCTGGGAAGCCACCACTATTGAGATGGATCAGGGACTTTGGAGGTTTATCCTATTAGAAGGGTTGTGGCCATTGGAATGGGCACACACAATTCCCTTGGAGAGGGCAAGTACAGTCCTCAGGTTTGGCTCCAGGGGCCTGAGCCTGTAGGTTGTGTAGGCCAGGGCTGTTTGGACAGTTGTCTGAAAACACAAACTCGGCTTATGTTTCGGGTCATAGGTATGGCAGGACTGATCTACAGACCATGAGGAGAACTCCTCGGGATTTGAAAGAAGGGCGAGTGTGAGGCTCTGCTCAAGTTTTTGTCTCTGGATATCGTGTCACTCATGGTCGTGGAATTTCTGGGTGACTTCATGGGAAATGGACGAGTCTTACTCTCTGGTGGTTTGGCCCCGTCCAAAGAGTTTGCGGTCATTCTGTGGGCTGGAAGAAGTCTGTTTTTTTTTTGTTGTTGTTGTTGTAGTTTTTTTCTTTTTTAACCTCAGGTGTCCCACCAAATGATGGATTCCAGAGTAGAGCCCTGGGGAGGGGCGACTGGACAATCAGAAATCTGGTTAAAAATTGGGGCCTAGGGACATGTCAAGTCCATTATGACATCTAATGGTCCAGCCACAGAGAGGACTTACTAGAGGACAGGACTCATGCTGAGGGTCACAATGCGTGTGTATGCCCTCGTCGCACTCAAGAATGGGCGGGGCCTCAGGGTGAATGCTGGTTTTTCCTACACTGAACATGGACAACGTGCCAACCACAAGGGTTCTTGCCATGGGTAAGGAGGAGTTCTGATTTCTGCATCACACTCACCCCTGGGCAGTGATTGGAGATAAGGTCTCGGTTCTGAAGCCTGAAAACTGAGGTAGGGAAGAGATGATGACCTACGGCCATGGCGGGTTTTATGTGCTCAGTGTGCGGTCAGCTTTCTGGGTGTTGGTCAGGAGTTCCGGGCTCAGGTTGTGTTCGACAGTGCATTAGTGCCCAGGTTAGACTATATAATTTGGGTAAAGTCGAGTGCTGTGTAGGTTTACCCTCATTTAAGGTGCCTGGGTAGCTCATGAGGCAATAATTTTTTTTCTAGAGGGCAGGCACAGTGCTGCATTGTGGGTCCGGAATTGCCAAACTTGAGGGCTTCGGGGCCAGGAGTGTGAGGACGGAAGTCTGAGAAGACAAGCTAGACTTCGGTTTCAGGGCGAGGTCACGTCAGGTACCCCCTGCAGATCTGAACCAATATCTCATGCATCTGAAGTCAGGGCGAGGATCAGACATTGGCTCAGGTTGGAGTTTCTGAGCATGACGGCCGCTTCATGAAGGAAGCGGAATCTCGAGGCCATTGAGGTTTTCCCACGTTGGGAGTTGTGAGATGCCCCCTTCAAGGATTCCTTCTGCGGGACAACTGAGACCTGTTGGACAGCTCCAGGACATCCCATATGGAATGACTCCAGAGCACCGTTCGCGGATGGATGCCTGGGAAGCCCGCCTCGCATTCCAATTGTCTCCTAGCAACAAGACAGTTTAGATCTGATGGCTCTGCCGGAGCAACCGGGGTGGCTGAGTTGAAATGGACTTTCCTAAGGATGGGTCCTAATGTGTGTTTGTGTCCATGAGGGCCTTGGAATTGGGCGGTGGCACCGGGACCCTGAAGTACTCTCCTAAGCTTTGGACATGGCTCCCATGCACAGGTTTCCTTGTGGAGACGAGATGAGTTCTGATGGGTGCCTCAGGAAAACCCCTATGCTCGTATTGGAATCGGGCTTTTGAGGACACCTGCCTGTAACCCAAAGCAATGGATCCTATTATGGCCTAGGGTCCTGTCTGGTTCAATCTTCTTCTCTGGGGACATCCATCTATGGTATGAGTGGAGGTCGATTATCAGCTGGTGTCAGACAGCCCTTGTTTGTTCCGGGCGACCTACACTATTGGGATGGCCTCAGGGACTTTGGAGGTTTCTCCTAATTTGTACGATTTTGGACCATGGAATGGGCAGAATTCCCATGGATTGGTAGGCACAGTCCTAATGTGTGGCTCCAGGGATCCAGCCTGGAGGGTGTGGGGCCCAAGACTTTGAGGACAGAAGTCTGAAAACACAAACTCAGCTTAGGTTTGGGGACGTAGGTATGGCAGGCCCTATCAACAACCATGAGAAGAACTCTTCAGGAAAGGAAGAAAGTGCGAGTCTGAGGCGCTTGCTCAGGCTTTTGTCTCTGGATTTTGTATCAGCGATGGCCGTGGGATGTCGGGGAGGCCTCATGGGCCATGGACGAATCTTCCTCTCTGAGGATTTGGCCCGATTCCCAATTGCTTTTCGTCAATCTGTGGGATGGGAGGACTCATTTCAGTTTTGTTACCTCAGGTGTCCCACCAAAAGAGGAATTCCAAAGCCAAGCCGTGGGGAAGACTGAAGGGTCAACCCGAACTATGGTTAAAAATTGGGGCCTAGGGGCATGGCAAGCCCAATATGCTATCTCTTCATCCAGCCACTGAGCGGCCTTACTTGAGGACTGGGCTCAGCCTGAGCGTCACAATGTGTGTTTGTGACCAATGTGGCCCGCCAGCATGGGCGGGGCCTCATGGGCCACACTGGTTTCAACTACACTGAACGTTGGACAACATGCCAACCACAAGGTTTCTTGCCATGGGGAAGGAGTTCTGATTTCTGCATCACCTTCAACCCTGGGCAGTGATTGGAGATAAGGTCTAGGTTCTGAAACCTGAAAACCGAAGTTGGGAAGAGATGACGACCTAAGGCCATGGTGGCTGGATGTCCTCAGTGTGCGGCCAGCTGTCTTGGAGGGTCCAGGGAGTCCCGGCTCAGGCTGTGTCAGAAAGGGCATTAGTGCCCTGGTCAGCCTATGTATTTGGGGTACAGCCATGGTCGGTGCAGGTTGATCCTCATTTGGGGTTACTGGGTAGCCCCAGAGGACAATGTTTTTCTTCTGGAGGTCCGGCAGAGTGCTGCATTGTAGTTCTGGATTGCCAAACTGGAGGGCTTGTGGGCCAGTAGTTTTACGACAAAAGTCTGAGAACACAAGCTAGGCTTAGGTTTCTGGGTGAGGCCATGGCAGGCACAATCTACAGACCTGAATCGAGATCTCGTGCATCTGAAGTCAGGGCGAGGATCAGACGATCGCTCAGGTTGGAGTTTCTGTCCCTGATGGCCCCTTCATGAATGGGGGGGGGCATCACGAGGCCATGGGTGTTTTCCCACGATGGGAATTGTGAGAAGCTCCAAACTGCAGAGAGTCTTCTGCAGGACAATTGAGACCTGTTGTTTGGCTCCAGGACAATGATTCTGAGCAGGGTTCTAAGGGTGGATGGCTGGGTAGCCCACGTCGCATTCCAATTGTCTCCTAGCAACAAGACAGGTTAGATCTCCTGGATCTGTGGGGAGCAACCGAGGACGCTGAGTTGAAATGGACACCCCTGTGGATGGGTCCTAACGTGCTTTTGTGTCTATGGAGACCTTGGAATGAAGCGGTGGCACTGGGCCCCTAAAGGGTTCTCCTAAACAAAGGCTTTGACACAGCTCCAACGTGCAAGTTTCCCATGTGTAGATGAGATGTTTTCTGATGGGTGAGTCAAGAAACAGCTATATGCTGCTTTTGAAATCCAGGCCTCTGAGGAGAGATGCCTGGAAAACAAAGCAATGGATCTGATTAGTGCCTAGGGGCCTGTTCTTTCCTTTTTACCTCTGGGGACATCTGTCTATGGGTCTGAGTGCAGGTAAGTGCTCAGGTGGGCTCAGATTGCCCCTGTTTTTCCTGGGAAGCCACCACTATTGAGATGGATCAGGGACTTTGGAGGTTTATCCTATTAGAAGGGTTGTGGCCATTGGAATGGGCACACACAATTCCCTTGGAGAGGGCAAGTACAGTCCTCAGGTTTGGCTCCAGGGGCCTGAGCCTGTAGGTTGTGTAGGCCAGGGCTGTTTGGACAGTTGTCTGAAAACACAAACTCGGCTTATGTTTCGGGTCATAGGTATGGCAGGACTGATCTACAGACCATGAGGAGAACTCCTCGGGATTTGAAAGAAGGGCGAGTGTGAGGCTCTGCTCAAGTTTTTGTCTCTGGATATCGTGTCACTCATGGTCGTGGAATTTCTGGGTGACTTCATGGGAAATGGACGAGTCTTACTCTCTGGTGGTTTGGCCCCGTCCAAAGAGTTTGCGGTCATTCTGTGGGCTGGAAGAAGTCTGTTTTTTTTTTTGTTGTTGTTGTTTTTGTAGTTTTTTTCTTTTTTAACCTCAGGTGTCCCACCAAATGATGGATTCCAGAGTAGAGCCCTGGGGAGGGGCGACTGGACAATCAGAAATCTGGTTAAAAATTGGGGCCTAGGGACATGTCAAGTCCATTATGACATCTAATGGTCCAGCCACAGAGAGGACTTACTAGAGGACAGGACTCATGCTGAGGGTCACAATGCGTGTGTATGCCCTCGTCGCACTCAAGAATGGGCGGGGCCTCAGGGTGAATGCTGGTTTTTCCTACACTGAACATGGACAACGTGCCAACCACAAGGGTTCTTGCCATGGGTAAGGAGGAGTTCTGATTTCTGCATCACACTCACCCCTGGGCAGTGATTGGAGATAAGGTCTCGGTTCTGAAGCCTGAAAACTGAGGTAGGGAAGAGATGATGACCTACGGCCATGGCGGGTTTTATGTGCTCAGTGTGCGGTCAGCTTTCTGGGTGTTGGTCAGGAGTTCCGGGCTCAGGTTGTGTTCGACAGTGCATTAGTGCCCAGGTTAGACTATATAATTTGGGTAAAGTCGAGTGCTGTGTAGGTTTACCCTCATTTAAGGTGCCTGGGTAGCTCATGAGGCAATAATTTTTTTTCTAGAGGGCAGGCAGAGTGCTGCATTGTGGGTCCGGAATTGCCAAACTTGAGGGCTTCGGGGCCAGGAGTGTGAGGACGGAAGTCTGAGAAGACAAGCTAGACTTCGGTTTCAGGGCGAGGTCACGACAGGTACCCCCTGCAGATCTGAACCAATATCTCATGCATCTGAAGTCAGGGCGAGGATCAGACGTTGGCTCAGGTTGGAGTTTCTGAGCATGACGGCCGCTTCATGAAGGAAGCGGAATCTCGAGGCCATTGAGGTTTTCCCACGTTGGGAGTTGTGAGATGCCCCCTTCAAGGATTCCTTCTGCGGGACAATTGAGACCTGTTGGAAAGCTCCAGGACATCCCATATGGAATGACTCCAGAGCACCGTTCGCGGATGGATGCCTGGGAAGCCCGCCTCGCATTCCAATTGTCTCCTAGCAACAAGACAGTTTAGATCTGATGGCTCTGCCGGAGCAACCGGGGTGGCTGAGTTGAAATGGACTTTCCTGAGGATGGGTCCTAATGTGTGTTTGTGTCCATGAGGGCCTTGGAATTGGGCGGTGGCACCGGGACCCTGAAGTACTCTCCTAAGCTTTGGACATGGCTCCCATGCACAGGTTTCCTTGTGGAGACGAGATGAGTTCTGATGGGTGCCTCAGGAAAACCCCTATGCTCGTATTGGAATCAGGCTTTTGAGGACACCTGCCTGTAACCCAAAGCAATGGATCCTATTATGGCCTAGGGTCCTGTCTGGTTCAATCTTCTTCTCTGGGGACATCCATCTATGGTATGAGTGGAGGTCGATTATCAGCTGGTGTCAGACAGCCCTTGTTTGTTCCGGGCGACCTACACTATTGGGATGGACTCAGGGACTTTGGAGGTTTCTCCTAATTTGTACGATTTTGGACCATGGAATGGGCAGAATTGCCATGGATTGGTAGGCACAGTCCTAA
Source organism: Mustela nivalis (assembly GCF_964662115.1). Classification (NCBI taxonomy): domain Eukaryota; kingdom Metazoa; phylum Chordata; class Mammalia; order Carnivora; family Mustelidae; genus Mustela; species Mustela nivalis. Next base: position 761,755 of record NW_028136552.1, on the reverse strand, counting down.
TGTGTGGCTCCAGGGATCCAGCCTGGAGGGTGTGGGGCGCAAGACTTTGAGGACAGAAGTCTGAAAAAACAAACTCAGCTTAGGTTTGGGGACGTAGGTATGGCAGGCCCTATCAACAACCATGAGAAGAACTCTTCAGGAAAGGAAGAAAGTGCGAGTCTGAGGCGCTTGCTCAGGCTTTTGTCTCTGGATTTTGTATCAGCGATGGCCGTGGGATGTCGGGGAGGCCTCATGGGCCATGGACGAATCTTCCTCTCTGAGGATTTGGCCCGATTCCCAATTGCTTTTCGTCAATCTGTGGGATGGGAGGACTCATTTCAGTTTTGTTACCTCAGGTGTCCCACCAAAAGAGGAATTCCAAAGCCAAGCCGTGGGGAAGACTGAAGGGTCAACCCGAACTATGGTTAAAAATTGGGGCCTAGGGGCATGGCAAGCCCAATATGCTATCTCTTCATCCAGCCACTGAGCGGCCTTACTTGAGGACTGGGCTCAGCCTGAGCGTCACAATGTGTGTTTGTGACCAATGTGGCCCGCCAGCATGGGCGGGGCCTCATGGGCCACACTGGTTTCAACTACACTGAACGTTGGACAACATGCCAACCACAAGGTTTCTTGCCATGGGGAAGGAGTTCTGATTTCTGCATCACCTTCAACCCTGGGCAGTGATTGGAGATAAGGTCTAGGTTCTGAAACCTGAAAACCGAAGTTGGGAAGAGATGACGACCTAAGGCCATGGTGGCTGGATGTCCTCAGTGTGCGGCCAGCTGTCTTGGAGGGTCCAGGGAGTCCAGGCTCAGGCTGTGTCAGAAAGGGCATTAGTGCCCTGGTCAGCCTATGTATTTGGGGTACAGCCATGGTCGGTGCAGGTTGATCCTCATTTGGGGTTACTGGGTAGCCCCAGAGGACAATGTTTTTCTTCTGGAGGTCCGGCAGAGTGCTGCATTGTAGTTCTGGATTGCCAAACTGGCGGGCTTGTGGGCCAGTAGTTTTACGACAAAAGTCTGAGAACACAAGCTAGGCTTAGGTTTCTGGGTGAGGCCATGGCAGGCACAATCTACAGACCTGAATCGAGATCTCGTGCATCTGAAGTCAGGGCGAGGATCAGACGATCGCTCAGGTTGGAGTTTCTGTCCCTGATGGCCCCTTCATGAATGGGGGGGGCATCACGAGGCCATGGGGGTTTTCCCATGATGGGAGTTGTGAGAAGCTCCAAACTGCAGAGAGTCTTCTGCAGGACAATTGAGACCTGTTGTTTGGCTCCAGGACAATGATTCTGAGCAGGGTTCTAAGGGTGGATGGCTGGGTAGCCCACGTCGCATTCCAATTGTCTCCTAGCAACAAGACAGGTTAGATCTCCTGGATCTGTGGGGAGCAACCGAGGACGCTGAGTTAAATGGACACCCCTGGGGATGGGTCCTAACGTGCTTTTGTGTCTATGGAGACCTTGGAATGAAGCGGTGGCACTGGGCCCCTAAAGGGTTCTCCTAAACAAAGGCTTTGACACAGCTCCAACGTGAAAGTTTCCCATGTGTAGATGAGATGTTTTCTGATGGGTGAGTCAAGAAACAGCTATATGCTGCTTTTGAAATCCAGGCCTCTGAGGAGAGATGCCTGGAAACCAAAGCAATGGATCTGATTAGTGCCTAGGGGCCTGTTCTTTCCTTTTTACCTCTGGGGACATCTGTCTATGGGTCTGAGTGCAGGTAAGTGCTCAGGTGGGCTCAGATTGCCCCTGTTTTCCTGGGAAGCCACCACTATTGAGATGGATCAGGGACTTTGGAGGTTTATCCTATTAGAAGGGTTGTGGCCATTGGAATGGGCACACACAATTCCCTTGGAGAGGGCAAGTACAGTCCTCAGGTTTGGCTCCAGGGGCCTGAGCCTGTAGGTTGTGTAGGCCAGGGCTGTTTGGACAGTTGTCTGAAAACACAAACTCGGCTTATGTTTCGGGTCATAGGTATGGCAGGACTGATCTACAGACCATGAGGAGAACTCCTCGGGATTTGAAAGAAGGGCGAGTGTGAGGCTCTGCTCAAGTTTTTGTCTCTGGATATCGTGTCACTCATGGTCGTGGAATTTCTGGGTGACTTCATGGGAAATGGACGAGTCTTACTCTCTGGTGGTTTGGCCCCGTCCAAAGAGTTTGCGGTCATTCTGTGGGCTGGAAGAAGTCTGTTTTTTTTTTTGTTGTTGTTGTTTTTGTAGTTTTTTTCTTTTTTAACCTCAGGTGTCCCACCAAATGATGGATTCCAGAGTAGAGCCCTGGGGAGGGGCGACTGGACAATCAGAAATCTGGTTAAAAATTGGGGCCTAGGGACATGTCAAGTCCATTATGACATCTAATGGTCCAGCCACAGAGAGGACTTACTAGAGGACAGGACTCATGCTGAGGGTCACAATGCGTGTGTATGCCCTCGTCGCACTCAAGAATGGGCGGGGCCTCAGGGTGAATGCTGGTTTTTCCTACACTGAACATGGACAACGTGCCAACCACAAGGGTTCTTGCCATGGGTAAGGAGGAGTTCTGATTTCTGCATCACACTCACCCCTGGGCAGTGATTGGAGATAAGGTCTCGGTTCTGAAGCCTGAAAACTGAGGTAGGGAAGAGATGATGACCTACGGCCATGGCGGGTTTTATGTGCTCAGTGTGCGGTCAGCTTTCTGGGTGTTGGTCAGGAGTTCCGGGCTCAGGTTGTGTTCGACAGTGCATTAGTGCCCAGGTTAGACTATATAATTTGGGTAAAGTCGAGTGCTGTGTAGGTTTACCCTCATTTAAGGTGCCTGGGTAGCTCATGAGGCAATAATTTTTTTTCTAGAGGGCAGGCAGAGTGCTGCATTGTGGTTCCGGAATTGCCAAACTTGAGGGCTTCGGGGCCAGGAGTGTGAGGACGGAAGTCTGAGAAGACAAGCTAGACTTCGGTTTCAGGGCGAGGTCACGTCAGGTACCCCCTGCAGATCTGAACCAATATCTCATGCATCTGAAGTCAGGGCGAGGATCAGACGTTGGCTCAGGTTGGAGTTTCTGAGCATGACGGCCGCTTCATGAAGGAAGCGGAATCTCGAGGCCATTGAGGTTTTCCCACGTTGGGAGTTGTGAGATGCCCCCTTCAAGGATTCCTTCTGCGGGACAACTGAGACCTGTTGGACAGCTCCAGGACATCCCATATGGAATGACTCCAGAGCACCGTTCGCGGATGGATGCCTGGGAAGCCCGCCTCGCATTCCAATTGTCTCCTAGCAACAAGACAGTTTAGATCTGATGGCTCTGCCGGAGCAACCGGGGTGGCTGAGTTGAAATGGACTTTCCTAAGGATGGGTCCTAATGTGTGTTTGTGTCCATGAGGGCCTTGGAATTGGGCGGTGGCACCGGGACCCTGAAGTACTCTCCTAAGCTTTGGACATGGCTCCCATGCACAGGTTTCCTTGTGGAGACGAGATGAGTTCTGATGGGTGCCTCAGGAAAACCCCTATGCTCGTATTGGAATCGGGCTTTTGAGGACACCTGCCTGTAACCCAAAGCAATGGATCCTATTATGGCCTAGGGTCCTGTCTGGTTCAATCTTCTTCTCTGGGGACATCCATCTATGGTATGAGTGGAGGTCGATTATCAGCTGGTGTCAGACAGCCCTTGTTTGTTCCGGGCGACCTACACTATTGGGATGGCCTCAGGGACTTTGGAGGTTTCTCCTAATTTGTACGATTTTGGACCATGGAATGGGCAGAATTCCCATGGATTGGTAGGCACAGTCCTAATGTGTGGCTCCAGGGATCCAGCCTGGAGGGTGTGGGGCCCAAGACTTTGAGGACAGAAGTCTGAAAACACAAACTCAGCTTAGGTTTGGGGACGTAGGTATGGCAGGCCCTATCAACAACCATGAGAAGAACTCTTCAGGAAAGGAAGAAAGTGCGAGTCTGAGGCGCTTGCTCAGGCTTTTGTCTCTGGATTTTGTATCAGCGATGGCCGTGGGATGTCGGGGAGGCCTCATGGGCCATGGACGAATCTTCCTCTCTGAGGATTTGGCCTGATTCCCAATTGCTTTTCGTCAATCTGTGGGATGGGAGGACTCATTTCAGTTTTGTTACCTCAGGTGTCCCACCAAAAGAGGAATTCCAAAGCCAAGCCGTGGGGAAGACTGAAGGGTCAACCCGAACTATGGTTAAAAATTGGGGCCTAGGGGCATGGCAAGCCCAATATGCTATCTCTTCATCCAGCCACTGAGCGGCCTTACTTGAGGACTGGGCTCAGCCTGAGCGTCACAATGTGTGTTTGTGACCAATGTGGCCCGCCAGCATGGGCGGGGCCTCATGGGCCACACTGGTTTCAACTACACTGAACGTTGGACAACATGCCAACCACAAGGTTTCTTGCCATGGGGAAGGAGTTCTGATTTCTGCATCACCTTCAACCCTGGGCAGTGATTGGAGATAAGGTCTAGGTTCTGAAACCTGAAAACCGAAGTTGGGAAGAGATGACGACCTAAGGCCATGGTGGCTGGATGTCCTCAGTGTGCGGCCAGCTGTCTTGGAGGGTCCAGGGAGTCCCGGCTCAGGCTGTGTCAGAAAGGGCATTAGTGCCCTGGTCAGCCTATGTATTTGGGGTACAGCCATGGTCGGTGCAGGTTGATCCTCATTTGGGGTTACTGGGTAGCCCCAGAGGACAATGTTTTTCTTCTGGAGGTCCGGCAGAGTGCTGCATTGTAGTTCTGGATTGCCAAACTGGAGGGCTTGTGGGCCAGTAGTTTTACGACAAAAGTCTGAGAACACAAGCTAGGCTTAGGTTTCTGGGTGAGGCCATGGCAGGCACAATCTACAGACCTGAATCGAGATCTCGTGCATCTGAAGTCAGGGCGAGGATCAGACGATCGCTCAGGTTGGAGTTTCTGTCCCTGATGGCCCCTTCATGAATGGGGGGGGGCATCACGAGGCCATGGGTGTTTTCCCACGATGGGAATTGTGAGAAGCTCCAAACTGCAGAGAGTCTTCTGCAGGACAATTGAGACCTGTTGTTTGGCTCCAGGACAATGATTCTGACCAGGGTTCTAAGGGTGGATGGCTGGGTAGCCCACGTCGCATTCCAATTGTCTCCTAGCAACAAGACAGGTTAGATCTCCTGGATCTGTGGGGAGCAACCGAGGACGCTGAGTTGAAATGGACACCCCTGGGGATGGGTCCTAACGTGCTTTTGTGTCTATGGAGACCTTGGAATTAAGCGGTGGCACTGGGCCCCTAAAGGGTTCTCCTAAACAAAGGCTTTGACACAGCTCCAACGTGCAAGTTTCCCATGTGTAGATGAGATGTTTTCTGATGGGTGAGTCAAGAAACAGCTATATGCTGCTTTTGAAATCCAGGCCTCTGAGGAGAGATGCCTGGAAAACAAAGCAATGGATCTGATTAGTGCCTAGGGGCCTGTTCTTTCCTTTTTACCTCTGGGGACATCTGTCTATGGGTCTGAGTGCAGGTAAGTGCTCAGGTGGGCTCAGATTGCCCCTGTTTTTCCTGGGAAGCCACCACTATTGAGATGGATCAGGGACTTTGGAGGTTTATCCTATTAGAAGGGTTGTGGCCATTGGAATGGGCACACACAATTCCCTTGGAGAGGGCAAGTACAGTCCTCAGGTTTGGCTCCAGGGGCCTGAGCCTGTAGGTTGTGTAGGCCAGGGCTGTTTGGACAGTTGTCTGAAAACACAAACTCGGCTTATGTTTCGGGTCATAGGTATGGCAGGACTGATCTACAGACCATGAGGAGAACTCCTCGGGATTTGAAAGAAGGGCGAGTGTGAGGCTCTGCTCAAGTTTTTGTCTCTGGATATCGTGTCACTCATGGTCGTGGAATTTCTGGGTGACTTCATGGGAAATGGACGAGTCTTACTCTCTGGTGGTTTGGCCCCGTCCAAAGAGTTTGCGGTCATTCTGTGGGCTGGAAGAAGTCTGTTTTTTTTTTTGTTGTTGTTGTTTTTGTAGTTTTTTTCTTTTTTAACCTCAGGTGTCCCACCAAATGATGGATTCCAGAGTAGAGCCCTGGGGAGGGGCGACTGGACAATCAGAAATCTGGTTAAAAATTGGGGCCTAGGGACATGTCAAGTCCATTATGACATCTAATGGTCCAGCCACAGAGAGGACTTACTAGAGGACAGGACTCATGCTGAGGGTCACAATGCGTGTGTATGCCCTCGTCGCACTCAAGAATGGGCGGGGCCTCAGGGTGAATGCTGGTTTTTCCTACACTGAACATGGACAACGTGCCAACCACAAGGGTTCTTGCCATGGGTAAGGAGGAGTTCTGATTTCTGCATCACACTCACCCCTGGGCAGTGATTGGAGATAAGGTCTCGGTTCTGAAGCCTGAAAACTGAGGTAGGGAAGAGATGATGACCTACGGCCATGGCGGGTTTTATGTGCTCAGTGTGCGGTCAGCTTTCTGGGTGTTGGTCAGGAGTTCCGGGCTCAGGTTGTGTTCGACAGTGCATTAGTGCCCAGGTTAGACTATATAATTTGGGTAAAGTCGAGTGCTGTGTAGGTTTACCCTCATTTAAGGTGCCTGGGTAGCTCATGAGGCAATAATTTTTTTTCTAGAGGGCAGGCAGAGTGCTGCATTGTGGGTCCGGAATTGCCAAACTTGAGGGCTTCGGGGCCAGGAGTGTGAGGACGGAAGTCTGAGAAGACAAGCTAGACTTCGGTTTCAGGGCGAGGTCACGACAGGTACCCCCTGCAGATCTGAACCAATATCTCATGCATCTGAAGTCAGGGCGAGGATCAGACGTTGGCTCAGGTTGGAGTTTCTGAGCATGACGGCCGCTTCATGAAGGAAGCGGAATCTCGAGGCCATTGAGGTTTTCCCACGTTGGGAGTTGTGAGATGCCCCCTTCAAGGATTCCTTCTGCGGGACAATTGAGACCTGTTGGAAAGCTCCAGGACATCCCATATGGAATGACTCCAGAGCACCGTTCGCGGATGGATGCCTGGGAAGCCCGCCTCGCATTCCAATTGTCTCCTAGCAACAAGACAGTTTAGATCTGATGGCTCTGCCGGAGCAACCGGGGTGGCTGAGTTGAAATGGACTTTCCTGAGGATGGGTCCTAATGTGTGTTTGTGTCCATGAGGGCCTTGGAATTGGGCGGTGGCACCGGGACCCTGAAGTACTCTCCTAAGCTTTGGACATGGCTCCCATGCACAGGTTTCCTTGTGGAGACGAGATGAGTTCTGATGGGTGCCTCAGGAAAACCCCTATGCTCGTATTGGAATCGGGCTTTTGAGGACACCTGCCTGTAACCCAAAGCAATGGATCCTATTATGGCCTAGGGTCCTGTCTGGTTCAATCTTCTTCTCTGGGGACATCCATCTATGGTATGAGTGGAGGTCGATTATCAGCTGGTGTCAGACAGCCCTTGTTTGTTCCGGGCGACCTACACTATTGGGATGGCCTCAGGGACTTTGGAGGTTTCTCCTAATTTGTACGATTTTGGACCATGGAATGGGCAGAATTCCCATGGATTGGTAGGCACAGTCCTAATGTGTGGCTCCAGGGATCCAGCCTGGAGGGTGTGGGGCCCAAGACTTTGAGGACAGAAGTCTGAAAACACAAACTCAGCTTAGGTTTGGGGACGTAGGTATGGCAGGCCCTATCAACAACCATGAGAAGAACTCTTCAGGAAAGGAAGAAAGTGCGAGTCTGAGGCGCTTGCTCAGGCTTTTGTCTCTGGATTTTGTATCAGCGATGGCCGTGGGATGTCGGGGAGGCCTCATGGGCCATGGACGAATCTTCCTCTCTGAGGATTTGGCCCGATTCCCAATTGCTTTTCGTCAATCTGTGGGATGGGAGGACTCATTTCAGTTTTGTTACCTCAGGTGTCCCACCAAAAGAGGAATTCCAAAGCCAAGCCGTGGGGAAGACTGAAGGGTCAACCCGAACTATGGTTAAAAATTGGGGCCTAGGGGCATGGCAAGCCCAATATGCTATCTCTTCATCCAGCCACTGAGCGGCCTTACTTGAGGACTGGGCTCAGCCTGAGCGTCACAATGTGTGTTTGTGACCAATGTGGCCCGCCAGCATGGGCGGGGCCTCATGGGCCACACTGGTTTCAACTACACTGAACGTTGGACAACATGCCAACCACAAGGTTTCTTGCCATGGGGAAGGAGTTCTGATTTCTGCATCACCTTCAACCCTGGGCAGTGATTGGAGATAAGGTCTAGGTTCTGAAACCTGAAAACCGAAGTTGGGAAGAGATGACGACCTAAGGCCATGGTGGCTGGATGTCCTCAGTGTGCGGCCAGCTGTCTTGGAGGGTCCAGGGAGTCCCGGCTCAGGCTGTGTCAGAAAGGGCATTAGTGCCCTGGTCAGCCTATGTATTTGGGGTACAGCCATGGTCGGTGCAGGTTGATCCTCATTTGGGGTTACTGGGTAGCCCCAGAGGACAATGTTTTTCTTCTGGAGGTCCGGCAGAGTGCTGCATTGTAGTTCTGGATTGCCAAACTGGAGGGCTTGTGGGCCAGTAGTTTTACGACAAAAGTCTGAGAACACAAGCTAGGCTTAGGTTTCTGGGTGAGGCCATGGCAGGCACAATCTACAGACCTGAATCGAGATCTCGTGCATCTGAAGTCAGGGCGAGGATCAGACGATCGCTCAGGTTGGAGTTTCTGTCCCTGATGGCCCCTTCATGAATGGGGGGGGGCATCACGAGGCCATGGGTGTTTTCCCACGATGGGAATTGTGAGAAGCTCCAAACTGCAGAGAGTCTTCTGCAGGACAATTGAGACCTGTTGTTTGGCTCCAGGACAATGATTCTGACCAGGGTTCTAAGGGTGGATGGCTGGGTAGCCCACGTCGCATTCCAATTGTCTCCTAGCAACAAGACAGGTTAGATCTCCTGGATCTGTGGGGAGCAACCGAGGACGCTGAGTTGAAATGGACACCCCTGGGGATGGGTCCTAACGTGCTTTTGTGTCTATGGAGACCTTGGAATTAAGCGGTGGCACTGGGCCCCTAAAGGGTTCTCCTAAACAAAGGCTTTGACACAGCTCCAACGTGCAAGTTTCCCATGTGTAGATGAGATGTTTTCTGATGGGTGAGTCAAGAAACAGCTATATGCTGCTTTTGAAATCCAGGCCTCTGAGGAGAGATGCCTGGAAAACAAAGCAATGGATCTGATTAGTGCCTAGGGGCCTGTTCTTTCCTTTTTACCTCTGGGGACATCTGTCTATGGGTCTGAGTGCAGGTAAGTGCTCAGGTGGGCTCAGATTGCCCCTGTTTTTCCTGGGAAGCCACCACTATTGAGATGGATCAGGGACTTTGGAGGTTTATCCTATTAGAAGGGTTGTGGCCATTGGAATGGGCACACACAATTCCCTTGGAGAGGGCAAGTACAGTCCTCAGGTTTGGCTCCAGGGGCCTGAGCCTGTAGGTTGTGTAGGCCAGGGCTGTTTGGACAGTTGTCTGAAAACACAAACTCGGCTTATGTTTCGGGTCATAGGTATGGCAGGACTGATCTACAGACCATGAGGAGAACTCCTCGGGATTTGAAAGAAGGGCGAGTGTGAGGCTCTGCTCAAGTTTTTGTCTCTGGATATCGTGTCACTCATGGTCGTGGAATTTCTGGGTGACTTCATGGGAAATGGACGAGTCTTACTCTCTGGTGGTTTGGCCCCGTCCAAAGAGTTTGCGGTCATTCTGTGGGCTGGAAGAAGTCTGTTTTTTTTTTTGTTGTTGTTGTTTTTGTAGTTTTTTTCTTTTTTAACCTCAGGTGTCCCACCAAATGATGGATTCCAGAGTAGAGCCCTGGGGAGGGGCGACTGGACAATCAGAAATCTGGTTAAAAATTGGGGCCTAGGGACATGTCAAGTCCATTATGACATCTAATGGTCCAGCCACAGAGAGGACTTACTAGAGGACAGGACTCATGCTGAGGGTCACAATGCGTGTGTATGCCCTCGTCGCACTCAAGAATGGGCGGGGCCTCAGGGTGAATGCTGGTTTTTCCTACACTGAACATGGACAACGTGCCAACCACAAGGGTTCTTGCCATGGGTAAGGAGGAGTTCTGATTTCTGCATCACACTCACCCCTGGGCAGTGATTGGAGATAAGGTCTCGGTTCTGAAGCCTGAAAACTGAGGTAGGGAAGAGATGATGACCTACGGCCATGGCGGGTTTTATGTGCTCAGTGTGCGGTCAGCTTTCTGGGTGTTGGTCAGGAGTTCCGGGCTCAGGTTGTGTTCGACAGTGCATTAGTGCCCAGGTTAGACTATATAATTTGGGTAAAGTCGAGTGCTGTGTAGGTTTACCCTCATTTAAGGTGCCTGGGTAGCTCATGAGGCAATAATTTTTTTTCTAGAGGGCAGGCAGAGTGCTGCATTGTGGGTCCGGAATTGCCAAACTTGAGGGCTTCGGGGCCAGGAGTGTGAGGACGGAAGTCTGAGAAGACAAGCTAGACTTCGGTTTCAGGGCGAGGTCACGACAGGTACCCCCTGCAGATCTGAACCAATATCTCATGCATCTGAAGTCAGGGCGAGGATCAGACGTTGGCTCAGGTTGGAGTTTCTGAGCATGACGGCCGCTTCATGAAGGAAGCGGAATCTCGAGGCCATTGAGGTTTTCCCACGTTGGGAGTTGTGAGATGCCCCCTTCAAGGATTCCTTCTGCGGGACAATTGAGACCTGTTGGAAAGCTCCAGGACATCCCATATGGAATGACTCCAGAGCACCGTTCGCGGATGGATGCCTGGGAAGCCCGCCTCGCATTCCAATTGTCTCCTAGCAACAAGACAGTTTAGATCTGATGGCTCTGCCGGAGCAACCGGGGTGGCTGAGTTGAAATGGACTTTCCTGAGGATGGGTCCTAATGTGTGTTTGTGTCCATGAGGGCCTTGGAATTGGGCGGTGGCACCGGGACCCTGAAGTACTCTCCTAAGCTTTGGACATGGCTCCCATGCACAGGTTTCCTTGTGGAGACGAGATGAGTTCTGATGGGTGCCTCAGGATAACCCCTATGCTCGTATTGGAATCAGGCTTTTGAGGACACCTGCCTGTAACCCAAAGCAATGGATCCTATTATGGCCTAGGGTCCTCTCTGGTTCAATCTTCTTCTCTGGGGACATCCATCTATGGTATGAGTGGAGGTCGATTATCAGCTGGTGTCAGACAGCCCTTGTTTGTTCCGGGCGACCTACACTATTGGGATGGCCTCATGGACTTTGGAGGTTTCTCCTAATTTGTACGATTTTGGACCCTGGAATGGGCAGAATTCCCATGGATTGGTAGGCACAGTCCTAATGTGTGGCTCCAGGGATCCAGCCTGGAGGGTGTGGGGCCCAAGACTTTGAGGACAGAAGTCTAAAAACACAAACTCAGCTTAGGTTTGGGGACGTAGGTATGGCAGGCCCTATCAACAACCATGAGAAGAACTCTTCAGGAAAGGAAGAAAGTGCAAGTCTGAGGCGCTTGCTCAGGCTTTTGTCTCTGGATTTTGTATCAGCGATGGCCGTGGGATGTCGGGGAGGCCTCATGGGCCATGGACGAATCTTCCTCTCTGAGGATTTGGCCCGATTCCCATTTGCTTTTCGTCAATCTGTGGGATGGGAGGACTCATTTCAGTTTTGTTACCTCAGGTGTCCCACCAAAAGAGGAATTCCAAAGCCAAGCCGTGGGGAAGACTGAAGGGTCAACCCGAACTATGGTTAAAAATTGGGGCCTAGGGGCATGGCAAGCCCAATATGCTATCTCTTCATCCAGCCACTGAGCGGCCTTACTTGAGGACTGGGCTCAGCCTGAGCGTCACAATGTGTGTTTGTGACCACTGTGGCCCGCCAGCATGGGCGGGGCCTCATGGGCCACACTGCTTTCAACTACACTGAACGTTGGACAACATGCCAACCACAAGGTTTCTTGCCATGGGGAAGGAGTTCTGATTTCTGCATCACCTTCAACCCTGGGCAGTGATTGGAGATAAGGTCTAGGTTCTGAAACCTGAAAACCGAAGTTGGGAAGAGATGATGACCTATGGCCATGGTGGCTGGATGTCCTCAGTGTGCGGCCAGCTGTCTTGGAGGGTCCAGGGAGTCCAGGCTCAGGCTGTGTCAGAAAGGGCATTAGTGCCCTGGTCAGCCTATGTATTTGGGGTACAGCCATGGTCGGTGCAGGTTGATCCTCATTTGGGGTTACTGGGTAGCCCCAGAGGACAATGTTTTTCTTCTGGAGGTCCGGCAGAGTGCTGCATTGTAGTTCTGGATTGCCAAACTGGAGGGCTTGTGGGCCAGTAGTTTTACGACAAAAGTCTGAGAACACAAGCTAGGCTTAGGTTTCTGGGTGAGGCCATGGCAGGCACAATCTACAGACCTGAATCGAGATCTCGTGCATCTGAAGTCAGGGCGAGGATCAGACGATCGCTCAGGTTGGAGTTTCTGTCCCTGATGGCCCCTTCATGAATGGGGGGGGCATCACGAGGCCATAGGTGTTTTCCCACGATGGGAGTTGTGAGAAGCTCCAAACTGCAGAGAGTCTTCTGCAGGACAATTGAGACCTGTTGTTTGGCTCCAGGCCAATGATTCTGAGCAGGGTTCTAAGGGTGGATGGCGGGGAGCCCACGTCGCATTCCAATTGTCTCCTAGCAACAAGACAGGTTAGATCTCCTGGATCTGTGGGGAGCAACCGAGGACGCTGAGTTGAAATGGACACCCCTGGGGATGGGTCCTAACGTGCTTTTGTGTCTATGGAGACCTTGGAATTAAGCGGTGGCACTGGGCCCCTAAAGGGTTCTCCTAAACAAAGGCTTTGACACAGCTCCAACGTGCAAGTTTCCCATGTGTAGATGAGATGTTTTCGGATGGGTGAGTCAAGAAACAGCTATATGCTGCTTTTGAAATCCAGGCCTCTGAGGAGAGATGCCTGGAAAACAAAGCAATGGATCTGATTAGTGCCTAGGGGCCTGTTCTTTCCTTTTTACCTCTGGGGACATCTGTCTATGGGTCTGAGTGCAGGTAGGTGCTCAGTTGGGCTCAGATTGCCCCTGTTTTTCCTGGGAAGCCACCACTATTGAGATGGATCAGGGACTTTGGAAGTTTATCCTATTAGAAGGGTTGTGGCCATTGGAATGGGCACACACAATTCCCTTGGAGAGGGCAAGTACAGTCCTCAGGTTTGGCTCCAGGGGCCTGAGCCTGTAGGTTGTGTAGGCCAGGGCTGTTTGGACAGTTGTCTGAAAACACAAACTCGGCTTATGTTTCGGGTCATAGGTATGGCAGGACTGATCTACAGACCATGAGGAGAACTCTTCGGGATTTGAAAGAAGGGCGAGTGTGAGGCTCTGCTCAAGTTTTTGTCTCTGGATATCGTGTCACTCATGGTCGTGGAATTTCTGGGTGACTTCATGGGAAATGGACGAGTCTTACTCTCTGGTGGTTTGGCCCCGTCCAAAGAGTTTGCGGTCATTCTGTGGGCTGGAAGAAGTCTGTTTTTTTTTTTTGTTGTTGTTGTTGTTGTAGTTTTTTTCTTTTTTAACCTCAGGTGTCCCACCAAATGATGTATTCCAGAGTAGAGCCCTGGGGAGGGGCGACTGGACAATCAGAAATCTGGTTAAAAATTGGAGCCTAGGGACATGTCAAGCCCATTATGACATCTAATGGTCCAGCCACTGAGAGGACTTACTAGAGGACAGGACTCATGCTGAGGGTCACAATGCGTGTGTATGCCCTCGTCGCACTCAAGAATGGGCGGGGCCTCAGGGTGAATGCTGGTTTTTCCTACACTGAACGTTGGACAACGTGCCAACCACAAGGGTTCTTGCCATGGGTAAGGAGGAGTTCTGATTTCTGCATCACACTCACCCCTGGGCAGTGATTGGAGATAAGGTCTCGGTTCTGAAGCCTGAAAACTGAGGTAGGGAAGAGATGATGACCTAAGGCCATGGCGGGTTTTATGTGCTCAGTGTGCGGTCAGCTTTCTGGGTGTTGGTCAGGAGTTCCGGGCTCAGGTTGTGTTCGACAGTGCATTAGTGCCCAGGTTAGACTATATAATTTGGGTAAAGTCGAGTGCTGTGTAGGTTTACCCTCATTTAAGGTGCCTGGGTAGCTCATGAGGCAATAATTTTTTTTCTAGAGGGCAGGCACAGTGCTGCATTGTGGGTCCGGAATTGCCAAACTTGAGGGCTTCGGGGCCAGGAGTGTGAGGACGGAAGTCTGAGAAGACAAGTTAGACTTCGGTTTCAGGGCGAGGTCACGACAGGTACCCCCTGCAGATCTGAACCAATATCTCATGCATCTGAAGTCAGGGCGAGGATCAGACATTGGCTCAGGTTGGAGTTTCTGAGCATGACGGCCGCTTCATGAAGGAAGCGGAATCTCGAGGCCATTGAGGTTTTCCCACGTTGGGAGTTGTGAGATGCCCCCTTCAAGGATTCCTTCTGCGGGACAATTGAGACCTGTTGGACAGCTCCAGGACATCCCAAATGGAATGACTCCAGAGCACCGTTCGCGGATGGATGCCTGGGAAGCCCGCCTCGCATTCCAATTGTCTCCTAGCAACAAGACAGTTTAGATCTGATGGCTCTGCCGGAGCAACCGGGGTGGCTGAGTTGAAATGGACTTTCCTGAGGATGGGTCCTAATGTGTGTTTGTGTCCATGAGGGCCTTGGAATTGGGCGGTGGCACCGGGACCCTGAAGTACTCTCCTAAGCTTTGGACATGGCTCCCATGCACAGGTTTCCTTGTGGAGACGAGATGAGTTCTGAAGGGTGCCTCAGGAAAACCCCTATGCTCGTATTGGAATCAGGCTTTTGAGGACACCTGCCTGTAACCCAAAGCAATGGATCCTATTATGGCCTAGGGTCCTCTCTGGTTCAATCTTCTTCTCTGGGGACATCCATCTATGGTATGAGTGGAGGTCGATTATCAGCTGGTGTCAGACAGCCCTTGTTTGTTCCGGGCGACCTACACTATTGGGATGGCCTCAGGGACTTTGGAGGTTTCTCCTAATTTGTACGATTTTGGACCCTGGAATGGGCAGAATTCCCATGGATTGGTAGGCACAGTCCTAATGTGTGGCTCCAGGGATCCAGCCTGGAGGGTGTGGGGCCCAAGACTTTGAGGACAGAAGTCTAAAAACACAAACTCAGCTTAGGTTTGGGGACGTAGGTATGGCAGGCCCTATCAACAACCATGAGAAGAACTCTTCAGGAAAGGAAGAAAGTGCGAGTCTGAGGCGCTTGCTCAGGCTTTTGTCTCTGGATTTTGTATCAGCGATGGCCGTGGGATGTCAGGGAGGCCTCATGGGCCATGGACGAATCTTCCTCTCTGAGGATTTGGCCCGATTCCCAATTGCTTTTCGTCAATCTGTGGGATGGGAGGACTCATTTCAGTTTTGTTACCTCAGGTGTCCCACCAAAAGAGGAATTCCAAAGCCAAGCCGTGGAGAAGACTGAAGGGTCAACCCGAACTATGGTTAAAAATTGGGGCCTAGGGGCATGGCAAGCCCAATATGCTATCTCTTCATCCAGCCACTGAGCGGCCTTACTTGAGGACTGGGCTCAGCCTGAGCGTCACAATGTGTGTTTGTGACCAATGTGGCCCGCCAGCATGGGCGGGGCCTCATGGGCCACACTGGTTTCAACTACACTGAACGTTGGACAACATGCCAACCACAAGGTTTCTTGCCATGGGGAAGGAGTTCTGATTTCTGCATCACCTTCAACCCTGGGCAGTGATTGGAGATAAGGTCTAGGTTCTGAAACCTGAAAACCGAAGTTGGGAAGAGATGACGACCTAAGGCCATGGTGGCTCGATGTGCTCAGTGTGCGGCCAGCTGTCTTGGAGGGTCCAGGGAGTCCAGGCTCAGGCTGTGTCAGAAAGGGCATTAGTGCCCTGGTCAGCCTATGTATTTGGGGTACAGCCATGGTCGGTGCAGTTTGATCCTCATTTGGGGTTACTGGGTAGCCCCAGAGGACAATGTTTTTCTTCTGGAGGTCCAGCAGAGTGCTGCATTGTAGTTCTGGATTGCCAAACTGGAGGGCTTGTGGGCCAGTAGTTTTACGACAAAAGTCTGAGAACACAAGCTAGGCTTAGGTTTCTGGGTGAGGCCATGGCAGGCACAATCTACAGACCTGAATCGAGATCTCGTGCATCTGAAGTCAGGGCGAGGATCAGACGATCGCTCAGGTTGGAGTTTCTGTCCCTGATGGCCCCTTCATGAATGGGGGGTCATCACGAGGCCATGGGTGTTTTCCCACGATGGGAGTTGTGAGAAGCTCCAAACTGCAGAGAGTCTTCTGCAGGACAATTGAGACCTGTTGTTTGGCTCCAGGCCAATGATTCTGAGCAGGGTTCTAAGGGTGGATGGCTGGGTAGCCCACGTCGCATTCCAATTGTCTCCTAGCAACAAGACAGGTTAGATCTCCTGGATCTGTGGGGAGCAACCGAGGACGCTGAGTTGAAATGGACACCCCTGGGGATGGGTCCTAACGTACTTTTGTGTCTATGGAGACCTTGGAATTAAGCGGTGGCACTGGGGCCCAAAAGGGTTCTCCTAAACAAAGGATTAGACACAGCTCCAACGTGCAAGTTTCCCATGTGTAGATGAGAGGTTTTCTGATGGGTGAGTCAAGAAACAGCTATATGCTGCTTTTGAAATCCAGGCCTCTGAGGAGAGATGCCTGGAAAACAAAGCAATGGATCTGATTAGTGCCTAGGGGCCTGTTCTTTCCTTTTTACCTCTGGGGACATCTGTCTATGGGTCTGAGTGCAGGTAAGTGCTCAGTTGGGCTCAGATTGCCCCTGTTTTTCCTGGGAAGCCACCACTATTGAGATGGATCAGGGACTTTGGAGGTTTATCCTATTAGAAGGGTTGTGGCCATTGGAATGGGCACACACAATTCCCTTGGAGAGGGCAAGTACAGTCCTCAGGTTTGGCTCCAGGGGCCTGAGCCTGTAGGTTGTGTAGGCCAGGGCTGTTTGGACAGTTGTCTGAAAACACAAACTCGGCTTATGTTTCGGGTCATAGGTATGGCAGGACTGATCTACAGACCATGAGGAGAACTCTTCGGGATTTGAAAGAAGGGCGAGTGTGAGGCTCTGCTCAAGTTTTTGTCTCTGGATATCGTGTCACTCATGGTCGTGGAATTTCTGGGTGACTTCATGGGAAATGGACGAGTCTTACTCTCTGGTGGTTTGGCCCCGTCCAAAGAGTTTGCGGTCATTCTGTGGGCTGGAAGAAGTCTGTTTTTTTTTTTTTTGTTGTTGTTGTTGTAGTTTTTTTCTTTTTTAACCTCAGGTGTCCCACCAAATGATGGATTCCAGAGTAGAGCCCTGGGGAGGGGCGACTGGACAATCAGAAATCTGGTTAAAAATTGGAGCCTAGGGACATGTCAAGCCCATTATGACATCTAATGGTCCAGCCACTGAGAGGACTTACTAGAGGACAGGACTCATGCTGAGGGTCACAATGCGTGTGTATGCCCTCGTCGCACTCAAGAATGGGCGGGGCCTCAGGGTGAATGCTGGTTTTTCCTACACTGAACGTTGGACAACGTGCCAACCACAAGGGTTCTTGCCATGGGTAAGGAGGAGTTCTGATTTCTGCATCACACTCACCCCTGGGCAGTGATTGGAGATAAGGTCTCGGTTCTGAAGCCTGAAAACTGAGGTAGGGAAGAGATGATGACCTAAGGCCATGGCGGGTTTTATGTGCTCAGTGTGCGGTCAGCTTTCTGGGTGTTGGTCAGGAGTTCCGGGCTCAGGTTGTGTTCGACAGTGCATTAGTGCCCAGGTTAGACTATATAATTTGGGTAAAGTCGAGTGCTGTGTAGGTTTACCCTCATTTAAGGTGCCTGGGTAGCTCATGAGGCAATAATTTTTTTTCTAGAGGGCAGGCACAGTGCTGCATTGTGGGTCCGGAATTGCCAAACTTGAGGGCTTCGGGGCCAGGAGTGTGAGGACGGAAGTCTGAGAAGACAAGTTAGACTTCGGTTTCAGGGCGAGGTCACGACAGGTACCCCCTGCAGATCTGAACCAATATCTCATGCATCTGAAGTCAGGGCGAGGATCAGACATTGGCTCAGGTTGGAGTTTCTGAGCATGACGGCCGCTTCATGAAGGAAGCGGAATCTCGAGGCCATTGAGGTTTTCCCACGTTGGGAGTTGTGAGATGCCCCCTTCAAGGATTCCTTCTGCGGGACAATTGAGACCTGTTGGACAGCTCCAGGACATCCCAAATGGAATGACTCCAGAGCACCGTTCGCGGATGGATGCCTGGGAAGCCCGCCTCGCATTCCAATTGTCTCCTAGCAACAAGACAGTTTAGATCTGATGGCTCTGCCGGAGCAACCGGGGTGGCTGAGTTGAAATGGACTTTCCTGAGGATGGGTCCTAATGTGTGTTTGTGTCCATGAGGGCCTTGGAATTGGGCGGTGGCACCGGGACCCTGAAGTACTCTCCTAAGCTTTGGACATGGCTCCCATGCACAGGTTTCCTTGTGGAGACGAGATGAGTTCTGAAGGGTGCCTCAGGAAAACCCCTATGCTCGTATTGGAATCAGGCTTTTGAGGACACCTGCCTGTAACCCAAAGCAATGGATCCTATTATGGCCTAGGGTCCTCTCTGGTTCAATCTTCTTCTCTGGGGACATCCATCTATGGTATGAGTGGAGGTCGATTATCAGCTGGTGTCAGACAGCCCTTGTTTGTTCCGGGCGACCTACACTATTGGGATGGCCTCAGGGACTTTGGAGGTTTCTCCTAATTTGTACGATTTTGGACCCTGGAATGGGCAGAATTCCCATGGATTGGTAGGCACAGTCCTAATGTGTGGCTCCAGGGATCCAGCCTGGAGGGTGTGGGGCCCAAGACTTTGAGGACAGAAGTCTAAAAACACAAACTCAGCTTAGGTTTGGGGACGTAGGTATGGCAGGCCCTATCAACAACCATGAGAAGAACTCTTCAGGAAAGGAAGAAAGTGCGAGTCTGAGGCGCTTGCTCAGGCTTTTGTCTCTGGATTTTGTATCAGCGATGGCCGTGGGATGTCAGGGAGGCCTCATGGGCCATGGACGAATCTTCCTCTCTGAGGATTTGGCCCGATTCCCAATTGCTTTTCGTCAATCTGTGGGATGGGAGGACTCATTTCAGTTTTGTTACCTCAGGTGTCCCACCAAAAGAGGAATTCCAAAGCCAAGCCGTGGAGAAGACTGAAGGGTCAACCCGAACTATGGTTAAAAATTGGGGCCTAGGGGCATGGCAAGCCCAATATGCTATCTCTTCATCCAGCCACTGAGCGGCCTTACTTGAGGACTGGGCTCAGCCTGAGCGTCACAATGTGTGTTTGTGACCAATGTGGCCCGCCAGCATGGGCGGGGCCTCATGGGCCACACTGGTTTCAACTACACTGAACGTTGGACAACATGCCAACCACAAGGTTTCTTGCCATGGGGAAGGAGTTCTGATTTCTGCATCACCTTCAACCCTGGGCAGTGATTGGAGATAAGGTCTAGGTTCTGAAACCTGAAAACCGAAGTTGGGAAGAGATGACGACCTAAGGCCATGGTGGCTCGATGTGCTCAGTGTGCGGCCAGCTGTCTTGGAGGGTCCAGGGAGTCCAGGCTCAGGTTGTGTCAGAAAGGGCATTAGTGCCCTGGTCAGCCTATGTATTTGGGGTACAGCCATGGTCGGTGCAGTTTGATCCTCATTTGGGGTTACTGGGTAGCCCCAGAGGACAATGTTTTTCTTCTGGAGGTCCAGCAGAGTGCTGCATTGTAGTTCTGGATTGCCAAACTGGAGGGCTTGTGGGCCAGTAGTTTTACGACAAAAGTCTGAGAACACAAGCTAGGCTTAGGTTTCTGGGTGAGGCCATGGCAGGCACAATCTACAGACCTGAATCGAGATCTCGTGCATCTGAAGTCAGGGCGAGGATCAGACGATCGCTCAGGTTGGAGTTTCTGTCCCTGATGGCCCCTTCATGAATGGGGGGTCATCACGAGGCCATGGGTGTTTTCCCACGATGGGAGTTGTGAGAAGCTCCAAACTGCAGAGAGTCTTCTGCAGGACAATTGAGACCTGTTGTTTGGCTCCAGGCCAATGATTCTGAGCAGGGTTCTAAGGGTGGATGGCTGGGTAGCCCACGTCGCATTCCAATTGTCTCCTAGCAACAAGACAGGTTAGATCTCCTGGATCTGTGGGGAGCAACCGAGGACGCTGAGTTGAAATGGACACCCCTGGGGATGGGTCCTAACGTACTTTTGTGTCTATGGAGACCTTGGAATTAAGCGGTGGCACTGGGGCCCAAAAGGGTTCTCCTAAACAAAGGATTAGACACAGCTCCAACGTGCAAGTTTCCCATGTGTAGATGAGAGGTTTTCTGATGGGTGAGTCAAGAAACAGCTATATGCTGCTTTTGAAATCCAGGCCTCTGAGGAGAGATGCCTGGAAAACAAAGCAATGGATCTGATTAGTGCCTAGGGGCCTGTTCTTTCCTTTTTACCTCTGGGGACATCTGTCTATGGGTCTGAGTGCAGGTAAGTGCTCAGTTGGGCTCAGATTGCCCCTGTTTTTCCTGGGAAGCCACCACTATTGAGATGGATCAGGGACTTTGGAGGTTTATCCTATTAGAAGGGTTGTGGCCATTGGAATGGGCACACACAATTCCCTTGGAGAGGGCAAGTACAGTCCTCAGGTTTGGCTCCAGGGGCCTGAGCCTGTAGGTTGTGTAGGCCAGGGCTGTTTGGACAGTTGTCTGAAAACACAAACTCGGCTTATGTTTCGGGTCATAGGTATGGCAGGACTGATCTACAGACCATGAGGAGAACTCTTCGGGATTTGAAAGAAGGGCGAGTGTGAGGCTCTGCTCAAGTTTTTGTCTCTGGATATCGTGTCACTCATGGTCGTGGAATTTCTGGGTGACTTCATGGGAAATGGACGAGTCTTACTCTCTGGTGGTTTGGCCCCGTCCAAAGAGTTTGCGGTCATTCTGTGGGCTGGAAGAAGTCTGTTTTTTTTTTGTTGTTGTTGTTGTTGTAGTTTTTTTCTTTTTTAACCTCAGGTGTCCCACCAAATGATGGATTCCAGAGTAGAGCCCTGGGGAGGGGCGACTGGACAATCAGAAATCTGGTTAAAAATTGGGGCCTAGGGACATGTCAAGCCCATTATGACATCTAATGGTCCAGCCACTGAGAGGACTTACTAAAGGACAGGACTCATGCTGAGGGTCACAATGCGTGTGTATGCCCTCGTCGCACTCAAGAATGGGCGGGGCCTCAGGGTGAATGCTGGTTTTTCCTACACTGAACGTTGGACAACGTGCCAACCACAAGGGTTCTTGCCATGGGTAAGGAGGAGTTCTGATTTCTGCATCACACTCACCCCTGGGCAGTGATTGGAGATAAGGTCTCGGTTCTGAAGCCTGAAAACTGAGGTAGGGAAGAGATGATGACCTAAGGCCATGGCGGGTTTTATGTGCTCAGTGTGCGGTCAGCTTTCTGGGTGTTGGTCAGGAGTTCCGGGCTCAGGTTGTGTTCGACAGTGCATTAGTGCCCAGGTTAGACTATATAATTTGGGTAAAGTCGAGTGCTGTGTAGGTTTACCCTCATTTAAGGTGCCTGGGTAGCTCATGAGGCAATAATTTTTTTTCTAGAGGGCAGGCACAGTGCTGCATTGTGGGTCCGGAATTGCCAAACTTGAGGGCTTCGGGGCCAGGAGTGTGAGGACGGAAGTCTGAGAAGACAAGTTAGACTTCGGTTTCAGGGCGAGGTCACGACAGGTACCCCCTGCAGATCTGAACCAATATCTCATGCATCTGAAGTCAGGGCGAGGATCAAACATTGGCTCAGGTTGGAGTTTCTGAGCATGACGGCCGCTTCATGAAGGGAGCGGAATCTCGAGGCCATTGAGGTATTCCCACGTTGGTAGTTGTGGGATGTCCCCTTCAAGGATTCCTTCTGCGGGACAATTGAGACCTGTTGGACAGCTCCAGGACATCCCAAATGGAATGACTCCAGAGCACCGTTCGCGGATGGATGCCTGGGAAGCCCGCCTCGCATTCCAATTGTCTCCTAGCAACAAGACAGTTTAGATCTGATGGCTCTGCCGGAGCAACCGGGGTGGCTGAGTTGAAATGGACTTTCCTGAGGATGGGTCCTAATGTGTGTTTGTGTCCATGAGGGCCTTGGAATTGGGCGGTGGCACCGGGACCCTGAAGTACTCTCCTAAGCTTTGGACATGGCTCCCATGCACAGGTTTCCTTGTGGAGACGAGATGAGTTCTGATGGGTGCCTCAGGAAAACCCCTATGCTCGTATTGGAATCAGGCTTTTGAGGACACATGCCTGTAACCCAAAGCAATAGATCCTATTATGGCCTAGGGTCCTCTCTGGTTCAATCTTCTTCTCTGGGGACATCCATCTATGGTATGAGTGGAGGTCGATTATCAGCTGGTGTCAGACAGCCCTTGTTTGTTCCGGGCGACCTACACTATTGGGATGGCCTCAGGGACTTTGGAGGTTTCTCCTAATTTGTACGATTTTGGACCCTAGAATGGGCAGAATTCCCATGGATTGGTAGGCACAGTCCTAATGTGTGGCTCCAGGGATCCAGCCTGGAGGGTGTGGGGCCCAAGACTTTGAGGACAGAAGTCTGAAAACACAAACTCAGCTTAGGTTTGGGGACGTAGGTATGGCAGGCCCTATCAACAACCATGAGAAGAACTCTTCAGGAAAGGAAGAAAGTGCGAGTCTGAGGCGCTTGCTCAGGCTTTTGTCTCTGGATTTTGTATCAGCGATGGCCGTGGGATGTCGGCTAGGCCTCATGGGCCATGGACGAATCTTCCTCTCTGAGGATTTGGCCCGATTCCCAATTGCTTTTCGTCAATCTGTGGGATGGGAGGACTCATTTCAGTTTTGTTACCTCAGGTGTCCCACCAAAAGAGGAATTCCAAAGCCAAGCCGTGGGGAAGACTGAAGGGTCAACCTGAACTATTGTTAAAAATTGGGGCCTAGGGGCATGGCAAGCCCAATATGCTATCTCTTCATCCAGCCACTGAGCGGCCTTACTTGAGGACTGGGCTCAGCCTGAGCGTCATAATGTGTGTTTGTGACCAATGTGGCCCGCCAGCATGGGCGGGGCCTCATGGGCCACACTGCTTTCAACTACACTGAACGTTGGACAACATGCCAACCACAAGGTTTCTTGCCATGGGGAAGGAGTTCTGATTTCTGCATCACCTTCAACCCTGGGCAGTGATTGGAGATAAGGTCTAGGTTCTGAAACCTGAAAACCGAAGTTGGGAAGAGATGACGACCTAAGGACATGGTGGCTCGATGTGCTCAGTTGGCGGCCAGCTGTCTTGGAGGGTCCAGGGAGTCCAGGCTCAGGCTGTGTCAGAAGGGCATTAGTGCCCTGGTCAGCCTATGTATTTGGGGTACAGCCATGGTCGGTGCAGTTTGATCCTCATTTGGGGTTACTGGGTAGCCCCAGAGGACAATGTTTTTCTTCTGGAGGTCCGGCAGAGTGCTGCATTGTAGTTCTGGATTGCCAAACTGGCGGGCTTGTGGGCCAGTAGTTTTACGACAAAAGTCTGAGAACACAAGCTAGGCTTAGGTTTCTGGGTGAGGCCATGGCAGGCACAATCTACAGACCTGAATCGAGATCTCGTGCATCTGAAGTCAGGGCGAGGATCAGACGATCGCTCAGGTTGGAGTTTCTGTCCCTGATGGCCCCTTCATGAATGGGGGGGGCATCACGAGGCCATGGGTGTTTTCCCACGATGGGAGTTGTGAGAAGCTCCAAACTGCAGAGAGTCTTCTGCAGGATAATTGAGACCTGTTGTTTGGCTCCAGGCCAATGATTCTGAGCAGGGTTCTAAGGGTGGATGGCTGGGTAGCCCACGTCGCATTCCAATTGTCTCCTAGCAACAAGACAGGTTAGATCTCCTGGATCTGTGGGGAGCAACCGAGGACGCTGAGTTGAAATGGACACCCCTGGGGATGGGTCCTAACGTGCTTTTGTGTCTATGGAGACCTTGGAATTAAGCGGTGGCACTGGGGCCCAAAAGGGTTCTCCTAAACAAAGGATTAGACACAGCTCCAACGTGCAAGTTTCCCATGTGTAGATGAGAGGTTTTCTGATGGGTGAGTCAAGAAACAGCTATATGCTGCTTTTGAAATCCAGGCCTCTGAGGAGAGATGCCTGGAAAACAAAGCAATGGATCTGATTAGTGCCTAGGGGCCTGTTCTTTCCTTTTTACCTCTGGGGACATCTGTCTATGGGTCTGAGTGCAGGTAAGTGCTCAGTTGGGCTCAGATTGCCCCTGTTTTTCCTGGGAAGCCACCACTATTGAGATGGATCAGGGACTTTGGAGGTTTATCCTATGAGAAGGGTTGTGGCCATTGGAATGGGCACACACAATTCCCTTGGAGAGGGCAAGTACAGTCCTCAGGTTTGGCTCCAGAGTCCTGAGCCTGTAGGTTGTGTAGGCCAGGGCTGTTTGGACAGTTGTCTGAAAACACAAACTCGGCTTATGTTTCGGGTCATAGGTATGGCAGGACTGATCTACAGACCATGAGGAGAACTCTTCGGGATTTGAAAGAAGGGCGAGTGTGAGGCTCTGCTCAAGTTTTTGTCTCTGGATATCGTGTCACTCATGGTCGTGGAATTTCTGGGTGACTTCATGGGAAATGGACGAGTCTTACTCTCTGGTGGTTTGGCCCCGTCCAAAGAGTTTGCGGTCATTCTGTGGGCTGGAAGAAGTCTGTTTTTTTTTTGTTGTTGTTGTTGTAGTTTTTTTCTTTTTTAACCTCAGGTGTCCCACCAAATGATGGATTCCAGAGTAGAGCCCTGGGGAGGGGCGACTGGACAATCAGAAATCTGGTTAAAAATTGGGGCCTAGGGACATGTCAAGCCCATTATGACATCTAATGGTCCAGCCACTGAGAGGACTTACTAGAGGACAGGACTCATGCTGAGGGTCACAATGCGTGTGTATGCCCTCGTCGCACTCAAGAATGGGCGGGGCCTCAGGGTGAATGCTGGTTTTTCCTACACTGAACATTGGACAACGTGCCAACCAAAAGGGTTCTTGCCATGGGTAAGGAGGAGTTCTGATTTCTGCATCACACTCACCCCTGGGCAGTGATTGGAGATAAGGTCTCGGTTCTGAAGCCTGAAAACTGAGGTAGGGAAGAGATGATGACCTAAGGCCATGGCGGGTTTTATGTGCTCAGTGTGCGGTCAGCTTTCTGGGTGTTGGTCAGGAGTTCCGGGCTCAGGTTGTGTTCGACTGTGCATTAGTGCCCAGGTTAGACTATATAATTTGGGTAAAGTCGAGTGCTGTGTAGGTTTACCCTCATTGAAGGTGCCTGGGTAGCTCATGAGGCAATAATTTTTTTTCTAGAGGGCAGGCACAGTGCTGCATTGTGGGTCCGGAATTGCCAAACTTGAGGGCTTCGGGGCCAGGAGTGTGAGGACGGAAGTCTGAGAAGACAAGTTAGACTTCGGTTTCAGGGCGAGGTCACGACAGGTACCCCCTGCAGATCTGAACCAATATCTCATGCATCTGAAGTCAGGTCGAGGATCAGACGTTGGCTCAGGTTGGAGTTTCTGAGCATGACGGCCGCTTCATGAAGGATGCGGAATCTCGAGGCCATTGAGGTTTTCCCACGTTGGGAGTTGTGAGATGCCCCCTTCAAGGATTCCTTCTGCGGGACAATTGAGACCTGTTGGAAAGCTCCAGGACATCCCATATGGAATGACTCCAGAGCACCGTTCGCGGATGGATGCCTGGGAAGCCCGCCTCGCATTCCAATTGTCTCCTAGCAACAAGACAGTTTAGATCTGATGGCTCTGCCGGAGCAACCGGGGTGGCTGAGTTGAAATGGACTTTCCTGAGGATGGGTCCTAATGTGTGTTTGTGTCCATGAGGGCCTTGGAATTGGGCGGTGGCACCGGGACCCTGAAGTACTCTCCTAAGTTTGGACATGGCTCCCATGCACAGGTTTCCTTGTGGAGACGAGATGAGTTCTGATGGGTGCCTCAGGAAAACCCCTATGCTCGTATTGGAATCAGGCTTTTGAGGACACATGCCTGTAACCCAAAGCAATGGATCCTATTATGGCCTAGGGTCCTCTCTGGTCCAATCTTCTTCTCTGGGGACATCCATCTATGGTATGAGTGGAGGTCGATTATCAGCTGGTGTCAGACAGCCCTTGTTTGTTCCGGGCGACCTACACTATTGGGATGGCCTCAGGGACTTTGGAGGTTTCTCCTAATTTGTACGATTTTGGACCCTGGAATGGGCAGAATTCCCATGGATTGGTAGGCACAGTTCTAATGTGTGGCTCCAGGGATCCAGCCTGGAGGGTGTGGGGCCCAAGACATTGAGGACAGAAGTCTGAAAACACAAACTCAGCTTAGGTTTGGGGACGTAGGTATGGCAGGCCCGATCTACAAACCATGAGAAGAATCTTCAGGATATGAAGAAAGTGCGAGTCTGAGGCGCTTGCTCAGGCTTTTGTCTCTGGATTTTGTATCAGCGATGGCCGTGGGATGTCGGGGAGGCCTCATGGGCCATGGACGAATCTTCCTCTCTGAGGATTTGGCCCGATTCCCAATTGCTTTTCGTCAATCTGTGGGATGGGAGGACTCATTTCAGTTTTGTTACCTCAGGTGTCCCACCTAAAGAGGAATTCCAAAGCCAAGCCGTGGGGAAGACTGAAGGGTCAACCCGAACTATGGTTAAAAATTGGGGCCTAGGGGCATGGCAAGCCCAATATGCTATCTCTTCATCCAGCCACTGAGCGGCCTTACTTGAGGACTGGGCTCAGCCTGAGCGTCACAATGTGTGTTTGTGACCAATGTGGCCCGCCAGCATGGGCGGGGCCTCATGGGCCACACTGGTTTCAACTACACTGAACGTTGGACAACATGCCAACCACAAGGTTTCTTGCCATGGGGAAGGAGTTCTGATTTCTGCATCACCTTCAACCCTGGGCAGTGATTGGAGATAAGGTCTAGGTTCTGAAACCTGAAAACCGAAGTTGGGAAGAGATGACGACCTAAGGCCATGGTGGCTCGATGTGCTCAGTGTGCGGCCAGCTGTCTTGGAGGGTCCAGGGAGTCCAGGTTCAGGCTGTGTCAGAAAGGGCATTAGTGCCCTGGTCAGCCTATGTATTTGGGGTACAGCCATGGTCGGTGCAGTTTGATCCTCATTTGGGGTTACTGGGTAGCCCCAGAGGACAATGTTTTTCTTCTGGAGGGCCGGCAGAGTGCTGCATTGTAGTTCTGGATTGCCAAACTGGAGGGCTTGTGGGCCAGTAGTTTTACGACAAAAGTCTGAGAACACAAGCTAGGCTTAGGTTTCTGGGTGAGGCCATGGCAGGCACAATCTACAGACCTGAATCAAGATCTCGTGCATCTGAAGTCAGGGTGAGGATCAGACGAACACTCAAGATGGAGTTTCTGTCCCTGATGGCCCCTTCATGAATGGGGGGGGGGGCATCATGAGGCCATGGGTGTTTTCCCACGATGGGAGTTGTGAGAAGCTCCAAACTGCAGAGAGTCTTCTGCAGGACAATTGAGACCTGTTGTTTGGCTCCAGGCCAATGATTCTGAGCAGGGTTCTAAGGGTGGATGGCTGGGTAGCCCACCTCGCATTCCAATTGTCTCCTAGCAACAAGACAGGTTAGATCTCCTGCATCTGTGGGGAGCAACCGAGGACGCTGATTTGAAATGGACACCCCTGGGGATGGGTCCTAACGTGCTTTTGTGTCTATGGAGACCTAGGAATTAAGCGGTGGCACTGGGGCCCAAAAGGGTTCTCCTAAACAAAGGATTAGACACAGCTCCAACGTGCAAGTTTCCCAGGTGTAGATGAGAGGTTTTCTGATGGGTGAGTCAAGAAACAGCTATATGTTGCTTTTGAAATCCAGGCCTCTAAGGAGAGATGCCTGGAAACCAAAGCAATGGATCTGATTAGTGCCTAGGGGCCTGTTCTTTCCTTTTTACCTCTGGGGACATCTGTTTATGGGTCTGAGTTAAGGTAGGTACTCAGTTGGGCTCGGATTGCCCCTGTTTTTCCTGGGAAGCCACCACTATTGAGATGGATCAGGGACTTTGGATGTTTATCCTATGAGAAGGGTTGTGGCCATTGGAATGGGCACACACAATTCCTTTGGAGAGGGCAAGTACAGTCCTCAGGTTTGGCTCAAGGGGCCTGAGCCTGTAGGTTGTGTAGGCCAGGGCTGTTGGGACAGTTGTCTGAAAACACAAACTCGGCTTATGTTTCGGGTCATAGGTATGGCAGGACTGATCTACAGACCATGAGGAGAACTCTTCGGGATTTGAAAGAAGGGCGATGTGAGGCTCCTGCTCAAGTTTTTGTCTCTGGATATCGTGTCACTCATGGTCGTGGAATTTCTGGGTGACTTCATGGGAAATGGACGAGTCTTACTCTCTGGTGATTTGGCCCCGTCCAAAGAGTTTGCGGTCATTCTCTGGGCTGGAAGAAGACCATTTTCTTTTGTTGTTGTTGTTGTTCTTGTTTTCTTTTTTAACCTCAGGTGTCCCACCAAATGATGGATTCCAGAGTAGAGCCCTGGGGAGGGGCTACTGGACAATCAGAAATCTGGTTAAAAATTGGGGCCTAGGGACATGTCAAGCCCATTATGACATCTAATGGTCCAGCCACTGAGAGGACTTACTAGAGGACAGGACTCATGCTGAGGGTCAAAATGCGTGTGTATGCCCTCGTCGCACTCAAGAATGGGCGAGGCCTCAGGGTGAATGCTGGTTTTTCCTACAGTGAACGTTGGACAACGTGCTAACCACAAGGGTTCTTGCCATGGGTAAGGAGGAGTTCTGACTTCTGCATCACACACACCTCTGGGCAGTGATTGGAGATAAGGTCTCGGTTCTGAAGCCTGAAAACTGAGGTAGGGAAGAGATGATGACCTAAGGCCATGGCGGGTTTTATGTGCACAGTGTGCGGTCAGCTTTCTGGGTGTTGGTCAGGAGGTCCGGGCTCAGGTTGTGTTCGACAGTGCATTAGTGCCCAGGTTAGACTATATAATTTGGGTAAAGTCGAGTGCTGTGTAGGTTTACCCTCATTTAAGGTGCCTGGGCAGCTCATGAGGCAATAATTTTTTTTCTAGAGGGCAGGCAGAGTGCTGCATTGTGGGTCCGGAATTGCCAAACTTGAGGGCTTCGGGGCCAGGAGTGTGAGGACGGAAGTCTGAGAAGACAAGCTAGACTAGGGTTTCAGTGCGAGGGCACGGCAGGTACCCCCTGCAGATCTGAACCAATATCTCATGCATCTGAAGTCAGGGCGAGGATCTGACGTTGGCTCAGGTTGGAGTTTCTGAGCATGACGGCCGCTTCATGAAGGGAGCGGAATCTCGAGGCCATTGAGGTTTTCCCACGTTTGGAGTCGTGGGATGCCCCCTTCAAGGATTCCTTCTGCGGGACAATTGAGACCTGTTGGACAGCTCCAGGACATCCCATATGGAATGACTCCAGAGCACCGTTCGCGGATGGATGCCTGGGAAGCCCGCCTCGCATTCCAATTGTCTCCTAGCAACAAGACTGTTTAGATCTGATGGCTCTGCTGGAGCAACCGGGGTGGCTGAGTTGAAATGGACTTTCCTGAGGATGTGTCCTAATGTGTTTTTGTGTCCATGAGGGCCTTGCAATGGGGCGGTGGCACCGGGACCCTGAAGTACTCTCCTAAGCTTTGGACATGGCTCCCATGCACAGGTTTCTTGTGGAGACGAGATGAGTTCTGATGGGTGCCTCAGGAAAACCCCTATGCTCGTATTGGAATCAGGCTTTTGAGGACACATGCCTGTAACCCAAAGCAATGGATCCTATTATGGCCTAGGGTCCTGTCTGGTTCAATCTTCTTCTCTGGGGACATCCATCTATGGTATGAGTGCAGGTCGATTATCAGCTGGTGTCAGACAGCCCTTGTTTGTTCCGGGCGACCTACACTATTGGGATGGCCTCAGGGAATTTGGAGGTTTCTCCTAATTTGTACGATTTTGGACCATGGAATGGGCAGAATTCCCATGGATTGGTAGGCACAGTCCTAATGTGTGGCTCCAGGGGATCAGTCTGGAGGGTGTGTGGCCCCAGACTTTGAGGACAGAAATCTGAAAACACAAACTCAGCTTAGGTTTGGGGACGTAGGTATGGCAGGCCCGATCGACAAACCATGAGAAGAACTCTTCAGGATATGAAGAAAGTGCGACTCTGAGGTGCTTACTCAGGCTTTTGTCTCGGGATTTTGTATCAGTGATGGTAGTGGAATGACGGGGAGGCCTCATGGGCCATGGACGAATCATCCTCTCTGAGGATTTTGCCCGATTCGCAATTGCTTTTTGTCAATCTGTGGGATGGGAGGACTCATTTCAGTTTTGTTACCTCAGGTGTCCCACCAAAAGAGGAATTCCAAAGCCAAGCCGTGGTGAAGACTGAAGGGACAACCCAAACTATGGTTAAAAATTGGGGCCTAGGGGCATGGCAAGCCCAATATGCTATCTCTTCATCCAGCCACTGAGTGGCCTTACTTGAGGACTGGGCTCAGCCTGAGCGTTACAATGTGTGTTTGGGACCAATGTGGCCTGCGAGCATGGGCGGGGCCTCATGGGCCACACTGGTTTCAACTACACTGAACGTTGGACAACATGCCAACCACAAGGTTTCTTGCCATGGGGAAGGAGTTCTGATTTCTGCAACACCTTCAACCCTGGGCAGTGACTGGAGATAAGGTCTAGGTTCTGAAACCTGAAAACAGATGTTGGGAAGAAATGACGACCTAAGGCCATGGAGGCTCGATGTGCTCAGTGTGCGGCCAGCTGTCTGGGAGGGGCCAGGGGGTCCAGGCTCAGGCTGTGTCAGAAAGGGCATTAGTGCCCTGGTCAGCCTATGTATTTGGGGTACAGCCAAGGTCGGTGCAGGTTGATCCTCATTTGGGGTTACTGGGTAGCCCCAGAAGACTATGTTTTTCTTCTGAAGAGCCGGCAGAGTGCTGCATTGTAGTTCTGGATTGCCAAACTGGAGGGCTTGTGGGCCAGTAGTCTGACGACAAAAGTCTGAGAACACAAGCTAGGCTTAGGTTTCTGGGTGAGGCCATGGCACGCACAATCTACAGACCTGAATCGAGATCTCGTGCATCTGAAGTCAGGGCGAGGATCAGACGATCGCTCAGGTTGGAGTTTCTGTCCCTGATGGCCCCTTCATGAATGGGCGGGGGCATCACGAGGCCATGGGGATTTTCCCACGATGGGAGTTGTGAGAAGCTCCAAACTGCAGAGAGTCTTCTGCAGGACAATTGAGACCTGTTGTTTGGCTCCAGGCCAATGATTCTGAGCAGGGTTCTAAGGATGGATGGCTGGGTAGCCCACCTCGCATTCCAATTGTCTCCTAGCAACAAAATAGGTTAGATCTCCTGGATCTGTGGGGAGCAACCGAGGACGCTGAGTTGAAATGGACACCCCTGGGAATGGGTCCTAATGTGCTTTTGTGTCTATGGAGACCTTGGAATGAAGCGGTGGCACTGGGGCCCTAACGGGTTCTCCTAAACAGAGGCTTTGACACAGCTCCAACGTGCAAGTTTCCCATGTGTAGATGAGATGTTTTCTGATGGGTGAGTCAAGAAACAGCTATATGCTGCTTTTGAAATCCAGGCCTCTGAGGAGAGATGCCTGGAAACCAAAGCAATGGATCTGATTAGTGCCTAGGGGCCAGTTCTTTCCTTTTTACCTCTGGGGACATCTGTCTATGGGTCTGAGTGCAGGTAGGTGCTCAGTTGGTCTCAGATTGACCCTGTTTTTCCTGGGAAGCCACCAATATTGAGATGGATCAGGGACATTGGAGGTTTATCCTATTAGAAGGGTTGTGGCCATTGGAATGGGCACACACAATTCCCTTGGAGAGGGCAAGTACAGTCCTCAGGTTTGGCTCCAGGGGCCTGAGCCTGTAGGTTGTGTAGGCCAGGGCTGTTTGGACAGTTGTCTGAAAACACAAACTCGGCTTATGTTTCGGGTCATAGGTATGGCAGGACTGATCTACAGGCCATGAGGAGAACTCTTCGGGATTTGAAAGAAGGGCGAGTGTGAGGCTCCTGTTCAAGTTTTTGACTCTGGATCTCGTGTCACTCATGGTCGTGGAATTTCTGGGTGACTTCATGGGAAATGGACGAGTCTTACTCTCTGGTGGTTTGGCCCCGTCCAAAGAGTTTGGGGTCATTCTGTGAGCTGGAAGAAGGTCGTTTTTTTTTTGTTTTTGTTGTTGTTTTTTTCTTTTTTAACCTCAGGTGTCCCACCAAATGAGGGATTCCAGAGTAGAGCCCTGGGGAGGGGCGACTGGACAGTCAGAAATCTGGTTAACAATTGGGGCCTAGGGACATGTCAAGCCCATTATGACATCTAATGGTCCAGCCACTGAGAGGACTTACTAGAGGACAGAACTCGTGCTGAGGGTCACAATGCATGTGTATGCCCTCGTCGCACTCAAGAATGGGCGGGGCCCCAGGGTGAATGCTGGTTTCTCCTACACTGAACGTTGGACAACGTGCCAACCACAGGGTTCTTGCCATGGGTAAGGAGGAGTTCTGATTTCTGCATCACACTCACCCCTGGGAAGTGATTGGAGATAAGGTCTCGGTTCTGAAGCCTGAAAACTGAGGTAGGGAGAGATGATGACCTAAGGCCATGGCGGGTTTTATGTGCTCAGTGTGCTGTCAGCTTTCTGGGTGTTTGTCAGGAGGTCCGGGCTCAGGTTGTGTTCGACAGTGCATTAGTGCCCAGGTTAGACTATATAATTTGGGTAAAGTCGAGTGCTGTGTAGGTTTACTCTCATTTAAGGTGCCTGGGCAGCTCATGAGGCAATAATTTTTTTTCTAGAGGGCAGGCAGAGTGCTGCATTGTGGGTCCGGAATTGCCAAACTTGAGGGCTTCAGGGCCAGGAGTGTGAGGACGGAAGTCTGAGAAGACAAGCTAGACTTGGGTTTCAGGGCGAGGGCACGGCAGGTACCCCCTGCAGATCTGAACCAATATCTCATGCATCTGAAGTCAGGGCGAGGATCAGACGTTGGCTCAGGTTGGAGTTTCTGAGCATGACGGCCGCTTCATGAAGGGAGCGAAATCTCGAGGCCATTGAGGTATTCCCACGTTGGTAGTTGTGGGATGTCCCCTTCAAGGATTCCTTCTGCGGGACAATTGAGACCTGTTGGACAGCTCCAGGACATCCCAAATGGAATGACTCCAGAGCACCGTTCGCGGATGGATGCCTGGGAAGCCCACCTCGCATTCCAATTGTCTCCTAGCAACAAGACAGTTTTGATCTGATGGCTCTGCCGGAGCAACCGGGGTGGCTGAGTTGAAATGGACTTTCCTGAGGATGGGTCCTAATGTGTTTTTGTGTCCATGAGGGCCTTGGAATGGGGCGGTGGCACCGGGACCCTGAAGTACTCTCCTAAGCTTTGGACATGGCTCCCATGCACAGGTTTCCTTGTGGAGACGAGATGAGTTCTGATGGGTGCCTCAGGAAAACCCCTATGCTCGTATTGGAATCAGGCTTTTGAGGACACCTGCCTGTAACCCAAAGCAATGGATCCTATTATGGCCTAGGGTCCTGTCTGGTTCAATCTTCTTCTCTGGGGACATCCATCTATGGTATGAGTGGAGGTCGATTATCAGCTGGTGTCAGACAGCCCTTGTTTGTTCCGGGCGACCTACACTATTGGGATGGCCTCAGGGACTTTGGAGGTTTCTCCTAATTTGTATGATTATGGACCATGGAATGGGCAGAATTCCCATGGATTGGTAGGCACAGTCCTAATGTGTGGCTCCAGGGGCCCAGGCTGGAGGGTGTGTGGCCCCAGACTTTGAGGACAGAAGTCTGAAAACACAAACTCAGCTTAGGTTTGGGGACGTAGGTATGGCAGGCCCGATCTACAAACCATGAGAAGAACTCTTTAGGATATGAAGCAAGTGCGAGTCTGAGGCGCTTGCTCAGGCTTTGTCTTTGGATTTTGTATCAGCAATGGCCGTGGAATGTCGGGGAGGCCTCATGGGCCATGGACGAATCTTCATAACTGAGGATTTGGCCCGATTCCCAATTGCTTTTTGTCAATCTGTGGGATGGGAGGACTCATTTCAGTTTTGTTACCTCAGGTGTCCCACCAAAAGAGGAATTCCAAAGCCAAGCCGTGGGGAAGACTGAAAGGTCAACCCGAACTATGGTTAAAAATTGGGGCCTAGGGGCATGGCAAGCCCAATATGCTATCTCTTCATCCAGCCACTGAGCGGCCTTACTTGCGGACTGGGCTCAGCCTGAGCGTCACAATGTGTGTTTGTGACCAATGTGTCCCGCGAGCATGGGCGGGGCCTCATGGGCCACACTAGTTTCAACTACACTGAACGTTGGACAACATGCCAAACCCAAGGTTTCTTGCATGGGGAAGGAGTTCTGATTTCTGCATCACCTTCAACCCTGGGCAGTGATTGGAGATAAGGTCTAGGTTCTGAAACCTGAAAACCGAGGTTGGGAAGAGATGACGACCTAAGACCATGGCGGCTCGATGTGCTCAGTGTGCGGCCAGCTGTTTGGGAGGGTCCAGGGGGTCCAGGCTCAGGCTGTGTCAGAAAGGGCATTAGTGCCCTGGTCAGCCTATGTATTTGGGGTACAGCCATGGTCGGTGCAGTTTGATCCTCATTTGGGGTTACTGGGTAGCCCCAGAGGACAATGTTTTTCTTCTGGAGGGCCGGCAGAGTGCTGCATTGTAGTTCTGGATTGCCAAACTGGAGGGCTTGTGGGCCAGTAGTCTGACGACAAAAGTCTGAGAACACAAGCTAGGCTTAGGTTTCTGGGTGAGGCCATGGCAAGCACAATCTACAGAACTGAATCGAGATCTCGTGCATCTGAAGTCAGGGCGAGGATCAGACGATCACTCAGGGTGGAGTTTCTGTCCCTGATGGCCCCTTCATGAATGGGGGGGGGCATCACGAGGCCATGTGTGTTTTCCCACGATGGGAGTTGTGAGATACTCCAAACTGCAGAGAGTCTTCTGCAGGACAATTGAGACCTGTTGTTTGGCTCCAGGCCAATGATTCTAAGCAGGGTTCTAAGGATGGATGGCTGGGTAGCCCACCTCGCATTCCAATTGTCTCCTAGCAACAAGACAGGTTAGATCTCCTGGATCTGTGGTGAGCAACCGAGGACGCTGAGTTGAAATGGACACCCCTGGGGATGGGTCCTAACGTGCTTTTGTGTCTATGGAGACCTTGGAATGAAGCGGTGGCACTGGGGCCCTAAAGGGTTCTCCTAAACAAAGGATTTGACACAGCTCCAACGTGCAAGTTTCCCATGTGTAGATGAGAGGTTTTCTGATGGGTGAGTCAAGAAACAGCTATATTCTGCTTTTGAAATCCAGGCCTCTGAGGAGAGATGCCTGGAAAACAAAGCAATGGATCTGATTAGTGCCTAGGGGCCTGTTCTTTCCTTTTTACCTCTG
Organism: Mustela nivalis; assembly: GCF_964662115.1. Lineage (NCBI taxonomy): Eukaryota > Metazoa > Chordata > Mammalia > Carnivora > Mustelidae > Mustela > Mustela nivalis. Next base: position 726,288 of record NW_028136552.1, on the reverse strand, counting down.
GGGACATCTGTCTATGGGTCTGAGTACACCTGGGTACTCAGTTGGGCTCGGATTGCCCCTGTTTTTCCTGGGAAGCCACCACTATTGAGATGGATCAGGGACTTTGGAGGTTTATCCTATGAGAAGGGTTGTGGCCATTGGAATGGGCACACACAATTCCCTTGGAGAGGGCAAGTACAGTCCTCAGGTTTGGCTCCAGGGGCCTGAGCCTGTAGGTTGTGTAGGCCAGGGCTGTTTGGACAGTTGTCTGAAAACACAAAGTCGGCTTATGTTTTGGGTCATAGGTATGGCAGGACTGATCTACAGACCATGAGGAGAACTCTTCGGGATTTGAAAGAAGGGCGATGTGAGGCTCCTGCTCAAGTTTTTGTCTCTGGATATCGTGTCACTCATGGTCGTGGAATTTCTGGGTGACTTCATGGGAAATGGACGAGTCTTACTCTCTGGTGGTTTGGCCCCGTCCAAAGTGTTTGCGGTCATTCTGTGGGCTGGAAGAAGTCCATTTTTTTGTTGTTGTTGTTGTTGTTGTTGTTTTTTTCTTTTTTAACCTCACGTGTCCCACCAAATGATGGATTCCAGAGTAGAGCCCTGGTGAGGGGCGACTGGACAATCAGAAATCTGGTTAAAAATTTGGGCCTAGGGACATGTCAAGCCCATTATGACATCTAATGGTCCAGCCACTGAGAGGACTTACTAGAGGACAGGACTCATGCTGAGGGTCACAATGCGTGTGTATGCCCTCTTCGCACTCAAGAATGGGCTAGGCCTCAGGGTGAATGCTGGTTTCTCCTACACTGAACGTTGGACAACCTGCCAACCAAAAGGGTTCTTGCCATGGGTAAGGAGGAGTTCTGACTTCTGCATCACACTCACCCCTGGGCAGTGATTGGAGATAAGGTCTCGGTTCTGAAGCCTGAAAACTGAGGTAGGAAGAGATGATGACCTAAGGCCATGGCGGGTTTTATGTGCTCAGTGTGCGGTCAGCTTTCTGGGTGTTGGTCAGGAGGTCCGGGCTCAGGTTGTGTTCGACAGTGCATTAGTGCCCAGGTTAGACTATATAATTTGGGTAAAGTCGAGTGCTGTGTAGGTTTACCCTCATTTAAGGTGCCTGGGCAGCTCATGAGGCAATAATTTTTTTTCTAGAGGGCAGGCAGAGTGCTGCATTGTGGGTCCGGAATTGCCAAACTTGAGGGCTTCGGGGCCAGGAGTGTGAGGACGGAAGTCTGAGAAGACAAGCTAGACTTGGGTTTCAGGGCGAGGGCACGGTAGGTACCCCCTGCAGATCTGAACCATTATCTCATGCATCTGAAGTCAGGGCGAGGATCAGACGTTGGCTCAGGTTGGAGTTTCTGAGCATGACGGCCGCTTCATGAAGGGAGCGTTATCTCGAGGCCATTGAGGTTTTCCCACGTTGGGAGTTGTGGGATGCCCCCTTCAAGGATTCCTACTGCGGGACAATTGAGACCTGTTGGACAGCTCCAGGACATCCCATATGGAATGACTCCAGAGCACCGTTCGCGGATGGATGCCTGGGAAGCCCGCCTCGCATTCCAATTGTCTCCTAGCAACAAGACAGTTTAGATCTGTTGGCTCTGCCGGAGCAACCGGGGTGGCTGAGTTGAAATGGACTTTCCTGAGGATGGGTCCTAATGTGTTTTTGTGTCCATGAGGGCCTTGGAATGGGGTGGTGGCACCGGGACCCTGAAGTACTCTCCTAAGCTTTGGACATGGCTCCCATGCACAGGTTTCCTTGTGGAGACGAGATGAGTTCTGATGGGTGCCTCAGGAAAACCCCTATGCTCGTATTGGAATCAGGCTTTTGAGGACACATGCCTGTAACCCAAAGCAATGGATCCTATTATGGCCTAGGGTCCTGTCTGGTTCAATCTTCTTCTCTGGGGACATCCATCTATGGTATGAGTGGAGGTCGATTATCAGCTGGTGTCAGACACCCCTTGTTTGTTCCGGGTGACCCACACTATTGGGATGGCCTAAGGGACTTTGGAGGTTTCTCCTAATTTGTATGATTTTGGACCATGGAATGGGCAGAATTCCCATGGATTGGTAGGCACAGTCCTAATGTGTGGCTCCAGTGGCCCAGCCTGGAGGGTGTGGGGCCCAAGACTTTGAGGACAGAAGTCTGAAAACACAAACTCAGCTTAGGTTTGGGACGTAGGTATGGCAGGCCCGATCTACACCATGAGAAGAACTCTTCAGGATATGAAGAAAGTGCGAGTCTGAGGCGCTTGCTCAGGCTTTTGTCTCTGGATTTTGTATCAGCGATGGCCGTGGAATGTCGGGGAGGCCTCATGGGCCATGGACGAATCTTCCTCTCTGAGGATTTGGCCCGATTCCCAATTGCTTTTCGTCAATCTGTGGGATGGGAGGACTCATTTCAGTTTTGTTACCTCAGGTGTCCCACCAAAAGAGGAATTCCAAAGCCAAGCCATGGGGAAGACTGAAGGGACAACCCGAACTATGGTTAAAAATTGGGGCCTAGGGGCATGGCAAGCTCAATATGCTATGTCTTCATCCAGCCACTGAGTGACCTTACTTGAGGACTGGGCTCAGCCTGAGCGTCACAATGTGTGTTTGTGACCAATGTGGCCTGCGATCATGGGCGGGGCCTCATGGGCCACACTGGTTTCAACTACACTGAACGTTGGACAACATGCCAACCACAAGGTTTCTTGCCATGGGGAAGGAGTTCTGATTTCTGCATCACCTTCAACCCTGGGCAGTGATTGGAGATAAGGTCTAGGTTCTGAAACCTGAAAACCGAGGTTGGAAGAGATGACGACCTAAGGCCATGGCAGCTCCATGTGCTCAGTGTGCGGCCAGCTGTCTGGGGGGTCCACGGGGTCCAGGCTCAGGCTGTGTCAGAAAGGGCATTAGTGCCCTGGTCAGCCTATGTATTTGGGGTACAGCCAAGGTCGGTGCAGGTTGATCCTCATTTGGGGTTACTGGGTAGCCCCAGAGGAAAATATTTTTCTTCTGGAGGGCCGGCAGAGTGCTGCATTGTAGTTCTGGATTGCCAACTGGAGGGCTTGTGGGCTAGTAGTCTGACGACAAAAGTCTGAGAACACAAGCTAGGCTTAGGTTTCTGGGTGAGGCCATGGCAGGCACAATCTACAGAAATGAATCGTGATCTCGTGCATCTGAAGTCAGGGCGAGGATCAGACGATCGCTCAGGTTGGAGTTTCTGTCCCTGATGTCCCCTTCATGAATGGGGGGTGGGGGGGATTCACGAGGCCATGGGTGTTTTCCCACGATGGGAGTTGTGAGAAGCTCCAAACTGCAGAGAGTCTTCTGCAGGACAATTGAAACCTGTTGTTTGGCTCCAGGCCAATGATTCTGAGCAGGGTTCTAAGGATGGATGGATGGGTAGCCCACGTCGCATTCCAATTGTCTCCTAGCAACAAGACAGGTTAGATCTCCTGGATCTGTGGGGAGCAACCGAGGACGCTGGGTTAAAATGGACACCCCTGGGGATGGGTTCTAACGTGCCTTTGTGTCTATGGAGACCTTGGAATGAAGCGGTGGCACTGGGGCCCAAAAGGGTTCTCCTAAACAAAGGCTTTGACACAGCTCCAACGTGAAAGTTTCCCATGTGTAGATGAGATGTTTTCTGATGGGTGAGTCAAGAAACAGCTATATGCTGCTTTTGAAATCCAGGCCTCTGAGGAGAGATGCCTGGAAACCAAAGCAATGGATCTGATTAGTGCTTAGGGGCCTGTTCTTTCCTTTTTACCTCTGGGGACATCTGTCTATGGGTCTGAGTGCAGGTAGGTCCTCAGTTGGGCTCAGATTGCCCCTGTTTTTCCTGGGAAGCCACCACTATTGAGATGGATCAGGGACTTTGGAGGTTTATCCTATGAGAAGGGTTGTGGCCATTGGAATGGGCACACACAATTCCCTTGGAGAGGGCAAGTACAGTCCTCAGGTTTGGCTCCAGGGTCCTGAGCCTGTAGGTTGTGTAGGCCAGGGCTGTTTGGACAGTTGTCTGAAAACACAAACTCGGCTTATGTTTCGGGTCATAGGTATGGCAGGACTGATCTACAGACCATGGGGAGAACTCTTCGGGATTTGAAAGAAGGGCGAGTGTGAGGCTCTGCTCAAGTTTTTGTCCTGGATATCGTGTCACTCATGGTCGTTGAATTTCTGGGTGACTTCATGGGAAATGGACGAGTCTTACTCTCTGGTGGTTTGGACCCGTCCAAAGAGATTGCGTTCATTCTGTGGGCTGGAAGAAGTCCGTTTTTTATTTTTTTGTTGTTGTTGTTGTTTTTTTCTTTTTTAACCTCAGGTGTCCCACCAAATGATGGATTCCAGAGTAGAGCCCTGGGGAGGGGCGACTGGACAATCAGAAATCTGGTTAAAAATTGGGGCCTAGGGACATGTCAAGCCCATTATGTCATCTAATGGTCCAGCCACTGAGAGGACTTACTAGAGGACAGGACTCATGCTGAGGGTCACAATGCGTGTGTATGCCCTCGTCGCACTCAAGAATGGGCGGGGCCTCAGGGTGAATGCTGGTTTTTCCTACAGTGAACGATGGACAACGTGCCAACCACAAGGGTTCTTGCCATGGGTAAGGAGGAGTTCTGACTTCTGCATCACACTCACCCCTGGGCAGTGATTGGAGATAAGGTCTCGGTTCTGAAGCCTGAAAACTGAGGTAGGGAAGAGATGATGACCTAAGGCCATGGCGGGTTTTATGTGCTCAGGGTGCGGTCAGCTTTCTGGGTGTTGGTCAGGAGGTCCGGGCTCAGGTTGTGTTCGACAGTGCATTAGTGCCCAGTTTAGACTATATAATTTGGGTAAAGTCGAGTGCTGTGTAGGTTTACCCTCATTTAAGGTGCCTGGGCAGCTCATGAGGCAATAATTTTTTTTCTAGAGGGCAGGCAGAGTGCTGCATTGTGGGTCCGGAATTGCCAAACTTGAGGGCTTCGGGGCCAGGAGTGTGAGGACGAAAGTCTGAGAAGACAAGCTAGACTAGGGTTTCAGGTCGAGGGCACGGCAGGTACCCCCTCAGATCTGAACCAATATCTCATGCATCTGAAGTCAGGGCGAGGATCAGACGTTGGCTCAGTTTGGAGTTTCTGAGCATGACGGCCGCTTCATGAACGGAGCGGAATCTCGAGGCCAATGAGGTTTTACCACGTTGGGAGTTGTGGGATGCCCCCTTCAAGGATTCCTTCTGCGGGACAATTGAGACCTGTTGGACTGCTCCAGGACATCCCAAATGGAATGACTCCAGAGCACCGTTCGCGGATGGATGCCTGGGAAGCCCGCCTCGCATTCCAATTGTCTCCTAGCAACAAGACAGTTTAGATCTGATGGCTCTGCCAGAGCAACCGGGGTGGCTGAGTTGAAATGGACTTTCCTGAGGATGGGTCCTAATGTGTTTTTGTGTCCATGAAGGCCTTGGAATGAGGCGGTGGCACCGGGACCCTGAAGTACTCTCCTAAGCTTTGGACTTGGCTCCCATGCACAGGTTTCCTTGTGGAGACGAGATGAGTTCTGATGGGTGCCTCAGGAAAACCCCTATGCTCGTTATTGGAATCAGGCTTTTGAGGACACATGCCTGTAACCCAAAGCAATGGATCCTATTATGGCCTAGGGTCCTGTCTGGTTCAATCTTCTCTGGGGACATCCATCTATGGTATGAGTGGAGGTCGATTATCAGCTGTTGTCAGACCGCCCTTGTTTCTTCCGGGCGACCTACACTATTGGGATGGCCTCAGGGACTTTGGAGGTTTCTCCTAATTTGTACGATTTTGGACCATGGAATGGGCAGAATTCCCATGGATTGGTAGGCACAGTCCTAATGTGTGGCTCCAGGGGCCCAGCCTGGAGGGTGTGGGGCCCCAGACTTTGAGGACAGAAGTCTGAAAACACAAACTCAGCTTAGGTTTGGGGACGTAGGTATGGCAGGCCCGATCTACAAACCATGAGAAGAACTCTTCAGGATATGAAGAAAGTGCGAGTCTGAGGCGCTTGCTCAGGCTTTTGTCTCTGGATTTTGTATCAGCGATGGCCGTGGGATGTCGGGTGGCCTCATGGGCCATGGACTAATCTTCCTCTCTGAGGATTTGGCCCGATTCCCAATTGCTTTTCGTCAATCTGTGGGATGGGAGGACTCATTTCACTTTTGTTACCTCAGGTGTCCCACCAAAAGAGGAATTCCAAAACCAAGCCGTGGGGAAGACTGAAGGGTCAACCCGAACTATGGTTAAAAATTGGGGCCTAGGGGCATGGCAAGCCCAATATGCTATCTCTTCATCCAGCCACTGAGCGGCCTTACTTGAGGACTGGGCTCAGCCTGAGCGTCACAATGTGTGTTTGTGACCAATGTGTCCCGCGAGCATGGGCGGGGCCTCATAGGCCACACTGGTTTCAACTACCCTGAACATTGGACAACATGCCAACCACAAGGTTTTTTGCCATGGGGGGAAGGAGTTCTGATTTCTGCATCACCTTCAACCCTGGGCAGTGATTGGAGATAAGGTGTAGGTTCTGAAACCTGAAAACCGAGGTTGGGAAGAGATGACGACCTAAGGCCATGGCGGCTCGATGTGCTCAGTGTGCGGCCGCTGTCTGGGAGGGTCCAGGGGGTCCAGGCTCAGGCTGTGTCAGAAAGGGCATTAGTGCCCTGGTCAGCCTATGTATTTGGGGTACAGCCATGGTCCTTGCAGGTTGATCCTCATTTGGGGTTACTGGGTAGCCCCAGAAGACAATGTTTTTCTTCTGGAGGGCCGCAGAATGCTGCATGTAGTTCTGGATTGCCAAACTGGAGGGCTTGTGGGCCAGTAGTCTGACGACAAAAGTCTGATAACACAAGCTAGGCTTAGGTTTCTGGGTGAGGCCATGGCACGCACAATCTACAGACCTGAATCGAGATCTCGTGCATCTGAAGTCAGGGCGAGGATCAGACGATCGCTCAGGTTGGAGTTTCTGTCCCTGATGGCCCCTTCATGAGTGGGTGGGGGGCTTCACGAGGCCATGTGTGTTTTCCCACGATGGGAGTTGTGAGAAGCTCCAAACTGCAGAGAGTTTTTTGCGGGACAATTGAGACCTGTTGTTTGTCTCCAGGCCAATGATTCTGAGCAGGGTTCTAAGGATGGATGGCTGGGTAGTCCACCTCGCATTCCAATTGTCTCCTAGCAACAAGACAGGTTAGATCTCCTGGATCTGTGGGGAGCAACCGAGGACGCGGAGTTGAAATGGACACCCCTGGGGATGGGTCCTAACGTGCTTTTGTGTCTATGGAGACCTTGGAATGAAGCGGTGGCACTGGGCCCCTAAAGGGTTCTCCTAAACAAAGGCTTTGACACAGCTCCAACGTGCAAGTTTCCCATGTGTAGATGAGATGTTTTCTGATGGGTGAGTCAAGAAACAGCTATATGCTGCTTTTGAAATCCAGGCCTCTGAGGAGAGATGCCTGGAAAACAGAGCAATGGATCTGATTAGTGCCTAGGGGCCTGTTCTTTCCTTTTTACCTCTGGGGACATCTGTCTATGGGTCTGAGTGCAGGTAAGTGCTCAGTTGGGCTCAGATTGCCCCTGTTTTTCCTGGGAAGCCACCACTATTGAGATGGATCAGGGACTTTGGAGGTTTATCCTATGAGAAGTGTTGTGGCCATTGGAATGGGCACACACAATTCCCTTGGAGAGGGCAAGTACAGTCCTCAGGTTTGGCTCCAGGGGCCTGAGCCTGTAGGTTGTGTAGGCCAGGGCTGTTTGGACAGTTGTCTGAAAACACAAACTCGGCTTATGTTTCGGGTCATAGGTATGGCAGGACTGATCTACAGACCATGAGGAGAACTCTTCGGGATTTGAAAGAAGGGCGAGTGTGAGGCTCTGCTCAAGTTTTTGTCTCTGGATATCGTGTCACTCATGGTCGTGGAATTTCTGGGTGACTTCATGGGAAATGGACGAGTCTTACTCTCTGGTGGTTTGGCCCCGTCCAAAGAGTTTGCGGTCATTCTGTGGGCAGGAAGAAGTCTGTTTTTTTTTTGTTGTTGTTGTTGTTGTAGTTTTTTTCTTTTTTAACCTCAGGTGTCCCACCAAATGATGGATTCCAAAGTAGAGCCCTGGGGAGGGGCGACTGGACAATCAGAAATCTGGTTAAAAATTGGGGCCTAGGGACATGTCAAGCCCATTATGACATCTAATGGTCCAGCCACTGAGAGGACTTACTAGAGGACAGGACTCATGCTGAGGGTCACAATGCGTGTGTATGCCCTCGTCGCACTCAAGAATGGGCGGGGCCTCAGGGTGAATGCTGGTTTTTCCTACACTGAACATTGGACAACGTGCCAACCACAAGGGTTCTTGCCATGGGTAAGGAGGAGTTCTGATTTCTGCATCACACTCACCCCTGGGCAGTGATTGGAGATAAGGTCTCGGTTCTAAAGCCTGAAAACTGAGGTAGGGAAGAGATGATGACCTAAGGCCATGGCGGGTTATATGTGCTCAGTGTGCGGTCAGCTTTCTGGGTGTTGGTCAGGAGTTCCGGGCTCAGGTTGTGTTCGACAGTGCATTAGTGCCCAGGTTAGACTATATAATTTGGGTAAAGTCGAGTGCTGTGTAGGTTTACCCTCATTTAAGGTGCCTGGGTAGCTCATGAGGCAATAATTTTTTTTCTAGAGGGCAGGCACATTGCTGCATTGTGGGTCCGGAATTGCCAAACTTGAGGGCTTCGGGGCCAGGAGTGTGAGGACGGAAGTCTGAGAAGACAAGCTAGACTTCGGTTTCAGGGCGAGGGCACGACAGGTACCCCCTGCAGATCTGAACCAATATCTCATGCATCTGAAGTCAGGGCGAGGATCAGACGTTGGCTCAGGTTGGAGTTTCTGAGCATGACGGCCGCTTCATGAAGGAAGCGGAATCTCGAGGCCATTGAGGTTTTCCCACGTTGGGAGTTGTGGGATGCCCCCTTCAAGGATTCCTTCTGCGGGACAATTGAGACCTGTTGGACAGCTCCAGGACATCCCATATGGAATGACTCCAGAGCACCGTTCGCGGATGGATGCCTGGGAAGCCCGCCTCGCATTCCAATTGTCTCCTAGCAACAAGACAGTTTAGATCTGATGGCTCTGCCGGAGCAACCGGGGTGCCTGAGTTGAAATGGACTTTCCTGAGGATGGGTCCTAATGTGTGTTTGTGTCCATGAGGGCCTTGGAATTGGGCGGTGGCACCGGGACCCTGAAGTACTCTCCTAAGCTTTGGACATGGCTCCCATGCACAGGTTTCCTTGTGGAGACGAGATGAGTTCTGATGGGTGCCTCAGGAAAACCCTATGCTCGTATTGGAATCAGGCTTTTGAGGACACCTGCCTGTAACCCAAAGCAATGGATCCTATTATGGCCTAGGGTCCTCTCTGGTTCAATCTTCTTCTCTGGGGACATCCATCTATGGTATGAGTGGAGGTCGATTATCAGCTGGTGTCAGACAGCCCTTGTATGTTCCGGGCGACCTACACTATTGGGATGGCCTCAGGGACTTTGGAGGTTTCTCCTAATTTGTACGATTTTGGACCCTGGAATGGGCAGAATTCCCATGGATTGGTAGGCACAGTCCTAATGTGTGGCTCCAGGGATCCAGCCTGGAGGGTGTGGGGCCCAAGACTTTGAGGACAGAAGTCTGAAAACACAAACTCAGCTTAGGTTTGGGGACGTAGGTATGGCAGGCCCTATCAACAACCATGAGAAGAACTCTTCAGGAAAGGAAGAAAGTGCGAGTCTGAGGCGCTTGCTCAGGCTTTTGTCTCTGGATTTTGTATCAGCGATGGCCGTGGGATGTCGGGGAGGCCTCATGGGCCATGGACGAATCTTCCTCTCTGAGGATTTGGCCCGATTCCCAATTGCTTTTCGTCAATCTGTGGGATGGGAGGACTCATTTCAGTTTTGTTACCTCAGGTGTCCCACCAAAAGAGGAATTCCAAAGCCAAGCCGTGGGGAAGACTGAAAGGTCAACCCGAACTATGGTTAAAAATTGGGGCCTAGGGGCATGGCAAGCCCAATATGCTATCTCTTCATCCAGCCACTGAGCGGCCTTACTTGAGGACTGGGCTCAGCCTGAGCGTCACAATGTGTGTTTGTGACCAATGTGGCCCGCCAGCATGGGCGGGGCCTCATGGGCCACACTGGTTTCAACTACACTGAACGTTGGACAACATGCCAACCACAAGGTTTCTTGCCATGGGGAAGGAGTTCTGATTTCTGCATCACCTTCAACCCTGGGCAGTGATTGGAGATAAGGTCTAGGTTCTGAAACCTGAAAACCGATGTTGGGAAGAGATGATGACCTAAGGCCATGGCGGCTCGATGTGATCAGTGTGCGGCCAGCTGTCTGGAAGAAGCCAGGGGGTCCAGGCTCAGGCTGTGTCAGAAAGGGCATTAGTGCCCTGGTCAGCCTATGTATTTGGGGTACAGCCAAGGTCGGTGCAGGTTGATCCTCATTTGGGGTTACTGGGTAGCCCCAGAGGACAATGTTTTTTTCTGCAGAGCCGGCAGAGTGCTGCATTGTAGTTCTGGATTGCCAAACTGGAGGGCTTGTGGGCCAGTAGTCTGACGACAAAAGTCTGAGAACACAAGCTAGGCTTAGGTTTCTGGGTGAGGCCATGGCACGCACAATCTACAGACCTGAATCGAGGTCTCGTGCATCTGAAGTCAGGGCGAAGATCAGACGATCGCTCAGGGTGGAGTTTCTGTCCCTGATGGCTCCTTCATGAATGGGGGGGGGGCATCACGAGGCCATGGGTGTTTTCCCACGATGGGAGTTGTGAGAAGCTCCAAACTGCAGAGAGTCTTCTGCAGGACAATTGAGACCTGTTGTTTGGCTCCAGGCCAATGATTCTGAGCAGGGTTCTAAGGATGGATGGCTGGGTAGCCCACCTCGCATTCCAATTGTCTCCTCACAATAAGACAGGTTAGATCTCCTGGATCTGTGGGGAGCAACCGAGGACGCTGAGTTGAAATGGACACCCCTGGGCATGGGTCCTAACGTGCTTTTGTGTCTATGGAGACCTTGAAATGCAGCGGTGGCACTGGGGCCCTAAAAGGTTCTCCTAAACAGAGGCTTTGACACAGCTCCAACGTGCAAGTTTCCCATGTGTAGATGAGATGTTTTCTGATGGGTGAGTCAAGAAACAGCTATATGCTGCTTTTGAAATCCAGGCCTCTGAGGAGAGAGGCCTGGAAACCAAAGCAATGGATCTGATTAGTGCCTAGGGGCCTGTTCTTTCCTTTTTACCTCTGGGGACATCTGTCTATGGGTCTGAGTGCATGTAGGTGCTCAGTTGGGCTCAATTTGCCCCTGTTTTTCCTGGGAAGCCACCACTATTGAGATGGATCAGGGACATTGGAGGTTTATCCTATTAGAAGGGTTGTGGCCATTGGAATGGGCACACACAATTCCTTTGGAGAGGGCAAGTACAGTCCTCAGGTTTGGCTCCAGGGGCCTGAGCCTGTAGGTTGTGTAGGCCAGGGCTGTTTGGACAGTTTTCTGAAAACACAAACTCGGCTTATGTTTCGGGTCATAGGTATGGCAGGACTGATTTACAGGCCATGAGGAGAACTCTTCGGGATTTGAAAGAAGGGCGAGTGTGAGGCTCCTGCTCAAGTTTTTGTCTCTGGATATCGTGTCACTCATGGTCGTGGAATTTCTGGGTGACTTCATAGGAAATGGACGTGTCTTACTCTCTGGTGGTTTGGCCCCGTCCAAATAGTTTGGGGTCATTTTGTGGGCTGGAAGAAGTTCGTTTTTTTTTTGTTGTTGTTGTTGTTTTTTTCTTTTTAAACCTCAGGTGTCCCACCAAATGAGGGATTCCAGAGTAGAGCCCTGGGGAGGGGCGACTGGACAATCAGAAATCTGGTTAAAAATTGGGGCCTAGGGACATGTCAAGCCCATTATGACATCTAATGGTCCAGCCACTGAGAGGACTTACTAGAGGACAGAACTCGTGCTGAGGGTCACAATGCGTGTGTATGCCCTCGTCGCACTCAAGAATGGGCGGGGCCTCAGGGTGAATGCTGGTTTCTCCTACACTGAACGTTGGACAACGTGCCAACCACAGGGTTCTTGCCATGGGTAAGGAGGAGTTCTGATTTCTGCATCACACTCACCCCTGGGAAGTGATTGGAGATAAGGTCTCGGTTCTGAAGCCTGAAAACTGAGGTAGGGAAGAGATGATGACCTAAGGCCATGGCGGGTTTTTTGTGCTCAGGGTGCGGTCAGCTTTCTGGGTGTTGGTCAGGAGGTCCGGGCTCAGGTTGTGTTCGACAGTGCATTAGTGCCCAGGTTAGACTATATAATTTGGGTAAAGTCGAGTGCTGTGTATGTTTACCCTCATTTAAGGTGCCTGGGCAGCTCATGAGGCAATAATTTTTTTTCTAGAGGGCAGGCAGAGTGCTGCATTGTGGGTCCGGCTTTGCCAAACTTGAGGGCTTCGGGGTCAGGAGTGTGAGGACGAAAGTCTGAGAAGACAAGCTAGACTTGGGTTTCAGGGCGAGGGCACGGCAGGTACCCCCTGCAGATCTGAACCAATATCTCATGCATCTGAAGTCAGGGCGAGGATCAGACGTTGGCTCAGGTTGGAGTTTCTGAGCATGACGGCCGCTTCATGAAGGGAGCGGAATCTCGAGGCCATTGAGGTTTTCCCACGTTGGGAGTTGTGGGATGCCCCCTTCAAGGATTCCTTCTGCGGGACAATTGAGACCTGTTGGACAGCTCCAGGACATCCCAAATGGAATGACTCCAGAGCACCGTTCGCGGATGGATGCCTGGGAAGCCCGCCTCGCATTCCAATTGTCTCCTAGCAACAAGACATTTTAGATCTGATGGCTCTGCCGGAGACACCGGGGTGGCTGAGTTGAAATGGACTTTCCTGAGGATGGGTCCTAATGTGTTTTTGTGTCCATGAGGGCCTTGGAATGGGGCGGTGGCACCGGGACCCTGAAGTACTCTCCTAAGCTTTGGACATGGCTCCCATGCACAGGTTTCCTTGTGGAGACGAGATGAGTTCTGATGGGTGCCTCAGGAAAACCCCTATGCTCGTATTGGAATCAGGCTTTTGAGGACACCTGCCTGTAACCCAAAGCAATGGATCCTATTATGGCCTAGGGTCCTGTCTGGTTCAATCTTCTTCTCTGGGGACATCCATCTATGGTATGAGTGGAGGTCGATTATCAGCTGGTGTCAGACAGCCCTTGTTTGTTCCGGGCGACCTACACTATTGGGATGGCCTCAGGGACTTTGGAGGTTTCTCCTAATTTGTACGATTTTGGACCATGGAATGGGCAGAATTGCCATGGATTGGTAGGCACAGTCCTAATGTGTGGCTCCAGGGGCCCAGGCTGGAGGGTGTGTGGCCCCAGACTTTGAGGACAGAAGTCTGAAAACACAAACTCAGCTTAGGTTTGGGGACGTAGGTATGGCAGGCCCGATCTACAAACCATGTGAAGAACTCTTTAGGATATGAAGCAAGTGCGAGTCTGAGGCGCTTGCTCAGGCTTTGTCTCTGGATTTTGTATCAGCAATGGCCGTGGAATGTCGCGGAGGCCTCATGGAACATGGACGAATCTTCATAACTGAGGATTTGGCCCGATTCCCAATTGCTTTTCGTCAATCTGTGGGATGGGAGGACTCATTTCAGTTTTGTTACCTCAGGTGTCCCACCAAAAGAAAAATTCCAAAGCCAAGCCGTGGGGAAGACTGAAGGGACAACCCGAGCTATGGTTAAAAATTGGGGCCTAGGGTCATGGCAAGCCCAATATGCTATCTCTTCATCCAGCCACTGAGTGGCCTTACTTGAGGACTGAGCTCAGCCTGAGGGTCACAATGTGTGTTTGTGACCAATGTGGTCCGCGAGCATGGGCGGGGCCTCATGGGCCACACTGGTATCAACTACACTGAACGTTGGACAACATGCCAACCACAAGGTTTCTTGCCATGGGGAAGGAGTTCTGATTTCTGCATCACCTTCAACCCTGGGCAGTGATTGGAGATAAGGTCTAGGTTCTGAAACCTGAAAACCGAGGTTGGGAAGAGATGATGATCTAAGGCCATGGCGGCTCGATGTGATCAGTGTGCGGCCAGCTGTCTGGGAGGAGCCAGGGGGTCCAGGCTCAGGCTGTGTCAGAAAGTGCATTAGTGCCTGGTCAGCCTCTGTATTTGGGGTATAGCCAAGGTGGTGCAGGTTGATCCTCATTTGGGGTTACTGGTTAGCCCCAGAGGACAATGTTTTTCTTCTGCAGAGCCGGCAGAGTGTTGCATTGTAGTTCTGGATTGCCAAACTGGAGGGCTTGTGGGCCTAGTCTGACGACAAAAGTCTGAGAACACAAGCTAGGCTTAGGTTTCTGGGTGAGGCCATGGCACGCACAATCTACAGACCTGAATTGAAGTCTCGTGCATCTGAAGTCAGGGCGAAGATCAGACGATCGCTCAGGGTGGAGTTTCTGTCCCTGATGGCCCCTTCATGAATGGGGGGGGGCATCACGAGGCCATGGGTGTTTTCCCACGATGGGAGTTGTGAGAAGCTCCAAACTGCAGAGAGTCTTCTGCAGGACAATTGAGACCTGTTGTTTGGCTCCAGGCCAATGATTCTGAGCAGGGTTCTAAGGATGGATGGCTGGGTAGCCCACCTCGCATTCCAATTGTCTCCTAGCAACAAAACAGGTTAGATCTCCTGGATCTGTGGGGAGCAACCGAGGACGCTGAGTTGAAATGGACACCCCTGGGGATGGGTCGTAATGTGCTTTTGTGTCTATGGAGACCTTGGAATGAAGCGGTGGCACTGGGGCCCTAACGGGTTCTCCTAAACAGAGGCTTTGACACAGCTCCAACGTGCAAGTTTCCCATGTGTAGATGAGATGTTTTCTGATGGGTGAGTCAAGAAACAGCTATATGCTGCTTTTGAAATCCAGGCCTCTGAGGAGAGATGCCTGGAAACCAAAGCAATGGATCTGATTAGTGCCTAGGGGCCTGTTCTTTCCTTTTTACCTCTGGGGACATCTGTCTATGGGTCTGAGTGCAGGTAGGTGCTCAGTTGGGCTCAGATTGCCCCTGTTTTTCCTGGGAAGCCACCACTATTGAGATGGATCAGGGACTTTGGAGGTTTATCCTATGAGAAGGGTTGTGGCCATTGGAATGGGCACACACAATTCCCTTGGAGAGGGCAAGTACAGTCCTCAGGTTTGGCTCCAGGGGCCTGAGCCTGTAGGTTGTGTAGGCCAGGGCTGTTTGGACAGTTGTCTGAAAACACAAACTCGGCTTATGTTTCGGGTCATAGGTATGGCAGGACTGATCTACAGACCATGAGGAGAACTCTTCGGGATTTGAAAGAAGGGCGAGTGTGAGGCTCTGCTCAAGTTTTTGTCCTGGATATCGTGTCACTCATGGTCGTTGAATTTCTGGGTGACTTCATGGGAAATGGACGAGTCTTACGCTCTGGTGGTTTGGCCACGTCCAAAGAGATTGCGTTCATTCTGTGGGCTGGAAGAAGTCCGTTTTTTATTTTTTTGTTGTTGTTGTTGTTTTTTTCTTTTTTAACCTCAGGTGTCCCACCAAATGATGGATTCCAGAGTAGAGCCCTGGGGAGGGGCGACTGGACAATCAGAAATCTGGTTAAAAATTGGGGCCTAGGGACATGTCAAGCCCATTATGTCATCTAATGGTCCAGCCACTGAGAGGACTTACTAGAGGACAGGACTCATGCTGAGGGTCACAATGCGTGTGTATGCCCTCGTCGCACTCAAGAATGGGCGGAGCCTCAGGGTGAATGCTGGTTTTTCCTACAGTGAACGTTGGACAACGTGCCAACCACAAGGGTTCTTGCCATGGGTAAGGAGGAGTTCTGACTTCTGCATCACACTCACCCCTGTGCAGTGATTGGAGATAAGGTCTCGGTTCTGAAGCCTGAAAAGCGAGGTAGGGAAGAGATGATGACCTAAGGCCATGGCGCGTTTTATGTGCTCAGTGTGCGGTTCAGCTTTCTGGGTGTTGGTCAGGAGGTCCTGGCTCAGGTTGTGTTCGACAGTGCATTAGTGCCCAGGTTAGACTATATAATTTGGGTAAAGTCGAGTTCTGTGTAAGTTTACCCTCATTTAAGGTGCCTGGGCAGCTCATGAGGCAATAATTTTTTTTCTAGAGGGCAGGCAGAGTGCTGCATTGTGGGTCCGGAATTGCCAAACTTGAGGGCTTCGGGGCCAGGAGTGTGAGGACGGAAGTCTGAGAAGACAAGCTAGACTTGGGTTTCAGGGCGAGGGCACAGCAGGTACCCCCTGCAGATCTGAACCAATATCTCATGCATCTCAAGTCAGGGCGAGGATCAGACGTTGGCTCATGTTGGAGTTTCTGAGCATGACGGCCGCTTCATGAAGGGAGCGGAATCTCGAGGCCATTGAGGTTTTCCCACGTTGGGAGTTGTGGGATGCTCCCTTCAAGGATTCCTTCTGCGGGACAATTGAGACCTGTTGGACAGCTCCAGGACATCCCATATGGAATGACTCCAGAGCACCGTTCGTGGATGGATGCCTGGGAAGCCCGCCTCGCATTCCAATTGTCTCCTAGCAACAAGACAGTTTAGATCTGATGGCTCTTCGGGAGCAACCGGGGTGGCTGAGTTGAAATGGACTTTCCTGAGGATGGGTCCTAATGTGTTTTTGTGTCCATGAGGGCCTTGGAATGGGGCGGTGGCACCGGGACCCTCAAGTACTCTCCTAAGCTTTGGACATGGCTCCCTTGCACAGGTTTCCTTGTGGAGACGAGATGAGTTCTGATGGGTGCCTCAGGAAAACCCCTATGCTCATATTGGAATCAGGCTTTTGAGGACACATGCCTGTAACCCAAAGCAATGGATCCTATTATGGCCTAGGGTCCTGTCTGGTTCAATCTTCTTCTCTGGGGACATCCGTCTATGGTATGAGTGGAGGTCGATTATCAGCTGGTGTCAGACAGCCCTTGTTTGTTCCGGGCGACCTACACTATTGGGATGGCCTCAGGGACTTTGGAGGTTTCTCCTAATTTGTACTATTTTGGACCATGGAATGGGCAGAATTCCCATGGATTGGTAGGCACAGTCCTAATGTGTGGCTCCAGGGGCCCAGGCTGGAGGGTGTGTGGCCCCAGACTTTGAGGACAGAAGTCTGAAAACACAAACTCAGCTTAGGTTTGGGGACGTAGGTATGGAGGCCCGATCGACAAACCATGAGAAGAACTCTTTAGGATATGAAGCAAGTGCGAGTCTGAGGCGCTTGCTCAGGCTTTGTCTCTGGATTTTGTATCAGCAATGTCCGCGGAATGTTGGGGAGGCTTCATGGGCCATGGACGAATCTTCATAACTGAGCTTTGGCCCGATTCCCAATTGCTTTTCGTCAATCTGTGAGATGGGAGGACTCATTTCAGTTTTGTTACCTCAGGTGTCCCACCAAAAGAAAAATTCCAAAGCCAAGCCGTGGGGAAGACTGAAGGGACAACCCGAACTATGGTTAAAAATAGGGGCCTAGGGTCATGGCAAGCCCAATATGCTATCTCTTCATCCAGCCACTGAGTGGCCTTACTTGAGGTCTGGGCTCAGCCTGAGGGTCACAATGTGTGTTTGTGACCAATGTGGTCCGCGAGCATGGGCGGGGCCTCATGGGCAATACTGGATTCAACTACACTGAACGTTGGACTACATGCCAACCACAAGGTTTCTTGCCATGGGGAAGGAGTTCTGATCTGCATCACCTTCAACCCTGGGCAGTGATTGGAGATAAGGTCTAGGTTCTGAAACCTGAAAACCGAGGTTGCGAAGAGATGATGATCTAAGGCCATGGCGGCTCGATGTGATCAGTGTGCGGCCAGCTGTCTGGGAGGAGCCAGGGGGTCCAGGCTCAGGCTGTGTCAGAAAGGGCATTAGTGCCCTGGTCAGCTTCTGTATTTGGGGTACAGCCAAGGTCGGTGCAGGTTGATCCTCATTTGGGGTTACTGGTTAGCCCCAGAGGACAATGTTTTTCTTCTGCAGAGCCGGCAGAGTGTTGCATTGTAGTTCTGGATTGCCAAACTGGAGGGCTTGTGGGCCAGTAGTCTGACGACAAAAGTCTGAGAACACAAGCTAGGCTTAGGTTTCTGGGTGAGGCCATGGCACGCACAATCTACAGACCTGAATTGAGGTCTCGTGCATCTGAAGTCAGGGCGAAGATCAGACGATCGCTCAGGGTGGAGTTTCTGTCCCTGATGGATCCTTCATGAATGGGCGGGGGCATCACGAGGCCATGGGTGTTTTCCCACGATGGGAGTTGTGAGAAGCTCCAAACTGCAGAGAGTCTTCTGCAGGACAATTGAGACCTGTTGTTTGGCTCCAGGCCAATGATTCTGAGCAGGGTTCTAAGGATGGATGGCTGGGTAGCCCACCTCGCATTCCAATTGTCTCCTCGCAACAAGACAGGTTAGATCTCCTGGATCTGTGGGGAGCAACCGAGGACGCTGAGTTGAAATGGACACCCCTGGGGATGGGTCCTAACGTGCTTTTGTGTCTATGGAGACCTTGAAATGCAGCGGTGGCACTGGGGCCCTAAACGGTTCTCCTAAACAGAGGCTTTGACACAGCTCCAACGTGCAAGTTTCCCATGTGTAGATGAGATGTTTTCTGATGGGTGAGTCAAGAAACAGCTATATGCTGCTTTTGAAATCCAGGCCTCTGAGGAGAGATGCCTGGAAACCAAAGCAATGGATCTGATTAGTGCCTAGGGGCCTGTTCTTTCCTTTTTACCTCTGGGGACATCTGTCTATGGGTCTGAGTGCATGTAGGTGCCCATTTGGGCTCAGATTGCCCCTGTTTTTCCTGGGAAGCCACCACTATTGAGATGGATCAGGGACATTGGAGGTTTATCCTATTAGAAGGGTTGTGGCCATTGGAATGGGCACACACAATTCCTTTGGAGAGGGCAAGTACAGTCCTCAGGTTTGGCTCCAGGGGCCTGAGCTTGTAGGTTGTGTAGGCCAGGGCTGTTTGGACAGTTGTCTGAAAACACAAACTCGGCTTATGTTTCGGGTCATAGGTATGGCAGGACTGATTTACAGGCCATGAGGAGAACTCTTCGGGATTTGAAAGAAGGGCGAGTGTGAGGCTCCTGCTCAAGTTTTTGTCTCTGGATATCGTGTCACTCATGGTCGTGGAATTTCTGGGTGACTTCATGGGAAATGGACGTGTCTTACTCTCTAGTGGTTTGGCCCCGTCCAAAGAGTTTGGGGTCATTCTGTGGGCTGGAAGAAGTTCGTTTTTTTTTTGTTGTTGTTGTTGTTTTTTTCTTTTTTAACCTCAGATGTCCCACTAAATGAGGGATTCCAGAGTAGAGCCCTGGGGAGGGGCGACTGGACAATCAGAAATCTGGTTAAAAATTGGGGCCTAGGGACATGTCAAGCCCATTATGTCATCTAATGGTCCAGCCACTGAGAGGACTTACTAGAGGACAGGACTCATGCTGAGGGTCACAATGCGTGTGTATGCCCTCGTCGCACTCAAGAATGGGCGGGGCCTCAGGGTGAATGCTGGTTTTTCCTACAGTGAACGTTGGACAACGTGCCAACCACAGGGTTCTTGCCATGGGTAAGGAGGAGTTCTGACTTCTGCATCACACTCACCCCTGGGCAGTGATTGGAGATAAGTCTCGGTTCTGAAGCCTGAAAAACGAGGTAGGGAAGAGATGATGACCTAAGGCCATGGCGCGTTTTATGTGCTCAGTGTGCGGTTCAGCTTTCTGGGTGTTGGTCAGGAGGTCCTGGCTCAGGTTGTGTTCGACAGTGCATTAGTGCCCAGGTTAGACTATATAATTTGGGTAAAGTCGAGTTCTGTGTAAGTTTACCCTCATTTAAGGTGCCTGGGCAGCTCATGAGGCAATCATTTTTTTTCTAGAGGGCAGGCAGAGTGCTGCATTGTGGGTCCGGAATTGCCAAACTTGAGGGCTTCGGGGCCAGGAGTGTGAGGACGGAAGTCTGAGAAGACAAGCTAGACTTGGGTTTCAGGGCGAGGGCACATTAGGTACCCCCTGCAGATCTGAACCAATATCTCATGCATCTGAAGTCAGGGCGAGGATCAGACGTTGGCTCATGTTGGAGTTTCTGAGCATGACGGCCGCTTCATGAAGGGAGCGGAATCTCGAGGCCATTGAGGTTTTCCCACGTTGGGAGTTGTGGGATGCTCCCTTCAAGGATTCCTTCTGCGGGACAATTGAGACCTGTTGGACAGCTCCAGGACATCCCATATGGAATGACTCCAGAGCACCGTTCGTGGATGGATGCCTGGGAAGCCCGCCTCGCATTCCAATTGTCTCCTAGCAACAAGACAGTTTAGATCTGATGGCTCTTCGGGAGCAACCGGGGTGGCTGAGTTGAAATGGACTTTCCTGAGGATGGGTCCTAATGTGTTTTTGTGTCCATGAGGGCCTTGGAATGGGGCGGTGGCACCGGGACCCTCAAGTACTCTCCTAAGCTTTGGACATGGCTCCCTTGCACAGGTTTCCTTGTGGAGACGAGATGAGTTCTGATGGGTGCCTCAGGAAAACCCCTATGCTCGTATTGGAATCAGGCTTTTGAGGACACATGCCTGTAACCCAAAGCAATGGATCCTATTATGGCCTAGGGTCCTGTCTGGTTCAATCTTCTTCTCTGGGGACATCCGTCTATGGTATGAGTGGAGGTCGATTATCAGCTGGTGTCAGACAGCCCTTGTTTGTTCCGGGCGACCTACACTATTGGGATGGCCTCAGGGACTTTGGAGGTTTCTCCTAATTTGTACGATTTTGGACCATGGAATGGGCAGAATTCCCATGGATTGGTAGGCACAGTCCTAATGTGTGGCTCCAGGGGCCCAGGCTGGAGGGTGTGTGGCCCCAGACTTTGAGGACAGAAGTCTGAAAACACAAACTCAGCTTAGGTTTGGGGACGTAGGTATGGAGGCCCGATCGACAAACCATGAGAAGAACTCTTTAGGATATGAAGCAAGTGCGAGTCTGAGGCGCTTGCTCAGGCTTTGTCTCTGGATTTTGTATCAGCAATGTCCGCGGAATGTTGGGGAGGCTTCATGGGCCATGGACGAATCTTCATAACTGAGCTTTGGCCCGATTCCCAATTGCTTTTCGTCAATCTGTGAGATGGGAGGACTCATTTCAGTTTTGTTACCTCAGGTGTCCCACCAAAAGAAAAATTCCAAAGCCAAGCCGTGGGGAAGACTGAAGGGACAACCCGAACTATGGTTAAAAATAGGGGCCTAGGGTCATGGCAAGCCCAATATGCTATCTCTTCATCCAGCCACTGAGTGGCCTTACTTGAGGTCTGGGCTCAGCCTGAGGGTCACAATGTGTGTTTGTGACCAATGTGGTCCGCGAGCATGGGCGGGGCCTCATGGGCAATACTGGATTCAACTACACTGAACGTTGGACAACATGCCAACCACAAGGTTTTTTGCCATGGGGAAGGAGTTCTGATCTGCATCACCTTCAACCCTGGGCAGTGATTGGAGATAAGGTCTAGGTTCTGAAACCTGAAAACCGAGGTTGCGAAGAGATGATGATCTAAGGCCATGGCGGCTCGATGTGATCAGTGTGCGGCCAGCTGTCTGGGAGGAGCCAGGGGGTCCAGGCTCAGGCTGTGTCAGAAAGGGCATTAGTGCCCTGGTCAGCCTATGTATTTGGGGTACAGCCAAGGTCGGTGCAGGTTGATCCTCATTTGGGGTTACTGGTTAGCCCCAGAGGACAATGTTTTTCTTCTGCAGAGCCGGCAGAGTGTTGCATTGTAGTTCTGGATTGCCAAACTGGAGGGCTTGTGGGCCAGTAGTCTGACGACAAAAGTCTGAGAACACAAGCTAGGCTTAGGTTTCTGGGTGAGGCCATGGCACGCACAATCTACAGACCTGAATTGAGGTCTCGTGCATCTGAAGTCAGGGCGAAGATCAGACGATCGCTCAGGGTGGAGTTTCTGTCCCTGATGGATCCTTCATGAATGGGCGGGGGCATCACGAGGCCATGGGTGTTTTCCCACGATGGGAGTTGTGAGAAGCTCCAAACTGCAGAGAGTCTTCTGCAGGACAATTGAGACCTGTTGTTTGGCTCCAGGCCAATGATTCTGAGCAGGGTTCTAAGGATGGATGGCTGGGTAGCCCACCTCGCATTCCAATTGTCTCCTCGCAACAAGACAGGTTAGATCTCCTGGATCTGTGGGGAGCAACCGAGGACGCTGAGTTGAAATGGACACCCCTGGGGATGGGTCCTAACGTGCTTTTGTGTCTATGGAGACCTTGAAATGCAGCGGTGGCACTGGGGCCCTAAACGGTTCTCCTAAACAGAGGCTTTGACACAGCTCCAACGTGCAAGTTTCCCATGTGTAGATGAGATGTTTTCTGATGGGTGAGTCAAGAAACAGCTATATGCTGCTTTTGAAATCCAGGCCTCTGAGGAGAGATGCCTGGAAACCAAAGCAATGGATCTGATTAGTGCCTAGGGGCCTGTTCTTTCCTTTTTACCTCTGGGGACATCTGTCTATGGGTCTGAGTGCAGGTAGGTGCTCAGTTGGGCTCAGATTGCCCCTGTTTTCCTGGGAAGCCACCACTATTGAGATGGATCAGGGACATTGGAGGTTTATCCTATTAGAAGGGTTGTGGCCATTGGAATGGGCACACACAATTCCTTTGGAGAGGGCAAGTACAGTCCTCAGGTTTGGCTCCAGGGGCCTGAGCTTGTAGGTTGTGTAGGCCAGGGCTGTTTGGACAGTTGTCTGAAAACACAAACTCGGCTTATGTTTCGGGTCATAGGTATGGCAGGACTGATTTACAGGCCATGAGGAGAACTCTTCGGGATTTGAAAGAAGGGCGAGTGTGAGGCTCCTGCTCAAGTTTTTGTCTCTGGATATCGTGTCACTCATGGTCGTGGAATTTCTGGGTGACTTCATGGGAAATGGACGTGTCTTACTCTCTAGTGGTTTGGCCCCGTCCAAAGAGTTTGGGGTCATTCTGTGGGCTGGAAGAAGTTCGTTTTTTTTTTTGTTGTTGTTGTTGTTTTTTTCTTTTTTAACCTCAGATGTCCCACTAAATGAGGGATTCCAGAGTAGAGCCCTGGGGAGGGGCGACTGGACAATCAGAAATCTGGTTAAAAATTGGGGCCTAGGGACATGTCAAGCCCATTATGACATCTAATGGTCCAGCCACTGAGAGGACTTACTAGAGGACAGAACTCGTGCTGAGGGTCACAATGCGTGTGTATGCCCTCGTCGCACTCAAGAATGGGCGGGGCCTCAGGGTGAATGCTGGTTTCTCCTACACTGAACGTTGGACAACGTGCCAACCACAGGGTTCTTGCCATGGGTAAGGAGGAGTTCTGATTTCTGCATCACACTCACCCCTGGGAAGTGATTGGAGATAAGGTCTTGGTTCTGAAGCCTGAAAACTGAGGTAGGGAAGAGATGATGACCTAAGGCCATGGCGCGTTTTATGTGCTCAGTGTGCGGTTCAGCTTTCTGGGTGTTGGTCAGGAGGTCCTGGCTCAGGTTGTGTTCGACAGTGCATTAGTGCCCAGGTTAGACTATATAATTTGGGTAAAGTCGAGTTCTGTGTAGGTTTACCCTCATTTAAGGTGCCTGGGCAGCTCATGAGGCAATAATTTTTTTTCTAGAGGGCAGGCAGAGTGCTGCATTGTGGGTCCGGAATTGCCAAACTTGAGGGCTTCGGGGCCAGGAGTGTGAGGACGGAAGTCTGAGAAGACAAGCTAGACTTGGGTTTCAGGGCGAGGGCACGGCAGGTACCCCCTGCAGATCTGAACCAATATCTCATGCATCTGAAGTCAGGGCGAGGATCAGACGTTGGCTCAGGTTGGAGTTTCTGAGCATGACGGCCGCTTCATGAAGGGAGCGGAATCTCGAGGCCATTGAGGTTTTCCCACGTTGGGAGTTGTGGGATGCCCCCTTCAAGGATTCCTTCTGCGGGACAATTGAGACCTGTTGGACAGCTCCAGGACATCCCATATGGAATGACTCCAGAGCACCGTTCACGGATGGATGCCTGGGAAGCCCGCCTCGCATTCCAATTGTCTCCTAGCAACAAGACAGTTTAGATCTGATGGCTCTGCCGGAGCAACCGGGGTGGCTGAGTTGAAATGGACTTTCCTGAGGATGGGTCCTAATGTGTTTTTGTGTCCATGAGGGCCTTGGAATGGGGCGGTGGCACCGGGACCCTGATGTACTCTCCTAAGCTTTGGACATGGCTCCCATGCACAGGTTTCCTTGTGGAGACGAGATGAGTTCTGATGGGTGCCTCAGGAAAACCCCTATGCTCGTATTGGAATCAGGCTTTTGAGGACACATGCCTGTAACCCAAAGCAATGGATCCTATTATGGCCTAGGGTCCTGTCTGGTTCAATCTGCTTCTCTGGGGACATCCATCTATGGTATGAGTGGAGGTCGATTATCAATTGGTGTCAGACAGCCCTTGTTTGTTCCAGGCGACCTACACTATTGGGATGGCCTCAGGGACTTTTGAGATTTCTCCTAATTTGTACGATTTTGTACCCTGGAATGGGTAGAATTCCAGGGATTGGTAGGCACAGTCCTAATGTGTGGCTCCAGGGGTTCAGGCTGGAGGGTGTGTGGCCCCAGACTTTGAGGACAGAAGTCTGAAAACACAAACTCAGCTTAGGTTTGGGGACGTAGGTATGGAGGCCCGATCGACAAACCATGAGAAGAACTCTTCAGGATATGAAGAAAGTGCGACTCTGAGGTGCTTACTCAGGCTTTTGTCTCGGGATTTTGTATCAGTGATGGTCGTGGAATGACGGGGAGGCCTCATGGGCCATGGACGAATCATCCTCTCTGAGGATTTTGCCCGATTCGCAATTGCTTTTTGTCAATCTGTGGGATGGGAGGACTCATTTCAGTTTTGTTACCTCAGGTGTCCCACTAAAAGAGGAATTCCAAAGCCAAGCCGTGGGGAAGACTGAAGGGACAACCCGAACTGTGGTTAAAAATTGGGGCCTAGGGGCATGGCAAGCCCAATATGCTATCTCTTCATCCAGCCACTGAGTGGCCTTACTTGAGGTCTGGGCTCAGCCTGAGCGTTACAATGTGTGTTTGGGACCAATGTGGCCCGTGAGCATGGGCGGGGCCTCATGGGCCACACTGGTTTCAACTACACTGAACGTTGGACAACATGCCAACCACAAGGTTTCTTGCCATGCGGAAAGAGTTCTGATTTCTGCAACACCTTCAACCCTGGGCAGTGACTGGAGATAAGGTCTAGGTTCTGAAACGTGAAAACAGATGTTGGGAAGAAATGACGACCTAAGGCCATGGAGGCTCGATGTGCTCAGTGTGCGGCCAGCTGTCTGGGAGGTGCCAGGGGGTCCAGGCTCAGGCTGTGTCAGAAAGGGCATTAGTGCCCTGGTCAGCCTATGTATTTGGGGTACAGCCAAGGTCGGTGCAGGTTGATCCTCATTTGGGGTTACTGGGTAGCCCCAGAAGACTATGTTTTTCTTCTGAAGAGCCGGCAGAGTGCTGCATTGTAGTTCTGGATTGCCAAACTGGAGGGCTTGTGGGCCAGTAGTCTGACGACAAAAGTCTGAGAACACAAGCTAGGCTTAGGTTTCTGGGTGAGGCCATGGCACGCACAATCTACAAACCTAAATAGAGATCTCGTGCATCTGAAGTCAGGGCGAGGATCAGACGATCGCTCAGGTTGGAGTTTCTGTCCCTGATGGCCCCTTCATGAATGGGCGGGGGCATCACGAGGCCATGGGTGTTTTCCCACGATGGGAGTTGTGAGAAGCTCCAAACTGCAGAGAGTCTTCTGCAGGACAATTGAGACCTGTTGTTTGGCTCAAGGCCAATGATTCTGAGCAGGGTTCTAAGGATGGATGGCTGGGTAGCCCACCTCGCATTCCAATTGTCTCCTAGCAACAAAACAGGTTAGATCTCCTGCATCTGTGGGGAGCAACCGAGGACGCTGAGTTGAAAAGGACACCCCTGGGGATGGGTCGTAATGTGCTTTTGTGTCTATGGAGACCTTGGAATGAAGCGGTGCCACTGGGGCCCTAACGGGTTCTCCTAAACAGAGGCTTTGACACAGCTCCAACGTGCAAGTTTCCCATGTGTAGATGAGATGTTTTCTGATGGGTGAGTCAAGAAACAGCTATATGCTGCTTTTGAAATCCAGGCCTCTGAGGAGAGATGCCTGGAAACCAAAGCAATGGATCTGATTAGTGCCTAGGGGCCTGTTCTTTCCTTCATACCTCTGGGGACATCTGTCTATGGGTCTGAGTGCAGGTAGGTGCTCAGTTGGGCTCAGATTGCCCCTGTCTTTCCTGGTAAGCCACCACTATTGAGATGGATCAGGGACTTTGGAGGTTTATCCTATTAGAAGGGTTGTGGCCATTGGAATGGGCACACACAATTCCTTTGGAGAGGGCAAGTACAGTCCTCAGGTTTGGCTCCAGGGGCCTGAGCCTATAGGTTGTGTAGGCCAGGGCTGTTTGGACATTTGTCTCAAAACACAAACTCGGCTTATGTTTCGGGTCATAGGTATGGCAGGACTGATCTACAGACCATGAGGAGAACTCTTCGGGATTTGAAAGAAGGGCTAGTGTGAGGCTCCTGCTCAAGTTTTTGTCTCTGGATATCGTGTCACTCATGGTCGTGGAATTTCTGGGTGACTTCATGGGAAATGGACGTGTCTTACTCTCTGGTGGTTTGGCCCCGTCCAAAGAGTTTGGGGTCATTCTGTGTGCTGGAAGAAGTCCGTTTTTTTTTTGTTGTTGTTCTTGTTTTCTTTTTTAACCTCAGGTGTCCCATCAAATGAGGGATTCCCTAGTAGAGTCCTGGGGAGGGGCGACTGGACAATCAGAAATCTGGTTAAATATTGGGGCCTAGGGACATGTCAAGCCCATTATGACATCTAATGGTCCAGCCACTGGGAGGACTTACTAGAGGACAGGACTCATGCTGAGGGTCACAATGCGTGTGTATGCCCTCGTCGCACTCAAGGATGGGCGGGGCCTCAGGGTGAATGCTGGTTTCTCCTACACTGAACGTTGGACAACGTGCCAACCACACGGGTTCTTGCCATGGGTAAGGAGGAGTTCTGATTTCTGCATCACACTCACCCCTGGGAAGTGATTGGAGATAAGGTCTCGGTTCTGAAGCCTGAAAACTGAGGTAGGGAAGAGATGATGACCTAAGGCCATGGCGGGTTTTATGTGCTCAGGGTGTGGTCAGCTTTCTGGGTGTTGGTCAGGAGGTCCAGGCTCAGGTTGTGTTCGACAGTGCATTAGTGCCCAGGTTAGACTATATAATTTGGGTAAAGTCGAGTGCTGTGTAGGTTTACCCTCATTTAAGGTGCCTGGGCAGCTCATGAGGCAATATTTATTTTTCTAGAGGGCAGGCAGAGTGCTGCATTGTGGGTCCGGAATTGCCAAACTTGAGGGCTTCGGGGCCAGGAGTGTGAGGACGGAAGTCTGAGAAGACAAGCTAGACTTGGGTTTCAGGGCGAGGGCACGGCAGGTACCCCCTGCAGATCTGAACCAATATCTCATGCATCTGAAGTCAGGGCGAGGATCAGACGTTGGCTCAGGTTGGAGTTTCTGAGCATGACGGCCGCTTCATGAAGGGAGCGGAATCTCGAGGCCATTGAGGTTTTCCCACGTTGGGAGTTGTGGGATGCTCCCTTCAAGGATTCCTTCTGCGGGACAATTGAGACCTGTTGGACAGCTCCAGGACATCCCATATGGAATGACTCCAGAGCACCGTTCACGGATGGATGCCTTGGAAGCCCGCCTGCATACCAATTGTCTCCTAGCAACAAGACAGTTTAGATCTGATGGCTCTTCGGGAGCAACCGGGGTGGCTGAGTTGAAATGGACTTTCCTGAGGATGGGTCCTAATGTGTTTTTGTGTCCATGAGGGCCTTGGAATGGGGCGGTGGCACCGGGACCCTGAAGTACTCTCCTAAGCTTTGGACATGGCTCCCATGAACAGGTTTCCTTGTGGAGACGAGATGAGTTCTGATGGGTGCCTCAGGAAAACCCCTATGCTCGTATTGGAATAAGGCTTTTGAGGACACATACCTGTAACCCAAAGCAATGGATCCTATTATGGCCTAGGGTCCTGTCTGGTTCAATCTTCTTCTCTGGAGACATCCATCTATGGTATGAGTGGAGGTCGATTATCAGCTGGTGTCAGACAGCCCTTGTTTGCTCCGGGCGACCTACACTATTGGGATGGCCTCAGGGACTTTGGAGGTTTCTCCTAATTTGTACGATTTTGGACAATGAAATGGGAAGAATTCCCATGGATTGGTAGGCACAGTCCTAATGTGTGGCTCCAGGGGTCCAGGCTGGAGTGTGTGTGGCCCAAGACTTTGAGGACAGAAGTCTGAAAACACAAACTCAGCTTAGGTTTGGGGACGTAGGTATGGCAGGCCCGATCGACAAACCATGAGAAGAACTCTTCAGGATATGAAGAAAGTGCGAGTCTGAGGCGCTGCTCAGGCTTTTGTCTCTGGATTTTGTATCAGCGATGGCCGTGGAATGTCGGGGACGCCTCATGGGCCATGGACGAATCTTCCTCTCTGAGGATTTGGCCCGATTCCCAATTGCTTTTCGTCAATCTGTGGGATAGGAGGACTCATTTAGTTTTGTTACCTCAGGTGACACACCAAAAGAGGAATTCCAAAGCAAAGCCGTGGGGAAGACTGAAGGGACAACCCAAACTATGGTTAAAAATTAGGGCCTAGGGGCATGGCAAGCCCAATATGCTATATCTTCATCCAATTATTGAGTGGCCTTACTTGAGGTCTGGGCTCCGCCTGAGCGTCACAATGTGTGTTTGTGACCAATGTGGCCCATGAGCATGGGCGGGGCCTCATGGGCCACACTGGTTTCAACTACACTGAACGTTGGACAACATGCCAACCACAAGGTTTCTTGCCATGGGGAAGGAGTTCTGATTTCTGCATCACCTTCAACCCTGGGCAGTGATTGGATATAAGGTCTAGATTCTGAAACCTGAAAACTGATGTTGAAGAATGACGACCTAAGGCCATGGCGGCTCCATGTGCTCAGTGTGCGGCCAGCTGTCTGGGAGTGGCCAGGGGGTCCAGGCTCAGGCTGTTTCAGAAAGGGCATTAGTGCCCTGGTCAGCCTATGTATTTGGGGTACAGCCAAGGTCGGTGCAGGTTGATCCTCATTTGGGATTACTGGGTAGCACCAGAGGACAATGTTTTTCTTCTGGAGGGCCGGCAGAGTGCTGCATTGTAGTTCTGGATTGCCAAACTGGAGGGCTTGTGGGCCAGTAGTCTGACTACAAAAGTCTGAGAACACAAGCTAGGCTTAGGTTTCTGGGTGAGGCCATGGCACGCACAATCTACAAACCTAAATAGAGATCTCGTGCATCTGAAGTCAGGGCGAGGATCAGACGATCGCTCAGGTTGGAGTTTCTGTCCCTGATGGATCCTTCATGAATGGGCGGGGGCATCACGAGGCCATGGGGGTTTTCCCACGATGGGAGTTGTGAGAAGCTCCAAACTGCAGAGAGTCTTCTGCAGGACAATTGAGACCTGTTGTTTGGCTCAAGGCCAATGATTCTGAGCAGGGTTCTAAGGATGGATGGCTGGGTAGCCCACCTCGCATTCCAATTGTCTCCTAGCAACAAGACAGGTTAGATCAACTGCATCTGTGGGGAGCAACCGAGGACGCTGAGTTGAAATGGACACCCCTGGGGATGGGTCCTAACGTGCTTTTGTGTCTATGGAGACCTTGGAATGAAACGGTGGCACTGGGGCCCTAAAGGGTTCTCCTAAACAGAGGCTTTGACACAGCTCCAACGTGCAAGTTTCCCATGTGTAGATGAGAGGTTTTCTGATGGGTGAGTCAAGAAACAGCTATATGCTGCTTTTGAAATCCAGGCCTCTGAGGAGAGATGCCTGGAACCCAAAGCAATGGATCTGATTAGTGCCTAGGGGCCTGTTCTTTCCTTTTTACCTCTGGGGACATCTGTCTATGGGTCTGAGTGCAGGTAGGTGGTCAGTTGGGCTCAGAATGCCCCTGTTTTTCCTTGGAAGCCACCACTATTGAGATGGATCAGGGACATTGGAGGTTTATCCTATTAGAAGGGTTGTGTCCATTGGAATGGGCACACACAATTCCCTTGGAGAGGGCAAGTACAGTCATCAGGTGAGGCTCCAGGGGCCTGAGCCTGTAGGTTGTGTAGGCCAGGGCTGTTTGGACAGTTGTCTGAAAACACAAACTCGGCTTATGTTTCGGGTCATAGGTATGGCAGGACTGATCTACAGACCATGAGGAGAACTCTTCGGGATTTGAAAGAAGGGCGAGTGTGAGGCTCCTGCTCAAGTTTTTGTCTCTGGATATCGTGTCACTCATGATCGTGGAATTTCTGGGTGACTTCATGGGAAATGGACAAGTCTTACTCTCTGGTGGTTTGGCCCCGTCCAAAGAGTTTGGGGTCATTCTGTGGGCTGGAAGAAGTCCGTTTTTTTTTTTTTTATTCTTGTTTTTTTCTTTTTTATCCTCAGGTGTCCCAACAAATGAGGGATTCCAGAGTAGAGCCCTGGGGAGGGGCGACTGGACCATCAGAAATTTGGTTAAAAATTGGGGCCTAGGGACATGTCAAGCCCATTATGACATCTAATGGTCCAGCAACTGAGAGGACTTACTAGAGGTCAGGACTCATGCTGAGGGTCACAATGCGTGTGTATGCCCTCGTCGCACTCAAGAATGGGCGGGGCCTCAGGGTGAATGCTGGTTTCTCCTACACTGAACGTTGGACAACGTGCCAACCACAGGGTTCTTGCCATGGGTAAGGAGGAGTTCTGATTTCTGCATCACACTCACCCCTGGGAAGTGATTGGAGATAAGGTCTCGGTTCTGAAGCCTGAAAACTGAGGTAGGGAAGAGATGATGACCTAAGGCCATGGCGGGTTTTATGTGCTCAGTGTGCGGTCAGCTTTCTGGGTGTTGGTCAGGAGGTCCGGGCTCAGGTTGTGTTCGACAGTGCATTAGTGCCCAGGTTAGAATATATAATTTGGGTAAAGTCGAGTGCTGTGTAGGTTTACCCTCATTTAAGGTCCCTGGGCTGCTCATGAGGCAATAATTTTTTTTCTAGAGGGCAGGCAGAGTGCTGCATTGTGGGTCCAGAATTGCCAAACTTGAGGGCTTCGGGGCCAGGAGTGTGAGGACGGAAGTCTGAGAAGACAAGCTAGACTTGGGTTTCAGGGCGAGGGCACGGCAGGTACCCCCTGCAGATCTGAACCAATATCTCATGCATCTGAAGTCAGGGCGAGGATCAGACGTTGGCTCAGGTTGGAGTTTCTGAGCA
The DNA here is from genome assembly GCF_964662115.1 of Mustela nivalis. NCBI lineage: Eukaryota > Metazoa > Chordata > Mammalia > Carnivora > Mustelidae > Mustela > Mustela nivalis. Next base: position 694,936 of record NW_028136552.1, on the reverse strand, counting down.
TGACGGCCGCTTCATGAAGGGAGCGGAATCTCGAGGCCATTGAAGTTTTCCCACGTTGGGAGTTAGGGATGCCCCCTTCATGGATTCCTTCTGCGGGACAATTGAGACCTGTTGGACAGCTCCAGGACATCCCATATGGAATGACTCCAGAGCACCGTTCGCGGATGGATGCCTGGGAAGCCCGCCTCGCATTCCAATTGTCTCCTAGCAACAAGACAGTTTAGATCTGATGGCTCTGCCGGAGCGACCGGGGTGGCTGAGTTGAAATGGACTTTCCTGAGGATAGCTCCTAATGTGTTTTTGTGTCCATGAGGGCCTTGGAATGGGGCGGTGGCACCGGGACCCTGAAGTACTCTCCTAAGCTTTGGACATGGCTCCCATGCACAGGTTTCCTTGTGGAGACGAGATGAGTTCTGATGGGTGCCTCAGGAAAACCCCTATGCTCGTATTGGAATAAGGCTTTTGAGGACACATACCTGTAACCCAAAGCAATGGATCCTATTATGGCCTAGGGTCCTGTCTGGTTCAATCTTCTTCTCTGGAGACATCCATCTATGGTATGAGTGGAGGTCGATTATCAGCTGGTGTAGACAGCCCTTGTTTGTTCCAGGCGACTAACACTATTGGGATGGTTTCAGGGACTTTTGAGATTTCTCCTAATTTGTACGATTTTGGACCATGGAATGGGCAGAATTCCCATGGATTGGTAGGCACAGTCCTAATGTGTGGCTCCAGAGGTTCAGGCTGGAGGGTGTGTGGCCCCAGACTTTGAGGACAGAAGTCTGAAAACACAAACTCAGCTTAGGTTTGGGGACGTAGGTATGGCAGGCCCGATCGACAAACCATGAGAAGAACTCTTCAGGATATGAAGAAAGTGCGACTCTGAGGTGCTTACTCAGGCTTTTGTCTCGGGATTTTGTATCAGTGATGGTCGTGGAATGATGGGGAGGCCTCATGGGCCATGGACGAATCTTCCTCTCTGAGGATTTTGCCCGATTCGCAATTGCTTTTTGTCAATCTGTGGGATGGGAGGACTCATTTCAGTTTTGTTACCTCAGGTGTCCCACCAAAAGAGGAATTCCAAAGCCAAGCCGTGGGGAAGACTGAAGGGACAACCCGAACTGTGGTTAAAAATTGCGGCCTAGGGGCATGGCAAGCCCAATATGCTATCTCTTCATCCAGCCACTGAGTGGCCTTACTTGAGGACTGGGCTCAGCCTGAGCGTTACAATGTGTGTTTGGGACCAATGTGGCCCGTGAGCATGGGCGGGGCCTCATGGGCCACACTGGTTTCAACTACACTGAACGTTGGACAACATGCCAACCACAAGGTTTCTTGCCATGCGGAAGGAGTTCTGATTTCTGCAACACCTTCAACCCTGGGCAGTGACTGGAGATAAGGTCTAGGTTCTGAAACCTGAAAACAGATGTTGGGAAGAAATGACGACCTAAGGCCATGGAGGCTCGATGTGCTCAGTGTGCGGCCAGCTGTCTGGGAGGTGCCAGGGGGTCCAGGCTCAGGCTGTGTCAGAAAGGGCATTAGTGCCCTGGTCAGCCTATGTGTTTGGGGTACAGCCAAAGTCGGAGCAAGTTGATCCTCATTTGGGGTTACTGGGTAGCCCCAGAAGACTATGTTTTTCTTCTGAAGAGCCGGCAGAGTGCTGCATTGTAGTCCTGGATTGCCAAACTGGAGGGCTTGTGGGCCAGTAGTCTGACGACAAAAGTCTGAGAACACAAGCTAGGCTTAGGTTTCTGGGTGAGGCCATGGCACGCACAATCTACAAACCTAAATAGAGATCTCGTGCATCTGAAGTCAGGGCGAGGATCAGACGATCGCTCAGGTTGGAGTTTCTGTCCCTGATGGCCCCTTCATGAATGGGCGGGGGCATCACGAGGCCATGGGGGTTTTCCCACGATGGGAGTTGTGAGAAGCTCCAAACTGCAGAGAGTCTTCTGCAGGACAATTGAGACCTGTTGTTTGGCTCAAGGCCAATGATTCTGAGCAGGGTTCTAAGGATGGATGGCTGGGTAGCCCACCTCGCATTCCAATTGTCTCCTAGCAACAAGACAGGTTAGATCAACTGCATCTGTGGGGAGCAACCGAGGACGCTGAGTTGAAATGGACACCCTTGGGGATGGGTCCTAATGTGCTTTTGTGTCTATGGAGACCTTGGAATGAAACGGTGGCACTGGGGCCCTAACGGGTTCTCCTAAACAGAGGCTTTGACACAGCTCCAACGTGCAAGTTTCCCATGTGTAGATGAGATGTTTTCTGATGGGTGAGTCAAGAAACAGCTATATGCTGCTTTTGAAATCCAGGCCTCTGAGGAGAGATGCCTGGAAACCAAAGCAATTGATCTGATTAGTGCCTAGGGGCCTGTTCTTTCCTTCATACCTCTGGGGACATCTGTCTATGTGTCTGAGTGCAGGTAGGTGCTCAGTTGGGCTCAGATTGCCCCTGTTTTTCCTGGGAAGCCACCACTATTGAGATGGATCAGGGACATTGGAGGTTTATCCTATTAGAAGGGTTGTGGCCATTGGAATGGGCACACACAATTCCCTTGGAGAGGGCAAGTACAGTCCTCAGGTTTGGCTCCAGGGGCCTGAGCCTGTAGGTTGTGTAGGCCAGGGCTGTTTGGACAGTTGTCTCAAAACACAAACTCGGCTTATGTTTCGGGTCATAGGTATGGCAGGACTGATCTACAGACCATGAGGAGAACTCTTCGGGATTTGAAAGAAGGGCGAGTGTGAGGCTCCTGCTCAAGTTTTTGTCTCTGGATATCGTGTCACTCATGGTCGTGGAATTTCTGGTTGACTTCATGGGAAATGGACAAGTCTTACTCTCTGGTGGTTTGGCCCCGTCCAAAGATTTTGGGGTCATTCTGTGGGCTGGAAAAAGTCCGTTTTTTTTTTTTGTTGTTGTTTTTTTCTTTTTTAACCTCAGGTGTCCCACCAAATGAGGGATTCCCTAGTAGAGTCCTGGGGAGGGGCGACTGGACAATCAGAAATCTGGTTAAATATTGGGGCCTAGGGACATGTCAAGCCCATTATGACATCTAATGGTCCAGCCACTGGGAGGACTTACTAGAGGACAGGACTCATGCTGAGGGTCACAATGCGTGTGTATGCCCTCGTCGCACTCAAGAATGGGCGGGGCCTCAGGGTGAATGCTGGTTTCTCCTACACTGAACGTTGGACAACGTGCCAACCACAAGGGTTCTTGCCATGGGTAAGGAGGAGTTCTGATTTCTGCATCACACTCACCCCTGGGCAGTGATTGGAGATAAGGTCTCGGTTCTGAAGCCTGAAAACTGAGGTAGGGAAGAGATGATGACCTAAGGCCATGGCGGGTTTTATGTGCTCAGTGTGTGGTCAGCTTTCTGGGTGTTGGTCAGGAGGTCCGGGCTCAGGTTGTGTTCGACAGTGCATTAGTGCCCAGGTTAGAATATATAATTTGGGTAAAGTCGAGTGCTGTGTAGGTTTACCCTCATTTAAGGTGCCTGGGCAGCTCATGAGGCAATATTTTTTTTTCTAGAGGGCAGGCAGAGTGCTGCATTGTGGGTCCGGAGTGCCAAACTTGAGGGCTTCGGGGCCAGGAGTGTGAGGACGGAAGTCTGAGAAGACAAGCTAGACTTGTGTTTCAGGGCGAGGGCACGGCAGGTACCCCCTGCAGATCTGAACCAATATCTCATGTATCTGAAGTCAGGGCGAGGATCAGACGTTGGCTCAGGTTGGAGTTTCTGAGCATGACGGCCGCTTCATGAAGGGAGCGGAATCTCGAGGCCATTGAGGTTTTCCCACGTTGGGAGTTGTGGGATGCCCCCTTCATGGATTCCTTCTGCGGGACAATTGAGACCTGTTGGACAGCTCCAGGACATCCCATATGGAATGACTCCAGAGCACCGTTCGCGGATGGATGCCTGGGAAGCCCGCCCGCATTCCAATTGTCTCCTAGCAACAAGACAGTTTAGATCTGATGGCTCTGCCGGAGCAACCGGGGTGGCTGAGTTGAAATTGACTTTCCTGAGGATGGCTCCTAATGTGTTTTTGTGTCCATGAGGGCCTTGGAATGGGGCGGTGGCACCGGGACCCTGAAGTACTCTCCTAAGCTTTGGACATGGCTCCCATGCACAGGGTTCCTTGTGGAGACGAGATGAGTTCTGATGGGTGCCTCAGGAAAACCCCCATGCTCGTATTGGAATCAGGCTTTTGAGGACACATGCCTGTAACCAAAAGCAATGGATCCTATTATGGCCTAGGGTCCTGTCTGGTTCAATCTTCTTCTCTGGAGACATCCATCTATGGTATGAGTGGAGGTCGATTATCAGCTGGTGTCAGACAGCCCTTGTTTGTTCCGGGTGACCTACACTATTGGGATGGCCTCAGGGACTTTGGAGGTTTCTCCTAATTTGTACGATTTTGGACCATGGAATGGGCAGAATTGCCATGGATTGGTAGGCACAGTCCTAATGTGTGGCTCCAGGGGCCCAGCCTGGAGGGTGAGTGGCCCAAGAATTTGAGGACAGAAGTCTGAAAACAGAAACTCAGCTTAGGATTGGGGACGTAGGTATGGCAGGCCCGATCTACAAACCATGAGAAGAACTCTTCAGGATGTGAAGAAAGTGCGAGTCTGAGGCGCTTAGGCTTTTGTCTCTGGATTTTGTATCAGCGATGGCCGTGGAATGTCGGGGAGGCCTCATGGCCATGGTCGAATCTTCCTCTCTGAGGATTTGGCCCGATTCCCAATTGCTTTTCGTCAATCTGTGGGATGGGAGGACTCATTTCAGTTTTGTTACCTCAGGTGTCCCACCAAAAGAGGAATTCCAAAGCCAAGCCGTGGGGAAGACTGAAGGGACAACCCGAACTATGGTTAAAAATTGGGGCCTAGGGGCATGGCAAGCCCAATATGCTATCTCTTCATCCAGCCACTGAGTGGCCTTACTTGAGGACTGGGCTCAGCCTGAGCGTCACAATGTGTGTTTGTGACCAATGTGGCCCGCGAGCATGGGCGGGGCCTCATGGGCCACACTGGTTTCAACTACACTGAACGTTGGACAACATGCCAACCACAAGGTTTCTGCCATGGGGAAGGTGTTCTGATTTCTGCATCACCTTCAACCCTGGGCAGTGATTGGATATAAGGTCTAGATTCTGAAACCTGAAAATTGATGTTGGGAAGAGATGACGACCTAAGGCCATGGCAGCTCCATGTGCTCAGTGTGCGGCCAGCTGTCTGGGAGGGGCCAGGGGGTCCAGGCTCAGGCTGTGTCAGAAAGGGCATTAGTGCCCTGGTCAGCCTATGTATTTGGGGTACAGCCAAGGTCGGTGCAGGTTGATCCTCATTTGGGATTACTGGGTAGCACCAGAGGACAATGTTTTTCTTCTGGAGGGCCGGCAGAGTGCTGCATTCTAGTTCTGGATTGCCAAACTGGAGGGCTTGTGGGCCAGTAGTCTGACTACAAAAGTCTGAGAACACAAGCTAGGCTTAGGTTTCTGGGTGAGGCCATGGCACGCACAATCTACAGACCTGAATTGAGGTCTCGTGCATCTGAAGTCAGGGCGAGGATCAGACGATCGCTCAGGTTGGAGTTTCTGTCCCTGATGGCCCCTTCATGAATGGGCGGGGGCATCACGAGGCCATGGGGGTTTTCCCACGATGGGAGTAGTGAGAAGCTCCAAACTGCAGAGAGTCTTCTGCAGGACAATTGAGACCTGTTGTTTGGCTCCAGGCCAATGATTCTGAGCAGGGTTCTAAGGATGGATGGCTGGGTAGCCCACCTCGCATTCCAATTGTCTCCTAGCAACAAGACAGGTTACATCTCCTGCATCTGTGGGGAGCAACCGAGGACGCTGAGTTGAAATGGACACCCCTGGGGATGGGTCCTAACGTGCTTTTGTGTCTATGGAGACCTTGGAATGAAACGGTGGCACTGGGGCCCTAAAGGGTTCTCCTAAACAGAGGCTTTGACACAGCTCCAACGTGCAAGTTTCCCATGTGTAGATGAGATGTTTCCTGATGGGTGAGTCAAGAAACAGCTATATGCTGCTTTTGAAATCCAGGCCTCTGAGGAGAGATGCCTGGAAACCAAAGCAATGGATCTGATTAGTGCCTAGGGGCCTGTTCTTTCCTTTTTACCTCTGGGGACATCTGTCTATGGGTCTGAGTGCAGGTAGGTGCTCAGTTGGGCTCAGATTGCCCCTGTTTTTCCTGGGAAGCCACCACTATTGAAATGGATCAGGGACATTGGAGGTTTATCCTATTAGATGGGTTGTGGCCATCGGAATGGGCACACACAATTCCCTTGGAGAGGGCAAGTACAGTCCTCAGGTGAGGCTCCAGGGGCCTGAGCCTGTAGGTTGTGTAGGCCAGGGCTGTTTGGACAGTTGTCTGAAAACAGAAACTCGGCTTATGTTTCGGGTCATAGGTATGGCAGGATTGATCTACAGACCATGAGGAGAACTCTTCGGGATTTGAAAGAATGGCGAGTGTGAGGCTCCTGCTCAAGTTTTTGTCTCTGGATATCGTGTCAATCATGGTCGTGGAATTTCTGGGTGACTTCATGGGAAATGGACGAGTCTTACTCTCTGGTGGTTTGGCCCCGTCCAAAGAGTTTGGGGTCATTCTGTGGGCTGGAAAAAGTCCGTTTTTTTTTTATATTCTTGTTTTTTTCTTTTTTATCCTCAGGTGTCCCAACAAATGAGGGATTCCAGAGTAGAGCCCTGGGGAGGGGCGACTGGACCATCAGAAATTTGGTTAAAAATTGGGGCCTAGGGACATGTCAAGCCCATTATGACATCTAATGTTCCAGCAACTGAGAGGACTTACTAGAGGACAGGACTCATGCTGAGGGTCACAATGCGTGTGTATGCCCTCGTCGCACTCAAAAATGGGCGGGGCCTCAGGGTGAATGCTGGTTTCTCCTACACTGAACGTTGGACAACGTGCCAACCACAGGGTTCTTGCCATGGGTAAGGAGGAGTTCTGATTTCTGCATCACACTCACCCCTGGGAAGTGATTGGAGATAAGGTCTCGGTTCTGAAGCCTGAAAACTGAGGTAGGGAGAGATGATGACCTAAGGCCATGGCGGGTTTTATGTGCTCAGTGTGCGGTCAGCTTTCTGGGTGTTGGTCAGGAGGTCCGGGCTCAGGTTGTGTTCGACAGTGCATTAGTGCCCAGGTTAGACTATATAATTTGGGTAAAGTCGAGTGCTGTGTAGGTTTACCCTCATTTAAGGTGCCTGGTTTAGCTCATGAGGCAATAATTTTTTTTCTAGAGGGCAGGCAGAGTGCTGCATTGTGGGTCCGGCATTGCCAAACTTGAGGGCTTCGGGGTCAGGAGTGTGAGGACGAAAGTCTGAGAAGACAAGCTAGACTTGGGTTTCAGGGCGAGGGCACGGCAGGTACCCCCTGCAGATCTGAACCAATATCTCATGCCTCTGAAGTCAGGGCGAGGATCAGACGTTGGCTCAGGTTGGAGTTTCTGAGCATGACGGCCGCTTCATGAAGGGAGCGGAATCTCGAGGCCATTGAGGTTTTCCCACGTTGGGAGTTGTGGGATGCCCCCTTCATGGATTCCTTTTGCGGGACAATTGAGACCTGTTGGACAGCTCCAGGACATCCCAAATGGAATGACTCCAGAGCACCGTTCGCGGATGGATGCCTGGGAAGCCCGCCTCGCATTCCAATTGTCTCCTAGCAACAAGACATTTTAGATCTGATGGCTCTGCCGGAGCGACCGGGGTGGCTGAGTTGAAATGGACTTTCCTGAGGATGGGTCCTAATGTGCTTTTGTGTTCATGAGGGCCTTGGAATGGGGCGGTGGCACCGGGACCCTGAAGTACTCTCCTAAGCTTTGGACATGGCTCCCATGCACATGTTTCCTTGTGGAGACGAGATGAGTTCTGATGGGTGCCTCAGGAAAACCCCTATGCTCGTATTGGAATCAGGCTTTTGAGGACACATGCCTGTAACCCAAAGCAATGGATCCTATTATGGCCTAGGGTCCTGTCTGGTTCAATCTTCTTCTCTGGGGACATCCATCTATGGTATGAGTGGAGGTCGATTATCAGCTGGTGTCAGACAGCCCTTGTTTGTTCCGGGCGACCTACACTATTGGGATGGCCTCAGGGACTTTGGAGGTTTCTCCTAATTTGTACGATTTTGGACCATGGAATGGGCAGAATTGCCATGGATTGGTAGGCACAGTCCTAATGTGTGGCTCCAGGGGCCCAGGCTGGAGGGTGTGTGGCCCCAGACTTTGAGGACAGAAATCTGAAAACACAAACTCAGCTTAGGTTTGGCGACGTAGGTATGGCAGGCCCGATCTACAAACCATGTGAAGAACTCTTTAGGATATGAAGCAAGTGCGAGTCTGAGGCGCTTGCTCAGGCTTTGTCTCTGGATTTTGTATCAGCAATGGCCGTGGAATGTCGCGGAGGCCTCATGGGCCATGGACGAATCTTCATAACTGAGGATTTGGCCCGATTCCCAATTGCTTTTCGTCAATCTGTGGGATGGGAGGACTCATTTCAGTTTTGTTACCTCAGGTGTCCCACCAAAAGAAAAATTCCAAAGCCAAGCCGTGGGGAAGACTGAAGGGACAACCCGAGCTATGGTTAAAAATTGGGGCCTAGGGTCATGGCAAGCCCAATATGCTATCTCTTCATGCAGCCACTGAGTGGCCTTACTTGAGGACTGGGCTCAGCCTGAAGGTCACAATGTGTGTTTGTGACCAATGTGGTCCGCGAGCATGGGCGGGGCCTCATGGGCCACACTGGTATCAACTACACTGAACGTTGGACAACATGCCAACCACAAGGTTTCTTGCCATGGGGAAGGAGTTCTGATTTCTGCATCACCTTCAACACTGGGCAGTGACTGGAGATAAGGTCTAGGTTATGAAACCTGAAAACCGAGGTTGGGAAGAGATGATGATCTAAGGCCATGGCGGCTCGATGTGATCAGTGTGCGGCCAGCTGTCTGGGAGGAGCCAGGGGGTCCAGGCTCAGGCTGTGTCAGAAAGTGCATTAGTGCCTGGTCAGCTTCTGTATTTGGGGTACAGCCAAGGTCGGTGCAGGTTGATCCTCATTTGGGGTTACTGGTTAGCCCCAGAGGACAATGTTTTTCTTCTGCAGAGCCGGCAGAGTGTTGCATTGTAGTTCTGGATTGCCAAACTGGAGGGCTTGTGGGCCAGTAGTCTGACGACAAAAGTCTGAGAACACAAGCTAGGCTTAGGTTTCTGGGTGAGGCCATGGCACGCACAATCTACAGACCTGAATTGAGGTCTCGTGCATCTGAAGTCAGGGCGAAGATCAGACGATCGCTCAGGGTGGAGTTTCTGTCCCTGATGGCCCCTTCATGAATGGGGGGGGGCATCATGAGGCCATGGGTGTTTTCCCACGATGGGAGTTGTGAGAAGCTCCAAACTGCAGAGAGTCTTCTGCAGGAAAATTGAGACCTGTTGTTTGGCTCCAGGCCAATGATTCTGAGCAGGGTTCTAAGGATGGATGGCTGGGTAGCCCACCTCGCATTCCAATTGTCTCCTAGCAACAAAACAGGTTAGATCTCCTGGATCTGTGGGGAGCAACCGAGGACGCTGAGTTGAAATGGACACCCCTGGGGATGGGTCGTAATGTGCTTTTGTGTCTATGGAGACCTTGGAATGAAGCGGTGGCACTGGGGCCCTAACGGGTTCTCCTAAACAGAGGCTTTGACACAGCTCCAACGTGCAAGTTTCCCATGTGTAGATGAGATGTTTTCTGATGGGTGAGTCAAGAAACAGCTATATGCTGCTTTTGAAATCCAGGCCTCTGAGGAGAGATGCCTGGAAACCAAAGCAATGGATCTGATTAGTGCCTAGGGGCCTGTTCTTTCCTTCATACCTCTGGGGACATCTGTCTATGTGTCTGAGTGCAGGTAGGTGCTCAGTTGGGCTCAGATTGCCCCTGTTTTTCCTGGGAAGCCACCACTATTGAGATGGATCAGGGACATTGGAGGTTTATCCTATTAGAAGGGTTGTGGCCATTGGAATGGGCACACACAATTCCCTTGGAGAGGGCAAGTACAGTCCTCAGGTTTGGCTCCAGGGGCCTGAGCCTATAGGTTGTGTAGGCCAGGGCTGTTTGGACAGTTGTCTCAAAACACAAACTCGGCTTATGTTTCGGGTCATAGGTATGGCAGGACTGATCTACAGACCATGAGGAGAACTCTTCGGGATTTGAAAGAAGGGCGAGTGTGAGGCTCCTGCTCAAGTTTTTGTCTCTGGATATCGTGTCACTCATGGTCGTGGAATTTCTGGTTGACTTCATGGGAAATGGACAAGTCTTACTCTCTGGTGGTTTGGCCCCGTCCAAAGATTTTGGGGTCATTCTGTGGGCTGGAAAAAGTCCGTTTTTTTTTTTTTGTTGTTGTTGTTTTCTTTTTTAACCTCAGGTGTCCCACCAAATGAGGGATTCCCTAGTAGAGTACTGGGGAGGGGCGACTGGACAATCAGAAATCTGGTTAAATATTGGGGCCTAGGGACATGTCAAGCCCATTATGACATCTAATGGTCCAGCCACTGGGAGGACTTACTAGAGGACAGGACTCATGCTGAGGGTCACAATGCGTGTGTATGCCCTCGTCGCACTCAAGAATGGGCGGGGCCTCAGGGTGAATGCTGGTTTCTCCTACACTGAACGTTGGACAACGTGCCAACCACAAGGGTCCTTGCCATGGGTAAGGAGGAGTTCTGATTTCTGCATCACACTCACCCCTGGGCAGTGATTGGAGATAAGGTCTCGGTTCTGAAGCCTGAAAACTGAGGTAGGGAAGAGATGATGACCTAAGGCCATGGCGGGTTTTATGTGCTCAGTGTGTGGTCAGCTTTCTGGGTGTTGGTCAGGAGGTCCGGGCTCAGGTTGTGTTCGACAGTGCATTAGTGCCCAGGTTAGACTATATAATTTGGGTAAAGTCGAGTGCTGTGTAGGTTTACCCTCATTTAAGGTGCCTGGGCAGCTCATGAGGCAATATTTTTTTTTCTAGAGGGCAGGCAGAGTGCTGCATTGTGGGTCCGGAGTGCCAAACTTGAGGGCTTCGGGGCCAGGAGTGTGAGGACGGAAGTCTGAGAAGACAAGCTAGACTTGTGTTTCAGGGCGAGGGCACGGCAGGTACCCCCTGCAGATCTGAACCAATATCTCATGTATCTGAAGTCAGGGCGAGGATCAGACGTTGGCTCAGGTTGGAGTTTCTGAGCATGACGGCCGCTTCATGAAGGGAGCGGAATCTCGAGGCCATTGAGGTTTTCCCACGTTGGGAGTTGTGGGATGCCCCCTTCATGGATTCCTTCTGCGGGACAATTGAGACCTGTTGGACAGCTCCAGGACATCCCATATGGAATGACTCCAGAGCACCGTTCGCGGATGGATGCCTGGGAAGCCCGCCCGCATTCCAATTGTCTCCTAGCAACAAGACAGTTTAGATCTGATGGCTCTGCCGGAGCAACCGGGGTGGCTGAGTTGAAATGGACTTTCCTGAGGATGGCTCCTAATGTGTTTTTGTGTCCATGAGGGCCTTGGAATGGGGCGGTGGCACCGGGACCCTGAAGTACTCTCCTAAGCTTTGGACATGGCTCCCATGCACAGGGTTCCTTGTGGAGACGAGATGAGTTCTGATGGGTGCCTCAGGAAAACCCCCATGCTCGTATTGGAATCAGGCTTTTGAGGACACATGCCTGTAACCAAAAGCAATGGATCCTATTATGGCCTAGGGTCCTGTCTGGTTCAATCTTCTTCTCTGGAGACATCCATCTATGGTATGAGTGGAGGTCGATTATCAGCTGGTGTCAGACAGCCCTTGTTTGTTCCGGGTGACCTACACTATTGGGATGGCCTCAGGGACTTTGGAGGTTTCTCCTAATTTGTACGATTTTGGACCATGGAATGGGCAGAATTGCCATGGATTGGTAGGCACAGTCCTAATGTGTGGCTCCAGGGACCCAGCCTGGAGGGTGAGTGGCCCAAGAATTTGAGGACAGAAGTCTGAAAACAGAAACTCAGCTTAGGATTGGGGACGTAGGTATGGTAGGCCCGATCTACAAACCATGAGAAGAACTCTCCAGGATGTGAAGAAAGTGCGAGTCTGAGGCGCTTAGGCTTTTGTCTCTGGATTTTGTATCAGCGATGGCCGTGGAATGTCGGGGAGGCCTCATGGCCATGGACGAATCTTCCTCTCTGAGGATTTGGCCCGATTCCCAATTGCTTTTCGTCAATCTGTGGGATGGGAGGACTCATTTCAGTTTTGTTACCTCAGGTGTCCCACCAAAAGAGGAATTCCAAAGCCAAGCCGTGGGGAAGACTGAAGGGACAACCCGAACTATGGTTAAAAATTGGGGCCTAGGGGCATGGCAAGCCCAATATGCTATCTCTTCATCCAGCCACTGAGTGGCCTTACTTGAGGACTGGGCTCAGCCTGAGCGTCACAATGTGTGTTTGTGACCAATGTGGCCCGCGAGCATGGGCGGGGCCTCATGGGCCACACTGGTTTCAACTACACTGAACGTTGGACAACATGCCAACCACAAGGTTTCTGCCATGGGGAAGGTGTTCTGATTTCTGCATCACCTTCAACCCTGGGCAGTGATTGGATATAAGGTCTAGATTCTGAAACCTGAAAACTGATGTTGGGAAGAGATGACGACCTAAGGCCATGGCAGCTCCATGTGCTCAGTGTGCGGCCAGCTGTCTGGGAGGGGCCAGGGGGTCCAGGCTCAGGCTGTGTCAGAAAGGGCATTAGTGCCCTGGTCAGCCTATGTATTTGGGGTACAGCCAAGGTCGGTGCAGGTTGATCCTCATTTGGGATTACTGGGTAGCACCAGAGGACAATGTTTTTCTTCTGGGGGGCCGGCAGAGTGCTGCATTCTAGTTCTGGATTGCCAAACTGGAGGGCTTGTGGGCCAGTAGTCTGACTACAAAAGTCTGAGAACACAAGCTAGGCTTAGGTTTCTGGGTGAGGCCATGGCACGCACAATCTACAGACCTAAATCGAGATCTCGTGCATCTGAAGGAAGGGCGAGGATCAGACGATCGCTCAGGTTGGAGTTTCTGTCCCTGATGGCCCCTTCATGAATGGGCGGGGGCATCACGAGGCCATGGGGGTTTTCCCACGATGGGAGTAGTGAGAAGCTCCAAACTGCAGAGAGTCTTCTGCAGGACAATTGAGACCTGTTGTTTGGCTCCAGGCCAATGATTCTGAGCAGGGTTCTAAGGATGGATGGCTGGGTAGCCCACCTCGCATTCCAATTGTCTCCTAGCAACAAGACAGGTTAGATCTCCTGCATCTGTGGGGAGCAACCGAGGACGCTGAGTTGAAATGGACACCCCTGGGGATGGGTCCTAACGTGCTTTTGTGTCTATGGAGACCTTGGAATGAAACGGTGGCACTGGGGCCCTAAAGGGTTCTCCTAAACAGAGGCTTTGACACAGCTCCAACGTGCAAGTTTCCCATGTGTAGATGAGATGTTTCCTGATGGGTGAGTCAAGAAACAGCTATATGCTGCTTTTGAAATCCAGGCCTCTGAGGAGAGATGCCTGGAAACCAAAGCAATGGATCTGATTAGTGCCTAGGGGCCTGTTCTTTCCTTTTTACCTCTGGGGACATCTGTCTATGGGTCTGAGTGCAGGTAGGTGCTCAGTTGGGCTCAGATTGCCCCTGTTTTTCCTGGGAAGCCACCACTATTGAAATGGATCAGGGACATTGGAGGTTTATCCTATTAGATGGGTTGTGGCCATCGGAATGGGCACACACAATTCCCTTGGAGAGGGCAAGTACAGTCCTCAGGTGAGGCTCCAGGGGCCTGAGCCTGTAGGTTGTGTAGGCCAGGGCTGTTTGGACAGTTGTCTGAAAACAGAAACTCGGCTTATGTTTCGGGTCATAGGTATGGCAGGATTGATCTACAGACCATGAGGAGAACTCTTCGGGATTTGAAAGAATGGCGAGTGTGAGGCTCCTGCTCAAGTTTTTGTCTCTGGATATCGTGTCAATCATGGTCGTGGAATTTCTGGGTGACTTCATGGGAAATGGACGAGTCTTACTCTCTGGTGGTTTGGCCCCGTCCAAAGAGTTTGGGGTCATTCTGTGGGCTGGAAAAAGTCCGTTTTTTTTTTATATTCTTGTTTTTTTCTTTTTTATCCTCAGGTGTCCCAACAAATGAGGGATTCCAGAGTAGAGCCCTGGGGAGGGGCGACTGGACCATCAGAAATTTGGTTAAAAATTGGGGCCTAGGGACATGTCAAGCCCATTATGACATCTAATGTTCCAGCAACTGAGAGGACTTACTAGAGGACAGGACTCATGCTGAGGGTCACAATGCGTGTGTATGCCCTCGTCGCACTCAAAAATGGGCGGGGCCTCAGGGTGAATGCTGGTTTCTCCTACACTGAACGTTGGACAACGTGCCAACCACAGGGTTCTTGCCATGGGTAAGGAGGAGTTCTGATTTCTGCATCACACTCACCCCTGGGAAGTGATTGGAGATAAGGTCTCGGTTCTGAAGCCTGAAAACTGAGGTAGGGAGAGATGATGACCTAAGGCCATGGCGGGTTTTATGTGCTCAGTGTGCGGTCAGCTTTCTGGGTGTTGGTCAGGAGGTCCGGGCTCAGGTTGTGTTCGACAGTGCATTAGTGCCCAGGTTAGACTATATAATTTGGGTAAAGTCGAGTGCTGTGTAGGTTTACCCTCATTTAAGGTGCCTGGTTTAGCTCATGAGGCAATAATTTTTTTTCTAGAGGGCAGGCAGAGTGCTGCATTGTGGGTCCGGCATTGCCAAACTTGAGGGCTTCGGGGTCAGGAGTGTGAGGACGAAAGTCTGAGAAGACAAGCTAGACTTGGGTTTCAGGGCGAGGGCACGGCAGGTACCCCCTGCAGATCTGAACCAATATCTCATGCATCTGAAGTCAGGGCGAGGATCAGACGTTGGCTCAGGTTGGAGTTTCTGAGCATGACGGCCGCTTCATGAAGGGAGCGGAATCTCGAGGCCATTGAGGTTTTCCCACGTTGGGAGTTGTGGGATGCCCCCTTCATGGATTCCTTTTGCGGGACAATTGAGACCTGTTGGACAGCTCCAGGACATCCCAAATGGAATGACTCCAGAGCACCGTTCGCGGATGGATGCCTGGGAAGCCCGCCTCGCATTCCAATTGTCTCCTAGCAACAAGACATTTTAGATCTGATGGCTCTGCCGGAGCGACCGGGGTGGCTGAGTTGAAATGGACTTTCCTGAGGATGGGTCCTAATGTGCTTTTGTGTTCATGAGGGCCTTGGAATGGGGCGGTGGCACCGGGACCCTGAAGTACTCTCCTAAGCTTTGGACATGGCTCCCATGCACAGGTTTCCTTGTGGAGACGAGATGAGTTCTGATGGGTGCCTCAGGAAAACCCCTATGCTCGTATTGGAATCAGGCTTTTGAGGACACATGCCTGTAACCCAAAGCAATGGATCCTATTATGGCCTAGGGTCCTGTCTGGTTCAATCTTCTTCTCTGGGGACATCCATCTATGGTATGAGTGGAGGTCGATTATCAGCTGGTGTCAGACAGCCCTTGTTTGTTCCGGGCGACCTACACTATTGGGATGGCCTCAGGGACTTTGGAGGTTTCTCCTAATTTGTACGATTTTGGACCATGGAATGGGCAGAATTGCCATGGATTGGTAGGCACAGTCCTAATGTGTGGCTCCAGGGGCCCAGGCTGGAGGGTGTGTGGCCCCAGACTTTGAGGACAGAAATCTGAAAACACAAACTCAGCTTAGGTTTGGCGACGTAGGTATGGCAGGCCCGATCTACAAACCATGTGAAGAACTCTTTAGGATATGAAGCAAGTGCGAGTCTGAGGCGCTTGCTCAGGCTTTGTCTCTGGATTTTGTATCAGCAATGGCCGTGGAATGTCGCGGAGGCCTCATGGGCCATGGACGAATCTTCATAACTGAGGATTTGGCCCGATTCCCAATTGCTTTTCGTCAATCTGTGGGATGGGAGGACTCATTTCAGTTTTGTTACCTCAGGTGTCCCACCAAAAGAAAAATTCCAAAGCCAAGCCGTGGGGAAGACTGAAGGGACAACCCGAGCTATGGTTAAAAATTGGGGCCTAGGGTCATGGCAAGCCCAATATGCTATCTCTTCATGCAGCCACTGAGTGGCCTTACTTGAGGACTGGGCTCAGCCTGAAGGTCACAATGTGTGTTTGTGACCAATGTGGTCCGCGAGCATGGGCGGGGCCTCATGGGCCACACTGGTATCAACTACACTGAACGTTGGACAACATGCCAACCACAAGGTTTCTTGCCATGGGGAAGGAGTTCTGATTTCTGCATCACCTTCAACACTGGGCAGTGATTGGAGATAAGGTCTAGGTTATGAAACCTGAAAACCGAGGTTGGGAAGAGATGATGATCTAAGGCCATGGCGGCTCGATGTGATCAGTGTGCGGCCAGCTGTCTGGGAGGAGCCAGGGGGTCCAGGCTCAGGCTGTGTCAGAAAGTGCATTAGTGCCTGGTCAGCTTCTGTATTTGGGGTACAGCCAAGGTCGGTGCAGGTTGATCCTCATTTGGGGTTACTGGTTAGCCCCAGAGGACAATGTTTTTCTTCTGCAGAGCCGGCAGAGTGTTGCATTGTAGTTCTGGATTGCCAAACTGGAGGGCTTGTGGGCCAGTAGTCTGACGACAAAAGTCTGAGAACACAAGCTAGGCTTAGGTTTCTGGGTGAGGCCATGGCACGCACAATCTACAGACCTGAATTGAGGTCTCGTGCATCTGAAGTCAGGGCGAAGATCAGACGATCGCTCAGGGTGGAGTTTCTGTCCCTGATGGCCCCTTCATGAATGGGGGGGGGCATCATGAGGCCATGGGTGTTTTCCCACGATGGGAGTTGTGAGAAGCTCCAAACTGCAGAGAGTCTTCTGCAGGACAATTGAGACCTGTTGTTTGGCTCCAGGCCAATGATTCTGAGCAGGGTTCTAAGGATGGATGGCTGGGTAGCCCACCTCGCATTCCAATTGTCTCCTAGCAACAAAACAGGTTAGATCTCCTGGATCTGTGGGGAGCAACCGAGGACGCTGAGTTGAAATGGACACCCCTGGGGATGGGTCGTAATGTGCTTTTGTGTCTATGGAGACCTTGGAATGAAGCGGTGGCACTGGGGCCCTAACGGGTTCTCCTAAACAGAGGCTTTGACACAGCTCCAACGTGCAAGTTTCCCATGTGTAGATGAGATGTTTTCTGATGGGTGAGTCAAGAAACAGCTATATGCTGCTTTTGAAATCCAGGCCTCTGAGGAGAGATGCCTGGAAACCAAAGCAATGGATCTGATTAGTGCCTAGGGGCCTGTTCTTTCCTTCATACCTCTGGGGACATCTGTCTATGTGTCTGAGTGCAGGTAGGTGCTCAGTTGGGCTCAGATTGCCCCTGTTTTTCCTGGGAAGCCACCACTATTGAGATGGATCAGGGACATTGGAGGTTTATCCTATTAGAAGGGTTGTGGCCATTGGAATGGGCACACACAATTCCCTTGGAGAGGGCAAGTACAGTCCTCAGGTTTGGCTCCAGGGGCCTGAGCCTATAGGTTGTGTAGGCCAGGGCTGTTTGGACAGTTGTCTCAAAACACAAACTCGGCTTATGTTTCGGGTCATAGGTATGGCAGGACTGATCTACAGACCATGAGGAGAACTCTTCGGGATTTGAAAGAAGGGCGAGTGTGAGGCTCCTGCTCAAGTTTTTGTCTCTGGATATCGTGTCACTCATGGTCGTGGAATTTCTGGTTGACTTCATGGGAAATGGACAAGTCTTACTCTCTGGTGGTTTGGCCCCGTCCAAAGATTTTGGGGTCATTCTGTGGGCTGGAAAAAGTCCGTTTTTTTTTTTTTGTTGTTGTTGTTTTCTTTTTTAACCTCAGGTGTCCCACCAAATGAGGGATTCCCTAGTAGAGTACTGGGGAGGGGCGACTGGACAATCAGAAATCTGGTTAAATATTGGGGCCTAGGGACATGTCAAGCCCATTATGACATCTAATGGTCCAGCCACTGGGAGGACTTACTAGAGGACAGGACTCATGCTGAGGGTCACAATGCGTGTGTATGCCCTCGTCGCACTCAAGAATGGGCGGGGCCTCAGGGTGAATGCTGGTTTCTCCTACACTGAACGTTGGACAACGTGCCAACCACAAGGGTCCTTGCCATGGGTAAGGAGGAGTTCTGATTTCTGCATCACACTCACCCCTGGGCAGTGATTGGAGATAAGGTCTCGGTTCTGAAGCCTGAAAACTGAGGTAGGGAAGAGATGATGACCTAAGGCCATGGCGGGTTTTATGTGCTCAGTGTGTGGTCAGCTTTCTGGGTGTTGGTCAGGAGGTCCGGGCTCAGGTTGTGTTCGACAGTGCATTAGTGCCCAGGTTAGACTATATAATTTGGGTAAAGTCGAGTGCTGTGTAGGTTTACCCTCATTTAAGGTGCCTGGGCAGCTCATGAGGCAATATTTTTTTTTCTAGAGGGCAGGCAGAGTGCTGCATTGTGGGTCCGGAGTGCCAAACTTGAGGGCTTCGGGGCCAGGAGTGTGAGGACGGAAGTCTGAGAAGACAAGCTAGACTTGTGTTTCAGGGCGAGGGCACGGCAGGTACCCCCTGCAGATCTGAACCAATATCTCATGTATCTGAAGTCAGGGCGAGGATCAGACGTTGGCTCAGGTTGGAGTTTCTGAGCATGACGGCCGCTTCATGAAGGGAGCGGAATCTCGAGGCCATTGAGGTTTTCCCACGTTGGGAGTTGTGGGATGTCCCCTTCATGGATTCCTTCTGCGGGACAATTGAGACCTGTTGGACAGCTCCAGGACATCCCATATGGAATGACTCCAGAGCACCGTTCGCGGATGGATGCCTGGGAAGCCCGCCCGCATTCCAATTGTCTCCTAGCAACAAGACAGTTTAGATCTGATGGCTCTGCCGGAGCAACCGGGGTGGCTGAGTTGAAATGGACTTTCCTGAGGATGGCTCCTAATGTGTTTTTGTGTCCATGAGGGCCTTGGAATGGGGCGGTGGCACCGGGACCCTGAAGTACTCTCCTAAGCTTTGGACATGGCTCCCATGCACAGGGTTCCTTGTGGAGACGAGATGAGTTCTGATGGGTGCCTCAGGAAAACCCCCATGCTCGTATTGGAATCAGGCTTTTGAGGACACATGCCTGTAACCAAAAGCAATGGATCCTATTATGGCCTAGGGTCCTGTCTGGTTCAATCTTCTTCTCTGGAGACATCCATCTATGGTATGAGTGGAGGTCGATTATCAGCTGGTGTCAGACAGCCCTTGTTTGTTCCGGGTGACCTACACTATTGGGATGGCCTCAGGGACTTTGGAGGTTTCTCCTAATTTGTACGATTTTGGACCATGGAATGGGCAGAATTGCATGGATTGGTAGGCACAGTCCTAATGTGTGGCTCCAGGGACCCAGCCTGGAGGGTGAGTGGCCCAAGAATTTGAGGACAGAAGTCTGAAAACAGAAACTCAGCTTAGGATTGGGGACGTAGGTATGGTAGGCCCGATCTACAAACCATGAGAAGAACTCTCCAGGATGTGAAGAAAGTGCGAGTCTGAGGTGCTTAGGCTTTTGTCTCTGGATTTTGTATCAGCGATGGCCGTGGAATGTCGGGGAGGCCTCATGGCCATGGACGAATCTTCCTCTCTGAGGATTTGGCCCGATTCCCAATTGCTTTTCGTCAATCTGTGGGATGGGAGGACTCATTTCAGTTTTGTTACCTCAGGTGTCCCACCAAAAGAGGAATTCCAAAGCCAAGCCGTGGGGAAGACTGAAGGGACAACCCGAACTATGGTTAAAAATTGGGGCCTAGGGGCATGGCAAGCCCAATATGCTATCTCTTCATCCAGCCACTGAGTGGCCTTACTTGAGGACTGGGCTCAGCCTGAGCGTCACAATGTGTGTTTGTGACCAATGTGGCCCGCGAGCATGGGCGGGGCCTCATGGGCCACACTGGTTTCAACTACACTGAACGTTGGACAACATGCCAACCACAAGGTTTCTGCCATGGGGAAGGTGTTCTGATTTCTGCATCACCTTCAACCCTGGGCAGTGATTGGATATAAGGTCTAGATTCTGAAACCTGAAAATTGATGTTGGGAAGAGATGACGACCTAAGGCCATGGCAGCTCCATGTGCTCAGTGTGCGGCCAGCTGTCTGGGAGGGGCCAGGGGGTCCAGGCTCAGGCTGTGTCAGAAAGGGCATTAGTGCCCTGGTCAGCCTATGTATTTGGGGTACAGCCAAGGTCGGTGCAGGTTGATCCTCATTTGGGATTACTGGGTAGCACCAGAGGACAATGTTTTTCTTCTGGAGGGCCGGCAGAGTGTTGCATTGTAGTTCTGGATTGCCAAACTGGAGGGCTTGTGGGCCAGTAGTCTGACTACAAAAGTCTGAGAACACAAGCTAGGCTTAGGTTTCTGGGTGAGGCCATGGCACGCACAATCTACAGACCTAAATCGAGATCTCGTGCATCTGAAGGAAGGGCGAGGATCAGACGATCGCTCAGGTTGGAGTTTCTGTCCCTGATGGCCCCTTCATGAATGGGTGGGGGCATCACGAGGCCATGGGGGTTTTCCCACGATGGGAGTAGTGAGAAGCTCCAAACTGCAGAGAGTCTTCTGCAGGACAATTGAGACCTGTTGTTTGGCTCCAGGCCAATGATTCTGAGCAGGGTTCTAAGGATGGATGGCTGGGTAGCCCACCTCGCATTCCAATTGTCTCCTAGCAACAAGACAGGTTAGATCTCCTGCATCTGTGGGGAGCAACCGAGGACGCTGAGTTGAAATGGACACCCCTGGGGATGGGTCCTAACGTGCTTTTGTGTCTATGGAGACCTTGGAATGAAACGGTGGCACTGGGGCCCTAAAGGGTTCTCCTAAACAGAGGCTTTGACACAGCTCCAACGTGCAAGTTTCCCATGTGTAGATGAGATGTTTCCTGATGGGTGAGTCAAGAAACAGCTATATGCTGCTTTTGAAATCCAGGCCTCTGAGGAGAGATGCCTGGAAACCAAAGCAATGGATCTGATTAGTGCCTAGGGGCCTGTTCTTTCCTTTTTACCTCTGGGCACATCTGTCTATGGGTCTGAGTGCAGGTAGGTGCTCAGTTGGGCTCAGATTGCCCCTGTTTTTCCTGGGAAGCCACCACTATTGAAATGGATCAGGGACATTGGAGGTTTATCCTATTAGATGGGTTGTGGCCATCGGAATGGGCACACACAATTCCCTTGGAGAGGGCAAGTACAGTCCTCAGGTTTGGCTCCAGGGGCCTGAGCCTGTAGGTTGTGTAGGCCAGGGCTGTTTGGACAGTTGTCTGAAAACACAAACTCGGCTTATGTTTCGGGTCATAGGTATGGCAGGATTGATCTACAGACCATGAGGAGAACTCTTCGGGATTTGAAAGAATGGCGAGTGTGAGGCTCCTGCTCAAGTTTTTGTCTCTGGATATCGTGTCACTCATGGTCGTGGAATTTCTGGGTGACTTCATGGGAAATGGACGAGTCTTACTCTCTGGTGGTTTGGCCCCGTCCAAAGAGTTTGGGGTCATTCTGTGGGCTGGAAGAAGTCCGTTTTTTTTTTTTTTATTCTTGTTTTTTTCTTTTTTATCCTCAGGTGTCCCAACAAATGAGGGATTCCAGAGTAGAGCCCTGGGGAGGGGCGACTGGACCATCAGAAATTTGGTTAAAAATTGGGGCCTAGGGACATGTCAAGCCCATTATGACATCTAATGTTCCAGCAACTGAGAGGACTTACTAGAGGACAGGACTCATGCTGAGGGTCACAATGCGTGTGTATGCCCTCGTCGCACTCAAGAATGGGCGGGGCCTCAGGGTGAATGCTGGTTTCTCCTACACTGAACGTTGGACAACGTGCCAACCACAGGGTTCTTGCCATGGGTAAGGAGGAGTTCTGATTTCTGCATCACACTCACCCCTGGGAAGTTATTGGAGATAAGGTCTCGGTTTTGAAGCCTGAAAACTGAGGTAGGGAAGAGATGATGACCTAAGGCCATGGCGGGTTTTATGTGCTCAGTGTGCGGTCAGCTTTCTGGGTGTTGGTCAGGAGGTCCGGGCTCAGGTTGTGTTCGACAGTGCATTAGTGCCCAGGTTAGACTATATAATTTGGGTAAAGTCGAGTGCTGTGTATGTTTACCCTCATTTAAGGTGCCTGGGCTGCTCATGAGGCAATAATTTTTTTTCTAGAGGGCAGGCAGAGTGCTGCATTGTGGGTCCGGAATTGCCAAACTTGAGGGCTTCGGGGCCAGGAGTGTGAGGATGGAAGTCTGAGAAGACAAGCTAGACTTGGGTTTCAGGGCGAGGGCACGGCAGGTACCCCCTGCAGATCTGAACCAATATATCATGCATCTGAAGTCAGGGCGAGGATCAGAGGATCGCTCAGGTTGGAGTTTCTGTCCCTGATGGCCCCTTCATGAATGGGCGGGGGCATCACGAGGCCATGGGGGTTTTCCCACGATGGGAATTGTGAGAAGCTCCAAACTGCAGAGAGTCTTCTGCAGGACAATTGAGACCTGTTGTTTGGCTCCAGGCCAATGATTCTGAGCAGGGTTCTAAGGATGGATGGCTGGGTAGCCCACCTCGCATTCCAATTGTCTCCTAGCAACAAGACAGGTTAGATCTCCTGCATCTGTGGGGAGCAACCGTGGACGCTGAGTTGAAATGGACACACCTGGGGATGGGTCCTAACGTGCTTTTGTGTCTATGGAGACCTTGGAATGAAACGGTGGCACTGGGGCCCTAAAGGGTTCTCCTAAACAGAGGCTTTGACACAGCTCCAACGTGCAAGTTTCCCATGTGTAGATGAGATGTTTCCTGATGGGTGAGTCAAGAAACAGCTATATGCTGCTTTTGAAATCCAGGCCTCTGAGGAGAGATGCCTGGAAACCAAAGCAATGGATCTGATTAGTGCCTAGGGGCCTGTTCTTTCCTTTTTACCTCTGGGGACATCTGTCTATGGGTCTGAGTGCAGGTAGGTGCTCAGTTGGGCTCAGATTACCCCTGTTTTTCCTGGGAAGCCTCCACTATTGAGATGGATCAGGGACATTGGAGGTTTATCCTATTAGAAGGGTTGTGGCCATTGGAATGGGCACACACAATTCCCTTGGAGAGGGCAAGTACAGTCCTCAGGTTTGGCTCCAGGGGCCTGAGCCTGTAGGTTGTGTAGGCCAGGGCTGTTTGGACAGTTGTCTGAAAACACAAACTCGGCTTATGTTTCGGGTCATAGGTATGGCAGGACTGATCTACAGACCATGAGGAGAACTCTTCGGGATTTGAAAGAAGGGCGAGTGTGAGGCTCCTGCTCAAGTTTTTGTCTCTGGATATCGTGTCACTCATGGTCGTGGAATTTCTGGGTGACTTCATGGGAAATGGACGAGTCTTACTCTCTGGTGGTTTGGCCCCGTCCAAAGAGTTTGGTGTCATTCTGTGGGCTGGAAGAAGTCCTTTTTTTTTTTTTTGTTGCTGTTGTTGTTGTTTTCTTTTTTAACCTCAGGTTTCCCAACAAATGAGGGATTCCAGAGTAGAGCCCTGGGGAGGGGCGACTGGGCAATCAGAAATCTGGTTAAAAATTGGGGCTTAGGGACATGTCAAGCCCATTATGACATCTTATGGTACAGCCACTGAGAGGACTTACTAGAGGACAGGACTCATGCTGAGGGTCACAATGCGTGTGTATGCCCTCGTCGCACTCAAGAATGGGCGGGGCCTCAGGGTGAATGCTGGTTTCTCCTACACTGAACGTTGGACAACGTGCCAACCACAGGGTTCTTGCCTTTGGTAATCAGGAGTTCTGATTTCTGCATCACACTCACCCCTGGGCAGTGATTGGAGATAAGGTCTCGGTTCTGAAGCCTGAAAACTGAGGTAGGGAAGAGATGATGACCTAAGGCCATGGCGGGTTTTATGCGCTCAGTTTGCGGTCAGCTTTCTGGGTGTTGGTCAGGAAGTCCGGGCTCAGGTTGTGTTCGACAGTGCATTAGTGCCCAGGTTAGACTATATAATTTGGGTAAAGTCGAGTGCTGTGTAGGTTTACCCTCATTTAAGGTGCCTGGGCAGCTCACGAGGCAATAATTTTTTTTTCTACAGGGCAGGCAGAGTGCTGCATTGTGGGTCCGGAATTGCCAAACTTGAGTGCCTCGGGGCCAGGAGTGTGAAGACGGAAAACTGAGAAGACAAGCTAGACTTGGGTTTCAGGGCGAGGGCACGGCAGGTACCCCCTGCAGATCTGAACCTATATCTCATGCATCTGAAGTCAGGGCGAGGATCAGACGTTGGCTCAGGTTGGAGTTTCTGAGCATGACGGCCACTTCATGAAGGGAGCGGAATCTCGAGGCCATTGAGGTTTTCTTACGTTGGGAGTTGTGGGATGCCCGCTTCAAGGATTCCTACTGCGGGACAATTGAGACCTGTTGGACAGCTCCAGGACATCCCATATGGAATGACTCCAGAGCACCGTTCGTGGATGGATGCCTGGGAAGCCCGCCTCGCATTCCAATTGTCTACTAGCAACAAGACAGTTTAGATCTGATGGCTCTGCCCGAGCAACCGGGGTGGCTGAGTTGAAATGGACTTTCCTGAGGATGGCTCCTAATGTGTTTTTGTGTCCATGAAGGCCTTGGAATGGGGCGGTGGCACCGGGACCCTGAAGTACTCTCCTAAGCTTTGGACATGGCTCCCATGCACAGGTTTCCTTGTGGAGACGAGATGAGTTCTGATGGGTGCCTCAGGAAAACCCCTATGCTCGTATTGGAATCAGGCTTTTGAGGACACATGCCTGTAACCCAAAGCAATGGATCCTATTATGGCCTAGGTTCAATCTTCTTCTCTGGGGACATCCATCTATGGTATGAGTGGAGGTCGATTATCAGCTGGTGTCAGACAGCCCTTGTATGTTCCGGGCGACCTACACTATTGGGATGGCCTCAGGGACTTTGGAGGTTTCTCCTAATTTGTACGATTTTGGACCATGGAATGGGCAGAATTCCCATGGATTGGTAGGCACAGTCCTAATGTGTGGCTCCAGGGGCCCAGCCTGCAGGGTGAGTGGCCCAACACTTTGAGGACAGAAGTCTGAAAACAGAAACTCAGCTTAGGATTGGGGACGTAGGTATGGCAGGCCCGATCTACAAACCATGAGAAGAACTCTTCAGTATATGAAGAAAGTGCGAGTCTGAGGCGCTTGCTCAGGCTTTTGTCTCTGGATTTTGTATCAGCGATGGCCGTGGAATGTCAGGGAGGCCTCATGGCCATGGCCGAATCTTCCTCTCTCAGGATTTGGCCCAATTCCCAATTGTTTTTCGTCAATCTGTTGGATGGGAGGACTCATTTCAGTTTTGTTACCTCAGGTGTCCCACCAAAAGAGGAATTCCAAAGCAAAGCCGTGGGGAAGACTGAAGGGACAACCCGAACTATGGTTATAAATTGGGGCCTAGGGGCATGGCAAGCCCAATATGATATCTCTTCATCCAGCCACTGAGTGGCCTTACTTGAGGATTTGGCTCGGCCTGAGGGTCACAATGTGTGTTTGTGACCGTTGTGGCCCTGGAGCATGGGCGGGGCCTCATGGGCCACACTGGTTTCAACTACACTGAACGTTGGACAACATGCCAACCACAAGGTTTCTTGCCATGCGGAAGGAGTTCTGATTTCTGCATCACCTTCAACCCTGGGCAGTGATTGGAGATAAGGTCTAGGTTCTGAAACCTGAAAACCGAGGGTGGGAAGAGATGACGACCTAAGGCCATGGCGGCTCGATGTGCTCAGTGTGCGGCCAGCTGTCTGGTAGGGGCCAGGGGGTCCAGGCTCAGGCTGCGTCAGAAAGGGCATTAGTTTCCTTGTCAGCCTATGTATTTGGGGTACAGCCAAGGTCGGTGCAGGTTGATCCTCATTTTGGGTTACTGGGTAGCCCAAGAGGACAATGTTTTTCTTCTGGAGGGCCGGCAGAGTGCTGAATTGTAGTTCTGGATTGCCAAACTGGAGGGCTTGTGGGCCAGTAGTCTGACGACAACAGTTTGAGGACAGAAGCTAGGCTTAGGTTTCTGGGTGAGGCCATGGCAGGCACATTCTACAGACCTGAATCTAGATCTCGTGCATCTGAAGTCAGGGCGAGGATCAGACGATCGATCAGGTTGGAATTTCTGTCCCTGATGGCCCCTTCATGAATGGGGGGGGCATCACGAGGCCATGGGGGTTTTCCCACGATGGGAGTTGTGAGAAGCTCCAAACTGCAGAGAGTCTTCTGCAGGACAATTGAGACCTGTCGTTTGGCTCCAGGCCAATGATTCTGAGCAGGGTTCTAAGGATGGATGGCTGGGTAGCCCACCTCGCATTCCAATTGTCTCCTAGCAACAAGACAGGTTAGATCTCCTGGATCTGTGGGGAGCAACCGAGGACGCTGAGTTGAAATGGACACCCCTGGGGATGGGTCCTAATGTGCTTTTGTGTCTCTGGAGACCTTGGAATGAAGCGGAGGCACTGGGGCCCTAAAGGGTTCTCCTAAACAGAGGCTTTGACACAGCTCCAACGAGCAAGTTTCCCATTGTAGATGAGATGTTTTCTGATGTGTGGGTCAAGAAACAGCTATATGCTGCTTTTGAAATCCAGGCCTCTGAGGAGGATTGCCTGGAAACCAAAGCAATGGATCTGATTAGTGCCTAGGGGCCTGTTCTTTCCTTTTTACCTCTGGGGACATCTGTCTATGGGTCTGAGTGCAGGTAGGTGCTCAGTTGGGCTCAGATTGCCCCTGTTTTTCCTGGGAAGTCACCACTATTGAGATGGATCAGGGACTTTGGAGGTTTATCCTATTAGAAGGGTTGTGTCGTTTGGAATGGGCACACACAATTCCCTTGGAGAGGGCAAGTACAGTCCTCAGGTTTGGCTCCAGGGGCCTGAGCCTGTAGGTTGTGTAGGCCTGGGCTGTTTGGACAGTTGTCTGAAAACACACACCCTCCAGGCTAGTCCCCCTGGAACCACACTTCAGGATTGTTCCTTCCCTCTCAAAGGGAATTCTTCATATTCCATTGGCCACAACCATATAAATCAGGAGAAATCTCCAATGTCCCTGGGACCATACCAATATTGTAGGCTGCTTGGAACAAACAGGGGTGATCTGACACTAGCTGAGCAACTAGCTCCACACCAACTCGGAGACAGATGTCCCCAGAGAAGAACATTGAACAGGACAGGCCCCTAGGCCCTAATCAGATCCATTGTTTTGGTTTCCAGGCATCTCTTCTCAGAGGCCTGGTTTCCAATACCAGCCTATGGGGTTTCCAGAGGCCCCTTCAGAGCAAGTATTGTCTGCACATTGGAAACTTGCTCGTGGAGCTATGTCAGAACCTCAGAGGCCTGGTTTTCAATACCACCATATGGGGGTTTCCTGAGTCATCAGTCAGAACAAATGTCTTCTCCACATGGGAAACGTGCTCTTTCAAGCTGTGTCAAAAACTCCGGCTAGGAAAATCCTTCAGGGCCCCGGTGCCACCACCTCATTCCAAGGTCTCCATGGACACAATCCCACATTAGGACCCATCTGCAGGAGAGTCTATTTCAACTCAGTGCCCTTGGGTGCTCCCCTAGAGCCAGCAGATCGAACCTATCTTGTCACTAGGAGACAATTGGAATGTGAGGCGGGCTGGCTAGGCATCCATCTGTAGAAAACTACTCTGAAGTAATTCCATATGGGACGTCCTGGAGCCATCCAACAGGTCACAGCTGTCCTGCAGAAGGAATCCTTGCGCTTTGGAGCACCTCACAACTCCCATTATGGGAAAAGCTCTGTGGCCTCGTGGTGCACTGTCCCCTTCATGAAAGAGCCATCTTGGACAGAAACTCCAACCTGAGCCAACGTCTAATCCTCGCCCTGACTTCAGATGCACGAAATCTTGATTCAACTCTGCAGAGTGTGCCTGCCGAAACCCCGCCCCGAAGCAAAACCTAGCTATTGTTCTCAGACTTCGTCCTCACACTCCGAGCCCACCAGCCCTCCAGTTAGGGAATTCTGGAGAGACACAATGCAGCACTCTGACTGCCCTCCAGAAGAGAAACGTTGTCCTATGGGGCTAACCAGAAACACCAAATGAGGATCAACCTGCATGCCACTTGACTTTACCCCAATTATACAGTTTCGCTTCGGCGTTAATGCCCTGTCTTGCACAGCCTGAGGTCTGAATTCCCAACCGACACCCAGACAGCTGGCTGTACACTGAGCACATCAGACCCGCCATGGCTTTAGGTCATCATCTCTTCCCAACCTTGGTTTTCAGGCTTCAGAACCTAGACCTTATATATACTCACTACCCAGGGGTGAACGTGATGCAGAAATGAAACTCCTTCTTCCTCAAGGCAAGAAACCTTGTGGTTGGCATGTTTTCCAACGTTCAGTGTAGGAGAATCCAGTGTAGCCCATGAGTCCCCGCCCATGCTTGAGAACCGCAATGGGCACAAACACATTGGGACCCTCAGTGTGAGCCCTGTCCTCAAGTAAAGCCTCTCAGGGGCTGGACCAAGAACCCGCATTGCCATCCCTAGTCCCCCAATATTAATGAGAGGTTGAGAGGTCTAGTCACCCCTATTCAGGTCTCTGCTCTGGAACCCCTGAGGAAAAAAATATCGAAGGGTCTCCTCCATCCCCTGAATGAGCCCCAAAACTTGGGATCTGACCAAATCTTAAAAGAGAAAGAATCATCCATGGCCAAAGAGGCCATCCCGTCATTCCATGGCCACCATTGGCACAAAATCTAGAGACAAAAGCCTGGAGATATGCCTCACACTTGCCCTTTGTTCATAGCCTGAAAAATTCTCCTCACGGACTATAGATCAGGCCTGTCATACCTACGTCCCCAAACCTAAGCTGAGTTTGGGTTTTCAGATTTCTGTCCCCACTGTCCTGGCCCACACACCCTCCAGGCTGGGGCCCCTGGAGCCATGCCTCAGGACTGTGCCTGCCTTCTCCAAGCAAATTCTGCCCATTCCATTGGCCACAACCCTAAAGATTAGGAGAACACTCCAACGTCCCTGAGGCCATCCCAATAGTGTTGGCCACTCAGGGCAAACAGGGTGATCTGTCCCAAGATGAGCAACTACCTCAACTCAGACCCATAGACAGATAACCCCAGAGAAGAAGATTGAACCGGACAGGCACCTAGGACCTATGCAGATCCATTGCTTTTGATTCCTGGCATCTCTCCTCAGAGGCCTGTTTTCCAATACCAGCATATGTGTTTTTCTGGAGGTACCAGTCTGAACAAATCTCATTTCCACATGGGAAACATGCATTTTGGAGCTGTGTCACAACCTCCAGTTAAGGGAAACCTTCAGGTCCCAGCAGCCAACACCCCATTCCAAGGTCTCCATGGACACAAACCCACATTATGACCCATCAGCAGGCGAGTCCATTTCAACACATCCCCTTTGGTTGCTCCCCAAAAGAAGCAGATCGAACCTGCCTTGTCACTAGGAGACAATAGTAATGTGAGGCGGGCACTCCAGGAATCCATCCTTAGAACCCTGCACTGCCGTGGTTCCGCATGGGACGTCCTGGAGCAATCTGACCGGTCTCGACTGTCCCGTAGAAGGAATCCTTGCCGAATGGAGCAACATACAATGCCAATCGTGGGAAAGTCTCCATAGCCCCATGATGCCCCCCACCATCATGAAGGGGCCATCCTGAACAGAAACTTCAACCTGAGCCTACGTCTGATCCTCGCCCTGACTTCAGATGCATGAGATTTAGATTTAGCTCTACAGAGTGTGCCTGCCATGATCATGACCCAAAACCTAAGCCTAGCTTGTGTTCTCACACTTCCTTCCTCACAATTCTGGCCCACAAGCCCTCCAGTGTGAGAATTCCGTCGCCACAATGCAGCACTCTTCCTTCCCTCCAGAAGAAAAACGTTGCCCCTGGGGCTACCCAGAGACGCCAAATGAGGATCAACCTGCATGCCACTCAACTTTACTGCAATTATACAGTCTAAGCTTGGCACTAATGCCCTGTCTGACACAGCCTGAGCCTGGACCTCCTGGATGACACCCAGAAAGGTGGTGTCACACCTAAGGACTGTGCCAGTGCTCTCCAAGGGAACTCTGCCCGTTTCATTTGCCACAACCTTACAGATTAGGAGAAAACTCCTATTCCCAAGACCAGTCCAATAGTGTTGGCCTCCCCCAACAAACATGGGTGATCTGACACAAGCTGAGCAGTGACCTCCATTCTGAATCTTAGACAGAGACACTCAGAGGAGAATATTGAAAAGGACAGGCCCCTAGACCGTAATCAGATCCATTGCTTTGGATTCCAGGCATTGTTCCCCAGATGCTTGGTTTCCAATACCAGGTTGTGGGGGTTTCAGAACAAATCTCGTCTCTACATGGGAAACTTGCTCTTTGGAGCTGCATCAAAACCTCAGGTTAGGAGAATTCTTCAGGGCAACAGAGCCACTGCCCCATTCCAAGGGATCCATGGACACAAATCCACATCGACTGATCCTCATGAGATTCCATTTCAATTCAGCCCCCTCGGTTGTTCCCCCAGTGACAGCAGATCAAATCCTCCTTTTCACTAGGACACAATTGGAATGCAAGTTGGACTGCCCAGGCATCCATCATTAGAACTGTGCTTTGGAGCATTTCTTATGGGACGTCCTTGATCCATCCAAAAAGTCGTGACTGTCCCGCTGACGGAATCCTTGTGGTTTGGAGCATCACACACTCACAAAGTTGGAAATCTTCCATGGTTTCCTGATGCCCCCCCCCCACCTTCATGAAGGGGACATCATGTACAGAAACTCCAACCTAAGCCAACATCTGATCCTCGCCCTGACTTCAGATGCACGAGATCTCATTTCAGGTCTGTAGAGTGTGCCTGCCATGTCACCGCTGCGAATTCAAAGCTGAACTTGTGTTCTCAGACTTTTGTCCTAAAACACCTGGCCCACAAGCCCTGAAGTTGGCAATTCTGGAGCCAGAATGCAGCACTCTGCCTGCCCTGCAGAAGAAAATCTTTGCCCTATGGGGCCAACCAGAAACCCCAAATGAGGACCAACCTTCACATCACTCGACTGTACCCCAATTATACAGTCTAGCCTGGGGACTAATGCCCTGCCTGACACAGCCTGAGCCCAGACCTCATGATGGACACAGACATCTGGCCGAACACTAAGTGCATTGGACCCACCATGGCCTTAGGTTGTCATCTCTTACCAACCTCGGTTTTCAGGCTTCAGAATCTAGACCTTATCTCTACTCACTGCCATGCCGTGTACGTGATGCAGAAATCAGAACTCCTCCTTCCCCATGACCAGAAACCCTGTGGTTGGCATGTTGTCCAACGTGCAGTGTAGGAGAAACCAGCATGGCCCATGAGGCCCTAGACATGCTTGAGGGCTGCGATGGGCACAAACACACATTAGGATCCTAAGCATGAACCCTGGCCTCAAGTAAAGCCTCTCTGGGGCTGGACCAAGTGCCCACATATGGAGATTACCATGCCCCTACTCCCCAGGCCTTAACCAGTGCTTGAGAAGTCTAGTCACCCCTACTCAGATCTCTTCTCTAGAATCCCTCCTTGGTGGGACACATGAGGTTAAAAAAAAAAATAGAGAAAGGACTCCTACCGTCCAAAGAATGACCACAAACACTTGGAATTGGGCCAAATTCACAGAGAGAAATACTCGTCCATGGCTGATGAGGCCATCCTGACATTCCACGGCCACCATTGACACAAAATCCGGAGACAAAAGCCTGAACAAAGCGCCCTTTGTTCAAAGCCTGAAAAATTCTCACGGTCTGTAGATCGGGCCTGCCATACCTATGTCCCCAAACCTAAGCCACGTTTGTGTTTTCAGACTTCTGTCTCCATTGTCCTGGCCCACACACCCTCAAGGCTTGGCCCCATGGAGCCACACCTCAGGACTGTGCCTGCCCTCTCCATGGGAATTCTGCTCATTCCTTTGGCACAACCTGACAGATTAGGAGCAACATCCGAAGTCCCCGAGGCCACCCCAATATTGTAGGATGTCCGGGACAAACAGGGACCATCTGCCACAAGCTGAGCCACTACCTCCAATCAGACCTGTAGATAGATATCCATAGAAAAGAAGATTGAACAGGACAGGCACCTAGGCCCTAAACGGATCCATTGCTTTTGTTTTCACGTATCTCTCCTCAGAGGCCTGGATTCCAATACCAGCACATGGGGGTTTCTGGAGCTACCAATCAAAACAAATCGCATGCCACATGGGAATCATGCTATATGGAACTGTGTCAAAACCTCCAGTTAGGAGAAAATTTCACGTCACTGGAGCCACCGCCCCATTCCAATGTCTCAATGGACACAATCCCACATTATGACCCATCCTCAGGAGAGTCCATTTCAACTCAAACCTGGCGGTTGCTCACCCAGTGCCAGCAGATCAAACCTGCTTTGTCACTAGGAGACAATTGGAATGCGAGTTCGTTGCCCAGGTATCCGTTGTTAGAACTCTGCTCTGGAGAAATTCCTAATGGGGTGTCCTTGATCCATTCAACAGGTCTCAACTGTCCTGCAGAAGGAATCCTTGAGGTTTGCAGCATCCCACACTCGCACCGTGGGAAAACCTCCATGGCCTCGTGATGCCTCCACCTTCAGGTAGAGGACATCATGGACAGAAACTCCCGTCTGATCCTCGCCCTGACTTCAGATGCATGAGATCTCAATTCAGCTCTGCAGAGTGTGCCTGCCTTGCCCTCGCCCAAAACCTAAGCCAGCTCACGTTCTCAGACTTCCGTCCTCACACTCCTGGCCCACAAGCCTTCCACTTTGGGAATTCTGGAGACAAAATGCAGCACTCTGCCTGCCCTCCAGAAGAGAGACTTTGCCCTAGGGGTCTACCCAGAAACATCAAATGAGGATCAACCTGCAATTCTCTAGACTGTACCCCAATTATACAGTCTAGCCTGGGCACTAATGCCCTGTCTGACACAGCCTGACCCCAGACCTCGTGACCGACACCCAGACACCTGGCCTCACACTGAACACAACGAACATGCCATGGCCTTAGGTCATCATCTCTTCCCAACCTTGGTCTTCAGGCTTCAGAACCTAGACATTATCTCCACTCACACCTAAGTGATGTACGTGATGCAGAAATCAGAACTTCACCTTCCCCATGACCAGAAACCTTGTGGTTGGCATGTTGTCCAACGTTCAGTATATGAGAACCCAGCATGGCCCATGAGGCCTCAGACATGCTTGAGGGCTGCGATGGGCACAAACACACATTAGGACCCTAAGCATGAACCCTGGCCTCAAGTAAAGCCTCTCCGGGGCTGGACCAAGAGCCTGCATATGGGACTTGCCATGCTCCTACTCCCCCAATCCTAGCCAGAGCTTGAGAAGTCTAGTCAACCTTATTCAGAGCTCTTTCCTGGAATCCCTCTTTGGTGGGACACATAAGGTAAAAAAAAAAAAAAAAAAAAAAAAAAAAAAAAAAAAAAAACCAAGATAAAAAAAAAAAAAAGTAAGGACTCCTACCATCCAAAGAATGACCCCAAACACTTGGAATCTGGCCAAATCCACAGAGAGAAATACTCGTCCATGGTCGATGAGGCCAGCCTGACATTCCACGGCCACCATTGACACAAAATCCGGAGACAAAAACCTGAAAAAGCGCCACACACTTGCCCTTTGTTCAGAGCCCCCAAAATTCTCAAGGTCTGTAGATCGGGCCTGCCATACCTATGTCCCCAAACCTAAGCCGAGTTTGTGTTTTCAGACTTCTGTCTCCATTGTCCTCACCCACACATTCTAAAGGCTGGGCCCCATGGAGCCACACCTCAGGACTGTGCCTGCCCTCTCCAAGGGAATTCTGTTCATTCATTTGGCACAACCTGACAGATTAGGAGAATCATCCAAAATCTCTGAGGCCATCCCAATAGTGTAGGATGTCCTAGACATACAGGGACCCTCTGGCACAAGCTGAGCCACTACCTCCAATCAGAACCTTAGACAGATATCCATAGAAAAGAATATTGAGCAAGACAGGCACCTAGGCCCTAATTGGATCCATTGCTTTTGTTTTCAGGCATCTCTCCTCAGAGGCCTGGATTCCAATACCAGCATAAGGGGGTTTCCAGAGCTACCTATCAGAAAAAATCTCGTCTCCACATGGGAATCTTGCTCTATGGAGCTGTGTCATAACCTCCAGTTAGGAGAAAACTTCAGGTCACTGGAGCCACTGCCCCATTTGAATATCTCCATGGACACAATCCCAAATTATGACCCATCCTCAGGAGAGTCCATTTCAACTAAACCCCCTCGGTTGCTACTCCAGAGCCAGCAGATTGAACCTGCCTTGTCGCTAGGAGACAATTGAAATGCGAGTTGGGCTCTTCAGGCATCCATCCTTAGAACCCTGCTCTTGCGTCGTTCCTTATGGGACATCCTTGAGCCATCCAACAGGTCTCGACTGTCCCACAGGAGTCCTTGTGCATGGACCACCTAACAACTCATATCATGGAAAGCTACCAAGGTCACATGATGCCCCCAATCTTCATGAAGGCAGATCAGGGAAAGAAACTCCAACCTGAGCCAACAGCTGATCTTCGCCTTGACTTCAGATGCAGGAGATCTTGATTCAGCTCTTCAGAGTGTACCTGCTGTGCCCTCACCCCAAAACCTAAGCGTAGCTAGTGTTCTCCGACTTCCGTCCTCACTCTCCTGGACCACACGCCCTCTATTTTGGGATTTCCGATGACACAGTGCTGCACTCTGCCTGCCCTCTAGAAGAAAAATATTGCCCTATGGGTCTACCCAGAAACCTCAAATGAGGATAAACCTGCACGTCACTCAACTGTACACCAATTATATAGTCTAGCCTGTGCACTAATGCCCTGTCCGACAGAACCTGAGGCCTGAATTCCCAACCGACACCCAGACAGCTTGAAGTACACTGAGAACATCTGAACCGCCATGGCCTTAGGTCGCCATCTCTTTCCAACTTCGGTTTTCAGGCTACAGAATCCTAGACCTTATCTCTACTCACTTCCCATGGGTGAACGTGATGCCGAAATCAGAACTCCTCCTTCCCTCTCGCCAGAATCTTGTGGTTGGCATCTTGTCCAACGTTCAGTGTAGGACCCCTGTAGGGCCTACAGGGGTAGTAGTAGGGCCCCTGAGGGTAGTGTAGGGTCCCTGAGGCCCTGCCTATGCTTAAGAGCTGCGGTGGGCTCAAACACACATTGGGACCCTCAGTTTGAGCCCTGTCCTCAAGTAAAGCCTCTCAGTGGCTGGACCATGAGCCCGCATATGGGGCCTGCCATGCCCCAAGTCACCCAATCTTAACCAGAGGTAGAGACATCTAGTCACCCCTACTCAGGGCTCTGCTCTGGAAACCCTCTTTGGTGGGACATTTGAGGTAAATAAACACAGAAAGGACTCCTCCCACTCACAGAATGACCCCAATCACTTGGGATTGGGCCATCCCAAGTGATTGGGGTCCAGAGAGAAAGACTCGTCCATGGCCCATGAGGCCAGCCCGACATTCCATGGCCACTATTGACACAAAATCCAGAGACATAAGCTTCAGCAAGCGTTCACACTCACCCTTAGGTCATAGCCCAAAAAATTCTCCTCATAGTCTGTAGATTGGGCCTGCCATACCTACGTCCCCAAACCTAAGCCGAGTTTGTGTTTTCAGACTTCTATCCTGACATCCCTGTCCCACACACCCTCCAGACTGAGGCCCCTGGAGCCACACCTCAGGACTGTGCCTGCCCTCTCCAAGGAAATTCTTCCCATTCCATTGGCCACAACCCTACAGATAAGGAGAAACCTCCAAAATCCCAGAGGCCATTCCAATAGTGTAGGCCACCCAGGACAAAGAGGGGCGATCTCTCACAAACTGAGCAACGACGTCAACTCACCCGTAGACAGATAACCCAAGAGAAGAAGATTAAACTGGACTGGCCCCTAGAATGTAATTGGTTCCATTGCTTTTTTTTTCTAAGCATCTCTCCTCAGAGGCCTGTTTTCCAATACCAGCATATGGGGGATTCCAGAGATACCAATCAGAACAAATCTTGTCTTCACATGGGAAACTTATCCTTTGGAGCACTGTAAAAGCCTCCAGTTAGGAGAAACCTTCAGGTAGCCGGAGCAACCGCCCTATTCCAAGGTCTCCATGGACACATACCCGCATTATGACCATTCGGCAGGAGAGTACATTTCAACTCAGCCCCGTCGATTACTCCCCCAGAGGCAGAATATCAAACCTGCCTTGTCGCTAGGAGACAACTGGAATGCAAAGCAGACTCTCTAGGCATCCATCCATGGAATCCTGCTCTGGCGCCGTTCCATATGGGATGTCCTGGAGCCTTCCAACAGGTCTTGACTGTCCCACAGAAGGAATCCTTGCAGACTGGAGCATCTCACAACTCCTATCGTGGGAAAACCTACATGGCCTCATGAGATGCTCCCCTTTATAAAGGGGCCATCATGGACAGAAACTCCAACCTGAGCCAACTTCTGATGCATTGCTTTGGTTTCTAGGTATCTCTCCTCAGAGGCCTGGTTTCCAATATCAGAATATGGGGGCTTCCTAAGGAAACAATCAGAACAGATCTCATCTCCACATGGGAAACTTGCTCTTTGGAGCTGTGTCAATACCTCAGGTTAGGAGGATCCTTCAGGGCGCTGGCACCATGGCCCAATCCCAAGGTCTCCAAGGACACAAACTTACATTATGAACCATTCTCAGGAGAGTCCATTTCAAATCAGCCCACTCTGCTGCTCACCCAGAGCCAGCAGATCAAACCTTCCTTGTCACTAGGAGACAGTTAGAATGGGAGGCGGGCTGCCCAGGCATCCATCCTTAGAACCCTGCTCTGGAGAACTTCTTTATGGGATGTCTTGAATCCAACCAACCTGTCTTGACTGTCTCGCAGAATGAATCCTTGTGGTTTGAAGCATCACACAATAACACTGTGAGAAAACCTCCATATCCTCATGATGACCCACACCTTCATAAATGGGCCATCATGGACAGAAACTCCATCCTAAGCCAAAGTCTGATCCTCGCCCTGAATTCAGAAGCATGAGATCTCGATTCAGCACTTGAGAGTATGCCTGCTGGGCCCTCGCCTTGAAACCTAAGCCTATCTTGTGTTCTCAGACTTCCGTCCTCAGAATCCTGGCCACACCCCTCCAGTTTGGAAATTCTGGAGACACAATGCAGCACTCTGCCTGGTCTCCAGAAGAAAAATGTTGCCCTATAGGGCTAACCAGAAACGCCAAATGAGTAACAACCTGCATGCCACTCGACCATACCCCAATTATACAGTCTAGCCTGTGCACTAAAGCCCTGTCTGACACAGCCTGAGGGCAGACCTCCAGTCCAACACCAGGACAGCTGGCCGTACACTGAGCATATCATACCCACAATGGCTTTAGGCCATCATCTCTACCCAACCTCAATTTTCACCTTCAGAACCTAGACCTTATCTACACTCACTGCTCAGGAGTGAACGTGATGCAAGAATCAGAACTTCTCCTTCGCCATGGCAAGAAACCTTGTGGTTGGCATGTTGTCCAACGTTCATTGTAGGAGAAAGCAGCATGGACTATGAGGTCCCACCTATCCCTGAGGGCCACAATTTGCACAAACACATATTGTGACCCTCAGCGTGAGCCCTATCCTCATGTGAAGCCTCTTAGTGACTGGAACAACAGCCCACATATGAGGCTTGCCAAGCCCCTAGTCACCCAATCTCAACCAGAGTTCGAGATGTCTAGTCACCCGACTCAGGGCTCTGCTCTGGAATCCCTCTTTGGTTGGACACCTGAGGTAAAAAAAAAAAAATACAGAAAGGACTTTTCCCATCCACAGAATGATCCCAACCCCTTGGGATCAGGCCAGATCACCATAGAAAGAATTGTCCATGGCCCTTGAGGACACCCCGACATTCCACGGCCACCGTTGACACAAAATCCAGAGACAAAAGCCTGAGCAAGCGCCACATACTCGCCCTTTGTTCATAGCCCGGAAAATTCTCACGTTCTGTAGATCGAGCCTTCATACATACATCCCCAAACCTAAGCTGAGTTTGTGTTTTCAGACTTCTGTCCCCACAGTCCTGGCCCACACACCATCCAAGCTGGGGCCCCTGGAGACACACCTCAGGACTGTGGCTTCCCTCTCCAGGGGAATTCTGCCATTTCCATTGGCCACAACCTTATAGATTAGGAGAAACCTCCAAACTCCCCGAGGCCATCCGAATAGTGTTGGCTGCCCAGGACAAACAGGGATGATCTTTCACAACTTAGGAAACTACCTCCACTCAGACCCAGAGACAGATATCCCCATAGAATAATATTGAACTGGACAGGCACTTAGGCCCTAATCAGATCCATTGCTTTTGTTTCCAGGCATCTCTCCTCAGAGGCCTGGTTTCCAATACCAGCATAGGGGGATTACTGAGGCACTCATCAGAAAAATCTCGTCTCCACATAGGAAATGTACTCTTTGGAGCTCTATAAAAACCTCTGTTTAGGAGAATCTTTCAGGGCCCCGGATCAAGCGCCCCATTCCAGGGTCTCCATGGACTTAAAACCACATTATGATCTATCCTCGTGAGCGTCCATGTCAACTCAACCCCCTTGGTTTCTCCCCCAGGGCCTGCAGATCAAACCTGCCTTGTCGCTAGGAGACAACTAGAATGGGAGGTGGGCTGCCTAGGCATCAATCCTTAGAACCCTACTCTGGAGTCATTCCATATGGGACATCCTAGATCCATCCAACAGGTCTCAAGTGTCCCACAGAAGGAATCTTTGCAGTCTGGAGCATCTCAGAACTCCCATTGTGGGAAAATCTACATGGCCTCTTGAGACGCTCCACTTTATAAAGGGGCTATCATGGACAGAAACTCCAACCTGAGCAAACGTCTGATATTCGCCCTGACTTCAGGTGCATGAGATCATGATTCAGCTCTGCAGAGTGTGCCTTCTGTGCCCTCACCCCCAAAACTAAGCCTAGCTTGTGTTCTCAGACTACAGTCCTCACACCCCTGGCCCAAAATCCCTACAGTTTGGCAATACTGGGGCCACAATGCAGCACTCTGCCTGCCCTCCCAGAGAAAAAACGTTGCCTTAT
This sequence comes from Mustela nivalis, assembly GCF_964662115.1. Classification (NCBI taxonomy): domain Eukaryota; kingdom Metazoa; phylum Chordata; class Mammalia; order Carnivora; family Mustelidae; genus Mustela; species Mustela nivalis. Next base: position 655,748 of record NW_028136552.1, on the reverse strand, counting down.
GGAACTACCTAGAGACCCGTATGAGGATCAATTGAACGCCACTCGACTGCACCCCAAATATTCAGTCTACCCTGTCTAATGCCTTGTCTGACACAGCATGAGCCCACACCTCCAGACCTACGCTCAACAGCTGGCCGCACACTGAGCTCATTGGACCCAACAGGTCCTTAGGTCTTCATCTCTTCCCAACCTCGGTTTTCAGGTTTCAGAACCTAGACCTAAACTCCAATCACTGTCCAGGGGTTAACGTGATGCAGAAGTCACAACTCTTCCTTCGCCATGGCCAGAAACCTTGTGGTTGGCATATTCTCCAACGTTCAGTGTCGGAGAATCCAGCGTGGCGCATGAGGCCCTTCCCATGCTTGAGGGTCTTGTTGGCACAAATAGGCATTGTGACCCTCAGCATGAGCCCTGTCCTCAAGTAAGGCCTCTCAGTGTCTGAATCAAGAGCCCACATATTGGACATGCAATGCCCCTAGGCCCCCAAACTAAAACAGAGGTGGGGTTGCCCAGTTGTCCCTCCCGAGGACTCTGCTCTTGAATCCCTCCTTTATTGGGACACATGAGGTACAAAAAATAAAATAAAATAAAATAAAAAACAGAAAGGACTCCTCCCATCCCACAGAACATACACAAACTCTTGGGATTGGGTCAAATCCTCAGAGAAGGAAAGCCGTCCACAACCCATGAGGCAACGCCAGCATTCCACCCACATTGTTGACACAAATCCAGAGACAAAATCTGAGCAATCACCTCAAACTCACACTTTTTCATATCCTGAAGTGTTATCACGGTCTGTAGATTGGGCGTGCCATAACTATGTCCCAAATCCTAAGCGGAGTTTGTGTTTTCAGATTTTTGCTCCACAGGCCTGGCCCACACACCCTCAAAGTTGGGCCCCTAGAGCCAAACTCAGAACTGTGCCTGCCCTCTCCAGGGGATTTCTGCCCATTCCATTGACCACAACCCTATAGATTAGGAGAAACTCCAAAGTCCCGAGGCCATTCCAATATTATAGGTCGCCCAGGACAAACAGGGGCGATCTGACACAATCTGAGCAACTACCTCACCTCAGATACTTAGACACGTATCCCCAGCAAAGAGATTGAACCGGACAGGCACCTAGGCTCTAATCATATCCATTGCTTTTGTTTCCAGTCATCTCTCCTCAGAGGCCTGGTTTCCAATACCAGCATATGGGAGATTCCTTAGGCACTCATCAATTCACAATTCTCTTCTCTACATAGGAAACATACTCTTTAGAGCTCCATCAAAACCTCCGGTTATGAACATCCCTCAAGGACCCGGATCAAGACCCCATTCCAAGGTCTCCATGGACACAAATGCACATTATGACCCATCCTCAACTCACCCATTTCAACACACCCGATTCGGTTGCTCCACTAGATCAGGCAGATCGAACTTGCCTTGGCTCTATGAGACACCTGGAATGGGAGGCAGGCTGCCCAGGCATCCATCCTTAGAACCCTGCTCTGGATAACTTCCTTATGGGATGTCCTGGAGCCATCCACCGGTCTCACCTGTCCCACAGAAGGAATCATTGCGGTTTGGAGCATCTCACAATTCAAATCGTGGGAAAAACTCCATGTCCTCGTGACACCCTCCCATTCATGAAGGGGCCATCATGGACAGAAACTCCGACCTAAGCCAACGTCTGATCCTAGCTCTGTCTTCAGGTATACGGGATCTCGAATCATCTCTGCAGAGGGTGCCTGCCGTCCCTTCACCCCGAAATCTAAGTCTGGCTTGTGTTCTCAGAATTTTTTCCTCACACTCCTGGCCCACAAGCCTTCCAGTTTGGGAATTCTGGAGCCAGTATGTGACACTGTGTCTTCCCTCCAGAAGAAAACCGTTGCCCTCTGGGGCTACCCAGTAACCACAAATGAGTACCATCCTGCACGAAACTCGACTGCACCCCAATGATACAGTCTAGCCTGGGCACTAATTCCCTGTCTGCCACAGCCTGAGCCTGCACCTCCCAACCCACACTCAACAGCTGGCCGAACACTGAGCACATCAGACACACCATGGCCTTAGGGCTTCATCTCTTCCCAACCTCAGTTTTCAGGCTTCAGAACCTAGACCTTAAATCCAATCATAGTCCAGGAGTGAAAGCGTGGCAGAAATTAGAACTCCATCTTCCCCATGGTCAGAAAACTTGTGGTTGCCATATTGTGCAATGTTCAGTGTAGGAGAAACCAGCATGGTACATTAGGCCACCCCCTGACGTGAGGGGCTCCTTGGGCACAAAAACACATTGTGAAACTCAGTGTGAGACCTATCCTCAAGGAAGGCCTCTCAGTGTCTGGACCAAGAGCCCACATATGGGGCTTGCCATGTTCTTAGGTCCCAATGTTAACCAGAGGTCTGGTTGTCCAGTTGCCCCAACCCACGACTCTGCTCTGGAATCCCTCTTTTGGTGATCCACCTGAGGTAAAAAAAACAAAAACAAAAACAAAAACAAAAAAAAAAAATAAACAAAAAAACCAGAAAGGCCTCCTCCCTTCCCACAGAATGAACCCAAACTCTTGGGATCAGGTCAAATCCCCAGAAAGGGAGCCTCATCGATGGCCCATGAGGACACCCCGACATTCCATGGCAATCGGTGACACATTTCCAGAAAAAAAAAAAAAAAAAAAAAAGCATGAGCAAGCATCTCACATCGCCCTTTGTTCATATCCCGAAGAGTTCTCCTCACGGACTATAGATCGGGCCGGCCATACCTACATCCCCCAACCTAAGTGGAGTTTGTGTTTTCAGACTTTTGTCCAAATAGCCCTGGACCACACACGCTCCACACTTGGGTCCCTGGAGACACACCTCAGGACTGTGCTTCCCTTTCAAGGGAATTCTTCCCATTCCATTGGCCTCAACCTTGCAAATGAGGAAAAACCTCCAAAGTCACCGAGGCCATCCCATTAGTGTAGGCCGCCCAGGACAAACAGGGGTGATCTCAAACCAGCTGAGCAACTACCTCCACTCCGACAACAGATGTCCCCAGAGAAGAATATTGAACTGGACAGGCCCCTAGGCCCTAATCAGATCCATTGCTTTGGTTTCCAGGCATCTCTCCTCAGAGGCCTCGTTTCCAATACCAGCATATGGTGGTTTCCTGAGGCACCATTAAAAACAAATCTCGTCTCCCCATGGAAAACTTGCTCATTGGAGCTTTGTCATAACCTCTGGTTAGGAGAATCCTTCAGGGCCCTGGTGCCACTGCCCCATACCAAGGTCTCCATGGACTCAAACCAACATTAAGACCATCCTCAGGAAGGTCCATTTCAACTCAGCCCCCTCTGTTGCTACCCCAAGACAGCAGATCAAACGTTTATTGTTGCTAGGAGACAATTGGAATGTGAGGCTGGCTGCCCAGGCATCCATACTTAGAACAGTTTTCTGGAAAAATACCTTATAAGACGTCCTGGAGCCATCCAACAAATCTTAATTGTCCCACAGAAGGAATCCTTGCGGTTTGAAGCATCTCACAACTCCAATAGTGGGAAAACCACCATGGCATCATAATGCCCCCCCTTTCTGAGGGGCCCACATGGGCAGAAACTCAAACCTGAGCCAAAGTCTGAACCTCGACCTGACTTCAGACGCATGAGATCTCAATTCCGCTCTGCAGAGTGTGCCTGCCATGTCCTTGCCCTGAAACCTAAGCCTAGCTTGTGTTCTCAGACTTCTGTCCTCACTCTCCTGGCCGACAATCCCTCCAGTTTGGGAATTCCGAAGCCACAATGCAGCACTCTGCCTGCCCTCCAGAAGAAAAACTTTGCCCTATGCTGCTAATAGGAAACCCCAAATGATTTTCTAATGCATGCCACTCGATTTTAAAGCAATTATACAGCCCACCCTGTATACTAATGCCCTGTCTGGCACAGCCTGAGACAAGACATCCCAAACGACACCCAGACAGCTGGCCCCAACCTGGACACATAGGACCCGCTATGGCTGTAGGTCGTCATCTCTTCCCAACCTCGGTTTTCAGGTTTCAGAACCTAGACCTTATCTCCAATCACTGCCCAGGGGTGAACGTGATGCAGAAATTAGAATTCCTCCTTCCCCATGGCCAGAAACCTTGTGGTTGACATGTTGTCCAACGTTCTATGTGGGAAAACCTACATTGTCCGAAAGGCCACGCCAGTGCTTGAGGGCCGCCTAGGGCACAGACATGCATTGTGACCTGCAGCGTGAGTCCCGTATTAAAGTAACGCCACTCAGTCGCTGGACCAAGATCCTGCATATGGGGCTTGTCATATCCATAGGCCCCCAGCCTTAACCAGAGGGCGAGTATTCCAGTTGTCAGTACCCACTGCTATGCTCTAGAATCCCTCTACTGAGGGGACACATGAGGCAGAAAACCGGACACTTCCCTTCCCACAGAATGACCCCAAACACTTGGCGGCTGGACAAACTACCAGAGAGGGAGACTTCTACGACCCATGAGGCAACTCCTACATTAAACGGACATTGTGGACAAAACATCCAGAGACAAAAGCCTGAGCGACTGCCTCCCTCTCACCCTTCTTTCATATCCAGAGGAGCTCCCCTCATGGACTGTAGATCAGGCCTGCCGTAACCTCCGCCCCAAACCTGAGCTGAGTTAGGGTTTTTGGATGTCTGTCTGCACAGCCATGGCCCACGCGGCCTCCAGGATTGGGTCTCTGGAGCCACACCACAGAACTGTGCCTGCTCTCTCCTAAGAAACTGCCCATTCCATTGGCCACAACTCTACAAAATAGTAGAAACCTCAAGGTCCCCAAGGACATCCCACTACCGCAAGCCGCACTGGACAAATAGGGGCATTATGACACAAGCTGAGCAACTACTATATCCATGCAGACACACTGACAGATATCCGCAGAGACAGAAGATTGAACCAGACAGGCCCCTAGGCCCTATTATGAACTCTTGCTTTGGTGTCCAGGTATCACTCCTCAGAGGCCTGGGTTCGAAGACCAGCTTACGGGCTTTCCTGAGGCACTAGACAGAAGACTTCTCATCTCCACATGGGAAGCTTCCTTGTTGGAGATGTGTCAAGCCCTTCGGGTTGGAGAATCCTGCAGAGTCCCATAGCTACTGCCACATTCCAAGGTCTCCATGGCCACCAACCCACATTATGACTCATCCTCAGGAGAGTCCATTTAAACTCAGCCATCTGGGTAGCTCACCCAAGAGCCCGCAGATTAAGCGTGCCTTTTCTCGACCAGGCAATGGGAAGGTGAGTTGGCGTGTCTCGGCATCCATGCTTAGGCCCCTGCTCTCGAGTCTTTCTGTATGGGGCATCCTGGAACCATCCAATAGTACTCGATTGTCCTGAAGAAGGAACTTTGAAGTTTGGAGCAGCACACAACTCCCAGCGTAGGGAAACTTCCCTGGCCTCATGACGCCCCCACCCCCTTCAGGAAGGGGCCGTCATGGACACAAACTCCAGCTTGAGGCAACATCTGATACTCGCCCTGACCTCACCTGCAGGAGATCTCGATTCAGCCTCTGCAGAGTGGGCCTGCCATGCTCTTGGCCCAAAAACTCGTGCTAGCTTGTGTTTTCAGACTTCCTTCCTCACAATCCTGGCCACACCCCTCCAGTTTGGCAATTCTGGAGACACAATGCAGCACTCTGCCTGCCCTCCAGAAGAAAAATGTTGCCCTATAGGGCTAACCGGAAACGCCAAATGAGTAACAACCTGCATGCCACTCGACCATACCCCAATTATACAGTCTAGCCTGTGCACTAAAGCCCTGTCTGACACAGCCTAAGGGAAGACCTCCATCCAACACCCAGAAAGCTGGCCGTACACAGAGCATATCACACCCACAATGGCTTTAGGCCATCATCTCTACCCAACCTCAGTTTTCACCTTCAGAACCTAGACCTTATCTCCACTCACTGCTCAGGAGTGAACGTGATGCAAGAATCAGAACTTCTCCTTCGGCTTGGCAAGTAACCTAGTGGTTGGCATGTTGTCCAATGTTCATTGTAGGAGAAAGCAGCATGGACTATGAGGCCCCACCTATCCCTGAGGGCCACAATTTGCACAAACACACATTGTGACCCTCAGCGTGAGCCCTATCCTCATGTAAAGCCTCTTAGTGACTGGAACAACAGCCCACATATGGGGCTTAGCAAGCCCCTAGTCCCCCAATCTCAACCAGAGTTCGAGATGACTAGTCACCCCTACTCAGGGCTCTACTCTGGAATCCCATTTTGGTGGGACACCTGAGGTAAAAAAAAAAAAAAAAAAACATATATATATATATATATATATATATATATATATATATATATACACAGAAAGGACTCTTCCAATCCACAGAATGATCCCAATCACTTGGGATCAGGCCATATCACCGGAGAAAGAATTGTCCATGGCCCTTGAGGACATCCCGACATTCCACGGCCACCGTTGACACAAAATCCAGAGACAAAAGCCTGAGCAATCGCCACATACTCGCCCTTTGTTCATAGCCCGGAAAATTCTCACGTTCTGTAGATCGAGCCTTCATACATACATCCCCAAACCTAAGCTGAGTTTGTGTTTTCAGACTTCTGTCCCCACAGGCCTGGCCCACACACCATCCAAGCTGGGGCCCCTGGAGCCACACCTCAGGACTGTGGCTTCCCTCTCCAGGGGAATTCTGCCATTTCCATTGTCCACAACCCTATAGATTAGGAGAATCCTCCAAACTCCCAGAGGCCATCCGAATAGTGTTTGCTGCCCAGGACACACTGGGATGATCTTTCACAACTTAGGAAACTACCTCCACTCAGACCCAGAGACAGATATCCCCATAGAATAATATTAACTGGACAGGCACTTAGGCCCTAATCAGATCCATTGCTTTTGATTCCAGTCATCTCTCCACAGAGGCCTGGTTTCCAATACCAGCATATGGGAGATTCCTTAGGCACTCATCAAAACAATTCTCCTCTCAACATAGGAAACATACTCTTTAGAGCTCCATCAAAACCTCCGGTTATGAACATCCCTCAAGGCCCCGGTTCAAGCACCCCATTCCAAGGTCTACATGGACACAAATGCACATTATGACCCATCCTCAACTCACCCATTTCAACACACCCGCCTCGGATGCTCCCGTAGATCCAGCAGATCGAACTTGCCTTGGCTCTATGAGACACCCGGAATGGGAGGCAGGCTGCCCAGGCATCCATCCTTAGAACCCTGCTCTGGATAACTTCCTTATGGGATGTCCTGGAGCCATCCAACAGGTCTCGACTGTCCCACAGAAGGAATCATTGCGGTTTGGAGCATCTCACAATTCCCATCGTGGGAAAACCTCCATGTCCTCGTGACACCGTCCCCTTCATGAAGGGGCCGTCATGGACAGAAACTTCGACCTAAGCCAACGTCTGTTCCTAGCTCTGTCTTCAGGTATACAGGATCTCGAATCATCTCTGCAGAGGGTGCCTGCCGTCCCCTCACCCCGAAATCTAAGTCTGGCTTGTGTTCTCAGAATTTTTTCCTCACACTCCTGGCCCACAAGCCTTCCAGTTTGGGAATTCTGGAGCCACTATGTGGCACTGTGTCTTCCCTCCAGAAGAAAAACGTTGCCCTCTGGGGCTACCCAGTAACCACAAATGAGTACCATCCTGCACGAAACTCGACTGCACCCCAATGATACAGTCTAGCCTGGGCACTAATTCCCTGTCTGCCACAGCCTGAGCCTGCACCTCCCAACCCACACTCAACAGCTGGCCGAACACTGAGCACATCAGACACACCATGGCCTTAGGTCTTCATCTCTTCCCAACCTCAGTTTTCAGGCTTCAGAACCTAGACCTTAAATCCAATCATAGTCCAGGAGTGAAAGTGTTGCAGAAATTAGAACTCCATCTTCCCCATGGCCAGAAAACTTGTGGTTGCCATATTGTGCAACGTTCAGTGTAGGAGAAACCAGCATGGTACATTAGGCCACGCCCTGACTTGAGGGGCTCCTTGGGCACAAAAACACATTGTGAAACTCAGTGTGAGACCTATCCTCAAGGAAAGCCTCTCAGTGTCTGGACCAAGAGCCCACATATGGGGCTTGCCATGTTCTTAGGTCCCAATGTTAACCAGAGGTCTGGTTGTCCAGTTGCCCCAATCCACGACTCTGCTCTGGAATCCCTCTTTTGGTGGTCCACCTGAGGTAAAAAAAAAACAAAACAAAAACAAAAACAAACAAAAAAAATAAACAAAAAAAAACAGAAAGGCCTCTTCCCTTCCCTCAGAATGACCCCAAACTCTTGGGATCAGGTCAAATCCCCAGAAAGGGAGCCTCATCGATGGCCCATGAGGACACCCCGACATTCCATGGCAATCGGTGACACATTTCCAGAAAAAAAAAAAAAAAAAAAAAGCATGAGCAAGCATCTCACATCGCCCTTTGTTCATATCCCGAAGAGTTCTCCTCACGGTCTATAGATCGGTCCGGCCATACCTACATCCCCCAACCTAAGTGGAGTTTGTGTTTTCAGACTTTTGTCCAAATAGCCCTGGACCATACACGCTCCACACTTGGGTCCTTGGAGCCACACCTCAGGACTGTGCTTCCCTTTCAAGGGAATTCTTCCCATTCCATTGGCCACAACCTTGCAAATGAGGAAAAACCTCCAAGGTCACCGAGGCCATCCCAATAGTGTAGGCTGCCCAGGACAAACAGGGGTAATCTCAAACCAGCTGAGCAACTACCTCCACTCAGACAACAGATGTCCCCAGAGAAGAATATTGAACCGGACAGGCCCCTAGGCCCTAATCAGATCCATTGCTTTGGTTTCCAGGCATCTCTCCTCAGAGGCCTCGTTTCCAATACCAGCATATGGTGGTTTCCTGAGGCACCATTAAAAACAAATCTCGTATCCCCATGGAAAACTTGCTCATTGGAGCTTTGTCATAACCTCGGGTTAGGAGAATCCTTCAGGGCCCTGGTGCCACTGCCCCATACCAAGGTCTCCATGGACTCAAACCAACGTTAAGACCATTCTCAGGAAAGTCCATTTCAACTCAGCCCCCTCTGTTACTACCCCAAGACAGCAGATCAAACGTTGCTTGTTGCTAGGAGACAATTGGAATGTGAGGCTGGCTACGCTGGCATCCATACTTAGAACCCTGTTCTGGAAAAATACCTTATAAGACGTCCTGGAGCCATCCAACAAATCTTAATTGTCCCACAGAAGGAATCCTTGTGGTTTGGAGCATCTCACAACTCCAATAGTGGGAAAACCCCCATGGCCTCATAATGCCCCCCCTTCCTGAAGGGGCCCACATGGACCGAAACTCAAACCTGAGCCAAAGTCTGAAGCTGGACCTGACTTCAGACGCATGAAATCTCAATTCAGCTCTGCAGAGTGTGCCTGCCATGTCCTTGCCCCGAAACCTAAGCCTAGCTTGTGTTCTCAGACTTCCGTCCTCACTCTCCTGGCCCACAAGCCCTCCAGTTTGGGAATTCCGAAGCCACAATGCAGCACTCTGCCTGCCCTCCAGAAGAAAAACTTTGCCCTATGCTGCTAATAGGAAACCCCAAATGATTTTCTAATGCATGCCACTCGATTGTAAAGCAATTATACAGCCCACCCTGTATTCTAATGCCCTGTCTGGCACAGCCTGAGACAAGACATCCCAAACGACACCCAGACAGCTGGCCCCAACCTGGACACATAGGACCCGCTATGGCTGTAGGTCGTCATCTCTTCCCAACCTCGGTTTTCAGGTTTCAGAACCTAGACCTTATCTCCAATCACTGCCCAGGGGTGAACGTGATGCAGAAATTAGAATTCCTCCTTCCCCATGGCCAGAAACCTTGTGGTTGACATGTTGTCCAACGTTCTATGTGGGAAAACCTACATTGTCCGAAAGGCCACGCCAGTGCTTGAGGGCCGCCTAGGGCACAGACATGCATTGTGACCTGCAGCGTGAGTCCCGTATTAAAGTAACGCCTCTCAGTCGCTGGACCAAGATCCTGCATATGGGGCTTGTCATATCCATAGGCCCCCAGCCTTAACCAGAGGGCGAGTATTCCAGTTGTCAGTACCCACTGCTATGCTCTAGAATCCCTCTACTGAGGGGACACATGAGGCAGAAAACCGGACACTTCCCTTCCCACAGAATGACCCCAAACACTTGGCGGCTGGACAAACTACCAGAGAGGGAGACTTCTACGACCCATGAGGCAACTCCTACATTAAACGGACATTGTGGACAAAACATCCAGAGACAAAAGCCTGAGCGACTGCCTCCCTCTCACCCTTCTTTCATATCCAGAGGAGCTCCCCTCATGGACTGTAGATCAGGGCTGCCGTAACCTCGGCCCCAAACCTGAGCTGAGTTAGGGTTTTTGGATGTCTGTCTGCACAGCCATGGCCCACACAGCCTCCAGGCTGGGGTCTCTGGAGCCACACCACAGAACTGTGCCTGCTCTCTCCTAAGAAACTGCCCATTCCATTGGCCACAACTCTACAAAATAGTAGAAACCTCAAGGTCCCCAAGGACATCCCACTACCGCAAGTCGCACTGGACAAATAGGGGCATTATGACACAAGCTGAGCAACTACTACCTCCATGCAGACACACAGACAGATATCCACAGAGACAGAAGATTGAACCAGACAGGCCCCTAGGCCCTATTATGAACTCTTGCTTTGGTGTCCAGGTATCACTCCTCAGAGGCCTGGGTTCGAAGACCAGCATACGGGGCTGTCCTGAGGCACCAGACAGAAGACCTCTCATCTCCACATGGGAAGCTTCCTTGTTGGAGTTGTGTCAAGCCCTTCGGGTTGGAGAATCCTGCCGAGTCCCTTAGCTACTGCCACATTCCTAGGTCTCCATGGCCACCAACCCACATTATGACTCATCCTCAGGAGAGTCCATTTAAACTCAGCCTTCTGGGTAGCTCACCCAAGAGCCCGCAGAGTGAGCATGCCTTGCCTCAACCAGGCAATGGGAAGGTGAGTTGGCGTGTCTCGGCATCCATGCTTAGGCCCCTGCTCTCGAGTCTTTCTGTATGGGGCATCCTGGAACCATCCAATAGTACTCGACTGTCCTGAAGAAGGAAACTTTGAAGTTTGGAGCAGCTCACAACTCCCAGCGTAGGGAAACATCCCTGGCCTCATGACGTCCCCACCCCCTTCAGGAAGGGGCCGTCATGGACACAAACTCCAGCTTGAGGCAACATCTGATACTCACCCTGACCTCACCTGCAGGAGATCTCGATTCAGCCTCTGCAGAGTGGGCCTGCCATGCTCTTGGCCCCAAAACTCGTGCTAGCTTGTGTTTTCAGACTTCCTTCCTCACAATCCTGGCCACACCCCTCCAGTTTGGCAATTCTGGAGACACAATGCAGCACTCTGCCTGCCCTCCAGAAGAAAAATGTTGCCCTATAGGGCTAACCGGAAACGCCAAATGAGTAACAACCTGCATGCCACTCGACCATACCCCAATTATACAGTCTAGCCTGTGCACTAAAGCCCTGTCTGACACAGCCTGAGGGCAGACCTCCATCCAACACCCAGAAAGCTGGCCGTACACAGAGCATATCACACCCACAATGGCTTTAGGCCATCATCTCTACCCAACCTCAGTTTTCACCTTCAGAACCTAGACCTTATCTCCACTCACTGCTCTGGAATGAATGTGATGCAAGAATCAGAACTTCTCCTTCGGCTTGGCAAGTAACCTAGTGGTTGGCATGTTGTCCAATGTTCATTGTAGGAGAAAGCAGCATGGACTATGAGGCCCCACCTATCCCTGAGGGCCACAATTTGCACAAACACACATTGTGACCCTCAGCGTGAGCCCTATCCTCATGTAAAGCCTCTTAGTGACTGGAACAACAGCCCACATATGGGGCTTGCCAAGCCCCTAGTCCCCCAATCTCAACCAGAGTTCGAGATGACTAGTCACCCCTACTCAGGGCTCTACTCTGGAATCCCATTTTGGTGGGACACCTGAGGTAAAAAAAAAAAAAAAAAAAAAAAAAAAAAAAAAAAAAAACATATATATATATATATACAGAAAGGACTCTTCCAATCCACAGAATGATCCCAACCACTTGGGATCAGGCCATATCACCAGAGAAAGAATTGTCCATGGCCCTTGAGGACATCCCGACATTCCACGGCCACCGTTGACACAAAATCCAGAGACAAAAGCCTGAGCAATCGCCACATACTCGCCCTTTGTTCATAGCCCGGAAAATTCTCACGTTCTGTAGATCGAGCCTTCATACATACATCCCCAAACCTAAGCTGAGTTTGTGTTTTCAGACTTCTGTCCCCACAGGCCTGGCCCACACACCATCCAAGCTGGGGCCCCTGGAGCCACACCTCAGGACTGTGGCTTCCCTCTCCAGGGGAATTCTGCCATTTCCATTGTCCACAACCCTATAGATTAGGAGAATCCTCCAAACTCCCAGAGGCCATCCGAATAGTGTTTGCTGCCCAGGACACACTAGGATGATCTTTCACAACTTAGGAAACTACCTCCACTCAGACCCAGAGACAGATATCCCCATAGAATAATATTGAACTGGACAGGCACTTAGGCCCTAATCAGATCCATTGCTTTTGATTCCAGTCATCTCTCCTCAGAGGCCTGGTTTCCAATACCAGCATATGGGAGATTCCTTAGGCACTCATCAAAACAATTCTCCTCTCTACATAGGAAACATACTCTTTAGAGCTCCATCAAAACCTCCGGTTATGAACATCCCTCAAGGCCCCGGTTCAAGCACCCCATTCCAAGGTCTACATGGACACAAATGCACATTATGACCCATCCTCAACTCACCCATTTCAACACACCCGCCTCGGATGCTCCCGTAGATCCAGCAGATCGAACTTGCCTTGGCTCTATGAGACACCCGGAATGGGAGGCAGGCTGCCCAGGCATCCATCCTTAGAACCCTGCTCTGGATAACTTCCTTATGGGATGTCCTGGAGCCATCCAACAGGTCTCGACTGTCCCACAGAAGGAATCATTGCGGTTTGGAGCATCTCACAATTCCCATCGTGGGAAAACCTCCATGTCCTCGTGACACCGTCCCCTTCATGAAGGGGCCGTCATGGACAGAAACTTCGACCTAAGCCAACGTCTGATCCTAGCTCTGTCTTCAGGTATACAGGATCTCGAATCATCTCTGCAGAGGGTGCCTGCCGTCCCCTCACCCCGAAATCTAAGTCTGGCTTGTGTTCTCAGAATTTTTTCCTCACACTCCTGGCCCACAAGCCTTCCAGTTTGGGAATTCTGGAGCCACTATGTGGCACTGTGTCTTCCCTCCAGAAGAAAAACGTTGCCCTCTGGGGCTACCCAGTAACCACAAATGAGTACCATCCTGCACGAAACTCGACTGCACCCCAATGATACAGTCTAGCCTGGGCACTAATTCCCTGTCTGCCACAGCCTGAGCCTGCACCTCCCAACCCACACTCAACAGCTGGCCGAAAACTGAGCACATCAGACACACCATGGCTTTAGGTCTTCATCTCTTCCCAACCTCAGTTTTCAGGCTTCAGAACCTAGACCTTAAATCCAATCACAGTCCAGGAGTGAAATTGTTGCAGAAATTAGAACTCCATCTTCCCCATGGCCAGAAAACTTGTGGTTGCCATATTGTGCAATGTTCAGTGTAGGAGAAACCAGCATGGTACATTAGGCCACGCCCTGACTTGAGGGGCTCCTTGGGCACAAAAACACATTGTGAAACTCAGTGTGAGACCTATCCTCAAGGAAAGCCTCTCAGTGTCTGGACCAAGAGCCCACATATGGGGCTTGCCATGTTCTTAGGTCCCAATGTTAACCAGAGGTCTGGTTGTCCAGTTGCCCCAACCCACGACTCTGCTCTGGAATCCCTCTTTTGGTGGTCCACCTGAGGTAAAAAAAAAAACAAAACAAAAACAAAAACAAACAAAAAAAATAAACAAAAAAAACAGAAAGGCCTCTTCCCTTCCCTCAGAATGACCCCTAACTCTTGGGATCAGGTCAAATCCCCAGAAAGGGAGCCTCATCGATGGCCCATGAGGACACCCCGACATTCCATGGCAATCGGTGACACATTTCCAGAAAAAAAAAAAAAAAAAAAAAAGCATGAGCAAGCATCTCACATCGCCCTTTGTTCATATCCCGAAGAGTTCTCCTCACGGTCTATAGATCGGTCCGGCCATACCTACATCCCCCAACCTAAGTGGAGTTTGTGTTTTCAGACTTTTGTCCAAATAGCCCTGGACCACACACGCTCCACACTTGGGTCCTTGGAGCCACACCTCAGGACTGTGCTTCCCTTTCAAGGGAATTCTTCCCATTCCATTGGCCACAACCTTGCAAATGAGGAAAAACCTCCAAGGTCACCGAGGCCATCCCAATAGTGTAGGCTGCCCAGGACAAACAGGGGTAATCTCAAACCAGCTGAGCAACTACCTCCACTCAGACAACAGATGTCCCCAGAGAAGAATATTGAACCGGACAGGCCCCTAGGCCCTAATCAGATCCATTGCTTTGGTTTCCAGGCATCTCTCCTCAGAGGCCTCGTTTCCAATACCAGCATATGGTGGTTTCCTGAGGCACCATTAAAAACAAATCTCGTATCCCCATGGAAAACTTGCTCATTGGAGCTTTGTCATAACCTCGGGTTAGGAGAATCCTTCAGGGCCCTGGTGCCACTGCCCCATACCAAGGTCTCCATGGACTCAAACCAACGTTAAGACCATTCTCAGGAAAGTCCATTTCAACTCAGCCCCCTCTGTTACTACCCCAAGACAGCAGATCAAACGTTGCTTGTTGCTAGGAGACAATTGGAATGTGAGGCTGGCTACGCTGGCATCCATACTTAGAACCCTGTTCTGGAAAAATACCTTATAAGACGTCCTGGAGCCATCCAACAAATCTTAATTGTCCCACAGAAGGAATCCTTGTGGTTTGGAGCATCTCACAACTCCAATAGTGGGAAAACCCCCATGGCCTCATAATGCCCCCCCTTCCTGAAGGGGCCCACATGGACCGAAACTCAAACCTGAGCCAAAGTCTGAAGCTGGACCTGACTTCAGACGCATGAAATCTCAATTCAGCTCTGCAGAGTGTGCCTGCCATGTCCTTGCCCCGAAACCTAAGCCTAGCTTGTGTTCTCAGACTTCCGTCCTCACTCTCCTGGCCCACAAGCCCTCCAGTTTGGGAATTCCGAAGCCACAATGCAGCACTCTGCCTGCCCTCCAGAAGAAAAACTTTGCCCTATGCTGCTAATAGGAAACCCCAAATGATTTTCTAATGCATGCCACTCGATTGTAAAGCAATTATACAGCCCACCCTGTATTCTAATGCCCTGTCTGGCACAGCCTGAGACAAGACATCCCAAACGACACCCAGACAGCTGGCCCCAACCTGGACACATAGGACCCGCTATGGCTGTAGGTCGTCATCTCTTCCCAACCTCGGTTTTCAGGTTTCAGAACCTAGACCTTATCTCCAATCACTGCCCAGGGGTGAACGTGATGCAGAAATTAGAATTCCTCCTTCCCCATGGCCAGAAACCTTGTGGTTGACATGTTGTCCAACGTTCTATGTGGGAAAACCTACATTGTCCGAAAGGCCACGCCAGTGCTTGAGGGCCGCCTAGGGCACAGACATGCATTGTGACCTGCAGCGTGAGTCCCGTATTAAAGTAACGCCTCTCAGTCGCTGGACCAAGATCCTGCATATGGGGCTTGTCATATCCATAGGCCCCCAGCCTTAACCAGAGGGCGAGTATTCCAGTTGTCAGTACCCACTGCTATGCTCTAGAATCCCTCTACTGAGGGGACACATGAGGCAGAAAACCGGACACTTCCCTTCCCACAGAATGACCCCAAACACTTGGCGGCTGGACAAACTACCAGAGAGGGAGACTTCTACGACCCATGAGGCAACTCCTACATTAAACGGACATTGTGGACAAAACATCCAGAGACAAAAGCCTGAGCGACTGCCTCCCTCTCACCCTTCTTTCATATCCAGAGGAGCTCCCCTCATGGACTGTAGATCAGGGCTGCCGTAACCTCGGCCCCAAACCTGAGCTGAGTTAGGGTTTTTGGATGTCTGTCTGCACAGCCATGGCCCACACAGCCTCCAGGCTGGGGTCTCTGGAGCCACACCACAGAACTGTGCCTGCTCTCTCCTAAGAAACTGCCCATTCCATTGGCCACAACTCTACAAAATAGTAGAAACCTCAAGGTCCCCAAGGACATCCCACTACCGCAAGTCGCACTGGACAAATAGGGGCATTATGACACAAGCTGAGCAACTACTACCTCCATGCAGACACACAGACAGATATCCACAGAGACAGAAGATTGAACCAGACAGGCCCCTAGGCCCTATTATGAACTCTTGCTTTGGTGTCCAGGTATCACTCCTCAGAGGCCTGGGTTCGAAGACCAGCATACGGGGCTGTCCTGAGGCACCAGACAGAAGACCTCTCATCTCCACATGGGAAGCTTCCTTGTTGGAGTTGTGTCAAGCCCTTCGGGTTGGAGAATCCTGCCGAGTCCCTTAGCTACTGCCACATTCCTAGGTCTCCATGGCCACCAACCCACATTATGACTCATCCTCAGGAGAGTCCATTTAAACTCAGCCATCTGGGTAGCTCACCCAAGAGCCCGCAGATTGAGCATGCCTTGCCTCAACCAGGCAATGGGAAGGTGAGTTGGCGTGTCTCGGCATCCATGCTTAGGCCCCTGCTCTCGAGTCTTTCTGTATGGGGCATCCTGGAACCATCCAATAGTACTCGACTGTCCTGAAGAAGGAAACTTTGAAGTTTGGAGCAGCTCACAACTCCCAGCGTAGGGAAACATCCCTGGCCCCATGACGTCCCCACCCCCTTCAGGAAGGGGCCGTCATGGACACAAACTCCAGCTTGAGGCAACATCTGATACTCACCCTGACCTCACCTGCAGGAGATCTCGATTCAGCCTCTGCAGAGTGGGCCTGCCATGCTCTTGGCCCAAAAACTCGTGCTAGCTTGTGTTTTCAGACTTCCTTCCTCACAATCCTGGCCACACCCCTCCAGTTTGGCAATTCTGGAGACACAATGCAGCACTCTGCCTGCCCTCCAGAAGAAAAATGTTGCCCTATAGGGCTAACCGGAAACGCCAAATGAGTAACAACCTGCATGCCACTCGACCATACCCCAATTATACAGTCTAGCCTGTGCACTAAAGCCCTGTCTGACACAGCCTGAGGGCAGACCTCCAGTCCAACACCCAGACAGCTGGCCGTACACAGAGCATATCACACCCACTATGGCTTTAGGCCATCATCTCTACCCAACCTCAGTTTTCACCTTCAGAACCTAGACCTTATCTCCACTCACTGCTCTGGAATGAATGTGATGCAAGAATCAGAACTTCTCCTTCGGCTTGGCAAGTAACCTAGTGGTTGGCATGTTGTCCAATGTTCATTGTAGGAGAAAGCAGCATGGACTATGAGGCCCCACCTATCCCTGAGGGCCACAATTTGCACAAACACACATTGTGACCCTCAGCGTGAGCCCTATCCTCATGTAAAGCCTCTTAGTGACTGGAACAACAGCCCACATATGGGGCTTGCCAAGCCCCTAGTCCCCCAATCTCAACCAGAGTTCGAGATGACTAGTCACCCCTACTCAGGGCTCTACTCTGGAATCCCATTTTGGTGGGACACCTGAGGTAAAAAAAAAAAAAAAAAAAAAAAAAAAAAAAAACATATATATATATATACAGAAAGGACTCTTCCAATCCACAGAATGATCCCAACCACTTGGGATCAGGCCATATCACCAGAGAAAGAATTGTCCATGGCCCTTGAGGACATCCCGACATTCCACGGCCACCGTTGACACAAAATCCAGAGACAAAAGCCTGAGCAATCGCCACATACTCGCCCTTTGTTCATAGCCCGGAAAATTCTCACGTTCTGTAGATCGAGCCTTCATACATACATCCCCAAACCTAAGCTGAGTTTGTGTTTTCAGACTTCTGTCCCCACAGGCCTGGCCCACACACCATCCAAGCTGGGGCCCCTGGAGCCACACCTCAGGACTGTGGCTTCCCTCTCCAGGGGAATTCTGCCATTTCCATTGTCCACAACCCTATAGATTAGGAGAATCCTTCAAACTCCCAGAGGCCATCCGAATAGTGTTTGCTGCCCAGGACACACTAGGATGATCTTTCACAACTTAGGAAACTACCTCCACTCAGACCCAGAGACAGATATCCCCATAGAATAATATTAACTGGACAGGCACTTAGGCCCTAATCAGATCCATTGCTTTTGATTCCAGTCATCTCTCCTCAGAGGCCTGGTTTCCAATACCAGCATATGGGAGATTCCTTAGGCACTCATCAAAACAATTCTCCTCTCTACATAGGAAACATACTCTTTAGAGCTCCATCAAAACCTCCGGTTATGAACATCCCTCAAGGCCCCGGTTCAAGCACCCCATTCCAAGGTCTACATGGACACAAATGCACATTATGACCCATCCTCAACTCACCCATTTCAACACACCCGCCTCGGATGCTCCCGTAGATCCAGCAGATCGAACTTGCCTTGGCTCTATGAGACACCCGGAATGGGAGGCAGGCTGCCCAGGCATCCATCCTTAGAACCCTGCTCTGGATAACTTCCTTATGGGATGTCCTGGAGCCATCCAACAGGTCTCGACTGTCCCACAGAAGGAATCATTGCGGTTTGGAGCATCTCACAATTCCCATCGTGGGAAAACCTCCATGTCCTCGTGACACCGTCCCCTTCATGAAGGGGCCGTCATGGACAGAAACTTCGACCTAAGCCAACGTCTGATCCTAGCTCTGTCTTCAGGTATACAGGATCTCGAATCATCTCTGCAGAGGGTGCCTGCCGTCCCCTCACCCCGAAATCTAAGTCTGGCTTGTGTTCTCAGAATTTTTTCCTCACACTCCTGGCCCACAAGCCTTCCAGTTTGGGAATTCTGGAGCCACTATGTGGCACTGTGTCTTCCCTCCAGAAGAAAAACGTTGCCCTCTGGGGCTACCCAGTAACCACAAATGAGTACCATCCTGCACGAAACTCGACTGCACCCCAATGATACAGTCTAGCCTGGGCACTAATTCCCTGTCTGCCACAGCCTGAGCCTGCACCTCCCAACCCACACTCAACAGCTGGCCGAAAACTGAGCACATCAGACACACCATGGCTTTAGGTCTTCATCTCTTCCCAACCTCAGTTTTCAGGCTTCAGAACCTAGACCTTAAATCCAATCACAGTCCAGGAGTGAAATTGTTGCAGAAATTAGAACTCCATCTTCCCCATGGCCAGAAAACTTGTGGTTGCCATATTGTGCAATGTTCAGTGTAGGAGAAACCAGCATGGTACATTAGGCCACGCCCTGACTTGAGGGGCTCCTTGGGCACAAAAACACATTGTGAAACTCAGTGTGAGACCTATCCTCAAGGAAAGCCTCTCAGTGTCTGGACCAAGAGCCCACATATGGGGCTTGCCATGTTCTTAGGTCCCAATGTTAACCAGAGGTCTGGTTGTCCAGTTGCCCCAACCCACGACTCTGCTCTGGAATCCCTCTTTTGGTGGTCCACCTGAGGTAAAAAAAAAACAAAACAAAAACAAAAACAAACAAAAAAAATAAACAAAAAAAACAGAAAGGCCTCTTCCCTTCCCTCAGAATGACCCCAAACTCTTGGGATCAGGTCAAATCCCCAGAAAGGGAGCCTCATCGATGGCCCATGAGGACACCCCGACATTCCATGGCAATCGGTGACACATTTCCAGAAAAAAAAAAAAAAAGCATGAGCAAGCATCTCACATCGCCCTTTGTTCATATCCCGAAGAGTTCTCCTCACGGTCTATAGATCGGTCCGGCCATACCTACATCCCCCAACCTAAGTGGAGTTTGTGTTTTCAGACTTTTGTCCAAATAGCCCTGGACCACACACGCTCCACACTTGGGTCCTTGGAGCCACACCTCAGGACTGTGCTTCCCTTTCAAGGGAATTCTTCCCATTCCATTGGCCACAACCTTGCAAATGAGGAAAAACCTCCAAGGTCACCGAGGCCATCCCAATAGTGTAGGCTGCCCAGGACAAACAGGGGTAATCTCAAACCAGCTGAGCAACTACCTCCACTCAGACAACAGATGTCCCCAGAGAAGAATATTGAACCGGACAGGCCCCTAGGCCCTAATCAGATCCATTGCTTTGGTTTCCAGGCATCTCTCCTCAGAGGCCTCGTTTCCAATACCAGCATATGGTGGTTTCCTGAGGCACCATTAAAAACAAATCTCGTATCCCCATGGAAAACTTGCTCATTGGAGCTTTGTCATAACCTCGGGTTAGGAGAATCCTTCAGGGCCCTGGTGCCACTGCCCCATACCAAGGTCTCCATGGACTCAAACCAACGTTAAGACCATTCTCAGGAAAGTCCATTTCAACTCAGCCCCCTCTGTTACTACCCCAAGACAGCAGATCAAACGTTGCTTGTTGCTAGGAGACAATTGGAATGTGAGGCTGGCTACGCTGGCATCCATACTTAGAACCCTGTTCTGGAAAAATACCTTATAAGACGTCCTGGAGCCATCCAACAAATCTTAATTGTCCCACAGAAGGAATCCTTGTGGTTTGGAGCATCTCACAACTCCAATAGTGGGAAAACCCCCATGGCCTCATAATGCCCCCCCTTCCTGAAGGGGCCCACATGGACCGAAACTCAAACCTGAGCCAAAGTCTGAAGCTGGACCTGACTTCAGATGCATGAAATCTCAATTCAGCTCTGCAGAGTGTGCCTGCCATGTCCTTGCCCCGAAACCTAAGCCTAGCTTGTGTTCTCAGACTTCCGTCCTCACTCTCCTGGCCCACAAGCCCTCCAGTTTGGGAATTCCGAAGCCACAATGCAGCACTCTGCCTGCCCTCCAGAAGAAAAACTTTGCCCTATGCTGCTAATAGGAAACCCCAAATGATTTTCTAATGCATGCCACTCGATTGTAAAGCAATTATACAGCCCACCCTGTATTCTAATGCCCTGTCTGGCACAGCCTGAGACAAGACATCCCAAACGACACCCAGACAGCTGGCCCCAACCTGGACACATAGGACCCGCTATGGCTGTAGGTCGTCATCTCTTCCCAACCTCGGTTTTCAGGTTTCAGAACCTAGACCTTATCTCCAATCACTGCCCAGGGGTGAACGTGATGCAGAAATTAGAATTCCTCCTTCCCCATGGCCAGAAACCTTGTGGTTGACATGTTGTCCAACGTTCTATGTGGGAAAACCTACATTGTCCGAAAGGCCACGCCAGTGCTTGAGGGCCGCCTAGGGCACAGACATGCATTGTGACCTGCAGCGTGAGTCCCGTATTAAAGTAACGCCTCTCAGTCGCTGGACCAAGATCCTGCATATGGGGCTTGTCATATCCATAGGCCCCCAGCCTTAACCAGAGGGCGAGTATTCCAGTTGTCAGTACCCACTGCTATGCTCTAGAATCCCTCTACTGAGGGGACACATGAGGCAGAAAACCGGACACTTCCCTTCCCACAGAATGACCCCAAACACTTGGCGGCTGGACAAACTACCAGAGAGGGAGACTTCTACGACCCATGAGGCAACTCCTACATTAAACGGACATTGTGGACAAAACATCCAGAGACAAAAGCCTGAGCGACTGCCTCCCTCTCACCCTTCTTTCATATCCAGAGGAGCTCCCCTCATGGACTGTAGATCAGGGCTGCCGTAACCTCGGCCCCAAACCTGAGCTGAGTTAGGGTTTTTGGATGTCTGTCTGCACAGCCATGGCCCACACAGCCTCCAGGCTGGGGTCTCTGGAGCCACACCACAGAACTGTGCCTGCTCTCTCCTAAGAAACTGCCCATTCCATTGGCCACAACTCTACAAAATAGTAGAAACCTCAAGGTCCCCAAGGACATCCCACTACCGCAAGTCGCACTGGACAAATAGGGGCATTATGACACAAGCTGAGCAACTACTACCTCCATGCAGACACACAGACAGATATCCACAGAGACAGAAGATTGAACCAGACAGGCCCCTAGGCCCTATTATGAACTCTTGCTTTGGTGTCCAGGTATCACTCCTCAGAGGCCTGGGTTCGAAGACCAGCATACGGGGCTGTCCTGAGGCACCAGACAGAAGACCTCTCATCTCCACATGGGAAGCTTCCTTGTTGGAGTTGTGTCAAGCCCTTCGGGTTGGAGAATCCTGCCGAGTCCCTTAGCTACTGCCACATTCCTAGGTCTCCATGGCCACCAACCCACATTATGACTCATCCTCAGGAGAGTCCATTTAAACTCAGCCTTCTGGGTAGCTCACCCAAGAGCCCGCAGATTGAGCATGCCTTGCCTCAACCAGGCAATGGGAAGGTGAGTTGGCGTGTCTCGGCATCCATGCTTAGGCCCCTGCTCGCGAGTCTTTCTGTATGGGGCATCCTGGAACCATCCAATAGTACTCGACTGTCCTGAAGAAGGAAACTTTGAAGTTTGGAGCAGCTCACAACTCCCAGCGTAGGGAAACATCCCTGGCCTCATGACGTCCCCACCCCCTTCAGGAAGGGGCCGTCATGGACACAAACTCCAGCTTGAGGCAACATCTGATACTCACCCTGACCTCACCTGCAGGAGATCTCGATTCAGCCTCTGCAGAGTGGGCCTGCCATGCTCTTGGCCCCAGAACTCGTGCTAGCTTGTGTTTTCAGACTTCCTTCCTCACAATCCTGGCCACACCCCTCCAGTTTGGCAATTCTGGAGACACAATGCAGCACTCTGCCTGCCCTCCAGAAGAAAAATGTTGCCCTATAGGGCTAACCGGAAACGCCAAATGAGTAACAACCTGCATGCCACTCGACCATACCCCAATTATACAGTCTAGCCTGTGCACTAAAGCCCTGTCTGACACAGCCTGAGGGCAGACCTCCATCCAACACCCAGAAAGCTGGCCGTACACAGAGCATATCACACCCACAATGGCTTTAGGCCATCATCTCTACCCAACCTCAGTTTTCACCTTCAGAACCTAGACCTTATCTCCACTCACTGCTCTGGAATGAATGTGATGCAAGAATCAGAACTTCTCCTTCGGCTTGGCAAGTAACCTAGTGGTTGGCATGTTGTCCAATGTTCATTGTAGGAGAAAGCAGCATGGACTATGAGGCCCCACCTATCCCTGAGGGCCACAATATGCACAAACACACATTGTGACCCTCAGCGTGAGCCCTATCCTCATGTAAAGCCTCTTAGTGACTGGAACAACAGCCCACATATGGGGCTTGCCAAGCCCCTAGTCCCCCAATCTCAACCAGAGTTCGAGATGACTAGTCACCCCTACTCAGGGCTCTACTCTGGAATCCCATTTTGGTGGGACACCTGAGGTAAAAAAAAAAAAAAAAAAAAAAAAAAAAAAAAAAAAAAACATATATATATATATACAGAAAGGACTCTTCCAATCCACAGAATGATCCCAACCACTTGGGATCAGGCCATATCACCAGAGAAAGAATTGTCCATGGCCCTTGAGGACATCCCGACATTCCACGGCCACCGTTGACACAAAATCCAGAGACAAAAGCCTGAGCAATCGCCACATACTCGCCCTTTGTTCATAGCCCGGAAAATTCTCACGTTCTGTAGATCGAGCCTTCATACATACATCCCCAAACCTAAGCTGAGTTTGTGTTTTCAGACTTCTGTCCCCACAGGCCTGGCCCACACACCATCCAAGCTGGGGCCCCTGGAGCCACACCTCAGGACTGTGGCTTCCCTCTCCAGGGGAATTCTGCCATTTCCATTGTCCACAACCCTATAGATTAGGAGAATCCTCCGAACTCCCCGAGGCCATCCGAATAGTGTTGGCTGCCCAGGACACACTGGGATGATCTTTCACAAGTTAGGAAACTACCTCCACTCAGACCCAGAGACAGATATCCCCATAGAATAAGATTGAACTGGACAGGCACTTAGGCCCTAATCAGATCCATTGCTTTTGATTCCAGTCATCTCTCCTCAGAGTCCTGGTTTCCAATACCAGCATATGGGAGATTCCTTAGGCACTCATCAAAACAATTCTCCTCTCTACATAGGAAACATACTCTTTAGAGCTCCATCAAAACCTCCTGTTATGAACATCCCTCAAGGCCCCGGTTCAAGCACCCCATTCCAAGGTCTACATGGACACAAATGCACATTATGACCCATCCTCAACTCACCCATTTCAACACACCCGCCTCGGATGCTCCCGTAGATCCAGCAGATCGAACTTGCCTTGGCTCTATGAGACACCCGGAATGGGAGGCAGGCTGCCCAGGCATCCATCCTTAGAACCCTGCTCTGGATAACTTCCTTATGGGATGTCCTGTAGCCATCCAACAGGTCTCGACTGTCCCACAGAAGGAATCATTGCGGTTTGGAGCATTTCACAATTCCCATCGTGGGAAAACCTCCATGTCCTCGTGACACCGTACCCTTCATGAAGGGGCCGTCATGGACAGAAACTTCGACCTAAGCCAACGTCTGATCCTAGCTCTGTCTTCAGGTATACAGGATCTCGAATCATCTCTGCAGAGGGTGCCTGCCGTCCCCTCACCCCGAAATCTAAGTCTGGCTTGTGTTCTCAGAATTTTTTCCTCACACTCCTGGCCCACAAGCCTTCCAGTTTGGGAATTCTGGAGCCACTATGTGGCACTGTGTCTTCCCTCCAGAAGAAAAACGTTGCCCTCTGGGGCTACCCAGTAACCACAAATGAGTACCATCCTGCACGAAACTCGACTGCACCCCAATGATACAGTCTAGCCTGGGCACTAATTCCCTGTCTGCCACAGCCTGAGCCTGCACCTCCCAACCCACACTCAACAGCTGGCCGAAAACTGAGCACATCAGACACACCATGGCCTTAGGTCTTCATCTCTTCCCAACCTCAGTTTTCAGGCTTCAGAACCTAGACCTTAAATCCAATCACAGTCCAGGAGTGAAAGTGTTGCAGAAATTAGAACTCCATCTTCCCCATGGCCAGAAAACTTGTGGTTGCCATATTGTGCAATGTTCAGTGTAGGAGAAACCAGCATGGTACATTAGGCCACGCCCTGACTTGAGGGGCTCCTTGGGCACAAAAACACATTGTGAAACTCAGTGTGAGACCTATCCTCAAGGAAAGCCTCTCAGTGTCTGGACCAAGAGCCCACATATGGGGCTTGCCATGTTCTTAGGTCCCAATGTTAACCAGAGGTCTGGTTGTCCAGTTGCCCTAACCCACGACTCTGCTCTGGAATCCCTCTTTTGGTGGTCCACCTGAGGTAAAAAAAAAACAAAACAAAAACAAAAACAAACAAAAAAAATAAACAAAAAAAACAGAAAGGCCTCTTCCCTTCCCTCAGAATGACCCCAAACTCTTGGGATCAGGTCAAATCCCCAGAAAGGGAGCCTCATCGATGGCCCATGAGGACACCCCGACATTCCATGGCAATCGGTGACACATTTCCAGAAAAAAAAAAAAAAAAAAAAAGCATGAGCAAGCATCTCACATCGCCCTTTGTTCATATCCCGAAGAGTTCTCCTCACGGTCTATAGATCGGTCCGGCCATACCTACATCCCCCAACCTAAGTGGAGTTTGTGTTTTCAGACTTTTGTCCAAATAGCCCTGGACCACACACGCTCCACACTTGGGTCCTTGGAGCCACACCTCAGGACTGTGCTTCCCTTTCAAGGGAATTCTTCCCATTCCATTGGCCACAACCTTGCAAATGAGGAAAAACCTCCAAGGTCACCGAGGCCATCCCAATAGTGTAGGCTGCCCAGGACAAACAGGGGTAATCTCAAACCAGCTGAGCAACTACCTCCACTCAGACAACAGATGTCCCCAGAGAAGAATATTGAACCGGACAGGCCCCTAGGCCCTAATCAGATCCATTGCTTTGGTTTCCAGGCATCTCTCCTCAGAGGCCTCGTTTCCAATACCAGCATATGGTGGTTTCCTGAGGCACCATTAAAAACAAATCTCGTATCCCCATGGAAAACTTGCTCATTGGAGCTTTGTCATAACCTCGGGTTAGGAGAATCCTTCAGGGCCCTGGTGCCACTGCCCCATACCAAGGTCTCCATGGACTCAAACCAACGTTAAGACCATTCTCAGGAAAGTCCATTTCAACTCAGCCCCCTCTGTTACTACCCCAAGACAGCAGATCAAACGTTGCTTGTTGCTAGGAGACAATTGGAATGTGAGGCTGGCTACGCTGGCATCCATACTTAGAACCCTGTTCTGGAAAAATACCTTATAAGACGTCCTGGAGCCATCCAACAAATCTTAATTGTCCCACAGAAGGAATCCTTGTGGTTTGGAGCATCTCACAACTCCAATAGTGGGAAAACCCCCATGGCCTCATAATGCCCCCCCTTCCTGAAGGGGCCCACATGGACCGAAACTCAAACCTGAGCCAAAGTCTGAAGCTGGACCTGACTTCAGATGCATGAAATCTCAATTCAGCTCTGCAGAGTGTGCCTGCCATGTCCTTGCCCCGAAACCTAAGCCTAGCTTGTGTTCTCAGACTTCCGTCCTCACTCTCCTGGCCCACAAGCCCTCCAGTTTGGGAATTCCGAAGCCACAATGCAGCACTCTGCCTGCCCTCCAGAAGAAAAACTTTGCCCTATGCTGCTAATAGGAAACCCCAAATGATTTTCTAATGCATGCCACTCGATTGTAAAGCAATTATACAGCCCACCCTGTATTCTAATGCCCTGTCTGGCACAGCCTGAGACAAGACATCCCAAACGACACCCAGACAGCTGGCCCCAACCTGGACACATAGGACCCGCTATGGCTGTAGGTCGTCATCTCTTCCCAACCTCGGTTTTCAGGTTTCAGAACCTAGACCTTATCTCCAATCACTGCCCAGGGGTGAACGTGATGCAGAAATTAGAATTCCTCCTTCCCCATGGCCAGAAACCTTGTGGTTGACATGTTGTCCAACGTTCTATGTGGGAAAACCTACATTGTCCGAAAGGCCACGCCAGTGCTTGAGGGCCGCCTAGGGCACAGACATGCATTGTGACCTGCAGCGTGAGTCCCGTATTAAAGTAACGCCTCTCAGTCGCTGGACCAAGATCCTGCATATGGGGCTTGTCATATCCATAGGCCCCCAGCCTTAAGCAGAGGGCGAGTATTCCAGTTGTCAGTACCCACTGCTATGCTCTAGAATCCCTCTACTGAGGGGACACATGAGGCAGAAAACCGGACACTTCCCTTCCCACAGAATGACCCCAAACACTTGGCGGCTGGACAAACTACCAGAGAGGGAGACTTCTACGACCCATGAGGCAACTCCTACATTAAACGGACATTGTGGACAAAACATCCAGAGACAAAAGCCTGAGCGACTGCCTCCCTCTCACCCTTCTTTCATATCCAGAGGAGCTCCCCTCATGGACTGTAGATCAGGGCTGCCGTAACCTCGGCCCCAAACCTGAGCTGAGTTAGGGTTTTTGGATGTCTGTCTGCACAGCCATGGCCCACACAGCCTCCAGGCTGGGGTCTCTGGAGCCACACCACAGAACTGTGCCTGCTCTCTCCTAAGAAACTGCCCATTCCATTGGCCACAACTCTACAAAATAGTAGAAACCTCAAGGTCCCCAAGGACATCCCACTACCGCAAGTCGCACTGGACAAATAGGGGCATTATGACACAAGCTGAGCAACTACTACCTCCATGCAGACACACAGACAGATATCCACAGAGACAGAAGATTGAACCAGACAGGCCCCTAGGCCCTATTATGAACTCTTGCTTTGGTGTCCAGGTATCACTCCTCAGAGGCCTGGGTTCGAAGACCAGCATACGGGGCTGTCCTGAGGCACCAGACAGAAGACCTCTCATCTCCACATGGGAAGCTTCCTTGTTGGAGTTGTGTCAAGCCCTTCGGGTTGGAGAATCCTGCCGAGTCCCTTAGCTACTGCCACATTCCTAGGTCTCCATGGCCACCAACCCACATTATGACTCATCCTCAGGAGAGTCCATTTAAACTCAGCCTTCTGGGTAGCTCACCCAAGAGCCCGCAGATTGAGCATGCCTTGCCTCAACCAGGCAATGGGAAGGTGAGTTGGCGTGTCTCGGCATCCATGCTTAGGCCCCTGCTCGCGAGTCTTTCTGTATGGGGCATCCTGGAACCATCCAATAGTACTCGACTGTCCTGAAGAAGGAAACTTTGAAGTTTGGAGCAGCTCACAACTCCCAGCGTAGGGAAACATCCCTGGCCTCATGACTTCCCCACCCCCTTCAGGAAGGGGCCGTCATGGACACAAACTCCAGCTTGAGGCAACATCTGATACTCACCCTGACCTCACCTGCAGGAGATCTCGATTCAGCCTCTGCAGAGTGGGCCTGCCATGCTCTTGGCCCAAAAACTCGTGCTAGCTTGTGTTTTCAGACTTCCTTCCTCACAATCCTGGCCACACCCCTCCAGTTTGGCAATTCTGGAGACACAATGCAGCACTCTGCCTGCCCTCCAGAAGAAAAATGTTGCCCTATAGGGCTAACCGGAAACGCCAAATGAGTAACAACCTGCATGCCACTCGACCATACCCCAATTATACAGTCTAGCCTGTGCACTAAAGCCCTGTCTGACACAGCCTGAGGGCAGACCTCCATCCAACACCCAGAAAGCTGGCCGTACACAGAGCATATCACACCCACAATGGCTTTAGGCCATCATCTCTACCCAACCTCAGTTTTCACCTTCAGAACCTAGACCTTATCTCCACTCACTGCTCTGGAATGAATGTGATGCAAGAATCAGAACTTCTCCTTCGGCTTGGCAAGTAACCTAGTGGTTGGCATGTTGTCCAATGTTCATTGTAGGAGAAAGCAGCATGGACTATGAGGCCCCACCTATCCCTGAGGGCCACAATATGCACAAACACACATTGTGACCCTCAGCGTGAGCCCTATCCTCATGTAAAGCCTCTTAGTGACTGGAACAACAGCCCACATATGGGGCTTGCCAAGCCCCTAGTCCCCCAATCTCAACCAGAGTTCGAGATGACTAGTCACCCCTACTCAGGGCTCTACTCTGGAATCCCATTTTGGTGGGACACCTGAGGTAAAAAAAAAAAAAAAAAAAAAAAAAAAAAAAAAAAAAAAACATATATATATATATACAGAAAGGACTCTTCCAATCCACAGAATGATCCCAACCACTTGGGATCAGGCCATATCACCAGAGAAAGAATTGTCCATGGCCCTTGAGGACATCCCGACATTCCACGGCCACCGTTGACACAAAATCCAGAGACAAAAGCCTGAGCAATCGCCACATACTCGCCCTTTGTTCATAGCCCGGAAAATTCTCACGTTCTGTAGATCGAGCCTTCATACATACATCCCCAAACCTAAGCTGAGTTTGTGTTTTCAGACTTCTGTCCCCACAGGCCTGGCCCACACACCATCCAAGCTGGGGCCCCTGGAGCCACACCTCAGGACTGTGGCTTCCCTCTCCAGGGGAATTCTGCCATTTCCATTGTCCACAACCCTATAGATTAGGAGAATCCTCCGAACTCCCCGAGGCCATCCGAATAGTGTTGGCTGCCCAGGACACACTGGGATGATCTTTCACAAGTTAGGAAACTACCTCCACTCAGACCCAGAGACAGATATCCCCATAGAATAAGATTGAACTGGACAGGCACTTAGGCCCTAATCAGATCCATTGCTTTTGATTCCAGTCATCTCTCCTCAGAGTCCTGGTTTCCAATACCAGCATATGGGAGATTCCTTAGGCACTCATCAAAACAATTCTCCTCTCTACATAGGAAACATACTCTTTAGAGCTCCATCAAAACCTCCTGTTATGAACATCCCTCAAGGCCCCGGTTCAAGCACCCCATTCCAAGGTCTACATGGACACAAATGCACATTATGACCCATCCTCAACTCACCCATTTCAACACACCCGCCTCGGATGCTCCCGTAGATCCAGCAGATCGAACTTGCCTTGGCTCTATGAGACACCCGGAATGGGAGGCAGGCTGCCCAGGCATCCATCCTTAGAACCCTGCTCTGGATAACTTCCTTATGGGATGTCCTGTAGCCATCCAACAGGTCTCGACTGTCCCACAGAAGGAATCATTGCGGTTTGGAGCATTTCACAATTCCCATCGTGGGAAAACCTCCATGTCCTCGTGACACCGTACCCTTCATGAAGGGGCCGTCATGGACAGAAACTTCGACCTAAGCCAACGTCTGATCCTAGCTCTGTCTTCAGGTATACAGGATCTCGAATCATCTCTGCAGAGGGTGCCTGCCGTCCCCTCACCCCGAAATCTAAGTCTGGCTTGTGTTCTCAGAATTTTTTCCTCACACTCCTGGCCCACAAGCCTTCCAGTTTGGGAATTCTGGAGCCACTATGTGGCACTGTGTCTTCCCTCCAGAAGAAAAACGTTGCCCTCTGGGGCTACCCAGTAACCACAAATGAGTACCATCCTGCACGAAACTCGACTGCACCCCAATGATACAGTCTAGCCTGGGCACTAATTCCCTGTCTGCCACAGCCTGAGCCTGCACCTCCCAACCCACACTCAACAGCTGGCCGAAAACTGAGCACATCAGACACACCATGGCCTTAGGTCTTCATCTCTTCCCAACCTCAGTTTTCAGGCTTCAGAACCTAGACCTTAAATCCAATCACAGTCCAGGAGTGAAAGTGTTGCAGAAATTAGAACTCCATCTTCCCCATGGCCAGAAAACTTGTGGTTGCCATATTGTGCAATGTTCAGTGTAGGAGAAACCAGCATGGTACATTAGGCCACGCCCTGACTTGAGGGGCTCCTTGGGCACAAAAACACATTGTGAAACTCAGTGTGAGACCTATCCTCAAGGAAAGCCTCTCAGTGTCTGGACCAAGAGCCCACATATGGGGCTTGCCATGTTCTTAGGTCCCAATGTTAACCAGAGGTCTGGTTGTCCAGTTGCCCTAACCCACGACTCTGCTCTGGAATCCCTCTTTTGGTGGTCCACCTGAGGTAAAAAAAAAACAAAACAAAAACAAAAACAAACAAAAAAAATAAACAAAAAAAACAGAAAGGCCTCTTCCCTTCCCTCAGAATGACCCCAAACTCTTGGGATCAGGTCAAATCCCCAGAAAGGGAGCCTCATCGATGGCCCATGAGGACACCCCGACATTCCATGGCAATCGGTGACACATTTCCAGAAAAAAAAAAAAAAAAAAAAGCATGAGCAAGCATCTCACATCGCCCTTTGTTCATATCCCGAAGAGTTCTCCTCACGGTCTATAGATCGGTCCGGCCATACCTACATCCCCCAACCTAAGTGGAGTTTGTGTTTTCAGACTTTTGTCCAAATAGCCCTGGACCACACACGCTCCACACTTGGGTCCTTGGAGCCACACCTCAGGACTGTGCTTCCCTTTCAAGGGAATTCTTCCCATTCCATTGGCCACAACCTTGCAAATGAGGAAAAACCTCCAAGGTCACCGAGGCCATCCCAATAGTGTAGGCTGCCCAGGACAAACAGGGGTAATCTCAAACCAGCTGAGCAACTACCTCCACTCAGACAACAGATGTCCCCAGAGAAGAATATTGAACCGGACAGGCCCCTAGGCCCTAATCAGATCCATTGCTTTGGTTTCCAGGCATCTCTCCTCAGAGGCCTCGTTTCCAATACCAGCATATGGTGGTTTCCTGAGGCACCATTAAAAACAAATCTCGTATCCCCATGGAAAACTTGCTCATTGGAGCTTTGTCATAACCTCGGGTTAGGAGAATCCTTCAGGGCCCTGGTGCCACTGCCCCATACCAAGGTCTCCATGGACTCAAACCAACGTTAAGACCATTCTCAGGAAAGTCCATTTCAACTCAGCCCCCTCTGTTACTACCCCAAGACAGCAGATCAAACGTTGCTTGTTGCTAGGAGACAATTGGAATGTGAGGCTGGCTACGCTGGCATCCATACTTAGAACCCTGTTCTGGAAAAATACCTTATAAGACGTCCTGGAGCCATCCAACAAATCTTAATTGTCCCACAGAAGGAATCCTTGTGGTTTGGAGCATCTCACAACTCCAATAGTGGGAAAACCCCCATGGCCTCATAATGCCCCCCCTTCCTGAAGGGGCCCACATGGACCGAAACTCAAACCTGAGCCAAAGTCTGAAGCTGGACCTGACTTCAGATGCATGAAATCTCAATTCAGCTCTGCAGAGTGTGCCTGCCATGTCCTTGCCCCGAAACCTAAGCCTAGCTTGTGTTCTCAGACTTCCGTCCTCACTCTCCTGGCCCACAAGCCCTCCAGTTTGGGAATTCCGAAGCCACAATGCAGCACTCTGCCTGCCCTCCAGAAGAAAAACTTTGCCCTATGCTGCTAATAGGAAACCCCAAATGATTTTCTAATGCATGCCACTCGATTGTAAAGCAATTATACAGCCCACCCTGTATTCTAATGCCCTGTCTGGCACAGCCTGAGACAAGACATCCCAAACGACACCCAGACAGCTGGCCCCAACCTGGACACATAGGACCCGCTATGGCTGTAGGTCGTCATCTCTTCCCAACCTCGGTTTTCAGGTTTCAGAACCTAGACCTTATCTCCAATCACTGCCCAGGGGTGAACGTGATGCAGAAATTAGAATTCCTCCTTCCCCATGGCCAGAAACCTTGTGGTTGACATGTTGTCCAACGTTCTATGTGGGAAAACCTACATTGTCCGAAAGGCCACGCCAGTGCTTGAGGGCCGCCTAGGGCACAGACATGCATTGTGACCTGCAGCGTGAGTCCCGTATTAAAGTAACGCCTCTCAGTCGCTGGACCAAGATCCTGCATATGGGGCTTGTCATATCCATAGGCCCCCAGCCTTAACCAGAGGGCGAGTATTCCAGTTGTCAGTACCCACTGCTATGCTCTAGAATCCCTCTACTGAGGGGACACATGAGGCAGAAAACCGGACACTTCCCTTCCCACAGAATGACCCCAAACACTTGGCGGCTGGACAAACTACCAGAGAGGGAGACTTCTACGACCCATGAGGCAACTCCTACATTAAACGGACATTGTGGACAAAACATCCAGAGACAAAAGCCTGAGCGACTGCCTCCCTCTCACCCTTCTTTCATATCCAGAGGAGCTCCCCTCATGGACTGTAGATCAGGGCTGCCGTAACCTCGGCCCCAAACCTGAGCTGAGTTAGGGTTTTTGGATGTCTGTCTGCACAGCCATGGCCCACACAGCCTCCAGGATGGGGTCTCTGGAGCCACACCACAGAACTGTGCCTGCTCTCTCCTAAGAAACTGCCCATTCCATTGGCCACAACTCTACAAAATAGTAGAAACCTCAAGGTCCCCAAGGACATCCCACTACCGCAAGTCGCACTGGACAAATAGGGGCATTATGACACAAGCTGAGCAACTACTACCTCCATGCAGACACACAGACAGATATCCACAGAGACAGAAGATTGAACCAGACAGGCCCCTAGGCCCTATTATGAACTCTTGCTTTGGTGTCCAGGTATCACTCCTCAGAGGCCTGGGTTCGAAGACCAGCATACGGGGCTGTCCTGAGGCACCAGACAGAAGACCTCTCATCTCCACATGGGAAGCTTCCTTGTTGGAGTTGTGTCAAGCCCTTCGGGTTGGAGAATCCTGCCGAGTCCCTTAGCTACTGCCACATTCCTAGGTCTCCATGGCCACCAACCCACATTATGACTCATCCTCAGGAGAGTCCATTTAAACTCAGCCTTCTGGGTAGCTCACCCAAGAGCCCGCAGATTGAGCATGCCTTGCCTCAACCAGGCAATGGGAAGGTGAGTTGGCGTGTCTCGGCATCCATGCTTAGGCCCCTGCTCTCGAGTCTTTCTGTATGGGGCATCCTGGAACCATCCAATAGTACTCGACTGTCCTGAAGAAGGAAACTTTGAAGTTTGGAGCAGCTCACAACTCCCAGCGTAGGGAAACATCCCTGGCCTCATGACGTCCCCACCCCCTTCAGGAAGGGGCCGTCATGGACACAAACTCCAGCTTGAGGCAACATCTGATACTCACCCTGACCTCACCTGCAGGAGATCTCGATTCAGCCTCTGCAGAGTGGGCCTGCCATGCTCTTGGCCCCAAAACTCGTGCTAGCTTGTGTTTTCAGACTTCCTTCCTCACAATCCTGGCCACACCCCTCCAGTTTGGCAATTCTGGAGACACAATGCAGCACTCTGCCTGCCCTCCAGAAGAAAAATGTTGCCCTATAGGGCTAACCGGAAACGCCAAATGAGTAACAACCTGCATGCCACTCGACCATACCCCAATTATACAGTCTAGCCTGTGCACTAAAGCCCTGTCTGACACAGCCTGAGGGCAGACCTCCATCCAACACCCAGAAAGCTGGCCGTACACAGAGCATATCACACCCACAATGGCTTTAGGCCATCATCTCTACCCAACCTCAGTTTTCACCTTCAGAACCTAGACCTTATCTCCACTCACTGCTCTGGAATGAATGTGATGCAAGAATCAGAACTTCTCCTTCGGCTTGGCAAGTAACCTAGTGGTTGGCATGTTGTCCAATGTTCATTGTAGGAGAAAGCAGCATGGACTATGAGGCCCCACCTATCCCTGAGGGCCACAATTTGCACAAACACACATTGTGACCCTCAGCGTGAGCCCTATCCTCATGTAAAGCCTCTTAGTGACTGGAACAACAGCCCACATATGGGGCTTGCCAAGCCCCTAGTCCCCCAATCTCAACCAGAGTTCGAGATGACTAGTCACCCCTACTCAGGGCTCTACTCTGGAATCCCATTTTGGTGGGACACCTGAGGTAAAAAAAAAAAAAAAAAAAACATATATATATATATACAGAAAGGACTCTTCCAATCCACAGAATGATCCCAACCACTTGGGATCAGGCCATATCACCAGAGAAAGAATTGTCCATGGCCCTTGAGGACATCCCGACATTCCACGGCCACCGTTGACACAAAATCCAGAGACAAAAGCCTGAGCAATCGCCACATACTCGCCCTTTGTTCATAGCCCGGAAAATTCTCACGTTCTGTAGATCGAGCCTTCATACATACATCCCCAAACCTAAGCTGAGTTTGTGTTTTCAGACTTCTGTCCCCACAGGCCTGGCCCACACACCATCCAAGCTGGGGCCCCTGGAGCCACACCTCAGGACTGTGGCTTCCCTCTCCAGGGGAATTCTGCCATTTCCATTGTCCACAACCCAATAGATTAGGAGAATCCTCCGAACTCCCCGAGGCCATCCGAATAGTGTTGGCTGCCCAGGACACACTGGGATGATCTTTCACAAGTTAGGAAACTACCTCCACTCAGACCCAGAGACAGATATCCCCATAGAATAAGATTGAACTGGACAGGCACTTAGGCCCTAATCAGATCCATTGCTTTTGATTCCAGTCATCTCTCCTCAGAGTCCTGGTTTCCAATACCAGCATATGGGAGATTCCTTAGGCACTCATCAAAACAATTCTCCTCTCTACATAGGAAACATACTCTTTAGAGCTCCATCAAAACCTCCTGTTATGAACATCCCTCAAGGCCCCGGTTCAAGCACCCCATTCCAAGGTCTACATGGACACAAATGCACATTATGACCCATCCTCAACTCACCCATTTCAACACACCCGCCTCGGATGCTCCCGTAGATCCAGCAGATCGAACTTGCCTTGGCTCTATGAGACACCCGGAATGGGAGGCAGGCTGCCCAGGCATCCATCCTTAGAACCCTGCTCTGGATAACTTCCTTATGGGATGTCCTGTAGCCATCCAACAGGTCTCGACTGTCCCACAGAAGGAATCATTGCGGTTTGGAGCATTTCACAATTCCCATCGTGGGAAAACCTCCATGTCCTCGTGACACCGTACCCTTCATGAAGGGGCCGTCATGGACAGAAACTTCGACCTAAGCCAACGTCTGATCCTAGCTCTGTCTTCAGGTATACAGGATCTCGAATCATCTCTGCAGAGGGTGCCTGCCGTCCCCTCACCCCGAAATCTAAGTCTGGCTTGTGTTCTCAGAATTTTTTCCTCACACTCCTGGCCCACAAGCCTTCCAGTTTGGGAATTCTGGAGCCACTATGTGGCACTGTGTCTTCCCTCCAGAAGAAAAACGTTGCCCTCTGGGGCTACCCAGTAACCACAAATGAGTACCATCCTGCACGAAACTCGACTGCACCCCAATGATACAGTCTAGCCTGGGCACTAATTCCCTGTCTGCCACAGCCTGAGCCTGCACCTCCCAACCCACACTCAACAGCTGGCCGAAAACTGAGCACATCAGACACACCATGGCCTTAGGTCTTCATCTCTTCCCAACCTCAGTTTTCAGGCTTCAGAACCTAGACCTTAAATCCAATCACAGTCCAGGAGTGAAAGTGTTGCAGAAATTAGAACTCCATCTTCCCCATGGCCAGAAAACTTGTGGTTGCCATATTGTGCAATGTTCAGTGTAGGAGAAACCAGCATGGTACATTAGGCCACGCCCTGACTTGAGGGGCTCCTTGGGCACAAAAACACATTGTGAAACTCAGTGTGAGACCTATCCTCAAGGAAAGCCTCTCAGTGTCTGGACCAAGAGCCCACATATGGGGCTTGCCATGTTCTTAGGTCCCAATGTTAACCAGAGGTCTGGTTGTCCAGTTGCCCTAACCCACGACTCTGCTCTGGAATCCCTCTTTTGGTGGTCCACCTGAGGTAAAAAAAAAACAAAACAAAAACAAAAACAAACAAAAAAAATAAACAAAAAAAACAGAAAGGCCTCTTCCCTTCCCTCAGAATGACCCCAAACTCTTGGGATCAGGTCAAATCCCCAGAAAGGGAGCCTCATCGATGGCCCATGAGGACACCCCGACATTCCATGGCAATCGGTGACACATTTCCAGAAAAAAAAAAAAAAAGCATGAGCAAGCATCTCACATCGCCCTTTGTTCATATCCCGAAGAGTTCTCCTCACGGTCTATAGATCGGTCCGGCCATACCTACATCCCCCAACCTAAGTGGAGTTTGTGTTTTCAGACTTTTGTCCAAATAGCCCTGGACCACACACGCTCCACACTTGGGTCCTTGGAGCCACACCTCAGGACTGTGCTTCCCTTTCAAGGGAATTCTTCCCATTCCATTGGCCACAACCTTGCAAATGAGGAAAAACCTCCAAGGTCACCGAGGCCATCCCAATAGTGTAGGCTGCCCAGGACAAACAGGGGTAATCTCAAACCAGCTGAGCAACTACCTCCACTCAGACAACAGATGTCCCCAGAGAAGAATATTGAACCGGACAGGCCCCTAGGCCCTAATCAGATCCATTGCTTTGGTTTCCAGGCATCTCTCCTCAGAGGCCTCGTTTCCAATACCAGCATATGGTGGTTTCCTGAGGCACCATTAAAAACAAATCTCGTATCCCCATGGAAAACTTGCTCATTGGAGCTTTGTCATAACCTCGGGTTAGGAGAATCCTTCAGGGCCCTGGTGCCACTGCCCCATACCAAGGTCTCCATGGACTCAAACCAACGTTAAGACCATTCTCAGGAAAGTCCATTTCAACTCAGCCCCCTCTGTTACTACCCCAAGACAGCAGATCAAACGTTGCTTGTTGCTAGGAGACAATTGGAATGTGAGGCTGGCTACGCTGGCATCCATACTTAGAACCCTGTTCTGGAAAAATACCTTATAAGACGTCCTGGAGCCATCCAACAAATCTTAATTGTCCCACAGAAGGAATCCTTGTGGTTTGGAGCATCTCACAACTCCAATAGTGGGAAAACCCCCATGGCCTCATAATGCCCCCCCTTCCTGAAGGGGCCCACATGGACCGAAACTCAAACCTGAGCCAAAGTCTGAAGCTGGACCTGACTTCAGATGCATGAAATCTCAATTCAGCTCTGCAGAGTGTGCCTGCCATGTCCTTGCCCCGAAACCTAAGCCTAGCTTGTGTTCTCAGACTTCCGTCCTCACTCTCCTGGCCCACAAGCCCTCCAGTTTGGGAATTCCGAAGCCACAATGCAGCACTCTGCCTGCCCTCCAGAAGAAAAACTTTGCCCTATGCTGCTAATAGGAAACCCCAAATGATTTTCTAATGCATGCCACTCGATTGTAAAGCAATTATACAGCCCACCCTGTATTCTAATGCCCTGTCTGGCACAGCCTGAGACAAGACATCCCAAACGACACCCAGACAGCTGGCCCCAACCTGGACACATAGGACCCGCTATGGCTGTAGGTCGTCATCTCTTCCCAACCTCGGTTTTCAGGTTTCAGAACCTAGACCTTATCTCCAATCACTGCCCAGGGGTGAACGTGATGCAGAAATTAGAATTCCTCCTTCCCCATGGCCAGAAACCTTGTGGTTGACATGTTGTCCAACGTTCTATGTGGGAAAACCTACATTGTCCGAAAGGCCACGCCAGTGCTTGAGGGCCGCCTAGGGCACAGACATGCATTGTGACCTGCAGCGTGAGTCCCGTATTAAAGTAACGCCTCTCAGTCGCTGGACCAAGATCCTGCATATGGGGCTTGTCATATCCATAGGCCCCCAGCCTTAACCAGAGGGCGAGTATTCCAGTTGTCAGTACCCACTGCTATGCTCTAGAATCCCTCTACTGAGGGGACACATGAGGCAGAAAACCGGACACTTCCCTTCCCACAGAATGACCCCAAACACTTGGCGGCTGGACAAACTACCAGAGAGGGAGACTTCTACGACCCATGAGGCAACTCCTACATTAAACGGACATTGTGGACAAAACATCCAGAGACAAAAGCCTGAGCGACTGCCTCCCTCTCACCCTTCTTTCATATCCAGAGGAGCTCCCCTCATGGACTGTAGATCAGGGCTGCCGTAACCTCGGCCCCAAACCTGAGCTGAGTTAGGGTTTTTGGATGTCTGTCTGCACAGCCATGGCCCACACAGCCTCCAGGATGGGGTCTCTGGAGCCACACCACAGAACTGTGCCTGCTCTCTCCTAAGAAACTGCCCATTCCATTGGCCACAACTCTACAAAATAGTAGAAACCTCAAGGTCCCCAAGGACATCCCACTACCGCAAGTCGCACTGGACAAATAGGGGCATTATGACACAAGCTGAGCAACTACTACCTCCATGCAGACACACAGACAGATATCCACAGAGACAGAAGATTGAACCAGACAGGCCCCTAGGCCCTATTATGAACTCTTGCTTTGGTGTCCAGGTATCACTCCTCAGAGGCCTGGGTTCGAAGACCAGCATACGGGGCTGTCCTGAGGCACCAGACAGAAGACCTCTCATCTCCACATGGGAAGCTTCCTTGTTGGAGTTGTGTCAAGCCCTTCGGGTTGGAGAATCCTGCCGAGTCCCTTAGCTACTGCCACATTCCTAGGTCTCCATGGCCACCAACCCACATTATGACTCATCCTCAGGAGAGTCCATTTAAACTCAGCCTTCTGGGTAGCTCACCCAAGAGCCCGCAGATTGAGCATGCCTTGCCTCAACCAGGCAATGGGAAGGTGAGTTGGCGTGTCTCGGCATCCATGCTTAGGCCCCTGCTCTCGAGTCTTTCTGTATGGGGCATCCTGGAACCATCCAATAGTACTCGACTGTCCTGAAGAAGGAAACTTTGAAGTTTGGAGCAGCTCACAACTCCCAGCGTAGGGAAACATCCCTGGCCTCATGACGTCCCCACCCCCTTCAGGAAGGGGCCGTCATGGACACAAACTCCAGCTTGAGGCAACATCTGATACTCACCCTGACCTCACCTGCAGGAGATCTCGATTCAGCCTCTGCAGAGTGGGCCTGCCATGCTCTTGGCCCCAAAACTCGTGCTAGCTTGTGTTTTCAGACTTCCTTCCTCACAATCCTGGCCACACCCCTCCAGTTTGGCAATTCTGGAGACACAATGCAGCACTCTGCCTGCCCTCCAGAAGAAAAATGTTGCCCTATAGGGCTAACCGGAAACGCCAAATGAGTAACAACCTGCATGCCACTCGACCATACCCCAATTATACAGTCTAGCCTGTGCACTAAAGCCCTGTCTGACACAGCCTGAGGGCAGACCTCCATCCAACACCCAGAAAGCTGGCCGTACACAGAGCATATCACACCCACAATGGCTTTAGGCCATCATCTCTACCCAACCTCAGTTTTCACCTTCAGAACCTAGACCTTATCTCCACTCACTGCTCTGGAATGAATGTGATGCAAGAATCAGAACTTCTCCTTCGGCTTGGCAAGTAACCTAGTGGTTGGCATGTTGTCCAATGTTCATTGTAGGAGAAAGCAGCATGGACTATGAGGCCCCACCTATCCCTGAGGGCCACAATTTGCACAAACACACATTGTGACCCTCAGCGTGAGCCCTATCCTCATGTAAAGCCTCTTAGTGACTGGAACAACAGCCCACATATGGGGCTTGCCAAGCCCCTAGTCCCCCAATCTCAACCAGAGTTCGAGATGACTAGTCACCCCTACTCAGGGCTCTACTCTGGAATCCCATTTTGGTGGGACACCTGAGGTAAAAAAAAAAAAAAAAAAACATATATATATATATACAGAAAGGACTCTTCCAATCCACAGAATGATCCCAACCACTTGGGATCAGGCCATATCACCAGAGAAAGAATTGTCCATGGCCCTTGAGGACATCCCGACATTCCACGGCCACCGTTGACACAAAATCCAGAGACAAAAGCCTGAGCAATCGCCACATACTCGCCCTTTGTTCATAGCCCGGAAAATTCTCACGTTCTGTAGATCGAGCCTTCATACATACATCCCCAAACCTAAGCTGAGTTTGTGTTTTCAGACTTCTGTCCCCACAGGCCTGGCCCACACACCATCCAAGCTGGGGCCCCTGGAGCCACACCTCAGGACTGTGGCTTCCCTCTCCAGGGGAATTCTGCCATTTCCATTGTCCACAACCCAATAGATTAGGAGAATCCTCCGAACTCCCCGAGGCCATCCGAATAGTGTTTGCTGCCCAGGACACACTGGGATGATCTTTCACAAGTTAGGAAACTACCTCCACTCAGACCCAGAGACAGATATCCCCATAGAATAAGATTGAACTGGACAGGCACTTAGGCCCTAATCAGATCCATTGCTTTTGATTCCAGTCATCTCTCCTCAGAGTCCTGGTTTCCAATACCAGCATATGGGAGATTCCTTAGGCACTCATCAAAACAATTCTCCTCTCTACATAGGAAACATACTCTTTAGAGCTCCATCAAAACCTCCTGTTATGAACATCCCTCAAGGCCCCGGTTCAAGCACCCCATTCCAAGGTCTACATGGACACAAATGCACATTATGACCCATCCTCAACTCACCCATTTCAACACACCCGCCTCGGATGCTCCCGTAGATCCAGCAGATCGAACTTGCCTTGGCTCTATGAGACACCCGGAATGGGAGGCAGGCTGCCCAGGCATCCATCCTTAGAACCCTGCTCTGGATAACTTCCTTATGGGATGTCCT
This sequence comes from Mustela nivalis, assembly GCF_964662115.1. Classification (NCBI taxonomy): domain Eukaryota; kingdom Metazoa; phylum Chordata; class Mammalia; order Carnivora; family Mustelidae; genus Mustela; species Mustela nivalis. The sequence continues at coordinate 614,277 of NW_028136552.1, read as the reverse complement.
GTAGCCATCCAACAGGTCTCGACTGTCCCACAGAAGGAATCATTGCGGTTTGGAGCATTTCACAATTCCCATCGTGGGAAAACCTCCATGTCCTCGTGACACCGTACCCTTCATGAAGGGGCCGTCATGGACAGAAACTTCGACCTAAGCCAACGTCTGATCCTAGCTCTGTCTTCAGGTATACAGGATCTCGAATCATCTCTGCAGAGGGTGCCTGCCGTCCCCTCACCCCGAAATCTAAGTCTGGCTTGTGTTCTCAGAATTTTTTCCTCACACTCCTGGCCCACAAGCCTTCCAGTTTGGGAATTCTGGAGCCACTATGTGGCACTGTGTCTTCCCTCCAGAAGAAAAACGTTGCCCTCTGGGGCTACCCAGTAACCACAAATCAGTACCATCCTGCACGAAACTCGACTGCACCCCAATGATACAGTCTAGCCTGGGCACTAATTCCCTGTCTGCCACAGCCTGAGGCTGCACCTCCCAACCCACACTCAACAGCTGGCCGAAAACTGAGCACATCAGACACACCATGGCCTTAGGTCTTCATCTCTTCCCAACCTCAGTTTTCAGGCTTCAGAACCTAGACCTTAAATCCAATCACAGTCCAGGAGTGAAAGTGTTGCAGAAATTAGAACTCCATCTTCCCCATGGCCAGAAAACTTGTGGTTGCCATATTGTGCAATGTTCAGTGTAGGAGAAACCAGCATGGTACATTAGGCCACGCCCTGACTTGAGGGGCTCCTTGGGCACAAAAACACATTGTGAAACTCAGTGTGAGACCTATCCTCAAGGAAAGCCTCTCAGTGTCTGGACCAAGAGCCCACATATGGGGCTTGCCATGTTCTTAGGTCCCAATGTTAACCAGAGGTCTGGTTGTCCAGTTGCCCCAACCCACGACTCTGCTCTGGAATCCCTCTTTTGGTGGTCCACCTGAGGTAAAAAAAAAAAAAAAACAAAAACAAAAACAAAAAAATAAATAAACAAAAAATACAGAAAGGCCTCTTCCCTTCCCTCAGAATGACCCCAAACTCTTGGGATCAGGTCAAATCCCCAGAAAGGGAGCCTCATCGATGGCCCATGAGGACACCCCGACATTCCATGGCAATCGGTGACACATTTCCAGAAAAAAAAAAAAAGCATGAGCAAGCATCTCACATCGCCCTTTGTTCATATCCCGAAGAGTTCTCCTCACGGTCTATAGATCGGTCCGGCCATACCTACATCCCCCAACCTAAGTGGAGTTTGTGTTTTCAGACTTTTGTCCAAATAGCCCTGGACCACACACGCTCCACACTTGGGTCCTTGGAGCCACACCTCAGGACTGTGCTTCCTTTCAAGGGAATTCTTCCCATTCCATTGGCCACAACCTTGCAAATGAGGAAAAACCTCCAAGGTCACCGAGGCCATCCCAATAGTGTAGGCTGCCCAGGACAAACAGGGGTAATCTCAAACCAGCTGAGCAACTACCTCCACTCAGACAACAGATGTCCCCAGAGAAGAATATTGAACCGGACAGGCCCCTAGGCCCTAATCAGATCCATTGCTTTGGTTTCCAGGCATCTCTCCTCAGAGGCCTCGTTTCCAATACCAGCATATGGTGGTTTCCTGAGGCACCATTAAAAACAAATCTCGTATCCCCATGGAAAACTTGCTCATTGGAGCTTTGTCATAACCTCGGGTTAGGAGAATCCTTCAGGGCCCTGGTGCCACTGCCCCATACCAAGGTCTCCATGGACTCAAACCAACGTTAAGACCATTCTCAGGAAAGTCCATTTCAACTCAGCCCCCTCTGTTACTACCCCAAGACAGCAGATCAAACGTTGCTTGTTGCTAGGAGACAATTGGAATGTGAGGCTGGCTACGCTGGCATCCATACTTAGAACCCTGTTCTGGAAAAATACCTTATAAGACGTCCTGGAGCCATCCAACAAATCTTAATTGTCCCACAGAAGGAATCCTTGTGGTTTGGAGCATCTCACAACTCCAATAGTGGGAAAACCCCCATGGCCTCATAATGCCCCCCCTTCCTGAAGGGGCCCACATGGACCGAAACTCAAACCTGAGCCAAAGTCTGAAGCTGGACCTGACTTCAGACGCATGAAATCTCAATTCAGCTCTGCAGAGTGTGCCTGCCATGTCCTTGCCCCGAAACCTAAGCCTAGCTTGTGTTCTCAGACTTCCGTCCTCACTCTCCTGGCCCACAAGCCCTCCAGTTTGGGAATTCCGAAGCCACAATGCAGCACTCTGCCTGCCCTCCAGAAGAAAAACTTTGCCCTATGCTGCTAATAGGAAACCCCAAATGATTTTCTAATGCATGCCACTCGATTGTAAAGCAATTATACAGCCCACCCTGTATTCTAATGCCCTGTCTGGCACAGCCTGAGACAAGACATCCCAAACGACACCCAGACAGCTGGCCCCAACCTGGACACATAGGACCCGCTATGGCTGTAGGTCGTCATCTCTTCCCAACCTCGGTTTTCAGGTTTCAGAACCTAGACCTTATCTCCAATCACTGCCCAGGGGTGAACGTGATGCAGAAATTAGAATTCCTCCTTCCCCATGGCCAGAAACCTTGTGGTTGACATGTTGTCCAACGTTCTATGTGGGAAAACCTACATTGTCCGAAAGGCCACGCCAGTGCTTGAGGGCCGCCTAGGGCACAGACATGCATTGTGACCTGCAGCGTGAGTCCCGTATTAAAGTAACGCCTCTCAGTCGCTGGACCAAGATCCTGCATATGGGGCTTGTCATATCCATAGGCCCCCAGCCTTAACCAGAGGGCGAGTATTCCAGTTGTCAGTACCCACTGCTATGCTCTAGAATCCCTCTACTGAGGGGACACATGAGGCAGAAAACCGGACACTTCCCTTCCCACAGAATGACCCCAAACACTTGGCGGCTGGACAAACTACCAGAGAGGGAGACTTCTACGACCCATGAGGCAACTCCTACATTAAACGGACATTGTGGACAAAACATCCAGAGACAAAAGCCTGAGCGACTGCCTCCCTCTCACCCTTCTTTCATATCCAGAGGAGCTCCCCTCATGGACTGTAGATCAGGGCTGCCGTAACCTCGGCCCCAAACCTGAGCTGAGTTAGGGTTTTTGGATGTCTGTCTGCACAGCCATGGCCCACACAGCCTCCAGGCTGGGGTCTCTGGAGCCACACCACAGAACTGTGCCTGCTCTCTCCTAAGAAACTGCCCATTCCATTGGCCACAACTCTACAAAATAGTAGAAACCTCAAGGTCCCCAAGGACATCCCACTACCGCAAGTCGCACTGGACAAATAGGGGCATTATGACACAAGCTGAGCAACTACTACCTCCATGCAGACACACAGACAGATATCCACAGAGACAGAAGATTGAACCAGACAGGCCCCTAGGCCCTATTATGAACTCTTGCTTTGGTGTCCAGGTATCACTCCTCAGAGGCCTGGGTTCGAAGACCAGCATACGGGGCTGTCCTGAGGCACCAGACAGAAGACCTCTCATCTCCACATGGGAAGCTTCCTTGTTGGAGTTGTGTCAAGCCCTTCGGGTTGGAGAATCCTGCCGAGTCCCTTAGCTACTGCCACATTCCTAGGTCTCCATGGCCACCAACCCACATTATGACTCATCCTCAGGAGAGTCCATTTAAACTCAGCCTTCTGGGTAGCTCACCCAAGAGCCCGCAGATTGAGCATGCCTTGCCTCAACCAGGCAATGGGAAGGTGAGTTGGCGTGTCTCGGCATCCATGCTTAGGCCCCTGCTCTCGAGTCTTTCTGTATGGGGCATCCTGGAACCATCCAATAGTACTCGACTGTCCTGAAGAAGGAAACTTTGAAGTTTGGAGCAGCTCACAACTCCCAGCGTAGGGAAACATCCCTGGCCTCATGACGTCCCCACCCCCTTCAGGAAGGGGCCGTCATGGACACAAACTCCAGCTTGAGGCAACATCTGATACTCACCCTGACCTCACCTGCAGGAGATCTCGATTCAGCCTCTGCAGAGTGGGCCTGCCATGCTCTTGGCCCCAAAACTCGTGCTAGCTTGTGTTTTCAGACTTCCTTCCTCACAATCCTGGCCACACCCCTCCAGTTTGGCAATTCTGGAGACACAATGCAGCACTCTGCCTGCCCTCCAGAAGAAAAATGTTGCCCTATAGGGCTAACCGGAAACGCCAAATGAGTAACAACCTGCATGCCACTCGACCATACCCCAATTATACAGTCTAGCCTGTGCACTAAAGCCCTGTCTGACACAGCCTGAGGGCAGACCTCCAGTCCAACACCCAGACAGCTGGCCGTACACAGAGCATATCACACCCACTATGGCTTTAGGCCATCATCTCTACCCAACCTCAGTTTTCACCTTCAGAACCTAGACCTTATCTCCACTCACTGCTCTGGAATGAATGTGATGCAAGAATCAGAACTTCTCCTTCGGCTTGGCAAGTAACCTAGTGGTTGGCATGTTGTCCAATGTTCATTGTAGGAGAAAGCAGCATGGACTATGAGGCCCCACCTATCCCTGAGGGCCACAATTTGCACAAACACACATTGTGACCCTCAGCGTGAGCCCTATCCTCATGTAAAGCCTCTTAGTGACTGGAACAACAGCCCACATATGGGGCTTGCCAAGCCCCTAGTCCCCCAATCTCAACCAGAGTTCGAGATGACTAGTCACCCCTACTCAGGGCTCTACTCTGGAATCCCATTTTGGTGGGACACCTGAGGTAAAAAAAAAAAAAAAAAAACATATATATATATATACAGAAAGGACTCTTCCAATCCACAGAATGATCCCAACCACTTGGGATCAGGCCATATCACCAGAGAAAGAATTGTCCATGGCCCTTGAGGACATCCCGACATTCCACGGCCACCGTTGACACAAAATCCAGAGACAAAAGCCTGAGCAATCGCCACATACTCGCCCTTTGTTCATAGCCCGGAAAATTCTCACGTTCTGTAGATCGAGCCTTCATACATACATCCCCAAACCTAAGCTGAGTTTGTGTTTTCAGACTTCTGTCCCCACAGGCCTGGCCCACACACCATCCAAGCTGGGGCCCCTGGAGCCACACCTCAGGACTGTGGCTTCCCTCTCCAGGGGAATTCTGCCATTTCCATTGTCCACAACCCAATAGATTAGGAGAATCCTCCGAACTCCCCGAGGCCATCCGAATAGTGTTGGCTGCCCAGGACACACTGGGATGATCTTTCACAAGTTAGGAAACTACCTCCACTCAGACCCAGAGACAGATATCCCCATAGAATAAGATTGAACTGGACAGGCACTTAGGCCCTAATCAGATCCATTGCTTTTGATTCCAGTCATCTCTCCTCAGAGTCCTGGTTTCCAATACCAGCATATGGGAGATTCCTTAGGCACTCATCAAAACAATTCTCCTCTCTACATAGGAAACATACTCTTTAGAGCTCCATCAAAACCTCCTGTTATGAACATCCCTCAAGGCCCCGGTTCAAGCACCCCATTCCAAGGTCTACATGGACACAAATGCACATTATGACCCATCCTCAACTCACCCATTTCAACACACCCGCCTCGGATGCTCCCGTAGATCCAGCAGATCGAACTTGCCTTGGCTCTATGAGACACCCGGAATGGGAGGCAGGCTGCCCAGGCATCCATCCTTAGAACCCTGCTCTGGATAACTTCCTTATGGGATGTCCTGTAGCCATCCAACAGGTCTCGACTGTCCCACAGAAGGAATCATTGCGGTTTGGAGCATTTCACAATTCCCATCGTGGGAAAAAATCCATGTCCTCGTGACACCGTACCCTTCATGAAGGGGCCGTCATGGACAGAAACTTCGACCTAAGCCAACGTCTGATCCTAGCTCTGTCTTCAGGTATACAGGATCTCGAATCATCTCTGCAGAGGGTGCCTGCCGTCCCCTCACCCCGAAATCTAAGTCTGGCTTGTGTTCTCAGAATTTTTTCCTCACACTCCTGGCCCACAAGCCTTCCAGTTTGGGAATTCTGGAGCCACTATGTGGCACTGTGTCTTCCCTCCAGAAGAAAAACGTTGCCCTCTGGGGCTACCCAGTAACCACAAATCAGTACCATCCTGCACGAAACTCGACTGCACCCCAATGATACAGTCTAGCCTGGGCACTAATTCCCTGTCTGCCACAGCCTGAGGCTGCACCTCCCAACCCACACTCAACAGCTGGCCGAAAACTGAGCACATCAGACACACCATGGCCTTAGGTCTTCATCTCTTCCCAACCTCAGTTTTCAGGCTTCAGAACCTAGACCTTAAATCCAATCACAGTCCAGGAGTGAAAGTGTTGCAGAAATTAGAACTCCATCTTCCCCATGGCCAGAAAACTTGTGGTTGCCATATTGTGCAATGTTCAGTGTAGGAGAAACCAGCATGGTACATTAGGCCACGCCCTGACTTGAGGGGCTCCTTGGGCACAAAAACACATTGTGAAACTCAGTGTGAGACCTATCCTCAAGGAAAGCCTCTCAGTGTCTGGACCAAGAGCCCACATATGGGGCTTGCCATGTTCTTAGGTCCCAATGTTAACCAGAGGTCTGGTTGTCCAGTTGCCCCAACCCACGACTCTGCTCTGGAATCCCTCTTTTGGTGGTCCACCTGAGGTAAAAAAAAAAACAAAACAAAAACAAAAACAAAAAAAAAAATAAACAAAAAAAACAGAAAGGCCTCTTCCCTTCCCTCAGAATGACCCCAAACTCTTGGGATCAGGTCAAATCCCCAGAAAGGGAGCCTCATCGATGGCCCATGAGGACACCCCGACATTCCATGGCAATCGGTGACACATTTCCAGAAAAAAAAAAAAAGCATGAGCAAGCATCTCACATCGCCCTTTGTTCATATCCCGAAGAGTTCTCCTCACGGTCTATAGATCGGTCCGGCCATACCTACATCCCCCAACCTAAGTGGAGTTTGTGTTTTCAGACTTTTGTCCAAATAGCCCTGGACCACACACGCTCCACACTTGGGTCCTTGGAGCCACACCTCAGGACTGTGCTTCCTTTCAAGGGAATTCTTCCCATTCCATTGGCCACAACCTTGCAAATGAGGAAAAACCTCCAAGGTCACCGAGGCCATCCCAATAGTGTAGGCTGCCCAGGACAAACAGGGGTAATCTCAAACCAGCTGAGCAACTACCTCCACTCAGACAACAGATGTCCCCAGAGAAGAATATTGAACCGGACAGGCCCCTAGGCCCTAATCAAATCCATTGCTTTGGTTTCCAGGCATCTCTCCTCAGAGGCCTCGTTTCCAATACCAGCATATGGTGGTTTCCTGAGGCACCATTAAAAACAAATCTCGTATCCCCATGGAAAACTTGCTCATTGGAGCTTTGTCATAACCTCGGGTTAGGAGAATCCTTCAGGGCCCTGGTGCCACTGCCCCATACCAAGGTCTCCATGGACTCAAACCAACGTTAAGACCATTCTCAGGAAAGTCCATTTCAACTCAGCCCCCTCTGTTACTACCCCAAGACAGCAGATCAAACGTTGCTTGTTGCTAGGAGACAATTGGAATGTGAGGCTGGCTACGCTGGCATCCATACTTAGAACCCTGTTCTGGAAAAATACCTTATAAGACGTCCTGGAGCCATCCAACAAATCTTAATTGTCCCACAGAAGGAATCCTTGTGGTTTGGAGCATCTCACAACTCCAATAGTGGGAAAACCCCCATGGCCTCATAATGCCCCCCCTTCCTGAAGGGGCCCACATGGACCGAAACTCAAACCTGAGCCAAAGTCTGAAGCTGGACCTGACTTCAGACGCATGAAATCTCAATTCAGCTCTGCAGAGTGTGCCTGCCATGTCCTTGCCCCGAAACCTAAGCCTAGCTTGTGTTCTCAGACTTCCGTCCTCACTCTCCTGGCCCACAAGCCCTCCAGTTTGGGAATTCCGAAGCCACAATGCAGCACTCTGCCTGCCCTCCAGAAGAAAAACTTTGCCCTATGCTGCTAATAGGAAACCCCAAATGATTTTCTAATGCATGCCACTCGATTGTAAAGCAATTATACAGCCCACCCTGTATTCTAATGCCCTGTCTGGCACAGCCTGAGACAAGACATCCCAAACGACACCCAGACAGCTGGCCCCAACCTGGACACATAGGACCCGCTATGGCTGTAGGTCGTCATCTCTTCCCAACCTCGGTTTTCAGGTTTCAGAACCTAGACCTTATCTCCAATCACTGCCCAGGGGTGAACGTGATGCAGAAATTAGAATTCCTCCTTCCCCATGGCCAGAAACCTTGTGGTTGACATGTTGTCCAACGTTCTATTTGGAAAAACCTACATTGTCCGAAAGGCCACGCCAGTGCTTGAGGGCCGCCTAGGGCACAGACATGCATTGTGACCTGCAGCGTGAGTCCCGTATTAAAGTAACGCCTCTCAGTCGCTGGACCAAGATCCTGCATATGGGGCTTGTCATATCCATAGGCCCCCAGCCTTAACCAGAGGGCGAGTATTCCAGTTGTCAGTACCCACTGCTATGCTCTAGAATCCCTCTACTGAGGGGACACATGAGGCAGAAAACCGGACACTTCCCTTCCCACAGAATGACCCCAAACACTTGGCGGCTGGACAAACTACCAGAGAGGGAGACTTCTACGACCCATGAGGCAACTCCTACATTAAACGGACATTGTGGACAAAACATCCAGAGACAAAAGCCTGAGCGACTGCCTCCCTCTCACCCTTCTTTCATATCCAGAGGAGCTCCCCTCATGGACTGTAGATCAGGGCTGCCGTAACCTCGGCCCCAAACCTGAGCTGAGTTAGGGTTTTTGGATGTCTGTCTGCACAGCCATGGCCCACACAGCCTCCAGGCTGGGGTCTCTGGAGCCACACCACAGAACTGTGCCTGCTCTCTCCTAAGAAACTGCCCATTCCATTGGCCACAACTCTACAAAATAGTAGAAACCTCAAGGTCCCCAAGGACATCCCACTACCGCAAGTCGCACTGGACAAATAGGGGCATTATGACACAAGCTGAGCAACTACTACCTCCATGCAGACACACAGACAGATATCCACAGAGACAGAAGATTGAACCAGACAGGCCCCTAGGCCCTATTATGAACTCTTGCTTTGGTGTCCAGGTATCACTCCTCAGAGGCCTGGGTTCGAAGACCAGCATACGGGGCTGTCCTGAGGCACCAGACAGAAGACCTCTCATCTCCACATGGGAAGCTTCCTTGTTGGAGTTGTGTCAAGCCCTTCGGGTTGGAGAATCCTGCCGAGTCCCTTAGCTACTGCCACATTCCTAGGTCTCCATGGCCACCAACCCACATTATGACTCATCCTCAGGAGAGTCCATTTAAACTCAGCCTTCTGGGTAGCTCACCCAAGAGCCCGCAGATTGAGCATGCCTTGCCTCAACCAGGCAATGGGAAGGTGAGTTGGCGTGTCTCGGCATCCATGCTTAGGCCCCTGCTCTCGAGTCTTTCTGTATGGGGCATCCTGGAACCATCCAATAGTACTCGACTGTCCTGAAGAAGGAAACTTTGAAGTTTGGAGCAGCTCACAACTCCCAGCGTAGGGAAACATCCCTGGCCTCATGACGTCCCCACCCCCTTCAGGAAGGGGCCGTCATGGACACAAACTCCAGCTTGAGGCAACATCTGATACTCACCCTGACCTCACCTGCAGGAGATCTCGATTCAGCCTCTGCAGAGTGGGCCTGCCATGCTCTTGGCCCCAAAACTCGTGCTAGCTTGTGTTTTCAGACTTCCTTCCTCACAATCCTGGCCACACCCCTCCAGTTTGGCAATTCTGGAGACACAATGCAGCACTCTGCCTGCCCTCCAGAAGAAAAATGTTGCCCTATAGGGCTAACCGGAAACGCCAAATGAGTAACAACCTGCATGCCACTCGACCATACCCCAATTATACAGTCTAGCCTGTGCACTAAAGCCCTGTCTGACACAGCCTGAGGGCAGACCTCCATCCAACACCCAGAAAGCTGGCCGTACACAGAGCATATCACACCCACAATGGCTTTAGGCCATCATCTCTACCCAACCTCAGTTTTCACCTTCAGAACCTAGAACTTATCTCCACTCACTGCTCTGGAATGAATGTGATGCAAGAATCAGAACTTCTCCTTCGGCTTGGCAAGTAACCTAGTGGTTGGCATGTTGTCCAATGTTCATTGTAGGAGAAAGCAGCATGGACTATGAGGCCCCACCTATCCCTGAGGGCCACAATTTGCACAAACACACATTGTGACCCTCAGCGTGAGCCCTATCCTCATGTAAAGCCTCTTAGTGACTGGAACAACAGCCCACATATGGGGCTTGCCAAGCCCCTAGTCCCCCAATCTCAACCAGAGTTCGAGATGACTAGTCACCCCTACTCAGGGCTCTACTCTGGAATCCCATTTTGGTGGGACACCTGAGGTAAAAAAAAAAAAAAAAACATATATATATATATACAGAAAGGACTCTTCCAATCCACAGAATGATCCCAACCACTTGGGATCAGGCCATATCACCAGAGAAAGAATTGTCCATGGCCCTTGAGGACATCCCGACATTCCACGGCCACCGTTGACACAAAATCCAGAGACAAAAGCCTGAGCAATCGCCACATACTCGCCCTTTGTTCATAGCCCGGAAAATTCTCACGTTCTGTAGATCGAGCCTTCATACATACATCCCCAAACCTAAGCTGAGTTTGTGTTTTCAGACTTCTGTCCCCACAGGCCTGGCCCACACACCATCCAAGCTGGGGCCCCTGGAGCCACACCTCAGGACTGTGGCTTCCCTCTCCAGGGGAATTCTGCCATTTCCATTGTCCACAACCCAATAGATTAGGAGAATCCTCCGAACTCCCCAAGGCCATCCGAATAGTGTTGGCTGCCCAGGACACACTGGGATGATCTTTCACAAGTTAGGAAACTACCTCCACTCAGACCCAGAGACAGATATCCCCATAGAATAAGATTGAACTGGACAGGCACTTAGGCCCTAATCAGATCCATTGCTTTTGATTCCAGTCATCTCTCCTCAGAGTCCTGGTTTCCAATACCAGCATATGGGAGATTCCTTAGGCACTCATCAAAACAATTCTCCTCTCTACATAGGAAACATACTCTTTAGAGCTCCATCAAAACCTCCTGTTATGAACATCCCTCAAGGCCCCGGTTCAAGCACCCCATTCCAAGGTCTACATGGACACAAATGCACATTATGACCCATCCTCAACTCACCCATTTCAACACACCCGCCTCGGATGCTCCCGTAGATCCAGCAGATCGAACTTGCCTTGGCTCTATGAGACACCCGGAATGGGAGGCAGGCTGCCCAGGCATCCATCCTTAGAACCCTGCTCTGGATAACTTCCTTATGGGATGTCCTGTAGCCATCCAACAGGTCTCGACTGTCCCACAGAAGGAATCATTGCAGTTTGGAGCATTTCACAATTCCCATCGTGGGAAAACCTCCATGTCCTCGTGACACCGTACCCTTCATGAAGGGGCCGTCATGGACAGAAACTTCGACCTAAGCCAACGTCTGATCCTAGCTCTGTCTTCAGGTATACAGGATCTCGAATCATCTCTGCAGAGGGTGCCTGCCGTCCCCTCACCCCGAAATCTAAGTCTGGCTTGTGTTCTCAGAATTTTTTCCTCACACTCCTGGCCCACAAGCCTTCCAGTTTGGGAATTCTGGAGCCACTATGTGGCACTGTGTCTTCCCTCCAGAAGAAAAACGTTTCCCTCTGGGGCTACCCAGTAACCACAAATGAGTACCATCCTTCACGAAACTCGACTGCACCCCAAAGATACAGTCTAGCCTGGGCACTAATTCCCTGTCTGCCACAGCCTGAGCCTGCACCTCCCAACCCACACTCAACAGCTGGCCGAAAACTGAGCACATCAGACACACCATGGCCTTAGGTCTTCATCTCTTCCCAACCTCAGTTTTCAGGCTTCAGAACCTAGACCTTAAATCCAATCACAGTCCAGGAGTGAAAGTGTTGCAGAAATTAGAACTCCATCTTCCCCATGGCCAGAAAACTTGTGGTTGCCATATTGTGCAATGTTCAGTGTAGGAGAAACCAGCATGGTACTTTAGGCCACGCCCTGACTTGAGGGGCTCCTTGGGCACAAAAACACATTGTGAAACTCAGTGTGAGACCTATCCTCAAGGAAAGCCTCTCAGTGTCTGGACCAAGAGCCCACATATGGGGCTTGCCATGTTCTTAGGTCCCAATGTTAACCAGAGGTCTGGTTGTCCAGTTGCCCCAACCCACGACTCTGCTCTGGAATCCCTCTTTTGGTGGTCCACCTGAGGTAAAAAAAAAAACAAAACAAAAACAAAAACAAAAAAATAAACAAAAAAAACAGAAAGGCCTCTTCCCTTCCCTCAGAATGACCCCAAACTCTTGGGATCAGGTCAAATCCCCAGAAAGGGAGCCTCATCGATGGCCCATGAGGACACCCCGACATTCCATGGCAATCGGTGACACATTTCCAGAAAAAAAAAAAAAAAGCATGAGCAAGCACCTCACATTCGCCCTTTGTTCATATCCCGAAGAGTTCTCCTCACGGTCTATAGATCGGGCCGGCCATACCTACATCCCCCAACCTAAGTGGAGTTTGCGTTTTCAGACTTTTGTCCAAATAGCCCTGGACCACACATGCTCCACACTTGGGTCCTTGGAGCCACACCTCAGGACTGTACTTCCCTTTCAAGGGAATTCTTCCCATTCCATTGGCCACAACCTTGCAAATGAGGAAAATCCTCCAAAGTCACCGAGGCCATCCAAATAGTGTAGGCAGCTCAGGACAAACAGGGGTGATCTCAAACCAGCTGAGCAACTACCTCCACTCAGACAACAGATGTCCCCAGAGAAGAATATTGAACCGGACAGGCCCCTAGGCCCTAATCAGATCCATTGCTTTGGTTTCCAGGCATCTCTCCTCAGAGGCCTCGTTTCCAATACCAGCATATGGTGGTTTCCTGAGGCACCATTAAAAACAAATCCCGTATCCCCATGGAAAACTTGCTCATTGGAGCTTTGTCATAACCTCTGGTTAGGAGAATCCTTCAGGGCCCTGGTGCCACTGCCCCATACCAAGGTCTCCATGGACTCAAACCAACGTTAAGACCATTCTCAGGAAAGTCCATTTCAACTCAGCCCCCTCTGTTGCTATACCAAGACAGCAGATCAAACGTTGCTTGTTGCTAGGAGACAATTGGAATGTGAGGCTGGCTGCCCAGGCATCCATACTTAGAACCCTGTTCTGGAAAAATACCTTATAAGACGTCCTGGAGCCATCCAACAAATCTTAATTGTCCCACAGAAGGAATCCTTGCGGTTTGGAGCATCTCACAACTCCAATAGTGGGAAAACCCCCATGGCCTCATAATGCCCCCCCTTACTGAAGGGGCCAACATGGACAGAAACTCAAACCTGAGCCAAAGTCTGAACCTCGACCTGACTTCAGACGCATGAGAATTCAATTCAGCTCTGCAGAGTATGCCTGCCATGTCCTTGCCCCGAAACCTAAGCCTAGCTTGTGTTCTCAGACTTCCGTCCTCACTCTCCTGGCCCACAAGCCCTCCAGTTTGGGAATTCCGAAGCCACAATGCAGCACTCTGCCTGCCCTCCAGAAGAAAAACTTTGCCCTATGCTGCTAATAAGAAACCCCAAATGATTTTCTAATGCATGCCACTCGATTGTAAAGCAATTATACAGCCCACCCTGTATTCTAATGCCCTGTCTGGCACAGCCTGAGACAAGACTTCCCAAACGACACCCAGACAGCTGGCCCCAACCTGGACACATAGGACCCGCTATGGCTGTAGGTCGTCATCTCTTCCCAACCTCGGTTTTCAGGCTTCAGAACCTAGACCTTATCTCCAATCACAGCCCAGGGGTGAACGTGATGCAGAAATTAGAATTCCTCCTTCCCCATGGCCAGAAACCTTGTGGTTGGCATGTTGTCCAACGTTCTATGTGGGAAAACCTACATTGTCCGAAAGGCCACGCCAGTGCTTGAGGGCCGCCTAGGGCACAGACATGCATTGTGACCTGCAGCGTGAGTCCCGTATTAAAGTAACGCCTCTCAGTGGCTGGACCAAGATCCTGCATATGGGGCTTGTCATATCCATAGGCCCCCAGCCTTAACCAGAGGGCGAGTATTCCAGTTGTCAGTACCCACTGCTATGCTCTAGAATCCCTCTACTGAGGGGACACATGAGGCAGAAAACCTGACACTTCCCTTCCCACAGAATGACCCCAAACACTTGGCGGCTGGACAAACTACCAGAGAGGGAGACTTCTACGACCCATGAGGCAACTCCTACATTAAACGGACATTGTGGACAAAACATCCAGAGACAAAAGCCTGAGCGACTGCCTCCCTCTCACCCTTCTTTCATATCCAGAGGAGCTCCCCTCATGGACTGTAGATCAGGGCTGCCGTAACCTCGGCCCCAAACCTGAGCTGAGTTAGGGTTTTTGGATGTCTGTCTGCACAGCCATGGCCCACACAGCCTCCAGGATGGGGTCTCTGGAGCCACACCACAGAACTGTGCCTGCTCTCTCCTAAGAAACTGCCCATTCCATTGGCCACAACTCTACAAAATAGTAGAAACCTCAAGGTCCCCAAGGACATCCCACTACCGCAAGTCGCACTGGACAAATAGGGGCATTATGACACAAGCTGAGCAACTACTACCTCCATGCAGACACACAGACAGATATCCACAGAGACAGAAGATTGAACCAGACAGGCCCCTAGGCCCTATTATGAACTCTTGCTTTGGTGTCCAGGTATAACTCCTCAGAGGCCTGGGTTCGAAGACCAGCATACGGGGCTGTCCTGAGGCACCAGACAGAAGACCTCTCATCTCCACATGGGAAGCTTCCTTGTTGGAGTTGTGTCAAGCCCTTCGGGTTGGAGAATCCTGCCGAGTCCCTTAGCTACTGCCACATTCCTAGGTCTCCATGGCCACCAACCCACATTATGACTCATCCTCAGGAGAGTCCATTTAAACTCAGCCTTCTGGGTAGCTCACCCAAGAGCCCGCAGATTGAGCATGCCTTGCCTCAACCAGGCAATGGGAAGGTGAGTTGGCGTGTCTCGGCATCCATGCTTAGGCCCCTGCTCTCGAGTCTTTCTGTATGGGGCATCCTGGAACCATCCAATAGTACTCGACTGTCCTGAAGAAGGAAACTTTGAAGTTTGGAGCAGCTCACAACTCCCAGCGTAGGGAAACATCCCTGGCCTCATGACGTCCCCACCCCCTTCAGGAAGGGGCCGTCATGGACACAAACTCCAGCTTGAGGCAACATCTGATACTCGCCCTGACCTCACCTGCAGGAGATCTCGATTCAGCCTCTGCAGAGTGGGCCTGCCATGCTCTTGGCCCAAAAACTCGTGCTAGCTTGTGTTTTCAGACTTCCTTCCTCACAATCCTGGCCACACCCCTCCAGTTTGGCAATTCTGGAGACACAATGCAGCACTCTGCCTGCCCTCCAGAAGAAAAATGTTGCCCGATAGGGCTAACCAGAAACGCCAAATGAGTAACAACCTGCATGCCACTCGACCATACCCCAATTATACAGTCTAGCCTGTGCACTGAAGCCCTGTCTGACACAGCCTGAGGGCAGACCTCCAGTCCAACACCCAGAAAGCTGGCCGTACACAGAGCATATCACACCCGCAATGGCTTTAGGCCATCATCTCTACCCAACCTCAGTTTTCACCTTCAGAACCTAGACCTTATCTCCACTCACTGCTCTGGAATGAATGTGATGCAAGAATCAGAACTTCTCCTTCGGCTTGGCAAGTAACCTAGTGGTTGGCATGTTGTCCAATGTTCATTGTAGGAGAAAGCAGCATGGACTATGAGGCCCCACCTAACCCTGAGGGCCACAATATGCACAAACACACATTGTGACCCTCAGCGTGAGCCCTATCCTCATGTAAAGCCTCTTAGTGACTGGAACAACAGCCCACATATGGGGCTTGCCAAGCCCCTAGTCCCCCAATCTCAACCAGAGTTCGAGATGACTAGTCACCCCTACTCAGGGCTCTACTCTGGAATCCCTCTTTGGTGGGACACCTGAGGTTAAAAAAAAAAAAAAAAAACATATATATATATATATATATGTATATACATATATATACAGAAAGGACTCTTCCAATCCACAGAATGATCCCAACCACTTGGGATCAGGCCATATCACCAGAGAAAGAATTGTCCATGGCCCTTGAGGACATCCCGACATTCCACGGCCACCGTTGACACAAAATCCAGAGACAAAAGCCTGAGCAATCGCCACATACTCGCCCTTTGTTCATAGCCCGGAAAATTCTCACGTTCTGTAGATCGAGCCTTCATACATACATCCCCAAACCTAAGCTGAGTTTGTGTTTTCAGACTTCTGTCCCCACAGGCCTGGCCCACACACCATCCAAGCTGGGGCCCCTGGAGCCACACCTCAGGACTGTGGCTTCCCTCTCCAGGGAAATTCTGCCATTTCCATTGTCCACAACCCTATAGATTAGGAGAATCCTCCAAACTCCCCGAGGCCATCCGAATAGTGTTGGCTGCCCAGGACACACTGGGATGATCTTTCACATGTTAGGAAACTACCTCCACTCAGACCCAGAGACAGATATCCCCATAGAATAAGATTGAACTGGACAGGCACTTAGGCCCTAATCAAATCCATTGCTTTTGATTCCAGTCATCTCTCCTCAGAGTCCTGGTTTCCAATACCAGCATATGGGAGATTCCTTAGGCACTCATCAAAACAATTCTCCTCTCTACATAGGAAACATACTCTTTAGAGCTCCATCAAAACCTCCTGTTATGAACATCCCTCAAGGCCCCGGTTCAAGCACCCCATTCCAAGGTCTACATGGACACAAATGCACATTATGACCCATCCTCAACTCACCCATTTCAACACACCCGCCTCGGTTGCTCCCCTAGATCCAGCAGATCGAACTTGCCTTGGCTCTATGAGACACCCGGAATGGGAGGCAGGCTGCCCAGGCATCCATCCTTAGAACCCTGCTCTGGATAACTTCCTTATGGGATGTCCTGGAGCCATCCAACAGGTCTCGACTGTCCCACAGAAGGAATCATTGCGGTTTGGAGCATCTCACAATTCCCATCGTGGGAAAACCTCCATGTCCTCGTGACACCGTCCCCTTCATGAAGGGGCCGTCATGGACAGAAACTTCGACCTAAGCCAACGTCTGATCCTAGCTCTGTCTTCAGGTATACAGGATCTAAAATCATCTCTGCGGAGGGTGCCTGCCGTCCCCTCACCCCGAAATCTAAGTCTGGCTTGTGTTCTCAGAATTTTTTCCTCACACTCCTGGCCCACAAGCCTTCCAGTTTGGGAATTCTGGAGCCACTATTGGCACTGTGTCTTCCCTCCAGAAAAAAAACTTTGCCCTCTGGGGCTACCCAGTAACCACAAATCAGTACCATCCTGCACGAAACTCGACTGCACCCCAATGATACAGTCTAGCCTGGGCACTAATTCCCTGTCTGCCACAGCCTGAGCCTGCACCTCCCAACCCACACTCAACAGCTGGCCGAACACTGAGCACATCAGACACACCATGGCCTTAGGTCTTCATCTCTTCCCAACCTCAGTTTTCAGGCTTCAGAACCTAGACCTTAAATCCAATCACAGTCCAGGAGTGAAAGTGTTGCAGAAATTAGAACTCCATCTTCCCCATGGCCAGAAAACTTGTGGTTGCCATATTGTGCAACGTTCAGTGTAGGAGAAACCAGCATGGTACATTAGGCCACGCCCTGACTTGAGGGGCTCCTTGGGCACAAAAACACATTGTGAAACTCAGTGTGAGACCTATCCTCAAGGAAAGCCTCTCAGTGTCTGGACCAAGAGCCCACATATGGGGCTTGCCATGTTCTTAGGTCCCAATGTTAACCAGAGGTCTGGTTGTCCAGTTGCCCCAACCCACGACTCTGCTCTGGAATCCCTCTTTTGGTGGTCCACCTGAGGTAAAAAAAAAACAAAACAAAAACAAAAACAAACAAAAAAATAAACAAAAAAAACAGAATGGCCTCTTCCCTTCCCTCAGAATGACCCCAAACTCTTCGGATCAGGTCAAATCCCCAGAAAGGGAGCCTCATCGATGGCCCATGAGGACACCCCGACATTCCATGGCAATCGGTGACACATTTCCAGAAAAAAAAAAAAAAAGCATGAGCAAGCACCTCACATTCGCCCTTTGTTCATATCCCGAAGAGTTCTCCTCACGGTCTATAGATCGGGCCGGCCATACCTACATCCCCCAACCTAAGTGGAGTTTGCGTTTTCAGACTTTTGTCCAAATAGCCTGGACCACACACGCTCCACACTTGGGTCCTTGGAGACACACCTCAGGACTGTACTTCCCTTTCAAGGGAATTCTTCCCATTCCATTGGCCACAACCTTGCAAATGAGGAAAAACTTCCAAAGTCACCGAGGCCATCCCAATAGTGTAGGCCGCCCAGAACAAACAGGGGTGATCTCAAACCAGCTGAGCAACTACCTCCACTCAGACAACAGATGTCCCCAGAGAAGAATATTGAACCGGACAGGCCCCTAGGCTCTAATCAGATCCATTGCTTTGGTTTCCAGGCATCTCTCCTCAGAGGCCTCGTTTCCAATACCAGCATATGGTGGTTTCCTGAGGCACCATTAAAAACAAATCTCGTATCCCCATGGAAAACTTGCTCATTGGAGCTTTGTCATAACCTCTGGTTAGGAGAATCCTTCAGGGCCCTGGTGCCATTGCACCATACCAAGGTCTCCATGGACTCAAACCAACATTAAGACCATTCTCAGGAAAGTCCATTTCAACTCAGCCCCCTCTGTTGCTACCCCAAGACAGCAGATCAAACGTTGCTTGTTGCTAGGAGACAATTGGAATGTGAGGCTGGCTGCCCAGGCATCCATACTTAGAACCCTGTTCTGGAAAAATACCTTATAAGACTTCCTGGAGCCATCCAACAAATCTTAATTGTCCCACAGAAGGAATCCTTGCTGTTTGGAGCATCTCACAACTCCAATAGTGGGAAAACCCCCATGGCCTCATAATGCCCCCCCTTACTGAAGGGGCCAACATGGACAGAAACTCAAACCTGAGCCAAAGTCTGAACCTCGACCTGACTTCAGACGCATGAGATCTCAATTCAGCTCTGCAGAGTGTGCCTGCCATGTCCTTGCCCCGAAACCTAAGCCTAGCTTGTGTTCTCAGACTTCCATCCTCACTCTCCTGGCCCACAAGCCCTCCAGTTTGGGAATTCCGATGCCACAATGCAGCACTCTGCCTGCCCTCCAGAAGAAAAACTTTGCCCTATGATGCTAATAAGAAACCCCAAATGATTTTCTAATGCATGCCACTCGATTTTAAAGCAATTATACAGCCCACCCTGTATTCTAATGCCCTGTCTGGCACAGCCTGAGACAAGACTTCCCAAACGACACCCAGACAGCTGGCCCCAACCTGGACACATAGGACCCGCTATGGCTGTAGGTCGTCATCTCTTCCCAACCTCGGTTTTCAGGCTTCAGAACCTAGACCTTATCTCCAATCACAGCCCAGGGGTGAACGTGATGCAGAAATTAGAATTCCTCCTTCCCCATGGCCAGAAACCTTGTGGTTGGCATGTTGTCCAACGTTCTATGTGGGAAAACCTACATTGTCCGAAAGGCCACGCCAGTGCTTGATGGCCGCCTAGGGCACAGACATGCATTGTGACCTGCAGCGTGAGTCCCATATTAAAGTGACGCCTCTCAGTGGCTGGACCAAGATCCTGCATATGGGGCTTGTAATATCCATAGGCCCCCAGCCTTAACCAGAGGGCGAGTATTCCAGTTGTCAGTACCCACTGCTATGCTCTAGAATCCCTCTACTGGGGGGACACATGAAGCAGAAAACAGGACACTTCCCTTCCCACAGAATGACCCCAAACTCTTGGGGGCTGGACAAACTACCAGAGAGGGAGACTTCTACGACCCATGAGGCAACTCCTACATTAAACGGCCATTGTGGACAAAACATCCAGAGACAAAAGCCTGAGCGACTGCCTCCCTCTCACCCTTCTTTCATATCCAGAGGAGCTCCCCTCATGGACTGTAGATCAGGCCTGCCGTAACCTCGGCCCCAAACCTGAGCTGAGTTAGGGTTTTTGGATGTCTGTCTGCACAGCCATGGCCCACACAGCCTCCAGGCTGGGGTCTCTGGAGCCACACCACAGAACTGTGCCTGCTCTCTCCTAAGAAACTGCCCATTCCATTGGCCACAACTCTACAAAATAGTAGAAACCTCAAGGTCCCCAAGGACATCCCACTACCGCAAGCCGCACTGGACAAATAGGGGCATTATGACACAAGCTGAGCAACTACTACCTCCATGCAGACACACAGACAGATATCCGCAGAGACAGAAGATTGAACCAGACAGGCTCTAGGCCCTATTATGAACTCTTGCTTTGGTGTCCAGGTATCACTCCTCAGAGGCCTGGGTTCGAAGACCAGCATACGGGGCTGTCCTGAGGCACCAGACAGAAGACCTCTCATCTCCACATGGGAAGCTTCCTTGTTGGAGTTGTGTCAAGCCCTTCGGGTTGGAGAATCCTGCCGAGTCCCTTAGCTACTGCCACATTCCAAGGTCTCCATGGCCACCAACCCACATTATGACTCATCCTCAGGAGAGCCATTTAAACTCAGCCTTCTGGGTAGCTCACCCAAGAGCCCGCAGATTGAGCGTGCCTTGTCTCGACCAGGCAATGGGAAGGTGAGTTGGCGTGTCTCGTCATCAATGCTTAGGCCCCTGCTCTCGAGTCTTTCTGTATGGGGCATCAAGGGATCATCCAATAGTACTCGACTGTCCTGAAGAAGGAAACTTTGAAGTTTGAAGCAGCTCACAACTCCCAGCGTAGGGAAACCTCCCTGGCCTCATGACGCCCCCACCCCCTTCAGGAAGGGGCCGTCATGGACACAAACTCCAGCTTGAGGCAACATCTGATACTCGCCCTGACCTCACCTGCAGGAGATCTCGATTCAGCCTCTGCAGAGTGGGCCTGCCATGCTCTTGGCCTCAAAACTCGTGCTAGCTTGTGTTTTCAGACTTCCTTCCTCACAATCCTGGCCACACCCCTCCAGTTTGGCAATTCTGGAGACACAATGCAGCACTCTGCCTGCCCTCCAGAAGAAAAATGTTGCCCTATAGGGCTAACCGGAAACGCCAAATGAGTAACAACCTGCATGCCACGCGACCATACCCCAATTATACAGTCTAGCCTGTGCAGTAAAGCCCTGTCTGACACAGCCTGAGGGCAGACCTCCAGTCCAACACCCAGAAAGCTGGCCGTACACAGAGCATATCACACCCACAATGGCTTTAGGCCATCATCTCTACCCAACCTCAGTTTTCACCTTCAGAACCTAGGCCTTATCTCCACTCACTGCTCAGGAGTGAACGTGATGCAAGAATCAGAACTTCTCCTTCGGCTTGGCAAGTAACCTAGTGGTTGGCATGTTGTCCATTGTTCATAGTAGGAGAAAGCAGCATGGACTATGAGGCCCCACCTATCCCTGAGGGCCACAATTTGCACAAACACACATTGTGACCCTCAGCGTGAGCCCTATCCTCATGTAAAGCCTCTTAGTGACTGGAACAACAGCCCACATATGGGGCTTGACAAGCCCCTAGTCCCCCAATCTCAACCAGAGTTCGAGATGTCTAGTCACCCCTACTCAGGGCTCTACTCTGGAATCCCTATTTGGTGGAACACCTGAGGTAAAAAAAAAATACAGAAAGGACTCTTCCCATCCACAGAATGATCCCAACCCCTTGGGATCAGGCCAAATCACCAGAGAAAGAATTGTCCATGGCCCTTGAGGACACCCCGACATTCCACGGCCACCGTTGACACAAAATCCAGAGACAAAAGCTTGAGCAAGCGCCACATACTCGCCCTTTGTTCATAGCACGGAAAATTCTTACTGTCTGTAGATCGAGCCTTCATACATACATCCCCAAACCTAAGCTGAGTTTGTGTTTTCAGACTTCTGTCTCCACAGTCCTGGCCCACACACCTTCCAAGCTGGGGACCCTGGAGACACACCTCAGGACTGTGGCTTCCCTCTCCAGGGGAATTCTGCCATTTCCATTGGCCACAACCCTATAGATTAGGAGAATCCTCCAAACTCCCCGAGGCCATCCCAATAGTGTTGGCTGCCCAGGACAAACAGGGATGATCTTTCACAAGTTAGGAAACTACCTCCACTCAGACCCAGAGACAGATATCCCCATAGAATAAGATTGAACTGGACAGGCACTTAGGCTCTAATCAGATCCATTGCTTTTGTTTCCAGGCATCTCTCCTCAGAGGCCTGGTTTCCAATACCAGAATACGGGGGATTCCTGAGGCACTCATCAGAAAAATCTCATCTCCACATAGGAAATGTACTCTTTGGAGCTCTATAAAAACCTCTGTTTAGGAGAATCTTTCAGGGCCCCGGATCAAGCGCCCCATTCCAAGGTCTCCATGGACTTAAACCCACATTATGATCTATTGTCGGGAGAGTCCATGTCAACTCAACCCCCTTGGTTTCTCCCCCAGGGCCTGCAGATCAAACCTGCCTTGTTGCTAGGAGACAACTAGAATGGGAGGCGGGCTGCCCAGGCATCCATCCTTAGAACCCTACTCTGGAGTCGTTCCACATGGGACATCCTAGTGCCATCCAACAGGTCTCAAGTGTCCCACAGAAGGAATCTTTGCAGTCTGGAGCATCTCACAACTCCCATTGTGGGACAATCTACATGGCCTCTTGAGACGCTCCACTTTATAAAGGGGCCATCATGGACAGAAACTCCAACCTGAGCAAACGTCTGATATTCGCCCTGACTTCAGGTGCATGAGATCTTGATTCAGCTCTGCAGAGTGTGCCTTCTGTGCACTCACCCCCAAAACTAAGCCTAGCTTGTGTTCTCAGACTACCGTCCTCACACCCCTGCCCCAAAAGCCCTACAGATTGGCAATACTGGGGCCATAATGCAGCACACTGCCTGCCCTCCAGAAGAAAAACGTTGCCTTATGGAGCTACCTAGAAACCCGAATAAGGATCAACTGAACGCCACTCGACTGCACCCCAAATATGCAGTCTACCCTGTCTAATGCCTTGTCTGACACAGCATGAGCCCACACCTCCAGACCTACGCTCAACAGCTGGCCGCACACTGAGCTCATTGGACCCATCAGGTCCTTAGGTCTTCATCCCTTCCCAACCTCAGTTTTCGGGTTTCAAACCTAGACCTAAACTCCAATCACTGTCCAGGGGTGAACGTGATGTAGAAATCACAACTCTTCCTTCGCCATGGCTGGAAACCTTGTGCTTGGCATATTCTCCAACGTTCAGTGTAGAATAATCTAGCGTGGCCCATGAGGCACTTCCCATGCTTGAGGGCCTTGTTGGGCACAAATAGGCATTGTGAACCTCAGCATGAGCCCTGTCCTCAAGGAAGGCCTCTCAGTGTCTGAATCAAGAGCCCGCCTATTGGACTTGCCATGCCCCTAGGCCCCCAAACTTAAACAGAGGTGGGGATATCCAGTTGTCCCTCCCAAGGACTCTGCTCTGGAATCCCTCTTTTATTGGGACACTTGAGGTACATAAAATAAAATATAAAATAAAATAAAATAAAAAACAGAAAAGACTCCCCCCATCCCACAGAATGTACCCAAACTCTTGGGATCGGGTCAAATCCTCAGAGAAGGAAAGCCATCCACAACCCATCAGGCCACGCCAGCATTCCACCCACATTGTTGACACAAATCCAGAGACAAAACCTGAGCAAGCACCTCAAACTCACCCTTTTTCATATCCCTAAGTGTTATCACAGTCTGTAGATTGGGCGTGCCATACCTATGTCCCCAATCCTAAGCAGAGTTTGTGTTTTCAGACTTTTGTCCCCACAGGCCTGGCCCACACAGCCTCAAGGCTGGGCCCCTAGAGCCAAACTCAGAACTGTGCCTGCCCTCTCCAGGGGATTTCTGCCGATTCCATTGGCCACAACCCAATAGAGTAGGAGAAATTCCAAATTCCCGAAGCCATCCCAATATTATAGGCTGCCCAGGACAAACAGGGGCGATCTGACACAAGCTGAGCAACTACATCCCCTCAGATCCTTAGACACGTATCCTCAGGAAAGAGATTGAACCGGACAGGCACCTATGCCCTAATCATCTCGATTGCTTTTGTTTCCAGTCATCTCTCCTCAGAGTCCTGGTTTCCAATACCAGCATATGGGAGATTCCTTAGGCACTCATCAAAACAATTCTCTTCTATACATAGGAAACTTACTCTTTAGAGCCCATCAAAACCTCCGGTTATGAACATCCCTCAAGGCCCCGGATCAAGCACCCCATTCCAAGGTCTACATGGACACAAATGCACATTATGACCCATCCTCAACTCACCCATTTCAACACACCCGCCTCGGTTGCTCCCCTAGATCCAGCAGATCGAACTTGAACTTGCCTTGGCGCTATGAGACACCCGGAATGGGAGGCAGGCTGCCCAGGCATCCATCCTTAGAACCCTGCTCTGAATAACTTCCTTATGGGATGTCCTGGAGCCATCCAACAGGTCTCGACTGTCCCACAGAAGGAATCATTGCGGTTTGGAGCATCTCACAATTCCCATCGTGGGAAAACCTCCATGTCCTCGTGACACCGTCCCCTTCATGAAGGGGCCGTCATGGACAGAAACTCCGACGTAAGCCAACGTCTGATCCTAGCTCTGTCTTCAGGCATACGGGATCTCGAATCATCTCTGCAGAGGGTGCCTGCCGTCCCCTCACCCCGAAATCTAAGTCTGGCTCTTGTTCTCAGAATTTTTTCCTCACACTCCTGTCCCACAAGCCTTCCAGTTTGGGAATTCTGGAGCCACTATGTGGCACTGTGTCTTCCCTCCAGAAGAAAAACGTTGCCCTCTGGGGCTACCCAGTAACCACAAATGAGTACCATCCTGCACGAAACTCGACTGCACCCCAATGATGCAGTCTAGCCAGGGCACTAATTCCCTGTCTGCCACAGCCTGAGCCTGCACCTCCCAACCCACACTCAACAGCTGGCCGAACACTGAGCACATCAGACACACCATGGCCTTAGGTCTTCATCTCTTCCCAACCTCAGTTTTCAGGCTTCAGAACCTAGACCTTAAATCCAATCACAGTCCAGGAGTGAAAGTGTGGCAGAAATTAGAACTCCATCTTCCCCATGGCCAGAAAACTTGTGGTTGCCATATTGTGCAACGTTCAGTGTAGGAGAAACCAGCATGGTACATTAGGCCACGTCCTGACATGAGGGGCTCCTTGGGCACAAAAACACATTGTGAAACTCAGTGTGAGACCTATCCTCAAGGAAGGCCTCTCAGTGTCTGGACCAAGAGCACACATATGGGGATTGCCATGTTCTTAATTCCCAATGTTAACCAGAGGTCTGGTTGTCCAGTTGCCCCAACCCACGACTCTGCTCTGGAATCCCTATTTTGGTGGGCCACCTGAGGTAAAAATAAATAAATAAATAAACAAAAAAACCAGAAAGGCCTCCTCCCTTACCACAGAATGACCCCAAACTCTTGGGATCAGGTCAAATCCCCAGAAAAGGAGTCTCATCGATGGCCCATGAGGACACCCTGACATTCCATGGCAATCGGTGACACATTTCCAGAAAAAAAAAAAAAAGCATGAGCAAGCACCTCACATTCGCCCTTTGTTCATATCCCGAAGAGTTCTCCTCACGGTCTATAGATCGGGCCGGCCATACCTACATCCCCCAACCTAAGTGGAGTTTGTGTTTTCAGACTTTTGTCCATATAGCCCTGGACCACACACGCTCCACACTTGGGTCCCTGGAGCCACACCTCAGGACTGTGCTTCCCTTTCAAGGGAATTCTTCCCATTCCATTGGCCACAACCTTGCAAATGAGGAAAAACCTCCAAAGTCACCGAGGCCATCCCAATAGTGTAGGCCGACCAGGACAAACAGGGGTGATCTCAAACCAGCTGAGCAACTACCTCCACTCAGACAACAGATGTCCCCAGAAAAGAATATTGAACCGGACAGGCCCCTAGGCCCTAATCAGATCCATTGCTTTGGTTTCCAGGCATCTCTCCTCAGAGGCTTCGTTTCCAATACCAGCATATGGTGGTTTCCTGAGGCACAATTAAGAACAAATCTCGTCTCTCCATGGAAAACTTGCTCATTGGAGCTTTGTCATAACCTCTGGTTAGGAGAATCCTTCAGGGCCCTGGTGCCACTGCCCCATACCAAGGTCTCCATGGACTCAAACCAACATTAAGACCATCCTCAGGAAAGTCCATTTCAACTCAGCCCCCTCTTTTGCTACCCCAAGACAGCAGATCAAACGTTGCTTGTTGCTAGGAGACAATTGGAATGTGAGGCTGGCTGCCCAGGCATCCATACTTAGAACCCTGTTCTGGAAAAATACCTTATAAGACGTCCTGGAGCCATCCAACAAATCTTAATTGTCCCACAGAAGGAATCCTTGCGGTTTGGAGCATCTCACAACTCCAATAGTGGGAAAACCCCCATGGCCCCATTATGCCCCCCCTTACTGAAGGGGCCCACATTGACAGAAACTCAAACCTGAGCCAAAGTCTGAACCTCGACCTGACTTCAGACACATGAGCTCTCAATTCAGCTCTGCAGAGTGTGCCTGCCATGTCCTTGCCCCGAAACCTAAGCCTAGCTTGTGTTCTCAGACTTCCGTCCTCACTCTCCTGGCCCACAAGCCCTCCAGGTTGGGAATTCTGATGCCACAATGCAGCACTCTGCCTGCCCTCCAGAAGAAAAACTTTGCCCTATGCTGCTAATAAGAAACCCCAAATGATTTTCTAATGCATGCCACTCGATTGTAAAGCAATTATACAGCCCACCCTGTACACTAATGCCCTGTCTGGCAGAGCCTGAGACAAGACATCCCAAACGACACCCAGACAGCTGGCCCCAACCTGGACACATAGGACCCGCTATGGCTGTAGGTCGTCATCTCTTCCCAACCTCGGTTTTCAGGCTTCAGAACCTAGACCTTATCTCCAATCACTGCCCAGGGGTGAACGTGATGCAGAAATTAGAATTCCTCCTTCCCCATGGCCAGAAACCTTGTGGTTGGCATGTTGTCCAACGTTCAATGTGGGAAAACCTGCATTGTCCTAAAGGCCACGCCAGTGCTTGAGGGCCGCCTAGGGCACAGACATGCATTGTGACCTGCAGCGTGAGTCCCGTATTAAAGTAACGCCTCTCAGTGGCTGGACCAAGATCCTGCATATGGGGCTTGTCATATCCATAGGCCCCCAGGCTTAACCAGAGGGCAAGTATTCCAGTTGTCAGTACCCACTGCTATGCTCTAGAATCCCTCTACTGGGGGGACACATGAAGCAGAAAACAGGACACTTCCCTTCCCACAGAATGACCCCAAACTCTTGGGGGCTGGACAAACTACCAGAGAGGGAGACTTCTACGACCCATGAGGCAACTCCTACATTAAACGGCCATTGTGGACAAAACATCCAGAGACAAAAGCCTGAGCGACTGCCTCCCTCTCACCCTTCTTTCATATCCAGAGGAGCTCCCCTCATGGACTGTAGATCAGGCCTGCCGTAACCTCGGCCCCAAACCTGAGCTGAGTTAGGGTTTTTGGATGTCTGTCTGCACAGCCATGGCCCACACAGCCTCCAGGCTGGGGTCTCTGGAGCCACACCACAGAATTGTGCCTGCTCTCTCCTAAGAAACTGCCCATTCCATTGGCCACAACTCTACAAAATAGTAGAAACCTCAAGGTCCCCAAGGACATCCCACTACCGCAAGCCGCACTGGACAAATAGGGGCATTATGACACAAGCTGAGCAACTACTACCTCCATGCAGACACACAGACAGATATCCGCAGAGACAGAAGATTGAACCAGACAGGCTCTAGGCCCTATTATGAACTCTTGCTTTGGTGTCCAGGTATCACTCCTCAGAGGCCTGGGTTCGAAGACCAGCATACGGGGCTGTCCTGAGGCACCAGACAGAAGACCTCTCATCTCCACATGGGAAGCTTCCTTGTTGGAGTTGTGTCAAGCCCTTCGGGTTGGAGAATCCTGCCGAGTCCCTTAGCTACTGCCACATTCCAAGGTCTCCATGGCCACCAACCCACATTATGACTCATCCTCAGGAGAGTCCATTTAAACTCAGCCTTCTGGGTAGCTCACCCAAGAGCCCGCAGATTGAGCGTGCCTTGTCTCGACCAGGCAATGGGAAGGTGAGTTGGCGTGTCTCGGCATCCATGCTTAGGCCCCTGCTCTCGAGTCTTTCTGTATGGGGCATCAAGGGACCATCCAATAGTACTCGACTGTCCTGAAGAAGGAAACTTTGAAGTTTGGAGCAGCTCACAACTCCCAGCGTAGGGAAACCTCCCTGGCCTCATGACGCCCCCACCCCCTTCAGGAAGGGGCCGTCATGAACACAAACTCCAGCTTGAGGCAACATCTGATACTCGCCCTGACCTCACCTGCAGGAGATCTCGATTCAGCCTCTGCAGAGTGGTCCTGCCATGCTCTTGGCCCAAAAACTCGTGCTAGCTTGTGTTTTCAGACTTCCTTCCTCACAATCCTGGCCACACCCCTCCAGTTTGGCAATTCTGGAGACACAATGCAGCACTCTGCCTGCCCTCCAGAAGAAAAATGTTGCCCTATAGGGCTAACCGGAAACGCCAAATGAGTAACAACCTGCATGCCACGCGACCATACCCCAATTATACAGTCTAGCCTGTGCAGTAAAGCCCTGTCTGACACAGCCTGAGGGCAGACCTCCAGTCCAACACCCAGAAAGCTGGCCGTACACAGAGCATATCACACCCACAATGGCTTTAGGCCATCATCTCTACCCAACCTCAGTTTTCACCTTCAGAACCTAGGCCTTATCTCCACTCACTGCTCAGGAGTGAACGTGATGCAAGAATCAGAACTTCTCCTTCGGCTTGGCAAGTAACCTAGTGGTTGGCATGTTGTCCATTGTTCATAGTAGGAGAAAGCAGCATGGACTATGAGGCCCCACCTATCCCTGAGGGCCACAATTTGCACAAACACACATTGTGACCCTCAGCGTGAGCCCTATCCTCATGTAAAGCCTCTTAGTGACTGGAACAACAGCCCACATATGGGGCTTGACAAGCCCCTAGTCCCCCAATCTCAACCAGAGTTCGAGATGTCTAGTCACCCCTACTCAGGGCTCTACTCTGGAATACATATTTGGTGGAACACCTGAGGTAAAAAAAAAAAATACAGAAAGGACTCTTCCCATCCACAGAATGATCCCAACCCCTTGGGATCAGGCCAAATCACCAGAGAAAGAATTGTCCATGGCCCTTGAGGACACCCCGACATTCCACGGCCACCGTTGACACAAAATCCAGAGACAAAAGCTTGAGCAAGCGCCACATACTCGCCCTTTGTTCATAGCACGGAAAATTCTTACTGTCTGTAGATCGAGCCTTCATACATACATCCCCAAACCTAAGCTGAGTTTGTGTTTTCAGACTTCTGTCCCCACAGTCCTGGCCCACACACCATCCAAGCTGGGGCCCCTGGAGCCACACCTCAGGACTGTGGCTTCCCTCTCCAGGGGAATTCTGCCATTTCCATTGGCCACAACCCTATAGATTAGGAGAATCCTCCAAACTCCCCGAGGCCATCCGAATAGTGTTGGCTGCCCAGGACAAACAGGGATGATCTTTCACAAGTTAGGAAACTACCTCCACTCAGACCCAGAGACAGATATCCCCATAGAATAAGATTGAACTGGACAGGCACTTAGGCTCTAATCAGATCCATTGCTTTTGTTTCCAGGCATCTCTCCTCAGAGGCCTGGTTTCCAGTACCAGAATACGGGGGATTCCTGAGGCACTCATCAGAAAAATCTCATCTCCACATAGGAAATGTACTCTTTGGAGCTCTATAAAAACCTCTGTTTAGGAGAATCTTTCAGGGCCCCGGATCAAGCGCCCCATTCCAAGGTCTCCATGGACTTAAACCCACATTATGATCTATTGTCGGGAGAGTCCATGTCAACTCAACCCCCTTGGTTTCTCCCCCAGGGCCTGCAGATCAAACCTGCCTTGTTGCTAGGAGACAACTAGAATGGGAGGCGGGCTGCCCAGGCATCCATCCTTAGAACCCTACTCTGGAGTCGTTCCACATGGGACATCCTAGTGCCATCCAACAGGTCTCAAGTGTCCCACAGAAGGAATCTTTGCAGTCTGGAGCATCTCACAACTCCCATTGTGGGACAATCTACATGGCCTCTTGAGACGCTCCACTTTATAAAGGGGCCATCATGGACAGAAACTCCAACCTGAGCAAACGTCTGATATTCGCCCTGACTTCAGGTGCATGAGATCTTGATTCAGCTCTGCAGAGTGTGCCTTCTGTGCACTCACCCCCAAAACTAAGCCTAGCTTGTGTTCTCAGACTACCGTCCTCACACCCCTGCCCCAAAAGCCCTACAGATTGGCAATACTGGGGCCATAATGCAGCACACTGCCTGCCCTCCAGAAGAAAAACGTTGCCTTATGGAGCTACCTAGAAACCCGAATAAGGATCAACTGAACGCCACTCGACTGCACCCCAAATATGCAGTCTACCCTGTCTAATGCCTTGTCTGACACAGCATGAGCCCACACATCCAGACCTACGCTCTACAGCTGGCCGCACACTGAGCACATTGGACCCATCAGGTCCTTAGGTCTTCATCTCTTCCAACCTCAGTTTTCGGGTTTCAGAACCTAGACCTAAACTCCAAACACTGTTCAGGGTTGAACGTGATGCAGAAACCACAACTCTTCCTTCGCCATGGCTGGAAACCTTGTGGTTGGCATATTCTCCAACGTTCAGTGTGGAAGAATCTAGCGTGGCCCATGAGGCACTTCCCCTGCTTGAGGGCCTTGTTGGGCACAAATAGGCATTGTGAACCTCAGCATGAGCCCTGTCCTCAAGGAAGGCCTCTCAGTGTCTGAATCAAGAGCCCGCCTATTGGCTTGCCATGCCCCTAGGCCCCCAAACTTAAACAGAGGTGGGGATATCCAGTTGTCCCTCCCAAGGACTCTGCTCTGGAATCCCTCTTTTATTGGGACACTTGAGGTACATAAAATAAAATATAAAATAAAATAAAATAAAAAACAGAAAAGACTCCCCCCATCCCACAGAATGTACCCAAACTCTTGGGATCGGGTCAAATCCTCAGAGAAGGAAAGCCATCCACAACACATGAGGCCACGCCAGCATTCCACCCACATTGTTGACGCAAATCCAGAGACAAAACCTGAGCAAGCACCTCAAACTCACCCTTTTTCATATCCCTAAGTGTTATCACGGTCTGTAGATTGGGCGTGCCATACCTATGTCCCCAATCCTAAGCAGAGTTTGTGTTTTCAGACTTTTGTCCCCACAGGCCTGTCCCACACAGCCTCAAGGCTGGGCCCCTAGAGCCTAACTCAGAACTGTGCCTGCCCTCTCCAGGGGATTTCTGCCCATTCCATTGGCCACAACCCTATAGATTAGGAGAAACTCCAAAGTCCCGAAGCCATCCCAATATTATAGGCTGCCCAGGAAAAACAGGGGCGATCTGACACAAGCTGAGCAACTACATCCCCTCAGATCCTTAGACACGTATCCTCAGGAAAGAGATTGAACCGGACAGGCACCTATGCCCTAATCATGTCGATTGCTTTTGTTTCCAGTCATCTCTCCTCAGAGTCCTGGTTTCCAATACCAGCATATGGGAGATTCCTTAGGCACTCATCAAAACAATTCTCTTCTATACTTAGGAAACGTACCCTTTAGAGCCCATCAAAACCTCCGGTTATGAACATCCCTCAAGGCCACGGATCAAGCACCCCATTCCAAGGTCTACATGGACACAAATGCACATTATGACCCATCCTCAACTCACCCATTTCAAAACACCCGCCTCGGTTGCTCCCCTAGATCCAACAGATCGAACTTGCCTTGGCGCTATGAGACACCCAGAATGGGAGGCAGGCTGCCCAGGCATCCATCCTTAGAACCCTGCTCTGAATAACTTCCTTATGGGATGTCCTGGAGCCATCCAACAGGTCTCGACTGTCCCACAGAAGGAATCATTGCGTTTTGGAGCATCTCACAATTACCATCGTGGGAAAACCTCCATGTCCTCGTGACACCGTCCCCTTCATGAAGGGGCCGTCATGGACAGAAACTCCGACGTAAGCCAACGTCTGATCCTAGCTCTGTCTTCAGGCATACGGGATCTGGAATCATCTCTGCAGAGGGTGCCTGCCGTCCCCTCACCCCGAAATCTAAGTCTGGCTTGTGTTCTCAGAATTTTTTCCTCACACTCCTGGCCCACAAGCCTTCCAGTTTGGGAATTCTGGAGCCACTATGTGGCACTGTGTCTTCCCTCCAGAAGAAAAACGTTGCCCTCTGGGGCTACCCAGTAACCACAAATGAGTACCATCCTGCACGAAACTCGACTGCATCCCAATGATACAGTCTAGCCTGGGCACTAATTCCCTGTCTGCCACAGCCTGAGCCTGCACCTCCCAACCCACACTCAACAGCTGGCCGAACACTGAGCACATCAGACACACCATGGCCTTAGGTCTTCATCTCTTCCCAACCTCAGTTTTCAGGCTTCAGAATCTAGACCTTAAATCCAATCACAGTCCAGGAGTGAAAGTGTGGCAGAAATTAGAACTCCTTCTTCCCCATGGCCAGAAAACTTGTGGTTGCCATATTGTGCAATGTTCAGTGTAGGAGAAACCAGCATGGTACATTAGGCCACGCCCTGAATGAGGGGCTCCTTGGGCACAAAAACACATTGTGAAACTCAGTGTGAGACCTATCCTCAAGAAAGGCCTCTCAGTGGCTGGACCAAGAGCCCACATATGGGGCTCGCCATGTTCTTAGGTCCCAATGTTAACCAGAGGTCTGGTTGTCCAGTCGCCCCTCGCCAGGACTCTGCTCTTGAATCCCTCTTTTGGTGGTCCACCTTCGGTTAAAAAAATTATAATAATAAAAAAATAAACAAAAAAACAAGAAAGGCATCCTCCCTTCCCACTGAATGACCCCAAACTCTTGGGATCGGGTCAAATCCCCAGAAAGGGAGCCTCATCAATGGCCCATGAGGACACCCTGACATTCCATGGGAATCGGTGACACAATTCCAGAAAAAAAAAAAAAAAAAGCATGAGCCAGCACCTCACATTCGCCCTTTGTTCATATCCCGAAGAGTTCTCCTCACGGTCTATAGATCGGGCCGGCCATACCTTCATCCCAAAACCTAAGTGGAGTTTGTGTTTTCAGACTTTTGTCCAAATAGCCCTGGACCACACACGCTCCACACTTGGGTCCCTGGAGCCACACCTCAGGACTGTGCTTCCCTTTCAAGGGAATTCTTCCCATTCCATTGGCCACAACCTTGCAAATGAGGAAAAACCTCCAAAGTCACCGAGGCCATCCCAATAGTGTAGGCCGCCCAGGAAAAACAGGGGTGATCTCAAACCAGCTGAGCAACTACCTCCACTCAGAAAACAGATGCCCCAGAGAAGAATATTGAACCGGACAGGCCCCTAGGCCCTAATCAGATCCATTGCTTTGGTTTGCAGGCATCTCTCCTCAGAGGCCTCGTTTCCAATACCAGCATATGGTGGTTTCCTGAGGCACCAATAAGAACAAATCTCGTCTCCCCATGGAAAACTTGCTCATTGGAGCTTTGTCATAACCTCTGGTTAGGACAATCCTTCAGGGCCCTGGTGCCACTGCCCCATACCAAGGTCTCCATGGACTCAAACCAACATTAAGACCATCCTCAGGAAAGTCCATTTCAACTCAGCCCCCTCTGTTGCTACCCCAAGCCAGCAGATCAAACGTTTCTTG
Organism: Mustela nivalis; assembly: GCF_964662115.1. Classification (NCBI taxonomy): domain Eukaryota; kingdom Metazoa; phylum Chordata; class Mammalia; order Carnivora; family Mustelidae; genus Mustela; species Mustela nivalis. Next base: position 580,295 of record NW_028136552.1, on the reverse strand, counting down.
TTGCTAGGAGACAATTGGAATGTGAGGCTGGCTGCCCAGGCATCCATACTTAGAACCCTGTTCTGGAAAAATACCTTATAAGACGTCCTGGAGCCATCCAACAAATCTTAATTGTCCCACAGAAGGAATCCTTGTGGTTTGGAGCATCTCACAACTCCAATAGTGGGAAAACCCCCATGGGCTCATAATATCCCCCCTTCATGAAGAGACCAACATGGACAGAAACTCAAACCTGAGCCAAAGTCTGATCCTCGACCTGACTTCAGACGCATGAGATCTCAATTCAGCTCTGCAGAGTGTGCCTGCCATGTCCTTGCCCCGAAACCTAAGCCTAGCTTGTGTTCTCAGACTTCCGTCCTCACTCTCCTGGCCCACAAGCCCTCCAGTTTGGGAATTCCGATGCCACAATGCAGCACTCTGCCTGCCCTCCAGAAGAAAAACTTTGCCCTATGCTGCTAATAAGAAACCCCAAATGATTTTCTAATGCATGCCACTCGATTGTAAAGCAATTATACAGCCTACCCTGTATACTAATGCCCTGTCTGGCACAGCCTGAGACAAGACATCCCAAACGACACCCAGACAGCTGGCCCCAACCTGGACACATAGGACCCGCTATGGCTGTAGGTCGTCATCTCTTCCCAACCTCGGTTTTCAGGCTTCAGCAATGTGGGAAAACCTGCATTGTCCGAAAGGCCATGCCAGTGCTTGAGGGCCGCCTAGGGCACAGACATACATTGTGACCTGCAGCGTGAGTCCCGTATTAAAGTAACGCCTCTCAGTGGCTGGACCAAGATCCTTCATATGGGGCTTGTCATATCCATAGGCCCCCAGCCTTAACCAGAGGGCGAGTATTCCATTTGTCAGTACCCACTGCTATGCTCTAGAATCCCTCTACTGGTGGGACACATGAAGCAGAAAACAGGACACTTCCCTTCCCACAGAATGACCTCAAACTCTTGGGGGCTGGACAAACTACCAGAGAGGGAGACTTCAACGACCCATGAGGCAACTCCTACATTAAACGGACATTGTGGACAAAACATCCAGAGACAAGAGCCTGAGCGACTGCCTCCCTCTCACCCTTCTTTCATATCCAGAGGAGCTCCCCTCATGGACTGTAGATCAGGCCTGCTGTAACCTCGGCACCAAACCTGAGCTGAGTTAGGGTTTTTGGATGTCTGTCTGCACAGCCATGGCCCACACAGACTCCAGGCTGGGGTCTCTGGAGCCACACCACAGAACTGTGCCTGCTCTCTCCTAAGAAACTGCCCATTCCATTGGCCACAACTCTACAAAATAGTAGAAACCTCAAGGTCCCCAAGGACATCCCACTACCACATGCCGCACTGGACAAATACAGGCATTATGACACAAGATGAGAAACTACTACCTCCATGCAGACACATAGACAGATATACGCAGAGACAGAAGATTGAACCAGACAGGCCCCTAGGCCCTATTATGAACTCTTGCTTTGGTGTCCAGGTATAACTCCTCAGAGGCCTGGGTTCGAAGACCAGCATACGGGGCTTTCCTGAGGCACCAGACAGAAGACCTCTCATCTCCACATGGGAAGCTTCCTTGTTGGAGTTGTGTCAAGCCCTTCGGGTTGGAGAATCCTGCAGAGTCCCTTAGCTACTGCCACATTCCAAGGTCTCCATGGCCACCAACCCACATTATGACTCATCCTCAGGAGAGTCCATTTAAACTCAGCCTTCTGGGTAGCTCACCCAAGAGCCTGCAGATTGAGCGTGCCTTGTCTCGACCAGGCAATGGGAAGGTGAGTTGGCGTTTCTCGGCATCCATGCTTACGGCCCTGCTCTCGAGTCTTTCTGTATGGGGCATCCTGGAACCATCCAATAGTACTCGACTGTCCTGAAGAAGGAAACTTTGAAGTTTGGAGCAGCTCACAACTCCCAGCGTAGGGAAACCTCCCTGGCCTCATGAGGCCCCCACCCCCTTCATGTAAGGGCCGTCATGGACACAAACTCCAGCTTGAGGCAACATCTGATAATCGCCCTGACCTCACCTGCAGGAGATCTCGATTCAGCCTCTTCAGAGTGGACCTGCCATGCTCTTGGTCCCAAAACTCGTGTTTTCAGACTTCCTTCCTCACAATCCTGGCCACACCCCTCCAGTTTGGCAATTCTGGAGACACAATGCAGCACTCTGCCTGCCCTCCAGAAGAAAAATGTTGCCCTATAGGCCTAACCAGAAACGCCAAATGAGTAACAACCTGCATGCCACTCGACCATACCCCAATTATACTGTCTAGCCTGTGCACTAAAGCCCTGTCTGAAACAGCCTGAGGGGAGACCTCCAGTCCAACACCCAGACAGCTGGCCATAAACAGAGCATATCACACCCACAATGGATTTAGGCCATCAACTCTACACAACCTCAGTTTTCACCTTCAGAACCTAGACCTTATCTCCACTCACTGCTCAGGAGTGAACGTGATGCAAGAATCAGAACTTCTCCTTCGCCTTGGCAAGAAACCTAGTGGTTGGCATGTTTTTCCAAAGTTCAGTGTAGTTGAAACCAGTGTGGCCCATGAGGCCCCGCCCATGTTTATGGGCCACATTGGTCACAAACACACATTGTGTCCCTCAGCCTGTTCCCAGGCCTCAGGTAATGCCTCTCAGTGGCTGGATGAAGAGTCAGCATATTCGGCTTGCCATGCCCCTAGGCCCCAAATTTTACCCATAGTTCGGGTTCTCCCTTCACTTTTCCCCAGGGCTCATCTTTGGAATTCCTCTTTTGGCGGGACACCTGAGGTAACAAACCTGAAAGGAGTCCTCCCATTCCACAGATTGACGAAAAACAATTGGGATCGGGCCAAATCCACAGAGAGGAAGATTCGTCCATGGCCCATGAGGCCTCCCCGACATTCCACGGCCATCTCTGATACAAAATCCAGAGACAAAAGCCTGAGCAAGTGCCTGAGACTCGCTCTTTCTTTATATCCGGAAGAGTTCTTCTCATGGTTTATAGATCGGGCCTGCTATACCTACCTCCCCAAAGCTAAGCTGAGTTTGTGTTTTCAAACTTCTGTCCCCAAAGTCCTGGGCCACACACCTTCCAGGCTGGGGCCCCAGGTGTCACACATTAGGACTGTGTCTACCCAATCCATGGGAATTCTACCCATTCCATTGTCCAAAACCGTAAAATTAGGAGAACCCTCCAAATCCCTGAGGCCATCCCAATAGTGCAGGTCGCCCGGGACAAACAAGGGCGGTCTGATACCAGCTGAGCATCTACCTCCACTCATACCATAGATGGATGTCCCCTGAGAAGCAGATTGAACCAGACAGGACCCTAGGCCATAATCGGATACATTGCTTTGGTTTACAGGCATGTCTCCTCAAAAGCCTGGATTCCAATACGAGCATAGGTGTTTTTCTGAGGCACCCATCAGAACAAATCTTGTCTCCACAAGGAGACTTTTGCATCGAGCTATGTCAAAAGCTTAGGAGAATACTTCAGGGTCCCGGTGCCACCGCCCCATTTTAAGGCCCTCATGGACACAAACACACATTAGGACGCATCCTCAGGAAAGTCCATTTCAAGTCAGTCACTCCTGTTGCTCACACAGAGTCATCAGATCTAAACTCTCTTGTTGCTAGGAGAAAATTGGAATGCGAGGCCTGCTTCCCAGTCATCCATCCTCGAATGGTGCCCTGGAGTCATTCCATATGGGATGTCCTGAAGCTGCCCAACAGGTCTCAATTGTCCCGCAGAAGGTATCCTTGAAGGGGGCATCCCACAACACCCAACGTGGGAAAACATCCATGGCCTTGAGATTCCGCTCCCTTCATGAAGGGGCCGTCATGCACATAAACTCCAATGTGAGCCAACGTCTGATCCTCGCCCTGACTTCAGATGCATGAGATATTGGTTCAGATCTACAGTGGTCCCTGCCGTGTCCTCGCCCTGATACACAAGTCTAGCTTGTGTTCTCAGACTTCCGTCCTCACACTCCTGTACACGAAGCCCTCAAGTTTGGCAATTCCGGACCGACAATGAAGCACTCTGCCTGCCCTCTAGAAAAAAAATTTGGCCTAATGAGCTGCCCAGGCACCTTATATGAGGATAAATCTACATGGCACTCGACTTTACCCAAATTATATAGTCTACGGGGGCACTAATCCACTGTCTGACACAACCTGAGCCCGGACCTCCTGACCAACACCCAGACAGTTGAACGCACACTGAGCACATCAGACCCGCCATGGCCTTAGGTTATCATCTCTTCCCTACCTCCGTTTTCAGGCTTCAGAATCTAGACCTTATCTCCAATCACTGCCCAAGGGTGACTGTGATGCATAAATCAGAACTCTTCCTTACCCATGGCAAGAAATCTTGTCGTTGGCAGGTTGTCCAACGTTCAGTGTAGGAGAAACCAGGATTCACCATGAGGCCCCGCCCATTCTTGTTTGCGAAGTGGGCATAAACTCGCATTGTGACCCTCAGTGTGAGTCCTATCCTCTAGTAAGTCCTCTCAGTCACTCGACCATTAGATGTCATAATGGGCTTTACATGTCCCTAGGCCCAAATTTGTAACCAGATTTCTGGTTATACAGTCGGCCCCCCCCAGGGCTCTACTCTGGAATCCCTCATTTGGTGGGACACCTGAGGTTAAAAAACAAAACAAGGCAAATTACAACAACAAAACGGACTTCTTCCATCCCACAGAATGACCCCAAATCTTGCGATGGGGACAAACCCCCAGAGAGTAAGACTCGTCCATTTCCCATTAGGTCAACTGGAAATTTCATGACCATGAGTGACACGATATCCAGAGACAAAAACTTGAGCAAGAGCCTGACACTCGCCCTTTTTTCATATCCTGAAGAGTTCTCCTCATGGTCTGTAGATCAATCCTGCCATACCTATTACCCGAAACATAAGCCGCGTTTGTGTTTTCAGACAACTGTCGAAACAGCTCTGGCCTACACACCCTACAGGCTCAGGCCCCTGGAGCCAAACCTGAGGACTGTACTTGCCCTCTCCAAGGGAATTGTATGTGCCCATTCCAATGGCCACAACCTACTAATAAGATAAACCTCCAAACTCCCTGAGGCCATCCCAATAGTGGTGGCTCTCCAGGAGAAACAGGAACAATCTGAGCCTATCTGACACCTACATGCACTCAGATGCATAGACTGATGTCCCCAGAGGTAAAAAGGTACGAACAGGCCCCTAGGCACTATTGGATTCATTGTTGTGCTATCCAGTCATCTCTCCTCAGAGGCCTGGATTTCAATACCAGCATATGGCTGTTTCCTGACTCATCCTCAGAACAAATCTCATCTACATATGGGAAACTTGCACGTTGGAGCTGTGTCAAAGCCTCTGTTTGAAAAAACCCTTCATGGCCCCAGTGTCACCACTTCATTCCAAGATCTCCATAGACACAAAAACATATTAGGATCCATCCACAGGAGAGTCCATTTCAACTCAGCCTCCTGGGTTGCTCCCCCAGATCCAGCAGATCTAATCTGTCTTGTTGCTAGGACACAATTGGAATGCGAGGTGGGCTACCCAGCCATCCATCCTTAGAACCCTGCTCGGAATCGTTGCCCTGGAGCCAACCAACAGGTCTCAATTGTCCTGCAGAAGAATCTTTGCAGTTTGGAGCTTCTCACAACTAACATCGTGGGAAAACCCCCACGGCCTCATGACCCCCCCCGCCTCTTCATGAAGGGCCATCAGGGACAGAAACACCAACCTGAGCGATCTTCTGATCCTCGCCCTGACATCATAAGCACGAGATCTCGATTCAGGTCTGTAGATTGTTCCTGCCTTGTCCTCACCCAGAAACCTAAGCCTAGCTTGTTGTCAGATTTCCTTCCTCAGACTACTGGCCCACAAGCCTCCAGTTTGAAAACCAGAACTATAATGGAGCACTCTTCCTGCCCTCAAAAAGAAAAACATTGCCCTCTGGGGCTACCCAGAAACTCCAAAAGAGGATCAACCTGCACGCCATTCTACTGTCCCCCAAATATATAGGCTGACCTGGGCCCTATTGCCCTTTTTGACACAGCCTGAGCCTGGATTACCTGGCCCCACACAGAAAGCTGGCCGCTCACTGAGCACATCGGACCCGCCATGGTCTTAGGTCGTCATCTCTTCCCAACCTCGGTTGTCAAGTTTCAGAACCTAGACCTTATCTCCAATCACTTCCCAGGCTTGAAAGTGATGCAGAAATCACAACTCCTTTCCCGTGGCAAGAAACCATGTGGTTGGCATGTTGTCCAACGTTCAGTGTAGTTGAAACCAGTGTGGCCCATGAGGCCCCGCTCATGTTTGCGGGCCACATTGGTCAAAACCACACATTGTGACCCTCACCCTGATCCCAGTCCTCAATAAGGCCTCTCAGTGGCTGGATGAAGAGATAGCATATTGGGCTTGCCATGCCCCTAGGCCCCAAATTTTACCCATAGTTCGGGTTCTCCCTTCACTTTTCCCCAGGGCTCTTCTTTGGAATTCCTCTTTTGGCGGGACACCTGAGGTAACAAACCTGAAAGGAGTCCTCCCATTCCACAGATTGACGAAAAACAATTGGGATCGGGCCAAATCCACAGAGAGGAAGATTCGTCCATGGCCCATGAGGCCTCCCCGACATTCCACGGCCATCTCTGATACAAAATCCAGAGACAAAAGCCTGAGCAAGCGCCTCAGACTCGCTCTTTCTTCATATCCGGAAGAGTTCTTCTCATGGTTTATAGATCAGGCCTGCCATACTTACCTCCCCAAACCTAAGCTGAGTTTGTGTTTTCAGACTTCTGTCCTCAAAGTCCTGGGCCACACACCCTCCAGGCTGGGGCCTCTGGAGTCACACATTAGGACTGTGCCTACCCAATCCATGGGAATTCTGCCGATGCCATTGTCCAAAACAGTAAAATTTGGAGAACCCTACAAATCCCTGAGGCCATCCCAATAGTGCAGGTCGCCCGGGACAAACAAGGGCGGTCTGATACCAGCTGAGCATCTACCTCCACTCATACCATAGATGGATGTCCCCTGAGAAGAAGATTGAACCAGACAGGACCCTAGGCCATAATCGGATACATTGCTTTGGATTACAGGCTTGTCTCCTCAAAAGCCTGGATTCAAATACCAGCATAGAGGTTTTCCTGTGGCACCCATCAAAACAAATCTCGTCTCCACAAGGAACGTTGTGCATCGAGCTATGTCAAAAGCTTAGGAGAATACTTCAGGGTCCCGGTGCCACCGCCCCATTTTAAGGCCCTCATGGACACAAACACACATTAGGACCCATCCTCAGGAAAGTCCATTTCAAGTCAGCCACCCCGGTTTCTCCCGCAGAGCCATCAGATCTAAACTGTTTTGTTGCTAGGAGACAATTGGAATGCGAGGCGGGCTTCCCAGGCATCCATCCTCGAACGGTGCCCTGGAGTCATTCCATATGGGATGTCCTGGAGCTGCCCAACAAGTCTCAATAGTCCCGCAGAAGGAATCCTTGAAGGGGGCATCCCACAACTCCCAACGTGGGAAAACCTCCATGGCCTCGAGATTCCGCTCCCTTCATGAAGGGGCCGTCATGCACAGAAACTCCCACCTGAGCCAATGTCTGATCCTCGCCCTGACTTCAGATGCATGAGATATAGGTTCAGATCTACAGGGATACCTGCCGTGCCCTGGCCCTGAAACCCAAGTCTAGCTTGTGTTCTCAGACTTCCGTCCTCACACTCCAGGCCCCGAAACCCAGAAGTTTCGCAATTCCAGACCCACAATGCAGCACTCTGCATGCCCTCTAGAAAAAAAATTTGGCCTAATGAGCTGCCCAGGCACCTTATATGAGGATAAATCTACATGGCATTCGACTGTACCCAAAGTATATAGTCTAACCTGGGCACTAATGCACTGTCTGACACAACCTGAGCTCGGACCTCCTGACCAACACCCAGAAAGCTGACCGCACACTGAGCACATCAGAACCGCCATGGCCTTAGGTCATCATCTCTTCCCAACTGCGGTTTTTCAGGCTTCAGAATCTAGACCTTATCTCCAATCACTGCCCAAGGGTGCCTGTGATGCAGAAATCAGAACTCGTCCTTACCCATGGCAAGAAACCTTGTGGTTGGCATGTTGTCCAACGTTCAGTGTAGGAGAAAACAGCATTCACGAGGAGGCCCCGCCTATTCTTGAGTGCGAAGAGGGCATAAACACGCATTGTGACCCTCAGCGTGAGTCCTGTGCTCTAGTAAGTCCTCTCAGTGGCTCGACCATTAGATGTCATAATGGGCTTGACATGTCCCTAGGCCCCAATTTTAAACCAGATTTCTGGTTGTCCGGTCGGACCTCCCCAGGGCTCTACTCTGGAATACCTCATTTGGTGAGACACCTGAGGTTAAAAAACAAAAGAAAGCAAATCAACAACAACAACAAAACGGACTTCTTCCATCCCCAGAATGACCCAAAAATCTTGGGATGGGGCAAAACCCCAGAGAGTAAGACTCGTCCATTTCCCATGAAGTCACCCGGAAATTTCACGACCATGAGTGACACGATATCCAGAGACAAAAACTTGAGCACGAGCCTCACACTCGCCCTGTTTTCATATCCTGAAGAGTTCTCCTCATGGTCTGTAGATCAGTCCTGCCATACCTATGACCCGAAACATAAGCCGCGTTTGTGTTTTCAGACAACTGTCCAAACAGCTCTGGCCTACACACCCTACAGGCTCAGGCCCCTGGAGCCAAACCTGAGGACTGTATTTGCCCTCTCCAAGGGAATTGTATGTGCCCATTCCAATGGCCACAACCCTACTAATAGGATAAACCTCCAAACTGCCTGAGGCCATCCCAATAGTGGTGGCTTCCCAGGACAAACAGAGGCAATCTGAGCTCATCTGAGCACCTACCTGCACTCAGACGCATAGACTGATGTCCCCAGAGGTAAAAAGGAACGAACAGGCCCCTAGGCACTAAACGGATCCATTGCTGTGGTATCCAGTCATCTCTCCTCAGAGGCCTGGATTTCAATACCAGTGTATGGCTGTTTCTTGACTCACCCATCAGAAAACATCTCATCTACATATGGTAAACTTGCACGTTGGAGCTGTGTCAAAGCCTCTGTTTGGAAAAACCCTTCAGGACACCAGTGCCACCGCTACATTCCAAGGTCTCCATAGACACAAAAAGACATTAGGACCCATCCACAGGAGAGTCCATTTCAACTCAGCCTCCTGGGTTGCTCCCCCAGATCCAGCAGATCTAACCTGTCTTGTTGCTAGGACACAATTGGAATGCGAGGTGGGCTACCCAGCCATCCATCCTTAGAACCCTGCTCGGAATCGTTGCCCTGGAGCCAACAAACAGGTCTCAATTGTCCTGCAGAAGAATCTTTGCAGTTTGGAGCTTCTCACAACTAATATCGTGGGAAAACCCCCACGGCCTCGTGGCCCCCCTGCCCCTTCATGAAGGGCCATCAGGGACAGAAACACCAACCTGAGCGATCTTCTGATCCTCACCCTGACATCATAAGCACGAGATCTCGATTCAGGTCTGTAGATTGTTCCTGCCTTGTCCTCACCCAGAATCCTAAGCCTAGCTTGTTCTCAGATTTCCTTCCTCAGACTACTGGCCCACAAGCCTCCAGTTTGAAAACCAGAACTATAATGGAGCACTCTTCCTGCCCTCAGGAAGAAAAACATTGCCCTCTGGGGCTACCCAGAAACTCCAAAAGAGGATCAACCTGCACGCCATTCTACTGTACCCCAAATATATAGGCTGACCTGGGCCCTATTGCCCTTTTTGACACAGCCTGAGCCTGGATTACCTGGCCCCACACAGAAAGCTGGCCGCTCACTTAGCACATCGGACCCGCCATGGTCTTAGGTCGTCATCTCTTCCCAACCTCGGTTGTCAAGTTTCAGAACCTAGACCTTATCTCCAATCACTGCCCAGGCTTGAAAGTGATGCAGAAAACACAACTCCTTCCCCGTGGCAAGAAACCATGTGGTTGGCATGTTGTCCAACTTTCAGTGTAGTTGAAACCAGTGTGGCCCATGATGCCCCGCTCATGTTTGCGGGCCACATTGGTCAAAACCACACATTGTGACCCTCACCCTGATCCCAGTCCTCAATAAGGCCTCTCAGATGCTGGATGAAGAGATAGCATATTGGGCTTGCCATGCCCCTAGGCCCCAAATTTTACCCATAGTTCGGGTTCTCCCTTCACTTTTCCTTAGGGCTTTTCTTTGGAATTCCTCTTTTGGCGGGACACCTGAGGTAACCAACCTGAAAGGAGTCCTCCCATTCCACAGATTGACGAAAAACAATTGGGATCGGGCCAAATCCACAGAGAGGAAGATTCGTCCATGGCCCATGAGGCCTCCCCGACATTCCACGGCCAACTCTGATACAAAATCCAGAGACAAAAGCCTGAGCAAGCGCCACAGACTCGCTCTTTCTTCATATCCAGAAGAGTTCTTCTCATGGTTTATATATCGGGCCTGCCATACTTACGTCCCCAAACCTAAGCTGAGTTTGTGTTTTCACACTTCTGTCCTCAAAGTCCTGGGCCACACACCCTCCAGGCTGGGGCCCCTGGAGTCACACATTAGGACTGTGCCTACCCAATTCATGGGAATTCTGCCGATGCCATTGTCCAAAACAGTAAAATTTGGAGAACCCTACAAATCCCTGAGGCCATCCCAATAGTGCAGGTCGTCTGGGACAAACAAGGGCGGTCTGATACCAGCTGAGCATCTACCTCCACTCATACCATAGATGGATGTCCCCTGAGAAGAAGATTGAACAAGACAGGACCCTAGGCCATAATCGGATACATTGCTTTGGATTACAGGCTTGTCTCCTCAAAAGCCTGGATTCCAATACTAGCATAGAGGTTTTCCTGAGGCACCCATCAAAACAAATCTCGTCTCCACAAGGAACCTTGTGCATCGAGCTATGTCAAAAGCTTAGGAGAATACTTCAGGGTCCCGGTGCCACCGCCCCATTTTAAGGCCCTCATGGACACAAACACACATTAGGACCCATCCTCAGGAAAGTCCATTTCAAGTCAGCCACCCCGGTTTCTCCCGCAGAGCCATCAGATCTAAACTGTCTTGTTGCTAGGAGACAATTGGAATGCGAGGGGGGCTTCCCAGGCATCCATCCTCGAACGGTGCCCTGGAGTCATTCCATATGGGATGTCCTGGAGCTGCCCAAGAAGCCTCAATTGTCCCGCAGAAGGAATCCTTGAAGGGGGCATCCCACAACTCCCAACGTGGGAAAACCTCCATGGCCTCGAGATTCCGCTCCCTTCATGAAGGGGCCGTCATGCACAGAAACTCCAACCTGAGCCAACGTCTGATCCTCGCCCTGACTTCAGATGCATGAGATATAGGTTCAGATCTACAGGGGTACCTGCCGTGCCCTGGCCCTGAAACCCAAGTCTAGCTTGTGTTCTCAGACTTCCCTCCTCACACTCCAGGCCCCGAAACCCAGAAGTTTTGCAATTCCAGACCCACAATGCAGCACTCTGCCTGCCCTCTAGAAAAAAAATTTGGCCTAATGAGCTGCCCTGGCACCTTATATGAGGATAAATCTACATGGCATTCGACTGTACCCAAAGTATATAGTCTAACCTGGGCACTAATGCACTGTCTGACACAACCTGAGCTCGGACCTCCTGACCAACACCCAGACAGCTGACCGCACACTGAGCACATCAGAACCGCCAAGGCCTTAGGTCATCATCTTTTCCCAACTGCGGTTTTTCAGGCTTCAGAACCTATACCTTATCTCCAACCACTGCCCAGGGGTGCCTGTGATGCAGAAATCAGAACTCGTCCTTACCCATGGCAAGAAACCTTGTGGTTGGCATGTTGTCCAACGTTCAGTGTAGGAGAAACCAGCATTCACCCGGAGGCCCCGCCAATTCTTGAGTGCGAAGAGGGCATAAACACGCATTGTGACCCTCAGCGTGAGTCCTGTGCTCTAGTAAGTCCTCTCAGTGGCTCGACCATTAGATGTCATAATGGGCTTGACATGTCCCTAGGCCACAATTTTTAACCAGATTTCTGGTTGTCCGGTCGGCCCTCCCCATGGCTCTACTCTGGAATTCCTCATTTGGTGAGACACCTGAGGTTAAAAAACAAAACAAAGCAAATCAACAACAACAACAAAACGGACTTCTGCCATTCCCAGAATGACCCAAAAATCTTGGGATGGGGCAAAACCCCAGAGAGTAAGACTCGTCCATTTCCCATGAAGTCACCCGGAAATTTCACGACCATGAGTGACACGATATCCAGAGACAAAAACTTGAGCACGAGCCTCACACTCGCCCTGTTTTCATATCCTGAAGAGTTCTCCTCATGGTCTGTAGATCAGTCCTGCCATACCTATGACCCGAAACATAAGCCGCGTTTGTGTTTTCAGACAACTGTCCAAACAGCTCTGGCCTACACACCCTACAGGCTCAGGCCCCTGGAGCCAAACCTGAGGACTGTACTTGCCCTCTCCATGGGAATTGTAAGTGCCCATTCCAATGGCCACAACCCTACTAATAGGATAAACCTCCAAACTGCCGGAGGCCATCCCAACAGTGGTGGCTTCCCAGGACAAACAGGGGCAATCTGAGCTCATCTGAGCACCTACCTGCACTCAGACGCATAGACTGATGTCCCCAGAGGTAAAAAGGAACGAACAGGCCCCTAGGCACTAAACGGATCCATTGCTGTGGTATCCAGTCATCTCTCCTCAGAGGCCTGGATTCCAATACAAGCGTATGGCTGTTTCTTGACTCACCCATCAGAAAACATCTCATCTACATATGGGAAACTTGCACGTTGGAGCTGTGTCAAAGCCTCTGTTTGGAAAAACCCTTCAGGACCCCAGTGCCACGGCTACATTCCAAGGTCTCCATAGACACAAACAGACATTAGGACCCATCCACAGGAGAGTCCATTTCAACTCAGCCTCCTGGGTTGCTCCCCCAGATCCAGCAGATCTAACCTGTCTTGTTGCTAGGACACAATTGGAATGCGAGGTGGGCTACCCAGCCATCCATCCTTAGAACCCTGCTCGGAATCGTTGCCCTGGAGCCAACCAACAGGTCTCAATTGTCCTGCAGAAGAATCTTTGCAGTTTGGAGCTTCTCACAACTAACATCGTGGGAAAACCCCCACGGCCTCGTGACCACCCCGCCCCTTCATGAAGGGCCATCAGGGACAGAAACACCAAACTGAGCGATCTTCTGATCCTCGCCCTGACATCATAAGCACGAGATCTCGATTCAGGTCTGTAGATTGTTCCTGCCTTGTCCTCACCCAGAAACCTAAGCCTAGCTTGTTCTCAGATTTCCTTCCTCAGACTACTGGCCCACAAGCCTCCAGTTTGAAAACCAGAACTATAATGCAGCACTCTTCCTGCCCTCAGGAAGAAAAACATTGCCCTCTGGGGCTACCCAGAAATTCCACATGAGGATCAACCTGCACGCCATTCTACTGTACCCCAAATATATAGGCTGACCTGGGCCCTATTGCCCTTTTTGACACAGCCTGAGCCTGGATTACCTGGCCCCACACAGAAAGCTGGCCGCTCACTGAGCACATCGGACCCGCCATGGTCTTAGGTCGTCATCTCTTCCCAACCTCGGTTGTCAAGTTTCAGAACCTAGACCTTATCTCCAATCACTTCCCAGGCTTGAAAGTGATGCAGAAATCACAACTCCTTTCCCGTGGCAAGAAACCATGTGGTTGGCATGTTGTCCAACGTTCAGTGTAGTTGAAACCAATGTGGCTCATGAGGCCCTGCTCATGTTTGCGGGCCACATTGGTCAAAACCACACATTGTGACCCTCACCCTGATCCCAGTCCTCAATAAGGCCTCTCAGTGGCTGGATGAAGAGATAGCATATTGGGCTTGCCATGCCCCTAGGCCCCAAATTTTACCCATAGTTCGGGTTCTCCCTTCACTTTTCCCCAGGGCTCTTCTTTGGAATTCCTCTTTTGGCGGGACACCTGAGGTAACAAACCTGAAAGGAGTCCTCCCATTCCACAGATTGACGAAAAACAATTGGGATCGGGCCAAATCCACAGAGAGGAAGATTCGTCCATGGCCCATGAGGCCTCCCCGACATTCCACGGCCATCTCTGATACAAAATCCAGAGACAAAAGCCTGAGCAAGCGCCTCAGACTCGCTCTTTCTTCATATCCGGAAGAGTTCTTCTCATGGTTTATAGATCGGGCCTGCCATACCTACGTCCCCAAACCTAAGCTGATTTTGTGTTTTCAGACTTCTGTCCTCAAAGTCCTGGGCCACACACCCTCCAGGCTCGGGCCCCTGGAATCACACATTAGGACTGTGCCTACCCAATCCATGGGAATTCTGCCGATGCCATTGTCCAAAACAGTAAAATTTGGAGAATCCTACAAATCCCTGAGGCCATCCCAATAGTGCAGGTCGCCCCGGACAAACAAGGGCGGTCTGATACCAGCTGAGCATCTACCTCCACTCATACCATAGATGGATGTCCCCTGAGAAGAAGATTGAACCAGACAGGACCCTAGGCCATAATCGGATACATTGCTTTGGATTACAGGCATGTCTCCTCAAAAGCCTGGATTCCAATACCAGCATAGAGGTTTTCCTGAGGCACCCATCAAAACAAATCTCATATCCACAAGCAACGTTGTGCATCGAGCTATGTCAAAAGCTTAGGAGAATACTTCAGGGTCTCGGTGCCACCGCCCCATTTTTAGGCCCTCATGGACACAAACACACATTAGGACCCATCCTCAGGAAAGTCCATTTCAAGTCAGCCACCCCGGTTTCTCTCGCAGAGCCATCAGATCTAAACGGTCTTGTTGCTGGGAGACAATTGGAATGCGAGGCCGGCTTCCCATGCATCCAACCTCGAACAGTGCCCTGGAGTCATTCCATATGGGATGTCCTGAAGCTGCCCAACAGGTCTCAATTGTCCCGCAGAAGTAATCCTTGAAGGGGGCATCCCACAACTCCCAACGTGGGAAAAACTCCATGGCCTTGAGATTCCGCTCCCTTCATGAAGGGTCCGTCATGCACAGAAACTCCCACCTGAGCCAACGTCTGATCCTCGCCCTGACTTCAGATGCATGAGATATAGGTTCAGATCTACAGGGGTACCTGCCGTGCCCTCGCCCTGAAACCCAAGTCTAGCTTGTGTTCTCAGACTTCCCTCCTCACACTCCAGGCCCCGAAGCCCAGAAGTTTCGCAATTCCAGACCCACAATGCAGCACTCTGCATGCCCTCTAGAAAGAAAATTTGGCCTAATGAGCTGCCCTGGCACCTTATATGAGGATAAATCTACATGGCATTCGACTGTACCCAAAGTATATAGTCTAACCTGGGCACTAATGCACTGTCTGACACAACCTGAGCTCGGACCTCCTGACCAACACCCAGACAGCTGACCGCACACTGAGCACATCAGAACCGCCATGGCCTTAGGTCATCATCTCTTCCCAACTGCGGTTTTTCAGGCTTCAGAACCTAGACCTTATCTCCAACCACTGCCCAGGGGTGCTTGTGATGTAGAAATCAGAACTCGTCCTTACCCATGGCAAGAAACCTTGTGGTTGGCATGTTGTCCAACGTTCAGTGTAGGAGAAACCAGCATTCACCCGGAGGCCCCGCCAATTCTTGAGTGCGAAGAGGGCATAAACACGCATTGTGACCCTCAGCGTGAGTCCTGTGCTCTAGTAAGTCCTCTCAGTGGCTCGACCATTAGATGTCATAATGGGCTTGACATGTCCCTAGGCCCCAATTTTAAACCAGATTTCTGGTTTTCTGGTCGGCCCTCCCCAGGGCTCTACTCTGGAATACCTCATTTGGTGAGACACCTGAGGTTAAAAAACAAAACAAAGCAAATGAACAACAAAACGGACTTCTTCCATCCCCAGAATGACCCAAAAATCTTGGGATGGGGCAAAACCCCAGAGAGTAAGACTCGCCCATTTCCCATGAAGGCACCCGGAAATTTCACGACCATGAGTGACACGATATCCAGAGACAAAAACTTGAGCACGAGCCTCACGCTCGCCCTTTTTTCATATCCTGAAGAGTTCTCCTCATGGTCTGTAGATCAGTCCTGCCATACCTATGACCCGAAACATAAGTTGCGTTAGTGTTTTCAGACAACTGTCCAAACAGCCCTGGCCTACACACCCCAAAGGCTTAGGCCTTTGGAACCAAACCTGAGGACTGTACTTGCCCTCTCCAAGGGAATTGTGTGTACCCATTCCAATGGCCACAATCCTACTAATAGGATAAACCTCCAAAGTTCCTGAGGCCATCCCAATAGTGGTGGCTTCCCAGGACAAACAGGCGCAATCTGAGCACATCAGAGCACCTTCCTGCACTCAGACCCATAGACTGATGTCCCCAGAGGAAAAAAGGAATGAGCAGACCACTAGGCACTAATCGGATCTATTGCTATGGTTTCCAGGCATGTCTCCTCGGAGGCCTGGATTTCAATACCAGCATATGGCTGTTTCTTGACTCACCCATCAGAACAAATCTCATCTACATATGGGAAACTTGCACGGTGGAGCTGTGTCAAAGTCTCTGTTTAGAAGAACCCATCAGGGACCCAGTGCCACCGCTTCATTCCAAGGTCTCCATAGACACAAAAGCATATTAGGACACATCCACAGGAGAGTCAATTTCAACTCAGCCTCCTCAGTTGCTCCCCCAGATCCAGCAGATCTAACCTTTCTTGTAGCTAGGAGAAAATTGGAATGCCAGGTGGGGTACCTAGCCATCCATCCTCAGAACCATGCTTGGAATCCTTGGCCTGGCGCCAACTAACAGGTCTCAATTGTCCTGGAGAAGAATCTTTGTAGTTTGGAGCTTCTCACAACTCCCATCGTGCGAAAACCCCCATGGCCTCGTGATTCCCCCCCTTCAAGAAGGGGCCATCAGGGACAGAAAGTCCAACCTGAAGATCGTCTGATCCTCACCCTGACTTCAGATGCACGAGATCTCGATTCAGGTCTGTAGATTGTGCCTGCCATGTCCTCACCCATAAAAACTAAGCCTAGCTTGTGTTCTCAGACTTCAGTCCTCAGACTACTGGCCCACAAACCCTCCAGTTTGGCAATCCAGAAGTACAATGCGGCACTCTGCCTGCTCCCTGGAAGAAGAACATTGCCCTCTGGGGCTACCCAGAAACCCCAAATGAGGATCAACCTGCAAGCCATTTGGCTGTACACCAAATATATAGGCTGAAGTGGGCACAATTGCCCATTCTGACACAGCCTGAGCCTGGAACTCCTGGCCCCACCCAGACAGCTGGCCGCACACTGAGCACATCGGACCCGCCATGGCCTTAGGTCCTCATCTCTACCCAACCTCGGTTTTCAGGCTTCAGAACCTTGACCTTATCTCCAATCACTGCCCAGGTTTGAAAATGTTGCAGAAATCCGAACTCGTTTCCTTGGCATGAAACCTCGTGGTTGGCATGTTGTCCAACTTTCAGTGTAGTTGAAACCAGTGTGGCACATGAGACCCAGCCCATGCTTGAGGGCCACATTGGTCTCAAACACACATTGTGACCCTCAGCCTGAGCCCGGTCCTCAGGCAAGGCCTCTCAGTGGCTGCATGAAGAAACAGCATATTGGGCTTGCCATGCCCCTAGACCCTAATTTTTAACCATATTTCGGGTTGTCCCTTCACTCTTGCGCAGGGCTCTGCTTTGGAATTCCTCTTTTGGTGGGACACCTCAGGTAACAAACCCTAAAGGAGTCCTCCCATCCCACAGATTCACGAAAAAGAATTGGGATAGGGCCAAATCCACAGAGAGGAAGATTCGTCCATGGCCCATGAGGCCTCCCCGACATTCCACGGCCATCGCTGATACAAAATCCAGAGACAAAAGCCTAACTAAGCGCCTCAGACTCGCTCTTTCTTCATATCCTGAAGAGTTCTTCTCATGATTTGTAGTTCGGCCGTACCATACCTACGTTCCCAAACCTAAGCTGAGTTTGTGTTTTTTGAGTTCTGTCCTCAAAGTCCTGGGCCACACACCCTCCAGGCTGGGCCCCTGGAACCACACATTAGGACTGTGCCTAACCAATCCATGGGAATTCTGCCCATTCCATTATCCAAAACCGTACAAATTAGAAGAAACCTCCAAATTCCCTGAGGCCATACCAATGGTGTAGGTTGTCCGGGACAAAAAAGGGCCGTCTGACACCAGCTGAGCATCTACCTCCACTCATACCATAGATGGATGTCCCCAGAGAAGAAGATTGACCAGACAGGACCCCAGGCCATAATGGGATCCATAGCTTTGGTTTACAGGCATGTCTCCTCAAAAGCCTGGTTTCCAATACCAGCTGAGGGCTTCTCCTGAGGCACCCATCAGAACAAATCTCGTCTACACATGGGAAACTTACATGTTGGAGCTCTCTCAAAGCCTCTGGTTAGAAGGACATTTCAGGTTCCCGGTGCCAGCGCCTCATTCCAAGGTCTCCATGGAGACACACCCACATTAGGACCCATCCACAGGAGAGTCCATTTCAACTCAGCCCCCTCAGTTGCTCCCCCTGATCCAGCAGATCTAACCCGTCTTGTCGCTAGGAGATGATTGGAATGAGAGGCAGGCTTCCCAGACATCCATACTTAGAACCATTCTCAGAATTATGCTGTATGGGAAGTCCTGGAGCCAACCAACAGGTCTCAATAGTCCCGCAGAAGAATCTTTACTGTTTGGAGCATCTCACAACTCCCATCGTGGGCAAACCTCCATGGCCTCGTGATCCCGCCCCCTGTGCTTCATGAAGGGGCCATCAGGGACAGAAGCTCCAACCTGATCGATCGTCTGATCCTCGCCCTGACTTCAGATGCAGGACATCTTGATTCAGCTCTGCAGAGTGTGACTGCCGTGCCCTTGCCCAGAAACGTAAGTCTAGTTTGTGTTCTCAACTTCCATCCTCACATTCCTGGCCCACAAGCCCTCCAGTTTGGCAATTCCAGAACTACAAGGCAGCACTCTGCCTGCTTTCCGGAAGAAAATCATTGCCCTCTGGGACTACCCAGATTCCCCAAATGAGGATCAACCTGCATGCCACTTGACTGGACCCCAATTATACAGGCTGCCCTGGGCACTACTGCCCTTTCTGGCACAGCCTGAGACTGAACCTCCTGGCTCGCACCCACCCAGCTAGCCACACACTGAGCACATCAGACCCGCCATGGCCTTAGGTCATCATCTCTTTCCAACCTCGGTTTTCAGGCTTCAGAACCTAAACCTTATCTCCAGTCACCACCCAGGGTTGAACATGATGCAGGAATCAGAACTCCTTCCCCATGGCAAGAAACCTTGTGGTTGGCATGTTGTCCAACGTAAAATGTAGTTGAAACCAGTGTGGCCCATGAGGCCCTGCAGATGCTTGAGGACCAAGTCGTTAACAAACATGCATTCTGACCCTCAACGTGAGCCCAGTTCTCAAGTAAGGCCTCTCAGTGGCTGGACCAAAAGACAGCATATTGGGCTTGTCATGCCCCTAGGCCCCAATTTTTAACCAGATTTCTGGTTGTCCAGTCTCCCCTCCCCAGGGCTCGGCTTTGGAATCCCTCTTTTGGTGGGACACCTGAGGTAACAAAACTGAAAGGACTCCTCCCATCCCACAGTTTGACCCAAAACAATTGGAATCGGGCCAAATCCACAGAGCGGAAGACTCGTCCATGGCCCATGAGGCCTCCCCGACATTCCACGCCCATCGTTGACACAAAATCCAGAAACAAAAGCCTGAACAAGTGCCTCACAATCTCTCTTTCTTCATATCTGGAAGAATTCTCCTCACGGTCTGTAGATCGGGCCTGCCATACCTACGTCCCTAAACCTAAACTGAGTTTGTGTTTTAGACTTCTGTCTCCACAGTCCTGAGGCACACACCCTGCAGGCTGGGGCCCCTGGAGCCACATCAAAACTGTGCCTTCCCTCTCCACGGGAATTCTGCCCATTCCATTGTCCATAATCATAAAATTAGGAGAAACCTCCAAAGTCCCCAAGGCCTTCACAATAGTGTAGGCCGCCTGGGACAAACAAGGGCCATCTGACACCAGCTGAGCATCTAACTCCACTAATACCTTAGATGGATGTACACAGAGAAGAAGATTCAACCGGACAGGCCCCTAGGCTCTAAACGGAGCCATTGCTTTGGTTTCCAGTTATCTCTCTTCAGAGGCCTATATTCCAATAACAGTATATGGGGGTTTCCTGAGGCACGAATTAGAACAAATATCGTCTCCACATGGGAAACTTGTCCTTTGGAGATGTCTCAAAACCTCCGGTTAGGAGAATCCTTCAGGGCCCATGCACCAACGCCCCATTCCAAGGTCTCCATGGACACAAACCCACATTAGCATCCATCCTCAGGAGAGTCCATTTCAACTCAGCCCCCTTGGTTGCTCTGACAGAGCCAGCATATCAAACCTGTCTATTTGCTAGGAGACAACTGCAATGTGAGGCGGGCTTCCCATGTATCCCTCCTAAGATCCCTGCTCTGGTGTCATTCTGTATGGTATGTACTGGAGTGATACAAAAGGTCTCAATTGTTGATCAGAAGGAATCTTTGTTGTTTGGAGCATCTCACAACTTCCATTGTGGGTAAACCTCCATGGACTGGAGATGCTGTCCCCTTCATAAAGTGGCCAGAATGGACAGAAATTCAAACCTAAGCCTAGGTTTGAACCTCGCCCTGACTTCAGATTCATGATATCCCGATTCAGATCTGCAGAGGGTGCCTGCCGTGCCCTCGCCCAGAACCTACGCCTAACATGTGTTCTCAGACTTCCGTCCTCACACTCCCCGTCCACAAGGCATCCACTTTGGAAATTCCGGAGCCACAATGCAGCACTCTGCCTGTTCTCCAGAAGAAAAACATTGCCCTTGGGGCTAACCAGAAATACCAAATAAAGATCAACCTGCACGGCACTCAGTTGTACCCCAATTATACAATCTACCCTGGGCACTAATGCCCTGTCTGACACAGCCCAAGCTTGGACCTCCCGACCAACACCCAGACAGCTGGCTCCACACTGAGCATATCGGACCCAACATGGTCTTAGGTCGTCATCTCTTCCCAACCTCGGTTTTCAGACTTCACAACCTAGACCTTATCTCCAATCACTGCCCAGGGGTGAATGACATGCAGAAATCAGAATTAATCCTTCCCCATGGCAAGAACTCATGTGGTTGACATGTTGACTATCATTCAGTGTAGGAGAAACAAGCATGCACCATGAGTCCCCACCCATGCTTGAGTACCACGAGGGCATAAACACGCATTGTGACCCTCAGCATGAGTTCTGTCCTCAATGAAGGCCTCTCAGTGGCTGGACCATTAGAAGGCATATTGGGCTTGCCATGCCCCTAGGCCCGTATTTTTAGTTAGATTTCTTGTTGTCCAGGGTTCTGCTCTGGAATCCCTCTTTTGGTGGGACACCTTAGTTAACAAAACTAAATCCCACAGATTAACCCAAAACAATTGGGATCTGGCCAAATCCACAGAGAGAAAGACTCTTCCATGGCCCATGAGGACTCCTCGACATTCCACAGCCATCATTGACACAAAATCCAGGGGCAAAAGCCTGACAAGTGTCACACTTTCACCCTTTATTCATATCCCAAAAAGTTCTCCTCATAGTCTGTAAATCGGACCTGCCATACCTACATCCCCAAAGCTAAGCTGAGTTTGTGTTTTCAGACATCTGTCCCCACAGTCCTTGCCCACACACCCTCAAGGCTGGGCCCTTGGAGCCACACATCAGGTCTGTGCCTGCCCACTCCACAGGAATTCTGCCCATGCCATTGTCCATAATCATACAATTTAGGAGAAACCTCCAAAGTCCCCGAGGCCATCCCTATAGTGTAGGCCACCCGGACAAACAGGAGCGGTCTGACACCAGCTGAGCAACTACCTCCATTTCATAAAATAGACAGATGTCGACAGAGAAGAAGATTGAACCAGAGAGGCTCCTAGGACCTAATTGGATGCATTGCTGTGGTTTCTATGTATCTCTCCTCAGAGGCCTGGTTCTAATACCAGCATATGTGGGTTTCCTGAGGCACCAATTAGAACAAATCTTGTCTCCACATGGAAAACTTACTCTTTCGAGTTGTTTCAAAATCTCCGGTTAGAATCCTTTAGAGCCCTGGGGCCACCACCCCATTCCAACGTCCTCATGGACACAAACACACATTAAGACCCATCTTCAGGAGAGTCCATTTCAACTCAGCTCCCACGATTGCTCCTGCATAGCCATCAGATCGTACCTGTCTTGTGGCAGGGAGACAATTGGTGTAAGAGGCAGTCTGCTCAGGCATCCATCCTTAGAACCCGGCTCTGGAGTCATTCCATATGGGATGTCCTGGAGCCATCCAACAGTTCTCAATTTTCCCGCAGAAGGAATCCTTGCAGTTTGGAGCATCCCACAACTCCCAACGTGGGAAAACCTCCATGGCCTCGAGATTCCACCCCTTTGATGAAGGGGCCATCATGGACAGAAACTCCAACCTGCGCCTAAGTCTGATCCTCGTCCTGACTTCAGATGAATGAGATTTTGATTCGGATCTGCAGAGGGTGCCTGCCGTGCCCTCGCCCTGAAACTTAAGTCTAGCTTATGATCTCAGACTTACGTCCTCACACTCCTGGTCCCGACGCCCTCAAGTTTGGCAATTCTGGACCCACAATGCTGCACTCTGCCTGCCCACCAGAAGAAAAATGTTGCCCCAGTGAGCTTCCCTGACACAATAAATGAGGATGAACCTACATGGAACTCAACTGTACCCAAATTATACATTCTAACCTGGGCACTAATGCACTGTCTGACACAGCCTGAATCCATACCTCCTGAACAACACCCAGAAAGCTGACCGCACACTGAGCACATCGGACCCTCCATGACCCTAGGTTATCATCTCATCCCAACCTCGATTTTCTGGATTCAGAACTTAGATCTTATCTCCAGTCACTGCCCAGGGGTGAACATGATGCAGAAATCAGAATTCCTCCTTCCCCATGGAAAGAAACCTTGTGGTTCGTATGTTGTCCAAAGTTCAGTGTAGGAGAATCAAGCATGGCCCATGAGTCCCCGCCCATGCTTGATGCCTACATTGGGCACAAACATGCATTGTGACCCTCAGTGTGAGCACTGTACTCAAGTAAGACCTCTCAGTGGCTGGACCAAGGTACCCCATATGGGGATTGCCATGCCCTTAGGCCCCCAATCTTATACAGAGTTCGGGTTGTCCAGTCGCCCCCTTCCCAGGGTTCTGCTCTGGAATCCCTCTTTAGTGGCACACCTGAGGAAAAAAAAAAAAAAAAAACAGAATGGACTCCTCCCATCCCACGGAATGACCCCAAAATATTGGGATCATCCAAATCCCCATAGAGGAAGTCTCACCCATGGTCCATGAGGACGCCCCTACATTCCACGGCCATCAGTGACACAAAATCCAGAGTCAAAAGCCTGAGCAAGTGCCTCACACTCACTCTTTGTTCATATCCTGAAGAGTTCTGCTCAAGGTCTGTAGATCGGGCCTCCCATACCTATGTCCCCAAACCTAAGACGAGTTTCTGTTTTCAGACTTCGGTCCCCACAGCTCTGACCCACACACCCTCCATGCTTGAGCCCCTAGAGCCACACCTCAGGATTGTGCCTTCCCTCCCCAAAGGAATTCTGCCCATTTCATTGGCCACAAACTTGCAAATTAGGAGAAACCTCCAAAGTCAAAGTGGCCATCCCAATAGTGTAGACTGCCCAGGACAAATAGGGGCAATCTGACACCAGCTGAGGAACTACCTCCACTCAATCCCATAGACAGATGAACCGAGAGAAGAAGATTAAACCAGACAGGCCCCAGGCCCTAATCAGATCCATTGCCTTGGTTTCCAGGCATCTCTCCTCAGAGTTCTGGTTTCCAATACCAGCATATTGGGGGTTACTGAAGCACCAATGAGAACAAATCTTGTTTCCCCATGGGAAAAATGCTTCTTGGAGCTGTGTCAAAACCTCTGGTTAGGAGCATCCTTCAGAGCCCTGGTGCCACTGCCCCATTCCAAGGTCTCCATGGACACAATCCCACATTAGGACCGATCCTCAGGAGAATGCATTTCAACTCAGCCCCCTCGGCTGCTACATCATAGGCAGCAATCAAACGTGCCGTTTCGCTAGGAGACAATTGGAATGCAAGGCCGGATGCCCAGGCATCCATCCTTAGAACCCTGCTCTGCAATTGTTCCATATGGGATGTCCTGGAGCCATCCAATAGGTTTCAACTGACCCGCAGAAAATCCTTGTGGTTTGGAGCATTTCACTACTGCCATCATGGGAAAACACCAATGGCGGTGTGATGACCCCCCTTCATGAAGGGGCCATCATGGACAGAAACTCCAACCTGAGCCAATATATGAACCTCGCCCTGACCTCAGATGCATGAAATCTAAATTCAGCTCTGCAGAGTGTGCCTGCCATTTCCTCGCCCTGAAACCAAAGCAAAGCTTCAGTTCTCAGACTTACATCCTTGCATTCCTGGCCGCAAGGCCTCCAGTTTAGCAGTTCCGGAGCCAGAATGCAGCACTCTGCCTGCCCTCCAGAAGAAAGACTTTGCCTTATGGGGCTACAGAGAAACCCCAAATAATTATCTTCTGCATGCCACTCAACTGTACCCCAATTATACAGCGTATCTGGGCACGAATGCCCTGTCTGGCACAGCCTGAGTGCAGACCTCCTGAACGACACCTAGAAAGCTGGCCCCAAACTGAGCACATCGGACCCGCCATGGCCTTAGGTCGTCATCTCTTCCAAACCTCGGTTTTCAGGCTTCAGAACCTAGACCTTATCTCCAATTAGTGCCCAGAGGTGAACGTGATGCAGAAATCAAAACTCCTCCTTCCCCATGGCAAGAAACCCTGAGGTTGGCATGTCCAAGGTTCACTGTAGGAGAAACCTGCAAGCTCAATGAGGTCCCGCCCAATACTGAGGACCACCTTGGGCACAAACACACATTGTGACCCTCAGCATGAGTCCACTATTCAAGTAACGTCTCTCAGTGGCTGGACCAAGAATCTGCATATGGGCTTGCCATGCCCAATGGACCCCAGGCCTAACCAGAGGGTGGGTATTCCAGTTGTATGTACCCAGTGCTCTGCTCTAGAATCCCTCTATTGTGGGGACACATGAGGCAGAAAACAGGACTCCTCCCTTCCCACAAAATGACCCCAATCTCTTGGGAGCCGGACAAATCACCAGAGAGGGAGACTTCCATGGCCCATGAGACCATGCTTACATTAAATGACCATCATGAATACAACATCCAGAGACATAAGCCTGAACGACCGCCTCTCACTCGCCTTACTTTCTAATCACAATGAGCTCCCCTCACGGACTGTAGATCACTCCTGCCATAACCTCAGCCCCAAACCTCAGCCGAGTTTGTGTTTTTGGATATCTGTCCCCACAGCCCTGGCCCACACAGCCGCCAGGCTGGGGCCTCTGGAGCCACACCACAGGACTGTCCTGCTCTCTCCAAGGAGACTATGCCCATTCCATTGCCCATAACCCCACAGAATAGGAGAAACATCAAGGCCCCCGAGGACATCCCACTACTATAAGCCTCTATGGACAAAGGCATCCTGACACAAGCTGAGCAACTACCTCCATGCAGAAACACAGACAGATGTTGGCAGAGACAGTAGATTGAACCAGACAGGCCCCTGGGCCCTAATCTGAACTCTTGCTTTGGTTTCCAGGTGTCACTCCTCAGAGGCCTGGGTTTGAAGACCAGCATCTGGGGCTTTCCTGAGACACCAAACAGAACAACTATCGTCTCCACATGGGAAGCTTCATTGTTGGAGCTGTGTCAAACCCTTCGGTTTGGAGAAACCTGCAGAGTCCCTGAGCCCCCGCCACATTCCAAGGTCTCCATGGCCACCAACCCACAGTATGACTCATCCTCAGGAGAGTCCATTTCTACTCAGCCCTCTGAGAAACCCGCCCAAGAGCCTGCAGATTGAGCCTGCCTTGCCCCAAGCAGCCAGTGGGAATGTGAGGTGGCATTTGCAGACATTCATGCTTAGACCCCTTCTCTCGAGTCTTTCTGTAGGGGTCATCCTAGAACCATCTCATAGTACTCGACTGTCCTACAGAGGAAACCTTGATGTTTGGGGCAGCTCATAACTCCCAGCGTTGGGAAACCTCCCTGGCCTCATGACGCCCCCACCCCCTTCAGGAAGGGGCCATAATGGACACAAACTCCAACCTGAGGCAACGTCTGATACTCGCCCTGACCTCAGATGCAGGAGATCTCGATTCAGTCTCTGCAGAGTGGGCCTGCCATGCCCTCGGCCCCAAACCTAACGCTAGCTTGTGTTTTCAGACTTCCCTCTTCACACTCCTGGCAAACAAGCCCTCCAGACTGGGAATTCCAGAACCACAACACAGTTTTCTGCCTGCCCACCAGAAGAAAAACGTTGCCCTATGGGGCTCTCCAGAAACCACAAATGAGAACCAACCTGCTCTGGCCTCGACCGCACCCTAACTGGAAAGGCTACCCTGGTCAGTAATGCTCTGTCTGACACAGCCTGACGTCCCGACAGACAAGGAAACAGCTGGCTGCACACTAAGTACATCAGACAGGCCATGGCCTTATGCCGTCATCTCTTCCCAACCTGGGTTTTCAGACATCTGACCCTAGATATTATATCAAATCCTGGCAAACGTGGGTAACTGAAGCACAAATCAGATCTTCTCCTTCCCCATGGCTGGAAAGCTTGCTGTTGGCATGGAGTCATACCTTCAGTGTAGGAGAAACCTTCATGGCCCCTGAGGCCAAGCCTAAACTTGAGTGCCTCCTTGGGTACAAACTCGCATTGGGACCATCAGCATGGGCCCCATGTCGAAGTAAGGTCTCTCAGGGCCTCGACCAAGAGCCCGCAAATGGGGCTTGCCAAGCCCCTATGATCCCAATCTTCACAAGAGCTCGAGTATTCCATTTGCTCGAACCCAGGACTGTGATCTGGAGTCCCTCTCCTGGAAGAACACCTGAGCCAGACAGCAGGACTCCACCCTTCCCACAAAATGTCCCCAAAATCTTAAGAGCTGGACCAACTCCTCAGAGAGGGAGACTCTTCCATAGCCCCTGAGGTCACCCCTACATTCCACGGCTATGGGAGACAAAACATCCAAAGACAAAAGCTTGCGTGACTGCCTCCCATTTGCCCTTCTTTCATAAGCTGAGGATCTCCTCTCACGGTCTGTGGGTCCATCCTGCCATGCTCTCGGCTCCACACCCAAGCCGAGTTTGTGTTTTCAGACTTCTGTACCCACAGCCCGGACCCACACACCCTCCAGGCTAGGGCCTATGGAGACACACTGAAGGACTGTGCCAGTCCTCTACAAGAAAACTGTACCCAATCCATTGGCCACAACCCTAGAGATTAGGAGAATCCAATAAGGTCTCCAAGGCCATGCCTCGGCCATGGACTAAGAGGGGCACTCTGACACCAGCTGAGCAACTATCTTCACTTAGATACTCAGACAGTGTCCCCAGAGACAGAAGATTGAAACGGACAGGCATCTAGGCTCTAATCTGAACCCTAGCTTTGGTTTCCAGGTGTCTCTACTCAGAGAACTGGTTTGAAGACCAGTATCTGGGGCTTTTCTGAGGCACCAAAGAGAACCTGTCTCATCTCCACATAGGGATCTCTTTTTAATTGGAGCAATATTACACCCTTTGGTTAGGCGAATACTTCATGGCCCCTGAGCTGCCAACATATTCCAAGGTCTCCATGCACACAAACCCACATTATGACCCATCCGCAGGAGAGTCCATTTCAATTCAGCCCCCTAGTTAGCTCGCCCCAGAGCCAGTAGTTCAAACATGTCTTGTCACAAAGAGCCAATGGGAATGTGAGGTATGCTGTACAGGCATCCATCCTTCGAATCCTGCTCTCCAGTCTTTCCGTATGGGACATCCTGGAGCCATTCAACAGGACTCGACTGTCCAGCAGATGGAAAGCTTGTGGTATGGGTCAACGCACAAACTAGAGTTTGTGCTGGTGTCTAAGGTGCTGTGCAATATTCTCCAATCTTGAGGGTTTGGCACAGGTCGAAGGGCATGGTTTCCTACTGGGGACAGGAGATATTCCATTGTGTGGCTCAGGGACCACATGTTGTATCCTAAGTTGGTATTTCAGAACAGGACCCTGAGGACAGATGCCTGAAAACCTAATCTAGTGTTCCAATGACGTCCTAGGAGCATGTCAGGTACAATCTTCTGACCCAGGAACATTGAAATGGCTGTCTGCTTGGATGTAGGTGATCAGGGCGTTTCAGACTGGCATTTGTGTCCAGTGCTGCCGACAATATTGGGTCGGGCTCAGGGCTCTTGCGTGTTTCTCCTAAACTGGAAGGTTTGGGCAGGTTTGACGGGCACAGTTTCCTTGGGGATGGCAGGCCCAGTCATGTGTTGTGGATCCAGAGACCCTGTCCTGGAGGGCATATGAGCCATGGTTTTGGGAGAGAAGTCTGCAAACACAAATGTGGGTTATTGTTAGTGGAAAGGTGATCACAGGCCCAATGAGTAGACCTGGAGTGCAGCTTGTCAGGAGTTGTAATTAGGGTGACTGGAAGGCAGTAGCACAGGCTTTTCTCTCTATATTGTGTGTCCAGGATGGCCTTGGAATGCAGGTATAGTCTCATGGGTCCATGGGAAACTTTTTCTCTCTATGGATCTGTGCAGCTCATAGTTTGGTGGCTTTTTTGGGGAAGGGAAGAGTGTTGTTTTCCATCTTATGGGTGCCCCCAAACAGGGATTCCAGATACAGGCTCTTTTTCTGGGCATCTGGGACTTCCCACCAAGGGTTAGGATTTGCACCTAGGGGTGTATGAGGCCTGCAATGCAGGATCATGATGGTGCAACTGAGAGGGATTGTTTGAAAGCTTGCTCAGGCTGAGTCTCACAATGCCTGTTTGCTCCCATGGCGGCCCTCAGGAGTGGGAGTGGTTTCATTGGTCATATATCTGGCTCCCTCTTAGAGAGTTGGACACCCAACCCAACAGCCAAATGTCCTGCCATGAGGAAGGATGAGTTCTCTTCTGTCAGGTTCCTCTGTGCTTCAGGTTGCCCCATTGGCAGGGTTTCCAGCAAGGTCTCGAGATAGGTGCCTGAATACCAAGGATGGGTGGAGATGACGTACTTGGGCCATAGCAATCCCAAATGCTAGATATGAGGCCTAAAACTCGGTCGGGGCTCAGGCTCTGTCAGACACAGCGCTAGTGGCCATGGCAGCCTTTATATCAGAGTAGATTCGAGGGCGGAGCAGATTGATCCTCATGTGGAGTTTCTTGGGAAGATTCCCAGGCATTTGTTCATTCAATAGGGAAGGCAGAATGCTGTGTTGTGGCTCCAGGTTTCCCAATCACGAGAGCTTGGGAACCAGTCAGTTTTGGGTGGAATTGTAAACAAAAGCTATGGTTCAATTCAGTGCCAAGCAGAAGGCAGTTCCAATTTGTAGCAGTTTACTCGAGACATCCAAGACTGGAATAAGGGTGGATGTCAGATGCTTGCTCACACTAAAGTTTTTGTCTATGATGACCGACAAGTGGAGGGGTGGTATAAAGAGGCCATGGAGGAGTTCACATGCTGAGGCCTGTGAACTGCTGCAAAAAGTAACATTTCTTTGTACAGTGTAGGTGAAGTCTGGTTTGTTTACTCTAGGTTTCCCCATGTGGAAAGTTTGTGAAGAAGAGCTCTCCAGCATGGATGCCAGGAAAGGACACCTCCATTGACAATTGCAGCTGAGGAACATGGCAGATTCGTTCTGGTGGCTCTGGGACAAAGTGCCAAGGCCTTGAGTTGACATGGGATCTCTTGCAGATGGGTCACAATGCTTGTTTGTTACCAGGGAGAACTTAGAATGTGCTGGTTGCTAAGGTGCCATGCAGGATTCTCCTACCCTGAGGGTTTGGCACAGGTCGAAGAGCATGGTATTCTTTTGGGGACAGGGGATGTTCTGTCGTGTGGCTCAGAGACCACATGATGTGTCATAGATTGGTATTTCAGAACAGGCCCCTGAGGACAGATGCCTAAAAACCTAATGGGGTTCCATTGAGAGCCTAGGGGCATTTTAGGTTCAATCGTCTATCTCACGATCATTGACTTGGCTATTTCCCTGGATGTAGGTGATAAGGGTGTTTCAGACTGCGCATTTCCATCCCGAGTGGCCGGCAATATTGGTGTGGGCTCAGGGGCCACACAGGTTTCTCCTAATCTGGAAGGTTTGGGCAAATCTGATATGCACAGTGTCCTTGGGGTTGGCAGCCAGAGTTCTGTGGTGTGGCTCCAGAGATCACATTCTGGTGGGCATGTGAGCCATGGTTTTGGGAGAGAAGTCTGCAAACACAAATACAAATTAGGGTGAGTGGCGAGGTGATCACAGGCCCAATGCGTAGACCTGGAGGGAAGCTCTTCATGAACTATAATTAGGGAGACTGGAAGGCAGTAGCACAGGCTTTTCTCTTTGGATTGTGTGTCCAGCATGGCCTTGGAATGCAGGTGTGGTCTCATGGGTCCATGGGAGTCTTTTCCTCTCTATGGATCCTGGTGGCTCTCCATAGTTTGGTGGCTTTTTCAGGGAAGGGGAGAGTGATGTTTTCCACCTTATGGGTGCCCCCAAACAGGGATTCCAGAGACGGGCTCTGGTTCATGGCATCTGGGACATCACAACATGTGCTAGGATTTGGGCTTAGGGGCATATTAGGCCTGCAATGCGGGTTCATGGTGGTGCAACAGAGAAGGATTGTTTGAAAGCATGCTCAGGCTGAGGGTCACAAGGCCTGTTTGCCTCCAGGGCATCCCTGAGGAGTTTGTGTGGTCTCACTGGACTTGTAAATGACTCCCCCTTTCAGGGTTGAACACCCATCCTAACAGCCAAGTTTCCTGATATGAAGAAGGAGGAGTTCTCTATTGTGCTTCAGGATGCCCCATTGTCAGGGATTCCAGCAAAGTTCTGGGGACAGGTGCCTGAATACCAAGGATGGGTAGAGATGAAATACTTGAGCCATGGCAATCCCAAATGCTAGATGTGGGGCTCAAACTCTGGTGACTGACACTAGGTCTGGGCTCAGGCTCTGTCAGACACAGCACTAGTGGCCAGGGCAACCTATAAATCAGGGTCCCTCCGATATAGGGCCGAGCAGATTGATCTTCATGTGGGGTTTCTGGCCAGACTCACCAGGCACTTGTTTCTATCGGGAAGGCAGAATGCTGTGTTGTGTCTCCATAATTCGCTATCAAGAAGGCTTGGGGACCAGTCGGGTGAGGAAGGACTTGTAAACACAAGCTACAGTTCAATTCACTGCCAAGCAGAAGGCAGTTCCTGTGTCCAGCAGCTTTTTCGAGATATCCAGCACCTTAGTAAGGGAGGACGTCGGATATTTGCTCACACTGGAGTTTGTGTCTATGATGTCTGACAAATGGAGGGGTGGCGTCAAGAAGCCATGGAGGGATTTTCACGTTGAGACTCATGAGCTGCTCCAAATAGCAAGGTTTCGTTCTACTGGACAGGTGGAGTGTGGTTTATTTGCTCCAGGGTCCCCCATGTGGAAAGTTTGGGTAGCAGAGCTCTACCGCATGGATGCCTGGAATGTTCAACTTCATTGACCATTGCAACTGAAGAACATGGCAGCTTTATTCTGGTGTCTCTGTAGCAAAGTACCAAGTCCTTGATTTGACATGGAATCTCTTGCAGATGGGCCACACAGCTGGTTTGTTACCAGGTAGATCTTAGAATGTGCTGGTGGCTTAGTAGTTGTGCAGGAATCTACTACTCTGGGATTTTGCACAGATTGTAGGGCACGGTTTCCTTCTGGGGACAGGAGATGTTCTGTTGTGTGGCCCAGCCACCACATGTTGTATCATAAGTTCGCATTCTAGAACAGGCCTCTGAGGACACATGTCTGAAAACCGAATCAATGGTTCCAATGACGTCCTAGGGGCATGTTAGGTTCATTATTCTGACTCAGGACCATTGACTTGGCTGTGTTCCTGGATGTAGGGGATCAGGGTATTTCAGACTGTGCATTTGTGTTCAGAGCGGCCGCCGAAATTGGGGTAGGCCCAGAGGCCTTGTAGGTTTCTCCTAATCTAGACAGTTTGGGCAACTGTGATGGAAACAGTTTCCTTGTGGATGGCAGGGACAGTCCTGCAGTGTGGATCCAGAGACCCCATCCTGGAGGGCATGTGTGCCATGGTTTTGGTAGATAAGTCTGCAAACACAAATTTGAATTAGGGTGAGTGGCGAGGTGATCACAGGCCCAATGCATATACCTTGAGAGCAGCTCATCTGGAACTGTAATTAGGGTGAATAGAAGGCAGTAGCACAGGCTTTTCTCTCCGGATTGTGTGTCCAGGATGGCCTCGGAATGCAGGTGTGTTCTCATGGGTCCATGGGAGACATTTCCTCTCTATGGATCCTGGTGGCTCCTCATAATTTGGTGACATTTTTGGGGAAGGGATGAGTGCTGTTTTCCATCTGAAGGGTGCACCAAAACAAAAATTCCAGAGATGGTCTCTGGGTCTGGGCACCTCGAAAATCCCACCAAGTTTTATGATTTGAACCTACAGGCATACCAGGCCTGAAATGAGGGATCATTGTGGTGAATCTGAGAGGGATTTTTTGAAAGCATGCTCAGGGTGAGGGTCACAATGCCTGTTTGTGCCAAGGGTAGTCCTCAGGAGTGTGTGTGGTGTCATTGATGTTGTAACTGGCTCCCCCTTTGAGGGTAGAACACCCATCCCAAAAGCCAGGTTTATTGCCATGGGGAAAGAAGAGTTCTCTATTGTGCTTCAAGTTCCCTAATTGGCAGGGATCCCTGCCAAGGTCTGGGGACAGGTGCCTGAATATCAAGGATGGGTAGAGATGACATACTTGGGCCATGGCAATCCCAAATGCTAGATATGGGGCCTGCTCTCTAGTGGCTGAAACTCAGTCGAGCTCAGGCTCTGTCAGACATGGCACTAGTGGCCATGGCAGCCTATAAATCGGTGTTGACTCGAGGGCCGACCTGATTGATCCTCATGTGGGTTTTCAGGGCAGACTCACTAGGCATTTCTTCATTCGATGGGGAAGGCAGAATGCTGCGTTGTGGCCCCAGATTTCCCTATCAAGAGGGCTTAGGGACCAGTCAGGTGAGGATGGAATTGTAAACACAAGCTATGGTTCAATTCAGTGCCAAGTGGAAGGCAGATCCAATGTGCAGTGGTTTATTCAAGACATCCAGCACCGGGATAAGGGTGCATGTCAGATGTTTGCTTAGACTGGAGTTTGTGTCTATGATGACTGACCAATGGAGTGGTGGCATCAAGAGGCCATGGAGCAGTTTACACGCTGAGGCCTGTGAGTTGATCCAAACATAAGGTTTCCTTCTACTGGACAGGGGAGGTCTGGTTTGTTTACACCAGGTTCCCCCATGTGCAAAGTTTGGATAGCATAGTACTCGCACGTGGATACTGGAAAGCACACCTACATTGACCATTGCACCTAAGGAACATGGCAGGTTCTTTCTGGTTGCTCTAGGGCAAAGTACCAAGGCCTGGTTTCTAATGAAGTTGGGTCACAATGCAGTTTTGTTACCACGGAAATCTTACTATGTGCTGGTGGCTAAGGGGCCATGTATGATTAGTCTATCCTGATGGTTTGACACCGGTCGAAGAACACGGTTTTTTTCTGGGTATCGGAGATGTTCTGTTGTGGGGCTCACGGACCAAATGTTGTATCATAAGTTGGAATTCCAGAACAGGCCTCTGAGGACAGATGCCTAAAAACTTCATCTTGGGTTCCAATGAAGTCCAAGGGGAATTTCAGGTTCAATCATCAGACTCAGGACCATTGACTTCGGTGTCTGCCTATATGTAGGCAATCAGGGTGTTTCTGACTGTGCCTTTGTGTACAGAGTGGCCTCCAATATTGGGGTGGGCTCTGGGGCCTTGCAGGTTTCTCCTAATCTTGAAGGTTTAGGAAAATTTGTGGGCACGGCTTCTTTGGGGGTGGCAGGCACAGTCCTGTGGTGTGGCTCCA
This sequence comes from Mustela nivalis, assembly GCF_964662115.1. Classification (NCBI taxonomy): domain Eukaryota; kingdom Metazoa; phylum Chordata; class Mammalia; order Carnivora; family Mustelidae; genus Mustela; species Mustela nivalis. The sequence goes on along the minus strand of NW_028136552.1, from coordinate 546,185 downwards.
GAGACTCCATCGTGGAGGGCATGTAAGCCATGGTTTTGGGAGAGAAGTCTGCAATCACAAACTCGGATTAGGTTGAGTTGCGAGGTGATCGTAGGCCCAATGCATAGACCTGGAGGGCAGATCGTCAGGAACTGTAAATCACGTACCTCGAAGGCACTAGCACTGGCTTTTGTATCTGGATTGTGTGTCCATGATAGCCTTGGAATGCAGGTGTGTTCTAATGTTTCCATGAGAGTATTTTCCTCTCTACAGATCCTGGAAGCTCCCAATAGTATGGTGGCTTTCTCGTTTGAATGGAAGAGTGCTGTTTTCAATCTTAGATGTTCCCTAAAAAGGGATTCCAGAGAAGGGCTGTGAGTCTGGGTGCTTGGAAAATCCCACCAGGATTAGGATTTGGGCCTAGGGGAGTACCAGGCCTACAATGTGTGACTTGGAGGTACAACTGAGAGCGTTTGTTTGAAAGCATGCTAGTCTGAGTGTCACAATGCCTGATGTGATTAGGGCAGCCCTTATGAGTGGGAGTTGTCTCCTTGGCCATGCAGCTGGCTACCACTTTAATGTAGGACACCCATCCCAACTACCAGGATTCCTGCCATGGAAAAGGAAGAATTCTCTATTGTGCCTCAGGTTCCCCCATTAGCAGGTATTCTAGCAAATGTCTGGGGACAGATGCCTGAATACCAAGGATGGGTAGAGATGAGGGACCTGAGACATGGCCAGTCTCACATGCCTGACTCTCTGAGTAGCTGACATGAATTGAGCACTCAGGCTCTGTCAGAAACAGAACTAGTGGTCAGGGCTGAGTATGAATCAGGGATCCCTCAAGGGCTGAGCAGATTGATCCTCATGCAGAGTTTCTGGGCAGAATCACCATGCCCTTCTTCTTTCTAAGGGGAAGGCAAAAAGCTGCGTTGTGGCCCCAGAATTCCCTATCAAGCGGGCTTGGGGACCAGTAGGGTGAGGATGGAATTTTAAACTCAAGCTAAGGTTCAATTCAGTGCCAAGCAAAAGGCAGTTCCATTGTGCAGTGTCTGATTCCAGATATCCAGCACCTGAGTAAAGGTGAAAGTCAGACATTTCCTCATGCTGGAGTTTATGTCTATGATGACCGATGAATGGAGGGGTGGCGTCAAGAGGCCATGGAGGATTTCACATGCTGGGGCTTGTGAGATGCTTTAAACAGTAAAGTTTCCTTCTACCACACAGGGGGAGTCTGGTTTATTTGCTCCAGGGTCCCCCATGTGGAAATTTTGGGTAGCAGAGCACTCCCACGTGAATGCCTGAAAAGCACACCTCCATTAAAATTGCAGCTGAGAAACATGGCCAATTCGTTCTGGTGGCTCTTGGGCGAATTACCAAGGCCTGGAGTTGACATGAAGTCTCATGAAGATGGGTCATAATGCAGGTTTGTTACCATGGAGACCTTACAGTGTGCTGGTGGCTAAGGGACCATGTAGGATTCATCTACCCTGAGGGTTTGACACTGGTCAAAGGGCACGGTTTCCTTCTCGGACCAGAGATGTTCTGATGTGGGGCTAACGGACCAAATGTATCATAATTTGTTATTGCAGAACAGGCCTCTGAGGATAGATGCCTGAAAATTTAATCTAGGGTTCCAATAAAATCCTAACGGAATGTCAGGTTCAATCCTCTGACTCAGTATCATTGACTTCAAAGTCTGCCTAGATGTAGGTGATCAGGGTGTTCCAGACTGTGCATTTGTGTACAGAGTGGCAACCAGTATTGGGGTGGGCTCAGGGGCCTTGCAGGTTTCTCCTAATCTGGAAAGATAGGGCAATTTGATGGGCACAGTTTCCTTGGCAATGGTGGGCACAGTCCTGTGGTGTGGCTCCAGAGACCCCATGCTGGAGGGCATGAGAGCCATGGTTTTGGGAGGGAAGTCTGCAAACACAAATGCGGGTTAGGTTTAGTGGCGAAGTGATTGTAGGCCCAATGCATACTCCTGGAGGTAAGCTCCGTGTGAAATGTAAATCGCATGCCTCAAAGGAGGTAGCACAGGCTTTTTTATCTGGATTGTGTATCCACGATGGACTAAGAATGCAGGTGTGGTCTCAGGTGTCCATGGGTGATATTTCCTCTCAAGTATCCTGGCGGCTCCTTATAATGTGGTGGCTTTCTCAGAGAGGAAAGAGTTCTGTTTTCCATATTAAGGGTGTCCCATAACAGGGATTGCAGAGAAGTGCTCTGGCTCTGGGCACCTGGAAATACCCACCAAGGGTTATGATTTGGGCATAGGGGCTTACCAGGCCTCCAATGCAAGTCCTGGAGATACAACTGAGAGCGTTTGTTTGAAAGCATGCTCAGGTTGAGGGTAACTATGCAAGCTTTTGCATAGGGTGGCCCTCAGGAATGGGGGTGGTCTCAATGGCCATTCAGTAGGCTAACACTCTGAGTGTTGGACACCCTTCCGAACTTACAGGAATCCTGCCATGGGGAATGAGGATTTCTCTATTGTGATTCAGGTTCCCTCATTGGTAGGGATTCCAGGAAAGGTCTGGGGACACATGCCTGAATACCAAGGATGGGTAAAGATGACGGCTCTGTTCCGTGGCCAGTCTAACATGCGGGATATGGGCCCCGCCTTCTAGGTGGCTGACACGAGGTCGGGGCTTAGGCTCTGTCAGACACAACACTAGGGGCCAGGGCTGTCTATAATTCAGGGTTCCCTCAAGGGACAAGTAGATTGATCATAATGTGGAGTTTCTGGGCAGACTCACCAGGCCCTTCTTCTTTCTATTGGGAAGGCAGAATGCTGTGTTGTGGCTGCAGAATTCCCTATCATGAGGGCTTGTGGACCAGTAGGGTGAGGATGGAATTGTAAACCCAAGCTATGAATAAATTCAGTGACAAGCGAATGGCATTTCCAGTGTGCAGCGGCTGATTCGAATATCCAGCACCTGAGTAAGCGCAGACGTCAGATGTTTGCTCAAGCTGGAGTTTGTGTCTATAATGACCGATAAATGGAGAGGAGTTGAAAAGAGATCATAGAGGATTTCCCACACTTGAGCTTGTGAGATGCTCCAAACAGCCAGGTTTCCTTCTACAGGACAGGGCAGTCAGATTTGTTTGCTCGAGAGTCCCCCATGTGGAAAGTTTGGGTAGCAGAGCACTCCCACATGGATGCCTGGAAAGCACACTTCCACTGAACATTGCAGCTGAGGAACATGGCAGGTTCTTTCTGAAGGCTCTGGGGTGAAGTACCAAGGCCTGTAGTTGACATGGAATCTCATGAAGATCGCTCACAATGCTGGCTTGTTACCAGTGAGATCTTAGATTCTGCTGGTGGCTACGGGCCAAGTAGGATTCATCTACCCTGAGGGTTTGACACAGTTCCAAGAGCACGGCTTCCATCTAGAGAAAGGAGATGTTCTGTTGTGGGGATCAGGGACCATATGTTGTATCTTAAGTTGGTACTCCAGAACAGGTCTCTGATTACAAATGCCTGAAAACCTAATCAGGGGTTACAATGAGGTCATAGGAGCATGTCAGGTTCAATCTTCTGACTGAGAAACACTGACTTGGGTATCTGCCTGGATTCAGGTGATCAGCGTATTTCAGAATGCACATTTGTGTCCAGAGGGGCCTCCAGTATTGGGGTGGGCTCAGGGGCCTTGCAGGTTTCTCCTTATCTCGAAGTTTTAGGCAAATGTGACGGACACATTTTCCTTGGGGATGGCAGGCACAGTCCTTTGGTGTGGCTCCAGAGACCCCATCCTGGAGGAAATATGAGCCATGGTTTCGGGATAGAAGTCTGTAAGCACAAACTCGGGTTAAGGTTAGCGGTGAGGTGATCGCAGGCCCAATGCATAGACCTGGAGGGCAGCTCGTCTGGAACTATAAATTAGTTGCCTTGAAGGTGGTAGCACAGGCTTGTGTATCTGGCTTTTGTGTCCAGGATGGCCTCGGAATGCAGGTGTGGTCTCATGGATCCATGGGAGATTTTTCCTCTCAAGGATTTTAGCGGCTCCCTATACTATGGTGGCTTTCTTGGCGAAGGGGAGAGTGCTATTTTACATCTTAGGGTTGTCCCAAAACAGGGATTCCAGAGACAGGCTGTGTTTCTGGTCCCCTGAAAAATCCCACCAGGTATTAGGATTTGTGCTTAGGGGAATATCAGGCCTGCAAATTTGGATTCTGGAATGCAACTGAGAGTGTTTGTTTGAAAGCATGCTCATGTTGGGGGTCACAATGCCTGCTTGTGTCCAGGGCGGCCCTCATGAGTGGGCGGGTTATCATTGGCCATTCAGCTGGCTACCACTCTGAGGTCTGGAAACCCATCCCAAGAGCCATCATTCCTGCCATGGGGAAGGAGGATTTCCCTATTGTGCTTCTGGTTCCCCCATTGGCAGGGATTTCAGCAAATGTCTGGGGACAGATGCCTGAATCAAAATGGGTAGAGATGACAGCCCTGGGACATGGCTGGTCTCACATTCTGGAGTTGGAGCCCAGTCTCTGGGTCCTGACACGAGGTCAGAGACGAGGTTCTGTCAGACTCAGCGCTAGTGGCCAGGTAAACCTATAAATGGGGTTCACTCGAGGGTCGAGTAGATTTATCCTCATGTAGGGTTTCTGGGCAGTCTCTCCAGGCTGTTTTTTCTTGCTATGGGGAAGGCAGAATGCTGTGTTGTGGCTTCAGAATTCCCTATCAAGAGAGCTTACTGAACACCAGAGTGAGGATGGAATTGCAAACCCAAGCTACTTTTTTTTTTTCAAGATTTTATTTATTTGTCAGAGAGCGAGCGAGAGCAAGCACAGGCAGACAGAGTGGAAGGCAGAGTCAGACGGAGAAGCAGGCTCCCTGCGGAGCAAGGAGCCTGATGTGGGACTCGATCCCAGGACGCTGGGATCATGACCTGAGCCGAAGGCAGCTGTTTAACCAACTGAGCCACCCAGGCGTCCCGCCAAGCTACTTTTAAATTCAGTGCCAAGCATAAGGCAATTCCAGTGTGTAGCAGCTGATTCAAATATCCAGCACTTGAGTAAGTGCAGATGTCAGTTGATTGCTCACGCTGGAGTTAGTGTCTATGATGACCAACAAATGGATGGGTGGCCTCAAGAGGCCATGGAGGATTACCCACCCTCAGGCTTGAGATACTCCATACAGAAAAGATTCCTTTTACCGTACAGGGGAGTCTGGTTTGTTTCCTCCAGGGTTCCCCATGTGGAAAGTTGGTATCAGAGCACTCCCGCTGGATGCCTGGAAAGTACACCTACATTGACCATGGCAGCAGAGGAACATGGCAGTTTCATTCTGGTGGCTCTGGGCCGAAGTACCAAGGGCTGGAGTTGTCATGGAGTCTCATGAAGATGGGTCACAATGCTGGTATGTTGTCAGGGAGATCATAGAATGTGCTGGTTGCCAGGGGGCCTTGAAGGATTCATCTACCCAGAGTGTTTGACACAGGTCCAGAGCACAGCTTTCTTCTAAGGACAGATGTTCTTTTGTGTGGCTCAGTGACCATATTGTATCATACATTGATATGCAGAACAGCCTTCTGAGTACAGATACCTGAAAACCTATTCTAGTGTTCCAGTGAATCCTAGGAGCATGTCAGGTTCAATCTTCTGTCTGAGGACCATTGACTTGGATATCAGCCTGGATGTAGATGATATGGTGTGTCAGACTGTGCATTTGTGTCCAGAGTGGCCTCCAATATTGGGCTGGGCTTAGGGGACTTGCAGGTTTCTCCTAATCTAGAGTGTTTGTTTAATAGTGACAATCACAGTTTCCTTTGGGAAGACAGGTACAATCCCGTGGTGTGGCTCCAGTTATCACAAACTGGAGGGCATGTGAGCCATGGTTTTGGGAGGGAAGTCTGAAAACACAAACTTGGGTTAGGGTTAGTGGCAAGGTTATTACAGGCCCAATGCATAGACATGGATGGCAGCTCTTCAGGAACTGTTAATCGGGTGACTCAAAGGCAGAATCACAGGCTTTTTTCTCTGTATTGTGTGCAGGATGGCCTCAGAATGCCGTTGTGGCCTCATGGGTCCATGGGAGATTTTTCCTCTCTAAGGATCCTGGTGGCTCCCAATAGTTGGTGGCTTTTTCGGGGAAGGGAAGAGTGCTGTTTTTCATGTTAGGGGTGCCCCAAAATATGGATTCCAGAGACGGACTCTGGGTTTGGTCCCCTGGAAAATCCCACCAAGTGTTAAGATTTGGGCCTAGTGGCTTACCAGGCCTGCATGCAGGATCCTGGAGGTGCAACTGAGAGGTCTTGTTTGAAATCATTCTCAGGCTGAGGGTCACAATACTTGCTTATGCCCAGGTGGCCCTCATGAGTGGGCGTAGTCACATTGGCCATGCAGCTGGTTCCCACTTTGAGGGTTGGACAACCATCCCAACAGCCAGAATCCTGCCATGGGGAAAGAGGAGTTCTCTATATTGCTTCAGGTTCCCCCATTAGCGGGGATTCCAGCAAAGGTCTGGGGACAGAGGCCTGAATACCAAGGATGGGTAAAGATGATGGACATGGGCCATGGCCAGTATCAAATCGTGGATATGGGCCCCGATCACTGGGTGGCTGACACTAGGTCTTGGCTCAGGCTCTGTCAGACACAGCACTAGTGCCCAGGGCAGCCTATAAATTGGGGTTCCCTCGAGTGCCGAGCAGATTGATCCTCATGTATGGTTTCTGGGCAGACTCACCAGGCCCTTCTTGTTTGTAAGGGGAAGGCAGAATGCTGTTTTGTGGCTCTAGAATTCACTATCAAGAGGGCTTGTGGACCAGGAGGCTGAGGATGGAATTGTAAACCTAAGCTATGGTTACATTCTGTATCAAGCGAAAAAAGTTTCCAGTGTGCAATGTTTGAATCCAATATTCAGCACTTGAGTGAGGGTGGATGTCAGATATTTGCTCATGCTGGAGTTTGTGTCTATGATGACACAAAAATGGAGGGGTGGCGTCAAGAGGTTATGGAGGATTTCCCAATCTGGTGTTTTTGAGATGCTCCAAACAGCAAGGTTTCCTTCTACCAGACAGGGGCAGTCTGATTTGTTTCCTCCATGGTTCCCCATGTCGAAAGATCGGATAACATAGATCTCCCACATGGGTGACTGGAAAGCACACCTTCATTGACCATGACAGCGAAGGAACATGGCATCTGGTGGCTTTGAGGCGAAGAAATAAAGACTGGATTGGACATGGAACCTCATGAAGATGGGTCAAAATGTTGGTTTGTTACCAGGGAGATCTTAGAATGTGCTGGTGGTTAATGGGCCATGCAGGATTCATCTAGCCTGAGGATTTGACACAGGCCCAAGAGCCCGGATTGCTTCTGGGGGCAGGAGATATTCTGTTGTGGGGCTCAGCGGCCATATGTTGTATCATAAATTGGTAATCCAGAACAGGTCTCTGAGGACAGAAGCCTGAAAACCTAATAAAGGGTTTGAATGAGGCCCTAGGGGAATGTCATTCAATCTTCTGACTCAGGATCATTGACTCTGGTGTCTGACTGGATGCAGGTGATGAGGGTGTTTCAGACTGTGCATTTGTGTCCAGAGTGGCATCCAATACTAGGGTTGGCTCAGGTTCCTTGCAGGTTTCTCCTTATATGGGGTTTTTGGACAACTGTGATGGGCAGTTTCCTTGGGGATTGCAGGAACTGTCCTGTGGTGTGACTCCAGAGACCCCATCCTGGAGGACATGTGCGCCATGATTTTGAGAGAGAAGTCTGCAAACACAAACTTAGGTTAGGGTTAGTGGCAAGGTGATCATAGTCCCAATCCATAGACCAGGAGGGCAGCAAGTCTGGAACTGTAAATCACGTAACTCAAAGGTGGTAGCACAGGTAATTGTATCTGGATTTAATTTCCAGAATGGCCTTTATTGCAGGTGTTGTCTCAAGGGTCCATGGGAGATTTCTCCTCTCAAGGATCCTGGCGGTTCTCAATAGTTTGTTGGATTTCTCCGGGAAGGGATGAGTACTGTTTTCCAGCTTAGGCGTGCCCCAAAACAGGCATTCCAGAGATGAGCTCTGGGTCTAAGTGCTTGGAAAATCCCACCAAGGGTTAATATTTAGGCCTAGGGCCATACCAGACCTGCAATGCGGGATCCTGGAGGTGCAACTGAGAGCGTTTGTTTGAAAGTATGGTCAAGCTGAGGGTCCCAATGCCTGCTTGTGCCCCGGAGGCCATCAGGATTGTGCGATGTCTACTCAGCCATGCAGCCAGTTCCCATTCCTAGGGTTGGACACCCATCCAAAAGCCAGGATTCCTGCCATGGCGAAGGATGAATTCTCTATTGTGCTTCAGGTCCCCCCATTGGTAGGGATTCCAGCTAAGATCTAGGGGACAGATGCCTGAATACCAAGGATGGGTAGTAATGACAGCCCTGGGCCATGGCCGGTCTCACATGGTTAATGTGGGCCCCACCCTCTGGGTTGCTGACACGAGGTAGGGGCTCAGGCTCTGTCAGACACAGCACTAGTGGCTAGGGCAAACTATAAATAGGGGTTCCCTCCTGGGCTGAGTATATTGATCTTCATGTGCAGTTTATGGGCAGACTCACCAGGTCCTTCTATCTATGAAGAAGGCAGAATGTTGCGTTGTGGCTCCAGAATTCCCTATCAAGAGATATGGCAGACCAGTAGGGTGAGGATGAAATTGTAGTCTGAAGCTAGGCTTAAATTCATTGCAAAGCGAAAGGCAGTTCCAGTGTGCAGCAGCTGATTCCAATATCAGCGCCTGAATATGGGCGGATGTCAGATGTTTGCTCAGGCTGGAGTTTGTGTCTATGATGACCAACAAATGGAGAGGTGGCGTCAAGAGGCCATGGAGGATTTCCCACCCTGGGGCTCAGGGGCCATAATTTGTATCATAAGTTGGTATTCCAGAAGAGGCCTCTGAGGACAAGTGCCTGAAAAGTTAATCCCCTCTTCCAATGAGGTCCTAGGGCCATGTCAGGTTCAATTATCTGACTCAGGACCATTGATTTGGGTGTCTGCCTGGATGGAGGTGATCAGGGTGTTTCAGACTGTGCATTTGCATCCAGAGCAGCCTCCAATATTGGGATGTGCTCAGGAGCCTTCCAGGTTTCTCCTAATCAGGAGGGTTTGGGCAACTGTGATGGGCCCAGTTTCCTTGGGGATGGCAAGCACAGTCTTGTGGTGTGACTCTAGGGGCCCCATCCTGGAGGACATGTGAGCAATGGTTTTTAGAGAGAGATCTGCAAACACAAACTCGGGATAAGGTTAATGGAGAGGTGTTCACAGTCCCAATCCAAAGATCTGGAGGGCAGCACGTCAGGAACTGTAAATCAGGTGACTCGAAGCCAGTAGCACAGTCTCTTGTATCTGGATAGCATATCCACGCTGGCCTCGGAATACAGGTGTGGACTCATGGGACCATGGGAGATTCTTCTTCTCAAGGATCCTGGGGGATCCCATTAGTTTGGTGGCTTTCTCAGGGAAGTGAAGAGTGCTGTTTTCCATCTTAGGGGTGCCTCAAAACAGGGATTCCAGTGACGGGCTCTGGGTATGTGCACATGGAACATCCCACGATGTGTTAGGATTTGGGCTTAAGGGCATATCAGGCCTGCAATGCAGGATCCTGGAGGTGCAACTAAGAGCATTTTTTTGAAGGCTTCATCAAGCTGAGGGTTACAATGGCTACTTGTGCCCAGGGCAGCCCTCATGAGTGGGCATTGTCTCCTTGGCCATGCAGCTGGCTCCCACTTTGAGGTTTGGACACTCATATCAACAGCCAGGATTCCTACCATGGGGAAGGAGGAGTTCTCTATTGTGCTTTAGGTTACCCCATTGGTAGGGATTACATAAAAGGTCTGGGGACAGGTGCCTGAATACCAAGGATGGGTAGAGATGATGGACTTGGGCCCTGGCCAATCTCACATGCTGGATATGGGCTCATATCTCTGGGTGCCTGAAACTAGGTCCTTGCTCAGGCTCTGTCAGACACAGTACTAGTACTAGTGCCCAGGACAGCCTATAAATCAAGGTTCCATCGAGTGCCAAGTAGATTGAACCTCATGTGGAGTTTCTGGGAAGATTCACCAGGCCCTATTTCTTTCTAGTGGGAATGGAGAATGTTGCCTTGTGGCTCCAAATTCCCTCTCTAGAGGGCTTGCAGACCAGGAGGCTGAGGATGGAATTCTAAACCCAAGCTATGGATAAATTCAGTGTCAAGTGAAACGCAGTTCTAGTGTGCAGTGGTGGAAGAGAAAGTGCAGAATCTAAATAACGGCAGATTTCAGATGTTTTCTCATGCTGGAGTTTTTGTCTATGATGACTGACAAATGGAGGGGTTGTGTCAAGGGCCATGGAGGATTTCTCCTGCTGGTGCTTCTGAGATGCTCCAAACAGAGGGTTCCCTTCTACTGGTCAGTGGCAGTCTGGTTTGTTTGCTCCAGGGTCCCACATGTGGAAAGAATAAGTAGAAGAGCACTCCCACATGGATGCCTGGAAAGCACACCTCCACTGACCATATCAGGTGAGGAACATGGCAGGTTCATTCTGGTGGCTCTGGGGCGAATTACCAAGGACTTGAAGTGACATGGAATCTCATGAAGATGGATCACAATGCTGTTTGTTTGTTACCAGAGAGATCTTAGAATGTGCTGGGGGATAAGGGGCTGTGCATAATTCATATACCCCGACCCTTGACACAAGTTGAAGAGCACGAATTCCATCTGGGGACAGGAGATATTCTATTGTGGGGTTCAGGGACCAATCTTCTGACTCAGGACCATTGACTTGGGTGTCTTCCTGGATGGAGGTGATCAGGGTGTTGCACACTGTGCATTTGTGTCCAGAGTGGCCTCCAATATTGGACTGGGCTCAGGGGACTTGCAGGTCTCTCCTAATCTGGAGGGTTTGGGCAACTGTGATTGACACAGTTTCATTGGGGATAGAAGGATCTTTCCTGTGGTGTGGCTACAGAGACCCATCATAGAGGGCATGTGAGCCATGGTTTTGGGAAAGAAGTCTGCAAACACAAACTTGGGGTAGGGTTAATGGCGAGGTGATCACAGGCCCAATGCATAGGTCTGTAGGGCAGCTCGTCTGGAACTGTAAACCAGGTGATTCGAAGGTGGTAGCACAGTCTCTTGTATCTGGATTGTGTGTCCAGGATGGCCTCGGAATGAAGGTGTGGTCTTATGGAGCCCTGGGAGATTTTTTCTCTCTACGCATCCTGGCAGCTCATAATAGTTTTCTCAGGGGAGGGAAGATTGCTGTTTTCCATCATAGGGGTGCTTCAAAACAGAGATTCCAGAGACGGGCTCTGGTTATGTTGGCATGGAAAATCCCACGAAGTGTTAGGATTTGGTCCTAAGGGCATACCAGGCCTGCGATGCGGGACCCTGCAGAAACAACTGAGAGCATTTGTTTGAATGCATGCTAAGGTTGAGGGACACAATGCCTGCTTTGGCCCAGGCGGCCCTTATGATTGGGCGTTGTCTCATTCGCCATGCACCTGGTTCTAATTCTGAGGGTTGGGCACCCATAGCACCAGCCAGGCTTCCTGCCATGGGGAAGGAGGAGTTCTCAATTGTGCTTCAGGTTCCCCCACTGGTAGGGATTCCAGCAAAGGTCTGGGATAGTTGCCGGAATACCAAGGATGGGTAGAGATGACTGGGCCATGGCCAGTCCCACATGCTGGATAAGGGCCCCACACTCTGGGTGGCTGACACGAGGTTGGGGCTCAGGCTCTCTCAGACACAGCGCTAGTGGCCAGCGCAAAATATAAATCGGGGTTCCCTCGAGGGCCAAGTAGATTGATCTTCATGGGGAGTTTCTGGGCAGACTCACCAGGCACTTCTTTCTATGGGGAAGGCAGAATGTTGCGTTTTGTCTCCCTAATTCCCTCTCAAGAGGACTTGCAGTCCAGTAGGGTGAGGATGGAATTGTAAACCCAAACTATGCAAGAATACAGTGTCAAGTGAAAGGTATTTCCAGTGTGCGTGACTGATTCGAATATCCAGCACCTGAGTAAGAGCAGATGTCAGATGTTTGCTCATGCTGGAATTTGTGTCTATGATGACTAACAAATGGAGGGTTGGCATCAAGAGAATGTGGAGGACTTCCCAGGCTGGGGCTTGTGAGATGCTCCAAACAACCAAGGTTTCCTTCAACCTGACAGGAGCAGTCTTATTTGTTTGCTCTAGGGTTCCCTATGTGGAATTTTTGTGTAGCAGAGAACTACCTCTTGGATGCCTAGAAAGCACACGTCCATTGACCTTTGTACCTGAGGAACATGGCAGATTCGTTTCATGGCTCTTGGGCAAAGTACCAACACCTTGAGTTGGCATCAAGTCTCAGGAAGTTGGGTCACAATGCTGGTTTGTTACCAGGGAGATCATAGAAGGTGCTGGGGCTAATGGGTCATGCAGGATCCATCTACCCTGAAAGTTGGACATAGATCCAAGAGCACATTTTCCTTCTGGAGACAGGAGATGTTCTGTTGTGGGAATCAGGGACCACATGTTGTATCATAACTTGGTATTCCAGAACAGGACTCTGAGAACAGATGTCTGAAGACCCAATCTAGGGTTCCAGTGAAGTCCTAGGGGCATGTCAGGTTCAATCATCTGACTCAGAACCATTGACTTGGCTTTCTGCCTCGATGGAGGTGCTCAGGGTGGTTCAGACTGCACGTTTGCATCCAGAGCAACCGCCAATATTGGGGTGGGTTCAGGGGCCTGGCAGGTTTCTCCTAATCTGGAGGGTTTCGACAACCTGATGGGCACTGTTTTCTTGGGGATGGCAGGAACTTTCCTGTGATGTGGCTTGAGGGACCACATCTTGGTGGGCATGTAAGCCATGGTTTTGGGAGAGAAGTCGGCAAACACAAACTGGGGTTAGGGTTAGTGTCGAGATGATCACAGGCCCAATGCATAGACATGGAGGGCAGCTCGTCAGGAAATGTAAATAGGATGATTCGAAGGCGGTAGCAAAGACTTTTCTCTCTGGATTGTGTGGACAGGATGGCCTCGGAATGCAGGTTTGTTTTCATGGGTCCATGGGAGATTTTTTCTCTCTAAGGATCCTGGCGGCTCCCAATAGTTTGGTGCCTTTCTTAGGGAAGGGAAGAGTGCTGTTTTCCATCTTAAGGGTGCCCCAAACAGGGATTCTGAGACGGACTCTGGGTCTGGGCACCTGGAAAATCCCACCAAGGGTTAGGATTTGGGCCTAGGGGCATACCAGGCCTGCAATGCTGGTACTGGAGGAGCAACTGAGAGTGTTTGTTTGAAAACATGCTCAGGCTGAGGATCACCATGCCTGCCTGTGCCCATGTCGGCCCTCAGGAGTGGGCATGGTCTCCTTGGCCATGCAGCTGGCTCCCACGCTGAGGGTTGGACAACCATCCCAACAGCCAATATTCCTGCCATGGGGAAGGAGGTGTTCTCTATTGTGTTTCAGGTTCGCCATTGGCAGGAATTCCAGCAAAGTTTGGGGGACAGATGACTGGATACCAAGGATGGGTACAGATGATGGCCCAGGGCCATTGCCGATCTCTCATGCTAAATATGGGCCCTCACCTCTGGGTGGCTGAAACGAGGTCGGGGCTTAGACTCTGTCAGACACAGCAGTAGTGGTCAGGGAAATCTATTAATCAGGGTTGCCTCGTGGTCTGAGTAGATTGATCCTCATGTGCAGTTTCTGGGCAGACTCAACAGGTCCTTCTTCTTTCTATGTGGAAGGCAGAATACTGCGTTGTGGCTCCAGAATTCCCTATCAAGAGATATTGTGGACCAGTGTGGTGAGGATAGAATAGTAATACAAAGCTATGGTTAAGTTCAGTGAAAAGCAAAAGGCAGTTCCAGTGTGCAGCTGCCGTTTCGAATATCCAGCACCTGAGTAAGGGTGGATGTCAGATGTTTGCTCACACTGGAGTTTGTGTCTGTGATTACCCACAAATGGAAGGGTGGCGTCAAGAGACCATGGAGGATTTCTCATGCTGGGGCTTGTGAGATGCTCCAAATAGCAAAGTTTCTTTCTACCGGACAGGAGAAGTCTGGTTTGTTTTCTCTGGTTTCTCCATGTGGAAAGTTTTGTAGCAGAGAACCCCACAGGGATGCCTGGAAATCACCCCTCCATTGACCATTGCAGCTGAGGAACATGGCAGGTGCATTCTGGTGGCTCTGGGGCAATATATCGAGACCTTGAGTTGACATGGAGTCTCATGAAGATGGGGCACAATGATGGTTTGTTACCAGGAATATCAGAGAATGTGCTGGTTGCTAAGGGGCCATTCAGGATCCAAATACCCTTAGGGTATGACACAATTCCAGGAGCATGGCTTCCTTTTTGGGGAGAACATATTCTGTTCTGTGGCTCAGGGACTATATATTTTATCATAAGTTGATATTCCAGAGCAGGCCTCTGACGACAGATACCTGTAAACCTAATCTAGTGTGCCAATGAAGTCCTCGGGGCATGTCAGGTTCAATCTTCTGACTCAGGAGCATTGACTTGGGTGTCTGCCTGTATGGAGGTGATCAGGGTGTCTCAGACTGTGCATTTGTGCCCAGAGCGGCCTCCATTATTTGGCTTCGCTCAGGGGCCTTGCAGGTTTCTCCTAATCTAAAGGTATCGGGCAAAAGTGATGGGCACAGTTTCCTTGAGGATCTCATGCACAGTCTTGTGGTGTGGCTTCAGATGCCAGAACCTGGAGGTCATGTGAGCCATGGTTTTAGGAAGGAAGTCTGCAAACACAAACTCAGTTTAGGTTAATGGCAAGGTGATTGCAGGCCCAATGCATAGACCTGGAAGGCAGCTCGTCAGGAACTGTAAATCCGATGACTCAAAGGTGATAGCACATGATATGTATCTGGATTGTATGTCCAGGATGGCCTCGGAATGCAGGTGTGTTCTCATGGGTCTATGGCAGATTTTTCCACTCAAGGATCCTGGTGGCTACCATGAGTTTGGTGACTATCTCGGGGAAGGGAAGAGTGCTGTTTTCCATCTTAAGGGTCCCCCAAAATAGGGATTCCAGAGATGGGCCCTGTGTCTGGGCCCCTGTAAAATCCCACCAGGGTTAGGATTTGGGCCTAGGTGTGTACTAGGCCTGCAATTCGGGGTCCCAGAGATGCAATTGAGAGCGTTTGGTTGAAAGCATGCTCAGGCTGAGGTCACAATGCCTGCTTGTGCCCGGGGAAGCCATCATGAGTGCACATGGTCTCCTTGGCCATGGAGCTGCCTTCCACTTTGAGGGTTGAGCAACTATCCCAACTGTCAGAATACCTTCCATGGGGAAGGAGGAGTTCTCTATTGTGCTTCAGGTTCCCCCAATGGCAAGGATTTCAGCAAAGGTGTGGGTACAGATGCCTGAATACCAAGAATAGAAGAGAAGACAGACTTGGGCCATAGCTGGTCTCACATGCTGGATATGGGCCCTGATCTCTCCGTGGCTGACACTAGGTCCTGGCTCCGGCTATGTCAGACACAGCACTAGTGCCCAGGGCAGCCTATGAATCAGGGTTCCGTCTAGCACCGAGAAGATTGACCATCATATGGAGTTTCTGGGCAGACTCTCCAGGCCCTTTTTCTTTCTATGGGGAAGGCAGAATATTGTGTTGTAGCTCCAGAATTCCCTCACAATAGGGCTTGTGGACCAATAGACTGAGGATGGAATTGTAAACCCAAGCTATGGCTTAATTCAGTCAAACTAAAGGCAATTCCAGTGTGCAGCGATCGAATTGAAATCCATCACCTGAGTAAGGGCGGATGTCAGATGTTTGCTCATGCTGGAGTTTGTGTCTATGATGACTGACAAATGGAGTGGTGGCTTCAAGAGGAAATGGAGGATTTCCCACGCTGGGGCTTGTGAGATGCTCCAAACAGAAGGTTTCCTTCTACCGGACAGGGGCATTCTGTTTTTTTGTCTCAAGGGTCCCCGCCAATTGCAAAGTTTGTGTAGCAGAGCACCCCCGTATGGTTGCCTGGAAACCACACCTCCACTGACCATTGCAGCTTAGGAACATGGCAAGTTCATTCTGGTGGCTCTGGGGCGAAGTACTAAGGGCTTATTTTTACATGGAATGTCATGAACATGGGTAACAATGCTGTTTTGTTACCTGGGAATTCTTAGCCTGTCATCTGTACACATCCTTGGTATTAAGGCAACTTTCCACAGACCTTTCCTGTAACCCTGCCAATGGGGGAACCTGAAGCACAATAGAGAACTCCTCTTTCCATTGCAGGAAGCCTGGCTGTTGCAATGGGTGTCCAACCCTCAAAGTGGGATCCAGCTATATGGCCAATGAGACTACGCCCTCTCCTGAGGGCCCCCCTGGGCACAAAGAGGCATGATGACCTTCAGCCTGAGCATGCTTTCAAACAAGCCCTCTCTGTTACACCATTAGGATCCTGCATTGCAGGCCTGGAATGCCCCTAGGCCCAAATCCTAACACTTGGTGGGATATCCGGGCACCCAGACCCAGAGCCCGTCTCTGGAATCCCTGTTTTGGCATAAGCCTAAGTTGGAAAACAGCATTCTTCCCTGTTTTGGAGCACCCCTAAGATGGAAAAGAGCACTCTTTTCTTCTCTAAAAAACCACCAATCTATGGAGATCCACCAGGATCCTTAGAGAGGAAAAGTCTCCCATTGAAACATGAGACCACGTCTACATTCAGAGCCCATCCTGGACACACAATCCAGATAGAAATGCCTGTGCTACCAGCTTTCAGTCACCCTAATTACAGTTCCTGACGTGATGCCTTCTAGGTCTATGCATTGGACCTGCGATCACCTTGCCACTATCCCTGACCCAAATTTGTGTTTGCAGACTTCCCTCCCAAAACCATGGCTCTCATATCCTCAAAGAGGTGGTCTCTGAAGCCTTACCACAGGACTGGGCCTGCCATCCCCAAGGAAACTGTGCCCATCACAGTTCCCCAAAGCCTCCAAGTTAGGAGAAACCTGCAAGGCCCCTGAGCCCACCCCAATATTGGAAGTGGCTCTGGATGCAAATGCACAGTCTGAAACACCCTGATCACCTACATCCAGTCAGACAACCATATCAATGGTCCTTAGTAAGAAAATTGAACCTGATGGGCACCAAGGACATCATTGGATCTCTAGATTAGGTTGCAAGCATCAATCCTCAGAGGCCTGTTCTTGAATACCAAGTCAGGATACAACATATGTACCCTGAGCCACAAAACAGAACATCTCCTCTCCCAAGATGGAAACTGTGCACATCGACCTGTGCCAAACCCTCAGCGTGGCCCATAGCCACCAATACATTCTAAGAACTCCCTTGTAACAAACCAGTTTTGGGACACATCTGTAAGAGATTCCAAGTCAACTCAAGGCCTTGGTACTTGGCACCAGAACCACCAAAACGAACCTGTCATGTTCCTCAGCTGCAATGGTCATTGGACGTGTGCTTTCCAGTCATCCATGCGGGAGGGCTCTGCTACGCAAACTTCCACTTGAGGGACCCTGGAGGAAAAAAAAACAGACTCCTCCTGTCCATTAGAAGGAAACCTTGTTGTTTGGAGCATCTCACAATCTTAAGCGTGGGTAATCCTCCATTGCCTCCTGAAGCCACCCCTCCATTAGTCGTCATCCTAGACACAAACTCCAGTGTGAGCAAATATCTGACATCTGCCCTTACTCAGGTGCTGGATATCTCGTATAAGCTGCTGCACATTGAAACTGACTTCCGCTTGGCACTCAATTTAAGCATAGCTGGTGTTTACAATTGCATTCTCACCCTATTTGTCCCCAAACCCTCTTGATAGGGAATTCTGGATCCATAAGGCAGCATTCTGCCTGCCCCACAGAAAGAAGTGCTTCGTGAGTCTGGCCAGAAACCCTACATGAGGATCAATTTACTCGGCCCTGGAGAGAACCCCAATATATAGACTTCTCTGGCCACTAGTGCTGTGTCTGACACAGCCTGAGCCCAGACCTCGTGTCAGCCACCCAGAGAGCGGGGCCCATATCCAGCATGTGAGAACGGCCATGGCCCAAATCTGTCATCTCTATGCATCCTTGGTATTCAGGCATCTGTCCCCAGACCTTTGCTGTAATCCCTGCCTATGGGGGAACATGAAGCACAATAGATATTTCCTCCTTTCCCATGGCTGGAAACCTGGCCATTGTAATGTGTGTCCATCCCTCAGTGTGGGAGCCAGAAAATGGACAATGGGACCACGCCCACTCCTGAGGGCCACCCTGGGCAAAAACAGGCATTGTAATGCACAGCCTGAGCATGCTTCCAAACAAGCCCTCTCAGTTGCACCACCAAGATCCTGCATTGCAGGCCTGGTCTGCCCATAAGCCCAAATCCCAACCCTTGTTGGGATTTTCCAGGCGCCTAGACCCAGAGCCCATCTCTGGAATCCCTGTTTTGGGGCACACCTAAGATCGAAAATAGCAGTCTTCCCATCTCAAATAGTCATCAAAATATTGGGAACCGCCAGTATCCTTAGAGGAAAAATCTCCCATGGACCCATGAGGCCACAGCTACATTCTGAGGTCACCCTAGACACACAATCCAGATATAAAAGCCTGTGCTTCCACCTTCGGGTCATTCCAGTTACTGTTCCTGACGAGTAGCCTTCCAGGTCTACACATTGCCCTGCGATAACCTAGCCACTAAACCTAACCCGAGTTTGTGTTTGCAGACTTCCCTCCCAGAACCATGGCTCACATGCCCTCCAGGGTGGAGTATCTGGAGCCACACCACAGGACTGTGCTTGCCATCCCCATGGAAATTGTGCATGTCAGTTAACCAAACCCTCCAGAGTTGGTTGAAACATTCAAGGCCCCTGTGGCCACCCCAATATTGGAGGTTACTCTGGACATAAGTGCGCAGTCTGAAACTCCCTGATCACCTACATCCTGGCAGACACCCAAGTCAACTTTTCTAAGTCTGAAGATTGAACCTCTCATGCCCCTGGTACTCATTGGAACCCTAGATTAGGTTGTCGGGCATCTGTCTTCAGAGGCCTGTTCTTGAATAGGAACTTATGATATGGCATGTGGTCCCTGAGCCACAAAACACTACATCTCCTGTCCCCAGAAGGTAACCGTGCTCTTCGACCTGTGTTAAACCCTCAGGGTAGGAGAATCTTGCAGGCACCTTAGCCACCAACACATTCTAAGATCTACCTGGTAAAAAAAACCAGCATTGTAACCCATCTTCAATAGATTCCATGTCAACTCAAGACCTTGGTGCTTCGCCCCAGAAGCACCGTAAAGAACCTGCATGTTCCTCAGCTGCATTGGTCAATGGAGGTGTGCTTTCCAGGCATCCATGTGGAAGGGCTCTGCTACCCATACTTTTCACATGGGGGGCCCTGCAGAAAACATACCAGACTCTAACTGTCCAGTAGAAAAAACAACCTTGCTGTTTGGAGCATCTCACATGCATCAGCCTCTTGATGCCACTCCTCCATTCGGTTATCAGAGACACAAACTCCAGTGTGCGTAAACATCTGAAATCCACCTTTACTCAGGTGCTGGATATTTCATTTGTTGGCCACGATAGATACAAACTCTATCATGAGCAGACATCTGACCCTCGCCTGTACTCAGATGCTGGAGATCTCGAAAAAACCACTGCACATTGGAACGGCCATGTTCTCGGCACTGAGATTAAGCATAGATTGTGTTTTCTGCCTTCTGTTCTCACACTCCTCGCATTCAAGTCCCCCATATTGGGAATTTGGGAGCCACAATGCCTTCTGCCTGCCCACCAGAAAAAAGAGGTGCCCTATGGGTCTGCGTGAAACTCCATATAAGGTTCCACCAGCACAGCCCTCTATAGCACCACAATATCATAGGCCACCTTGTGAACTAATGCTTTGTCTGACACAGCTCGAGCCCCGACCTCCTGGTAGCCACCTAGATAGCGGGACCCATATCTGGCAGGTGTGACCTGCCTTGACCTGAGTCCTTCATCTCAAACCAACCTGGTTATTCACGTACCAGTCCCAGAATATAGCTCAAATTACTGTGCATGGGGGAATCTGAAGCACAAAAGAGTACTCCTCCTTCCTCATAGAAGGAAAATTAAATGTTGATATGGTGGTTCAACCCTCATATTGGGATCCAGGTGCATGGAACAAGAGCCAATGCCCACTCAGGATGGGCATCTGGGCACAAACAGGCATTGTGACCCTTACCCTGAGACCCATTTCCAACAAGTCTCCATGGGAGCTGAACCAAAGCCCCACAGAGCCAGGCAGTCAAGCCTCTAGGCCCAAATACTAAGCCTTTGTAGGGTTATCCAGGCACAGGGACCTATAACCCATCTCTGGAATCCCTGTGTTGACAGAAACACTGAAACAGTAAACCACGCTCTCTCCTTCCCAGTGAGACACCAAACTCTTGGGTGCTGGGCAGAATCCCCAGAGAGGTAGAATATTCCATGGACACATGAGGACACCCCACCATTCCAAGGCCATCCTAGACACAATCCAGACAGAAAAGCCTTTGCTCCTGCCTCCCAGCCACACGAATTTCAAATCCTGAGGAGCTGCCCTCAGCGTCTGCAGATCGGGGCTGCCATCACCTCCCTCCTAATTGATACACAATTTTGTGTCTGAAGACTTTGGTCCCAGAGCCCTTAACCACATTCCCTGCAGGATGGGGCTGACAGAACCACACTACATCACTGGGCCTGATCTCTGGATGAAATTCTGCCGTCTCAGTTGCACAAACCCTCCAGATTAGGAAAAGCCTGCAAGGCCCCTGAGCCCACCCCAATTTCATAGGCCACTCTGGAAAAAATGCACAGTCTGACACAGCCTGAGCATCTACCTCCAGGAAGACTCACAGGTCAAAGTCCCTAAGTCCGAAGGTTGAGGATGACATGCCCCTACAACCTCATAAGAACCCTAGCCTAGATATTCAGGCCTCTGTGCCCAGAGGCCTGGTCTTGAAATCCAACATATGATCCGACATGTGGTCCCTGAGCCATACAAGAGAACCCCTCCTGTCCCGAGAAGGGAACCTGGCTCCTGGGAACTGGGTCTAACCCTCAGGTAAGAGAATCCTGCATGGCCACAGACCCACAACCACATTCTTTTTTTTATATAGATTTTATTTATTTATTTGACAGAGAGAGATCACAAATAGGCATAGAGGAAGGCAGAGAGAGAGAGAGGAAGAAGCAGGCTCCCTGCTGAGCAGAGAGCCCGATGCGGGACTCAATCCCAGGACCCTGAGATCATGACCTGAGCCGAAGGCAGCGGCTTAGCCCATTGAGCCACCCAGGCACCCTCACCACCACATTCTAAGGTCTCCCTGGACACCAAGCAGCATTGTGACTCATTAGACTGAGAACATCCGTCAACTTAGATCACTTGGAAATTTGAACAAAAACCAGCAGATCAAGCCTGCAATGTTCCTCAGCTGCAATGGTCATGCAAGGAAGACTTCCCAGGCCCCCATTCAGAGACCTCTGCTGTCGAATCTTTCTATATGGGGGACCCTGGAGCCTTGTAAGCGGACTTCCCCTGTCCCACAGTAGGACACCTTGCTGTTTGGAGCAGCTCACAAGGTCCTGCTTGGGAAAATCTCCAAGAATTCTTGAGGCCACCCCACAATTCGTTGACCATCATGGATGCAAACCCAGCGTGAGCAGACATCTGACCCTCGCCCATACTCAGGTGCTGGAAATCTCGAAACAACCACTGCACAATGGAATGGTCCTGTGGTCGGCACTGAGCTTATCCGTGGCTTGTGTTTTCAGACTTCTGTCTTCACACTCCTCGCCTACAAGCCCTTCATATTGGGAATTCTGAAGCCACAGTGCAGCTTTCTGCCTGCCCACCAGAAAGAAGTGCCCTATGGGTCTTCGTAGAAACCCACATGAGGATCCTCCTGCACGGCCCTCAATGGCACCCCAATATAATAGACCGACCTCTGCATAAATTGTCTATCTGACACCGCCTGATCCCCGACCTCCTGTCAGCCACCCAGATAGTGGGCCCCATATCCTCCAGGTGGGTCCAACCTTGGCCCGAGGCCATCATCTTGAAGCAACCTGGATATTCAGGTACCTGTCCCAGACTTAGCTCAAATTCCTGCCCATAGGGGACTCGGAAGCACAAAAGAGTGCTCCTCCTTCCCCATGGCCAGAAAACTGAATGTTGAGATGGCTGTACAACCCTGAGTGGGAACCAAGTGCATGGTCCATGAGACCATGCCTACACAGGACGGGCAGCTGGGCACAAATAGGCATTGTGACCCTCAGAATGAGACCCCTTTCCAAAGATCCCCCTTGGGATCTGGACCAGGATCCCAAATCGAAGCTTTGGTTAAGTTTTCCCAGTGTCTGGACCCAGAACCCATCTCTGGAATCCCTGTTTGGACAGGATCCCAGTGATGGAATACAGTCTTTTCCTCTTCCCCCAAAAGAAATCAAACTCTTGGGTGCCAAGCAGAATCACCAGAGTGGAATAATATCCCATGGACACATGAGGTCACCCCTCCATTTAGTGGCCATCCTAGACACAAAATCCAGACAGAAAAGCCTGTGCTCCTCCCTCCCAGCCACCTGAATTTCAAATCCCGAGGAGCTTCCCACAGGGTCTTCATATTTGGACTGCCATCACCTCACTCCTATCTCTTATCCAAGGTTGTGTCTAAAGTCTTTGGTCCCAAAGTCCTGACACACATGACCTCCAGGATGGGGCCTCGAGAAACACATGACATCACTGGCCCTGCTCTCCTGAGGAAACCCTGCCCATCTCAGTTTCCCAAAATGTCCAGATTAGGAGAAAACTGCAAGGCCCCTGACTGCACCCCAATATCATAGGCCACTCTGGAAAAAGTGCACAGCCTGACACAGCCTCAGCACCTACCTCCAGGATGACATGCAGGCCAATGGCACTTAGTCCGAAGATTGAAACTTCCATGGCCCTAAAACCTCATCAGAACCCTAGCTTGTGTTTTGAGGTCTCTCTTCCTAGAGGTCTGTTCTGGAAATTCAAGCATATGGTCCAACCTGTGGTCCGTGAGCCATACAAGAGCACACATCCTGTCCCAAGAAGGAAACCTGGCTCCTGGGTACTGGGTCTAATCCTAAGGATAGAGAATCCTCAATGGTCAGAGAGCCGCCACCACATTCTAAGGTCTCCCTGGACACCAAGCAGCATTGGGACCTGTTAGACTGAGAACTTCCATCAACGCAAATCACTTGGAACTTGGAATCAGTGTCATTGGTTCAAGCTTACCCTGTTCCTCAGCTGCAATGGTAACACGAGATTGGCTTCCCAGGCCTCCATTCAGAGAGCATTGCTATCGAATCTTCCATATGGGGGACCCTGGAGCCCTGTAAGAAGACTTCTGCTGTCCCTTAGTAGGACACCTTGATGTTTGGAGCAGCTCACAAGCTCCAGCTTGGAAAAACCTCCAAGAATTCTTGAGGCCTCCCCACCATTTGTTGGCCATCATGGATACAAACTCCAGCGTGAGCAGACATCTTCCCCTCGCCCAGGTGCTGAAGATCTCGAAACAATTGCTGTACATTGGAATAGACATGTGCTCGGCACTGAGCGTAACCGTAGCTTATGTTTTCATACTTCTGTCCTCACACTCCTCGCCTGCAAACCCTCCAACTTGGATATTCTGGAGCCGTAATGCAGCCATCTGCCTGCTCACCAGATAGAAGAAGTGAAGAAAGGGTCTGTGCAAAAATCCCCCATGAGGATCCAGTTGCACAGCTCTCAAAAGCACCCCAATATCTTAGGCCGAACTCTCCACGAATGTTCTGTCTGACACAGCTCGAGCCCGAGCTCCTGACAGCCACCCAGAAAGCAGGCCTCATTTTCTGCAGGTGGGTCCTGCCTTGGCCCGAGGACCTCATCTCAAAGTGAACTGGGTATTCAGGCACCTGTCCCAGAACTTAGCTCAAATTCCTGCCCATGGGGGAACCTGAAGCATAAAAAAGTACCCCTCCTTCCCCATGGCAGGAAAACTGAATGTTGAGATGGCAGTCCAACCCTCAGAGTGGGAGCCAAGTGCATAGCCCATGAGGTCACACCCACTCAGCATGGGCATCTGGGCAAAAACAGGCATTGTGACCCTCAGAATGAGACCCATTTCCAACAAGAACACTCGGGAGCTGTACCAGGAAAACATAGAGCAGGACCCTAGGCCCAAATCCTAAGCCTTGTTGCGGTGATCCAGGCTCCAGAACCCAGGACCCATCTCTGGAATGGCTGTTTGGACGGGATCCCTGACTCAGAAAACTGCGCTCCTCCCATCCCCCAGAAATACACCAAACTCTTGGGTGCCGAGCAGAATTCCCAGAGAGGTAGAATCTCACATGGACCCATGAGGCCACCCCTCCATTTCGTGGCCATCATAGACAAACAAGTCAGACAGAAAAGACTGTGCTCCTGCCTCACAGCCGTCCGAATTTCATATCTGGAGATGCTTCGCTCAGGGTCTGCAGATTGGGTCTGCCATCACCTCGAGCTTAACTCTACCCGAGTTTGTGTCTGAAGACTTTGGACCCAGAGTCCTGACCCATATGCCCTCCAGGATGGGGCCTCCAGGAACACACAACAGCACTGGGCCAGCTCTCCCAAGGAATGTCAGCCTGTCTCAGTTTCCCAACCCACCAGATTAAGAGAAAATTGCAAGGCCCCTAATACCACCCCAATTCCATAGGAAGCTCCAGAAAAAATGCATAGTCTGACACAGCCTCAGAATATACCTCCAGGAAGACACCCAGGTCAATGGGAAGGGATGAAATGGCCTAACCCATGGCAGGTTCGATGTGCTGGGTGTGAAGCCAACTGTCTCAATGTCTCTCACAAGGTCTGGGCTCAGGCTATGTAAGACAGAGCATAGTGTTTAGGGTAGCCTATGCAATTGGGGTGTTGCCGAGGGCTGAGCAGGTTGATTTTCATTTGGGGTTTCTGAGCAATGCCATAGACAATGTATTTCTTTGGGGGGCAGGCAGAGTGCTTCGTTCTGGAACCAGAATTTCCAATCATGAGGGCTTTTGGGCCAGGAGTGCTAGGGTAGAGTCTGAAAACAAAAGATAGGGTGAGGTTGGGAGCAGGGACACTCTGCAAAGGCTGAAAGGATATCTCATGCATCTGAAGTCAGGCTGAGGATCAGACGTTGGCTGAGGTTGGATTGTGCCCTTGATAGCACCTTCATGAAGCAGGTGCCTCATGAGGCCAATGAAATTTTCCCACGCTGAGTTTGGAGGTTGCCACAAACCACAAGGTTTCCTTCTGCAAGACAGTCGAGTCCTGTTGAGTGGCTCCAGTACATACCATACGGAAGGACTGAAGAGGAGGGTTCAAAGGATGGATCCCTGAACAGCATGCCTCGCATTCCCTTTGGCCATTAACGACAAGATATGTTTGATCTGCTGGCTCTGGGGCAAGCTAACCAGCGGGCTGAGTTGAAATGGCCTCTCCTGAGGATGCGTCATAATGTGTGTTTCTGTCCATGGAGACCTTGGAATGTGATGGTTGTACTGTGGCCCTGCGGAATTCTCCGACCAGAAGGGTTTGATACAGATCCAGTAAGAAAGCACTCCATGTGGAGACGAGAGAGGTTTGGTTTGGAGCCTCAGAAAAACCTAATATGCTGGTATACGAAACCAGTCCTCTGAGGACAGACACATGAAAACTAAAGCTAAGGTTCATATTAGGGCCTAAGGGCCTGTCCATTTCAATCTTCTGTCTCTGGGGACACTGTCTGAGAGTCTAAGTGGTGATAATGGCTCAGCTGGTGTCAGAGTGCCCCTTTTAGTCCAGGGCAGCCTACACTATCAGGATGGCCTCAGGGGCCTTGGAGTTTTTCCCTGACCTGTAGGGTTGTGGTCAATGGATTGGGCACACTTTCCTTGGAGAGGGCAGGCACAAACTTTCGCTGTGGCTCCAGATGCCCTAGCCTAGAGGGTGTGTGGGTCCAGGCTGTGGGCACAGAAGTCTGAAAACACAAACTCAGCTTATGAGTGGCGCCGAGGGTATGGCAGGCCGGATGTACAGATAGAGAGTGAGCTCCTTGGCTTGTGAATCAAGGGCGTGATTCCTTCAGGCTTTTGTCTCTGGATGCGTCCAGGATAGCCGTAGATTGTTGGGGGTGGCCTCAGTGACTGTGGACAAGTATCCCTCTCTGGGGATTTGTCCCAGCTAACAGGAGTTTGGGGTCATTTTGGGGGAAGGGTGGAGTCCTGTTGTCTGGCTCATGTGTCTCTCCAAGAAAGTGATTCCAGAGCAGAGCCCGAGGAACGGGGGGGAAACTGGAAAACTCAAACACTGGTGAGGATTGGGTGTATAGGGGCTTGGCACCCCCATATGCGGACTCTTGGTCAAGGCCCTGACAGGCCTTTCTTTGATATTGGGCTCATGCTGAGGGTCACAGAGTGAATTTGTGCCCAATGCAGCACTCAAGTTTGGGCGTGGTTTCAGGGGAAATGAAGGTTTCTCCCACCCTGAAGGTGTGACTCCATGCCAAGAGCAAGCCTTACAGCCATGGGGAAGAAGGAGTTCTGATTTGTGATTCAGATGCCCAACTGTGTGGGGAATTGATATAATATCTGGGTTTAGATATCTGAAAACCAAGGTTAGGAAGAGATAACGGCATAAGACCATGGCGTGTCAGAAGTGCTAGGTGTGTGGCCAGCTGTCTCCTTGCCTGTCTGGACGTCTGGCATCAGGCTGTGAAAGGCAGAGCATTAGTGCCCAGAGCAGCCTATCAAATCTGAGTGCCGTCGAGGCAAGAGCAGGTTGATCCTCATCTGGATTTTATGGAGAGCCCCACAAGGAAACGTTTTCTACCGGTGGGCAGTCACTGGGCTGGCTCGTGGTTCTGCAAATCCTACTCTGGAGGGATTGTTTGCCAGGAGTGTGAGGAAGGAAGTCTGAAAACACAAGCTAGCATGAGGTTTGGGACCGAGGGCACGGCAGGCCACTCTGCAGAGGCTTAATCAAGATCTCCTGCATTGCGGTCATATCTACTATGAGACGAGCTTCAAGCTAGAGTTTTTGTCCATGATGGCCTCTCCCTGAAGGATATGGGGGGCTTCATGAGGCCTGGCAGGTTTGCCGTTTTCTCCTACACTGAAGGTTTGACTCACGGCCAGGAGCAAGGTTTCTTGCCATGGGGAAGGAGGGGTTCTGACTTGTGCATCAGGTTCCCCCTGTGCAGGGATTGGAGATAAGGTCTAGGTTCCGATGACTGAAAACCCAGGTTGGGAATGGATGGTGGCCTAAGGCAGTGGCGGGTCCAATGTGCTGGGTGTGCAGCCAGCTGTGTCGGTGTCTGTTGGAAGGTCTGGGCTCAGGCTATTTGCGACAGAGCATCAGTGTTTAAGGTAGCCTATGCAATTGGGGTGTTGCCTAGGGCCAAGCAGTTTGATCCTCATTTGGGGTTTCTGGGCAGCACCATAGACAATGTTTTTCTCCTGGGAGGCAGGCAGAGTGCTTCAGTGTGGCCCCAGAATTCCCAGTAGGGAGGGTTTGTGGGCCAGGAGTGTGAGGACGGAAGTCTGAAAACACAAGCTAGGGTGAGGATTGGAGCCAAGGGCAGAGCAGGCAAAATCGGCAGAGGCTGAATCAAAATCTCCTGCATCTGAAGTCAGGCTGAGGATCAGAAGTTGGCTGAGGCTGGAGTATGTGTCCATGATGGCACCTTCATGAAGCGGGGGCCTCATGAGTTTGGGGTCATTTTGTGGGAAGGGTGGAGTCGTGTTGTCTGGCTCATGTGTCTCTCCAAGAAAGGGATTCCAGAGCAGAGCCCAGGTACAGGTGGGGCGACTGGAAAACTCAAACACTGGTGAGGATTGGGTGCACAGGGGCTTGGCAAGCCCCGTATGCGGGCTCTTGGTCCAGGTCCTGACAGGCCTTTCTTTGACATGGGGATCATGCTGAGGGTCACAGTGTGAATTTGTGCCCAAGCAGCACTCAAGTTTGGGCGTGGCATCAGGGGCCATGAAGGTTTCTCCCACCCTGAAGGTGTGACTCCATGCCAAGAGCAAGCTTGACAGCCATGGGGAAGGAGGAGTTCTGTTTTGTGCTTGCTATACCCAGCTGTGTGGAGAATTGATATAATGTCTAGGTTCAGATATCTGAAAACCAAGGTTAGGAAGAGGTAACGGCATAAGACCATGGCGTGTCCGAAGTGCTGGGTGTGTCCAGCTGTCTCTTTGTCTGTCTGGACGTCTGGCTTCAGGCTGTGTCAGACAGAGCATGAGTGCCCAGAGCAGCATATGCAGTTCGGGGACCGTCGAGGCCCGAGCAGGTTGATCCTCATCTGGGTTTTCTGGAGAGCCCCACAGGGAAACGTTTTTCTTCCGTTGGGCAGACACTGGGCTGGGTTGTGGTTCTGGAGTTCCTAGTCCGTAGGGCTTGTTGCCAGGAGTGTGAGGAAGAAAGTCTGAAAACAAAAGCTAGCGTGAGGTTTGGGACCGAGGGCATGGCAGGGCCACTCTGCAGAGGCTGAATCGAGATCTCCTGCACTGAGGTCATGTCAACTATGAGACGTGCCTCAGGCTAGAGTTTTTGTCAAGCATGGCCTCTTCCTGAAGGGTGTGGGGGCTTCATGAAGCCAGGGAGGTTTGCCTACGATGGGATTTGTGAACTACTCCAAACCTCAAGCTTTCCTTCTGCACGACAGTCGAGTCCTATTGGATGGTTCCAGGAGGCCCCATACGGAAAGACTCGAGAGCAGGTGTCTAAGCATGGATGCCTGGGAACGCCACCTCATATTCCCACTCTTTAAGCAGGACAAGGCAGGCTCAATCTGCAGGCTCCTGGGTGAGCTACCCAGAGGGGAGAGTTGAAATGGACTCTCCTGAAGATGAGTCCTACTGTGGCTTGGTGGCCTGGGAGACCTTGGAATGTGGAGGTGGCTCAGGGACTCTGCAGGGTTCTCCAAACTGAGGTGTTTGACACAGCTCCAACAGGGAAGCTTCCCATGGGGAGACGAGAGGAGTTCTGTTCAGTGCCTCAGGAAAGCCCCATATCCTGTTCTTTGAACCAAAGCCTCTGAGGAGTAACACCTGGAACCCAAAGCAAGAGTTGAGATTACGGCCTAAAAGCCTATCCGGCTCAACCTTCTATCTCTGTTGACATCTGTGGGCATGCCTTCGTGGAGGTAGCTGCTCAGCTTGTGTCCGAATGCCCCTGTGTGTCCAAGGAGCCTCCAAATAGTGGGATGTCCTCGGGGGCCTTGATATTTCTCATATTCTGGAGGTGTGTGTCCAAAGGAATGGACACAGTTTCCCAGGAGAGAGCAGGCACGGTCCTGTGGTATGGCTCCAGAGGACCCAGCCTAGAGGCTGTGTTTGCCAGGGCTGTGGGGACAGATGTCTGAAAAAGCAAACTTGGCTCAGCTAGTGGCCAAGGTAATGGCAGGACTGATCTCCAGTCCGTGAGGGGAGATCCTCTGGATATCAAAGGAGGGCAAGTGGGAGGCAGTCACTCAGGATTTTGTCTCTGGGTGTTGCGTTCACAGTGTCCGGTCAGGGTAGGGGTTGTCTCAGAGGCCGAGGAAGAGCCTTCCTCTCGGGGGATTGTGCAAGCTCCCAAGTGTTTGGATTCATTCTGTGGGAAGGGAAGAGTACTGTTTTCTGCCGCAGGGGACCCCCCAGGAGAGGGACTCTAGAGCACAGCAGTGGGTTCCCTGAACTGGAATACACACCATCTAGTTAGTCCTGGGTGCCTATGGGCATGGCAAGCCACATATGCGGGCTCTTGGTCCAGTCACTGAGAGGCGTTACTTGAATAAGGTACTCACGCTGAGGGTCACAATGTGTGTTTATGCCCAAGGCGGCCCTAAAGCTTGGGCGTTGCCTCATGGGCCATGTCGTTTTTCCTACACTGAAGGTTTGACTCACTGCCAACAGCAAGTTTTCTTGCCATGGGGAAGGAGACGTTCTGATTTGTGCATCAGGTTTCCCTCTGTGCAGGGATTGGAGATAAGGTCTAGGATCCGATGACTGAAAACCCAGGTTGGGAATGGATGGTGGCCTAAGGCAGTGGCGGGTCCAATGTCCTAGGAGTGCAGCCAGCTGTGTCGGTGTCTGTTGGAAGGTCT
This sequence comes from Mustela nivalis, assembly GCF_964662115.1. Lineage (NCBI taxonomy): Eukaryota > Metazoa > Chordata > Mammalia > Carnivora > Mustelidae > Mustela > Mustela nivalis. Next base: position 516,175 of record NW_028136552.1, on the reverse strand, counting down.
GGGCTCAGGCTATTTGCGACAGAGCATCAGTGTTTAAGGTAGCCTATGCAATTGGGGTGTTGCCGAGGGCCAAGCAGTTTGATCCTCATTTGTGGTTTCTGGGCAACACCATAGACAATGTTTTTCTCCTGGGAGGCAGGCAGAGTGCTTCAGTGTGGCCCCAGAATTCCCAGTAGGGAGGGTTTGTGGGCCAGGAGTGTGAGGACGGAAGTCTGAAATCACAAGCTAGGGTGAGGATTGGAGCCAAGGGCAGAGCAGGCAAAATCGGCAGAGGCTGAATCAAAATCTCCTGCATCTGAAGTCAGGCTGAGGATCAGACGTTGGCTGAGGCTGGAGTATGTGTCCATGATGGCACCTTCATGAAGCGGGGGCCTCATGAGGCCAAGGAAGTTTTCCCAGCTGAGTTTGGAGGTTGCCCCAAACCACAAGGTTTCCTTCTGCGGGACATTCGAGTCCTGTTGCATGGCTCCAGGACATACCATATGGAAGGACTGGAGAGCAGGGTTCGAAGGATGGATCCCTGTACAGCATTCCTCGCATTCCAAAAGGCCATAAGCGACAAGATATGTTTGATCTGCTGCCTCTGGGTCACGCTACCCAGGGGGCTGAGTTGAAATGGCCTCTCCTGAGGATGTGTCATAATGTGCGTTTGGGTCCATGGAGACCTTGGAATGTGCTGGTTGTTCGGTGGCCTTGCAGAACTCTCCTACCTGAAGGGTTTGATACATCACCAGTAAGAAAGCTGCCCATGTGGAGACGAGAGATGCTTGGTTTGGTGCCTCAGAAAAGCTCCATGTGCTGGTCTACGAAAACAGTCCTCTGAGAATGGACACATGGAAACAAAGCTAAGGTTCATATTAGGGCCTGGGGGCCTGTCCATTTCAACCTTCTGTCTCTGGGGACATTGTCTGAGAATCTAAGTGGAGATAGTTGCTCTGCTGGTGTCAGAGAGCCCCTCTTAGTCCAGGGTGGCCTATCTATGGATGGCCTCAGGGGCCTTGGAGCTTTTCCCTAAACTGTAGGCTTGTGGTCAATGGATTGGACACACTTTCCTTAGAGAGGGCCGGCACAATCTTTCGCTGTGGCTTCAGAGGCCCTAGCCTGGAGGTTGTGTGGGTCCATGCTGTGGGCACAGAAGTCTTAAAACACAAAGTCAGCTTATGAGTGGCGCCTAGGGTATGACAGGCCGGATGTACAGCCCGAGAGGGAACTCCTGGGCCTCTGAAACAAGGGCGAGTGGAAGGCGTTCCTTCAGGCTTTTGTCTCTGGATGTTGTGTCCGGGATAGCCGTGGATTGGAGCGGTGGCCTCAGGGACTGTGGACGAGTATCCCTCTCTGGGGATTTGTCCCAGCTCCCAAGAGTTTGGGGTCATTTTGAGGGAAGGGTGGAGTCGTGTTGTCTGGCTCATGTGTCTCTCCAAGAAAGGGATTCCAGAGCAGCGCCCAGGTACAGGTGGGGCGGCTGGAAAACTCAAACACTGGTGAGGATTGGGTGCATAGGGGCTTGGAAAGCCCCATATGCGGGCTCTTGGTCCAGGTCCTGACAGGCCTTTCTTTGACATGGGGCTCATGCTGAGGGTCACAGTGTGAATTTGTGCCCAAGCAGCACTCAAGTTTGGGCGTGGCATCAGGGGCCATGAAGGTTTCTCCCACCCTGAAGGTGTGACTCCATGCCAAGAGCAAGCTTGACAGCCATGGGGAAGGAGGAGTTCTGTTTTGTGCTTGCGATACCCAGCTGTGTGCAGAATTGATATAATATCTAAGTTCAGATATCTGAAAACCAAGGTTAGGAAGAGGTGACGGCATAAGACCATGGCGTGTCCAAAGTGCTGGGTGTGCGGCCAGCTGTCTCCTTGTCTCTCTGGACGTCTGGTTTCAGGCTGTGTCAGACAGAGCATGAGTTCCCAGAGCAGCATATCCAGTTCAAGGTCCGTCGAGGCCCGAGCAGGTTGATCCTCATCAGGGTTTTCTGGAGAGCCCCACAGGGAAACGTTTTTCTTCCGTTGGGCAGACACTGGGCTGGGTTTTGGTTCTGGAGTTTCTTGTCCGGAGGGCTTGTTTGCCAGGAGTGTGAGGAAGGAAGTCTGAAAACACAAGCTAGCGTGAGGTTTGGGACCGAGGGCACGGCAGGCCCACTCTGCAGAGGCTGAATCGAGATCTCCTGCACTGAGGTCATGTCAACTATGAGACGTGCCTCAGGCTAGAGTTTTTCTCCAGCATGGCCTCTTCCTGAAGGGTGAGGGCTTCATTAGGCCAGGGATGTTTGCCTACGATGGGATTTGTGAACTGCTCCAAACCTCAAGGTTTCCTTCTGCACAACAGTCGAGTCCTATTGGATGGTTCCAGGAGGCCCCATACGGAAAGACTCGAGAGCAGGTGTCTAAGCATGGATGCCTGGGAACGCCACCTCATATTCCCACTCTTTAAGCAGGACAAGGCAGGCTCAATCTGCAGGCTCCTGGGTGAGGTACCCAGAGGGGAGAGTTGAAATGGACTCTCCTGAAGATGAGTCCTACTGTGGCTTGGTGGCCTGGGAGACCTTGGAATGTGGAGGTGGCTCAGGGACTCTGCAGGGTTCTCCAAACTGAGGTGTTTGACACAGCTCCAACAGGGAAGCTTCCCATGTGGAGACGAGAGGAGTTCTGTTCAGTGCCTCAGGAAAGCCCCATATCCTGTTCTTCGAACCAAAGCCTCTGAGGAGTAACACCTGGAACCCAAAGCAAGAGTTGAGATTACGGCCTAAGGGCCTGTCCGGCTCAACCTTTTATCTCTGTTGACATCTGTGGGCATGCCTTCGTGGAGGTCGCTGCTCAGCTTGTGTCTGAATGCCCCTGTGTGTCCAGGGAGGCTCCCAGTAGTGGGATGTCCTCGGGGGCCTTGAGGTTTCTCATATTCTGGAGGTGTGTGTCCAAAGGAATGGACACAGTTTCCCAGGAGAGAGCAGGCACGGTCCTGTGGTATGGCTCCAGAGGATCCAGCCTAGAGGCTGTGTTTGCCAGGGCTGTGGGGACAGATGTCTGAAAAAGCAAACTTGGCTCAGCTAGTGGCCAAGGTAATGGCAGGACTGATCTCCAGTCCGTGAGGGGAGATCCTCTGGATATCAAAGGAGGGCAAGTGGGAGGCAGTCACTCAGGATTTTGTCTCTGGGTGTTGCGTTCACAGTGTCCGGTCAGGGTAGGGGTTGTCTCAGAGGCCGAGGAAGAGCCTTCCTCTCGGGGGATTGTGCAAGCTCCCAAGTGTTTGGATTCATTCTGTGGGAAGAGAAGAGTACTGTTTTCTGCCGCAGGGGACCCCCCAGGAGAGGGACTCTAGAGCACAGCAGTGGGTTCCCTGAACTGAAATACACACCATCTAGTTAATCCTGGGTGCCTATGGGCATGGCAAGCCACATATGCGGGCTCTTGGTCCAGTCACTGAGAGGCGTTACTTGAATAAGGTACTCACGCTGAGGGTCACAATGTGTGTTTGTGCCCAAGGCGGCCCTAACGCTTGGGCGTTGCCTCATGGGCCATGCCGTTTTCTCCTACATTGAAGGTTTGACTCACTGCCAGCAGCAAGTTTTCCTGCCATGGGAAGGAGGGGTTCTGACTTGTGTATCAGGTTCCCCCCTGTGCAGGGATTGGAGATAAGGTCTAGGTTCCGATGACTGAAAACCCAGGTTGGGAATGGATGGTGGCCTAAGGCAATGGCGGGTCCAATGTGCTGGGTGTGCAGCCAGCTGTGTCGGTGTCTGTTGGAAGGTCTGGGCTCAGGCTATTTGCCTCAGAGCATCAGTGTTTATGGTAGCCTATGCAATTGGGGTGTTGCCGAGGGCCAAGCAGTTTGATCCTCATTTGGGGTTTCTGGGCAGCACCATAGACAATGTTTTTCTCCTGGGAGGCAGGCAGAGTACTTCATTGTGGCCCCAGAATTCCCAGTAGGGAGGGCTTGTGGGCCTGGAGTGAGAGGACGGAAGTCTGAAACACAAGCTAGGGTGAGGATTGGAGCCAAGGGCAGAGCAGGCCCATTCTGCAGAGGCTGAATCAAAATCTCCTGCATCTGAAGTCAGGCTGAGGATCAGACGTTGGCTGAGGCTGGAGTATGTGTCCATGATGGCACCTTCATGAAGCGGGGGCCTCATGAGGCCAAGGAAGTTTTCCCACGCTGAATTGGGAGGTTGCCCCAAACCACAAGGTTTCCTTCTGCGGGACATTCGAGTCCTGTTGCATGGCTCCAGGACATACCATACGGAAGGACTGGAGAGCAGGGTTCGAAGGATGGATCCCTGTACAGCATTCCTCGCATTCCAATTGGCCATTAGCGATAAGATATGTTTGATCTGGGGCCTCTGGAACACGCGACCCAGGGGGCTGAGTTGAAATGGCCTCTCCTGAGGATGCGTCATAATGTTCGTTTGGGTCCATGGAGACCTTGGAATGTGCTGGTTGTTCAGTGGCCCTCGGAACTCTCCTACCTGAAGGGTTTGATACATCCCCAGTAAGAAAGCTGCCATGTGGAGACGAGAGATCCGCTGTTTGGTGCCTCAGAAAAGCCCCATGTGCTGGTCTACGAAAACAGTCCTCTGAGAACGGACACATGGAACAAAGCTAAGGTTCATATTAGGGCCTGGGGGCCTGTCCATTTCAACCTTCTGTCTCTGGGGACACTTTCTGAGAGTCTAAGTGGAGATAGTTGCTCCGCTGGTGTCAGAGAGCCCCTCTTAGTCCAGGGTGGCCTACACTATTGATGTCCTCAGGGGCCTTGGAGCTTTTCCCTAACCTGTAGGGTTGTGGTCAATGGATTGGGCACACTTTCCTTGGAGAGGGCAGGCACAAACTTTCGCTGTGGCTCCAGAGGCCCTAGCCTGGAGGTGTGTGGGTCCAGGCTGTGGGCACAGAAGTCTTAAAACACAAAGTCAGCTTATGAGTGGTGCCTAGGGTATGGCAGGCCGGAGGTACAGCCCGAGAGGGAACTCCTGGGCCTCTGAAACAAGGGCGAGTGGGAGTCGTTCCTTCAGGCTTTTGTCTCTGGATGTTGTGTCCGGGATAGCCGTGGATTGGAGCGGTGGCCTCAGGTACTGTGGACGAGTATCCCTCTCTGGGGATTTGTCCCAGCTCCCAAGAGTTTGGGGTCATTTTGTGGGAAGGGTGGAGTCGTGTTGTCTGGCTCATGTGTCTCTCCAAGAAAGGGATTCCAGATCAGAGCCCCAGGTACGGGCGGGGCGACTGGAAATCTCCAACCCTGGTGAGGATTGGGTGCATAGGGGCTTGGCAAGCCCCATATGCGGGCTCTTTGTCCAGGCCCTGACAGGCCTTTCTTTGACATGGGGCTCATGCTAGGGTCACAGTGTGAATTTGTTCCCAATCAGAACTCAAGTGCTGCTTGGGCACTACCTGAAGGGTTTGATACATCCCCAGTAAGAAAGCTCCCCATTTGGAGACGAGAGGAGTTCTGTTCAGTGCCTCAGGAAAGCCCCATATCCTGTTCTTCGAACCAAAGCCTCTGAGGAGTAACACCTGGAACCCAAAGCAAGAGTTGAGATTATGGCCTAAGGGCCTGTCCGGCTCAACCTTCTATCTCTGTTGACATCTGTGTGCATGCCTTCGTGGAGGTCGCTGCTCAGCTTGTGTCCGAATGCCCCTGTGTGTCCAGGGAGGCTCCCAGTAGTGGGATGTCCTCGGGGGCCTTGAGGTTTCTCATATTCTGGAAGTGTGTGTCCAAACGAATGGACACAGTTTCCCAGGAGAGAGCAGGCACGGTCCTGTTGTATGGCTCCAGAGGACCCAGCCTAGAGGCTGTGTTTGCCAGGGCTGTGGGGACTGATGTCTGAAAAAGCAAACTTGGCTCAGGAAGGGGCCAAGGTAATGGCAGGCCTGATCTCCAGTCCGTGAGGAGAGATTCTCTGAATATCAAGGGAGGGCAAGTGGGAGGCAGTTGCTCAGGCTTTTGTCTCTGGGTGTTGCGTTCACAGGGTCCGGTCAGGGTAGGGGTTGCCTCAGGGGCCGAGGAAGAGCCTTCCTCTCGGGGGATTGTCCAAGCTCCCAAGTGTTTGGGTTCATTCTGTGGGAAGTGAAGAGTACTGTTTTCTGCCAGAAAGAACCCCCCAGGAGAGGGACTCTAGAGCACAGCAGTGGGTTCCTTCAACTGGAATACACACCATCTAATTAGTCCTGTGTGCCTATGGGCATGGCAGGGACTATATGCAGGATCTTCGTCCCGAACCTGACATGCCTTTCTTTGACATGGGGCTCATGCTAGGGTCATAGTGTGAATTTGTGCCCAAGCAGCACTCATGTTTTGGCGTGGCATCAGGGGCCATGAAGGGTTCCCCACGTGAAGGTGTGACTCCATGTGAAGAACAAGCATTACAGCCATGTGGAATGCAGATTTCTGATTGTGATTCCGATACACAAACTCAGCTTTTTTTGGGGACGTCGGTCTGGCAGGCCCAATATACAAACCATGAGAAGAACTCATGAAGATTTGAATATAGAGCGAGTCTGAGGCGCTTGCTCAGGCATTAGTCTCTGGAATTTGTATCAGCAATGGCCGTAGAATGTCGGGGATGCTTCATGGGCCATGGACGAATCTACCTCTATGAGGATTTCGCCCGATTCCCAATTTTTTTTCGTCAAAATGTGGGATGGGAGAACTCCTTTCAGTTTTGTTACCTCAGGTGTCCCACGAAAAGAGGAATTCCAAAGCAAAGCCATGGGGAAGACTGAAGGGACCACCAGAACTATGGTCGTGGAATTTCTGCGTGACTTCATGGGAAATGGACGATTCTTACTCTCTGGTGGTTTGGCCCCGTCCAAAGAGTTTGGGGTCATTCTGTGGGCTGGAAGAAGTCCGTTTTTTTTTTTTTGTTGTTGTTGTTGTTTTCTTTTTTAACCTCAGGTGTCCCACCAAATGAGGGATTCCAGAGTAGAGCCCTGGGGAGGGGCGACTGGACAATCAGAAATCTGGTTAAAAATTGGGGCCTAGGGACATGTCAAGTCCATTATGACATCTAATGGTCCAGCCAAGGAGAGGATTACTAGAGGAGAGGACTCATGCTGAGGGTCACAATGCGTGTGTATGCCCTCGTCGCACTCAAGAATGGGCAGGGCCTCAGGGTGAATGCTGGTTTCTCCTACACTGAACGTTGGACAACGTGCCAACCACAAGGGTTCTTGCCATGGGTAAGGAGGAGTTCTGATTTCTGCATCAGACTCACCCCTGGGCAGTGATTGGAGATAAGGTCTCGTTTCTGAAGCCTGAAAACTGAGGTAGGGAAGAGATGATGACCTAAGGCCATGGCGGGTTTTATGTGCTCAGTGTGCGGTCAGCTTTCTGGGTGTTGGTCAGGAGGTCCGGGCTCAGGTTGTGTCCGACAGTGCATTATTGCCCAGGTTAGACTATATAATTTGGATAAGGTCGAGTGCTGTGTAGGTTTATCCTCATTTAAGGTGCCTGGGCAGCTCATGAGTCAATAGTTTTTTTTCTAGAGGGCAGGCAGAGTGCTGCATTGTGGGTCCGGAATTGCCAAACTTGAGGGCTTCGGGGCCAGGAGTGTGAGGACGGAAGTCTGAGAAGACAAGCTAGAATTGGGTTTCAGGGCGAGGGCATGGCAGGTACCCCCTGCAGAACTGAACCAATATCTCATGCATTGAAGTCAGGGCGAGGATCAGACGTTGGCTCAGGTTGGAGTTTCTGAGCATGACGGCCGCTTCATGAAGGGAGCGGAATCTCGAGGCCATTGAGGTTTTCCCACGTTGGGAGTTGTGGGATGCCCCCTTCAAGGATTCCTTCTGCGGGACAATTGAGACCTGTTGGACAGCCCCAGGACATCCCATATGGAATGACTCCAGAGCACCGTTCGCGGATGGATGCCTGGGAAGCCCGCCTCGCATTCCAATTGTCTCCTAGAAACAAGACAGTTTAGATCTGATGGCTCTGCCGGAGCAACCGGGGTGGCTGAGTTGAAATGGACTTTCCTGAGGATGGGTCCTAATGTGTTTTTGTGTCCATGAGGGCCTTGGAATGCGGCGGTGGCACCGGGAACCTGAAGTACTCTCCTAAGCTTTGGACATGGCTCCCATGCACAGGTTTCCTTGTCGAGACGAGATGAGTTCTGATGGGTGCCTCAGGAAAACCCCTATGCTCGTATTGGAATCAGGCTTTTGAGAACACATGCCTGTAACCCAAAGCAATGGATCCTATTATGGCCTAGGGTCCTGTCTGGTTCAATCTTCTTCTCTGGGGACATCCATCTATGGTATGAGTGGAGGTCGATTATCAGCTGGTGTCAGACTGCCCTTGTTTGTTCCGGGCGACCTACACTATTGGGATGGCCTCAGGGACTTTGGAGGTTTCTCCTAATTTGTACGATTTTGGACCCTTGAATGGGCAGAATTCCCATGGATTGGTAGGCACAGTCCTAATGTGTGGCTCCAGGGGCCCAGCCTGGAGGGCGTGTGGCCCAAGACTTTGAGGACAGAAGTCTGAAAACACAAACTCAGCTTAGGTTTGGGGACGTAGGTATGGCAGGCCCGATCTACAAACCATGAGAAGAACTCTTCAGGATATGAAGAAAGTGCGAGTCTGTGGCGATTGCTCAGGCTTTTGTCTCTGGATTTTGTATCAGCGATGGCCGTGGAATGTCGGGGAGGCCTCATGGGACATGGTCGAATCTTCCTCTCTGAGGATTTGGCCCGATTCCCAATTGCTTTTCGTCAATCTGTGGGATGGGAGGACTCATTTCAGTTTTGTAACCTCAGGTGTCCCACCAAAAGAGGAATTCCAAAGCCAAGCCGTGGGGAAGACTGAAGGGTCAACCCGAACTATGGTTAAAAATTGGGGCCTAGGGGCATGGCAAGCCCAATATGCTATGTCTTCATCCAGCCACTGAGCGGCCTTACTTGAGGACTGGGCTCAGCCTGAACGTCACAATGTGTGTTTGTGACCAATGTGTCCCGAGAGCATGGGCAAGGCCTCATGGGCCACACTGGTTTCAACTACACTGAACGTTGGACAACATGCCAACCACAAGGTTTCTTGCCATGGGGAAGGAGTTCTGATTTCTGCATTACCTTCAACCCTGGGCAGTGATTGGAGATAAGGTCTAGGTTCTGAAACCTGATAACCGAGGTTGGGAAGAGATGACGACCTAAGGCCATGGCGGCTCGATGTGCTCAGTGTGCGGCCAGCTGTCTGGGAGGGTCCAGGGGGTCCAGGCTCAGGCTGTGTCAGAAAGGGCATTAGTGCCCTGGTCAGCCTATTCATTTGGGGTACAGCCATGGTCGGTGCAGGTTGATCCTCATTTGGGGTTACTGGGTAGCCCCAGAGGACAATGTTTTTCTTCTGGAGGGCCGGCAGAGTGCTGCATTGTAGTACTGGATTGCCAAACTGGAGGGCTTGTGGGCCAGTAGTCTGACGACAAAAGTCTGAGAACACAAGCTAGGCTTAGGTTTCTGGGTGAGGCCATGGCAAGCACAATCTACAGACCTGAATCGAGATCTCGTGCATCTGAAGTCAGGGCGAGGATCAGACGATCGCTCAGGTTGGAGTTTCTGTACCTGATTGCCCCTTCATGAATGGGGGGGGGGCTTCTCGAGGCCATGGGTGTTTTCCCACGATGGGAGTTGTGAGAAGCTGCAAACTGCAGAGAGTCTTCTGCAGGACAATTGAGACCTGTTGTTTGGCTCCAGGCCAATGATTCTGAGCAGGGTTCTAAGGATGGATGGCTGGGTAGCCCACCTCGCATTCCAATTGTCTCCTAGCAACAAGACAGGTTAGATCTCCTGGATCTGTGGGGAGCAACCGAGGACGCTGAGTTGAAATGGACACCCCTGGGGATGGGTCCTAACGTGCTTTTGTGTCTATGGAGACCTTGGAATTAAGCGGTGGCACTGGGGCCCTAAAGGGTTCTCCTAAACAAAGGCTTTGACACAGCTCCAACGTGCAAGTTTCCCAAGTGTAGATGAGATGTTTTCTGATGGGTGAGTCAAGAAACAGCTATATGCTGCTTTTGAAATCCAGGCCTCTGAGGAGAGATGCCTGGAAACCAAAGCAATGGATCTGATTAGTGCCTAGGGGCCTGTTCTTTCCTTTTTACCTCTGGGGACATCTGTCTATGGGTCTGAGTGCAGGTAGGTGCTCAGTTGGGCTCAGATTGCCCCTGTTTTTCCTGGGAAGCCACCACTATTGAGATGGATCAGGGACTTTGGAGGTTTATCCTATGAGAAGGGTTGTGGCCATTGGAATGGGCACACACAATTCCCTTGGAGAGGGCAAGTACAGTCCTCAGGATTGGCTCCAGGGGCCTGAGCCTGTAGGTTGTGTAGGCCAGGGCTGTTTGGACACTTGTCTGAAAACACAAACTCCGCTTATGTTTCGGGTCATAGGTATGGCAGGACTGATCTACAGACCATGAGGAGAACTCTTCGGGATTTGAAAGAAGGGCGAGTGTGAGGCTCTGCTCAAGTTTTTGTCCTGGATATCGTGTCACTCTTGGTCGTTGAATTTCTGGGTTCTTCATGGGAAATGGACGAGTCTTACTCTCTGGTGGTTTGGCCAAGTCCAAAGAGTTTGCGTTCATTCTGTGGGCTGGAAGAAGTCCTTTTTTTTTGTTGTTGTTGTTGTTGTTGTTTTTTTCTTTTTTAACCTCAGGTGTCCCACCAAATGATGGATTCCAGAGTAGAGCCCTGGGGAGGGGCGACTGGACAATCAGAAATCTGGTTAAAAATTGGGGCCTAGGGACATGTCAAGCCCATTATGACATCTAATGGTCCAGCCACTGAGAGGACTTACTAGAGGACAGGACTCATGCTGAGGGTCACAATGCGTGTGTATGCCCTCGTCGCACCTAAGAATGGGCGGGGCCTCAGGGTGAATGCTGGTTTCTCCTACACTGAACGTTGGACAACGTGCCAACCACAAGGGTTCTTGCCATGGGTAAGGAGGAGTTCTGATTTCTGCATCACACTCACCCATGGGCAGTGATTGGAGATAAGGTCTCGGTTCTGAAGCCTGAAAACTGAGGTAGGGAAGAGATGATGACCTAAGGCCATGGCGGGTTTTATGTGTTCAGTGTGCGGTCAGCTTTCTGGGTGTTGGTCAGGAGGTCCGGGCTCAGGTTGTGTTCGACAGTGCATTAGTGCCCAGGTTAGACTATATAATTTGGGTAAAGTCGAGTGCTGTGTAGGTTTACCCTCATTTAAGGTGCCTGGGCAGCTCATGAGGCAATAATTTTTTTTCTAGAGGGCAGGCAGAGTGCTGCATTGTGGGTCCGGAATTGCCAAACTTGAGGACTTCGGGGCCAGGAGTGTGAGGACGGAAGTCTGAGAAGACAAGCTAGACTAGGGTTTCAGGGCGAGGGCACGGCAGGTACCCCCTGCAGATCTGAACCAATATCTCATGCATCTGAAGTCAGGGCGAGGATCAGACGTTGGCTCAGGTTGGAGTTTCTGAGCATGACGGCCACTTCATGAAGGGAGCGGAATCTCGAGGCCAATGAGGTTTTCCCACGTTGGGAGTTGTGGGATGCCCCCTTCAAGGATTCCTTCTGCGGGACAATTGAGACCTGTTGGACAGCTCCAGGACATCCCAAATGGAATGACTCCAGAGCACCGTTCGCGGATGGATGCCTGGGAAGCCCGCCTCGCATTCCAATTGTCTCCTAGCAACAAGACAGTTTAGATCTGATGGCTCTGCCAGAGCAACCGGGGTGGCTGAGTTGAAATGGACTTTCCTGAGGATGGGTCCTAATGTGTTTTTGTGTCCATGAGGGCCTTGGAATGGGGCGGTGGCACCGGGACCCTGAAGTACTCTCCTAAGCTTTGGACATGGCTCCCATGCACAGGTTTACTTGTGGAGACGAGATGAGTTCTGATGGGTGCCTCAGGAAAACCCCTATGCTCTTATTGGAATCAGGCTTTTGGGACACATGCCTGTAGCCCAAAGCAATGGATCCTATTATGGCCTAGGGTCCTGTCTGGTTCAATCTTCTTCTCTGGGGACATCCATCTATGGTATGAGTGGAGGTCGATTATCAGCTGTTGTCAGACCGCCCTTGTTTCTTCCGGGCGACCTACACTATTGGGATGGCCTCAGGGACTTTGGAGGTTTCTCCTAATTTGTACGATTTTGGACCCTGGAATGGGCAGAATTCCCATGGATTGGTAGGCACAGTCCTAATGTGTGGCTCCAGGGGCCCAGCCTGGAGGGTGTGGGGCCCAAGACTTTGAGGACAGAAGTCTGAAAACACAAACTCAGCTTAGGTTTGGGGACGTAGGTATGGCAGGCCCGATCTACAAACCATGAGAAGAACTCTTCAGGATATGAAGAAAGTGCGAGTCTGAGGCGCTTGCTCAGGCTTTTGTCTCTGGATTTTGTATCAGCGATGGCCGTGGAATGTCGGGGAGACCTCATGGGACATGGACGAATCTTCCTCTCTGAGGATTTGGCCCGATTCCCAATTGCTTTTCGTCAATCTGTGGGATGGGAGGACTCATTTCAGTTTTGTTACCTCAGGTGTCCCACCAAAAGAGGAATTCCAAAGCCAAGCCGTGGGGAAGACTGAAGGGTCAACCCGAACTATGGTTAAAAATTGGGGCCTAGGGGCATGGCAAGCCCAATATGCTATGTCTTCATCCAGCCACTGAGCGGCCTTACCTGAGGACTGGGCTCAGCCTGAGCGTCACAATGTGTGTTTGTGACCAATGTGTCCCGCGTGCATGGGCGGGGCCTCATGGGCCACACTGGTTTCAACTACACTGAACGTTGGACAACATGCCAACCACAAGGTTTCTTGCCATGGGGAAGGAGTTCTGATTTCTGCATCACCTTCAACCCTGGGCAGTGATTGGAGATAAGGTCTAGGTTCTGAAACCTGAAAACCGAGGTTGGGAAGAGATGACGACCTAAGGCTATGGTGGCTCGATGTGCTCAGTGTGCGGCCAGCTGTCTGGGAGGGTCCAGGGGGTCCAGGCTCAGGCTGTGTCAGAAAGGGCATTAGTGCCCTGGTCAGCCTATTCATTTGGGGTACAGCCATGGTCGGTGCAGGTTGATCCTCATTTGGGGTTACTGGGTAGTCCCAGAGGACAATGTTTTTCTTCTGGAGGGCCGGCAGAGTGCTGCATTGTAGTTCTGGATTGCCAAACTGGAGGGCTTGTGGGCCAGTAGTCTGACGACAAAAGTCTGAGAACACAAGCTAGGCTTAGGTTTCTGGGTGAGGCCATGGCAAGCAAAATCTACAGACCTGAATCGAGATCTCGTGCATCTGAAGTCAGGGCGAGGATCAGACGATCGCTCAGGTTGGAGTTTCTGTCCCTGATGGCCCCTTCATGAATGGGGGGGGGCTTCACGATGCCATGGGTGTTTTCCCACGATGGGAGTTGTAAGAAGCTCCAAACTGCAGAGAGTCTTCTGCGGGACAATTGAGACCTGTTGTTTGGCTCCAGGCCAATGTTTCTGAGCAGGGTTCTAAGGATGGATGGCTGGGTAGCCCACCTCGCATTCCAATTGTCTCCTAGCAACAAGACAGGTTAGATCTCCTGGATCTGTGGGAGCAACCGAGGACGCTGAGTTGAAATGGACACCCCTGGGGATGGGTCCTAACGTGCTTTTGTGTCTATGGAGACCTTGGAATTAAGCGGTGGCACAGGGGCCCAAAAGGGTTCTCCTAAACAAAGGCTTTGACACAGCTCCAACGTGCAAGTTTCACATGTGTAGATGAGATGTTTTCTGATGGGTGAGTCAAGAAACAGCTATATGCTGCTTTTGAAATCCAGGCCTCTGAGGAGAGATGCCTGGAAACCAAAGCAATGGATCTGATTAGTGCCTAGGGGCCTGTTCTTTCCTTTTTACCTCTGGGGACATCTGTCTATGGGTCTGAGTGCAGGTAGGTGCTCAGTTGGGCTCAGATTGCCCCTGTTTTTCCTGGGAAGCCACCACTATTGAGATGGATCAGGGAATTTGGAGGTTTATCCTATGAGAAGGGTTGTGGCCATTGGAATGGGCACACACAATTCCCTTGGAGAGGGCAAGTACAGTCCTCAGGTTTGGCTCCAGGGGCCTGAGCCTGTAGGTTGTGAGGGCCAGGGCTGTTTGGACAGTTGTCTGAAAACACAAACTCGGCTTATGTTTCGGGTCATAGGTATGGCAGGACTGATCTACAGACCATGAGGAGAACTCTTCGGTATTTGAAAGAAGGGCGAGTTTGAGGCTCTGCTCAAGTTTTTGTCTCTGGATATCGTGTCACTCATGGTCGTGGAATTTCTGGGTGACTTCATGGGAAATGGACGAGTCTTACTCTCTGGTGGTTTGGCCCCGTCCAAAGAGTTTGCGGTCATTCTGTGGGCTGGAAGAAATCCGTTTTTTTTTTTTGTAGTTTTTTTCTTTTTTAACCTCAGGTGTCCCACCAAATGATGGATTCCAGAGTAGAGCCCTGGGGAGGGGCGATTGGACAATCAGAAATCTGGTTAAAAATTGGGGCCTAGGGACTTTCAAGCCCATTATGACATCTAATGGTCCAGCCACGGAGAGGACTTACTAGAGGACAGGACTCATGCTGAGGGTCACAATGCGTGTGTATGCCCTCGTCGCACTCAAGAATGGGCGGGGCCTCAGGGTGAATGCTGGTTTCTTCTAACTGAACGTTGGACAACTTGCCACCCACAAGGGTTCTTGCCATGGGTAAGGAGGAGTTTGATTTCTGCATCACACTCACCCCTGGGCAGTGATTGGAGATAAGGTCTCGGTTCTGAAGCCTGAAAACTGAGGTAGGGAAGAGATGATGACCTAAGGCCATGGCGGGTTTTATGTGCTAAGTGTGCGGTCAGCTTTCTGGGTGTTGGTCAGGAGTTCCGGGCTCAGGTTGTGTTCGACAGTGCATTAGTGCCCAGGTTAGACTATATAATTTGGGTAAAGTCGAGTGCTGTGTAGGTTTACCCTCATTAAAGTTGCCTGGGCAGCTCATGAGGCAATAGTTTTTTTTTTCTAGAGGGCAGGCAGAGTGCTGCATTGTGGGTCCGGAATTGCCAAACTTGAGTGCTTCGGGGCCAGGAGTGTGAGGACGGAAGTCTGAGAAGACAAGCTAGACTTGGGTTTCATGGCGAGGGCACGGCAGGTACCCCCTGCAGATCTGAACCAATATCTCATGCATCTGATGTCAGGGCGAGGATCAGACGTTGGCTCAGGTTGGAGTTTCTGAGCATGACGGCCGCTTCATGAAGGGAGCGGAATCTCGAGGCCATTGAGGTTTTCCCACGTTGGGAGTTGTGGGATGCCCCCTTCAAGGATTCCTTCTGCGGGACAATTGAGACCTGTTGGACAGCTCCAGGACATCCCAAATGGAATGACTCCAGAGCACCGTTCGCGGATGGATGCCTGGGAAGCCCGCCTCGCATTCCAATTGTCTCCTAGCAACAAGACAGTTTAGATCTGATGGCTCTGCCGGAGCAACCGGGGTGGCTGAGTTGAAATGGACTTTCCTGAGGATGGGTCCTAATGTGTTTTTGTGTCCATGAGGGACTTGGAATGGGGCGGTGGCACCGGGACCCTGAAGTACTCTCCTAAGCTTTGGAAATGGCTCCCATGCACAGGTTTCTTGTGGAGACAAGATGAGTTCTGATGGGTGCCTCAGGAAAACCCCTATGCTCGTATTGGAATCAGGCTTTTGAGGACACATGCCTGTAACCCAAAGCAATGGATCCTATTATGGCCTAGGGTCCTGTCTGGTTCAATCATCTTCTCTGGGGACATCCATCTATGGTATGAGTGGAGGTCGATTATCAGCTGGTGTCAGACAGCCCTTGTTTGTTCCGGGCGACCTACACTATTGGGATGGCCTCAGGGTCTTTGGACGTTTCTCCTAATTTGTACGATTTTGGACCCTGGAATGGGCAGAATTCCCATGGATTGGTAGGCACAGTCCTAATGTGTGGCTCCAGGGGCCTAGACTGGAAGGTGGTTGGCCCAAGACTTTGAGGACTGAAGTCTGAAAACACAAACTCATCTTAGGTTTGGGGACGTAGGTATGGCAGGCCCGATCTACAAACCATGAGAAGAACTCTTCAGGATATTAAGAAAGTGCGAGTCTGAGGCGCTTGCTCAGGCTTTTGTCTCTGGATTTTGTATCAGCGATGGCTGTGGAATGTCGGGGAGGCCTCATGGGCCATGGATGAATCTTCCTCTCTGAGGATTTGGCCCGATTCCCAATTGCTTTTCGTCAATCTGTGGGATGGGAGGACTCATTTCAGTTTTGTTACCTCAGGTGTCCCACCAAAAGAGGAATTCCAAAGCCAAGCCGTGGGGAAGACTGAAGGGTCAACCCGAACTATGGTTAAAAATTGAGGCCTAGGGGCATGGCAAGCCCAATATGCTATCTCTTCATCCAGCCAGTGAGTGTCCTTACTTGAGGACTGGGCTCAGCCTGAGCGTCACAATGTGTGTTTGTGACCAATGTGGCCCGCGAGCATGGGCGGGGCCTCATGGGCCACACTGGTTTCAACTACACTGAACGTTGGACAACATGCCAACCACAAGGTTTCTTGCCATGGGGAAGGAGTTCTGATTTCTGCATCACCTTCAACCCTGGGCAGTGATTGGAGATAAGGTCTAGGTTCTGAAACCTGAAAACCGAGGTTGGGAAGAGATGACGACCTAAGGCCATGGCGGCTCGATGTGCTCAGTGTGCGGCCAGCTGTCTGGGAGGGTCCAGGGGGTCCAGGCTCAGGCTGTGTCAGAAAGGGCATTAGTGCCCTGGTCAGCCTATGTATTTGGGGTACAGCCAAGGTCGGTGCAGGTTGATCCTCATTTGGGGTTACTGGGTAGCCCCAGAAGACAATGTTTTTCTTCTGGAGGGCCGGCAGAGTGCTGCATTGTAGTTCTGGATTGCCAAACTGGAGGGCTTGTGGGCCAGTAGTCTGACGACAAAAGTCTGAGAACACAAGCTAGGCTTAGGTTTCTGGGTGAGGCCATGGCAAGCACAATCTACAGAACTGAATCGAGATCTCGTGCATCTGAAGTCAGGGCGAGGATCAGACGATCGCTCAGGTTGGAGTTTCTGACCCTGATGGCCCCTTCATGAATGGGGGGGGCATCACGAGGCCATGGGTGTTTTCCCACGATGGGAGTTGTAAGAAGCTCCAAACTGCAGAGAGTCTTCTGCGGGACGATTGAAACCTGTTGTGTGGCTCCAAGCCAATGATTCTGAGCAGGGTTCTAAGGATGGATGGCTGGGTAGCCCACCTCGCATTCCAATTGTCTCCTAGCAACAAGACTGGTTAGATCTCCTGGATCTGTGGGGAGCAACCGAGGACGCTGAGTTGAAATGGACACCCCTGGGGATGGGTCCTAACGTGCTTTTTTGTCTATGGAAAACTTGGAATGAAGCGGTGGCACTGGGGCCCAAAAGGGTTCTCCTAAACAAAGGCTTTGACACAGCTCCAACGTGCAATATTCCCAAGTGTAGATGAGATGTTTTCTGATGGGTGAGTCAAGAAACAGCTATATGCTGCTTTTGAAATCCAGGCCTCTGAGGAGAGATGCCTGGAAACCAAAGCAATGGATCTGATTAGTGCCTAGGGGCCTGTTCTTTCCTTTTTACCTCTGGGGACATCTGTCTATGGGTCTGAGTGCAGGTAGGTGCTCAGTTGGGCTCAGATTGCCCCTGTTTTTCCTGGGAAGCCACCACTATTGAGATGGATCAGGGACTTTGGAGGTTTATCCTATGAGAAGGGTTGTGGCCATTGGAATGGGCACACACAATTCCCTTGGAGAGGGCAAGTACAGTCCTCAGGATTGGCTCCAGGGGCCTGAGCCTGTAGGTTGTGTAGGCCAGGGCTGTTTGGACAGTTGTCTGAAAACACAAACTCGGCTTATGTTTCGGGTCATAGGTATGGCAGGACTGATCTACAGACCATGAGGAGAACTCTTCGGGATTTGAAAGAAGGGCGAGTGTGAGGCTCTGCTCACGTTTTTGTCTCTGGATATCGTGTCACTCATGGTCGTGGAATTTCTGGGTGACTTCATGGGAAATGGACGAGTCTTACTCTCTGGTGGTTTGGCCCCGTCCAAAGAGTTTGAGGTCATTCTGTGGGCTTGAAGAAATCCGTTTTTTTTTTTTTTTGTAGTTTTTTTCTTTTTTAACCTCAGGTGTCCCACCAAATGATGGATTCCAGAGTAGAGCCCTGGGGAGGGGCGACTGGACAATCAGAAATCTGGTTAAAAATTGGGGCCTAGGGACATGTCAAGCCCATTATGACATCTAATGGTCCAGCCACGGAGAGGACTAACTAGAGGACAGGACTCATGCTGAGGGTCACAATGCGTGTGTATGCCCTCGTCGCACTCAAGAATGGCCGGGGCCTCAGGGTGAATGCTGGTTTCTCCTACACTGAACGTTGGACAACGTGCCACCCACAAGGGTTCTTGCCATGGGTAAGGAGGAGTTTGATTTCTGCATCACACTCACCCCTGGGCAGTGATTGGAGATAAGGTCTCGGTTCTGAAGCCTGAAAACTGAGGTAGGGAAGAGATGATGACCTAAGGCCATGGCGGGTTTTATGTGCTCAGTGTGCGGTCAGCTTTCTGGGTGTTGGTCAGGAGGTCCGGGCTCAGGTTGTGTTCGACAGTGCATTAGTGCCCAGGTTAGACTATATAATTTGGGTAAAGTCGAGTGCTGTGTAGGTTTACCCTCATTTAAGGTGCCTGGGCAGCTCATGAGGCAATAGTTTTTTTTCTAGAGGGCAGGCAGAGTGCTGCATTGTGGGTCCGGAATTGCCAAACTTGAGGGCTTCGGGGCCAGGAGTGTGAGGATGAAAGTCTGAGAAGACAAGCTAGACTTGGGTTTAAGGGCGAGGGCACGGCAGGTACCCCCTGCAGATCTGAACCAATATCTCATGCATCTGAAGTCAGGGCGAGGATCAGACGTTGGCTCAGGTGGGAGTTCCTGAGCATGACGGCCGCTTCATGAAGGAGCGGAATCTCGAGGCCATTGAGGTTTTCCCACGTTGGGAGTTGTGGGATGCCCCCTTCAAGGATTCCTTCTGCGGGACAATTGAGACCTGTTGGACAGCTCCAGGACATCCCATATGGAATGACTCCAGAGCACCTTTCGCGGATGGATGCCTGGGAAGCCCGCCTCGCATTCCAATTGTCTCCTAGCAACAAGACAGTTTAGATCTGATGGCTCTGCCGGAGCAACCGGGGTGGCTGAGTTGAAATGGACTTTCCTGAGGATGGGTCCTAATGTGTTTTTGTGTCCATGAGGGCCTTGGAATGGGGCGGTGGCACCGGGACCCTGAAGTCCTCTCCTAAGCTTTGGACATGGCTCCCATGCACAGGTTTCCTTGTCGAGACGAGATGAGTTCTGATGGGTGCCTCAGGAAAACCCCTATGCTCGTATTGGAATCAGGCTTTTGAGGACACATGCCTGTAACCCAAAGCAATGGATCCTATTATGGCCTAGGGTCCTGTCTGGTTCAATCTTCTTCTCTGGGGACATCCATCTATGGTATGAGTGGAGGTCGATTATCAGCTGGTGTCAGACAGCCCTTGTTTGTTCCGGGCGACCTACACTATTGGGATGGCCTCAGGGACTTTGGAGGTTTCTCCTAATTTGTACGATTTTGGATCCTGGAATGGGCAGAATTCCCATGGATTGGTAGGCACAGTCCTAATGTGTGGCTCCAGGGGCCCAGCCCGGAGGGTGTGGGGCCCAAGACTTTGAGGACAGAAGTCTGAAAACACAAACTCAGCTTAGGTTTGGGGACGTAGGTATGGCAGGCCCGATCTACAAACCAAGAGAAGAACTCTTCAGGATATGAAGAAAGTGCGAGTCTGAGGCGCTTGCTCAGGCTTTTGTCTCTGGATTTTGTATCAGCGATGGCCGTGGAATGTCGGGGAGGCCTCATGGGCCATGGACGAATCTTCCTCTCTGAGGATTTGGCCCGATTCCCAATTGCTTTTCGTCAATCTGTGGGATGGGAGGACTCATTTCAGTTTTGTTACCTCAGGTGTCCCACCAAAAGAGGAATTCCAAAGCCAAGCCGTGGGGAAGACTGAAGGGTCAACCCGAACTATGGTTAAAAATTGGGGCCTAGGGGCATGGCAAGCCCAATATGCTATGTCTTCATCCAGCCACTGAGCGGCCTTACTTGAGGACTGGGCTCAGCCTGAACGTCACAATGTGTGTTTGTGACCAATGTGTCCCGCGAGCATGGGCGGGGCCTCATGGGCCACACTGGTTTCAACTACACTGAACGTTGGACAACATGCCAACCACAAGGTTTCTTGCCATGGGGAAGGAGTTCTGATTTCTGCATCACCTTCAACCCTGGGCAGTGATTGGAGATAAGGTCTAGTTTCTGAAACCTGAAAACCGAGGTTGGGAAGAGATGACGACCTAAGGCCATGGCGGCTCGATGTGCTCAGTGTGCGGCCAGCTGTCTGGGAGGGACAGGGGGTCCAGGCTCAGGCTGTGTCAGAAAGGGCATTAGTGCCCTGGTCAGCCTATGTATTTGGGGTACAGCCAAGGTCGGTGCAGGTTGATCCTCATTTGGGGTTACTGGGTAGCCCCAGAGGACAATGTTTTTCTTCTGGAGAGCCGGCAGAGTGCTGCATTGTAGTTCTGGATTGCCAAACTGGAGGGCTTGTGGGCCAGTAGTCTTACGACAAAAGTCTGAGAACACAAGCTAGGCTTAGGTTTCTGGGTGAGGCCATGGCAAGCACAATATACAGACCTGAATCGAGATCTCGTGCATCTGAAGTCAGGGCGAGGATCAGACGATCACTCAGGTTGGAGTTTCTGTCCCTGATGGCCTCTTCATGAATGGGGGGGGGCATCACGAGGCCATGGGTGTTTTCCCATGATGGGAGTTGTGAGAAGCTCCAAACTGCAGAGAGTCTTCTGCAGGACAATTGAGACCTGTTGTTAGGCTCCAGGCCAATGATTCTGAGCAGGGTTCTAAGGATGGATGGCTGGGTAGCCCACCTCGCATTCCAATTGTCTCCTAGCAACAAGACAGGTTAGATCTCCTGGATCTGTGGGCAGCTACCGAGGATGCTGAGTTGAAATGGACACCCCTGGGGATGGGTCCTAATGTGCTTTTGTGTCTATGGAGACCTTGGAATGAAGCGGTGGCACTGGGGAGCTAAAGGGTTCTCCTAAACAAAGGATTTGACACAGCTCCAACGTGCAAGTTTCCCATGTGTAGATGAGATGTTTTCTGATGGGTGAGTCATGAAACAGCTCTATGCTGCTTTTGAAAACCAGGCCTCTGAGGAGACATGCCTGGAAACCAAAGCAATGGATCTGATTATTGCCTAGGGGCCTGTTCTTTCCTTTTTATCACTGGGGACATCTGTCTATGGGTCTGAGTGCAGGTGGGTACTCAGTTGGGCTCGGATTGCCCCTGTTTTTCCTGGGAAGCCACCACTATTGAGATGGTCAGGGACTTTGGAGGTTTATCCTATGAGAAGGGTTGTGGCCATTGGAATGGGCACACACAATTCCGTTGGAGAGGGCAAGTACAGTCCTCAGGTTTGGCTCCAGGGGCCTGAGCCTGTAGGTTGTGTAGGCCAGGGCTGTTTGGACAGTTGTCTTAAAACACAAACTCGGCTTATGTTTCGGGTCATAGGTATGGCAGGACTGATCTACAGACCATGAGGAGAACTCTTCGGGATTTGAAAGAAGGGCGATGTGAGGCTCCTGCTCAAGTTTTTGTCTCTGGATATCGTGTCACTCATGGTCGTGGAATTTCTGGGTGACTTCATGGGAAATGGACGAGTCTTACTCTCTGGTGGTTTGGCCCCGTCCAAAGAGTTTGCGGTCATTCTGTGGGCTGGAAGAAGTCCATTTTTTTTTTGTTGTTGTTGTTGTTGTTTTCTTTTTTAACCTCAGGTGTCCCACCAATTGATGGATTCCAGAGTAGAGCCCTGGTGAGGGGCGACTGGACAATCAGAAATCTGTTCATAATTGGGGCCTAGGAACATGTCAAGCCCATTATGACATCTAATGGTCCAGCCACTGAGAGGACTTACTAGATACAGGACTCGTGCTGATGGTCACAATGCGTGTGTATGCCCTCATCGCACTCAAGAATGGGCGGGGCCTCAGGGTGAATGCTGGTTTCTCCTACACTGAACGTTGGACAACGTACCAACCACAAGGGTTCTTGCCATGGGTAAGGAGGAGTTCTGATTTCTGCATCACACTCACCCCTGGGCAGTGATTGGAGATAAGGTCTCGGTTCTGAAGCCTGAAAACTGAGGTAGGGAAGAGATGATGACCTAAGGCCATGGCGGGTTTTATGTGTTCAGTGTGCGGTCAGCTTTCTGGGTGTTGGTCAGGAGGTCCGGGCTCAGGTTGTGTTCGACAGTGCATTAGTGCCCAGGTTAGACTATATAATTTGGGTAAAGTCGAGTGCTGTGTAGGTTTACCCTCATTTAAGGTGCCTGGGTAGCTCATGAGGCAATCATTTTTTTTCTAGAGGGCAGGCAGAGTGCTGCATTGTGGGTCCGGAATTGCCAAAATTGAGTGCTTCGGGGCCAGGAGTGTGAGGACGGAAGTCTGAGAAGACAAGCTAGACTTGGGTTTCAGGGCGAGGGCACGGCAGGTACCCCCTGTAGATCTGAACCAATATCTCATGCATCTGAAGTCAGCCCGAGGTTCAGACGATGGCCCAGGTTGGAGTTTCTGAGCATGACGGCCGCTTCATGAAGGGAGCGGAATCTCGAGGCCATTGAGGTTTTCCCACGTTGGGAGTTGTGGGATGCCCCCTTCAAGGATTCCTTCTGCGGGACAATTCATACTTGTTTTACAGTTCCAGGACATCCCATATGGAATGACTCCAGAACACCGTTCGCGGATGTATGCCTGGGAATCCCGCCTCCATTCCAATTGTCTCCTAGCAACAAGACAGTTTAGATCTGATGGCTCTGCCGGAGCAACCGGGGTGGCTGAGTTGAAATGGACTTTCCTGAGGATGGGTCCTAATGTGTTTTTGTATCCATGAGGGCCTTGGAATGGGGCGGTGGCACCGGGACCCTGAAGTACTCTCCTAAGCTTTGGACATGGCTCCCATGCACAGGTGTCCTTGTTAGACGAGATGAGTTCTGATGGGTGCCTCAGGAAAACACCTATGCTCGTAATGAAATCAGACTTTTGAGGACACATGCCTGTAAGCCAAAGCAATCGTTCCTTTTATGGCCTAGGGTCCTGTCTGGTTCAATCTTCTTCTCTGGGGACATCCATCTATGGTATGAGTGGAGGGCGATTATCAGCTGGTGTCAGACAGTACTTGTATGTTCCGGTTGACCTACACTATTGGGATAGCCTCAGGGACTATGGATGTTTCTCCTAATTTGTACGATTTTGGACCATGGAAAGGGCAGAATTCCCATGGATTGGTAGGCACAGTCCTAATGTGTGGCTCCAGGGGCCCAGCCTGGAGGGTGTGTGGCCCAAGACTTTGAGGACATAAGTCTGAAAACACAAACTCAGCTTAGGTTTGGGGACGTAGGTATGGCAGGCCCGATCTACAAACCAAGAGAAGAACTCCTCAGGATATGAAGAAAGTGGGAGTCTGAGGTGCTTGCTCAGGCTTTTGTCTCTGGATTTTGTATCAGCGATGGCCGTGGAATGTCGGGGAGGCCTCATGGGCCATGGACGAATCTTCCTCTCTGAGGATTTGGCCCGATTCGCAATTACTTTTTCAATCTGTGGGATGGAAGGACTCATTTCAGTTTGGTTACCTCAGGTGTCCCACCAAAAGAGGAATTCGAAAGCCAAGCCGTGGGGAAGACTGAAGGGAGAACCAGAACTATGGTTAAAAATTGGGGCCTAGGGGCATGGCAAGCCCAATATGCTATCTCTTCATCCAGCCACTGAGTGGCCTTACTTGAGGTCTGGGCTCAGCCTGAGGGTCACAATGTGTGTTTGTGACCAATGTGGCCCGCGAGCATGGGCGGGGCCTCATGGGCCACACTGGTTTCAACGACTCTGAACGTTGGACAACATGCCAACCACAAGGTTTCTTGCCATGGGGAAGGAGTTCTGATTTCTGCATCACCTTCAACCCTGGGCAGTGATTGGAGATAAGGTCTAGGTTCTGAAACCTGAAAACTGATGTTGGGAAGAGATGACGACCTAAGGCCATGGCGGCTCGATGTGCTCAGTGTGCGGCCAGCTGTCTGGGAGGGTCCAGGGGGTCCAGGCTCAGGCTGTGTCAGAAAGGGCATTAGTGCCCTGGTCAGCCTATGTATTTGGGGTACAGCCAAGGTCGGTGCAGGTTGATCCTCATTTGGTGTCACTGGGTAGCCCCAGAAGACATTGTTTTTCTTCTGGAGAGCCCGCAGAGTGCTGCATTGTAGTTCTGGATTGCCAAACTGGAGGGCTTGTGGGCCAGTAGTCTGACGACAAAAGTCTGAGAACACAAGCTAAGCTTAGGTTTCTGGGTGAGGCCATGGCACGCACAATCTACAGACCTGAATCGAGGTCTCGTGCATCTGAAGTCAGCGCGAGGATCAGACGATCGCTCAGGTTGGAGTTTCTGTCCCTGATGGCCCCTTCATGAATGGGGGGGGCATCACGAGGCCATGGGTGTTTTCCCACGATGGGAGTTTGAGAAGCTGCAAATTGCAGAGAGTCTTCTGCAGGACAATTGAGACCTGTTGTTTGGCTCCAGGCCAATGAATCTGAGCAGGGTTCTAAGGATGGATGGCTGGGTAGCCCACCTCGCATTCCAATTGTCTCCTAGCAACACGACAGGTTAGATATCCTGGATCTGTGGGGAGCAACCGAGGACGCTGAGTTGAAATGGACACCCCTGGGGATGGGTCCTAACGTGCTTTTGTGTCTATGGACCTTGGAATGAAGCGGTGGCACTGGGGACCTAAAGGGTTCTCCTAAACAGAGGCTTTGACACAGCTCCAACGTGCAAGTTTCCCATGTGTAGATGAGATGTTTTCTGATGGGTGAGTCAAGAAACAGCTATATGCTGCTTTTGAAATCCAGGCCTCTGAGGAGAGATGACTGGAAACCAAAGCAATGGATCTGATTAGTGCCTAGGGGCCTGTTCTTTCCTTTTTACATCTGGGGACATCTGTCTATGGGTCTGAGTGCAGGTAGGCGCTCAGTTGAGCTCAGATTGCCCCTGTTTTTCCTGGGAAGCCACCACTATTGAGATGGATCAGGGACTTTGGAGGTTTATCCTATGAGAAGGGTTGTGGCCATTGGAATGGGCACACACAATTCCCTTGGAGAGGGCAAGTACAGTCCTCAGGTTTGGCTCCAGGGGCCTGAGCCTGTAGGTTGTGTAGGCTAGGGCTGTTTGAACAGTTGTCTGAAAACACAAACTCGGCTTATGTTTCGCATCATAGGTATGGCAGGCCCGATCTACAAACCATGAAAAGAACTCTTCAGGATATGAAGAGAGTGCGAGTCTGAGGCGCTTGCTCAGGCTTTTGTCTTGGATTTTGTATCAGCGATGGCCGTGGAATGTCGGGGACGCCTCATGGGCCATGGACGAATCTTCCTCTCTGAGGATTTGGCCCGATTCCCAATTGCTTTTCGTCAATCTGTGGGATGGGAGGACTCATTTCAGTTTTGTTACCTCAGGTGTCCCACCAAAAGAGGAATTCCAAAGCAAAGCCGTGGGGAAGACTGAAGGGACAATCCGAACTATGGTGAAAAATTGGGGCCTAGGGGCATGGCAAGCCCAATATGCTATCTCTTCATCCAGCCACTGAGTGGCCTTACTTGAGGACTGGGCTCAGCCTGAGCGTCACAATGTGTGTTTGTGACCAATGTGGTCCGGGAGCATTGGCGGGGCCTCATGGGCCACACTGGTTTCAACTACACTGAATGATGGACAACATGCCAACCACAAGGTTTCTTGCCATGGGGAAGGAGTTCTGATTTCTGCATCACCTTCAACCCTGGGCAGTGATTGGAGATAAGGGTCTAGGTTCTGAAACCTGAAAACTGATGTTGGGAAGAGATGACGACCTAAGGCCATGGCGGCTGGATGTGCTCAGTGTGCGGCCAGCTGTCTGGGAGGGGCCAGGGGGTCCAGGCTCAGGCTGTGTCAGAAAGGGCATTAGTGCCCTGGTCAGCCTATGTATTTGGGGTACAGCCAAGGTCGGTGCAGGTTGATCCTCATTTGGGATTACTGGGTAGCCCCAGAAGACAATGTTTTTCTTCTGCAGAGCCGGCAGAGTGCTGCATTGTAGTTCTGGAATGCCAAACTGGAGGGCTTGTGGGCCAGTAGTCTGACGACAAAAGTCTGAGAACACAAGCTAGGCTTAGGTTTCTAGGTGAGGCCATGGCACGTACAATCTACAGACCTGAATCGAGATCTCGTGCATCTGAAGTCAGGGCGAGGATCAGACGATCGCTCAGGTTTGAGTTTCTGTCCCTGATGGCCCCTTCATGAATGGACGGGGGCATCACGAGGCCATGGGGGTTTTCCCACGATGGGTGTTGTGTAAAGCTCCAAACTGCAGAGAGTCTTCTGCAGGACAATTGAGACCTGTCGTTTGGCTCCAGGCCAATGATTCTGAGCAGGGTTCTAAGGATGGATGGCTGGGAAGCCCACCCCGCATTCCAATTGTCTCCTAGCAACAAGACAGGTTAGATCTCCTGGATCTGTGGGGAGCAACCGAGGACGCTGAGTTGAAATGGACACCCCTGGGGATGGGTCCTAACGTGCTTTTGTGTCTATGGAGACCTTGGAATGAAGCGGTGGCACTGGGGCCCTAAAGGGTTCTCCTAAACAGAGGCTTTGACACAGCTCCAACGTGCAAGTTTCCCATGTGTAGATGAGATGTTTTCTGATGGGTGAGTCAAGAAACAGCTATATGCTGCTTTTGAAATCCAGGCCTCTGAGGAGAGATGCCTGGAAACCAAAGCAATGGATCTGATTAGTGCCTAGGGGCCTGTTCTTTCCTTTTTACCTCTGGGGACATCTGTCTATGGGTCTGAGTGCAGGTAGGTGCTCAGTTGGGCTCAGATTGCCCCTGTTTTTCCTGGGAAGCCACCACTATTGAGATGGATCAGGGACTTTGGAGGTTTATCCTATGAGAAGGGTTGTGGCCATTGGAATGAGCACACACAATTCCCTTGGAGAGGGCAAGTACAGTACTCAGGTTTGGCTCCAGGGGCCTGAGCCTGTAGGTTGTGTAGTCCAGCCCTTTTTGGACAGTTGTCTGAAAACCCAAACTCGGCTTATGTTTCGGGTCATAGGTATGGCAGGACTGATCTACAGACCATGAGGAGAACTCTTCGGGATTTGAAAGAAGGGCGAGTGTGAGGCTCCTGCTCAAGTTTTTGTCTCTGGATATCGGGTCACTCATGGTCGTGGAATTTCTGGGTGACTTCATGGGAAAT
Organism: Mustela nivalis; assembly: GCF_964662115.1. Taxonomy (NCBI): domain Eukaryota; kingdom Metazoa; phylum Chordata; class Mammalia; order Carnivora; family Mustelidae; genus Mustela; species Mustela nivalis. The sequence goes on along the minus strand of NW_028136552.1, from coordinate 488,823 downwards.
GGACGAGTCTTACTCTCTGGTGGTTTGGCCCCGTCCAAAGAGTTTGGGGTCATTCTGTGGGCTGGAAGAAGTCTGTTTTATTTTTTTATTGTTGTTGTTTTCTTTTTTAACGTCAGGTGTCCCACCAAATGAGGGATTCCAGAGTAGAGCCCTGGGGAGGGGCGACTGGACCATCAGAAATTTGGTTAAAAATTGGGGCCTAGGGACATGTCAAGCGCATTATGACATCAAATGGTCCAGCAACTGAGAGGACTTACTAGAGGACAGGACTCATGCTGAGGGTCACAATGCGTGTGTATGCCCTCCTCGCACTCAAGAATGGGCGGGGCCTCAGGGTGAATGCTGGTTTCTCCTACACTGAACGTTGGACAACGTGCCAACCACAGGGTTCTTGCCATGGGTAAGAAGGAGTTCTGATTTCTGCATCACACTCACCCCTGGGCAGTGATTGGAGATAAGGTCTCGGTTCTGAAGCCTGAAAACTGAGGTAGGGAAGAGATGATGAACTAAGGCCATTGCGGGTTTTATGTGCTCAGTGTGCGGTCAGCTTTCTGGGTGTTGGTCAGGAAGTCCTGGCTCAGGTTGTGTTCGACAGTGCATTAGTGCCCAGGTTAGACTATAAAATTTGGGTAAATTCGAGTGCTGTGTAGGTTTACCCTCATTTAAGGTGCATGGGCAGCTCATGAGGCAATAATTTTTTTTCTAGAGGGCAGGCAGAGTGCTGCATTGTGGGTCCGGAATTGCCAAACTTGAGGGCTTCGGGGCCAGGAGTGTGAGGACGGAAGTCTGAGAAGACAAGCTAGACTTGGGTTTCAGGGCGAGGGCACGGCAGGTACCCCCTGCAGATCTAAACCAATATCTCATGCTTCTGAAGTCAGGGCGAGGATCAGACGTTGGCTCAGGTTGGAGTTTCTGAGCATGACGGCCGCTTCATGAAGGGAGCGGAATCTCGAGGCCATTGAGGTTTTCCCACGTTGGGAGTTGTGGATGCCCCCTTCAAGGATTCCTTCTGCGGGACAATTGAGACCTGTTGGACAGCTCCAGGATATCCCATATGGAATGACTCCAGAGCACCGTTCGCGGATGGATGCCTGGGAAGCCCGCCTCGCATTCCAATTGTCTCCTAGCAACAAGACAGTTTTGATCTAATGGCTCTGCCGGAGCAACCGCGGTGGCTGAGTTGAAATGGACTTTCCTGAGGATGGGTCCTAATGTGTTTTTGTGTCCATGAGGGCCTTGGAATGGGGCGGTTGCACCGGGACCCTGAAGTACTCTCCTAAGCTTTGGACATGGCTCCCATGCACAGGTTTCCTTGTGGAGACGAGATGAGTTCTGATGGGTGCCTCAGGAAAACCCCTATGCTCGTAAAGGAATCAGGCTTTTGAGGACACATGCCTGTAACCCAAAGCAATGGATCCTATTATGGCCTAGTGTCCTGTCTGGTTCAATCTTCTTCTCTGGGGACATCCATCTATGGTATGAGTGGAGGTCGATTATCAGCTGGTGTCAGACAGCCCTTGTTTGTTCCGGGCGAACTACACTATTGGGATGGCCTCAGGGACTTTGGAGATTTCTCCTAATTTGTACGATTTTGGACCATGGAATGGGCAGAATTCCCATGGATTGGTAGGCACAGTCCTAATGTGTGGCTCCAGGGGCCCAGCCTGGAGGGTGTGTGGCCCAAGACTTTGAGGACAGAAGGCTGAAAACACAAACTCAGCTTAGGTTTGGGGACGTAGGTATGGCAGGCCCGATCTACAAACCATGAGAAGAACTCTACAGGATATGAAGAAAGTGCGAGTCTGTGGCGATTGCTCAGGCTTTTGTCTCTGGATTTTGTATCAGTGATGGCCGTGGAATGTCGGGGAGGCCTCATGGGCCATGGACGAATCTTCCTCTCTGAGGATTTGGCCCGATTCCCAATTGCTTTTCGTCAATCTGTGGTATGGGAGGACTCATTTCAGTTTTGTTACCTCAGGTGTCCCACCAAAAGAGGAATTCCAAAGCAAAGCCGTGGGGAAGACTGAAGGGACAATCCGAACTATGGTGAAAAATTGGGGCCTAGGGGCATGGCAAGCCCAATATGCTATCTCTTCATCCAGCCACTGAGTGGCCTTACTTGAGGACTGGGCTCAGCCTGAGGGTCACAATGTGTGTTTGTGACCAATGTGGCCCACGAGCATGGGCGGGGCCTCATGGGCCACACTGGTTTCAAGGACACTGAACGTTGGACAACATGCCAACCACAAGGTTTCTTGCCATGGGGAAGGAGTTCTGATTTCTGCATCACCTTCAACCCTGGGCAGTGATTGAAGATAAGGTCTAGGTTCTGAAACCTGAAAACCGAGGTTGGGAAGAGATGACGACCTAAGGCCATGGCGGCTCGATGTGCTCAGTGTGCGGCCAGCTGTCTGGGAGGGGCCAGGGGGTCCAGGTTCAGGCTGTGTCAGAAAGGGCATTAGTGCCCTGGTCAGCCTATGTATTTGGGGTACAGCCAAGGTCGGTGCAGGTTGATCCTCATTTGGGGTTACTGGGTAGCCCCAGAGGACAACGTTTTTTATCTGGAGGGCAGGCAGAGTGCTGCATTGTAGTTCTGGATTGCCAAACTGGAGGCCTTGTGGGCCAGTAGTCTGACGACAAAAGTCTGAGAACACAAGCTAGGCTTAGGTTTCTGGGTGAGGCCATGGCAGGCACAATCTACAGACCTGAATCGAGATCTCGTGCATCTGAAGTCAGGGCGAGGATCAGACGATCGCTCAGGTTGGAGTTTCTGTCCCTGATGGCCCCTTCATGAATGGGGGGGCATCACGAGGCCATGGGGGTTTTCCCATGATGGGAGTTGTGAGAAGCTCCAAACTGCAGAGAGTCTTCGGCAGGACAATTGAGACCTGTTGTTTGGCTCCAGGCCAATGATTCTGAGCAGGGTTCTAAGGATGGATGGCTGGGTAGCCCACCCCGCATTCCAATTGTCTCCTAGCAAGAAGACAGTTTAGATCTCCTGGATCTGTGGGGAGCTACCGAGGATGCTGAGTTGAAATGCACACCCCTGGGGATGGGTCCGAATGTGCTTTTGTGTCTATGGAGACCTTGCAATGAAGCGGTGGCTCTGGGGCCCTAAAGGGTTCTCCTAAACAGAGGCTTTGACACAGCTCCAACGTGCAAGTTTCCCATGTGTAGATGAGATGTTTTCTGATGGGTGAAACAAGAAACAGCTATATGCTGCTTTTGAAATCCAGGCCTCTGAGGAGAGATGCCTGGAAACCAAAGCAATGGATCTGATTAGTGCCTAGGGGCCTGTTCTTTCCTTTTTACCTCTGAGGACATCTGTCTATGGGTCTGAGTGCAGGTAGGGGCTCATTTGGGCTCAGATTGCCCCTGTTTTTCCTGGGATGCTACCACTATTGAGATATATCAGGGACTTTGGAGGTTTATCCTATTAGAAGGGTTGTGGCCATTGGAATGGGCACACACAATTCCCTTGGAGAGGGCAAGTACAGTCCTCAGGTTTGGCTCCAGGGGCCTGAGCCTGTAGGTTGTGTAGTCCAGCCCTTTTTGGACAGTTGTCTGAAAACACAAACTCGGCTTATGTTTCAGGTCATAGGTATGGCAGGACTGATCTACAGACCATGAGGAGAACTTTTCGGGATTTGAAAGAAGGGCGAGTGTGAGGCTCCTGCTCAAGTTTTTGTCTCGGGATATCGTGTCACTCATGGTCGTGGAATTTCTGGGTGACTTCATGGGAAATGGACGTGTCTTACTCTCTGGTGGTTTGGCCCCGTCCAAAGAGTTTGGGTTCATTCTGTGGGCTGGAAGAAGTCCGTTTTATTTTGTTGTTGTTGTTGTTTTCTTTTTTAACCTCAGGTGTCCCACCAAATGAGGGATTTCAGAGTAGAGCCCTAGGAGGGGCGACTGGACAATCAGAAATCTGGTTAAAAATTGGGGCCTAGGGACATGTCAAGCCCATTATGACATCTAAGGGTCCAGCCACTGAGAGGACTTACTAGAGGACAGGACCCATGCTGAGGGTCACAATGCGTGTGTATGCCCTCGTCGCACTCAAGAATGGGCGGGGCCTCAGGGTTTCTCCTACACTGATCGTTGGACAACGTGCCAACCACAAGGGTTCTTGCCATGGGTAAGGAGGAGTTCTGATTTCTGCATCAGACTCACCCCTGGGCAGTGATTGGAGATAAGGTCTCGGTTCTGAAGCCTGAAAACTGAGGTAGGGAAGAGATGATGACCTAAGGCCATGGCGGGTTTTATGTGCTCAGTGTGCGGTCAGCTTTCTGGGTGTTGGTCAGGAGGTCCGGGCTCAGGATGTGTTCGACAGTGCATTAGTGCCCAGGTTAGACTATATAATTTGGGTAAAGTCGAGTGCTGTGTAGGTTTACCCTCATTTAAAGTGCCTGGGAAGCTCATGAGGCAATAATTTTTTTCTCTAGAGGGCAGGCAGAGTGCTGCATTGTGGGCCCGGAATTGCCAAACTTGAGGGCTTTGGGGCCAGGAGTGTGAGGATGGAAGTCTGAGAAGACAAGCTAGACTTGGGTTTCAGGGCGAGGGCACGGCAGGTACCCCCTGCAGATCTGAACCAATATCTCATGCATCTGAAGTCAGGGCGAGGATCAGACGTTGGCTCAGGTGGGAGTTTCTGAGCATGACGGCCGCTTCATGAAGGGAGCGGAATCTCGAGACCATTGAGGTTTTCCCACGTTGGGAGTTGTGGGATGCCCCCTTCCAGGATTCCTTCTTCCGGACAATTGAGACCTGTTGGACAGCTCCAGGACATCCCATATGGAATGACTCCAGAGCACCGTTCGCGGATGGATGCCTGGGAAGCCCGCCTCGCATTCCAATTGTCTCCTAGCAACAAGACAGTTTAGATCTGATGGCTCTGCGGGAGCAACCTCGGTGGCTGAGTTGAAATGGACTTTCCTGAGGATGTGTCCTAATGTGTTTTTGTGTCCATGAGGGCCTTGGAATGGGGCGGTGGCACCGGCAACCTGAAGTACTTTCCTAAGCTTTGGACATGGCTCCCATGCACAGGTTTACTTGTGGAGACGAGATGAGTTCTGATGGGTGCCTCAGGAAAACCCCTATGCTCGTATTGGAATCAGGCTTTTGAGGACACATGCCTGTAACCCAAAGCAATGGATCCTATTATGGCCTAGGGTCCTGTCTGGTTCAATATTCTTCTCTGGGGACATCCATCTATGGTATGAGTGGAGGTCGATTATCAGCTGGTGTCAGACACCCCTTGTTTGTTCCGGGTGACCCACACTATTGGGATGGCCTAAGGGTCGTTGGAGGTTTCTCCTAATTTGTACGATTTTGGACCATGGAATGGGCAGAATTCCCATGGATTGGTAGGCACAGTCCTAATGTGTGGCTCCAGGGGCCCAGCCTGGAGGATGTGTGGCCCAAGACTTTGAGGACAGAAGTCTGAAAACACAAACTCAGCTTAGGTTTGGGGACGTAGGTATGGCAGGCCCGATCTACAAACCATGAGAAGAACTCTACAGGATATGAAGACAGTGCGAGTCTGTGGCGATTGCTCAGGCTTTTGTCTCTGGATTTTGTATCAGTGATGGCCGTGGAATGTCGGGGAGGCCTCATGGGCCATGGACGAATCTTCCTCTCTGAGGATTTGGCCCGATTCCCAATTGCTTTTCGTCAATCTGTGGGATGGGAGGACTCATTTCAGTTTTGTTACCTCAGGTGTCCCACCAAAAGAGGAATTCCAAAGCAAAGCCGTGGGGAAGACTGAAGGGACAATCCGAACTATGGTGAAAAATTGGGGCCTAGGGGCATGGCAAGCCCAATATGCTATCTCTTCATCCAGCCACTGAGTGGCCTTACTTGAGGACTGGGCTCAGCCTGAGGGTCACAATGTGTGTTTGTGACCAATGTGGCCCACGAGCATGGGCGGGGCCTCATGGGCCACACTGGTTTCAAGGACACTGAACGTTGGACAACATGCCAACCACAAGGTTTCTTGCCATGGGGAAGGAGTTCTGATTTCTGCATCACCTTCAACCCTGGGCAGTGATTGAAGATAAGGTCTAGGTTCTGAAACCTGAAAACCGAGGTTGGGAAGAGATGACGACCTAAGGCCATGGCGGCTCGATGTGCTCAGTGTGCGGCCAGCTGTCTGGGAGGGGCCAGGGGGTCCAGGTTCAGGCTGTGTCAGAAAGGGCATTAGTGCCCTGGTCAGCCTATGTATTTGGGGTACAGCCAAGGTCGGTGCAGGTTGATCCTCATTTGGGGTTACTGGGTAGCCCCAGAGGACAACGTTTTTTATCTGGAGGGCAGGCAGAGTGCTGCATTGTAGTTCTGGATTGCCAAACTGGAGGCCTTGTGGGCCAGTAGTCTGACGACAAAAGTCTGAGAACACAAGCTAGGCTTAGGTTTCTGGGTGAGGCCATGGCAGGCACAATCTACAGACCTGAATCGAGATCTCGTGCATCTGAAGTCAGGGCGAGGATCAGACGATCGCTCAGGTTGGAGTTTCTGTCCCTGATGGCCCCTTCATGAATGGGGGGGCATCACGAGGCCATGGGGGTTTTCCCATGATGGGAGTTGTGAGAAGCTCCAAACTGCAGAGAGTCTTCGGCAGGACAATTGAGACCTGTTGTTTGGCTCCAGGCCAATGATTCTGAGCAGGGTTCTAAGGATGGATGGCTGGGTAGCCCACCCCGCATTCCAATTGTCTCCTAGCAAGAAGACAGTTTAGATCTCCTGGATCTGTGGGGAGCTACCGAGGATGCTGAGTTGAAATGCACACCCCTGGGGATGGGTCCGAATGTGCTTTTGTGTCTATGGAGACCTTGGAATGAAGCGGTGGCTCTGGGGCCCTAAAGGGTTCTCCTAAACAGAGGCTTTGACACAGCTCCAACGTGCAAGTTTCCCATGTGTAGATGAGATGTTTTCTGATGGGTGAAACAAGAAACAGCTATATGCTGCTTTTGAAATCCAGGCCTCTGAGGAGAGATGCCTGGAAACCAAAGCAATGGATCTGATTAGTGCCTAGGGGCCTGTTCTTTCCTTTTTACCTCTGAGGACATCTGTCTATGGGTCTGAGTGCAGGTAGGGGCTCATTTGGGCTCAGATTGCCCCTGTTTTTCCTGGGATGCTACCACTATTGAGATATATCAGGGACTTTGGAGGTTTATCCTATTAGAAGGGTTGTGGCCATTGGAATGGGCACACACAATTCCCTTGGAGAGGGCAAGTACAGTCCTCAGGTTTGGCTCCAGGGGCCTGAGCCTGTAGGTTGTGTAGTCCAGCCCTTTTTGGACAGTTGTCTGAAAACACAAACTCGGCTTATGTTTCAGGTCAAAGGTATGGCAGGACTGATCTACAGACCATGAGGAGAACTTTTCGGGATTTGAAAGAAGGGCGAGTGTGAGGCTCCTGCTCAAGTTTTTGTCTCGGGATATCGTGTCACTCATGGTCGTGGAATTTCTGGGTGACTTCATGGGAAATGGACGTGTCTTACTCTCTGGTGGTTTGGCCCCGTCCAAAGAGTTTGGGTTCATTCTGTGGGCTGGAAGAAGTCCGTTTTATTTTGTTGTTGTTGTTGTTTTCTTTTTTAACCTCAGGTGTCCCACCAAATGAGGGATTTCAGAGTAGAGCCCTAGGAGGGGCGACTGGACAATCAGAAATCTGGTTAAAAATTGGGGCCTAGGGACATGTCAAGCCCATTATGACATCTAAGGGTCCAGCCACTGAGAGGACTTACTAGAGGACAGGACCCATGCTGAGGGTCACAATGCGTGTGTATGCCCTCGTCGCACTCAAGAATGGGCGGGGCCTCAGGGTTTCTCCTACACTGATCGTTGGACAACGTGCCAACCACAAGGGTTCTTGCCATGGGTAAGGAGGAGTTCTGATTTCTGCATCAGACTCACCCCTGGGCAGTGATTGGAGATAAGGTCTCGGTTCTGAAGCCTGAAAACTGAGGTAGGGAAGAGATGATGACCTAAGGCCATGGCGGGTTTTATGTGCTCAGTGTGCGGTCAGCTTTCTGGGTGTTGGTCAGGAGGTCCGGGCTCAGGATGTGTTCGACAGTGCATTAGTGCCCAGGTTAGACTATATAATTTGGGTAAAGTCGAGTGCTGTGTAGGTTTACCCTCATTTAAAGTACCTGGGAAGCTCATGAGGCAATAATTTTTTTCTCTAGAGGGCAGGCAGAGTGCTGCATTGTGGGCCCGGAATTGCCAAACTTGAGGGCTTTGGGGCCAGGAGTGTGAGGATGGAAGTCTGAGAAGACAAGCTAGACTTGGGTTTCAGGGCGAGGGCACGGCAGGTACCCCCTGCAGATCTGAACCAATATCTCATGCATCTGAAGTCAGGGCGAGGATCAGACGTTGGCTCAGGTGGGAGTTTCTGAGCATGACGGCCGCTTCATGAAGGGAGCGGAATCTCGAGACCATTGAGGTTTTCCCACGTTGGGAGTTGTGGGATGCCCCCTTCCAGGATTCCTTCTTCCGGACAATTGAGACCTGTTGGACAGCTCCAGGACATCCCATATGGAATGACTCCAGAGCACCGTTCGCGGATGGATGCCTGGGAAGCCCGCCTCGCATTCCAATTGTCTCCTAGCAACAAGACAGTTTAGATCTGATGGCTCTGCGGGAGCAACCTCGGTGGCTGAGTTGAAATGGACTTTCCTGAGGATGTGTCCTAATGTGTTTTTGTGTCCATGAGGGCCTTGGAATGGGGCGGTGGCACCGGCAACCTGAAGTACTTTCCTAAGCTTTGGACATGGCTCCCATGCACAGGTTTACTTGTGGAGACGAGATGAGTTCTGATGGGTGCCTCAGGAAAACCCCTATGCTCGTATTGGAATCAGGCTTTTGAGGACACATGCCTGTAACCCAAAGCAATGGATCCTATTATGGCCTAGGGTCCTGTCTGGTTCAATATTCTTCTCTGGGGACATCCATCTATGGTATGAGTGGAGGTCGATTATCAGCTGGTGTCAGACACCCCTTGTTTGTTCCGGGTGACCCACACTATTGGGATGGCCTAAGGGTCGTTGGAGGTTTCTCCTAATTTGTACGATTTTGGACCATGGAATGGGCAGAATTCCCATGGATTGGTAGGCACAGTCCTAATGTGTGGCTCCAGGGGCCCAGCCTGGAGGATGTGTGGCCCAAGACTTTGAGGACAGAAGTCTGAAAACACAAACTCAGCTTAGGTTTGGGGACGTAGGTATGGCAGGCCCGATCTACAAACCATGAGAAGAACTCTACAGGATATGAAGACAGTGCGAGTCTGTGGCGATTGCTCAGGCTTTTGTCTCTGGATTTTGTATCAGTGATGGCCGTGGAATGTCGGGGAGGCCTCATGGGCCATGGACGAATCTTCCTCTCTGAGGATTTGGCCCGATTCCCAATTGCTTTTCGTCAATCTGTGGGATGGGAGGACTCATTTCAGGTTTGTTACCTCAGGTGTCCCACCAAAAGAGGAATTCCAAAGCCAAGCCGTGGGGAAGACTGAAGGGACAATCCGAACTATGGTGAAAAATTGGGGCCTAGGGGCATGGCAAGCCCAATATGCTATCTCTTCATCCAGCCACTGAGTGGCCTTACTTGAGGACTGGGCTCAGCCTGAGGGTCACAATGTGTGTTTGTGACCAATGTGGCCCGCGAGCATGGGCGGGGCCTCATGGGCCACACTGGTTTCAAGGACACTGAACGTTGGACAACATGCCAACCACAAGGTTTCTTGCCATGGGGAAGGAGTTCTGATTTCTGCATCACCTTCAACCCTGGGCAGTGATTGGAGATAAGGTCTAGGTTCTGAAACCTGAAAACCGAGGTTGGGAAGAGATGACGACCTAAGGCCATGGCGGCTCGATGTGCTCAGTGTGCGGCCAGCTGTCTGGGAGGGGCCAGGGGTTCCAGGCTCAGGCTGTGTCAGAAAGGGCATTAGTGCCCTGGTCAGCCTATGTATTTGGGGTAGAGCCAAGGTCGGTGCAGGTTGATCCTCATTTGGGGTTACTGGGTAGTCCCAGAGGACAATGTTTTTTATCTGGAGGGCAAGCAGAGTGCTGCATTGTAGTTCTGGATTGCCAAACTGGAGGCCTTGTGGGCCAGTAGTCTGACGACAAAAGTCTGAGAACACAAGCTAGGCTTAGGTTTCTGGGTGAGGCCATGGCAGGCACAATCTACAGACCTGAATCGAGATCTCGTGCATCTGAAGTCAGGGCGAGGATCAGACGATCGCTCAGGTTGGAGTTTCTGTCCCTGATGGCCCCTTCATGAATGGGGGGGGGCATCACGAGGCCATGGGGGTTTTCCCATGATGGGAGTTGTGAGAAGCTCCAAACTGCAGAGAGTCTTCGGCAGGACAATTGAGACCTGTTGTTTGGCTCCAGGCCAATGATTCTGAGCAGGGTTCTAAGGATGGATGGCTGGGTAGCCCACCCCGCATTCCAATTGTCTCCTAGCAAGAAGACAGTTTAGATCTCCTGGATCTGTGGGGAGCTACCGAGGATGCTGAGTTGAAATGCACACCCCTGGGGATGGGTCCGAATGTGCTTTTGTGTCTCTGGAGACCTTGGAATGAAGCGGAGGCACTGGGGCCCTAAAGGGTTCTCCTAAACAGAGGCTTTGACACAGCTCCAACGTGCAAGTTTCCCATGTGTAGATGAGATGTTTTCTGATGGGTGAAACAAGAAACAGCTATATGCTGCTTTTGAAATCCAGGCCTCTGAGGAGAGATGCCTGGAAACCAAAGCAATGGATCTGATTAGTGTCTAGGGGCCTGTTCTTTCCTTTTTACCTCTGGGGACATCTGTCTATGGGTCTGAGTGCAGGTAGGGGCTCATTTGGCTCAGATTGCCCCTGTTTTTCCTGGGAAGCTACCACTATTGAGATATATCAGGGACTATGGAGGTTTATCCTATTAGAAGGGTTGTGGCCATTGGAATGGGCACACACAATTCCCTTGGAGAGGGCAAGTACAGTCCTCAGGTTTGGCTCCAGGGGCCTGAGCCTGTAGGTTGTGTAGTCCAGCCCTTTTTGGACAGTTGTCTGAAAACACAAACTCGGCTTATGTTTCAGGTCATAGGTATGGCAGGACTGATCTACAGACCATGAGGAGAACTTTTCGGGATTTGAAAGAAGGGCGAGTGTGAGGCTCCTGCTCAAGTTTTTGTCTCGGGATATCGTGTCACTCATGGTCGTGGAATTTCTGGGTGACTTCATGGGAAATGGACGAGTCTTACTCTCTGGTGGTTTGGCCCCGTCCAAAGAGTTTGGGTTCATTCTGTGGGCTGGAAGAAGTCCGTTTTATTTTGTTGTTGTTGTTGTTCTTGTTTTCTTTTTAACCTCAGGTGTCCCACCAAATGAGGGATTTCAGAGTAGAGCCCTAGGAGGGGCGACTGGACAATCAGAAATCTGGTTAAAAATTGGGGCCTAGGGACATGTCAAGCCCATTATGACATCTAAGGGTCCAGCCAGAGAGAGGACTTACTAGAGGACAGGACCCATGCTGAGGGTCACAATGCGTGTGTATGCCCTCGTCGCACTCAAGAATGGGCGGGGCCTCAGGGTTTCTCCTACACTGATCGTTGGACAACGTGCCAACCACAAGGGTTCTTGCCATGGGTAAGGAGGAGTTCTGATTTCTGCATCAGACTCACCCCTGGGCAGTGATTGGAGATAAGGTCTCGGTTCTGAAGCCTGAAAACTGAGGTAGGGAAGAGATGATGACCTAAGGCCATGGCGGGATTTATGTGCTCAGTGTGCGGTCAGCTTTCTGGGTGTTGGTCAGGAGGTCCGGGCTCAGGATGTGTTCGACAGTGCATTAGTGCCCAGGTTAGACTATATAATTTGGGTAAAGTCGAGTGCTGTGTAGGTTTACCCTCATTTAAAGTGCCTGGGAAGCTCATGAGGCAATAATTTTTTTCTCTAGAGGGCAGGCAGAGTGCTGCATTGTGGGCCCGGAATTGCCAAACTTGAGGGCTTTGGGGCCAGGAGTGTGAGGATGGAAGTCTGAGAAGACAAGCTAGACTTGGGTTTCAGGGCGAGGGCACGGCAGGTACCCCCTGCAGATCTGAACCAATATCTCATGCATCTGAAGTCAGGGCGAGGATCAGACGTTGGCTCAGGTGGGAGTTTCTGAGCATGACGGCCGCTTCATGAAGGGAGCGGAATCTCGAGACCATTGAGGTTTTCCCACGTTGGGAGTTGTGGGATGCCCCCTTCCAGGATTCCTTCTTCCGGACAATTGAGACCTGTTGGACAGCTCCAGGACATCCCATATGGAATGACTCCAGAGCACCGTTCGCGGATGGATGCCTGGGAAGCCCGCCTCGCATTCCAATTGTCTCCTAGCAACAAGACAGTTTAGATCTGATGGCTCTGCGGGAGCAACCTCGGTGGCTGAGTTGAAATGGACTTTCCTGAGGATGTGTCCTAATGTGTTTTTGTGTCCATGAGGGCCTTGGAATGGGGCGGTGGCACCGGCAACCTGAAGTACTTTCCTAAGCTTTGGACATGGCTCCCATGCACAGGTTTACTTGTGGAGACGAGATGAGTTCTGATGGGTGCCTCAGGAAAACCCCTATGCTCGTATTGGAATCAGGCTTTTGAGGACACATGCCTGTAACCCATAGCAATGGATCCTATTATGGCCTAGGGTCCTGTCTGGTTCAATCTTCTTCTCTGGGGACATCCATCTATGGTATGAGTGGAGGTCGATTATCAGCTGGTGTCAGACACCCCTTGTTTGTTCCGGGTGACCCACACTATTGGGATGGCCTAAGGGTCGTTGGAGGTTTCTCCTAATTTGTACGATTTTGGACCATGGAATGGGCAGAATTCCCATGGATTGGTAGGCACAGTCCTAATGTGTGGCTCCAGGGGCCCAGCCTGGAGGATGTGTGGCCCAAGACTTTGAGGACAGAAGTCTGAAAACACAAACTCAGCTTAGGTTTGGGGACGTAGGTATGGCAGGCCCGATCTACAAACCATGAGAAGAACTCTACAGGATATGAAGACAGTGCGAGTCTGTGGCGATTGCTCAGGCTTTTGTCTCTGGATTTTGTATCAGTGATGGCCGTGGAATGTCGGGGAGGCCTCATGGGCCATGGACGAATCTTCCTCTCTGAGGATTTGGCCCGATTCCCAATTGCTTTTCGTCAATCTGTGGGATGGGAGGACTCATTTCAGGTTTGTTACCTCAGGTGTCCCACCAAAAGAGGAATTCCAAAGCCAAGCCGTGGGGAAGACTGAAGGGACAATCCGAACTATGGTGAAAAATTGGGGCCTAGGGGCATGGCAAGCCCAATATGCTATCTCTTCATCCAGCCACTGAGTGGCCTTACTTGAGGACTGGGCTCAGCCTGAGGGTCACAATGTGTGTTTGTGACCAATGTGGCCCGCGAGCATGGGCGGGGCCTCATGGGCCACACTGGTTTCAAGGACACTGAACGTTGGACAACATGCCAACCACAAGGTTTCTTGCCATGGGGAAGGAGTTCTGATTTCTGCATCACCTTCAACCCTGGGCAGTGATTGGAGATAAGGTCTAGGTTCTGAAACCTGAAAACCGAGGTTGGGAAGAGATGACGACCTAAGGCCATGGCGGCTCGATGTGCTCAGTGTGCGGCCAGCTGTCTGGGAGGGGCCAGGGGTTCCAGGCTCAGGCTGTGTCAGAAAGGGCATTAGTGCCCTGGTCAGCCTATGTATTTGGGGTACAGCCAAGGTCGGTGCAGGTTGATCCTCATTTGGGGTTACTGGGTAGCCCCAGAGGACAACGTTTTTTATCTGGAGGGCAAGCAGAGTGCTGCATTGTAGTTCTGGATTGCCAAACTGGAGGCCTTGTGGGCCAGTAGTCTGACGACAAAAGTCTGAGAACACAAGCTAGGCTTAGGTTTCTGGGTGAGGCCATGGCAGGCACAATCTACAGACCTGAATCGAGATCTCGTGCATCTGAAGTCAGGGCGAGGATCAGACGATCGCTCAGGTTGGAGTTTCTGTCCCTGATGGCCCCTTCATGAATGGGGGGGCATCACGAGGCCATGGGGGTTTTCTCATGATGGGAGTTGTGAGAAGCTCCAAACTGCAGAGAGTCTTCGGCAGGACAATTGAGACCTGTTGTTTGGCTCCAGGCCAATGATTCTGAGCAGGGTTCTAAGGATGGATGGCTGGGTAGCCCACCTCGCATTCCAATTGTCTCCTAGCAAGAAGACAGTTTAGATCTCCTGGATCTGTGGGGAGCTACCGAGGATGCTGAGTTGAAATGCACACCCCTGGGGATGGGTCCGAATGTGCTTTTGTGTCTATGGAGACCTTGGAATGAAGCGGTGGCACTGGGGCCCTAAAGGGTTCTCCTAAACAGAGGCTTTGACACAGCTCCAACGTGCAAGTTTCCCATGTGTAGATGAGATGTTTTCTGATGGGTGAAACAAGAAACAGCTATATGCTGCTTTTGAAATCCAGGCCTCTGAGGAGAGATGCCTGGAAACCAAAGCAATGGATCTGATTAGTGCCTAGGGGCCTGTTCTTTCCTTTTTACCTCTGGGGACATCTGTCTATGGGTCTGAGTGCAGGTAGGGGCTCATTTGGCTCAGATTGCCCCTGTTTTTCCTGGGAAGCTAACACTATTGAGATATATCAGGGACTATGGAGGTTTATCCTATTAGAAGGGTTGTGGCCATTGGAATGGGCACACACAATTCCCTTGGAGAGGGCAAGTACAATCCTCAGGTTTGGCTCCAGGGGCCTGAGCCTGTAGGTTGTGTCGTCCAGCCCTTTTTGGACAGTTGTCTGAAAACACAAACTCGGCTTATGTTTCAGGTCATAGGTATGGCAGGACTGATCTACAGACCATGAGGAGAACTTTTCGGGATTTGAAAGAAGGGCGAGTGTGAGGCTCCTGCTCAAGTTTTTGTCTCGGGATATCGTGTCACTCATGGTCGTGGAATTTCTGGGTGACTTCATGGGAAATGGACGAGTCTTACTCTCTGGTGGTTTGGCCCCGTCCAAAGAGTTTGGGTTCATTCTGTGGGCTGGAAGAAGTCCGTTTTATTTTGTTGTTGTTGTTGTTCTTGTTTTCTTTTTAACCTCAGGTGTCCCACCAAATGAGGGATTTCAGAGTAGAGCCCTAGGAGGGGCGACTGGACAATCAGAAATCTGGTTAAAAATTGGGGCCTAGGGACATGTCAAGCCCATTATGACATCTAAGGGTCCAGCCACTGAGAGGACTTACTAGAGGACAGGACCCATGCTGAGGGTCACAATGCGTGTGTATGCCCTCGTCGCACTCAAGAATGGGCGGGGCCTCAGGGTTTCTCCTACACTGATCGTTGGACAACGTGCCAACCACAAGGGTTCTTGCCATGGGTAAGGAGGAGTTCTGATTTCTGCATCAGACTCACCCCTGGGCAGTGATTGGAGATAAGGTCTCGGTTCTGAAGCCTGAAAACTGAGGTAGGGAAGAGATGATGACCTAAGGCCATGGCGGGTTTTATGTGCTCAGTGTGCGGTCAGCTTTCTGGGTGTTGGTCAGGAGGTCCGGGCTCAGGATGTGTTCGACAGTGCATTAGTGCCCAGGTTAGACTATATAATTTGGGTAAAGTCGAGTGCTGTGTAGGTTTACCCTCATTTAAGGTGCCTGGGCAGCTCATGAGGCAATCATTTTTTTCTCTAGAGGGCAGGCAGAGTGCTGCATTGTGGGTCCGGAATTGCCAAACTTGAGGGCTTTGGGGCCAGGAGTGTGAGGATGGAAGTCTGAGAAGACAAGCTAGACTTGGGTTTCAGGGCGAGGGCACGGCAGGTACCCCCTGCAGATCTGAACCAATATCTCATGCATCTGAAGTCAGGGCGAGGATCAGACGTTGGCTCAGGTGGGAGTTTCTGAGCATGACGGCCGCTTCATGAAGGGAGCGGAATCTCGAGACCATTGAGGTTTTCCCACGTTGGGAGTTGTGGGATGCCCCCTTCCAGGATTCCTTCTTCCGGACAATTGAGACCTGTTGGACAGCTCCAGGACATCCCATATGGAATGACTCCAGAGCACCGTTCGCGGATGGATGCCTGGGAAGCCCGCCTCGCATTCCAATTGTCTCCTAGCAACAAGACAGTTTAGATCTGATGGCTCTGCGGGAGCAACCTCGGTGGCTGAGTTGAAATGGACTTTCCTGAGGATGTGTCCTAATGTGTTTTTGTGTCCATGAGGGCCTTGGAATGGGGCGGCGGCACCGGCAACTTGAAGTACTTTCCTAAGCTTTGGACATGGCTCCCATGCACAGGTTTACTTGTGGAGACGAGATGAGTTCTGATGGGTGCCTCAGGAAAACCCCTATGCTCGTATTGGAATCAGGCTTTTGTGGACACATGCCTGTAACCCATAGCAATGGATCCTATTATGGCCTAGGGTCCTGTCTGGTTCAATCTTCTTCTCTGGGGACATCCATCTATGGTATGAGTGGAGGTCGATTATCAGCTGGTGTCAGACACCCCTTGTTTGTTCCGGGTGACCCACAATATTGGGATGGCCTAAGGGTCGTTGGAGGTTTCTCCTAATTTGTATGATTTTGGACCATGGAATGGGCAGAATTCCCATGGATTGGTAGGCACAGTCCTAATGTGTGGCTCCAGGGGCCCAGCCTGGAGGGCGTGTGGCCCAAGACTTTGAGGACAGAAGTCTGAAAACACAAACTCAGCTTAGGTTTGGGGACGTAGGTATGGCAGGCCCGATCTACAAACCATGAGAAGAACTCTACAGGATATGAAGACAGTGCGAGTCTGTGGCGATTGCTCAGGCTTTTGTCTCTGGATTTTGTATCAGTGATGGCCGTGGAATGTCGGGGAGGCCTCATGGGCCATGGACGAATCTTCCTCTCTGAGGATTTGGCCCGATTCCCAATTGCTTTTCGTCAATCTGTGGGATGAGGACTCATTTCAGTTTTGTTACCTCAGGTGTCCCACCAAAACAGGAATTCCAAAGCCAAGCCGTGGGGAAGACTGAAGGGACAATCCGAACTATGGTGAAAAATTGGGGCCTAGGGGCATGGCAAGCCCAATATGCTATCTCTTCATCCAGCCACTGAATGGCCTTACTTTAGGACTGGGCTCAGCCTGAGGGTCACAATGTGTGTTTGTGACCAATGTGGCCCGCGAGCATGGGCGGGGCCTCATGGGCCACACTGGTTTCAAGGACACTGAACGTTGGACAACATGCCAAACACAAGGTTTCTTGCCATGGGGAAGGAGTTCTGATTTCTGCATCACCTTCAACATGGACAGTGATTGGAGATAAGGTCTAGGTTCTGAAACCTGAAAACCGAGGTTGGGAAGAGATGACGACCTAAGGCCATGGCGGCTCGATGTGCTCAGTGTGCGGCCAGCTGTCTGGGAGGGGCCAGGGGGTCCAGGCTCAGGCTGTGTCAGAAAGGGCATTAGTGCCCTGGTCAGCCTATGTTTTTGGGGTACAGCCAAGGTCGGTGCAGGTTGATCCTCATTTGGGGTTACTGGGTAGCCCCAGAGGACAACGTTTTTTATCTGGAGGGCAAGCAGAGTGCTGCATTGTAGTTCTGGATTGCCAAACTGGAGGCCTTGTGGGCCAGTAGTCTGACGACAAAAGTCTGAGAACACAAGCTAGGCTTAGGTTTCTGGGTGAGGCCATGGCAGGCACAATCTACAGACCTGAATCGAGATCTCGTGCATCTGAAGTCAGGGCGAGGATCAGACGATCGCTCAGGTTGGAGTTTCTGTCCCTGATGGCCCCTTCATGAATGGGGGGGCATCACGAGGCCATGGGGGTTTCCCATGATGGGAGTTGTGAGAAGCTCTAAACTGCAGAGAGTCTTCGGCAGGACAATTGAGACCTGTTGTTTGGCTCCAGGCCAATGATTCTGAGCAGGGTTCTAAGGATGGATGGCTGGGTAGCCCACCTCGCATTCCAATTGTCTCCTAGCAAGAAGACAGTTTAGATCTCCTGGATCTGTGGGGAGCTACCGAGGATGCTGAGTTGAAATGCACACCCCTGGGGATGGGTCCGAATGTGCTTTTGTGTCTATGGAGACCTTGGAATGAAGCGGTGGCACTGGGGCCCTAAAGGGTTCTCCTAAACAGAGGCTTTGACACAGCTCCAACGTGCAAGTTTCCCATGTGTAGATGAGATGTTTTCTGATGGGTGAAACAAGAAACAGCTATATGCTGCTTTTGAAATCCAGGCCTCTGAGGAGAGATGCCTGGAAACCAAAGCAATGGATCTGATTAGTGCCTAGGGGCCTGTTCTTTCCTCTTTACCTCTGGGGACATCTGTCTATGGGTATGAGTGCAGGTAGGGGCTCATTTGGGCTCAGATTGCCCCTGTTTTTCCTGGGAAGCTACCACTATTGAGATATATCAGGGACTTTGGAGGTTTATCCTATTAGAAGGGTTGTGGCCATTGGAATGGGCACACACAATTCCCTTGGAGAGGGCAAGTACAGTCCTCAGGTTTGGCTCCAGGGGCCTGAGCCTGTAGGTTGTGTCGTCCAGCCCTTTTTGGACAGTTGTCTGAAAACACAAACTCGGCTTATGTTTCAGGTCATAGTTATGGCAGGACTGATCTACAGACCATGAGGAGAACTTTTCGGGATTTGAAAGAAGGGCGAGTGTGAGGCTCCTGCTCAAGTTTTTGTCTCGGGATATCGTGTCACTCATGGTCGTGGAATTTCTGGGTGACTTCATGGGAAATGGACGAGTCTTACTCTCTGGTGGTTTGGCCCCGTCCAAAGAGTTTGGGTTCATTCTGTGGGCTGGAAGAAGTCCGTTTTATTTTGTTGTTGTTGTTGTTCTTGTTTTCTTTTTAACCTCAGGTGTCCCACCAAATGAGGGATTTCAGAGTAGAGCCCTAGGAGGGGCGACTGGACAATCAGAAATCTGGTTAAAAATTGGGGCCTAGGGACATGTCAAGCCCATTATGACATCTAATGGTCCAGCCACTGAGAGGACTTACTAGAGGACAGGACTCATGCTGAGGGTCACAATGCGTGTGTATGCCCTCGTCACACTCAAGAATGGGCGGGGCCTCAGGGTTTCTCCTACACTGATCGTTGGACAACGTGCCAACCACAAGGGTTCTTGCCATGGGTAAGGAGGAGTTCTGATTTCTGCATCAGACTCACCCCTGGGCAGTGATTGGAGATAAGGTCTCGGTTCTGAAGCCTGAAAACTGAGGTAGGGAAGAGATGATGACCTAAGGCCATGGCGGGTTTTATGTGCTCAGTGTGCGGTCAGCTTTCTGGGTGTTGGTCAGGAGGTCCGGGCTCAGGATGTGTTCGACAGTGCATTAGTGCCCAGGTTAGACTATATAATTTGGGTAAAGTCGAGTGCTGTGTAGGTTTACCCTCATTTAAGGTGCCTGGGCAGCTCATGAGGCAATAATTTTTTTCTCTAGAGGGCAGGCAGAGTGCTGCATTGTGGGCCCGGAATTGCCAAACTTGAGGGCTTTGGGGCCAGGAGTGTGAGGATGGAAGTCTGAGAAGACAAGCTAGACTTGGGTTTCAGGGCGAGGGCACGGCAGGTACCCCCTGCAGATCTGAACCAATATCTCATGCATCTGAAGTCAGGGCGAGGATCAGACGTTGGCTCAGGTGGGAGTTTCTGAGCATGACGGCCGCTTCATGAAGGGAGCGGAATCTCGAGACCATTGAGGTTTTCCCACGTTGGGAGTTGTGGGATGCCCCCTTCCAGGATTCCTTCTTCCGGACAATTGAGACCTGTTGGACAGCTCCAGGACATCCCATATGGAATGACTCCAGAGCACCGTTCGCGGATGGATGCCTGGGAAGCCCGCCTCGCATTCCAATTGTCTCCTAGCAACAAGACAGTTTAGATCTGATGGCTCTGCGGGAGCAACCTCGGTGGCTGAGTTGAAATGGACTTTCCTGAGGATGTGTCCTAATGTGTTTTTGTGTCCATGAGGGCCTTGGAATGGGGCGGTGGCACCGGCAACCTGAAGTACTTTCCTAAGCTTTGGACATGGCTCCCATGCACAGGTTTACTTGTGGAGACGAGATGAGTTCTGATGGGTGCCTCAGGAAAACCCCTATGCTCGTATTGGAATCAGGCTTTTGAGGACACATGCCTGTAACCCATAGCAATGGATCCTATTATGGCCTAGGGTCCTGTCTGGTTCAATCTTCTTCTCTGGGGACATCCATCTATGGTATGAGTGGAGGTCGATTATCAGCTGGTGTCAGACACCCCTTGTTTGTCGGGGTGACCCACACTATTGGGATGGCCTAAGGGTCGTTGGAGGTTTCTCCTAATTTGTACGATTTTGGACCATGGAATGGGCAGAATTCCCATATATTGGTAGGCACAGTCCTAATGTGTGGCTCCAGGGGCCCAGCCTGGAGGGCGTGTGGCCCAAGACTTTGAGGACAGAAGTCTGAAAACACAAACTCAGCTTAGGTTTGGGGACGTAGGTATGGCAGGCCCGATCTACAAACCATGAGAAGAACTCTACAGGATATGAAGACAGTGCGAGTCTGTGGCGATTGCTCAGGCTTTTGTCTCTGGATTTTGTATCAGTGATGGCCGTGGAATGTCGGGGTGGCCTCATGGGCCATGGACGAATCTTCCTCTCTGAGGATTTGGCCCGATTCCCAATTGCTTTTCGTCAATCTGTGGGATGGGAGGACTCATTTCAGTTTTGTTACCTCAGGTGTCCCACCAAAAGAGGAATTCCAAAGCCAAGCCGGGGGGAAGACTGAAGGGACAATCCGAACTATGGTGAAAAATTGGGGCCTAGGGGCATGGCAAGCCCAATATGCTATCTCTTCATCCAGCCACTGAGTGGCCTTACTTGAGGACTGGGCTCAGCCTGAGGGTCACAATGTGTGTTTGTGACCAATGTGGCCCGCGAGCATGGGCGGGGCCTCATGGGCCACACTGGTTTCAAGGACACTGAACGTTGGACAACATGCCAACCACAAGGTTTCTTGCCATGGGGAAGGAGTTCTGATTTCTGCATCACCTTCAACATGGACAGTGATTGGAGATAAGGTCTAGGTTCTGAAACCTGAAAACCGAGGTTGGGAAGAGATGACGACCTAAGGCCATGGCGGCTCCATGTGCTCAGTGTGCGGCCAGCTGTCTGGGAGGGGCCAGGGGGTCCAGGCTCAGGCTGTGTCAGAAAGGGCATTAGTGCCCTGGTCAGCCTATGTATTTGGGGTACAGCCAAGGTCGGTGCAGGTTGATCATCATTTGGGGTTACTGGGTAGCCCCAGAGGACAACGTTTTTTATCTGGAGGGCAAGCAGAGTGCTGCATTGTAGTTCTGGATTGCCAAACTGGAGGCCTTGTGGGCCAGTAGTCTGACGACAAAAGTCTGAGAACACAAGCTAGGCTTAGGTTTCTGGGTGAGGCCATGGCAGGCACAATCTACAGACCTGAATCGAGATCTCGTGCATCTGAAGTCAGGGCGAGGATCAGACGATCGCTCAGGTTGGAGTATCTGTCCCTGATGGCCCCTTCATGAATGGGGGGGCATCACGAGGCCATGGGGGTTTCCCATGATGGGAGTTGTGAGAAGCTCCAAACTGCAGAGAGTCTTCGGCAGGACAATTGAGACCTGTTGTTTGGCTCCAGGCCAATGATTCTGAGCAGGGTTCTAAGGATGGATGGCTGGGTAGCCCACCTCGAATTCCAATTGTGTCCTAGCAAGAAGACAGTTTAGATCTCCTGGATCTGTGGGGAGCTACCGAGGATGCTGAGTTGAAATGCACACCCCTGGGGATGGGTCCGAATGTGCTTTTGTGTCTATGGAGACCTTGGAATGAAGCGGAGGCACTGGGGCCCTAAAGGGTTCTCCTAAACAGAGGCTTTGACACAGCTCCAACGTGCAAGTTTCCCATGTGTAGATGAGATGATTTCTGATGGGTGAAACAAGAAACAGCTATATGCTGCTTTTGAAATCCAGGCCTCTGAGGAGAGATGCCTGGAAACCAAAGCAATGGATCTGATTAGTGCCTAGGGGCCTGTTCTTTCCTTTTTACCTCTGGGGACATCTGTCTATGGGTATGAGTGCAGGTAGGGGCTCATTTGGGCTCAGATTGCCCCTGTTTTTCCTGGGAAGCTACCACTATTGAGATATATCAGGGACTTTGGAGGTTTATCCTATTAGAAGGGTTGTGGCCATTGGAATGGGCACACACAATTCCCTTGGAGAGGGCAAGTACAGTCCTCAGGTTTGGCTCCAGGGGCCTGAGCCTGTAGGTTGTGTCGTCCAGCCCTTTTTGGACAGTTGTCTGAAAACACAAACTCGGCTTATGTTTCAGGTCATAGGTATGGCAGGACTGATCTACAGACCATGAGGAGAACTTTTCGGGATTTGAAAGAAGGGCGAGTGTGAGGCTCCTGCTCAAGTTTTTGTCTCGGGATATCGTGTCACTCATCGTCGTGGAATTTCTGGGTGACTTCATGGGAAATGGACGAGTCTTACTCTCTGGTGGTTTGGCCCCGTCCAAAGAGTTAGGGTTCATTCTGTGGGCTGGAAGAAGTCCGTTTTATTTTGTTGTTGTTGTTGTTCTTGTTTTCTTTTTAACCTCAGGTGTCCCACCAAATGAGGGATTTCAGAGTAGAGCCCTAGGAGGGGCGACTGGACAATCAGAAATCTGGTTAAAAATTGGGGCCTAGGGACATGTCAAGCCCATTATGACATCTAATGGTCCAGCCACTGAGAGGACTTACTAGAGGACAGGACTCATGCTGAGGGTCACAATGCGTGTGTATGCCCTCGTCACACTCAAGAATGGGCGGGGCCTCAGGGTTTCTCCTACACTGATCGTTGGACAACGTGCCAACCACAAGGGTTCTTGCCATGGGTAAGGAGGAGTTCTGATTTCTGCATCAGACTCACCCCTGGGCAGTGTTTGGAGATAAGGTCTCGGTTCTGAAGCCTGAAAACTGAGGTAGGGAAGAGATGATGACCTAAGGCCATGGCGGGTTTTATGTGCTCAGTGTGCGGTCAGCTTTCTGGGTGTTGGTCAGGAGGTCCGGGCTCAGGATGTGTTCGACAGTGCATTAGTGCCCAGGTTAGACTATATAATTTGGGTAAAGTCGAGTGATGTGTAGGTTTACCCTCATTTAAGGTGCCTGGGCAGCTCATGAGGCAATAATTTTTTTCTCTAGAGGGCAGGCAGAGTGCTGCATTGTGGGTCCGGAATTGCCAAACTTGAGGGCTTTGGGGCCAGGAGTGTGAGGATGGAAGTCTGAGAAGACAAGCTAGACTTGGGTTTCAGGGCGAGGGCACGGCAGGTACCCCCTGCAGATCTGAACCAATATCTCATGCATCTGAAGTCAGGGCGAGGATCAGACGTTGGCTCAGGTGGGAGTTTCTGAGCATGACGGCCGCTTCATGAAGGGAGCGGAATCTCGAGACCATTGAGGTTTTCCCACGTTGGGAGTTGTGGGATGCCCCCTTCCAGGATTCCTTCTTCCGGACAATTGAGACCTGTTGGACAGCTCCAGGACATCCCATATGGAATGACTCCAGAGCACCGTTCGCGGATGGATGCCTGGGAAGCCCGCCTCGCATTCCAATTGTCTCCTAGCAACAAGACAGTTTAGATCTAATGGCTCTGCGGGAGCAACCTCGGTGGCTGAGTTGAAATGGACTTTCCTGAGGATGTGTCCTAATGTGTTTTTGTGTCCATGAGGGCCTTGGAATGGGGCGGTGGCACCGGCAACCTGAAGTACTTTCCTAAGCTTTGGACATGGCTCCCATGCACAGGTTTACTTGTGGAGACGAGATGAGTTCTGATGGGTGCCTCAGGAAAACCCCTATGCTCGTATTGGAATCAGGCTTTTGAGGACACATGCCTGTAAGCCATAGCAATGGATCCTATTATGGCCTAGGGTCCTGTCTGGTTCAATCTTCTTCTCTGGGGACATCCATCTATGGTATGAGTGGAGGTCGATTATCAGCTTGTGTCAGACACCCCTTGTTTGTTCCGGGTGACCCACACTATTGGGATGGCCTAAGGGTCGTTGGAGGTTTCTCCTAATTTGTACGATTTTGGACCATGGAATGGGCAGAATTCCCATGGATTGGTAGGCACAGTCCTAATGTGTGGCTCCAGGGGCCCAGCCTGGAGGGCGTGTGGCCCAAGACTTTGAGGACAGAAGTCTGAAAACACAAACTCAGCTTAGGTTTGGGGACGTAGATATGGCAGGCCCGATCTACAAACCATGAGAAGAACTCTAAAGGATATGAAGACAGTGCGAGTCTGTGGCGATTGCTCAGGCTTTTGTCTCAGGATTTTGTATCAGTGATGGCCGTGGAATGTCGGGGAGGCCTCATGGGCCATGGACGAATCTTCCTCTCTGAGGATTTGGCCCGATTCCCAATTGCTTTTCGTCAATCTGTGGGATGGGAGGACTCATTTCAGTTTTGTTACCTCAGGTGTCCCACCAAAAGAGGAATTCCAAAGCAAAGCCGTGGGGAAGACTGAAGGGACAATCCGAACTATGGTGAAAAATTGGGGCCTAGGGGCATGGCAAGCCCAATATGCTATCTCTTCATCCAGCCACTGAGTGGCCTTACTTGAGGACTGGGCTCAGCCTGAGGGTCACAATGTGTGTTTGTGACCAATGTGGCCCGCGAGCATGGGCGGGGCCTCATGGGCCACACTGGTTTCAAGGACACTGAACGTTGGACAACATGCCAACCACAAGGTTTCTTGCCATGGGGAAGGAGTTCTGATTTCTGCATCACCTTCAACATGGACAGTGATTGGAGATAAGGTCTAGGTTCTGAAACCTGAAAACCGAGGTTGGGAAGAGATGACGACCTAAGGCCATGGCGGCTCCATGTGCTCAGTGTGCGGCCAGCTGTCTGGGAGGGGCCAGGGGGTCCAGGCTCAGGCTGTGTCAGAAAGGGCATTAGTGCCCTGGTCAGCCTATGTATTTGGGGTACAGCCAAGGTCGGTGCAGGTTGATCCTCATTTGGGGTTACTGGGTAGCCCCAGAGGACAATATTTTTTATCTGGAGGGCAGGCAGAGTGCTGCATTGTAGTTCTGGATTGCCAAACTGGAGGCCTTGTGGGCCAGTAGTCTGACGACAAAAGTCTGAGAACACAAGCTAGGCTTAGGTTTCTGGGTGAGGCCATGGCAGGCACAATCTACAGACCTGAATCGAGATCTCGTGCATCTGAAGTCAGGGCGAGGATCAGACGATCGCTCAGGTTGGAGTTTCTGTCCCTGATGGCCCCTCCATGAATGGGGGGGCATTACGAGGCCATGGGGGTTTCCCATGATGGGAGTTGTGAGAAGCTCCAAACTGCAGAGAGTCTTCGGCAGGACAATTGAGACCAGTTGTTTGGCTCCAGGCCAATGATTCTGAGCAGGGTTCTAAGGATGGATGGCTGGGTAGACCACCTCGCATTCCAATTGTCTCCTAGCAACAAAAGAGTTTAGATCTCCTGGATCTATGGGGAGCTACCGAGGATGCTGAGTTGAAATGCACACCCCTGGGGATGGGTCCGAATGTGCTTTTGTGTCTATGGAGACCTTGGAATGAAGCGGTGGCACTGGGGCCCTAAAGGGTTCTCCTAAACAGAGGCTTTGACACAGCTCCAACGTGCAAGTTTCCCATGTGTAGATGAGATGTTTTCTGATGGGTGAAACAAGAAACAGCTATATGCTGCTTTTGAAATCCAGGCCTCTGAGGAGAGATGCCTGGAAACCAAAGCAATGGATCTGATTAGTGCCTAGGGGCCTGTTCTTTCCTTTTTACCTCTGAGGACTTCTGTCTATGGGTCTGAGTGCAGGTAGGGGCTCATTTGGGCTCAGATTGCCCCTGTTTTTCCTGGGAAGCTACCACTATTGAGATATATCAGGGATTTTGGAGGTTTATCCTATTAGAAGGGTTGTGGCCATTGGAATGGGCACACACAATTCCCTTGGAGAGGGCAAGTACAGTCCTCAGGTTTGGCTCCAGGGGCCTGAGCCTGTAGGTTGTGTCGTCCAGCCCTTTTTGGACAGTTGTCTGAAAACACAATCTCGGCTTATGTTTCAGGTCATAGGTATGGCAGGACTGATCTACAGACCATGAGGAGAACTTTTCGGGATTTGAAAGAAGGGCGAGTGTGAGGCTCCTGCTCAAGTTTTTGTCTCGGGATATCGTGTCACTCATCGTCGTGGAATTTCTGGGTGACTTCATGGGAAATGGACGAGTCTTACTCTCTGGTGGTTTGGCCCCGTCCAAAGAGTTTGGGTTCATTCTGTGGGCTGGAAGAAGTCCGTTTTATTTTGTTGTTGTTGTTGTTCTTGTTTTCTTTTTAACCTCAGGTGTCCCACCAAATGAGGGATTTCAGAGTAGAGCCCTAGGAGGGGCGACTGGACAATCAGAAATCTGGTTAAAAATTGGGGCCTAGGGACATGTCAAGCCCATTATGACATCTAATGGTCCAGCCACTGAGAGGACTTACTAGAGGACAGGACTCATGCTGAGGGTCACAATGCGTGTGTATGCCCTCGTCGCACTCAAGAATGGGCGGGGCCTCAGGGTTTCTCCTACACTGATCATTGGACAACGTGCCAACCACAAGGGTTCTTGCCATGGGTAAGGAGGAGTTCTGATTTCTGCATCAGACTCACCCCTGGGCAGTGATTGGAGATAAGGTCTCGGTTCTGAAGCCTGAAAACTGAGGTAGGGAAGAGATGATGACCTAAGGCCATGGCGGGTTTTATGTGCTCAGTGTGCGGTCAGCTTTCTGGGTGTTGGTCAGGAGGTCCGGGCTCAGGATGTGTTCGACAGTGCATTAGTGCCCAGGTTAGACTATATAATTTGGGTAAAGTCGAGTGCTGTGTAGGTTTACCCTCATTTAAGGTGCCTGGGCAGCTCATGAGGCAATAATTTTTTTCTCTAGAGGGCAGGCAGATTGCTGCATTGTGGGTCCGGAATTGCCAAACTTGAGGGCTTTGGGGCCAGGAGTGTGAGGATGGAAGTCTGAGAAGACAAGCTAGACTTGGGTTTCAGGGCGAGGGCACGGCAGGTACCCCCTGCAGATCTGAACCAATATCTCATGCATCTGAAGTCAGGGCGAGGATCAGACGTTGGCTCAGGTGGGAGTTTCTGAGCATGACGGCCGTTTCATGAAGGGAGCGGAATCTCGAGACCATTGAGGTTTTCCCACGTTGGGAGTTGTGGGATGCCCCCTTCCAGGATTCCTTCTTCCGGACAATTGAGACCTGTTGGACAGCTCCAGGACCTCCCATATGGAATGACTCCAGAGCACCGTTCGCGGATGGATGCCTGGGAAGCCCGCCTCGCATTCCAATTGTCTCCTCGCAACAAGACAGTTTAGATCTGATGGCTTGCGGGAGCAACGTCGGTGGCTGAGTTGAAATGGACTTTCCTGAGGATGTGTCCTAATGTGTTTTTGTGTCCATGAGGGCCTTGGAATGGGGCGGTGGCACCGGCAACCTGAAGTAGTTTCCTAAGCTTTGGACATGGCTCCCATGCACAGGTTTACTTGTGGAGACGAGATGAGTTCTGATGGGTGCCTCAGGAAAACCCCTATGCTCGTATTGGAATCAGGCTTTTGAGGACACATGCCTGTAACCCATAGCAATGGATCCTATTATGGCCTAGGGTCCTGTCTGGTTCAATCTTCTTCTCTGGGGACATCCATCTATGGTATGAGTGGAGGTCGATTATCAGCTGGTGTCAGACACCCCTTGTTTGTTCCGGGTAACCCACACTATTGGGATGGCCTAAGGGTCGTTGGAGGTTTCTCCTAATTTGTACGATTTTTTACCATGGAATGGGCAGAATTCCCATGGATTGGTAGGCACAGTCCTAATGTGTGGCTTTAGGGGCCCAGGCTGGAGGACGTGTGGCCCAAGACTTTGAGGACAGAAGTCTGAAAACACAAACTCAGCTTAGGTTTGGGGACGTAGGAATGGCAGGCCCGATCTACAAACCATGAGAAGAACTCTACAGGATATGAAGAAAGTGCGAGTCTGTGGCGATTGCTCAGGCTTTTGTCTCTGGATTTTGTATCAGTGATGGCCGTGGAATGTCGGGGAGGCCTCATGGGCCATGGACGAATCTTCCTCTCTGAGGATTTGGCCCAATTCCCAATTGCTTTTCGTCAATCTGTGGGATGGGAGGACTCATTTCAGTTTTGTTACCTCAGGTGTCCCACCAAAAGAGGAATTCCAAAGCAAAGCCGTGGGGAAGACTGAAGGGACAATCCGAACTATGGTGAAAAATTGGGGCCTAGGGGCATGGCAAGCCCAATATGCTATCTCTTCATCCAGCCACTGAGTGGCCTTACTTGAGGACTGGGCTCAGCCTGAGGGTCACAATGTGTGTTTGTGACCAATGTGGCCCGCGAGCATGGGCGGGGCCTCATGGGCCACACTGGTTTCAAGGACACTGAACGTTGCACAACATGCCAACCACAAGGTTTCTTGCCATGGGGAAGGAGTTCTGATTTCTGCATCACCTTCAACATGGACAGTGATTGGAGATAAGGTCTAGGTTCTGAAACCTGAAAACCGAGGTTGGGAAGAGATGATGACCTAAGGCCATGGCGGCTCGATGTGCTCAGTGTGCGGCCAGCTGTCTGGGAGGGGCCAGGGGGTCCAGGCTCAGGCTGTGTCAGAAAGGGCATTAGTGCCCTGGTCAGCCTATGTATTTGGGGTACAGCCAAGGTCGGTGCAGGTTGATCCTCATTTGGGGTTACTGGGTAGCCCCAGAAGACAATGTTTTTTATCTGGAGGGCAGGCAGAGTGCTGCATTGTAGTTCTGGATTGCCAAACTGGAGGCCTTGTGGGCCAGTAGTCTGACGACAAAAGTCTGAGAACACAAGCTAGGCTTAGGTTTCTGGGTGAGGCCATGGCAGGCACAATCTACAGACCTGAATAGAGATCTCGTGCATCTGAAGTCAGGGCGAGGATCAGACGATCGCTCAGGTTGGAGTTTCTGTCCCTGATGGCCCCTTCTTGAATTAGGGGGCATCACGAGGCCATGGGGGTTTTCCCATGATGGGAGTTGTGAGAAGCTCCAAACTGCAGAGAGTCTTCGGCAGGACAATTGAGACCTGTTGTTTGGTTCCAGGCCAATGATTCTGAGCAGGGTTCTAAGGATGGATGGCTGGGTAGCCCACCTCGCGTTCCAATTGTCTCCTAGCAACAAGACAGTTTAGATCTCCTGGATCTGTGGGGAGCTACCGAGGATGCTGAGTTGAAATGCACACCCCTTGGGATGGGTCCGAATGTGCTTTTGTGTCTATGGAGACCTTGGAATGAAGCGGTGGCACTGGGGCCCTAAAGGGTTCTCCTAAACAGAGGCTTTGACACAGCTCCAACGTGCAAGTTTCCCATGTGTAGATGAGATGTTTTCTGATGGGTGAAACAAGAAACAGCTATATGCTGCTTTTGAAATCCAGGCCTCTGAGGAGAGATGCCTGGAAACCAAAGCAATGGATCTGATTAGTGCCTAGGGGCCTGTTCTTTCCTTTTTACCTCGGAGGACATCTGTCTATGGGTCTGAGTGCAGGTAGGGGCTCATTTGGGCTCAGATTGCCCCTGTTTTTCCTGGGAAGCTACCACTATTGAGATATATCAGGGACTTTGGAGGTTTATCCTATTAGAAGGGTTGTGGCCATTGGAATGGGCACACACAATTCCCTTGGAGAGGGCAAGTACAGTCCTCAGGTTTGGCTCCAGGGGCCTGAGCCTGTAGGTTGTGTAGTCCAGCCCTTTTTGGACAGTTGTCTGAAAACACAAACTCGGCTTATGTTTCAGGTCATAGGTATGGCAGGACTGATCTACAGACCATGAGGAGAACTTTTTGGGATTTGAAAGAAGGGCGAGTGTGAGGCTCCTGCTCAAGTTTTTGTCTCGGGATATCGTGTCACTCATGGTCGTGGAATTTCTGGGTGACTTCATGGGAAATGGACGAGTCTTACTCTCTGGTGGTTTGGCCCCGTCCAAAGAGTTTGGGTTCATTCTGTGGGCTGGAAGAAGTCCGTTTTATTTTGTTGTTGTTGTTGTTTTCTTTTTTAACCTCAGGGGTCCCACCAAATGAAGGATTTCAGAGTAGAGCCCTAGGAGGGGCGACTGGACAATCAGAAATCTGGTTAAAAATTGGGGCCTAGGGACATGTCAAGCCCATTATGACATCTAATGGTCCAGCCACTGAGAGGACTTACTAGAGGACAGGACTCATGCTGAGGGTCACAATGCGTGTGTATGCCCTCGTCGCACTCAAGAATGGGCGGGGCCTCAGGGTTTCTCCTACACTGATCGTTGGACAACGTGCCAACCACAAGGGTTCTTGCCATGGGTAAGGAGGAGTTCTGATTTCTGCATCAGACTCACCCCTGGGCAGTGATTGGAGATAAGGTCTCGGTTCTGAAGCCTGAAAACTGAGGTAGGGAAGAGATGATGACCTAAGGCCATGGCGGGTTTTATGTGCTCAGTGTGCGGTCAGCTTTCTGGGTGTTGGTCAGGAGGTCCGGGCTCAGGATGTGTTCGACAGTGCATTAGTGCCCAGGTTAGACTATATAATTTGGGTAAAGTCGAGTGCTGTGTAGGTTTACCCTCATTTAAGGTGCCTGGGCAGCTCATGAGGCAATCATTTTTTTTCTAGAGGGCAGGCAGAGTGCTGCATTGTGGGTCCGGAATTGCCAAACTTGAGGGCTTTGGGGCCAGGAGTGTGAGGATGGAAGTCTGAGAAGACAAGCTAGACTTGGGTTTCAGGGCGAGGGCACGGCAGGTACCCCCTGCAGATCTGAACCAATATCTCATGCATCTGAAGTCAGGGCGAGGATCAGACGTTGGCTCAGGTGGGAGTTTCTGAGCATGACGGCCGCTTCATGAAGGGAGCGGAATCTCGAGACCATTGAGGTTTTCCCACGTTGGGAGTTGTGGGATGCCCCCTTCCAGGATTCCTTCTTCCGGACAATTGAGACCTGTTGGACAGCTCCAGGACATCCCATATGGAATGACTCCAGAGCACCGTTCGCGGATGGATGACTGGGAAGCCCGCCTCGCATTCCAATTGTCTCCTAGCAACAAGACAGTTTAGATCTGATGGCTCTGCGGGAGCAACCTCGGTGGCTGAGTTGAAATGGACTTTCCTGAGGATGTGTCCTAATGTGTTTTTGTGTCCATGAGGGCCTTGGAATGGGGCGGTGGCACCGGCAACCTGAAGTACTTTCCTAAGCTTTGGACATGGCTCCCATGCACAGGCTTACTTGTGGAGACGAGATGAGTTCTGATGGGTGCCTCAGGAAAACCCCTATGCTCGTATTGGAATCAGGCTTTTGAGGACACATGCCTGTAACCCATAGCAATGGATCCTATTATGGCCTAGGGTCCTGTCTGGTTCAATCTTCTTCTCTGGGGACATCCATCTATGGTATGAGTGGAGGTCGATTATCAGCTGGTGTCAGACACCCCTTGTTTGTTCCGGGTGACCCACACTATTGGGATGGCCTAAGGGTCGTTGGAGGTTTCTCCTAATTTGTACGATTTTGGACCATGGAATGGGCAGAATTCCCATGGATTGGTAGGCACAGTCCTAATGTGTGGCTCCAGGGGCCCAGCCTGGAGGACGTGTGGCCCAAGACTTTGAGGACAGAAGTCTGAAAACACAAACTCAGCTTAGGTTTGGGGACGTAGGTATGGCAGGCCCGATCTACAAACCATGAGAAGAACTCTACAGGATATGAAGAAAGTGCGAGTCTGTGGCGATTGCTCAGGCTTTTGTCTCTGGATTTTGTATCAGTGATGGCCGTGGAATGTCGGGGAGGCCTCATGGGCCATGGACGAATCTTCCTCTCTGAGGATTTGGCCCAATTCCCAATTGCTTTTCGTCAATCTGTGGGATGGGAGGACTCATTTCAGTTTTGTTACCTCAGGTGTCCCACCAAAAGAGGAATTCCAAAGCAAAGCCGTGGGGAAGACTGAAGGGACAATCCGAACTATGGTGAAAAATTGGGGCCTAGGGGCATGGCAAGCCCAATATGCTATCTCTTCATCCAGCCACTGAGTGGCCTTACTTGAGGACTGGGCTCAGCCTGAGGGTCACAATGTGTGTTTGTGACCAATGTGGCCCGCGAGCATGGGCGGGGCCTCATGGGCCACACTGGTTTCAAGGACACTGAACGTTGCACAACATGCCAACCACAAGGTTTCTTGCCATGGGGAAGGAGTTCTGATTTCTGCATCACCTTCAACATGGACAGTGATTGGAGATAAGGTCTAGGTTCTGAAACCTGAAAACCGAGGTTGGGAAGAGATGATGACCTAAGGCCATGGCGGCTCGATGTGCTCAGTGTGCGGCCAGCTGTCTGGGAGGGGCCAGGGGGTCCAGGCTCAGGCTGTGTCAGAAAGGGCATTAGTGCCCTGGTCAGCCTATGTATTTGGGGTACAGCCAAGGTCGGTGCAGGTTGATCCTCATTTGGGGTTACTGGGTAGCCCCAGAAGACAATGTTTTTTATCTGGAGGGCAGGCAGAGTGCTGCATTGTAGTTCTGGATTGCCAAACTGGAGGCCTTGTGGGCCAGTAGTCTGACGACAAAAGTCTGAGAACACAAGCTAGGCTTAGGTTTCTGGGTGAGGCCATGGCAGGCACAATCTACAGACCTGAATAGAGATCTCGTGCATCTGAAGTCAGGGCGAGGATCAGACGATCGCTCAGGTTGGAGTTTCTGTCCCTGATGGCCCCTTCTTGAATTGGGAGGCATCACGAGGCCATGGGGGTTTTCCCATGATGGGAGTTGTGAGAAGCTCCAAACTGCAGAGAGTCTTCGGCAGGACAATTGAGACCTGTTGTTTGGTTCCAGGCCAATGATTCTGAGCAGGGTTCTAAGGATGGATGGCTGGGTAGCCCACCTCGCGTTCCAATTGTCTCCTAGCAACAAGACAGTTTAGATCTCCTGGATCTGTGGGGAGCTACCGAGGATGCTGAGTTGAAATGCACACCCCTGGGGATGGGTCCGAATGTGCTTTTGTGTCTATGGAGACCTTGGAATGAAGCGGTGGCACTGGGGCCCTAAAGGGTTCTCCTAAACAGAGGCTTTGACACAGCTCCAACGTGCAAGTTTCCCATGTGTAGATGAGATGTTTTCTGATGGGTGAAACAAGAAACAGCTATATGCTGCTTTTGAAATCCAGGCCTCTGAGGAGAGATGCCTGGAAACCAAAGCAATGGATCTGATTAGTGCCTAGGCGCCTGTTCTTTCCTTTTTACCTCGGAGGACATCTGTCTATGGGTCTGAGTGCAGGTAGGGGCTCATTTGGGCTCAGATTGCCCCTGTTTTTCCTGGGAAGCTACCACTATTGAGATATATCAGGGACTTTGGAGGTTTATCCTATTAGAAGGGTTGTGGCCATTGGAATGGGCACACACAATTCCCTTGGAGAGGGCAAGTACAGTCCTCAGGTTTGGCTCCAGGGGCCTGAGCCTGTAGGTTGTGTCGTCCAGCCCTTTTTGGACAGTTGTCTGAAAACACAAACTCGGCTTATGTTTCAGGTCATAGGTATGGCAGGACTGATCTACAGACCATGAGGAGAACTTTTTGGGATTTGAAAGAAGGGCGAGTGTGAGGCTCCTGCTCAAGTTTTTGTCTCGGGATATCGTGTCACTCATGGTCGTGGAATTTCTGGGTGACTTCATGGGAAATGGACGAGTCTTACTCTCTGGTGGTTTGGCCCCGTCCAAAGAGTTTGGGTTCATTCTGTGGGCTGGAAGAAGTCCGTTTTATTTTGTTGTTGTTGTTGTTTTCTTTTTTAACCTCAGGTGTCCCACCAAATGAGGGATTTCAGAGTAGAGCCCTAGGAGGGGCGACTGGACAATCAGAAATCTGGTTAAAAATTGGGGCCTAGGGACATGTCAAGCCCATTATGACATCTAATGGTCCAGCCACTGAGAGGACTTACTAGAGGACAGGACTCATGCTGAAGGTCAAAATGCGTGTGTATGCCCTCGTCGCACTCAAGAATGGCCGGGGCCTCAGGGTTTCTCCTACACTGATCGTTGGACAACGTGCCAACCACAAGGGTTCTTGCCATGGGTAAGGAGGAGTTCTGATTTCTGCATCAGACTCACCCCTGGGCAGTGATTGGAGATAAGGTCTCGGTTCTGAAGCCTGAAAACTGAGGTAGGGAAGAGATGATGACCTAAGGCCATGGCGGGTTTTATGTGCTCAGTGTGCGGTCAGCTTTCTGGGTGTTGGTCAGGAGGTCCGGGCTCAGGATGTGTTCGACAGTGCATTAGTGCCCAGGTTAGACTATATAATTTGGGTAAAGTCGAGTGCTGTGTAGGTTTACCCTCATTTAAGGTGCCTGGGCAGCTCATGAGGCAATCATTTTTTTTCTAGAGGGCAGGCAGAGTGCTGCATTGTGGGTCCGGAATTGCCAAACTTGAGGGCTTTGGGGCCAGGAGTGTGAGGATGGAAGTCTGAGAAGACAAGCTAGACTTGGGTTTCAGGGCGAGGGCACGGCAGGTACCCCCTGCAGATCTGAACCAATATCTCATGCATCTGAAGTCAGGGCGAGGATCAGACGTTGGCTCAGGTGGGAGTTTCTGAGCATGACGGCCGCTTCATGAAGGGAGCGGAATCTCGAGACCATTGAGGTTTTCCCACGTTGGGAGTTGTGGGATGCCCCCTTCCAGGATTCCTTCTTCCGGACAATTGAGACCTGTTGGACAGCTCCAGGACATCCCATATGGAATGACTCCAGAGCACCGTTCGCGGATGGATGCCTGGGAAGCCCGCCTCGCATTCCAATTGTCTCCTAGCAACAAGACAGTTTAGATCTGATGGCTCTGCGGGAGCAACCTCGGTGGCTGAGTTGAAATGGACTTTCCTGAGGATGTGTCCTAATGTGTTTTTGTGTCCATGAGGGCCTTGGAATGGGGCGGTGGCACCGGCAACCTGAAGTACTTTCCTAAGCTTTGGACATGGCTCCCATGCACAGGTTTACTTGTGGAGACGAGATGAGTTCTGATGGGTGCCTCAGGAAAACCCCTCTGCTCGTATTGGAATCAGGCTTTTGAGGACACATGCCTGTAACCCAAAGCAATGGATCCTATTATGGCCTAGGGTTCTGTCTGGTTCAATCTTCTTCTCTGGGGACATCCATCTATGGTATGAGTGGAGGTCGATTATCAGCTGGTGTCAGACACCCCTTGTTTGTTCCGGGTGACCCACACTATTGGGATGGCCTAAGGGTCGTTGGAGGTTTCTCCTAATTTGTACGATTTTGGACCATGGAATGGGCAGAATTCCCATGGATTGGTAGGCACAGTCCTAATGTGTGGCTCCAGGGGCCCAGCCTGGAGGATGTGTGGCCCAAGACTTTGAGGACAGAAGTCTGAAAACACAAACTCAGCTTAGGTTTGGGGACGTAGGTATGGCAGGCCCGATCTACAAACCATGAGAAGAACTCTACAGTATATGAAGACAGTGCGAGTCTGTGGCGATTGCTCAGGCTTTTGTCTCTGGATTTTGTATCAGTGATGGCCGTGGAATGTCGGGGAGGCCTCATGGGCCATGGACGAATCTTCCGCTCTGAGGATTTGGCCCGATTCCCAATTGCTTTTCGTCAATCTGTGGGATGGGAGGACTCATTTCAGTTTTGTTACCTCAGGTGTCCCACCAAAAGAGGAATTCCAAAGCAAAGCCGTGGGGAAGACTGAAGGGACAATCCGAACTATGGTGAAAAATTGGGGCCTAGGGGCATGGCAAGCCCAATATGCTATCTCTTCATCCAGCCACTGAGTGGCCTTACTTGAGGACTGGGCTCAGCCTGAGGGTCACAATGTGTGTTTGTGACCAAGGTGGCCCGCGAGCATGGGCGGGGCCTCATGGGCCACACTGGTTTCAACGACACTGAACGTTGGACAACATGCCAACCACAAGGTTTCTTGCCATGGGGAAGGAGTTCTGATTTCTGCATCACCTTCAACATGGACAGTGATTGGAGATAAGGTCTAGGTTCTGAAACCTGAAAACCGAGGTTGGGAAGAGATGACGACCTAAGGCCATGGCGGCTCGATGTGCTCAGTGTGCGGCCAGCTGTCTGGAAGGGGCCAGGGGGTCCACGCTCAGGCTGTGTCAGAAAGGGCATTAGTGCCCTGGTCAGCCTATGTATTTGGGGTACAGCCAAGGTCGGTGCAGGTTGATCCTCATTTGGGGTTACTGGGTAGCCCCAGAGGACAACGTTTTTTATCTGGAGGGCAGGCAGAGTGCTGCATTGTAGTTCTGGATTGCCAAACTGGAGGCCTTGTGGGCCAGTAGTCTGACGACAAAAGTCTGAGAACACAAGCTAGGCTTAGGTTTCTGGGTGAGGCCATGGCAGGCACAATCTACAGACCTGAATCGAGATCTCGTGCATCTGAAGTCAGGGCGAGGATCAGACGATCGCTCAGGTTGGAGTTTCTGTCCCTGATGGCCCCTTCATGAATGGGGGGGCATCATGAGGCCATGGGGGTTTTCCCATGATGGGAGTTGTGAGAAGCTCCAAACTGCAGAGAGTCTTCGGCAGGACAATTGAGACCTGTTGTTTGGTTCCAGGCCAATGATTCTGAGCAGGGTTCTAAGGATGGATGGCTGGGTAGCCCACCTCGCGTTCCAATTGTCTCCTAGCAAGAAGACAGTTTAGATCTCCTGGATCTGTGGGGAGCTACCGAGGATGCTGAGTTGAAATGCACACCCCTGGGGATGGGTCCGAATGTGCTTTTGTGTCTATGGAGACCTTGGAATGAAGCGGTGGCACTGGGGCCCTAAAGGGTTCTCCTAAACAGAGGCTTTGACACAGCTCCAACGTGCAAGTTTCCCATGTGTAGATGAGATGTTTTCTGATGGGTGAAACAAGAAACAGCTATATGCTGCTTTTGAAATCCAGGCCTCTGAGGAGAGATGCCTGGAAACCAAAGCAATGGATCTGATTAGTGCCTAGGGGCCTGTTCTTTCCTTTTTACCTCGGAGGACATCTGTCTATGGGTCTGAGTGCAGGTAGGGGCTCATTTGGGCTCAGATTGCCCCTGTTTTTCCTGGGAAGCTACCACTATTGAGATATATCAGGGACTTTGGAGGTTTATCCTATTAGAAGGGTTGTGGCCATTGGAATGGGCACACACAATTCCCTTGGAGAGGGCAAGTACAGTCCTCAGGTTTGGCTCCAGGGGCCTGAGCCTGTAGGTTGTGTCGTCCAGCCCTTTTTGGACAGTTGTCTGAAAACACAAACTCGGCTTATGTTTCAGGTCATAGGTATGGCAGGACTGATCTACAGACCATGAGGAGAACTTTTCGGGATTTGAAAGAAGGGCGAGTGTGAGGCTCCTGCTCAAGTTTTTGTCTCGGGATATCGTGTCACTCATGGTCGTGGAATTTCTGGGTGACTTCATGGGAAATGGACGAGTCTTACTCTCTGGTGGTTTGGCCCCGTCCAAAGAGTTTGGGTTCATTCTGTGGGCTGGAAGAAGTCCGTTTTATTTTGTTGTTGTTGTTGTTCTTGTTTTCTTTTTAACCTCAGGTGTCCCACCAAATGAGGGATTTCAGAGTAGAGCCCTAGGAGGGGCGACTGGACAATCAGAAATCTGGTTAAAAATTGGGGCCTAGGGACATGTCAAGCCCATTATGACATCTAATGGTCCAGCCACTGAGAGGACTTACTAGAGGACAGGACTCATGCTGAAGGTCAAAATGCGTGTGTATGCCCTCGTCGCACTCAAGAATGGGCGGGGCCTCAGGGTTTCTCCTACACTGATCGTTGGACAACGTGCCAACCACAAGGGTTCTTGCCATGGGTAAGGAGGAGTTCTGATTTCTGCATCAGACTCACGCCTGGGCAGTGATTGGAGATAAGGTCTCGGTTCTGAAGCCTGAAAACTGAGGTAGGGAAGAGATGATGACCTAAGGCCATGGCAGGTTTTATGTGCTCAGTGTGCGGTCAGCTTTCTGGGTGTTGGTCAGGAGGTCCGGGCTCAGGATGTGTTCGACAGTGCATTAGTGCCCAGGTTAGACTATATAATTTGGGTAAAGTCGAGTGCTGTGTAGGTTTACCCTCATTTAAGGTGCCTGGGCAGCTCATGAGGCAATCATTTTTTTTCTAGAGGGCAGGCAGAGTGCTGCATTGTGGGTCCGGAATTGCCAAACTTGAGGGCTTTGGGGCCAGGAGTGTGAGGATGGAAGTCTGAGAAGACAAGCTAGACTTGGGTTTCAGGGCGAGGGCACGGCAGGTACCCCCTGCAGATCTGAACCAATATCTCATGCATCTGAAGTCAGGGAGGATCAGACGTTGGCTCAGGTGGGAGTTTCTGAGCATGACGCCCGTTTCATGAAGGGAGCGGAAACTCGAGACCATTGAGGTTTTCCCACGTTGGGAGTTGTGGGATGCCCCCTTCCAGGATTCCTTCTTCCGGACAATTGAGAGCTGTTGGACAGCTCCAGGACATCCCATATGGAATGACTCCAGAGCACCGTTCGCGGATGGATGCCTGGGAAGCCCTCCTCGCATTCCAATTGTCTCCTAGCAACAAGACAGTTTAGATCTGATGGCTCTGCGGGAGCAACCTCGGTGGCTGAGTTTAAATGGACTTTCCTGAGGATGTGTCCTAATGTGTTTTTGTGTCCATGAGGGCCTTGGAATGGGGCGGTGGCACCGGCAACCTGAAGTACTTTCCTAAGCTTTGGACATGACTCCCATGCACAGGTTTACTTGTGGAGACGAGATGAGTTCTGATGGGTGCCTCAGGAAAACCCCTATGCTCGTATTGGAATCAGGCTTTTGAGGACACATGCCTGTAACCCATAGCAATGGATCCTATTATGGCCTAGGGTCCTGTCTGGTTCAATCCTCTTCTCTGGGGACATCCATCTATGGTATGAGTGGAGGTCGATTATCAGCTGGTGTCAGACACCCCTTGTTTGTTCCGGGTGACCCACACTATTGGGATGGCCTAAGGGTCGTTGGAGGTTTCTCCTAATTTGTACGATTTTGGACCATGGAATGGGCAGAATTCCCATGGATTGGTAGGCACAGTCCTAATGTGTGGCTCCAGGGGCCCAGCCTGGAGGATGTGTGGCCCAAGACTTTGAGGACAGAAGTCTGAAAACACAAACTCAGCTTAGGTTTGGGGACGTAGGTATGGCAGGCCCGATCTGCAAACCATGAGAAGAACTCTACAGGATATGAAGACAGTGCGAGTCTGTGGCGATTGCTCAGGCTTTTGTCTCTGGATTTTGTATCAGTGATGGCCGTGGAATGTCGGGGAGGCCTCATGGGCCATGGACGAATCTTCCTCTCTGAGGATTTGGCCCGATTCCCAATTGCTTTTCGTCAATCTGTGGGATGGGAGGACTCATTTCAGTTTTGTTACCTCAGGTGTCCCACCAAAAGAGGAATTCCAAAGCAAAGCCGTGGGGAAGACTGAAGGGACAATCCGAACTATGGTGAAAAATTGGGGCCTAGGGGCATGGCAAGCCCAATATGCTATCTCTTCATCCAGCCACTGAGTGGCCTTACTTGAGGACTGGGCTCAGCCTGAGGGTCACAATGTGTGTTTGTGACCAATGTGGCCCGCGAGCATGGGCGGGGCCTCATGGGCCACACTGGTTTCAACGACACTGAACGTTGGACAACATGCCAACCACAAGGTTTCTTGCCATGGGGAAGGAGTTCTGATTTCTGCATCACCTTCAACATGGACAGTGATTGGAGATAAGGTCTAGGTTCTGAAACCTGAAAACCGAGGTTGGGAAGAGATGACGACCTAAGGCCATGGCGGCTCGATGTGCTCAGTGTGCGGCCAGCTGTCTGGGAGGGGCCAGGGGGTCCAGGCTCAGGCTGTGTCAGAAAGGGCATTAGTGCCCTGGTCAGCCTATGTATTTGGGGTACAGCCAAGGTCGGTGCAGGTTGATCCTCATTTGGGGTTACTGGGTAGCCCCAGAGGACAATGTTTTTTATCTGGAGGGCAGGCAGAGTGCTGCATTGTAGTTCTGGATTGCCAAACTGGAGGCCTTGTGGGCCAGTAGTCTGACGACAAAAGTCTGAGAACACAAGCTAGGCTTAGATTTCTGGGTGAGGCCATGGCAGGCACAATCTACAGACCTGAATCGAGATCTCGTGCATCTGAAGTCAGGGGGATGATCAGACGATCGCTCAGGTTGGAGTTTCTGTCCCTGATGGCCCCTTCATGAATGGGGGGGCATCACGAGGCCATGGGGGTTTTCCCATGATGGGAGTTGTGAGAAGCTCCAAACTGCAGAGAGTCTTCGGCAGGACAATTGAGACCTGTTGTTTGGCTCCAGGCCAATGATTCTGAGCAGGGTTCTAAGGATGGATGGCTGGGTAGCCCACCTCGCATTCCAATTGTCTCCTAGCAAGAAGACAGTTTAGATCTCCTGGATCTGTGGGGAGCTACCGAGGATGCTGAGTTGAAATGCACACCCCTGGGGATGGGTCCGAATGTGCTTTTGTGTCTATGGAGACCTTGGAATGAAGCGGTGGCACTGGGGCCCTAAAGGGTTCTCCTAAACAGAGGCTTTGACACAGCTCCAACGTGCAAGTTTCCCATGTGTAGATGAGATGTTTTCTGATGTGTGAAACAAGAAACAGCTATATGCTGCTTTTGAAATCCAGGCCTCTGAGGAGAGATGCCTGGAAACCAAAGCAATGGATCTGATTAGTGCCTAGGGGCCTGTTCTTTCCTTTTTACCTCGGAGGACATCTGTCTATGGGTCTGAGTGCAGGTAGGGGCTCATTTGGGCTCAGATTGCCCCTGTTTTTCCTGGGAAGCTACCACTATTGAGATATATCAGGGACTTTGGAGGTTTATCCTATTAGAAGGGTTGTGGCCATTGGAATGGGCACACACAATTCCCTTGGAGAGGGCAAGTACAGTCCTCAGGTTTGGCTCCAGGGGCCTGAGCCTGTAGGTTGTGTCGTCCAGCCCTTTTTGGACAGTTGTCTGAAAACACAAACTCGGCTTATGTTTCAGGTCATAGGTATGGCAGGACTGATCTACAGACCATGAGGAGAACTTTTCGGGATTTGAAAGAAGGGCGAGTGTGAGGCTCCTGCTCAAGTTTTTGTCTCGGGATATCGTGTCACTCATGGTCGTGGAATTTCTGGGTGACTTCATGGGAAATGGACGAGTCTTACTCTCTGGTGGTTTGGCCCCGTCCAAAGAGTTTGGGTTCATTCTGTGGGCTGGAAGAAGTCCGTTTTATTTTGTTGTTGTTGTTGTTCTTGTTTTCTTTTTAACCTCAGGTGTCCCACCAAATGAGGGATTTCAGAGTAGAGCCCTAGGAGGGGCGACTGGACAATCAGAAATCTGGTTAAAAATTGGGGCCTAGGGACATGTCAAGCCCATTATGACATCTAACGGTCCAGCCACTGAGAGGACTTACTAGAGGACAGGACTCATGCTGAAGGTCAAAATGCGTGTGTATGCCCTCGTCGCACTCAAGAATGGGCGGGGCCTCAGGGTTTCTCCTACACTGATCGTTGGACAACGTGCCAACCACAAGGGTTCTTGCCATGGGTAAGGAGGAGTTCTGATTTCTGCATCAGACTCACCCCTGGGCAGTGATTGGAGATAAGGTCTCGGTTCTGAAGCCTGAAAACTGAGGTAGGGAAGAGATGATGACCTAAGGCCATGGCAGGTTTTATGTGCTCAGTGTGCGGTCAGCTTTCTGGGTGTTGGTCAGGAGGTCCGGGCTCAGGATGTGTTCGACAGTGCATTAGTGCCCAGGTTAGACTATATAATTTGGGTAAAGTCGAGTGCTGTGTAGGTTTACCCTCATTTAAGGTGCCTGGGCAGCTCATGAGGCAATCATTTTTTTTCTAGAGGGCAGGCAGAGTGCTGCATTGTGGGTCCGGAATTGCCAAACTTGAGGGCTTTGGGGCCAGGAGTGTGAGGATGGAAGTCTGAGAAGACAAGCTAGACTTGGGTTTCAGGGCGAGGGCACGGCAGGTACCCCCTGCAGATCTGAACCAATATCTCATGCATCTGAAGTCAGGGCGAGGATCAGACGTTGGCTCAGGTGGGAGTTTCTGAGCATGACGCCCGTTTCATGAAGGGAGCGGAAACTCGAGACCATTGAGGTTTTCCCACGTTGGGAGTTGTGGGATGCCCCCTTCCAGGATTCCTTCTTCCGGACAATTGAGACCTGTTGGACAGCTCCAGGACATCCCATATGGAATGACTCCAGAGCACCGTTCGCGGATGGATGCCTGGGAAGCCCGCCTCGCATTCCAATTGTCTCCTAGCAACAAGACAGTTTAGATCTGATGGCTCTGCGGGAGCAACCTCGGTGGCTGAGTTGAAATGGACTTTCCTGAGGATGTGTCCTAATGTGTTTTTGTGTCCATGAGGGCCTTGGAATGGGGCGGTGGCACCGGCAACCTGAAGTACTTTCCTAAGCTTTGGACATGGCTCCCATGCACAGGTTTACTTGTGGAGACGAGATGAGTTCTGATGGGTGCCTCAGGAAAACCCCTATGCTCGTATTGGAATCAGGCTTTTGAGGACACATGCCTGTAACCCAAAGCAATGGATCCTATTATGGCCTAGGGTCCTGTCTGGTTCAATCTTCTTCTCTGGGGACATCCATCTATGGTATGAGTGGAGGTCGATTATCAACTGGTGTCAGACACCCCTTGTTTGTTCCGGGTGACCCACACTATTGGGATGGCCTAAGGGTCGTTGGAGGTTTCTCCTAATTTGTACGATTTTTTACCATGGAATGGGCAGAATTCCCATGGATTGGTAGGCACAGTCCTAATGTGTGGCTCCAGGGGCCCAGCCTGGAGGGTGTGTGGCCCAAGACTTTGAGGACAGAAGTCTGAAAACACAAACTCAGCTTAGGTTTGGGGACGTAGGTATGGCAGGCCCGATCTACAAACCATGAGAAGAACTCTACAAGATATGAAGAAAGTGCGAGTCTGTGGCGATTGCTCAGGCTTTTGTCTCTGGATTTTGTATCAGTGATGGCCGTGGAATGTCGGGGAGGCCTCATGGGCCATGGACGAATCTTCCTCTCTGAGGATTTGGCCCGATTCCCAATTGCTTTTCGTCAATCTGTGGGATGGGAGGACTCATTTCAGTTTTGTTACCTCAGGTGTCCCACCAAAAGAGGAATTCCAAAGCAAAGCCATGGGGAAGACTGAAGGGACAATCCGAACTATGGTGAAAAATTGGGGCCTAGGGGCATGGCAAGCCCAATATGCTATCTCTTCATCCAGCCACTGAGTGGCCTTACTTGAGGACTGGGCTCAGCCTGAGGGTCACAATGTGTGTTTGTGACCAATGTGGCCCGCGAGCATGGGCGGGGCCTCATGGGCCACACTGGTTTCAACGACACTGAACGTTGGACAACATGCCAACCACAAGGTTTCTTGCCATGGGGAAGGAGTTCTGATTTCTGCATCACCTTCAACATGGACAGTGATTGGAGATAAGGTCTAGGTTCTGAAACCTGAAAACCGAGGTTGGGAAGAGATGACGACCTAAGGCCATGGCGGCTCGATGTGCTCAGTGTGCGGCCAGCTGTCTGGAAGGGGCCAGGGGGTCCACGCTCAGGCTGTGTCAGAAAGGGCATTAGTGCCCTGGTCAGCCTATGTATTTGGGGTACAGCCAAGGTCGGTGCAGGTTGATCCTCATTTGGGGTTACTGGGTAGCCCCAGAGGACAATGTTTTTTATCTGGA
This sequence comes from Mustela nivalis, assembly GCF_964662115.1. Lineage (NCBI taxonomy): Eukaryota > Metazoa > Chordata > Mammalia > Carnivora > Mustelidae > Mustela > Mustela nivalis. The sequence continues at coordinate 445,136 of NW_028136552.1, read as the reverse complement.
GGGCAGGCAGAGTGCTGCATTGTAGTTCTGGATTGCCAAACTGGAGGCCTTGTGGGCCAGTAGTCTGACGACAAAAGTCTGAGAACACAAGCTAGGCTTAGGTTTCTGGGTGAGGCCATGGCAGGCACAATCTACAGACCTGAATCGAGATCTCGTGCATCTGAAGTCAGGGCGAGGATCAGACAATCGGTCAGGTTGGAGTTTCTGTCCCTGATGGCCCCTTCATGAATGGGGGGGCATCACGAGGCCATGGGTGTTTTCCCATGATGGGAGTTGTGAGAAGCTCCAAACTGCAGAGAGTCTTCGGCAGGACAATTGAGACCTGTTGTTTGGCTCCAGGCCAATGATTCTGAGCAGGGTTCTAAGGATGGATGGCTGGGTAGCCCACCTCGCATTCCAATTGTCTCCTAGCAAGAAGACAGTTTAGATCTCCTGGATCTGTGGGGAGCTACCGAGGATGCTGAGTTGAAATGCACACCCCTGGGGATGGGTCCGAATGTGCTTTTGTGTCTATGGAGACCTTGGAATGAAGCGGTGGCACTGGGGCCCTAAAGGTTTCTCCTAAACAGAGGCTTTGACACAGCTCCAACGTGCAAGTTTCCCATGTGTAGATGAGATGTTTTCTGATGGGTGAAACAAGAAACAGCTATATGCTGCTTTTGAAATCCAGGCCTCTGAGGAGAGATGCCTGGAAACCAAAGCAATGGATCTGATTAGTGCCTAGGGGCCTGTTCTTTCCTTTTTACCTCGGAGGACATCTGTCTATGGGTCTGAGTGCAGGTAGGGGCTCATTTGGGCTCAGATTGCCCCTGTTTTTCCTGGGAAGCTACCACTATTGAGATATATCAGGGACTTTGGAGGTTTATCCTATTAGAAGGGTTGTGGCCATTGGAATGGGCACACACAATTCCCTTGGAGAGGGCAAGTACAGTCCTCAGGTTTGGCTCCAGGGGCCTGAGCCTGTAGGTTGTGTAATCCAGCCCTTTTTGGACAGTTGTCTGAAAACACAAACTCGGCTTATGTTTCAGGTCATAGGTATGGCAGGACTGATCTACAGACCATGAGGAGAACCTTTCGGGATTTGAAAGAAGGGCGAGTGCGAGGCTCCTGCTCAAGTTTTTGTCTCGGGATATCGTGTCACTCATGGTCGTGGAATTTCTGGGTGACTTCATGGGAAATGGACGAGTCTTACTCTCTGGTGGTTTGGCCCCGTCCAAAGAGTTTGGGTTCATTCTGTGGGCTGGAAGAAGTCCGTTTTATTTTGTTGTTGTTGTTGTTTTCTTTTTTAACCTCAGGTGTCCCACCAAATGAGGGATTTCAGAGTAGAGCCCTAGGAGGGGCGACTGGACAATCAGAAATCTGGTTAAAAATTGGGGCCTAGGGACATGTCAAGCCCATTATGACATCTAATGGTCCAGCCACTGAGAGGACTTACTAGAGGACAGGACTCATGCTGAGGGTCACAATGCGTGTGTATGCCCTCGTCGCACTCAAGAATGGGCGGGGCCTCAGGGTTTCTCCTACACTGATCATTGGACAACGTGCCAACCACAAGGGTTCTTGCCATGGGTAAGGAGGAGTTCTGATTTCTGCATCAGACTCACCCCTGGGCAGTGATTGGAGATAAGGTCTCGGTTCTGAAGCCTGAAAACTGAGGTAGGGAAGAGATGATGACCTAAGGCCATGGCGGGTTTTATGTGCTCAGTGTGCGGTCAGCTTTCTGGGTGTTGGTCAGGAAGTCCGGGCTCAGGATGTGTTCGACAGTGCATTAGTGCCCAGGTTAGACTATATAATTTGGGTAAAGTCGAGTGCTGTGTAGGTTTACCCTCATTTAAGGTGCCTGGGCAGCTCATGAGGCAATAATTTTTTTCTCTAGAGGGCAGGCAGAGTGCTGCATTGTGGGTCCGGAATTGCCAAACTTGAGGGCTTTGGGGCCAGGAGTGTGAGGATGGAAGTCTGAGAAGACAAGCTAGACTTGGGTTTCAGGGCGAGGGCACGGCAGGTACCCCCTGCAGATCTGAACCAATATCTCATGCATCTGAAGTCAGGGCGAGGATCAGACGTTGGCTCAGGTGGGAGTTTCTGAGCATGACGGCCGCTTCATGAAGGGAGCGGAATCTCGAGACCATTGAGGTTTTCCCACGTTGGGAGTTGTGGGATGCCCCCTTCCAGGATTCCTTCTTCCGGACAATTGAGACCTGTTGGACAGCTCCAGGACCTCCCATATGGAATGACTCCAGAGCACCGTTCGCGGATGGATGCCTGGGAAGCCCGCCTCGCATTCCAATTGTCTCCTAGCAACAAGACAGTTTAGATCTGATGGCTCTGCGGGAGCAACCTCGGTGGCTGAGTTGAAATGGACTTTCCTGAGGATGTGTCCTAATGTGTTTTTGTGTCCATGAGGGCCTTGGAATGGGGCGGTGGCACCGGCAACCTGAAGTACTTTCCTAAGCTTTGGACATGGCTCCCATGCACAGGTTTACTTGTGGAGACGAGATGAGTTCTGATGGGTGCCTCAGGAAAACCCCTATGCTCGTATTGGAATCAGGCTTTTGAGGACACATGCCTGTAACCCATAGCAATGGATCCTATTATGGCCTAGGGTCCTGTCTGGTTCAATCCTCTTCTCTGGGGACATCCATCTATGGTATGAGTGGAGGTCGATTATCAGCTGGTGTCAGACACCCCTTGTTTGTTCCGGGTGACCCACACTATTGGGATGGCCTAAGGGTCGTTGGAGGTTTCTCCTAATTTGTACGATTTTGGACCATGGAATGGGCAGAATTCCCATGGATTGGTAGGCACAGTCCTAATGTGTGGCTCCAGGGGCCCAGCCTGGAGGATGTGTGGCCCAAGACTTTGAGGACAGAAGTCTGAAAACACAAACTCAGCTTAGGTTTGGGGACGTAGGTATGGCAGGCCCGATCTGCAAACCATGAGAAGAACTCTACATGATATGAAGACAGTGCGAGTCTGTGGCGATTGCTCAGGCTTTTGTCTCTGGATTTTGTATCAGTGATGGCCGTGGAATGTCGGGGAGGCCTCATGGGCCATGGACGAATCTTCCTCTCTGAGGATTTGGCCCGATTCCCAATTGCTTTTCGTCAATCTGTGGGATGGGAGGACTCATTTCAGTTTTGTTACCTCAGGTGTCCCACCAAAAGAGGAATTCCAAAGCAAAGCCGTGGGGAAGACTGAAGGGACAATCCGAACTATGGTGAAAAATTGGGGCCTAGGGGCATGGCAAGCCCAATATGCTATCTCTTCATCCAGCCACTGAGTGGCCTTACTTGAGGACTGGGCTCAGCCTGAGGGTCACAATGTGTGTTTGTGACCAATGTGGCCCGCGAGCATGGGCGGGGCCTCATGGGACACACTGGTTTCAACGACACTGAACGTTGGACAACATGCCAACCACAAGGTTTCTTGCCATGGGGAAGGAGTTCTGATTTCTGCATCACCTTCAACATGGACAGTGATTGGAGATAAGGTCTAGGTTCTGAAACCTGAAAACCGAGGTTGGGAAGAGATGACGACCTAAGGCCATGGCGGCTCGATGTGCTCAGTGTGCGGCCAGCTGTCTGGGAGGGGCCAGGGGGTCCAGGCTCAGGCTGTGTCAGAAAGGGCATTAGTGCCCTGGTCAGCCTATGTATTTGGGGTACAGCCAAGGTCGGTGCAGGTTGATCCTCATTTGGGGTTACTGGGTAGCCCCAGAGGACAATGTTTTTTATCTGGAGGGCAGGCAGAGTGCTGCATTGTAGTTCTGGATTGCCAAACTGGAGGCCTTGTGGGCCAGTAGTCTGACGACAAAAGTCTGAGAACACAAGCTAGGCTTAGATTTCTGGGTGAGGCCATGGCAGGCACAATCTACAGACCTGAATCGAGATCTCGTGCATCTGAAGTCAGGGGGATGATCAGACGATCGCTCAGGTTGGAGTTTCTGTCCCTGATGGCCCCTTCATGAATGGGGGGGCATCACGAGGCAATGGGGGTTTTCCCATGATGGGAGTTGTGAGAAGCTCCAAACTGCAGAGAGTCTTCGGCAGGACAATTGAGACCTGTTGTTTGGCTCCAGGCCAATGATTCTGAGCAGGGTTCTAAGGATGGATGGCTGGGTAGCCCACCTCGCATTCCAATTGTCTCCTAGCAAGAAGACAGTTTAGATCTCCTGGATCTGTGGGGAGCTACCGAGGATGCTGAGTTGAAATGCACACCCCTGGGGTTGGGTCTGAATGTGCTTTTGTGTCTATGGAGACCTTGGAATGAAGCGGTGGCACTGGGGCCCTAAAGGGTTCTCCTAAACAGAGGCTTTGACACAGCTCCAACGTGCAAGTTTCCCATGTGTAGATGAGATGTTTTCTGATGTGTGAAACAAGAAACAGCTATATGCTGCTTTTGAAATCCAGGCCTCTGAGGAGAGATGCCTGGAAACCAAAGCAATGGATCTGATTAGTGCCTAGGGGCCTGTTCTTTCCTTTTTACCTCGGAGGACATCTGTCTATGGGTCTGAGTGCAGGTAGGGGCTCATTTGGGCTCAGATTGCCCCTGTTTTTCCTGGGAAGCTACCACTATTGAGATATATCAGGGACTTTGGAGGTTTATCCTATTAGAAGGGTTGTGGCCATTGGAATGGGCACACACAATTCCCTTGGAGAGGGCAAGTACAGTCCTCAGGTTTGGCTCCAGGGGCCTGAGCCTGTAGGTTGTGTAGTCCAGCCCTTTTTGGACAGTTGTCTGAAAACACAAACTCGGCTTATGTTTCAGGTCATAGGTATGGAAGGACTGATCTACAGACCATGAGGAGATCCTTTCGGGATTTGAAAGAAGGGCGAGTGCGAGGCTCCTGCTCAAGTTTTTGTCTCGGGATATCGTGTCACTCATGGTCGTGGAATTTCTGGGTGACTTCATGGGAAATGGACGAGTCTTACTCTCTGGTGGTTTGGCACCGTCCAAAGAGTTTGGGTTCATTCTGTGGGCTGGAAGAAGTCCGTTTTATTTTGTTGTTGTTGTTGTTTTCTTTTTTAACCTCAGGTGTCCCACCAAATGAGGGATTTCAGAGTAGAGCCCTAGGAGGGGCGACTGGACAATCAGAAATCTGGTTAAAAATTGGGGCCTAGGGACATGTCAAGCCCATTATGACATCTAATGGTCCAGCCACTGAGAGGACTTACTAGAGGACAGGACTCATGCTGAGGGTCACAATGCGTGTGTATGCCCTCGTCGCACTCAAGAATGGGCGGGGCCTCAGGGTTTCTCCTACACTGATCGTTGGACAACGTGCCAACCACAAGGGTTCTTGCCATGGGTAAGGAGGAGTTCTGATTTCTGCATCAGACTCACCCCTGGGCAGTGATTGGAGATAAGGTCTCGGTTCTGAAGCCTGAAAACTGAGGTAGGGAAGAGATGATGACCTAAGGCCATGGCGGGTTTTATGTGCTCAGTGTGCGGTCAGCTTTCTGGGTGTTGGTCAGGAGGTCCGGGCTCAGGATGTGTTCGACAGTGCATTAGTGCCCAGGTTAGACTATATAATTTGGGTAAAGTCGAGTGCTGTGTAGGTTTACCCTCATTTAAGGTGCCTGGGCAGCTCATGAGGCAATCATTTTTTTTCTAGAGGGCAGGCAGAGTGCTGCATTGTGGGTCCGGAATTGCCAAACTTGAGGGCTTTGGGGCCAGGAGTGTGAGGATGGAAGTCTGAGAAGACAAGCTAGACTTGGGTTTCAGGGCGAGGGCACGGCAGGTACCCCCTGCAGATCTGAACCTATATCTCATGCATCTGAAGTCAGGGCGAGGATCAGACGTTGGCTCAGGTGGGAGTTTCTGAGCATGACGGCCGCTTCATGAAGGGAGCGGAATCTCGAGACCATTGAGGTTTTCCCACGTTGGGAGTTGTGGGATGCCCCCTTCCAGGATTCCTTCTTCCGGACAATTGAGACCTGTTGGACAGCTCCAGGACCTCCCATATGGAATGACTCCAGAGCACCGTTCGCGGATGGATGCCTGGGAAGCCCGCCTCGCATTCCAATTGTCTCCTAGCAACAAGACAGTTTAGATCTGATGGCTCTGCGGGAGCAACCTCGGTGGCTGAGTTGAAATGGACTTTCCTGAGGATGTGTCCTAATGTGTTTTTGTGTCCATGAGGGCCTTGGAATGGGGCGGTGGCACCGGCAACCTGAAGTACTTTCCTAAGCTTTGGACATGGCTCCCATGCACAGGTTTACTTGTGGAGACGAGATGAGTTCTGATGGGTGCCTCAGGAAAACCCCTATGCTCGTATTGGAATCAGGCTTTTGAGGACACATGCCTGTAACCCATAGCAATGGATCCTATTATGGCCTAGGGTCCTGTCTGGTTCAATCCTCTTCTCTGGGGACATCCATCTATGGTATGAGTGGAGGTCGATTATCAGCTGGTGTCAGACACCCCTTGTTTGTTCCGGGTGACCCACACTATTGGGATGGCCTAAGGGTCGTTGGAGGTTTCTCCTAATTTGTACGATTTTGGACCATGGAATGGGCAGAATTCCCATGGATTGGTAGGCACAGTCCTAATGTGTGGCTCCAGTGGCCCAGCCTGGAGGACGTGTGGCCCAAGACTTTGAGGACAGAAGTCTGAAAACACAAACTCAGCTTAGGTTTGGGGACGTAGGTATGGCAGGCCCGATCTACAAACCATGAGAAGAACTCTACAGGATATGAAGAAAGTGCGAGTCTGTGGCGATTGCTCAGGCTTTTGTCTCTGGATTTTGTATCAGTGATGGCCGTGGAATGTCGGGGAGGCCTCATGGGCCATGGACGAATCTTCCTCTCTGAGGATTTGGCCCAATTCCCAATTGCTTTTCGTCAATCTGTGGGATGGGAGGACTCATTTCAGTTTTGTTACCTCAGGTGTCCCACCAAAAGAGGAATTCCAAAGCAAAGCCGTGGGGAAGACTGAAGGGACAATCCGAACTATGGTGAAAAATTGGGGCCTAGGGGCATGGCAAGCCCAATATGCTATCTCTTCATCCAGCCACTGAGTGGCCTTACTTGAGGACTGGGCTCAGCCTGAGGGTCACAATGTGTGTTTGTGACCAATGTGGCCCGCGAGCATGGGCGGGGCCTCATGGGACACACTGGTTTCAACGACACTGAACGTTGGACAACATGCCAACCACAAGGTTTCTTGCCATGGGGAAGGAGTTCTGATTTCTGCATCACCTTCAACATGGACAGTGATTGGAGATAAGGTCTAGGTTCTGAAACCTGAAAACCGAGGTTGGGAAGAGATGACGACCTAAGGCCATGGCGGCTCGATGTGCTCAGTGTGCGGCCAGCTGTCTGGGAGGGGCCAGGGGGTCCAGGCTCAGGCTGTGTCAGAAAGGGCATTAGTGCCCTGGTCAGCCTATGTATTTGGGGTACAGCCAAGGTCGGTGCAGGTTGATCCTCATTTGGGGTTACTGGGTAGCCCCAGAGGCCAATGTTTTTTATCTGGAGGGCAGGCAGAGTGCTGCATTGTAGTTCTGGATTGCCAAACTGGAGGCCTTGTGGGCCAGTAGTCTGACGACAAAAGTCTGAGAACACAAGCTAGGCTTAGGTTTCTGGGTGAGGCCATGGCAGGCACAATCTACAGACCTGAATTGAGATCTCGTGCATCTGAAGTCAGGGCGATGATCAGACAATCGCTCAGGTTGGAGTTTCTGTCCCTGATGGCCCCTTCATGAATGGGGGGGCATCACGAGGCCATGGGTGTTTTCCCATGATGGGAGTTGTGAGAAGCTCCAAACTGCAGAGAGTCTTCGGCAGGACAATTGAGACCTGTTGTTTGGCTCCAGGCCAATGATTCTGAGCAGGGTTCTAAGGATGGATGGCTGGGTAGCCCACCTCGCATTCCAATTGTCTCCTAGCAAGAAGACAGTTTAGATCTCCTGGATCTGTGGGGAGCTACCGAGGATGCTGAGTTGAAATGCACACCCCTTGGGATGGGTCCGAATGTGCTTTTGTGTCTATGGAGACCTTGGAATGAAGCGGTGGCACTGGGGCCCTAAAGGGTTCTCCTAAACAGAGGCTTTGACACAGCTCCAACGTGCAAGTTTCCCATGTGTAGATGAGATGTTTTCTGATGGGTGAAACAAGAAACAGCTATATGCTGCTTTTGAAATCCAGGCCTCTGAGGAGAGATGCCTGGAAACCAAAGCAATGGATCTGATTAGTGCCTAGGGGCCTGTTCTTTCCTTTTTACCTCGGAGGACATCTGTCTATGGGTCTGAGTGCAGGTAGGGGCTCATTTGGGCTCAGATTGCCCCTGTTTTTCCTGGGAAGCTACCACTATTGAGATATATCAGGGACTTTGGAGGTTTATCCTATTAGAAGGGTTGTGGCCATTGGAATGGGCACACACAATTCCCTTGGAGAGGGCAAGTACAGTCCTCAGGTTTGGCTCCAGGGGCCTGAGCCTGTAGGTTGTGTCGTCCAGCCCTTTTTGGACAGTTGTCTGAAAACACAAACTCGGCTTATGTTTCAGGTCATAGGTATGGCAGGACTGATCTACAGACCATGAGGAGAACTTTTCGGGATTTGAAAGAAGGGCGAGTGTGAGGCTCCTGCTCAAGTTTTTGTCTCGGGATATCGTGTCACTCATGGTCGTGGAATTTCTGGGTGACTTCATGGGAAATGGACGAGTCTTACTCTCTGGTGGTTTGGCCCCGTCCAAAGAGTTTGGGTTCATTCTGTGGGCTGGAAGAAGTCCGTTTTTTTTTTGTTGTTGTTGTTGTTTTCTTTTTTAACCTCAGGTGTCCCACCAAATGAGGGATTTCAGAGTAGAGCCCTAGGAGGGGCGACTGGACAATCAGAAATCTGGTTAAAAATTGGGGCCTAGGGACATGTCAAGCCCATTATGACATCTAATGGTCCAGCCACTGAGAGGACTTACTAGAGGACAGGACTCATGCTGAGGGTCACAATGCGTGTGTATGCCCTCGTCGCACTCAAGAATGGGCGGGGCCTCAGGGTTTCTCCTACACTGATCGTTGGACAACGTGCCAACCACAAGGGTTCTTGCCATGGGTAAGGAGGAGTTCTGATTTCTGCATCAGACTCACCCCTGGGCAGTGATTGGAGATAAGGTCTCGGTTCTGAAGCCTGAAAACTGAGGTAGGGAAGAGATGATGACCTAAGGCCATGGCGGGTTTTATGTGCTCAGTGTGCGGTCAGCTTTCTGGGTGTTGGTCAGGAGGTCCGGGCTCAGGATGTGTTCGACAGTGCATTAGTGCCCAGGTTAGACTATATAATTTGGGTAAAGTCGAGTGCTGTGTAGGTTTACCCTCATTTAAGGTGCCTGGGCAGCTCATGAGGCAATCATTTTTTTTCTAGAGGGCAGGCAGAGTGCTGCATTGTGGGTCCGGAATTGCCAAACTTGAGGGCTTTGGGGCCAGGAGTGTGAGGATGGAAGTCTGAGAAGACAAGCTAGACTTGGGTTTCAGGGCGAGGGCACGGCAGGTACCCCCTGCAGATCTGAACCAATATCTCATGCATCTGAAGTCAGGGCGAGGATCAGACGTTGGCTCAGGTGGGAGTTTCTGAGCATGACGGCCGCTTCATGAAGGGAGCGGAATCTCGAAACCATTGAGGTTTTCCCACGTTGGGAGTTGTGGGATGCCCCCTTCCAGGATTCCTTCTTCCGGACAATTGAGACCTGTTGGACAGCTCCAGGACCTCCCATATGGAATGACTCCAGAGCACCGTTCGCGGATGGATGCCTGGGAAGCCCGCCTCGCATTCCAATTGTCTCCTAGCAACAAGACAGTTTAGATCTGATGGCTCTGCGGGAGCAACCTCGGTGGCTGAGTTGAAATGGACTTTCCTGAGGATGTGTCCTAATGTGTTTTTGTGTCCATGAGGGCCTTGGAATGGGGCGGTGGCACCGGCAACCTGAAGTACTTTCCTAAGCTTTGGACATGGCTCCCATGCACAGGTTTACTTGTGGAGACGAGATGAGTTCTGATGGGTGCCTCAGGAAAACCCCTATGCTCGTATTGGAATCAGGCTTTTGAGGACACATGCCTGTAACCCATAGCAATGGATCCTATTATGGCCTAGGGTCCTGTCTGGTTCAATCCTCTTCTCTGGGGACATCCATCTATGGTATGAGTGGAGGTCGATTATCAGCTGGTGTCAGACACCCCTTGTTTGTTCCGGGTGACCCACACTATTGGGATGGCCTAAGGGTCGTTGGAGGTTTCTCCTAATTTGTACGATTTTGGACCATGGAATGGGCAGAATTCCCATGGATTGGTAGGCACAGTCCTAATGTGTGGCTCCAGGGGCCCAGCCTGGAGGATGTGTGGCCCAAGACTTTGAGGACAGAAGTCTGAAAACACAAACTCAGCTTAGGTTTGGGGACGTAGGTATGGCAGGCCCGATCTGCAAACCATGAGAAGAACTCTACAGGATATGAAGACAGTGCGAGTCTGTGGCGATTGCTCAGGCTTTTGTCTCTGGATTTTGTATCAGTGATGGCCGTGGAATGTCGGGGAGGCCTCATGGGCCATGGACGAATCTTCCTCTCTGAGGATTTGGCCCGATTCCCAATTGCTTTTCGTCAATCTGTGGGATGGGAGGACTCATTTCAGTTTTGTTACCTCAGGTGTCCCACCAAAAGAGGAATTCCAAAGCAAAGCCGTGGGGAAGACTGAAGGGACAATCCGAACTATGGTGAAAAATTGGGGCCTAGGGGCATGGCAAGCCCAATATGCTATCTCTTCATCCAGCCACTGAGTGGCCTTACTTGAGGACTGGGCTCAGCCTGAGGGTCACAATGTGTGTTTGTGACCAATGTGGCCCGCGAGCATGGGCGGGGCCTCATGGGACACACTGGTTTCAACGACACTGAACGTTGGACAACATGCCAACCACAAGGTTTCTTGCCATGGGGAAGGAGTTCTGATTTCTGCATCACCTTCAACATGGACAGTGATTGGAGATAAGGTCTAGGTTCTGAAACCTGAAAACCGAGGTTGGGAAGAGATGACGACCTAAGGCCATGGCGGCTCGATGTGCTCAGTGTGCGGCCAGCTGTCTGGGAGGGGCCAGGGGGTCCAGGCTCAGGCTGTGTCAGAAAGGGCATTAGTGCCCTGGTCAGCCTATGTATTTGGGGTACAGCCAAGGTCGGTGCAGGTTGATCCTCATTTGGGGTTACTGGGTAGCCCCAGAGGACAATGTTTTTTATCTGGAGGGCAGGCAGAGTGCTGCATTGTAGTTCTGGATTGCCAAACTGGAGGCCTTGTGGGCCAGTAGTCTGACGACAAAAGTCTGAGAACACAAGCTAGGCTTAGATTTCTGGGTGAGGCCATGGCAGGCACAATCTACAGACCTGAATCGAGATCTCGTGCATCTGAAGTCAGGGGGATGATCAGACGATCGCTCAGGTTGGAGTTTCTGTCCCTGATGGCCCCTTCATGAATGGGGGGGCATCACGAGGCAATGGGGGTTTTCCCATGATGGGAGTTGTGAGAAGCTCCAAACTGCAGAGAGTCTTCGGCAGGACAATTGAGACCTGTTGTTTGGCTCCAGGCCAATGATTCTGAGCAGGGTTCTAAGGATGGATGGCTGGGTAGCCCACCTCGCATTCCAATTGTCTCCTAGCAAGAAGACAGTTTAGATCTCCTGGATCTGTGGGGAGCTACCGAGGATGCTGAGTTGAAATGCACACCCCTGGGGTTGGGTCTGAATGTGCTTTTGTGTCTATGGAGACCTTGGAATGAAGCGGTGGCACTGGGGCCCTAAAGGGTTCTCCTAAACAGAGGCTTTGACACAGCTCCAACGTGCAAGTTTCCCATGTGTAGATGAGATGTTTTCTGATGGGTGAAACAAGAAACAGCTATATGCTGCTTTTGAAATCCAGGCCTCTGAGGAGAGATGCCTGGAAACCAAAGCAATGGATCTGATTAGTGCCTAGGGGCCTGTTCTTTCCTTTTTACCTCTGAGGACATCTGTCTATGGGTCTGAGTGCAGGTAGGGGCTCATTTGGGCTCAGATTGCCCCTGTTTTTCCTGGGAAGCTACCACTATTGAGATATATCAGGGACTTTGGAGGTTTATCCTATTAGAAGGGTTGTGGCCATTGGAATGGGCACACACAATTCCCTTGGAGAGGGCAAGTACAGTCCTCAGGTTTGGCTCCAGGGGCCTGAGCCTGTAGGTTGTGTAGTCCAGCCCTTTTTGGACAGTTGTCTGAAAACACAAACTCGGCTTATGTTTCAGGTCATAGGTATGGAAGGACTGATCTACAGACCATGAGGAGATCCTTTCGGGATTTGAAAGAAGGGCGAGTGCGAGGCTCCTGCTCAAGTTTATGTCTCGGGATATCGTGTCACTCATGGTCGTGGAATTTCTGGGTGACTTCATGGGAAATGGACGAGTCTTACTCTCTGGTGGTTTGGCACCGTCCAAAGAGTTTGGGTTCATTCTGTGGGCTGGAAGAAGTCCGTTTTATTTTGTTGTTGTTGTTGTTTTCTTTTTTAACCTCAGGTGTCCCACCAAATGAGGGATTTCAGAGTAGAGCCCTAGGAGGGGCGACTGGACAATCAGAAATCTGGTTAAAAATTGGGGCCTAGGGACATGTCAAGCCCATTATGACATCTAATGGTCCAGCCACTGAGAGGACTTACTAGAGGACAGGACTCATGCTGAGGGTCACAATGCGTGTGTATGCCCTCGTCGCACTCAAGAATGGGCGGGGCCTCAGGGTTTCTCCTACACTGATCGTTGGACAACGTGCCAACCACAAGGGTTCTTGCCATGGGTAAGGAGGAGTTCTGATTTCTGCATCAGACTCACCCCTGGGCAGTGATTGGAGATAAGGTCTCGGTTCTGAAGCCTGAAAACTGAGGTAGGGAAGAGATGATGACCTAAGGCCATGGCGGGTTTTATGTGCTCAGTGTGCGGTCAGCTTTCTGGGTGTTGGTCAGGAGGTCCGGGCTCAGGATGTGTTCGACAGTGCATTAGTGCCCAGGTTAGACTATATAATTTGGGTAAAGTCGAGTGCTGTGTAGGTTTACCCTCATTTAAGGTGCCTGGGCAGCTCATGAGGCAATCATTTTTTTTCTAGAGGGCAGGCAGAGTGCTGCATTGTGGGTCCGGAATTGCCAAACTTGAGGGCTTTGGGGCCAGGAGTGTGAGGATGGAAGTCTGAGAAGACAAGCTAGACTTGGGTTTCAGGGCGAGGGCACGGCAGGTACCCCCTGCAGATCTGAACCTATATCTCATGCATCTGAAGTCAGGGCGAGGATCAGACGTTGGCTCAGGTGGGAGTTTCTGAGCATGACGGCCGCTTCATGAAGGGAGCGGAATCTCGAGACCATTGAGGTTTTCCCACGTTGGGAGTTGTGGGATGCCCCCTTCCAGGATTCCTTCTTCCGGACAATTGAGACCTGTTGGACAGCTCCAGGACCTCCCATATGGAATGACTCCAGAGCACCGTTCGCGGATGGATGCCTGGGAAGCCCGCCTCGCATTCCAATTGTCTCCTAGCAACAAGACAGTTTAGATCTGATGGCTCTGCGGGAGCAACCTCGGTGGCTGAGTTGAAATGGACTTTCCTGAGGATGTGTCCTAATGTGTTTTTGTGTCCATGAGGGCCTTGGAATGGGGCGGTGGCACCGGCAACCTGAAGTACTTTCCTAAGCTTTGGACATGGCTCCCATGCACAGGTTTACTTGTGGAGACGAGATGAGTTCTGATGGGTGCCTCAGGAAAACCCCTATGCTCGTATTGGAATCAGGCTTTTGAGGACACATGCCTGTAACCCATAGCAATGGATCCTATTATGGCCTAGGGTCCTGTCTGGTTCAATCCTCTTCTCTGGGGACATCCATCTATGGTATGAGTGGAGGTCGATTATCAGCTGGTGTCAGACACCCCTTGTTTGTTCCGGGTGACCCACACTATTGGGATGGCCTAAGGGTCGTTGGAGGTTTCTCCTAATTTGTACGATTTTGGACCATGGAATGGGCAGAATTCCCATGGATTGGTAGGCACAGTCCTAATGTGTGGCTCCAGTGGCCCAGCCTGGAGGACGTGTGGCCCAAGACTTTGAGGACAGAAGTCTGAAAACACAAACTCAGCTTAGGTTTGGGGACGTAGGTATGGCAGGCCCGATCTACAAACCATGAGAAGAACTCTACAGGATATGAAGAAAGTGCGAGTCTGTGGCGATTGCTCAGGCTTTTGTCTCTGGATTTTGTATCAGTGATGGCCGTGGAATGTCGGGGAGGCCTCATGGGCCATGGACGAATCTTCCTCTCTGAGGATTTGGCCCAATTCCCAATTGCTTTTCGTCAATCTGTGGGATGGGAGGACTCATTTCAGTTTTGTTACCTCAGGTGTCCCACCAAAAGAGGAATTCCAAAGCAAAGCCGTGGGGAAGACTGAAGGGACAATCCGAACTATGGTGAAAAATTGGGGCCTAGGGGCATGGCAAGCCCAATATGCTATCTCTTCATCCAGCCACTGAGTGGCCTTACTTGAGGACTGGGCTCAGCCTGAGGGTCACAATGTGTGTTTGTGACCAATGTGGCCCGCGAGCATGGGCGGGGCCTCATGGGCCACACTGGTTTCAAGGACACTGAACGTTGGACAACATGCCAACCACAAGGTTTCTTGCCATGGGGAAGGAGTTCTGATTTCTGCATCACCTTCAACATGGACAGTGATTGCAGATAACGTCTAGGTTCTGAAACCTGAAAACCGAGGTTGGGAAGAGATGACGACCTAAGGCCATGGCGGCTCGATGTGCTCAGTGTGCGGCCAGCTGTCTGGGAGGGGCCAGGGGGTCCAGGCTCAGGCTGTGTCAGAAAGGACATTAGTGCCCTGGTCAGCCTATGTATTTGGGGTACAGCCAAGGTCGGTGCAGGTTGATCCTCATTTGGGGTTACTGGGTAGCCCCAGAGGACAATGTTTTTTATCTGGAGGGCAGGCAGAGTGCTGCATTGTAGTTCTGGATTGCCAAACTGGAGGCCTTGTGGGCCAGTAGTCTGACGACAAAAGTCTGAGAACACAAGCTAGGCTTAGGTTTCTGGGTGAGGCCATGGCAGGCACAATCTACAGACCTGAATTGAGATCTCGTGCATCTGAAGTCAGGGCGATGATCAGACAATCGCTCAGGTTGGAGTTTCTGTCCCTGATGGCCCCTTCATGAATGGGGGGGCATCACGAGGCCATGGGTGTTTTCCCATGATGGGAGTTGTGAGAAGCTCCAAACTGCAGAGAGTCTTCGGCAGGACAATTGAGACCTGTTGTTTGGCTCCAGGCCAATGATTCTGAGCAGGGTTCTAAGGATGGATGGCTGGGTAGCCCACCTCGCATTCCAATTGTCTCCTAGCAAGAAGACAGTTTAGATCTCCTGGATCTGTGGGGAGCTACCGAGGATGCTGAGTTGAAATGCACACCCCTGGGGATGGGTCCGAATGTGCTTTTGTGTCTATGGAGACCTTGGAATGAAGCGGTGGCACTGGGGCCCTAAAGGGTTCTCCTAAACAGAGGCTTTGACACAGCTCCAACGTGCAAGTTTCCCATGTGTAGATGAGATGTTTTCTGATGGGTGAAACAAGAAACAGCTATATGCTGCTTTTGAAATCCAGGCCTCTGAGGAGAGATGCCTGGAAACCAAAGCAATGGATCTGATTAGTGCCTAGGGGCCTGTTCTTTCCTTTTTACCTCTGAGGACATCTGTCTATGGGTCTGAGTGCAGGTAGGGGCTCATTTGGGCTCAGATTGCCCCTGTTTTTCCTGGGAAGCTACCACTATTGAGATATATCAGGGACTTTGGAGGTTTATCCTATTAGAAGGGTTGTGGCCATTGGAATGGGCACACACAATTCCCTTGGAGAGGGCAAGTACAGTCCTCAGGTTTGGCTCCAGGGGCCTGAGCCTGTAGGTTGTGTCGTCCAGCCCTTTTTGGACAGTTGTCTGAAAACACAAACTCGGCTTATGTTTCAGGTCATAGGTATGGCAGGACTGATCTACAGACCATGAGGAGAACTTTTCGGGATTTGAAAGAAGGGCGAGTGTGAGGCTCCTGCTCAAGTTTTTGTCTCGGGATATCGTGTCACTCATGGTCGTGGAATTTCTGGGTGACTTCATGGGAAATGGACGAGTCTTACTCTCTGGTGGTTTGGCACCGTCCAAAGAGTTTGGGTTCATTCTGTGGGCTGGAAGAAGTCCGTTTTTTTTTTTGTTGTTGTTGTTGTTTTCTTTTTTAACCTCAGGTGTCCCACCAAATGAGGGATTTCAGAGTAGAGCCCTAGGAGGGGCGACTGGACAATCAGAAATCTGGTTAAAAATTGGGGCCTAGGGACATGTCAAGCCCATTATGACATCCAATGGTCCAGCCACTGAGAGGACTTACTAGAGGACAGGACTCATGCTGAGGGTCACAATGCGTGTGTATGCCCTCGTCGCACTCAAGAATGGGCGGGGCCTCAGGGTTTCTCCTACACTGATCGTTGGACAACGTGCCAACCACAAGGGTTCTTGCCATGGGTAAGGAGGAGTTCTGATTTCTGCATCAGACTCACCCCTGGGCAGTGATTGGAGATAAGGTCTCGGTTCTGAAGCCTGAAAACTGAGGTAGGGAAGAGATGATGACCTAAGGCCATGGCGGGTTTTATGTGCTCAGTGTGCGGTCAGCTTTCTGGGTGTTGGTCAGGAGGTCCGGGCTCAGGATGTGTTCGACAGTGCATTAGTGCCCAGGTTAGACTATATAATTTGGGTAAAGTCGAGTGCTGTGTAGGTTTACCCTCATTTAAGGTGCCTGGGCAGCTCATGAGGCAATCATTTTTTTTCTAGAGGGCAGGCAGAGTGCTGCATTGTGGGTCCGGAATTGCCAAACTTGAGGGCTTTGGGGCCAGGAGTGTGAGGATGGAAGTCTGAGAAGACAAGCTAGACTTGGGTTTCAGGGCGAGGGCACGGCAGGTACCCCCTGCAGATCTGAACCAATATCTCATGCATCTGAAGTCAGGGCGAGGATCAGACGTTGGCTCAGGTGGGAGTTTCTGAGCATGACGGCCGCTTCATGAAGGGAGCGGAATCTCGAGACCATTGAGGTTTTCCCAGGTTGGGAGTTGTGGGATGCCCCCTTCCAGGATTCCTTCTTCCGGACAATTGAGACCTGTTGGACAGCTCAAGGACATCCCATATGGAATGACTCCAGAGCACCGTTCGCGGATGGATGCCTGGGAAGCCCGCCTCGCATTCCAATTGTCTCCTAGCAACAAGACAGTTTAGATCTGATGGCTCTGCGGGAGCAACCTCGGTGGCTGAGTTGAAATGGACTTTCCTGAGGATGTGTCCTAATGTGTTCTTGTGTCCATGAGGGCCTTGGAATGGGGCGGTGGCACCGGCAACCTGAAGTACTTTCCTAAGCTTTGGACATGGCTCCCATGCACAGGTTTACTTGTGGAGACGAGATGAGTTCTGATGGGTGCCTCAGGAAAACCCCTATGCTCGTATTGGAATCAGGCTTTTGAGGACACATGCCTGTAACCTATAGCAATGGATCCTATTATGGCCTAGGGTCCTGTCTGGTTCAATCTTCTTCTCTGGGGACATCCATCTATGGTATGAGTGGAGGTCGATTATCAGCTGGTGTCAGACACCCCTTGTTTGTTCCGGGTGACCCACACTATAGGGATGGCCTAAGGGTCGTTGGAGGTTTCTCCTAATTTGTACGATTTTGGACCATGGAATGGGCAGAATTCCCATGGATTGGTAGGCACAGTCCTAATGTGTGGCTCCAGGGGCCCAGCCTGGAGGGTGTGTGGCCCAAGACTTTGAGGACAGAAGTCTGAAAACACAAACTCAGCTTAGGTTTGGGGACGTAGGTATGGCAGGCCCGATCTACAAACCATGAGAAGAACTCTACAGGATATGAAGAAAGTGCGAGTCTGTGGCGATTGCTCAGGCTTTTGTCTCTGGATTTTGTATCAGTGATGGCCGTGGAATGTCGGGGAGGCCTCATGGGCCATGGACGAATCTTCCTCTCTGAGGATTTGGCCCAATTCCCAATTGCTTTTCGTCAATCTGTGGGATGGGAGGACTCATTTCAGTTTTATTACCTCAGGTGTCCCACCAAAAGAGGAATTCCAAAGCAAAGCCGTGGGGAAGACTGAAGGGACAATCCTAACTATGGTGAAAAATTGGGGCCTAGGGGCATGGCAAGCCCAATATGCTATCTCTTCATCCAGCCACTGAGTGGCCTTACTTGAGGACTGGGCTCAGCCTGAGGGTCACAATGTGTGTTTGTGACCAATGTGGCCCGCGAGCATGGGCGGGGCCTCATGGGCCACACTGGTTTCAAGGACACTGAACGTTGCACAACATGCCAACCACAAGGTTTCTTGCCATGGGGAAGGAGTTCTGATTTCTGCATCACCTTCAACATGGACAGTGATTGGAGATAAGGTCTAGGTTCTGAAACCTGAAAACCGAGGTTGGGAAGAGATGACGACCTAAGGCCATGGCGGCTCGATGTGCTCAGTGTGCGGCCAGCTGTCTGGGAGGGGCCAGGGGGTCCAGGCTCAGGCTGTGTCAGAAAGGGCATTAGTGCCCTGGTCAGCCTATGTATTTGGGGTACAGCCAAGGTCGGTGCAGGTTGATCCTCATTTGGGGTTACTGGGTAGCCCCAGAGGCCAATGTTTTTTATCTGGAGGGCAGGCAGAGTGCTGCATTGTAGTTCTGGATTGCCAAACTGGAGGCCTTGTGGGCCAGTAGTCTGACGACAAAAGTCTGAGAACACAAGCTAGGCTTAGGTTTCTGGGTGAGGCCATGGCAGGCACAATCTACAGACCTGAATCGAGATCTCGTGCATCTGAAGTCAGGGCGATGATCAGACAATCGCTCAGGTTGGAGTTTCTGTCCCTGATGGCCCCTTCATGAATGGGGGGGCATCACGAGGCCATGGGGGTTTTCCCATGATGGGAGTTGTGAGAAGCTCCAAACTGCAGAGAGTCTTCGGCAGGACAATTGAGACCTGTTGTTTGGCTCCAGGCCAATGATTCTGAGCAGGGTTCTAAGGATGGATGGCTGGGTAGCCCACCTCGCATTCCAATTGTCTCCTAGCAAGAAGACAGTTTAGATCTCCTGGATCTGTGGGGAGCTACCGAGGATGCTGAGTTGAAATGCACACCCCTGGGGATGGGTCCGAATGTGCTTTTGTGTCTATGGAGACCTTGGAATGAAGCGGTGGCACTGGGGCCCTAAAGGGTTCTCCTAAACAGTGGCTTTGACACAGCTCCAATGTGCAAGTTTCCCATGTGTAGATGAGATGTTTTCTGATGGGTGAAACAAGAAACAGCTATATGCTGCTTTTGAAATCCAGGCCTCTGAGGAGAGATGCCTGGAAACCAAAGCAATGGATCTGATTAGTGCCTAGGGGCCTGTTCTTTCCTTTTTACCTCTGAGGACATCTGTCTATGGGTCTGAGTGCAGGTAGGGGCTCATTTGGGCTCAGATTGCCCCTGTTTTTCCTGGGAAGCTACCACTATTGAGATATATCAGGGACTTTGGAGGTTTATCCTATTAGAAGGGTTGTGGCCATTGGAATGGGCACACACAATTCCCTTGGAGAGGGCAAGTACAGTCCTCAGGTTTGGCTCCAGGGGCCTGAGCCTGTAGGTTGTGTCGTCCAGCCCTTTTTGGACAGTTGTCTGAAAACACAAACTCGGCTTATGTTTCAGGTCATAGGTATGGCAGGACTGATCTACAGACCATGAGGAGAACTTTTCGGGATTTGAAAGAAGGGCGAGTGTGAGGCTCCTGCTCAAGTTTTTGTCTCGGGATATCGTGTCACTCATGGTCGTGGAATTTCTGGGTGACTTCATGGGAAATGGACGAGTCTTACTCTCTGGTGGTTTGGCCCCGTCCAAAGAGTTTGGGTTCATTCTGTGGGCTGGAAGAAGTCCGTTTTTTTTTTGTTGTTGTTGTTGTTTTCTTTTTTAACCTCAGGTGTCCCACCAAATGAGGGATTTCAGAGTAGAGCCCTAGGAGGG
Source organism: Mustela nivalis (assembly GCF_964662115.1). Taxonomy (NCBI): domain Eukaryota; kingdom Metazoa; phylum Chordata; class Mammalia; order Carnivora; family Mustelidae; genus Mustela; species Mustela nivalis. Next base: position 425,117 of record NW_028136552.1, on the reverse strand, counting down.
GCGACTGGACAATCAGAAATCTGGTTAAAAATTGGGGCCTAGGGACATGTCAAGCCCATTATGACATCTAATGGTCCAGCCACTGAGAGGACTTACTAGAGGACAGGACTCATGCTGAGGGTCACAATGCGTGTGTATGCCCTCGTCGCACTCAAGAATGGGCGGGGCCTCAGGGTTTCTCCTACACTGATCGTTGGACAACGTGCCAACCACAAGGGTTCTTGCCATGGGTAAGGAGGAGTTCTGATTTCTGCATCAGACTCACCCCTGGGCAGTGATTGGAGATAAGGTCTCGGTTCTGAAGCCTGAAAACTGAGGTAGGGAAGAGATGATGACCTAAGGCCATGGCGGGTTTTATGTGCTCAGTGTGCGGTCAGCTTTCTGGGTGTTGGTCAGGAGGTCCGGGCTCAGGATGTGTTCGACAGTGCATTAGTGCCCAGGTTAGACTATATAATTTGGGTAAAGTCGAGTGCTGTGTAGGTTTACCCTCATTTAAGGTGCCTGGGCAGCTCATGAGGCAATCATTTTTTTTCTAGAGGGCAGGCAGAGTGCTGCATTGTGGGTCCGGAATTGCCAAACTTGAGGGCTTTGGGGCCAGGAGTGTGAGGATGGAAGTCTGAGAAGACAAGCTAGACTTGGGTTTCAGGGCGAGGGCACGGCAGGTACCCCCTGCAGATCTGAACCAATATCTCATGCATCTGAAGTCAGGGCGAGGATCAGACGTTGGCTCAGGTGGGAGTTTCTGAGCATGACGGCCGCTTCATGAAGGGAGCGGAATCTCGAAACCATTGAGGTTTTCCCACGTTGGGAGTTGTGGGATGCCCCCTTCCAGGATTCCTTCTTCCGGACAATTGAGACCTGTTGGACAGCTCAAGGACATCCCATATGGAATGACTCCAGAGCACCGTTCGCGGATGGATGCCTGGGAAGCCCGCCTCGCATTCCAATTGTCTCCTAGCAACAAGACAGTTTAGATCTGATGGCTCTGCGGGAGCAACCTCGGTGGCTGAGTTGAAATGGACTTTCCTGAGGATGTGTCCTAATGTGTTTTTGTGTCCATGAGGGCCTTGGAATGGGGCGGTGGCACCGGCAACCTGAAGTACTTTCCTAAGCTTTGGACATGGCTCCCATGCACAGGTTTACTTGTGGAGACGAGATGAGTTCTGATGGGTGCCTCAGGAAAACCCCTATGCTCGTATTGGAATCATGCTTTTGAGGACACATGCCTGTAACCCATAGCAATGGATCCTATTATGGCCTAGGGTCCTGTCTGGTTCAATCTTCTTCTCTGGGGACATCCATCTATGGTATGAGTGGAGGTCGATTATCAGCTGGTGTCAGACACCCCTTGTTTGTTCCGGGTAACCCACACTATTGGGATGGCCTAAGGGTCGTTGGAGGTTTCTCCTAATTTGTACGATTTTGGACCATGGAATGGGCAGAATTCCCATGGATTGGTAGGCACAGTCCTAATGTGTGGCTCCAGGGGCCCAGCCTGGAGGACGTGTGGCCCAAGACTTTGAGGACAGAAGTCTGAAAACACAAACTCAGCTTAGGTTTGAAGACGTAGGTATGGCAGGCCCGATCTACAAACCATGAGAAGAACTCTACAGGATATGAAGAAAGTGCGATTCTGTGGCGATTGCTCAGGCTTTTGTCTCTGGATTTTGTATCAGTGATGGCCGTGGAATGTCGGGGAGGCCTCATGGGCCATGGACGAATCTTCCTCTCTGAGGATTTGGCCCGATTCCCAATTGCTTTTCGTCAATCTGTGGGATGGGAGGACTCATTTCAGTTTCATTACCTCAGGTGTCCCACCAAAAGAGGAATTCCAAAGCAAAGCCGTGGGGAAGACTGAAGGGACAATCCGAACTATGGTGAAAAATTGGGGCCTAGGGGCATGGCAAGCCCAATATGCTATCTCTTCATCCAGCCACTGAGTGGCCTTACTTGAGGACTGGGCTCAGCCTGAGGGTCACAATGTGTGTTTGTGACCAATGTGGCCCGCGAGCATGGGCGGGGCCTCATGGGCCACACTGGTTTCAAGGACACTGAACGTTGCACAACATGCCAACCACAAGGTTTCTTGCCATGGGGAAGGAGTTCTGATTTCTGCATCACCTTCAACATGGACAGTGATTGGAGATAAGGTCTAGGTTCTGAAACCTGAAAACCGAGGTTGGGAAGAGATGACGACCTAAGGCCATGGCGGCTCGATGTGCTCAGTGTGCGGCCAGCTGTCTGGGAGGGGCCAGGGGGTCCAGGCTCAGGCTGTGTCAGAAAGGGCATTAGTGCCCTGGTCAGCCTATGTATTTGGGGTACAGCCAAGGTCGGTGCAGGTTGATCCTCATTTGGGGTTACTGGGTAGCCCCAGAGGCCAATGTTTTTTATCTGGAGGGCAGGCAGAGTGCTGCATTGTAGTTCTGGATTGCCAAACTGGAGGCCTTGTGGGCCAGTAGTCTGACGACAAAAGTCTGAGAACACAAGCTAGGCTTAGGTTTCTGGGTGAGGCCATGGCAGGCACAATCTACAGACCTGAATCGAGATCTCGTGCATCTGAAGTCAGGGCGATGATCAGACAATCGCTCAGGTTGGAGTTTCTGTCCCTGATGGCCCCTTCATGAATGGGGGGGCATCACGAGGCCATGGGGGTTTTCCCATGATGGGAGTTGTGAGAAGCTCCAAACTGCAGAGAGTCTTCGGCAGGACAATTGAGACCTGTTGTTTGGCTCCAGGCCAATGATTCTGAGCAGGGTTCTAAGGATGGATGGCTGGGTAGCCCACCTCGCATTCCAATTGTCTCCTAGCAAGAAGACAGTTTAGATCTCCTGGATCTGTGGGGAGCTACCGAGGATGCTGAGTTGAAATGCACACCCCTGGGGATGGGTCCGAATGTGCTTTTGTGTCTATGGAGACCTTGGAATGAAGCGGTGGCACTGGGGCCCTAAAGGGTTCTCCTAAACAGTGGCTTTGACACAGCTCCAATGTGCAAGTTTCCCATGTGTAGATGAGATGTTTTCTGATGGGTGAAACAAGAAACAGCTATATGCTGCTTTTGAAATCCAGGCCTCTGAGGAGAGATGCCTGGAAACCAAAGCAATGGATCTGATTAGTGCCTAGGGGCCTGTTCTTTCCTTTTTACCTCTGAGGACATCTGTCTATGGGTCTGAGTGCAGGTAGGGGCTCATTTGGGCTCATATTGCCCCTGTTTTTCCTGGGAAGCTACCACTATTGAGATATATCAGGGACTTTGGAGGTTTATCCTATTAGAAGGGTTGTGGCCATTGGAATGGGCACACACAATTCCCTTGGAGAGGGCAAGTACAGTCCTCAGGTTTGGCTCCAGGGGCCTGAGCCTGTAGGTTGTGTCGTCCAGCCCTTTTTGGACAGTTGTCTGAAAACACAAACTCGGCTTATGTTTCAGGTCATAGGTATGGCAGGACTGATCTACAGACCATGAGGAGAACTTTTCGGGATTTGAAAGAAGGGCGAGTGTGAGGCTCCTGCTCAAGTTTTTGTCTCGGGATATCGTGTCACTCATGGTCGTGGAATTTCTGGGTGACTTCATGGGAAATGGACGAGTCTTACTCTCTGGTGGTTTGGCCCCGTCCAAAGAGTTTGGGTTCATTCTGTGGGCTGGAAGAAGTCCGTTTTTTTTTTGTTGTTGTTGTTGTTTTCTTTTTTAACCTCAGGTGTCCCACCAAATGAGGGATTTCAGAGTAGAGCCCTAGGAGGGGCGACTGGACAATCAGAAATCTGGTTAAAAATTGGGGCCTAGGGACATGTCAAGCCCATTATGACATCTAATGGTCCAGCCACTGAGAGGACTTACTAGAGGACAGGACTCATGCTGAGGGTCACAATGCGTGTGTATGCCCTCGTCGCACTCAAGAATGGGCGGGGCCTCAGGGTTTCTCCTACACTGATCGTTGGACAACGTGCCAACCACAAGGGTTCTTGCCATGGGTAAGGAGGAGTTCTGATTTCTGCATCAGACTCACCCCTGGGCAGTGATTGGAGATAAGGTCTCGGTTCTGAAGCCTGAAAACTGAGGTAGGGAAGAGATGATGACCTAAGGCCATGGCGGGTTTTATGTGCTCAGTGTGCGGTCAGCTTTCTGGGTGTTGGTCAGGAGGTCCGGGCTCAGGATGTGTTCGACAGTGCATTAGTGCCCAGGTTAGACTATATAATTTGGGTAAAGTCGAGTGCTGTGTAGGTTTACCCTCATTTAAGGTGCCTGGGCAGCTCATGAGGCAATCATTTTTTTTCTAGAGGGCAGGCAGAGTGCTGCATTGTGGGTCCGGAATTGCCAAACTTGAGGGCTTTGGGGCCAGGAGTGTGAGGATGGAAGTCTGAGAAGACAAGCTAGACTTGGGTTTCAGGGCGAGGGCACGGCAGGTACCCCCTGCAGATCTGAACCAATATCTCATGCATCTGAAGTCAGGGCGAGGATCAGACGTTGGCTCAGGTGGGAGTTTCTGAGCATGACGGCCGCTTCATGAAGGGAGCGGAATCTCGAGACCATTGAGGTTTTCCCACGTTGGGAGTTGTGGGATGCCCCCTTCCAGGATTCCTTCTTCCGGACAATTGAGACCTGTTGGACAGCTCAGGACATCCCATATGGAATGACTCCAGAGCACCTTTCGCGGATGGATGCCTGGGAAGCCCGCATCGCATTCCAATTGTCTCCTAGCAACAAGACAATTTAGAATGGATGGCTCTGCAGGAGCAACCTCGGTGGCTGAGTTGAAATGGACTTTCCTGAGGATGTGTCCTAATGTGTTTTTGTGTCCATGAGGGCCTTGGAATGGGGCGGTGGCACCGGCAACCTGAAGTACTTTCCTAAGCTTTGGACATGGCTCCCATGCACAGGTTTACTTGTGGAGACGAGATGAGTTCTGATGGGTGCCTCAGGAAAACCCCTATGCTCGTATTGGAATCAGGCTTTTGAGGACACATGCCTGTAACCCATAGCAATGGATCCTATTATGGCCTAGGGTCCTGTCTGGTTCAATCTTCTTCTCTGGGGACATCCATCTATGGTATGAGTGGAGGTCGATTATCAGCTGGTGTCAGACACCCCTTGTTTGTTCCGGGTGACCCACACTATTGGGATGGTCTAAGGGTCGTTGGAGGTTTCTCCTAATTTGTACGATTTTGGACCATGGAATGGCCAGAATTCCCATGGATTGGTAGGCACAGTCCTAATGTGTGGCTCCAGGGGCCCAGCCTGGAGGGTGTGTGGCCCAAGACTTTGAGGACAGAAGTCTGAAAACACAAACTCAGCTTAGGTTTGGGGATGTAGGTATGGCAGGCCCGATCTACAAACCATGAGAAGAACTCTACAGGATATGAAGAAAGTGCGAGTCTGTGGCGATTGCTCAGGCTTTTGTCTCTGGATTTTGTATCAGTGATGGCCGTGGAATGTCGGGGAGGCCTCATGGGCCATGGACGAATCTTCCTCTCTGAGGATTTGGCCCGATTCCCAATTGCTTTTCGTCAATCTGTGGGATGGGAGGACTCATTTCAGTTTTGTTACCTCAGGTGTCCCACCAAAAGAGGAATTCCAAAGCAAAGCCGTGGGGAAGACTGAAGGGACAATCTGAACTATGGTGAAAAATTGGGGCCTAGGGGCATGGCAAGCCCAATATGCTATCTCTTCATCCAGCCACTGAGTGGCCTTACTTGAGGACTGGGCTAAGCCTGAGGGTCACAATGTGTGTTTGTGACCAATGTGGCCAGCGAGCATGGGCGGGGCCTCATGGGCCACACTGGTTTCAAGGACACTGAACGTTGGACAACATGCCAACCACAAGGTTTCTTGCCATGGGGAAGGAGTTTTGATTTCTGCATCACCTTCAACATGGACAGTGATTGCAGATAACGTCTAGGTTCTGAAACCTGAAAACCGAGGTTGGGAAGAGATGACGACCTAAGGCCATGGCGGCTCGATGTGCTCAGTGTGCGGCCAGCTGTCTGGGAGGGGCCAGGGGGTCCAGGCTCAGGCTGTGTCAGAAAGGGCATTAGTGCCCTGGTCAGCCTATGTATTTGGGGTACAGCCAAGGTCGGTGCAGGTTGATCCTCATTTGGGGTTACTGGGTAGCCCCAGAGGACAATGTTTTTTATCTGGAGGGCAGGCAGAGTGCTGCATTGTAGTTCTGGATTGCTAAACTGGAGGCCTTGTGTGCCAGTAGTCTGACGACAAAAGTCTGAGAACACAAGCTAGGCTTAGGTTTCTGTGTGAGGCCATGGCAGGCACAATCTACAGACCTGAATCGAGATCTCGTGCATCTGAAGTCAGGGCGAGGATCAGACAATCGCTCAGGTTGGAGTTTCTGTCACTGATGGCCCCTTCATGAATGGGGGTGCATCACGAGGCCATGGGGGTTTTCCCATGATGGGAGTTGTGAGAAGCTCCAAACTGCAGAGAGTCTTCGGCAGGACAATTGAGACCTGTTGTTTGGCTCCAGGCCAATGATTCTGAGCAGGGTTCTAAGGATGGATGGCTGGGTAGCCCACCTCGCATTCCAATTGTCTCCTAGCAACAAGACAGTTTAGATCTCCTCGATCTGTGGGGAGCTACCGAGGATGCTGAGTTGAAATGCACACCCCTGGGGATGGGTCCGAATGTGCTTTTGTGTCTATGGAGACCTTGGAATGAAGCGGTGGCACTGGGGCCCTAAAGGGTTCTCCTAAACAGAGGCTTTGACACAGCTCCAACGTGCAAGTTTCCCATGTGTAGATGAGATGTTTTCTGATGGGTGAAACAAGAAACAGCTATATGCAGCTTTTGAAATCCAGGCCTCTGAGGAGAGATGCCTGGAAACCAAAGCAATGGATCTGATTAGTGCCTAGGGGCCTGTTCTTTCCTTTTTACCTCTGAGGACATCTGTCTATGGGTCTGAGTGCAGGTAGGGGCTCATTTGGGCTCAGATTGCCCCTGTTTTTCCTGGGAAGCTACCACTATTGAGATATATCAGGGACTTTGGAGGTTTATCCTATTAGAAGGGTTGTGGCCATTGGAATGGGCACACACAATTCCCTTGGAGAGGGCAAGTACAGTCCTCAGGTTTGGCTCCAGGGGCCTGAGCCTGTAGGTTGTGTCGTCCAGCCCTTTTTGGACAGTTGTCTGAAAACACAAACTCGGTTTATGTTTCAGGTCATAGGTATGGCAGGACTGATCTACAGACCATGAGGAGAACTTTTCGGGATTTGAAAGAAGGGCGAGTGTGAGGCTCCTGCTCAAGTTTTTGTCTCGGGATATCGTGTCACTCATGGTCGTGGAATTTCTGGGTGACTTCATGGGAAATGGACGAGTCTTACTCTCTGGTGGTTTGGCCCCGTCCAAAGAGTTTGGGTTCATTCTGTGGGCTGGAAGAAGTCCGTTTTATTTTGTTGTTGTTGTTGTTTTCTTTTTTAACCTCAGGTGTCCCACCAAATGAGGGATTTCAGAGTAGAGCCCTAGGAGGGGCGACGGGACAATCAGAAATCTGGTTAAAAATTGGGGCCTAGGGACATGTCAAGCCCATTATGACATCTAATGGTCCAGCCACTGAGAGGACTTACTAGAGGACAGGACTCATGCTGAGGGTCACAATGCGTGTGTATGCCCTCGTCGCACTCAAGAATGGGCGGGGCCTCAGGGTTTCTCCTACACTGATCGTTGGACAACGTGCCAACCACAAGGGTTCTTGCCATGGGTAAGGAGGAGTTCTGATTTCTGCATCAGACTCACCCCTGGGCAGTGATTGGAGATAAGGTCTCGGTTCTGAAGCCTGAAAACTGAGGTAGGGAAGAGATGATGACCTAAGGCCATGGCGGGTTTTATGTGCTCAGTGTGCGGTCAGCTTTCTGGGTGTTGGTCAGGAGGTCCGGGCTCAGGATGTGTTCGACAGTGCATTAGTGCCCAGGTTAGACTATATAATTTGGGTAAAGTCGAGTGCTGTGTAGGTTTACCCTCATTTAAGGTGCCTGGGCAGCTCATGAGGCAATAATTTTTTTCTCTAGAGGGCAGGCAGAGTGCTGCACTGTGGGTCCGGAATTGCCAAACTTGAGGGCTTTGGGGCCAGGAGTGTGAGGATGGAAGTCTGAGAAGACAAGCTAGACTTGGGTTTCAGGGCGAGGGCACGGCAGGTACCCCCTGCAGATCTGAACCAATATCTCATGCATCTGAAGTCAGGGCGAGGATCAGACGTTGGCTCAGGTTGGAGTTTCTGAGCATGACGGCCGCTTCATGAAGGGAGCGGAATCTCGAGACCATTGAGGTTTTCCCACGTTGGGAGTTGTGGGATGCCCCCTTCCAGGATTCCTTCTTCCGGACAATTGAGACCTGTTGGACAGCTCCAGGACATCCCATATGGAATGACTCCAGAGCACCGTTCGCGGATGGATGCCTGGGAAGCCCGCCTCGCATTCCAATTGTCTCCTAGCAACAAGACAGTTTAGATCTGATGGCTCTGCGGGAGCAACCTCGGTGGCTGAGTTGAAATGGACTTTCCTGAGGATGTGTCCTAATGTGTTTTTGTGTCCATGAGGGCCTTGGAATGGGGCGGTGGCACCGGCAACCTGAAGTACTTTCCTAAGCTTTGGACATGGCTCCCATGCACAGGTTTACTTGTGGAGACGAGATGAGTTCTGATGGGTGCCTCAGGAAAACCCCTATGCTCGTATTGGAATCAGGCTTTTGAGGACACATGCCTGTAACCCAAAGCAATGGATCCTATTATGGCCTAGGGTCCTGTCTGGTTCAATCTTCTTCTCTGGGGACATCCATCTATGGTATGAGTGGAGGTCGATTATCAGCTGGTGTCAGACACCCCTTGTTTGTTCCGGGTGACCCACACTATTGGGATGGCCTAAGGGTCGTTGGAGGTTTCTCCTAATTTGTACGATTTTGGACCATGGAATGGGCAGAATTCCCATGGATTGGTAGGCACAGTCCTAATGTGTCTCCAGGGGCCCAGCCTGGAGGGTGTGTGGCCCAAGACTTTGAGGACAGAAGTCTGAAAACACAAACTCAGCTTAGGTTTGGGGACGTAGGTATGGCAGGCCCGATCTACAAACCATGAGAAGAACTCTACAGGATATGAAGAAAGTGCGAGTCTGTGGCGATTGCTCAGGCTTTTGTCTCTGGATTTTGTATCAGTGATGGCCTTGGAATGTCGGGGAGGCCTCATGGGCCATGGACGAATCTTCCTCTCTGAGGATTTGGCCCAATTCCCAATTGCTTTTCGTCAATCTGTGGGATGGGAGGACTCATTTCAGTTTTGTTACCTCAGGTGTCCCACCAAAAGAGGAATTCCAAAGCAAAGCCGTGGGGAAGACTGAAGGGACAATCCGAACTATGGTGAAAAATTGGGGCCTAGGGGCATGGCAAGCCCAATATGCTATCTCTTCATCCAGCCACTGAGTGGCCTTTCTTGAGGACTGGGCTCAGCCTGAGGGTCACAATGTGTGTTTGTAACCAAGGTGGCCCGCGAGCATGGGCGGGGCCTCATGGGCCACACTGGTTTCAACGACACTGAACGTTGGACAACATGCCAACCACAAGGTTTCTTGCCATGGGGAAGGAGTTCTGATTTCTGCATCACCTTCAACATGGACAGTGATTGGAGATAAGGTCTAGGTTCTGAAACCTGAAAACCGAGGTTGGGAAGAGATGACGACCTAAGGCCATGGCGGCTCGATGTGCTCAGTGTGCGGCCAGCTGTCTGGGAGGGGCCAGGGGGTCCAGGCTCAGGCTGTGTCAGAAAGGGCATTAGTGCCCTGGTCAGCCTATGTATTTGGGGTACAGCCAAGGTCGGTGCAGGTTGATCCTCATTTGGGGTTACTGGGTAGCCCCAGAGGACAATGTTTTTTATCTGGAGGGCAGGCAGAGTGCTGCATTGTAGTTCTGGATTGCCAAACTGGAGGCCTTGTGGGCCAGTAGTCTGACGACAAAAGTCTGAGAACACAAGCTAGGCTTAGGTTTCTGGGTGAGGCCATGGCAGGCACAATCTACAGACCTGAATCGAGATCTCGTGCATCTGAAGTCAGGGCGAGGATCAGACGATCGCTCAGGTTGGAGTTTCTGTCCCTGATGGCCCCTTCATGAATGGGGGGGCATCACGAGGCCATGGGGGTTTTCCCATGATGGGAGTTGTGAGAAGCTCCAAACTGCAGAGAGTCTTCGGCAGGACAATTGAGACCTGTTGTTTGGCTCCAGGCCAATGATTCTGAGCAGGGTTCTAAGGATGGATGGCTGGGTAGCCCACCTCGCATTCCAATTGTCTCCTAGCAAGAAGACAGTTTAGATCTCCTGGATCTGTGGGGAGCTACCGAGGATGCTGAGTTGAAATGCACACCCCTGGGGATGGGTCCGAATGTGCTTTTTTGTCTATGGAGACCTTGGAATGAAGCGGTGGCTCTGGGGCCCTAAAGGGTTCTCCTAAACAGAGGCTTTGACACAGCTCCAACGTGCAAGTTTCCCATGTGTAGATGAGATGTTTTCTGATGGGTGAAACAAGAAACAGCTATATGCTGCTTTTGAAATCCAGGCCTCTGAGGAGAGATGCCTGGAAACCAAAGCAATGGATCTGATTAGTGCCTAGGGGCCTGTTCTTTCCTTTTTACCTCTGAGGACATCTGTCTATGGGTCTGAGTGCAGGAAGGGGCTCATTTGGGCTCAGATTGCCCCTGTTTTTCCTGGGAAGCTACCACTATTGAGATATATCAGGGACTTTGGAGGTTTATCCTATTAGAAGGGTTGTGGCCATTGGAATGGGCACACACAATTCCCTTGGAGAGGGCAAGTACAGTCCTCAGGTTTGGCTCCAGGGGCCTGAGCCTGTAGGTTGTGTAGTCCAGCCCTTTTTGGACAGTTGTCTGAAAACACAAACTCGGCTTATGTTTCAGGTCATAGGTATGGAAGGACTGATCTACAGACCATGAGGAGATCCTTTCGGGATTTGAAAGAAGGGCGAGTGCGAGGCTCCTGCTCAAGTTTATGTCTCGGGATATCGTGTCACTCATGGTCGTGGAATTTCTGGGTGACTTCATGGGAAATGGACGAGTCTTACTCTCTGGTGGTTTGGCACCGTCCAAAGAGTTTGGGTTCATTCTGTGGGCTGGAAGAAGTCCGTTTTATTTTGTTGTTGTTGTTGTTTTCTTTTTTAACCTCAGGTGTCCCACCAAATGAGGGATTTCAGAGTAGAGCCCTAGGAGGGGCGACTGGACAATCAGAAATCTGGTTAAAAATTGGGGCCTAGGGACATGTCAAGCCCATTATGACATCTAATGGTCCAGCCACTGAGAGGACTTACTAGAGGACAGGACTCATGCTGAGGGTCACAATGCGTGTGTATGCCCTCGTCGCACTCAAGAATGGGCGGGGCCTCAGGGTTTCTCCTACACTGATCGTTGGACAACGTGCCAACCACAAGGGTTCTTGCCATGGGTAAGGAGGAGTTCTGATTTCTGCATCAGACTCACCCCTGGGCAGTGATTGGAGATAAGGTCTCGGTTCTGAAGCCTGAAAACTGAGGTAGGGAAGAGATGATGACCTAAGGCCATGGCGGGTTTTATGTGCTCAGTGTGCGGTCAGCTTTCTGGGTGTTGGTCAGGAGGTCCGGGCTCAGGATGTGTTCGACAGTGCATTAGTGCCCAGGTTAGACTATATAATTTGGGTAAAGTCGAGTGCTGTGTAGGTTTACCCTCATTTAAGGTGCCTGGGCAGCTCATGAGGCAATCATTTTTTTTCTAGAGGGCAGGCAGAGTGCTGCATTGTGGGTACGGAATTGCCAAACTTGAGGGCTTTGGGGCCAGGAGTGTGAGGATGGAAGTCTGAGAAGACAAGCTAGACTTGGGTTTCAGGGCGAGGGCACGGCAGGTACCCCCTGCAGATCTGAACCTATATCTCATGCATCTGAAGTCAGGGCGAGGATCAGACGTTGGCTCAGGTGGGAGTTTCTGAGCATGACGGCCGCTTCATGAAGGGAGCGGAATCTCGAGACCATTGAGGTTTTCCCACGTTGGGAGTTGTGGGATGCCCCCTTCCAGGATTCCTTCTTCCGGACAATTGAGACCTGTTGGACAGCTCCAGGACCTCCCATATGGAATGACTCCAGAGCACCGTTCGCGGATGGATGCCTGGGAAGCCCGCCTCGCATTCCAATTGTCTCCTAGCAACAAGACAGTTTAGATCTGATGGCTCTGCGGGAGCAACCTCGGTGGCTGAGTTGAAATGGACTTTCCTGAGGATGTGTCCTAATGTGTTTTTGTGTCCATGAGGGCCTTGGAATGGGGCGGTGGCACCGGCAACCTGAAGTACTTTCCTAAGCTTTGGACATGGCTCCCATGCACAGGTTTACTTGTGGAGACGAGATGAGTTCTGATGGGTGCCTCAGGAAAACCCCTATGCTCGTATTGGAATCAGGCTTTTGAGGACACATGCCTGTAACCCATAGCAATGGATCCTATTATGGCCTAGGGTCCTGTCTGGTTCAATCCTCTTCTCTGGGGACATCCATCTATGGTATGAGTGGAGGTCGATTATCAGCTGGTGTCAGACACCCCTTGTTTGTTCCGGGTGACCCACACTATTGGGATGGCCTAAGGGTCGTTGGAGGTTTCTCCTAATTTGTACGATTTTGGACCATGGAATGGGCAGAATTCCCATGGATTGGTAGGCACAGTCCTAATGTGTGGCTCCAGTGGCCCAGCCTGGAGGACGTGTGGCCCAAGACTTTGAGGACAGAAGTCTGAAAACACAAACTCAGCTTAGGTTTGGGGACGTAGGTATGGCAGGCCCGATCTACAAACCATGAGAAGAACTCTACAGGATATGAAGAAAGTGCGAGTCTGTGGCGATTGCTCAGGCTTTTGTCTCTGGATTTTGTATCAGTGATGGCCGTGGAATGTCGGGGAGGCCTCATGGGCCATGGACGAATCTTCCTCTCTGAGGATTTGGCCCAATTCCCAATTGCTTTTCGTCAATCTGTGGGATGGGAGGACTCATTTCAGTTTTGTTACCTCAGGTGTCCCACCAAAAGAGGAATTCCAAAGCAAAGCCGTGGGGAAGACTGAAGGGACAATCCGAACTATGGTGAAAAATTGGGGCCTAGGGGCATGGCAAGCCCAATATGCTATCTCTTCATCCAGCCACTGAGTGGCCTTACTTGAGGACTGGGCTCAGCCTGAGGGTCACAATGTGTGTTTGTGACCAATGTGGCCCGCGAGCATGGGCGGGGCCTCATGGGCCACACTGGTTTCAAGGACACTGAACGTTGGACAACATGCCAACCACAAGGTTTCTTGCCATGGGGAAGGAGTTCTGATTTCTGCATCACCTTCAACATGGACAGTGATTGCAGATAACGTCTAGGTTCTGAAACCTGAAAACCGAGGTTGGGAAGAGATGACGACCTAAGGCCATGGCGGCTCGATGTGCTCAGTGTGCGGCCAGCTGTCTGGGAGGGGCCAGGGGGTCCAGGCTCAGGCTGTGTCAGAAAGGACATTAGTGCCCTGGTCAGCCTATGTATTTGGGGTACAGCCAAGGTCGGTGCAGGTTGATCCTCATTTGGGGTTACTGGGTAGCCCCAGAGGACAATGTTTTTTATCTGGAGGGCAGGCAGAGTGCTGCATTGTAGTTCTGGATTGCCAAACTGGAGGCCTTGTGGGCCAGTAGTCTGACGACAAAAGTCTGAGAACACAAGCTAGGCTTAGGTTTCTGGGTGAGGCCATGGCAGGCACAATCTACAGACCTGAATTGAGATCTCGTGCATCTGAAGTCAGGGCGATGATCAGACAATCGCTCAGGTTGGAGTTTCTGTCCCTGATGGCCCCTTCATGAATGGGGGGGCATCACGAGGCCATGGGTGTTTTCCCATGATGGGAGTTGTGAGAAGCTCCAAACTGCAGAGAGTCTTCGGCAGGACAATTGAGACCTGTTGTTTGGCTCCAGGCCAATGATTCTGAGCAGGGTTCTAAGGATGGATGGCTGGGTAGCCCACCTCGCATTCCAATTGTCTCCTAGCAAGAAGACAGTTTAGATCTCCTGGATCTGTGGGGAGCTACCGAGGATGCTGAGTTGAAATGCACACCCCTGGGGATGGGTCCGAATGTGCTTTTGTGTCTATGGAGACCTTGGAATGAAGCGGTGGCACTGGGGCCCTAAAGGGTTCTCCTAAACAGAGGCTTTGACACAGCTCCAACGTGCAAGTTTCCCATGTGTAGATGAGATGTTTTCTGATGGGTGAAACAAGAAACAGCTATATGCTGCTTTTGAAATCCAGGCCTCTGAGGAGAGATGCCTGGAAACCAAAGCAATGGATCTGATTAGTGCCTAGGGGCCTGTTCTTTCCTTTTTACCTCTGAGGACATCTGTCTATGGGTCTGAGTGCAGGTAGGGGCTCATTTGGGCTCAGATTGCCCCTGTTTTTCCTGGGAAGCTACCACTATTGAGATATATCAGGGACTTTGGAGGTTTATCCTATTAGAAGGGTTGTGGCCATTGGAATGGGCACACACAATTCCCTTGGAGAGGGCAAGTACAGTCCTCAGGTTTGGCTCCAGGGGCCTGAGCCTGTAGGTTGTGTCGTCCAGCCCTTTTTGGACAGTTGTCTGAAAACACAAACTCGGCTTATGTTTCAGGTCATAGGTATGGCAGGACTGATCTACAGACCATGAGGAGAACTTTTCGGGATTTGAAAGAAGGGCGAGTGTGAGGCTCCTGCTCAAGTTTTTGTCTCGGGATATCGTGTCACTCATGGTCGTGGAATTTCTGGGTGACTTCATGGGAAATGGACGAGTCTTACTCTCTGGTGGTTTGGCACCGTCCAAAGAGTTTGGGTTCATTCTGTGGGCTGGAAGAAGTCCGTTTTTTTTTTTGTTGTTGTTGTTGTTTTCTTTTTTAACCTCAGGTGTCCCACCAAATGAGGGATTTCAGAGTAGAGCCCTAGGAGGGGCGACTGGACAATCAGAAATCTGGTTAAAAATTGGGGCCTAGGGACATGTCAAGCCCATTATGACATCCAATGGTCCAGCCACTGAGAGGACTTACTAGAGGACAGGACTCATGCTGAGGGTCACAATGCGTGTGTATGCCCTCGTCGCACTCAAGAATGGGCGGGGCCTCAGGGTTTCTCCTACACTGATCGTTGGACAACGTGCCAACCACAAGGGTTCTTGCCATGGGTAAGGAGGAGTTCTGATTTCTGCATCAGACTCACCCCTGGGCAGTGATTGGAGATAAGGTCTCGGTTCTGAAGCCTGAAAACTGAGGTAGGGAAGAGATGATGACCTAAGGCCATGGCGGGTTTTATGTGCTCAGTGTGCGGTCAGCTTTCTGGGTGTTGGTCAGGAGGTCCGGGCTCAGGATGTGTTCGACAGTGCATTAGTGCCCAGGTTAGACTATATAATTTGGGTAAAGTCGAGTGCTGTGTAGGTTTACCCTCATTTAAGGTGCCTGGGCAGCTCATGAGGCAATCATTTTTTTTCTAGAGGGCAGGCAGAGTGCTGCATTGTGGGTCCGGAATTGCCAAACTTGAGGGCTTTGGGGCCAGGAGTGTGAGGATGGAAGTCTGAGAAGACAAGCTAGACTTGGGTTTCAGGGCGAGGGCACGGCAGGTACCCCCTGCAGATCTGAACCAATATCTCATGCATCTGAAGTCAGGGCGAGGATCAGACGTTGGCTCAGGTGGGAGTTTCTGAGCATGACGGCCGCTTCATGAAGGGAGCGGAATCTCGAGACCATTGAGGTTTTCCCAGGTTGGGAGTTGTGGGATGCCCCCTTCCAGGATTCCTTCTTCCGGACAATTGAGACCTGTTGGACAGCTCAAGGACATCCCATATGGAATGACTCCAGAGCACCGTTCGCGGATGGATGCCTGGGAAGCCCGCCTCGCATTCCAATTGTCTCCTAGCAACAAGACAGTTTAGATCTGATGGCTCTGCGGGAGCAACCTCGGTGGCTGAGTTGAAATGGACTTTCCTGAGGATGTGTCCTAATGTGTTCTTGTGTCCATGAGGGCCTTGGAATGGGGCGGTGGCACCGGCAACCTGAAGTACTTTCCTAAGCTTTGGACATGGCTCCCATGCACAGGTTTACTTGTGGAGACGAGATGAGTTCTGATGGGTGCCTCAGGAAAACCCCTATGCTCGTATTGGAATCAGGCTTTTGAGGACACATGCCTGTAACCTATAGCAATGGATCCTATTATGGCCTAGGGTCCTGTCTGGTTCAATCTTCTTCTCTGGGGACATCCATCTATGGTATGAGTGGAGGTCGATTATCAGCTGGTGTCAGACACCCCTTGTTTGTTCCGGGTGACCCACACTATAGGGATGGCCTAAGGGTCGTTGGAGGTTTCTCCTAATTTGTACGATTTTGGACCATGGAATGGGCAGAATTCCCATGGATTGGTAGGCACAGTCCTAATGTGTGGCTCCAGGGGCCCAGCCTGGAGGGTGTGTGGCCCAAGACTTTGAGGACAGAAGTCTGAAAACACAAACTCAGCTTAGGTTTGGGGACGTAGGTATGGCAGGCCCGATCTACAAACCATGAGAAGAACTCTACAGGATATGAAGAAAGTGCGAGTCTGTGGCGATTGCTCAGGCTTTTGTCTCTGGATTTTGTATCAGTGATGGCCGTGGAATGTCGGGGAGGCCTCATGGGCCATGGACGAATCTTCCTCTCTGAGGATTTGGCCCAATTCCCAATTGCTTTTCGTCAATCTGTGGGATGGGAGGACTCATTTCAGTTTTATTACCTCAGGTGTCCCACCAAAAGAGGAATTCCAAAGCAAAGCCGTGGGGAAGACTGAAGGGACAATCCTAACTATGGTGAAAAATTGGGGCCTAGGGGCATGGCAAGCCCAATATGCTATCTCTTCATCCAGCCACTGAGTGGCCTTACTTGAGGACTGGGCTCAGCCTGAGGGTCACAATGTGTGTTTGTGACCAATGTGGCCCGCGAGCATGGGCGGGGCCTCATGGGCCACACTGGTTTCAAGGACACTGAACGTTGCACAACATGCCAACCACAAGGTTTCTTGCCATGGGGAAGGAGTTCTGATTTCTGCATCACCTTCAACATGGACAGTGATTGGAGATAAGGTCTAGGTTCTGAAACCTGAAAACCGAGGTTGGGAAGAGATGACGACCTAAGGCCATGGCGGCTCGATGTGCTCAGTGTGCGGCCAGCTGTCTGGGAGGGGCCAGGGGGTCCAGGCTCAGGCTGTGTCAGAAAGGGCATTAGTGCCCTGGTCAGCCTATGTATTTGGGGTACAGCCAAGGTCGGTGCAGGTTGATCCTCATTTGGGGTTACTGGGTAGCCCCAGAGGCCAATGTTTTTTATCTGGAGGGCAGGCAGAGTGCTGCATTGTAGTTCTGGATTGCCAAACTGGAGGCCTTGTGGGCCAGTAGTCTGACGACAAAAGTCTGAGAACACAAGCTAGGCTTAGGTTTCTGGGTGAGGCCATGGCAGGCACAATCTACAGACCTGAATCGAGATCTCGTGCATCTGAAGTCAGGGCGATGATCAGACAATCGCTCAGGTTGGAGTTTCTGTCCCTGATGGCCCCTTCATGAATGGGGGGGCATCACGAGGCCATGGGGGTTTTCCCATGATGGGAGTTGTGAGAAGCTCCAAACTGCAGAGAGTCTTCGGCAGGACAATTGAGACCTGTTGTTTGGCTCCAGGCCAATGATTCTGAGCAGGGTTCTAAGGATGGATGGCTGGGTAGCCCACCTCGCATTCCAATTGTCTCCTAGCAAGAAGACAGTTTAGATCTCCTGGATCTGTGGGGAGCTACCGAGGATGCTGAGTTGAAATGCACACCCCTGGGGATGGGTCCGAATGTGCTTTTGTGTCTATGGAGACCTTGGAATGAAGCGGTGGCACTGGGGCCCTAAAGGGTTCTCCTAAACAGTGGCTTTGACACAGCTCCAATGTGCAAGTTTCCCATGTGTAGATGAGATGTTTTCTGATGGGTGAAACAAGAAACAGCTATATGCTGCTTTTGAAATCCAGGCCTCTGAGGAGAGATGCCTGGAAACCAAAGCAATGGATCTGATTAGTGCCTAGGGGCCTGTTCTTTCCTTTTTACCTCTGAGGACATCTGTCTATGGGTCTGAGTGCAGGTAGGGGCTCATTTGGGCTCATATTGCCCCTGTTTTTCCTGGGAAGCTACCACTATTGAGATATATCAGGGACTTTGGAGGTTTATCCTATTAGAAGGGTTGTGGCCATTGGAATGGGCACACACAATTCCCTTGGAGAGGGCAAGTACAGTCCTCAGGTTTGGCTCCAGGGGCCTGAGCCTGTAGGTTGTGTCGTCCAGCCCTTTTTGGACAGTTGTCTGAAAACACAAACTCGGCTTATGTTTCAGGTCATAGGTATGGCAGGACTGATCTACAGACCATGAGGAGAACTTTTCGGGATTTGAAAGAAGGGCGAGTGTGAGGCTCCTGCTCAAGTTTTTGTCTCGGGATATCGTGTCACTCATGGTCGTGGAATTTCTGGGTGACTTCATGGGAAATGGACGAGTCTTACTCTCTGGTGGTTTGGCCCCGTCCAAAGAGTTTGGGTTCATTCTGTGGGCTGGAAGAAGTCCGTTTTTTTTTTGTTGTTGTTGTTGTTTTCTTTTTTAACCTCAGGTGTCCCACCAAATGAGGGATTTCAGAGTAGAGCCCTAGGAGGGGCGACTGGACAATCAGAAATCTGGTTAAAAATTGGGGCCTAGGGACATGTCAAGCCCATTATGACATCTAATGGTCCAGCCACTGAGAGGACTTACTAGAGGACAGGACTCATGCTGAGGGTCACAATGCGTGTGTATGCCCTCGTCGCACTCAAGAATGGGCGGGGCCTCAGGGTTTCTCCTACACTGATCGTTGGACAACGTGCCAACCACAAGGGTTCTTGCCATGGGTAAGGAGGAGTTCTGATTTCTGCATCAGACTCACCCCTGGGCAGTGATTGGAGATAAGGTCTCGGTTCTGAAGCCTGAAAACTGAGGTAGGGAAGAGATGATGACCTAAGGCCATGGCGGGTTTTATGTGCTCAGTGTGCGGTCAGCTTTCTGGGTGTTGGTCAGGAGGTCCGGGCTCAGGATGTGTTCGACAGTGCATTAGTGCCCAGGTTAGACTATATAATTTGGGTAAAGTCGAGTGCTGTGTAGGTTTACCCTCATTTAAGGTGCCTGGGCAGCTCATGAGGCAATCATTTTTTTTCTAGAGGGCAGGCAGAGTGCTGCATTGTGGGTCCGGAATTGCCAAACTTGAGGGCTTTGGGGCCAGGAGTGTGAGGATGGAAGTCTGAGAAGACAAGCTAGACTTGGGTTTCAGGGCGAGGGCACGGCAGGTACCCCCTGCAGATCTGAACCAATATCTCATGCATCTGAAGTCAGGGCGAGGATCAGACGTTGGCTCAGGTGGGAGTTTCTGAGCATGACGGCCGCTTCATGAAGGGAGCGGAATCTCGAAACCATTGAGGTTTTCCCACGTTGGGAGTTGTGGGATGCCCCCTTCCAGGATTCCTTCTTCCGGACAATTGAGACCTGTTGGACAGCTCAAGGACATCCCATATGGAATGACTCCAGAGCACCGTTCGCGGATGGATGCCTGGGAAGCCCGCCTCGCATTCCAATTGTCTCCTAGCAACAAGACAGTTTAGATCTGATGGCTCTGCGGGAGCAACCTCGGTGGCTGAGTTGAAATGGACTTTCCTGAGGATGTGTCCTAATGTGTTTTTGTGTCCATGAGGGCCTTGGAATGGGGCGGTGGCACCGGCAACCTGAAGTACTTTCCTAAGCTTTGGACATGGCTCCCATGCACAGGTTTACTTGTGGAGACGAGATGAGTTCTGATGGGTGCCTCAGGAAAACCCCTATGCTCGTATTGGAATCATGCTTTTGAGGACACATGCCTGTAACCCATAGCAATGGATCCTATTATGGCCTAGGGTCCTGTCTGGTTCAATCTTCTTCTCTGGGGACATCCATCTATGGTATGAGTGGAGGTCGATTATCAGCTGGTGTCAGACACCCCTTGTTTGTTCCGGGTAACCCACACTATTGGGATGGCCTAAGGGTCGTTGGAGGTTTCTCCTAATTTGTACGATTTTGGACCATGGAATGGGCAGAATTCCCATGGATTGGTAGGCACAGTCCTAATGTGTGGCTCCAGGGGCCCAGCCTGGAGGACGTGTGGCCCAAGACTTTGAGGACAGAAGTCTGAAAACACAAACTCAGCTTAGGTTTGAAGACGTAGGTATGGCAGGCCCGATCTACAAACCATGAGAAGAACTCTACAGGATATGAAGAAAGTGCGATTCTGTGGCGATTGCTCAGGCTTTTGTCTCTGGATTTTGTATCAGTGATGGCCGTGGAATGTCGGGGAGGCCTCATGGGCCATGGACGAATCTTCCTCTCTGAGGATTTGGCCCGATTCCCAATTGCTTTTCGTCAATCTGTGGGATGGGAGGACTCATTTCAGTTTCATTACCTCAGGTGTCCCACCAAAAGAGGAATTCCAAAGCAAAGCCGTGGGGAAGACTGAAGGGACAATCCGAACTATGGTGAAAAATTGGGGCCTAGGGGCATGGCAAGCCCAATATGCTATCTCTTCATCCAGCCACTGAGTGGCCTTACTTGAGGACTGGGCTCAGCCTGAGGGTCACAATGTGTGTTTGTGACCAATGTGGCCCGCGAGCATGGGCGGGGCCTCATGGGCCACACTGGTTTCAAGGACACTGAACGTTGCACAACATGCCAACCACAAGGTTTCTTGCCATGGGGAAGGAGTTCTGATTTCTGCATCACCTTCAACATGGACAGTGATTGGAGATAAGGTCTAGGTTCTGAAACCTGAAAACCGAGGTTGGGAAGAGATGACGACCTAAGGCCATGGCGGCTCGATGTGCTCAGTGTGCGGCCAGCTGTCTGGGAGGGGCCAGGGGGTCCAGGCTCAGGCTGTGTCAGAAAGGGCATTAGTGCCCTGGTCAGCCTATGTATTTGGGGTACAGCCAAGGTCGGTGCAGGTTGATCCTCATTTGGGGTTACTGGGTAGCCCCAGAGGCCAATGTTTTTTATCTGGAGGGCAGGCAGAGTGCTGCATTGTAGTTCTGGATTGCCAAACTGGAGGCCTTGTGGGCCAGTAGTCTGACGACAAAAGTCTGAGAACACAAGCTAGGCTTAGGTTTCTGGGTGAGGCCATGGCAGGCACAATCTACAGACCTGAATCGAGATCTCGTGCATCTGAAGTCAGGGCGATGATCAGACAATCGCTCAGGTTGGAGTTTCTGTCCCTGATGGCCCCTTCATGAATGGGGGGGCATCACGAGGCCATGGGGGTTTTCCCATGATGGGAGTTGTGAGAAGCTCCAAACTGCAGAGAGTCTTCGGCAGGACAATTGAGACCTGTTGTTTGGCTCCAGGCCAATGATTCTGAGCAGGGTTCTAAGGATGGATGGCTGGGTAGCCCACCTCGCATTCCAATTGTCTCCTAGCAAGAAGACAGTTTAGATCTCCTGGATCTGTGGGGAGCTACCGAGGATGCTGAGTTGAAATGCACACCCCTGGGGATGGGTCCGAATGTGCTTTTGTGTCTATGGAGACCTTGGAATGAAGCGGTGGCACTGGGGCCCTAAAGGGTTCTCCTAAACAGTGGCTTTGACACAGCTCCAATGTGCAAGTTTCCCATGTGTAGATGAGATGTTTTCTGATGGGTGAAACAAGAAACAGCTATATGCTGCTTTTGAAATCCAGGCCTCTGAGGAGAGATGCCTGGAAACCAAAGCAATGGATCTGATTAGTGCCTAGGGGCCTGTTCTTTCCTTTTTACCTCTGAGGACATCTGTCTATGGGTCTGAGTGCAGGTAGGGGCTCATTTGGGCTCATATTGCCCCTGTTTTTCCTGGGAAGCTACCACTATTGAGATATATCAGGGACTTTGGAGGTTTATCCTATTAGAAGGGTTGTGGCCATTGGAATGGGCACACACAATTCCCTTGGAGAGGGCAAGTACAGTCCTCAGGTTTGGCTCCAGGGGCCTGAGCCTGTAGGTTGTGTCGTCCAGCCCTTTTTGGACAGTTGTCTGAAAACACAAACTCGGCTTATGTTTCAGGTCATAGGTATGGCAGGACTGATCTACAGACCATGAGGAGAACTTTTCGGGATTTGAAAGAAGGGCGAGTGTGAGGCTCCTGCTCAAGTTTTTGTCTCGGGATATCGTGTCACTCATGGTCGTGGAATTTCTGGGTGACTTCATGGGAAATGGACGAGTCTTACTCTCTGGTGGTTTGGCCCCGTCCAAAGAGTTTGGGTTCATTCTGTGGGCTGGAAGAAGTCCGTTTTTTTTTTGTTGTTGTTGTTGTTTTCTTTTTTAACCTCAGGTGTCCCACCAAATGAGGGATTTCAGAGTAGAGCCCTAGGAGGGGCGACTGGACAATCAGAAATCTGGTTAAAAATTGGGGCCTAGGGACATGTCAAGCCCATTATGACATCTAATGGTCCAGCCACTGAGAGGACTTACTAGAGGACAGGACTCATGCTGAGGGTCACAATGCGTGTGTATGCCCTCGTCGCACTCAAGAATGGGCGGGGCCTCAGGGTTTCTCCTACACTGATCGTTGGACAACGTGCCAACCACAAGGGTTCTTGCCATGGGTAAGGAGGAGTTCTGATTTCTGCATCAGACTCACCCCTGGGCAGTGATTGGAGATAAGGTCTCGGTTCTGAAGCCTGAAAACTGAGGTAGGGAAGAGATGATGACCTAAGGCCATGGCGGGTTTTATGTGCTCAGTGTGCGGTCAGCTTTCTGGGTGTTGGTCAGGAGGTCCGGGCTCAGGATGTGTTCGACAGTGCATTAGTGCCCAGGTTAGACTATATAATTTGGGTAAAGTCGAGTGCTGTGTAGGTTTACCCTCATTTAAGGTGCCTGGGCAGCTCATGAGGCAATCATTTTTTTTCTAGAGGGCAGGCAGAGTGCTGCATTGTGGGTCCGGAATTGCCAAACTTGAGGGCTTTGGGGCCAGGAGTGTGAGGATGGAAGTCTGAGAAGACAAGCTAGACTTGGGTTTCAGGGCGAGGGCACGGCAGGTACCCCCTGCAGATCTGAACCAATATCTCATGCATCTGAAGTCAGGGCGAGGATCAGACGTTGGCTCAGGTGGGAGTTTCTGAGCATGACGGCCGCTTCATGAAGGGAGCGGAATCTCGAGACCATTGAGGTTTTCCCACGTTGGGAGTTGTGGGATGCCCCCTTCCAGGATTCCTTCTTCCGGACAATTGAGACCTGTTGGACAGCTCAGGACATCCCATATGGAATGACTCCAGAGCACCTTTCGCGGATGGATGCCTGGGAAGCCCGCATCGCATTCCAATTGTCTCCTAGCAACAAGACAATTTAGAATGGATGGCTCTGCAGGAGCAACCTCGGTGGCTGAGTTGAAATGGACTTTCCTGAGGATGTGTCCTAATGTGTTTTTGTGTCCATGAGGGCCTTGGAATGGGGCGGTGGCACCGGCAACCTGAAGTACTTTCCTAAGCTTTGGACATGGCTCCCATGCACAGGTTTACTTGTGGAGACGAGATGAGTTCTGATGGGTGCCTCAGGAAAACCCCTATGCTCGTATTGGAATCAGGCTTTTGAGGACACATGCCTGTAACCCATAGCAATGGATCCTATTATGGCCTAGGGTCCTGTCTGGTTCAATCTTCTTCTCTGGGGACATCCATCTATGGTATGAGTGGAGGTCGATTATCAGCTGGTGTCAGACACCCCTTGTTTGTTCCGGGTGACCCACACTATTGGGATGGTCTAAGGGTCGTTGGAGGTTTCTCCTAATTTGTACGATTTTGGACCATGGAATGGCCAGAATTCCCATGGATTGGTAGGCACAGTCCTAATGTGTGGCTCCAGGGGCCCAGCCTGGAGGGTGTGTGGCCCAAGACTTTGAGGACAGAAGTCTGAAAACACAAACTCAGCTTAGGTTTGGGGATGTAGGTATGGCAGGCCCGATCTACAAACCATGAGAAGAACTCTACAGGATATGAAGAAAGTGCGAGTCTGTGGCGATTGCTCAGGCTTTTGTCTCTGGATTTTGTATCAGTGATGGCCGTGGAATGTCGGGGAGGCCTCATGGGCCATGGACGAATCTTCCTCTCTGAGGATTTGGCCCGATTCCCAATTGCTTTTCGTCAATCTGTGGGATGGGAGGACTCATTTCAGTTTTGTTACCTCAGGTGTCCCACCAAAAGAGGAATTCCAAAGCAAAGCCGTGGGGAAGACTGAAGGGACAATCTGAACTATGGTGAAAAATTGGGGCCTAGGGGCATGGCAAGCCCAATATGCTATCTCTTCATCCAGCCACTGAGTGGCCTTACTTGAGGACTGGGCTAAGCCTGAGGGTCACAATGTGTGTTTGTGACCAATGTGGCCAGCGAGCATGGGCGGGGCCTCATGGGCCACACTGGTTTCAAGGACACTGAACGTTGGACAACATGCCAACCACAAGGTTTCTTGCCATGGGGAAGGAGTTTTGATTTCTGCATCACCTTCAACATGGACAGTGATTGCAGATAACGTCTAGGTTCTGAAACCTGAAAACCGAGGTTGGGAAGAGATGACGACCTAAGGCCATGGCGGCTCGATGTGCTCAGTGTGCGGCCAGCTGTCTGGGAGGGGCCAGGGGGTCCAGGCTCAGGCTGTGTCAGAAAGGGCATTAGTGCCCTGGTCAGCCTATGTATTTGGGGTACAGCCAAGGTCGGTGCAGGTTGATCCTCATTTGGGGTTACTGGGTAGCCCCAGAGGACAATGTTTTTTATCTGGAGGGCAGGCAGAGTGCTGCATTGTAGTTCTGGATTGCTAAACTGGAGGCCTTGTGTGCCAGTAGTCTGACGACAAAAGTCTGAGAACACAAGCTAGGCTTAGGTTTCTGTGTGAGGCCATGGCAGGCACAATCTACAGACCTGAATCGAGATCTCGTGCATCTGAAGTCAGGGCGAGGATCAGACAATCGCTCAGGTTGGAGTTTCTGTCACTGATGGCCCCTTCATGAATGGGGGTGCATCACGAGGCCATGGGGGTTTTCCCATGATGGGAGTTGTGAGAAGCTCCAAACTGCAGAGAGTCTTCGGCAGGACAATTGAGACCTGTTGTTTGGCTCCAGGCCAATGATTCTGAGCAGGGTTCTAAGGATGGATGGCTGGGTAGCCCACCTCGCATTCCAATTGTCTCCTAGCAACAAGACAGTTTAGATCTCCTCGATCTGTGGGGAGCTACCGAGGATGCTGAGTTGAAATGCACACCCCTGGGGATGGGTCCGAATGTGCTTTTGTGTCTATGGAGACCTTGGAATGAAGCGGTGGCACTGGGGCCCTAAAGGGTTCTCCTAAACAGAGGCTTTGACACAGCTCCAACGTGCAAGTTTCCCATGTGTAGATGAGATGTTTTCTGATGGGTGAAACAAGAAACAGCTATATGCAGCTTTTGAAATCCAGGCCTCTGAGGAGAGATGCCTGGAAACCAAAGCAATGGATCTGATTAGTGCCTAGGGGCCTGTTCTTTCCTTTTTACCTCTGAGGACATCTGTCTATGGGTCTGAGTGCAGGTAGGGGCTCATTTGGGCTCAGATTGCCCCTGTTTTTCCTGGGAAGCTACCACTATTGAGATATATCAGGGACTTTGGAGGTTTATCCTATTAGAAGGGTTGTGGCCATTGGAATGGGCACACACAATTCCCTTGGAGAGGGCAAGTACAGTCCTCAGGTTTGGCTCCAGGGGCCTGAGCCTGTAGGTTGTGTCGTCCAGCCCTTTTTGGACAGTTGTCTGAAAACACAAACTCGGTTTATGTTTCAGGTCATAGGTATGGCAGGACTGATCTACAGACCATGAGGAGAACTTTTCGGGATTTGAAAGAAGGGCGAGTGTGAGGCTCCTGCTCAAGTTTTTGTCTCGGGATATCGTGTCACTCATGGTCGTGGAATTTCTGGGTGACTTCATGGGAAATGGACGAGTCTTACTCTCTGGTGGTTTGGCCCCGTCCAAAGAGTTTGGGTTCATTCTGTGGGCTGGAAGAAGTCCGTTTTATTTTGTTGTTGTTGTTGTTTTCTTTTTTAACCTCAGGTGTCCCACCAAATGAGGGATTTCAGAGTAGAGCCCTAGGAGGGGCGACGGGACAATCAGAAATCTGGTTAAAAATTGGGGCCTAGGGACATGTCAAGCCCATTATGACATCTAATGGTCCAGCCACTGAGAGGACTTACTAGAGGACAGGACTCATGCTGAGGGTCACAATGCGTGTGTATGCCCTCGTCGCACTCAAGAATGGGCGGGGCCTCAGGGTTTCTCCTACACTGATCGTTGGACAACGTGCCAACCACAAGGGTTCTTGCCATGGGTAAGGAGGAGTTCTGATTTCTGCATCAGACTCACCCCTGGGCAGTGATTGGAGATAAGGTCTCGGTTCTGAAGCCTGAAAACTGAGGTAGGGAAGAGATGATGACCTAAGGCCATGGCGGGTTTTATGTGCTCAGTGTGCGGTCAGCTTTCTGGGTGTTGGTCAGGAGGTCCGGGCTCAGGATGTGTTCGACAGTGCATTAGTGCCCAGGTTAGACTATATAATTTGGGTAAAGTCGAGTGCTGTGTAGGTTTACCCTCATTTAAGGTGCCTGGGCAGCTCATGAGGCAATAATTTTTTTCTCTAGAGGGCAGGCAGAGTGCTGCACTGTGGGTCCGGAATTGCCAAACTTGAGGGCTTTGGGGCCAGGAGTGTGAGGATGGAAGTCTGAGAAGACAAGCTAGACTTGGGTTTCAGGGCGAGGGCACGGCAGGTACCCCCTGCAGATCTGAACCAATATCTCATGCATCTGAAGTCAGGGCGAGGATCAGACGTTGGCTCAGGTTGGAGTTTCTGAGCATGACGGCCGCTTCATGAAGGGAGCGGAATCTCGAGACCATTGAGGTTTTCCCACGTTGGGAGTTGTGGGATGCCCCCTTCCAGGATTCCTTCTTCCGGACAATTGAGACCTGTTGGACAGCTCCAGGACATCCCATATGGAATGACTCCAGAGCACCGTTCGCGGATGGATGCCTGGGAAGCCCGCCTCGCATTCCAATTGTCTCCTAGCAACAAGACAGTTTAGATCTGATGGCTCTGCGGGAGCAACCTCGGTGGCTGAGTTGAAATGGACTTTCCTGAGGATGTGTCCTAATGTGTTTTTGTGTCCATGAGGGCCTTGGAATGGGGCGGTGGCACCGGCAACCTGAAGTACTTTCCTAAGCTTTGGACATGGCTCCCATGCACAGGTTTACTTGTGGAGACGAGATGAGTTCTGATGGGTGCCTCAGGAAAACCCCTATGCTCGTATTGGAATCAGGCTTTTGAGGACACATGCCTGTAACCCAAAGCAATGGATCCTATTATGGCCTAGGGTCCTGTCTGGTTCAATCTTCTTCTCTGGGGACATCCATCTATGGTATGAGTGGAGGTCGATTATCAGCTGGTGTCAGACACCCCTTGTTTGTTCCGGGTGACCCACACTATTGGGATGGCCTAAGGGTCGTTGGAGGTTTCTCCTAATTTGTACGATTTTGGACCATGGAATGGGCAGAATTCCCATGGATTGGTAGGCACAGTCCTAATGTGTCTCCAGGGGCCCAGCCTGGAGGGTGTGTGGCCCAAGACTTTGAGGACAGAAGTCTGAAAACACAAACTCAGCTTAGGTTTGGGGACGTAGGTATGGCAGGCCCGATCTACAAACCATGAGAAGAACTCTACAGGATATGAAGAAAGTGCGAGTCTGTGGCGATTGCTCAGGCTTTTGTCTCTGGATTTTGTATCAGTGATGGCCTTGGAATGTCGGGGAGGCCTCATGGGCCATGGACGAATCTTCCTCTCTGAGGATTTGGCCCAATTCCCAATTGCTTTTCGTCAATCTGTGGGATGGGAGGACTCATTTCAGTTTTGTTACCTCAGGTGTCCCACCAAAAGAGGAATTCCAAAGCAAAGCCGTGGGGAAGACTGAAGGGACAATCCGAACTATGGTGAAAAATTGGGGCCTAGGGGCATGGCAAGCCCAATATGCTATCTCTTCATCCAGCCACTGAGTGGCCTTTCTTGAGGACTGGGCTCAGCCTGAGGGTCACAATGTGTGTTTGTAACCAAGGTGGCCCGCGAGCATGGGCGGGGCCTCATGGGCCACACTGGTTTCAACGACACTGAACGTTGGACAACATGCCAACCACAAGGTTTCTTGCCATGGGGAAGGAGTTCTGATTTCTGCATCACCTTCAACATGGACAGTGATTGGAGATAAGGTCTAGGTTCTGAAACCTGAAAACCGAGGTTGGGAAGAGATGACGACCTAAGGCCATGGCGGCTCGATGTGCTCAGTGTGCGGCCAGCTGTCTGGGAGGGGCCAGGGGGTCCAGGCTCAGGCTGTGTCAGAAAGGGCATTAGTGCCCTGGTCAGCCTATGTATTTGGGGTACAGCCAAGGTCGGTGCAGGTTGATCCTCATTTGGGGTTACTGGGTAGCCCCAGAGGACAATGTTTTTTATCTGGAGGGCAGGCAGAGTGCTGCATTGTAGTTCTGGATTGCCAAACTGGAGGCCTTGTGGGCCAGTAGTCTGACGACAAAAGTCTGAGAACACAAGCTAGGCTTAGGTTTCTGGGTGAGGCCATGGCAGGCACAATCTACAGACCTGAATCGAGATCTCGTGCATCTGAAGTCAGGGCGAGGATCAGACGATCGCTCAGGTTGGAGTTTCTGTCCCTGATGGCCCCTTCATGAATGGGGGGGCATCACGAGGCCATGGGGGTTTTCCCATGATGGGAGTTGTGAGAAGCTCCAAACTGCAGAGAGTCTTCGGCAGGACAATTGAGACCTGTTGTTTGGCTCCAGGCCAATGATTCTGAGCAGGGTTCTAAGGATGGATGGCTGGGTAGCCCACCTCGCATTCCAATTGTCTCCTAGCAAGAAGACAGTTTAGATCTCCTGGATCTGTGGGGAGCTACCGAGGATGCTGAGTTGAAATGCACACCCCTGGGGATGGGTCCGAATGTGCTTTTTTGTCTATGGAGACCTTGGAATGAAGCGGTGGCTCTGGGGCCCTAAAGGGTTCTCCTAAACAGAGGCTTTGACACAGCTCCAACGTGCAAGTTTCCCATGTGTAGATGAGATGTTTTCTGATGGGTGAAACAAGAAACAGCTATATGCTGCTTTTGAAATCCAGGCCTCTGAGGAGAGATGCCTGGAAACCAAAGCAATGGATCTGATTAGTGCCTAGGGGCCTGTTCTTTCCTTTTTACCTCTGAGGACATCTGTCTATGGGTCTGAGTGCAGGAAGGGGCTCATTTGGGCTCAGATTGCCCCTGTTTTTCCTGGGAAGCTACCACTATTGAGATATATCAGGGACTTTGGAGGTTTATCCTATTAGAAGGGTTGTGGCCATTGGAATGGGCACACACAATTCCCTTGGAGAGGGCAAGTACAGTCCTCAGGTTTGGCTCCAGGGGCCTGAGCCTGTAGGTTGTGTAGTCCAGCCCTTTTTGGACAGTTGTCTGAAAACACAAACTCGGCTTATGTTTCAGGTCATAGGTATGGCAGGACTGATCTACAGACCATGAGGAGAACTTTTCGGGATTTGAAAGAAGGGCGAGTGTGAGGCTCCTGCTCAAGTTTTTGTCTCGGGGTATCGTGTCACTCATGGTCGTGGAATTTCTGGGTGACTTCATGGGAAATGGACGAGTCTTACTCTCTGGTGGTTTGGCCCCGTCCAAAGAGTTTGGGTTCATTCTGTGGGCTGGAAGAAGTCCGTTGTATTTTGTTGTTGTTGTTGTTGTTGTTTTCTTTTTTAACCTCAGGTGTCCCACCAAATGAGGGATTTCAGAGTAGAGCCCTAAGAGGGGCGACGGGACAATCAGAAATCTGGTTAAAAATTGGGGCCTAGGGACATGTCAAGCCCATTATGACATCTAATGGTCCAGCCACTGAGAGGACTTACTAGAGGACAGGACTCATGCTGAGGGTCACAATGCGTGTGTATGCCCTCGTCGCACTCAAGAATGGGCGGGGCCTCAGGGTTTCTCCTACACTGATCGTTGGACAACGTGCCAACCACAAGGGTTCTTGCCATGGGTAAGGAGGAGTTCTGATTTCTGCATCAGACTCACCCCTGGGCAGTGATTGGAGATAAGGTCTCGGTTCTGAAGCCTGAAAACTGAGGTAGGGAAGAGATGATGACCTAAGGCCATGGCGGGTTTTATGTGCTCAGTGTGCGGTCAGCTTTCTGGGTGTTGGTCAGGAGGTCCGGGCTCAGGATGTGTTCGACAGTGCATTAGTGCCCAGGTTAGACTATATAATTTGGGTAAAGTCGAGTGCTGTGTAGGTTTACCCTCATTTAAGGTGCCTGGGCAGCTCATGAGGCAATAATTTTTTTCTCTAGAGGGCAGGCAGAGTGCTGCATTGTGGGTCCGGAATTGCCAAACTTGAGGGCTTTGGGGCCAGGAGTGTGAGGATGGAAGTCTGAGAAGACAAGCTAGACTTGGGTTTCAGGGCGAGGGCACGGCAGGTACCCCCTGCAGATCTGAAACAATATCTCATGCATCTGAAGTCAGGGCGAGGATCAAACGTTGGCTCAGGTGGGAGTTTCTGAGCATGACGGCCGCTTCATGAAGGGAGCGGAATCTCGAGACCATTGAGGTTTTCCCACGTTGGGAGTTGTGGGATGCCCCCTTCCAGGATTCCTTCTTCCGGACAATTGAGACCTGTTGGACAGCTCCAGGACATCCCATATGGAATGACTCCAGAGCACCGTTCGCGGATGGATGCCTGGGAAGCCCGCCTAGCATTCCAATTGTCTCCTAGCAACAAGAGAGTTTAGATCTGATGGCTCTGCGGGAGCAACCTCGGTGGCTGAGTTGAAATGGACTTACCTGAGGATGTGTCCTAATGTGTTTTTGTGTCCATGAGGGCCTTGGAATGGGGCGGTGGCACCGGCAACCTGAAGTACTTTCCTAAGCTTTGGACATGGCTCCCATGCACAGGTTTCCTTGTGGAGACGAGATGAGTTCTGATGGGTGCCTCAGGAAAACCCCTATGCTCGTATTGGAATCAGGCTTTTGAGGACACATGCCTGTAACCCAAAGCAATGGATCCTATTATGGCCTAGGGTCCTGTCTGGTTCAATCTTCTTCTCTGGGGACATCCATCTATGGTATGAGTGGAGGTCGATTATCAGCTGGTGTCAGACACCCCTTGTTTGTTCCGGGTGACCCACACTATTGGGATGGCCTAAGGGTCGTTGGAGGTTTCTCCTAATTTGTACGATTTTGGACCATGGAATGGGCAGAATTCCCATGGATTGGTAGGCACAGTCCTAATGTGTGGCTCCAGGGGCCCAGCCTGGAGGGTGTGTGGCCCAAGACTTTGAGGACAGAAGTCTGAAAACACAAACTCAGCTTAGGTTTGGGGACGTAGGTATGGCAGGCCCGATCTACAAACCATGAGAAGAACTCTACAGGATATGAAGACAGTGCGAGTCTGTGGCGATTGCTCAGGCTTTTGTCTCTGGATTTTGTATCAGTGATGGCCGTGGAATGTCGGGGAGGCCTCATGGGCCATGGACGAATCTTCCTCTCTGAGGATTTGGCCCGATTCCCAATTGCTTTTCGTCAATCTGTGGGATGGGAGGACTCATTTCAGTTTTGTTACCTCAGGTGTCCCACCAAAAGAGGAATTCCAAAGCCAAGCCGTGGGGAAGACTGAAGGGACAATCCGAACTATGGTGAAAAATTGGGGCCTAGGGGCATGGCAAGCCCAATATGCTATCTCTTCATCCAGCCACTGAGTGGCCTTTCTTGAGGACTGGGCTCAGCCTGAGGGTCACAATGTGTGTTTGTAACCAAGGTGGCCCGCGAGCATGGGCGGGGCCTCATGGGCCACACTGGTTTCAACGACACTGAACGTTGGACAACATGCCAACCACAAGGTTTCTTGCCATGGGGAAGGAGTTCTGATTTCTGCATCACCTTCAACATGGACAGTGATTGGAGATAAGGTCTAGGTTCTGAAACCTGAAAACCGAGGTTGGGAAGAGATGACGACCTAAGGCCATGGCGGCTCGATGTGCTCAGTGTGCGGCCAGCTGTCTGGGAGGGGCCAGGGGGTCCAGGCTCAGGCTGTGTCAGAAAGGGCATTAGTGCCCTGGTCAGCCTATGTATTTGGGGTACAGCCAAGGTCGGTGCAGGTTGATCCTCATTTGGGGTTACTGGGTAGCCCCAGAGGACAATGTTTTTTATCTGGAGGGCAGGCAGAGTGCTGCATTGTAGTTCTGGATTGCCAAACTGGAGGCCTTGTGGGCCAGTAGTCTGACGACAAAAGTCTGAGAACACAAGCTAGGCTTAGGTTTCTGGGTGAGGCCATGGCAGGCACAATCTACAGACCTGAATCGAGATCTCGTGCATCTGAAGTCAGGGCGAGGATCAGACGATCGCTCAGGTTGGAGTTTCTGTCCCTGATGGCCCCTTCATGAATGGGGGGGCATCACGAGGCCATGGGGGTTTTCCCATGATGGGAGTTGTGAGAAGCTCCAAACTGCAGAGAGTCTTCGGCAGGACAATTGAGACCTGTTGTTTGGCTCCAGGCCAATGATTCTGAGCAGGGTTCTAAGGATGGATGGCTGGGTAGCCCACCTCGCATTCCAATTGTCTCCTAGCAAGAAGACAGTTTAGATCTCCTGGATCTGTGGGGAGCTACCGAGGATGCTGAGTTGAAATGCACACCCCTGGGGATGGGTCCGAATGTGCTTTTTTGTCTATGGAGACCTTGGAATGAAGCGGTGGCTCTGGGGCCCTAAAGGGTTCTCCTAAACAGAGGCTTTGACACAGCTCCAACGTGCAAGTTTCCCATGTGTAGATGAGATGTTTTCTGATGGGTGAAACAAGAAACAGCTATATGCTGCTTTTGAAATCCAGGCCTCTGAGGAGAGATGCCTGGAAACCAAAGCAATGGATCTGATTAGTGCCTAGGGGCCTGTTCTTTCCTTTTTACCTCTGAGGACATCTGTCTATGGGTCTGAGTGCAGGTAGGGGCTCATTTGGGCTCAGATTGCCCCTGTTTTTCCTGGGAAGCTACCACTATTGAGATATATCAGGGACTTTGGAGGTTTATCCTATTAGAAGGGTTGTGGCCATTGGAATGGGCACACACAATTCCCTTGGAGAGGGCAAGTACAGTCCTCAGGTTTGGCTCCAGGGGCCTGAGCCTGTAGGTTGTGTAGTCCAGCCCTTTTTGGACAGTTGTCTGAAAACACAAACTCGGCTTATGTTTCAGGTCATAGGTATGGCAGGACTGATCTACAGACCATGAGGAGAACTTTTCGGGATTTGAAAGAAAAGCGAGTGTGAGGCTCCTGCTCAAGTTTTTGTCTCGGGGTATCGTGTCACTCATGGTCGTGGAATTTCTGGGTGACTTCATGGGAAATGGACGAGTCTTACTCTCTGGTGGTTTGGCCCCGTCCAAAGAGTTTGGGTTCATTCTGTGGGCTGGAAGAAGTCCGTTGTATTTTGTTGTTGTTGTTGTTGTTGTTTTCTTTTTTAACCTCAGGTGTCCCACCAAATGAGGGATTTCAGAGTAGAGCCCTAGGAGGGGCGACGGGACAATCAGAAATCTGGTTAAAAATTGGGGCCTAGGGACATGTCAAGCCCATTATGACATCTAAGGGTCCAGCCACTGAGAGGACTTACTAGAGGACAGGACTCATGCTGAGGGTCACAATGCGTGTGTATGCCCTCGTCGCACTCAAGAATGGGCGGGGCCTCAGGGTTTCTCCTACACTGATCGTTGGACAACGTGCCAACCACAAGGGTTCTTGCCATGGGTAAGGAGGAGTTCTGATTTCTGCATCAGACTCACCCCTGGGCAGTGATTGGAGATAAGGTCTCGGTTCTGAAGCCTGAAAACTGAGGTAGGGAAGAGATGATGACCTAAGGCCATGGCGGGTTTTATGTGCTCAGTGTGCGGTCAGCTTTCTGGGTGTTCGTCAGGAGGTCCGGGCTCAGGATGTGTTCGACAGTGCATTAGTGCCCAGGTTAGACTATATAATTTGGGTAAAGTCGAGTTCTGTGTAGGTTTACCCTCATTTAAGGTGCCTGGGCAGCTCATGAGGCAATAATTTTTTTCTCTAGAGGGCAGGCAGAGTGCTGCATTGTGGGTCCGGAATTGCCAAACTTGAGGGCTTTGGGGCCAGGAGTGTGAGGATGGAAGTCTGAGAAGACAAGCTAGACTTGGGTTTCAGGGCGAGGGCACGGCAGGTACCCCCTGCAGATCTGAAACAATATCTCATGCATCTGAAGTCAGGGCGAGGATCAGACGTTGGCTCAGGTGGGAGTTTCTGAGCATGACGGCCGCTTCATGAAGGGAGCGGAATCTCGAGACCATTGAGGTTTTCCCACGTTGGGAGTTGTGGGATGCCCCCTTCCAGGATTCCTTCTTCCGGACAATTGAGACCTGTTGGACAGCTCCAGGACATCCCATATGGAATGACTCCAGAGCACCGTTCGCGGATGGATGCCTGGGAAGCCCGCCTCGCATTCCAATTGTCTCCTAGCAACAAGACAGTTTAGATCTGATGGCTCTGCGGGAGCAACCTCGGTGGCTGAGTTGAAATGGACTTACCTGAGGATGTGTCCTAATGTGTTTTTGTGTCCATGAGGGCCTTGGAATGGGGCGGTGGCACCGGCAACCTGAAGTACTTTCCTAAGCTTTGGACATGGCTCCCATGCACAGGTTTCCTTGTGGAGACGAGATGAGTTCTGATGGGTGCCTCAGGAAAACCCCTCTGCTCGTATTGGAATCAGGCTTTTGAGGACACATGCCTGTAACCCAAAGCAATGGATCCTATTATGGCCTAGGGTCCTGTCTGGTTCAATCTTCTTCTCTGGGGACATCCATCTATGGTATGAGTGGAGGTCGATTATCAGCTGGTGTCAGACACCCCTTGTTTGTTCCGGGTGACCCACACTATTGGGATGGCCTAAGGGTCGTTGGAGGTTTCTCCTAATTTGTACGATTTTGGACCATGGAATGGGCAGAATTCCCATGGATTGGTAGGCACAGTCCTAATGTGTGGCTCCAGGGGCCCAGCCTGGAGGGTGTGTGGCCCAAGACTTTGAGGACAGAAGTCTGAAAACACAAACTCAGCTTAGGTTTGGGGACGTAGGTATGGCAGGCCCGATCTACAAACCATGAGAAGAACTCTACAGAATATGAAGACAGTGCGAGTCTGTGGCGATTGCTCAGGCTTTTGTCTCTGGATTTTGTATCAGTGATGGCCGTGGAATGTCGGGGAGGCCTCATGGGCCATGGACGAATCTTCCTCTCTGAGGATTTGGCCCGATTCCCAATTGCTTTTCGTCAGTCTGTGGGATGGGAGGACTCATTTCAGTTTTGTTACCTCAGGTGTCCCACCAAAAGAGGAATTCCAAAGCCAAGCCGTGGGGAAGACTGAAGGGACAATCCGAACTATGGTGAAAAATTGGGGCCTAGGGGCATGGCAAGCCCAATATGCTATCTCTTCATCCAGCCACTGAGTGGCCTTACTTGAGGACTGGGCTCAGCCTGAGGGTCACAATGTGTGTTTGTGACCAAGGTGGCCCGCGAGCATGGGCGTGGCCTCATGGGCCACACTGGTTTCAACGACACTGAATGTTGGACAACATGCCAACCACAAGGTTTCTTGCCATGGGGAAGGAGTTCTGATTTCTGCATCACCTTCAACATGGACAGTGATTGGAGATAAGTTCTAGGTTCTGAAACCTGAAAACCGAGGTTGGGAAGAGATGACGACCTAAGGCCATGGCGGCTCGATGTGCTCAGTGTGCGGCCAGCTGTCTGGGAGGGGCCAGGGGGTCCAGGCTCAGGCTGTGTCAGAAGGGGCATTAGTGCCCTGGTCAGCCTATGTATTTGGGGTACAGCCAAGGTCGGTGCAGGTTGATCCTCATTTGGGGTTACTGGGTAGCCCCAGAGGACAATGTTTTTTATCTGGAGGGCAGGCAGAGTGCTGCATTGTAGTTCTGGATTGCCAAACTGGAGGCCTTGTGGGCCAGTAGTCTGACGACAAAAGTCTGAGAACACAAGCTAGGCTTAGGTTTCTGGGTGAGGCCATGGCAGGCACAATCTACAGACCTGAATCGAGATCTCGTGCATCTGAAGTCAGGGCGAGGATCAGACGATCGCTCAGGTTGGAGTTTCTGTCCCTGATGGCCCCTTCATGAATGGGGGGGCATCACGAGGCCATGGGGGTTTTCCCATGATGGGAGTTGTGAGAAGCTCCAAACTGCAGAGAGTCTTCGGCAGGACAATTGAGACCTGTTGTTTGGCTCCAGGCCAATGATTCTGAGCAGGGTTCTAAGGATGGATGGCTGGGTAGCCCACCTCGCATTCCAATTGTCTCCTAGCAAGAAGACAGTTTAGATCTCCTGGATCTGTGGGGAGCTACCGAGGATGCTGAGTTGAAATGCACACCCCTGGGGATGGGTCCGAATGTGCTTTTTTGTCTATGGAGACCTTGGAATGAAGCGGTGGCTCTGGGGCCCTAAAGGGTTCTCCTAAACAGAGGCTTTGACACAGCTCCAACGTGCAAGTTTCCCATGTGTAGATGAGATGTTTTCTGATGGGTGAAACAAGAAACAGCTATATGCTGCTTTTGAAATCCAGGCCTCTGAGGAGAGATGCCTGGAAACCAAAGCAATGGATCTGATTAGTGCCTAGGGGCCTGTTCTTTCCTTTTTACCTCTGAGGACATCTGTCTATGGGTCTGAGTGCAGGTAGGGGCTCATTTGGGCTCAGATTGCCCCTGTTTTTCCTGGGAAGCTACCACTATTGAGATATATCAGGGACTTTGGAGGTTTATCCTATTAGAAGGGTTGTGGCCATTGGAATGGGCACACACAATTCCCTTGGAGAGGGCAAGTACAGTCCTCAGTTTTGGCTCCAGGGGCCTGAGCCTGTAGGTTGTGTAGTCCAGCCCTTTTTGGACAGTTGTCTGAAAACACAAACTCGGCTTATGTTTCAGGTCATAGGTATGGCAGGACTGATCTACAGACCATGAGGAGAACTTTTCGGGATTTGAAAGAAGGGCGAGTGTGAGGCTCCTGCTCAAGTTTTTGTCTCGGGGTATCGTGTCACTCATGGTCGTGGAATTTCTGGGTGACTTCATGGGAAATGGACGAGTCTTACTCTCTGGTGGTTTGGCCCCGTCCAAAGAGTTTGGGTTCATTCTGTGGGCTGGAAGAAGTCCGTTTTATTTTGTTGTTGTTGTTGTTGTTGTTTTCTTTTTTAACCTCAGGTGTCCCACCAAATGAGGGATTTCAGAGTAGAGCCCTAGGAGGGGCGACGGGACAATCAGAAATCTGGTTAAAAATTGGGGCCTAGGGACATGTCAAGCCCATTATGACATCTAATGGTCCAGCCACTGAGAGGACTTACTAGAGGACAGGACTCATGCTGAGGGTCACAATGCGTGTGTATGCCCTCGTCGCACTCAAGAATGGGCGGGGCCTCAGGGTTTCTCCTACACTGATCGTTGGACAACGTGCCAACCACAAGGGTTCTTGCCATGGGTAAGGAGGAGTTCTGATTTCTGCATCAGACTCACCCCTGGGCAGTGATTGGAGATAAGGTCTCGGTTCTGAAGCCTGAAAACTGAGGTAGGGAAGAGATGATGACCTAAGGCCATGGCGGGTTTTATGTGCTCAGTGTGCGGTCAGCTTTCTGGGTGTTGGTCAGGAGGTCCGGGCTCAGGATGTGTTCGACAGTGCATTAGTGCCCAGGTTAGACTATATAATTTGGGTAAAGTCGAGTTCTGTGTAGGTTTACCCTCATTTAAGGTGCCTGGGCAGCTCATGAGGCAATAATTTTTTTCTCTAGAGGGCAGGCAGAGTGCTGCATTGTGGGTCCGGAATTGCCAAACTTGAGGGCTTTGGGGCCAGGAGTGTGAGGATGGAAGTCTGAGAAGACAAGCTAGACTTGAGTTTCAGGGCGAGGGCACGGCAGGTACCCCCTGCAGATCTGAAACAATATCTCATGCATCTGAAGTCAGGGCGAGGATCAGACGTTGGCTCAGGTGGGAGTTTCTGAGCATGACGGCCGCTTCATGAAGGGAGCGGAATCTCGAGACCATTGAGGTTTTCCCACGTTGGGAGTTGTGGGATGCCCCCTTCCAGGATTCCTTCTTCCGGACAATTGAGACCTGTTGGACAGCTCCAGGACATCCCATATGGAATGACTCCAGAGCACCGTTCGCGGATGGATGCCTGGGAAGCCCGCCTCGCATTCCAATTGTCTCCTAGCAACAAGACAGTTTAGATCTGATGGCTCTGCGGGAGCAACCTCGGTGGCTGAGTTGAAATGGACTTACCTGAGGATGTGTCCTAATGTGTTTTTGTGTCCATGAGGGCCTTGGAATGGGGCGGTGGCACCGGCAACCTGAAGTACTTTCCTAAGCTTTGGACATGGCTCCCATGCACAGGTTTACTTGTGGAGACGAGATGAGTTCTGATGGGTGCCTCAGGAAAACCCCTATGCTCGTATTGGAATCAGGCTTTTGAGGACACATGCCTGTAACCCAAAGCAATGGATCCTATTATGGCCTAGGGTCCTGTCTGGTTCAATCTTCTTCTCTGGGGACATCCATCTATGGTATGAGTGGAGGTCGATTATCAGCTGGTGTCAGACACCCCTTGTTTGTTCCGGGTGACCCACACTATTGGGATGGCCTAAGGGTCGTTGGAGGTTTCTCCTAATTTGTACGATTTTGGACCATGGAATGGGCAGAATTCCCATGGATTGGTAGGCACAGTCCTAATGTGTGGCTCCAGGGGCCCAGCCTGGAGGGTGTGTGGCCCAAGACTTTGAGGACAGAAGTCTGAAAACACAAACTCAGCTTAGGTTTGGGGACGTAGGTATGGCAGGCCCGATCTACAAACCATGAGAAGAACTCTACAGGATATGAAGAAAGTGCGAGTCTGTGGCGATTGCTCAGGCTTTTGTCTCTGGATTTTGTATCAGTGATGGCCGTGGAATGTCGGGGAGGCCTCATGGGCCATGGACGAATCTTCCTCTCTGAGGATTTGGCCCGATTCCCAATTGCTTTTCGTCAATCTGTGGGATGGGAGGACTCATTTCAGTTTTGTTACCTCAGGTGTCCCACCAAAAGAGGAATTCCAAAGCCAAGCCGTGGGGAAGACTGAAGGGACAATCCGAACTATGGTGAAAAATTGGGGCCTAGGGGCATGGCAAGCCCAATATGCTATCTCTTCATCCAGCCACTGAGTGGCCTTACTTGAGGACTGGGCTCAGCCTGAGGGTCACAATGTGTGTTTGTGACCAAGGTGGCCCGCGAGCATGGGCGGGGCCTCATGGGCCACACTGGTTTCAACGACACTGAACGTTGGACAACATGCCAACCACAAGGTTTCTTGCCATGGGGAAGGAGTTCTGATTTCTGCATCACCTTCAACATGGACAGTGATTGGAGATAAGGTCTAGGTTCTGAAACCTGAAAACCGAGGTTGGGAAGAGATGAGGACCTAAGGCCATGGCGGCTCGATGTGCTCAGTGTGCGGCCAGCTGTCTGGGAGGGGCCAGGGGGTCCAGGCTCAGGCTGTGTCAGAAAGGGCATTAGTGCCCTGGTCAGCCTATGTATTTGGGGTACAGCCAAGGTCGGTGCAGGTTGATCCTCATTTGGGGTTACTGGGTAGCCCCAGAGGACAATGTTTTTTATCTGGAGGGCAGGCAGAGTGCTGCATTGTAGTTCTGGATTGCCAAACTGGAGGCCTTGTGGGCCAGTAGTCTGACGACAAAAGTCTGAGAACACAAGCTAGGCTTAGGTTTCTGGGTGAGGCCATGGCAGGCACAATCTACAGACCTGAATCGAGATCTCGTGCATCTGAAGTCAGGGCGAGGATCAGACGATCGCTCAGGTTGGAGTTTCTGTCCCTGATGGCCCCTTCATGAATGGGGGGGCATCACGAGGCCATGGGGGTTTTCCCATGATGGGAGTTGTGAGAAGCTCCAAACTGCAGAGAGTCTTCGGCAGGACAATTGAGACCTGTTGTTTGGCTCCAGGCCAATGATTCTGAGCAGGGTTCTAAGGATGGATGGCTGGGTAGCCCACCTCGCATTCCAATTGTCTCCTAGCAAGAAGACAGTTTAGATCTCCTGGATCTGTGGGGAGCTACCGAGGATGCTGAGTTGAAATGCACACCCCTGGGGATGGGTCCGAATGTGCTTTTGTGTCTATGGAGACCTTGGAATGAAGCGGTGGCTCTGGGGCCCTAAAGGGTTCTCCTAAACAGAGGCTTTGACACAGCTCCAACGTGCAAGTTTCCCATGTGTAGATGAGATGTTTTCTGATGGGTGAAACAAGAAACAGCTATATGCTGCTTTTGAAATCCAGGCCTCTGAGGAGAGATGCCTGGAAACCAAAGCAATGGATCTGATTAGTGCCTAGGGGCCTGTTCTTTCCTTTTTACCTCTGAGGACATCTGTCTATGGGTCTGAGTGCAGGTAGGGGCTCATTTGGGCTCAGATTGCCCCTGTTTTTCCTGGGAAGCTACCACTATTGAGATATATCAGGGACTTTGGAGGTTTATCCTATTAGAAGGGTTGTGGCCATTGGAATGGGCACACACAATTCCCTTGGAGAGGGCAAGTACAGTCCTCAGGTTTGGCTCCAGGGGCCTGAGCCTGTAGGTTGTGTAGTCCAGCCCTTTTTGGACAGTTGTCTGAAAACCCAAACTCGGCTTATGTTTCAGGTCATAGGTATGGCAGGACTGATCTACAGACCATGAGGAGAACTCTTCGGGATTTGAAAGAAGGGCGAGTGTGAGGCTCCTGCTCAAGTTTTTGTCTCGGGATATCGTGTCACTCATGGTCGTGGAATTTCTGGGTGACTTCATGGGAAATGGACGAGTCTTACTCTCTGGTGGTTTGGCCCCGTCCAAAGAGTTTGGGTTCATTCTGTGGGCTGGAAGAAGTCCGTTGTATTTTGTTGTTGTTGTTGTTGTTGTTTTCTTTTTTAACCTCAGGTGTCCCACCAAATGAGGGATTTCAGAGTAGAGCCCTAGGAGGGGCGACGGGACAATCAGAAATCTGGTTAAAAATTGGG
Organism: Mustela nivalis; assembly: GCF_964662115.1. Lineage (NCBI taxonomy): Eukaryota > Metazoa > Chordata > Mammalia > Carnivora > Mustelidae > Mustela > Mustela nivalis. Next base: position 383,968 of record NW_028136552.1, on the reverse strand, counting down.
GCCTAGGGACATGTCAAGCCCATTATGACATCTAATGGTCCAGCCACTGAGAGGACTTACTAGAGGACAGGACTCATGCTGAGGGTCACAATGCGTGTGTATGCCCTCGTCGCACTCAAGAATGGGCGGGGCCTCAGGGTTTCTCCTACACTGATCGTTGGACAACGTGCCAACCACAAGGGTTCTTGCCATGGGTAAGGAGGAGTTCTGATTTCTGCATCAGACTCACCCCTGGGCAGTGATTGGAGATAAGGTCTCGGTTCTGAAGCCTGAAAACTGAGGTAGGGAAGAGATGATGACCTAAGGCCATGGCGGGTTTTATGTGCTCAGTGTGCGGTCAGCTTTCTGGGTGTTGGTCAGGAGGTCCGGGCTCAGGATGTGTTCGACAGTGCATTAGTGCCCAGGTTAGACTATATAATTTGGGTAAAGTCGAGTGCTGTGTAGGTTTACCCTCATTTAAGGTGCCTGGGCAGCTCATGAGGCAATAATTTTTTTCTCTAGAGGGCAGGCAGAGTGCTGCATTGTGGGTCCGGAATTGCCAAACTTGAGGGCTTTGGGGCCAGGAGTGTGAGGATGGAAGTCTGAGAAGACAAGCTAGACTTGAGTTTCAGGGCGAGGGCACGGCAGGTACCCCCTGCAGATCTGAAACAATATCTCATGCATCTGAAGTCAGGGCGAGGATCAGACGTTGGCTCAGGTGGGAGTTTCTGAGCATGACGGCCGCTTCATGAAGGGAGCGGAATCTCGAGACCATTGAGGTTTTCCCACGTTGGGAGTTGTGGGATGCCCCCTTCCAGGATTCCTTCTTCCGGACAATTGAGACCTGTTGGACAGCTCCAGGACATCCCATATGGAATGACTCCAGAGCACCGTTCGCGGATGGATGCCTGGGAAGCCCGCCTCGCATTCCAATTGTCTCCTAGCAACAAGACAGTTTAGATCTGATGGCTCTGCGGGAGCAACCTCGGTGGCTGAGTTGAAATGGACTTACCTGAGGATGTGTCCTAATGTGTTTTTGTGTCCATGAGGGCCTTGGAATGGGGCGGTGGCACCGGCAACCTGAAGTACTTTCCTAAGCTTTGGACATGGCTCCCATGCACAGGTTTACTTGTGGAGACGAGATGAGTTCTGATGGGTGCCTCAGGAAAACCCCTATGCTCGTATTGGAATCAGGCTTTTGAGGACACATGCCTGTAACCCAAAGCAATGGATCCTATTATGGCCTAGGGTCCTGTCTGGTTCAATCTTCTTCTCTGGGGACATCCATCTATGGTATGAGTGGAGGTCGATTATCAGCTGGTGTCAGACACCCCTTGTTTGTTCCGGGTGACCCACACTATTGGGATGGCCTAAGGGTCGTTGGAGGTTTCTCCTAATTTGTACGATTTTGGACCATGGAATGGGCAGAATTCCCATGGATTGGTAGGCACAGTCCTAATGTGTGGCTCCAGGGGCCCAGCCTGGAGGGTGTGTGGCCCAAGACTTTGAGGACAGAAGTCTGAAAACACAAACTCAGCTTAGGTTTGGGGACGTAGGTATGGCAGGCCCGATCTACAAACCATGAGAAGAACTCTACAGGATATGAAGAAAGTGCGAGTCTGTGGCGATTGCTCAGGCTTTTGTCTCTGGATTTTGTATCAGTGATGGCCGTGGAATGTCGGGGAGGCCTCATGGGCCATGGACGAATCTTCCTCTCTGAGGATTTGGCCCGATTCCCAATTGCTTTTCGTCAATCTGTGGGATGGGAGGACTCATTTCAGTTTTGTTACCTCAGGTGTCCCACCAAAAGAGGAATTCCAAAGCCAAGCCGTGGGGAAGACTGAAGGGACAATCCGAACTATGGTGAAAAATTGGGGCCTAGGGGCATGGCAAGCCCAATATGCTATCTCTTCATCCAGCCACTGAGTGGCCTTACTTGAGGACTGGGCTCAGCCTGAGGGTCACAATGTGTGTTTGTGACCAAGGTGGCCCGCGAGCATGGGCGGGGCCTCATGGGCCACACTGGTTTCAACGACACTGAACGTTGGACAACATGCCAACCACAAGGTTTCTTGCCATGGGGAAGGAGTTCTGATTTCTGCATCACCTTCAACATGGACAGTGATTGGAGATAAGGTCTAGGTTCTGAAACCTGAAAACCGAGGTTGGGAAGAGATGAGGACCTAAGGCCATGGCGGCTCGATGTGCTCAGTGTGCGGCCAGCTGTCTGGGAGGGGCCAGGGGGTCCAGGCTCAGGCTGTGTCAGAAAGGGCATTAGTGCCCTGGTCAGCCTATGTATTTGGGGTACAGCCAAGGTCGGTGCAGGTTGATCCTCATTTGGGGTTACTGGGTAGCCCCAGAGGACAATGTTTTTTATCTGGAGGGCAGGCAGAGTGCTGCATTGTAGTTCTGGATTGCCAAACTGGAGGCCTTGTGGGCCAGTAGTCTGACGACAAAAGTCTGAGAACACAAGCTAGGCTTAGGTTTCTGGGTGAGGCCATGGCAGGCACAATCTACAGACCTGAATCGAGATCTCGTGCATCTGAAGTCAGGGCGAGGATCAGACGATCGCTCAGGTTGGAGTTTCTGTCCCTGATGGCCCCTTCATGAATGGGGGGGCATCACGAGGCCATGGGGGTTTTCCCATGATGGGAGTTGTGAGAAGCTCCAAACTGCAGAGAGTCTTCGGCAGGACAATTGAGACCTGTTGTGTGGCTCCAGGCCAATGATTCTGAGCAGGGTTCTAAGGATGGATGGCTGGGTAGCCCACCTCGCATTCCAATTGTCTCCTAGCAAGAAGACAGTTTAGATCTCCTGGATCTGTGGGGAGCTACCGAGGATGCTGAGTTGAAATGCACACCCCTGGGGATGGGTCCGAATGTGCTTTTGTGTCTATGGAGACCTTGGAATGAAGCGGTGGCTCTGGGGCCCTAAAGGGTTCTCCTAAACAGAGGCTTTGACACAGCTCCAACGTGCAAGTTTCCCATGTGTAGATGAGATGTTTTCTGATGGGTGAAACAAGAAACAGCTATATGCTGCTTTTGAAATCCAGGCCTCTGAGGAGAGATGCCTGGAAACCAAAGCAATGGATCTGATTAGTGCCTAGGGGCCTGTTCTTTCCTTTTTACCTCTGAGGACATCTGTCTATGGGTCTGAGTGCAGGTAGGGGCTCATTTGGGCTCAGATTGCCCCTGTTTTTCCTGGGAAGCTACCACTATTGAGATATATCAGGGACTTTGGAGGTTTATCCTATTAGAAGGGTTGTGGCCATTGGAATGGGCACACACAATTCCCTTGGAGAGGGCAAGTACAGTCCTCAGGTTTGGCTCCAGGGGCCTGAGCCTGTAGGTTGTGTAGTCCAGCCCTTTTTGGACAGTTGTCTGAAAACCCAAACTCGGCTTATGTTTCAGGTCATAGGTATGGCAGGACTGATCTACAGACCATGAGGAGAACTCTTCGGGATTTGAAAGAAGGGCGAGTGTGAGGCTCCTGCTCAAGTTTTTGTCTCGGGATATCGTGTCACTCATGGTCGTGGAATTTCTGGGTGACTTCATGGGAAATGGACGAGTCTTACTCTCTGGTGGTTTGGCCCCGTCCAAAGAGTTTGGGTTCATTCTGTGGGCTGGAAGAAGTCCGTTGTATTTTGTTGTTGTTGTTGTTGTTGTTTTCTTTTTTAACCTCAGGTGTCCCACCAAATGAGGGATTTCAGAGTAGAGCCCTAGGAGGGGCGACGGGACAATCAGAAATCTGGTTAAAAATTGGGGCCTAGGGACATGTCAAGCCCATTATGACATCTAATGGTCCAGCCACTGAGAGGACTTACTAGAGGACAGGACTCATGCTGAGGGTCACAATGCGTGTGTATGCCCTCGTCGCACTCAAGAATGGGCGGGGCCTCAGGGTTTCTCCTACACTGATCGTTGGACAACGTGCCAACCACAAGGGTTCTTGCCATGGGTAAGGAGGAGTTCTGATTTCTGCATCAGACTCACCCCTGGGCAGTGATTGGAGATAAGGTCTCGGTTCTGAAGCCTGAAAACTGAGGTAGGGAAGAGATGATGACCTAAGGCCATGGCGGGTTTTATGTGCTCAGTGTGCGGTCAGCTTTCTGGGTGTTGGTCAGGAGGTCCGGGCTCAGGATGTGTTCGACAGTGCATTAGTGCCCAGGTTAGACTATATAATTTGGGTAAAGTCGAGTGCTGTGTAGGTTTACCCTCATTTAAGGTGCCTGGGCAGCTCATGAGGCAATAATTTTTTTCTCTAGAGGGCAGGCAGAGTGCTGCATTGTGGGTCCGGAATTGCCAAACTTGAGGGCTTTGGGGCCAGGAGTGTGAGGATGGAAGTCTGAGAAGACAAGCTAGACTTGGGTTTCAGGGCGAGGGCACGGCAGGTACCCCCTGCAGATCTGAAACAATATCTCATGCATCTGAAGTCAGGGCGAGGATCAGACGTTGGCTCAGGTGGGAGTTTCTGAGCATGACGGCCGCTTCATGAAGGGAGCGGAATCTCGAGACCATTGAGGTTTTCCCACGTTGGGAGTTGTGGGATGCCCCCTTCCAGGATTCCTTCTTCCGGACAATTGAGACCTGTTGGACAGCTCCAGGACATCCCATATGGAATGACTCCAGAGCACCGTTCGCGGATGGATGCCTGGGAAGCCCGCCTCGCATTCCAATTGTCTCCTAGCAACAAGACAGTTTAGATCTGATGGCTCTGCGGGAGCAACCTCGGTGGCTGAGTTGAAATGGACTTACCTGAGGATGTGTCCTAATGTGTTTTTGTGTCCATGAGGGCCTTGGAATGGGGCGGTGGCACCGGCAACCTGAAGTACTTTCCTAAGCTTTGGACATGGCTCCCATGCACAGGTTTACTTGTGGAGACGAGATGAGTTCTGATGGGTGCCTCAGGAAAACCCCTCTGCTCGTATTGGAATCAGGCTTTTGAGGACACATGCCTGTAACCCAAAGCAATGGATCCTATTATGGCCTAGGGTCCTGTCTGGTTCAATCTTCTTCTCTGGGGACATCCATCTATGGTATGAGTGGAGGTCGATTATCAGCTGGTGTCAGACACCCCTTGTTTGTTCCGGGTGACCCACACTATTGGGATGGCCTAAGGGTCGTTGGAGGTTTCTCCTAATTTGTACGATTTTGGACCATGGAATGGGCAGAATTCCCATGGATTGGTAGGCACAGTCCTAATGTGTGGCTCCAGGGGCCCAGCCTGGAGGGTGTGTGGCCCAAGACTTTGAGGACAGAAGTCTGAAAACACAAACTCAGCTTAGGTTTGGGGACGTAGGTATGGCAGGCCCGATCTACAAACCATGAGAAGAACTCTACAGGATATGAAGAAAGTGCGAGTCTGTGGCGATTGCTCAGGCTTTTGTCTCTGGATTTTGTATCAGTGATGGCCGTGGAATGTCGGGGAGGCCTCATGGGCCATGGACGAATCTTCCTCTCTGAGGATTTGGCCCGATTCCCAATTGCTTTTCGTCAATCTGTGGGATGGGAGGACTCATTTCAGTTTTGTTACCTCAGGTGTCCCACCAAAAGAGGAATTCCAAAGCCAAGCCGTGGGGAAGACTGAAGGGACAATCCGAACTATGGTGAAAAATTGGGGCCTAGGGGCATGGCAAGCCCAATATGCTATCTCTTCATCCAGCCACTGAGTGGCCTTACTTGAGGACTGGGCTCAGCCTGAGGGTCACAATGTGTGTTTGTGACCAATGTGGCCCGCGAGCATGGGCGGGGCCTCATGGGCCACACTGGTTTCAACGACACTGAACGTTGGACAACATGCCAACCACAAGGTTTCTTGCCATGGGGAAGGAGTTCTGATTTCTGCATCACCTTCAACATGGACAGTGATTGGAGATAAGGTCTAGGTTCTGAAACCAGAAAACCGAGGTTGGGAAGAGATGACGACCTAAGGCCATGTCGGCTCGATGTGCTCAGTGTGCGGCCAGCTGTCCGGGAGGGCCAGGGGGTCCAGGCTCAGGCTGTGTCAGAAAGGGCATTAGTGCCCTTGTCAGCCTATGTATTTGGGGTACAGCCAAGGTCGGTGCAGGTTGATCCTCATTTGGGGTTACTGGGTAGCCCCAGAGGACAACGTTTTTTATCTGGAGGGCAGGCAGAGTGCTGCATTGTTGTTCTGGATTGCCAAACTGGAGGGCTTGTGGGCCAGTAGTCTGACGACAAAAGTCTGAGAACACAAGCTAGGCTTAGGTTTCTGGGTGAGGCCATGGCAGGCACAATCTACAGACCTGAATCGAGATCTCGTGCATCTGAAGTCAGGGCGAGGATCAGACGATCGCTCAGGTTGGAGTTTCTGTCCCTGATGGCCCCTTCATGAATGGGGGGGCATCACGAGGCCATGGGGGTTTTCCCATGATGGGAGTTGTGAGAAGCTCCAAACTGCAGAGAGTCTTCGGCAGGACAATTGAGACCTGTTGTTTGGCTCCAGGCCAATGATTCTGAGCAGGGTTCTAAGGATGGATGGCTGGGTAGCCCACCTCGCATTCCAATTGTCTCCTAGCGAGAAGACAGTTTAGATCTCCTGGATCTGTGGGGAGCTACCGAGGATGCTGAGTTGAAATGCACACCCCTGGGGATGGGTCCGAATGTGCTATTGTGTCTATGGAGACCTTGGAATGAAGCGGTGGCTCTGGGGCCCTAAAGGGTTCTCCTAAACAGAGGCTTTGACACAGCTCCAACGTGCAAGTTTCCCATGTGTAGATGAGATGTTTTCTGATGGGTGAAACAAGAAACAGCTATATGCTGCTTTTGAAATCCAGGCCTCTGAGGAGAGATGCCTGGAAACCAAAGCAATGGATCTGATTAGTGCCTAGGGGCCTGTTCTTTCCTTTTTACCTCTGAGGACATCTGTCTATGGGTCTGAGTGCAGGTAGGGGCTCATTTTGGCTCAGATTGCCCCTGTTTTTCCTGGGAAGCTACCACTATTGAGATATATCAGGGACTTTGGAGGTTTATCCTATTAGAAGGGTTGTGGCCATTGGAATGGGCACACACAATTCCCTTGGAGAGGGCAAGTACAGTCCTCAGGTTTGGCTCCAGGGGCCTGAGCCTGTAGGTTGTGTAGTCCAGCCCTTTTTGGACAGTTGTCTGAAAACACAATCTCGGCTTATGTTTCAGGTCATAGGTATGGCAGGACTGATCTACAGACCATGAGGAGAACTTTTTGGGATTTGAAAGAAGGGCGAGTGTGAGGCTCCTGCTCAAGTTTTTGTCTCGGGATATCGTGTCACTCATGGTCGTGGAATTTCTGGGTGACTTCATGGGAAATGGACGAGTCTTACTCTCTGGTGGTTATGGCCCCGTCCAAAGAGTTTGGGTTCATTCTGTGGGCTGGAAGAAGTCCGTTTTATTTTGTTGTTGTTGTTGTTGTTGTTTTCTTTTTTAACCTCAGGTGTCCCACCAAATGAGGGATTTCAGAGTAGAGCCCTAGGAGGGGCGACGGGACAATCAGAAATCTGGTTAAAAATTGGGGCCTAGGGACATGTCAAGCCCATTATGACATCTAATGGTCCAGCCACTGAGAGGACTTACTAGAGGACAGGACTCATGCTGAGGGTCACAATGCGTGTGTATGCCCTCGTCGCACTCAAGAATGGGCGGGGCCTCAGGGTTTCTCCTACACTGATCGTTGGACAACGTGCCAACCACAAGGGTTCTTGCCATGGGTAAGGAGGAGTTCTGATTTCTGCATCAGACTCACCCCTGGGCAGTGATTGGAGATAAGGTCTCGGTTCTGAAGCCTGAAAACTGAGGTAGGGAAGAGATGATGACCTAAGGCCATGGCGGGTTTTATGTGCTCAGTGTGCGGTCAGCTTTCTGGGTGTTGGTCAGGAGGTCCGGGCTCAGGATGTGTTCGACAGTGCATTAGTGCCCAGGTTAGACTATATAATTTGGGTAAAGTCGAGTGCTGTGTAGGTTTACCCTCATTTAAGGTGCCTGGGCAGCTCATGAGGCAATAATTTTTTTCTCTAGAGGGCAGGCAGAGTGCTGCATTGTGGGTCCGGAATTGCCAAACTTGAGGGCTTTGGGGCCAGGAGTGTGAGGATGGAAGTCTGAGAAGACAAGCTAGACTTGGGTTTCAGGGCGAGGGCACGGCAGGTACCCCCTGCAGATCTGAACCAATATCTCATGCATCTGAAGTCAGGGCGAGGATCAGACGTTGGCTCAGGTGGGAGTTTCTGAGCATGACGGCCGCTTCATGAAGGGAGCGGAATCTCGAGACCATTGAGGTTTTCCCACGTTGGGAGTTGTGGGATGCCCCCTTCCAGGATTCCTTCTTCCGGACAATTGAGACCTGTTGGACAGCTCCAGGACATCCCATATGGAATGACTCCAGAGCACCGTTCGCGGATGGATGCCTGGGAAGCCCGCCTCGCATTCCAATTGTCTCCTAGCAACAAGACAGTTTAGATCTGATGGCTCTGCGGGAGCAACCTCAGTGGCTGAGTTGAAATGGACTTACCTGAGGATGTGTCCTAATGTGTTTTTGTGTCCATGAGGGCCTTGGAATGGGGCGGTGGCACCGGCAACCTGAAGTACTTTCCTAAGCTTTGGACATGGCTCCCATGCACAGGTTTACTTGTGGAGACGAGATGAGTTCTGATGGGTGCCTCAGGAAAACCCCTCTGCTCGTATTGGAATCAGGCTTTTGAGGACACATGCCTGTAACCCAAAGCAATGGATCCTATTATGGCCTAGGGTCCTGTCTGGTTCAATCTTCTTCTCTGGGGACATCCATCTATGGTATGAGTGGAGGTCGATTATCAGCTGGTGTCAGACACCCCTTGTTTGTTCCGGGTGACCCACACTATTGGGATGGCCTAAGGGTCGTTGGAGGTTTCTCCTAATTTGTACGATTTTGGACCATGGAATGGGCAGAATTCCCATGGATTGGTAGGCACAGTCCTAATGTGTGGCTCCAGGGGCCCAGCCTGGAGGGTGTGTGGCCCAAGACTTTGAGGACAGAAGTCTGAAAACACAAACTCAGCTTAGGTTTGGGGACGTAGGTATGGCAGGCCCGATCTACAAACCATGAGAAGAACTCTACAGGATATGAAGAAAGTGCGAGTCTGTGGCGATTGCTCAGGCTTTTGTCTCTGGATTTTGTATCAGTGATGGCCGTGGAATGTCGGGGAGGCCTCATGGGCCATGGACGAATCTTCCTCTCTGAGGATTTGGCCCGATTCCCAATTGCTTTTCGTCAATCTGTGGGATGGGAGGACTCATTTCAGTTTTGTTACCTCAGGTGTCCCACCAAAAGAGGAATTCCAAAGCCAAGCCGTGGGGAAGACTGAAGGGACAATCCGAACTATGGTGAAAAATTGGGGCCTAGGGGCATGGCAAGCCCAATATGCTATCTCTTCATCCAGCCACTGAGTGGCCTTACTTGAGGACTGGGCTCAGCCTGAGGGTCACAATGTGTGTTTGTGACCAATGTGGCCCGCGAGCATGGGCGGGGCCTCATGGGCCACACTGGTTTCAACGACACTGAACGTTGGACAACATGCCAACCACAAGGTTTCTTGCCATGGGGAAGGAGTTCTGATTTCTGCATCACCTTCAACATGGACAGTGATTGGAGATAAGGTCTAGGTTCTGAAACCTGAAAACCGAGGTTGGGAAGAGATGACGACCTAAGGCCATGGCGGCTCGATGTGCTCAGTGTGCGGCCAGCTGTCTGGGAGGGGCCAGGGGGTCCAGGCTCAGGCTGTGTCAGAAAGGGCATTAGTGCCCTGGTCAGCCTATGTATTTGGGGTACAGCCAAGGTCGGTGCAGGTTGATCCTCATTTGGGGTTACTGGGTAGCCCCAGAGGACAATGTTTTTTATCTGGAGGGCAGGCAGAGTGCTGCATTGTAGTTCTGGATTGCCAAACTGAAGGCCTTGTGGGCCAGTAGTCTGACGACAAAAGTCTGAGAACACAAGCTAGGCTTAGTTGGGTGAGGCCAAGCTGGGTGAGGCCATGGCAGGCACAATCTACAGACCTGAATCGAGATCTCGTGCATCTGAAGTCAGGGCGAGGATCAGACGATCGCTCAGGTTGGAGTTTCTGTCCCTGATGGCCCCTTCATGAATGGGGGGGCATCACGAGGCCATGGGGGTTTTCCCATGATGGGAGTTGTGAGAAGCTCCAAACTGCAGAGAGTCTTCGGCAGGACAATTGAGACCTGTTGTTTGGCTCCAGGCCAATGATTCTGAGCAGGGTTCTAAGGATGGATGGCTGGGTAGCCCACCTCGCATTCCAATTGTCTCCTAGCAACAAGACAGTTTAGATCTCCTGGATCTGTGGGGAGCTACCGAGGATGCTGAGTTGAAATGCACACCCCTGGGGATGGGTCCGAATGTGCTTTTGTGTCTATGGAGACCTTGGAATGAAGCGGTGGCTCTGGGGCCCTAAAGGGTTCTCCTAAACAGAGGCTTTGACACAGCTCCAACGTGCAAGTTTCCCATGTGTAGATAAGATGTTTTCTGATGGGTGAAACAAGAAACAGCTATATGCTGCTTTGAAATCCAGGCCTCTGAGGAGAGATGCCTGGAAACCAAAGCAATGGATCTGATTAGTGCCTAGGGGCCTGTTCTTTCCTTTTTACCTCTGAGGACATCTGTCTATGGGTCTGAGTGCAGGTAGGGGCTCATTTGGGCTCAGATTGCCCCTGTTTTTCCTGGGAAGCTACGACTATTGAGATATATCAGGGACTTTGGAGGTTTATCCTATTAGAAGGGTTGTGGCCATTGGAATGGGCACACACAATTCCCTTGGAGAGGGCAAGTACAGTCCTCAGGTTTGGCTCCAGGGGCCTGAGCCTGTAGGTTGTGTAGTCCAGCCCTTTTTGGACAGTTGTCTGAAAACCCAAACTCGGCTTATGTTTCAGGTCATAGGTATGGCAGGACTGATCTACAGACCATGAGGAGAACTCTTCGGGATTTGAAAGAAGGGCGAGTGTGAGGCTCCTGCTCAAGTTTTTGTCTCGGGATATCGTGTCACTCATGGTCGTGGAATTTCTGGGTGACTTCATGGGAAATGGACGAGTCTTACTCTCTGGTGGTTTGGCCCCGTCCAAAGAGTTTGGGTTCATTCTGTGGGCTGGAAGATGTCCGTTGTATTTTGTTGTTGTTGTTGTTGTTGTTTTCTTTTTTAACCTCAGGTGTCCCACCAAATGAGGGATTTCAGAGTAGAGCCCTAGGAGGGGCGACGGGACAATCAGAAATCTGGTTAAAAATTGGGGCCTAGGGACATGTCAAGCCCATTATGACATCTAATGGTCCAGCCACTGAGAGGACTTACTAGAGGACAGGACTCATGCTGAGGGTCACAATGCGTGTGTATGCCCTCGTCGCACTCAAGAATGGGCGGGGCCTCAGGGTTTCTCCTACACTGATCGTTGGACAACGTGCCAACCACAAGGGTTCTTGCCATGGGTAAGGAGGAGTTCTGATTTCTGCATCAGACTCACCCCTGGGCAGTGATTGGAGATAAGGTCTCGGTTCTGAAGCCTGAAAACTGAGGTAGGGAAGAGATGATGACCTAAGGCCATGGCGGGTTTTATGTGCTCAGTGTGCGGTCAGCTTTCTGGGTGTTGGTCAGGAGGTCCGGGCTCAGGATGTGTTCGACAGTGCATTAGTGCCCAGGTTAGACTATATAATTTGGGTAAAGTCGAGTGCTGTGTAGGTTTACCCTCATTTAAGGTGCCTGGGCAGCTCATGAGGCAATAATTTTTTTCTCTAGAGGGCAGGCAGAGTGCTGCATTGTGGGTCCGGAATTGCCAAACTTGAGGGCTTTGGGGCCAGGAGTGTGAGGATGGAAGTCTGAGAAGACAAGCTAGACTTGGGTTTCAGGGCGAGGGCACGGCAGGTACCCCCTGCAGATCTGAAACAATATCTCATGCATCTGAAGTCAGGGCGAGGATCAGACGTTGGCTCAGGTGGGAGTTTCTGAGCATGACGGCCGCTTCATGAAGGGAGCGGAATCTCGAGACCATTGAGGTTTTCCCACGTTGGGAGTTGTGGGATGCCCCCTTCCAGGATTCCTTCTTCCGGACAATTGAGACCTGTTGGACAGCTCCAGGACATCCCATATGGAATGACTCCAGAGCACCGTTCGCGGATGGATGCCTGGGAAGCCCGCCTCGCATTCCAATTGTCTCCTAGCAACAAGACAGTTTAGATCTGATGGCTCTGCGGGAGCAACCTCGGTGGCTGAGTTGAAATGGACTTACCTGAGGATGTGTCCTAATGTGTTTTTGTGTCCATGAGGGCCTTGGAATGGGGCGGTGGCACCGGCAACCTGAAGTACTTTCCTAAGCTTTGGACATGGCTCCCATGCACAGGTTTACTTGTGGAGACGAGATGAGTTCTGATGGGTGCCTCAGGAAAACCCCTCTGCTCGTATTGGAATCAGGCTTTTGAGGACACATGCCTGTAACCCAAAGCAATGGATCCTATTATGGCCTAGGGTCCTGTCTGGTTCAATCTTCTTCTCTGGGGACATCCATCTATGGTATGAGTGGAGGTCGATTATCAGCTGGTGTCAGACACCCCTTGTTTGTTCCGGGTGACCCACACTATTGGGATGGCCTAAGGGTCGTTGGAGGTTTCTCCTAATTTGTACGATTTTGGACCATGGAATGGGCAGAATTCCCATGGATTGGTAGGCACAGTCCTAATGTGTGGCTCCAGGGGCCCAGCCTGGAGGGTGTGTGGCCCAAGACTTTGAGGACAGAAGTCTGAAAACACAAACTCAGCTTAGGTTTGGGGACGTAGGTATGGCAGGCCCGATCTACAAACCATGAGAAGAACTCTACAGGATATGAAGAAAGTGCGAGTCTGTGGCGATTGCTCAGGCTTTTGTCTCTGGATTTTGTATCAGTGATGGCCGTGGAATGTCGGGGAGGCCTCATGGGCCATGGACGAATCTTCCTCTCTGAGGATTTGGCCCGATTCCCAATTGCTTTTCGTCAATCTGTGGGATGGGAGGACTCATTTCAGTTTTGTTACCTCAGGTGTCCCACCAAAAGAGGAATTCCAAAGCCAAGCCGTGGGGAAGACTGAAGGGACAATCCGAACTATGGTGAAAAATTGGGGCCTAAGGGCATGGCAAGCCCAATATGCTATCTCTTCATCCAGCCACTGAGTGGCCTTACTTGAGGACTGGGCTCAGCCTGAGGGTCACAATGTGTGTTTGTGACCAATGTGGCCCGCGAGCATGGGCGGGGCCTCATGGGCCACACTGGTTTCAACGACACTGAACGTTGGACAACATGCCAACCACAAGGTTTCTTGCCATGGGGAAGGAGTTCTGATTTCTGCATCACCTTCAACATGGACAGTGATTGGAGATAAGGTCTAGGTTCTGAAACCAGAAAACCGAGGTTGGGAAGAGATGACGACCTAAGGCCATGGCGGCTCGATGTGCTCAGTGTGCGGCCAGCTGTCTGGGAGGGCCAGGGGGTCCAGGCTCAGGCTGTGTCAGAAAGGGCATTAGTGCCCTGGTCAGCCTATGTATTTGGGGTACAGCCAAGGTCGGTGCAGGTTGATCCTCATTTGGGGTTACTGGGTAGCCCCAGAGGACAACGTTTTTTATCTGGAGGGCAGGCAGAGTGCTGCATTGTAGTTCTGGATTGCCAAACTGGAGGGCTTGTGGGCCAGTAGTCTGACGACAAAAGTCTGAGAACACAAGCTAGGCTTAGGTTTCTGGGTGAGGCCATGGCAGGCACAATCTACAGACCTGAATCGAGATCTCGTGCATCTGAAGTCAGGGCGAGGATCAGACGATCGCTCAGGTTGGAGTTTCTGTCCCTGATGGCCCCTTCATGAATGGGGGGGCATCACGAGGCCATGGGGGTTTTCCCATGATGGGAGTTGTGAGAAGCTCCAAACTGCAGAGAGTCTTCGGCAGGACAATTGAGACCTGTTGTTTGGCTCCAGGCCAATGATTCTGAGCAGGGTTCTAAGGATGGATGGCTGGGTAGCCCACCTCGCATTCCAATTGTCTCCTAGCAACAAGACAGTTTAGATCTCCTGGATCTGTGGGGAGCTACCGAGGATGCTGAGTTGAAATGCACACCCCTGGGGATGGGTCCGAATGTGCTTTTGTGTCTATGGAGACCTTGGAATGAAGCGGTGGCTCTGGGGCCCTAAAGGGTTCTCCTAAACAGAGGCTTTGACACAGCTCCAACGTGCAAGTTTCCCATGTGTAGATGAGATGTTTTCTGATGGGTGAAACAAGAAACAGCTATATGCTGCTTTTGAAATCCAGGCCTCTGAGGAGAGATGCCTGGAAACCAAAGCAATGGATCTGATTAGTGCCTAGGGGCCTGTTCTTTCCTTTTTACCTCTGAGGACATCTGTCTATGGCTCTGAGTGCAGGTAGGGGCTCATTTGGGCTCAGATTGCCCCTGTTTTTCCTGGGAAGCTACCACTATTGAGATATATCAGGGACTTTGGAGGTTTATCCTATTAGAAGGGTTGTGGCCATTGGAATGGGCACACACAATTCCCTTGGAGAGGGCAAGTACAGTCCTCAGGTTTGGCTCCAGGGGCCTGAGCCTGTAGGTTGTGTAGTCCAGCCCTTTTTGGACAGTTGTCTGAAAACCCAAACTCGGCTTATGTTTCAGGTCATAGGTATGGCAGGACTGATCTACAGACCATGAGGAGAACTTTTCGGGATTTGAAAGAAGGGCGAGTGTGAGGCTCCTGCTCAAGTTTTTGTCTCGGGATATCGTGTCACTCATGGTCGTGGAATTTCTGGGTGACTTCATGGGAAATGGACGAGTCTTACTCTCTGGTGGTTTGGCCCCGTCCAAAGAGTTTGGGTTCATTCTGTGGGCTGGAAGAAGTCCGTTTTATTTTGTTGTTGTTGTTGTTGTTGTTGTTTTCTTTTTTAACCTCAGGTGTCCCACCAAATGAGGGATTTCAGAGTAGAGCCCTAGGAGGGGCGACTGGACAATCAGAAATCTGGTTAAAAATTGGGGCCTAGGGACATGTCAAGCCCATTATGACATCTAATGGTCCAGCCACTGAGAGGACTTACTAGAGGACAGGACTCATGCTGAGGGTCACAATGCGTGTGTATGCCCTCGTCGCACTCAAGAATGGGCGGGGCCTCAGGGTTTCTCCTACACTGATCGTTGGACAACGTGCCAACCACAAGGGTTCTTGCCATGGGTAAGGAGGAGTTCTGATTTCTGCATCAGACTCACCCCTGGGCAGTGATTGGAGATAAGGTCTCGGTTCTGAAGCCTGAAAACTGAGGTAGGGAAGAGATGATGACCTAAGGCCATGGCGGGTTTTATGTGCTCAGTGTGCGGTCAGCTTTCTGGGTGTTGGTCAGGAGGTCCGGGCTCAGGATGTGTTCGACAGTGCATTAGTGCCCAGGTTAGACTATATAATTTGGGTAAAGTCGAGTGCTGTGTAGGTTTACCCTCATTTAAGGTGCCTGGGCAGCTCATGAGGCAATAATTTTTTTCTCTAGAGGGCAGGCAGAGTGCTGCATTGTGGGTCCGGAATTGCCAAACTTGAGGGCTTTGGGGCCAGGAGTGTGAGGATGGAAGTCTGAGAAGACAAGCTAGACTTGGGTTTCAGGGCGAGGGCACGGCAGGTACCCCCTGCAGATCTGAACCAATATCTCATGCATCTGAAGTCAGGGCGAGGATCAGACGTTGGCTCAGGTGGGAGTTTCTGAGCATGACGGCCGCTTCATGAAGGGAGCGGAATCTCGAGACCATTGAGGTTTTCCCACGTTGGGAGTTGTGGGATGCCCCCTTCCAGGATTCCTTCTTCCGGACAATTGAGACCTGTTGGACAGCTCCAGGACATCCCATATGGAATGACTCCAGAGCACCGTTCGCGGATGGATGCCTGGGAAGCCCGCCTCGCATTCCAATTGTCTCCTAGCAACAAGACAGTTTAGATCTGATGGCTCTGCGGGAGCAACCTCGGTGGCTGAGTTGAAATGGACTTACCTGAAGATGTGTCCTAATGTGTTTTTGTGTCCATGAGGGCCTTGGAATGGGGCGGTGGCACCGGCAACCTGAAGTACTTTCCTAAGCTTTGGACATGGCTCCCATGCACAGGTTTACTTGTGGAGACGAGATGAGTTCTGATGGGTGCCTCAGGAAAACCCCTCTGCTCGTATTGTAATCAGGCTTTTGAGGACACATGCCTGTAACCCAAAGCAATGGATCCTATTATGGCCTAGGGTCCTGTCTGGTTCAATCTTCTTCTCTGGGGACATCCATCTATGGTATGAGTGGAGGTCGATTATCAGCTGGTGTCAGACACCCCTTGTTTGTTCCGGGTGACCCACACTATTGGGATGGCCTAAGGGTCGTTGGAGGTTTCTCCTAATTTGTACGATTTTGGACCATGGAATGGGCAGAATTCCCATGGATTGGTAGGCACAGTCCTAATGTGTGGCTCCAGGGGCCCAGCCTGGAGGGTGTGTGGCCCAAGACTTTGAGGACAGAAGTCTGAAAACACAAACTCAGCTTAGGTTTGGGGACGTAGGTATGGCAGGCCCGATCTACAAACCATGAGAAGAACTCTACAGGATATGAAGAAAGTGCGAGTCTGTGGCGATTGCTCAGGCTTTTGTCTCTGGATTTTGTATCAGTGATGGCCGTGGAATGTCGGGGAGGCCTCATGGGCCATGGACGAATCTTCCTCTCTGAGGATTTGGCCCGATTCCCAATTGCTTTTCGTCAATCTGTGGGATGGGAGGACTCATTTCAGTTTTGTTACCTCAGGTGTCCCACCAAAAGAGGAATTCCAAAGCCAAGCCGTGGGGAAGACTGAAGGGACAATCCGAACTATGGTGAAAAATTGGGGCCTAGGGGCATGGCAAGCCCAATATGCTATCTCTTCATCCAGCCACTGAGTGGCCTTACTTGAGGACTGGGCTCAGCCTGAGGGTCACAATGTGTGTTTGTGACCAATGTGGCCCGCGAGCATGGGCGGGGCCTCATGGGCCACACTGGTTTCAACGACACTGAACGTTGGACAACATGCCAACCACAAGGTTTCTTGCCATGGGGAAGGAGTTCTGATTTCTGCATCACCTTCAACATGGACAGTGATTGGAGATAAGGTCTAGGTTCTGAAACCAGAAAACCGAGGTTGGGAAGAGATGACGACCTAAGGCCATGGCGGCTCGATGTGCTCAGTGTGCGGCCAGCTGTCTGGGAGGGCCAGGGGGTCCAGGCTCAGGCTGTGTCAGAAAGGGCATTAGTGCCCTGGTCAGCCTATGTATTTGGGGTACAGCCAAGGTCGGTGCAGGTTGATCCTCATTTGGGGTTACTGGGTAGCCCCAGAGGACAACGTTTTTTATCTGGAGGGCAGGCAGAGTGCTGCATTGTAGTTCTGGATTGCCAAACTGGAGGGCTTGTGGGCCAGTAGTCTGACGACAAAAGTCTGAGAACACAAGCTAGGCTTAGGTTTCTGGGTGAGGCCATGGCAGGCACAATCTACAGACCTGAATCGAGATCTCGTGCATCTGAAGTCAGGGCGAGGATCAGACGATCGCTCAGGTTGGAGTTTCTGTCCCTGATGGCCCCTTCATGAATGGGGGGGCATCACGAGGCCATGGGGGTTTTCCCATGATGGGAGTTGTGAGAAGCTCCAAACTGCAGAGAGTCTTCGGCAGGACAATTGAGACCTGTTGTTTGGCTCCAGGCCAATGATTCTGAGCAGGGTTCTAAGGATGGATGGCTGGGTAGCCCACCTCGCATTCCAATTGTCTCCTAGCAAGAAGACAGTTTAGATCTCCTGGATCTGTGGGGAGCTACCGAGGATGCTGAGTTGAAATGCACACCCCTGGGGATGGGTCCGAATGTGCTTTTGTGTCTATGGAGACCTTGGAATGAAGCGGTGGCTCTGGGGCCCTAAAGGGTTCTCCTAAACAGAGGCTTTGACACAGCTCCAACGTGCAAGTTTCCCATGTGTAGATGAGATGTTTTCTGATGGGTGAAACAAGAAACAGCTATATGCTGCTTTTGAAATCCAGGCCTCTGAGGAGAGATGCCTGGAAACCAAAGCAATGGATCTGATTAGTGCCTAGGGGCCTGTTCTTTCCTTTTTACCTCTGAGGACATCTGTCTATGGGTCTGAGTGCAGGTAGGGGCTCATTTGGGCTCAGATTGCCCCTGTTTTTCCTGGGAAGCTACCACTATTGAGATATATCAGGGACTTTGGAGGTTTATCCTATTAGAAGGGTTGTGGCCATTGGAATGGGCACACACAATTCCCTTGGAGAGGGCAAGTACAGTCCTCAGGTTTGGCTCCAGGGGCCTGAGCCTGTAGGTTGTGTAGTCCAGCCCTTTTTGGACAGTTGTCTGAAAACCCAAACTCGGCTTATGTTTCAGGTCATAGGTATGGCAGGACTGATCTACAGACCATGAGGAGAACTTTTCGGGATTTGAAAGAAGGGCGAGTGTGAGGCTCCTGCTCAAGTTTTTGTCTCGGGATATCGTGTCACTCATGGTCGTGGAATTTCTGGGTGACTTCATGGGAAATGGACGAGTCTTACTCTCTGGTGGTTTGGCCCCGTCCAAAGAGTTTGGGTTCATTCTGTGGGCTGGAAGAAGTCCGTTTTATTTTGTTGTTGTTGTTGTTGTTGTTGTTTTCTTTTTTAACCTCAGGTGTCCCACCAAATGAGGGATTTCAGAGTAGAGCCCTAGGAGGGGCGACTGGACAATCAGAAATCTGGTTAAAAATTGGGGCCTAGGGACATGTCAAGCCCATTATGACATCTAACGGTCCAGCCACTGAGAGGACTTACTAGAGGACAGGACTCATGCTGAGGGTCACAATGCCTGTGTATGCCCTCGTCGCACTCAAGAATGGGCGGGGCCTCAGGGTTTCTCCTACACTGATCGTTGGACAACGTGCCAACCACAAGGGTTCTTGCCATGGGTAAGGAGGAGTTCTGATTTCTGCATCAGACTCACCCCTGGGCAGTGATTGGAGATAAGGTCTCGGTTCTGAAGCCTGAAAACTGAGGTAGGGAAGAGATGATGACCTAAGGCCATGGCGGGTTTTATGTGCTCAGTGTGCGGTCAGCTTTCTGGGTGTTGGTCAGGAGGTCCGGGCTCAGGATGTGTTCGACAGTGCATTAGTGCCCAGGTTAGACTATATAATTTGGGTAAAGTCGAGTGCTGTGTAGGTTTACCCTCATTTAAGGTGCCTGGGCAGCTCATGAGGCAATAATTTTTTTCTCTAGAGGGCAGGCAGAGTGCTGCATTGTGGGTCCGGAATTGCCAAACTTGAGGGCTTTGGGGCCAGGAGTGTGAGGATGGAAGTCTGAGAAGACAAGCTAGACTTGGGTTTCAGGGCGAGGGCACGGCAGGTACCCCCTGCAGATCTGAACCAATATCTCATGCATCTGAAGTCAGGGCGAGGATCAGACGTTGGCTCAGGTGGGAGTTTCTGAGCATGACGGCCGCTTCATGAAGGGAGCGGAATCTCGAGACCATTGAGGTTTTCCCACGTTGGGAGTTGTGGGATGCCCCCTTCCAGGATTCCTTCTTCCGGACAATTGAGACCTGTTGGACAGCTCCAGGACATCCCATATGGAATGACTCCAGAGCACCGTTCGCGGATGGATGCCTGGGAAGCCCGCCTCGCATTCCAATTGTCTCCTAGCAACAAGACAGTTTAGATCTGATGGCTCTGCGGGAGCAACCTCAGTGGCTGAGTTGAAATGGACTTACCTGAGGATGTGTCCTAATGTGTTTTTGTGTCCATGAGGGCCTTGGAATGGGGCGGTGGCACCGGCAACCTGAAGTACTTTCCTAAGCTTTGGACATGGCTCCCATGCACAGGTTTACTTGTGGAGACGAGATGAGTTCTGATGGGTGCCTCAGGAAAACCCCTATGCTCGTATTGGAATCAGGCTTTTGAGGACACATGCCTGTAACCCAAAGCAATGGATCCTATTATGGCCTAGGGTCCTGTCTGGTTCAATCTTCTTCTCTGGGGACATCCATCTATGGTATGAGTGGAGGTCGATTATCAGCTGGTGTCAGACACCCCTTGTTTGTTCCGGGTGACCCACACTATTGGGATGGCCTAAGGGTCGTTGGAGGTTTCTCCTAATTTGTACGATTTTGGACCATGGAATGGGCAGAATTCCCATGGATTGGTAGGCACAGTCCTAATGTGTGGCTCCAGGGGCCCAGCCTGGAGGGTGTGTGGCCCAAGACTTTGAGGACAGAAGTCTGAAAACACAAACTCAGCTTAGGTTTGGGGACGTAGGTATGGCAGGCCCGATCTACAAACCATGAGAAGAACTCTACAGGATATGAAGAAAGTGCGAGTCTGTGGCGATTGCTCAGGCTTTTGTCTCTGGATTTTGTATCAGTGATGGCCGTGGAATGTCGGGGAGGCCTCATGGGCCATGGACGAATCTTCCTCTCTGAGGATTTGGCCCGATTCCCAATTGCTTTTCGTCAATCTGTGGGATGGGAGGACTCATTTCAGTTTTGTTACCTCAGGAGTCCCACCAAAAGAGGAATTCCAAAGCAAAGCCGTGGGGAAGACTGAAGGGACAATCCGAACTATGGTGAAAAATTGGGGCCTAGGGGCATGGCAAGCCCAATATGCTATCTCTTCATCCAGCCACTGAGTGGCCTTACTTGAGGACTGGGCTCAGCCTGAGGGTCACAATGTGTGTTTGTGACCAATGTGGCCCGCGAGCATGGGCGGGGCCTCATGGGCCACACTGGTTTCAACGACACTGAACGTTGGACAACATGCCAACCACAAGGTTTCTTGCCATGGGGAAGGAGTTCTGATTTCTGCATCACCTTCAACATGGACAGTGATTGGAGATAAGGTCTAGGTTCTGAAACCAGAAAACCGAGGTTGGGAAGAGATGACGACCTAAGGCCATGGCGGCTCGATATGCTCAGTGTGCGGCCAGCTCTCTGGGAGGGCCAGGGGGTCCAGGCTCAGGCTGTGTCAGAAAGGGCATTAGTGCCCTTGTCAGCCTATGTATTTGGGGTACAGCCAAGGTCGGTGCAGGTTGATCCTCATTTGGGGTTACTGGGTAGCCCCAGAGGACAACGTTTTTTATCTGGAGGGCAGGCAGAGTGCTGCATTGTAGTTCTGGATTGCCAAACTGGAGGCCTTGTGGGCCAGTAGTCTGACGACAAAAGTCTGAGAACACAAGCTAGGCTTAGGTTTCTGGGTGAGGCCATGGCAGGCACAATCTACAGACCTGAATCGAGATCTCGTGCATCTGAAGTCAGGGCGAGGATCAGACGATCGCTCAGGTTGGAGTTTCTGTCCCTGATGGCCCCTTCATGAATGGGGGGGCATCACGAGGCCATGGGGGTTTTCCCATGATGGGAGTTGTGAGAAGCTCCAAACTGCAGAGAGTCTTCGGCAGGACAATTGAGACCTGTTGTTTGGCTCCAGGCCAATGATTCTGAGCAGGGTTCTAAGGATGGATGGCTGGGTAGCCCACCTCGCATTCCAATTGTCTCCTAGCAACAAGACAGTTTAGATCTCCTGGATCTGTGGGGAGCTACCGAGGATGCTGAGTTGAAATGCACACCCCTGGGGATGGGTCCGAATGTGCTTTTGTGTCTATGTAGACCTTGGAATGAAGCGGTGGCTCTGGGGCCCTAAAGGGTTCTCCTAAACAGAGGCTTTGACACAGCTCCAACGTGCAAGTTTCCCATGTGTAGATGAGATGTTTTCTGATGGGTGAAACAAGAAACAGCTATATGCTGCTTTTGAAATCCAGGCCTCTGAGGAGAGATGCCTGGAAACCAAAGCAATGGATCTGATTAGTGCCTAGGGGCCTGTTCTTTCCTTTTTACCTCTGAGGACATCTGTCTATGGGTCTGAGTGCAGGTAGGGGCTCATTTGGGCTCAGATTGCCCCTGTTTTTCCTGGGAAGCTACCACTATTGAGATATATCAGGGACTTTGGAGGTTTATCCTATTAGAAGGGTTGTGGCCATTGGAATGGGCACACACAATTCCCTTGGAGAGGGCAAGTACAGTCCTCAGGTTTGGCTCCAGGGGCCTGAGCCTGTAGGTTGTGTAGTCCAGCCCTTTTTGGACAGTTGTCTGAAAACCCAAACTCGGCTTATGTTTCAGGTCATAGGTATGGCAGGACTGATCTACAGACCATGAGGAGAACTTTTCGGGATTTGAAAGAAGGGCGAGTGTGAGGCTCCTGCTCAAGTTTTTGTCTCGGGATATCGTGTCACTCATGGTCGTGGAATTTCTGGGTGACTTCATGGGAAATGGACGAGTCTTACTCTCTGGTGGTTTGGCCCCGTCCAAAGAGTTTGGGTTCATTCTGTGGGCTGGAAGAAGTCCGTTTTATTTTGTTGTTGTTGTTGTTGTTGTTTTCTTTTTTAACCTCAGGTGTCCCACCAAATGAGGGATTTCAGAGTAGAGCCCTAGGAGGGGCGACTGGACAATCAGAAATCTGGTTAAAAATTGGGGCCTAGGGACATGTCAAGCCCATTATGACATCTAATGGTCCAGCCACTGAGAGGACTTACTAGAGGACAGGACTCATGCTGAGGGTCACAATGCGTGTGTATGCCCTCGTCGCACTCAAGAATGGGCGGGGCCTCAGGGTTTCTCCTACACTGATCGTTGGACAACGTGCCAACCACAAGGGTTCTTGCCATGGGTAAGGAGGAGTTCTGATTTCTGCATCAGACTCACCCCTGGGCAGTGATTGGAGATAAGGTCTCGGTTCTGAAGCCTGAAAACTGAGGTAGGGAAGAGATGATGACCTAAGGCCATGGCGGGTTTTATGTGCTCAGTGTGCGGTCAGCTTTCTGGGTGTTGGTCAGGAGGTCCGGGCTCAGGATGTGTTCGACAGTGCATTAGTGCCCAGGTTAGACTATATAATTTGGGTAAAGTCGAGTGCTGTGTAGGTTTACCCTCATTTAAGGTGCCTGGGCAGCTCATGAGGCAATAATTTTTTTCTCTAGAGGGCAGGCAGAGTGCTGCATTGTGGGTCCGGAATTGCCAAACTTGAGGGCTTTGGGGCCAGGAGTGTGAGGATGGAAGTCTGAGAAGACAAGCTAGACTTGGGTTTCAGGGCGAGGGCACGGCAGGTACCCCCTGCAGATCTGAAACAATATCTCATGCATCTGAAGTCAGGGCGAGGATCAGACGTTGGCTCAGGTGGGAGTTTCTGAGCATGACGGCCGCTTCATGAAGGGAGCGGAATCTCGAGACCATTGAGGTTTTCCCACGTTGGGAGTTGTGGGATGCCCCCTTCCAGGATTCCTTCTTCCGGACAATTGAGACCTGTTGGACAGCTCCAGGACATCCCATATGGAATGACTCCAGAGCACCATTCGCAGATGGATGCCTGGGAAGCCCGCCTCGCATTCCAATTGTCTCCTAGCAACAAGACAGTTTAGATCTGATGGCTCTGCGGGAGCAACCTCGGTGGCTGAGTTGAAATGGACTTACCTGAGGATGTGTCCTAATGTGTTTTTGTGTCCATGAGGGCCTTGGAATGGGGCGGTGGCACCGGCAACCTGAAGTACTTTCCTAAGCTTTGGACATGGCTCCCATGCACAGGTTTACTTGTGGAGACGAGATGAGTTCTGATGGGTGCCTCAGGAAAACCCCTATGCTCGTATTGGAATCAGGCTTTTGAGGACACATGCCTGTAACCCAAAGCAATGGATCCTATTATGGCCTAGGGTCCTGTCTGGTTCAATCTTCTTCTCTGGGGACATCCATCTATGGTATGAGTGGAGGTCGATTATCAGCTGGTGTCAGACACCCCTTGTTTGTTCCGGGTGACCCACACTATTGGGATGGCCTAAGGGTCGTTGGAGGTTTCTCCTAATTTGTACGATTTTGGACCATGGAATGGGCAGAATTCCCATGGATTGGTAGGCACAGTCCTAATGTGTGGCTCCAGGGGCCCAGCCTGGAGGGTGTGTGGCCCAAGACTTTGAGGACAGAAGTCTGAAAACACAAACTCAGCTTAGGTTTGGGGACGTAGGTATGGCAGGCCCGATCTACAAACCATGAGAAGAACTCTACAGGATATGAAGAAAGTGCGAGTCTGTGGCGATTGCTCAGGCTTTTGTCTCTGGATTTTGTATCAGTGATGGCCGTGGAATGTCGGGGAGGCCTCATGGGCCATGGACGAATCTTCCTCTCTGAGGATTTGGCCCGATTCCCAATTGCTTTTCGTCAATCTGTGGGATGGGAGGACTCATTTCAGTTTTGTTACCTCAGGTGTCCCACCAAAAGAGGAATTCCAAAGCCAAGCCGTGGGGAAGACTGAAGGGACAATCCGAACTATGGTGAAAAATTGGGGCCTAGGGGCATGGCAAGCCCAATATGCTATCTCTTCATCCAGCCACTGAGTGGCCTTACTTGAGGACTGGGCTCAGCCTGAGGGTCACAATGTGTGTTTGTGACCAATGTGGCCCGCGAGCATGGGCGGGGCCTCATGGGCCACACTGGTTTCAACGACACTGAACGTTGGACAACATGCCAACCACAAGGTTTCTTGCCATGGGGAAGGAGTTCTGATTTCTGCATCACCTTCAACATGGACAGTGATTGGAGATAAGGTCTAGGTTCTGAAACCAGAAAACCGAGGTTGGGAAGAGATGACGACCTAAGGCCATGGCGGCTCGATGTGCTCAGTGTGCGGCCAGCTGTCTGGGAGGGCCAGGGGGTCCAGGCTCAGGCTGTGTCAGAAAGGGCATTAGTGCCCTGGTCAGCCTATGTATTTGGGGTACAGCCAAGGTCGGTGCAGGTTGATCCTCATTTGGGGTTACTGGGTAGCCCCAGAGGACAACGTTTTTTATCTGGAGGGCAGGCAGAGTGCTGCATTATAGTTCTGGATTGCCAAACTGGAGGGCTTGTGGGCCAGTAGTCTGACGACAAAAGTCTGAGAACACAAGCTAGGCTTAGGTTTCTGGGTGAGGCCATGGCAGGCACAATCTACAGACCTGAATCGAGATCTCGTGCATCTGAAGTCAGGGCGAGGATCAGACGATCGCTCAGGTTGGAGTTTCTGTCCCTGATGGCCCCTTCATGAATGGGGGGGCATCACGAGGCCATGGGGGTTTTCCCATGATGGGAGTTGTGAGAAGCTCCAAACTGCAGAGAGTCTTCGGCAGGACAATTGAGACCTGTTGTTTGGCTCCAGGCCAATGATTCTGAGCAGGGTTCTAAGGATGGATGGCTGGGTAGCCCACCTCGCATTCCAATTGTCTCCTAGCAACAAGACAGTTTAGATCTCCTGGATCTGTGGGGAGCTACCGAGGATGCTGAGTTGAAATGCACACCCCTGGGGATGGGTCCGAATGTGCTTTTGTGTCTATGGAGACCTTGGAATGAAGCGGTGGCTCTGGGGCCCTAAAGGGTTCTCCTAAACAGAGGCTTTGACACAGCTCCAACGTGCAAGTTTCCCATGTGTAGATGAGATGTTTTCTGATGGGTGAAACAAGAAACAGCTATATGCTGCTTTTGAAATCCAGGCCTCTGAGGAGAGATGCCTGGAAACCAAAGCAATGGATCTGATTAGTGCCTAGGGGCCTGTTCTTTCCTTTTTACCTCTGAGGACATCTGTCTATGGGTCTGAGTGCAGGTAGGGGCTCATTTGGGCTCAGATTGCCCCTGTTTTTCCTGGGAAGCTACCACTATTGAGATATATCAGGGACTTTGGAGGTTTATCCTATTAGAAGGGTTGTGGCCATTGGAATGGGCACACACAATTCCCTTGGAGAGGGCAAGTACAGTCCTCAGGTTTGGCTCCAGGGGCCTGAGCCTGTAGGTTGTGTAGTCCAGCCCTTTTTGGACAGTTGTCTGAAAACCCAAACTCGGCTTATGTTTCAGGTCATAGGTATGGCAGGACTGATCTACAGACCATGAGGAGAACTTTTCGGGATTTGAAAGAAGGGCGAGTGTGAGGCTCCTGCTCAAGTTTTTGTCTCGGGATATCGTGTCACTCATGGTCGTGGAATTTCTGGGTGACTTCATGGGAAATGGACGAGTCTTACTCTCTGGTGGTTTGGCCCCGTCCAAAGAGTTTGGGTTCATTCTGTGGGCTGGAAGAAGTCCGTTTTATTTTGTTGTTGTTGTTGTTGTTGTTGTTGTTTTCTTTTTTAACCTCAGGTGTCCCACCAAATGAGGGATTTCAGAGTAGAGCCCTAGGAGGGGCGACTGGACAATCAGAAATCTGGTTAAAAATTGGGGCCTAGGGACATGTCAAGCCCATTATGACATCTAATGGTCCAGCCACTGAGAGGACTTACTAGAGGACAGGACTCATGCTGAGGGTCACAATGCGTGTGTATGCCCTCGTCGCACTCAAGAATGGGCGGGGCCTCAGGGTTTCTCCTACACTGATCGTTGGACAACGTGCCAACCACAAGGGTTCTTGCCATGGGTAAGGAGGAGTTCTGATTTCTGCATCAGACTCACCCCTGGGCAGTGATTGGAGATAAGGTCTCGGTTCTGAAGCCTGAAAACTGAGGTAGGGAAGAGATGATGACCTAAGGCCATGGCGGGTTTTATGTGCTCAGTGTGCGGTCAGCTTTCTGGGTGTTGGTCAGGAGGTCCGGGCTCAGGATGTGTTCGACAGTGCATTAGTGCCCAGGTTAGACTATATAATTTGGGTAAAGTCGAGTGCTGTGTAGGTTTACCCTCATTTAAGGTGCCTGGGCAGCTCATGAGGCAATAATTTTTTTCTCTAGAGGGCAGGCAGAGTGCTGCATTGTGGGTCCGGAATTGCCAAACTTGAGGGCTTTGGGGCCAGGAGTGTGAGGATGGAAGTCTGAGAAGACAAGCTAGACTTGGGTTTCAGGGCGAGGGCACGGCAGGTACCCCCTGCAGATCTGAAACAATATCTCATGCATCTGAAGTCAGGGCGAGGATCAGACGTTGGCTCAGGTGGGAGTTTCTGAGCATGACGGCCGCTTCATGAAGGGAGCGGAATCTCGAGACCATTGAGGTTTTCCCACGTTGGGAGTTGTGGGATGCCCCCTTCCAGGATTCCTTCTTCCGGACAATTGAGACCTGTTGGACAGCTCCAGGACATCCCATATGGAATGACTCCAGAGCACCATTCGCAGATGGATGCCTGGGAAGCCCGCCTCGCATTCCAATTGTCTCCTAGCAACAAGACAGTTTAGATCTGATGGCTCTGCGGGAGCAACCTCGGTGGCTGAGTTGAAATGGACTTACCTGAGGATGTGTCCTAATGTGTTTTTGTGTCCATGAGGGCCTTGGAATGGGGCGGTGGCACCGGCAACCTGAAGTACTTTCCTAAGCTTTGGACATGGCTCCCATGCACAGGTTTACTTGTGGAGACGAGATGAGTTCTGATGGGTGCCTCAGGAAAACCCCTATGCTCGTATTGGAATCAGGCTTTTGAGGACACATGCCTGTAACCCAAAGCAATGGATCCTATTATGGCCTAGGGTCCTGTCTGGTTCAATCTTCTTCTCTGGGGACATCCATCTATGGTATGAGTGGAGGTCGATTATCAGCTGGTGTCAGACACCCCTTGTTTGTTCCGGGTGACCCACACTATTGGGATGGCCTAAGGGTCGTTGGAGGTTTCTCCTAATTTGTACGATTTTGGACCATGGAATGGGCAGAATTCCCATGGATTGGTAGGCACAGTCCTAATGTGTGGCTCCAGGGGCCCAGCCTGGAGGGTGTGTGGCCCAAGACTTTGAGGACAGAAGTCTGAAAACACAAACTCAGCTTAGGTTTGGGGACGTAGGTATGGCAGGCCCGATCTACAAACCATGAGAAGAACTCTACAGGATATGAAGAAAGTGCGAGTCTGTGGCGATTGCTCAGGCTTTTGTCTCTGGATTTTGTATCAGTGATGGCCGTGGAATGTCGGGGAGGCCTCATGGGCCATGGACGAATCTTCCTCTCTGAGGATTTGGCCCGATTCCCAATTGCTTTTCGTCAATCTGTGGGATGGGAGGACTCATTTCAGTTTTGTTACCTCAGGTGTCCCACCAAAAGAGGAATTCCAAAGCCAAGCCGTGGGGAAGACTGAAGGGACAATCCGAACTATGGTGAAAAATTGGGGCCTAGGGGCATGGCAAGCCCAATATGCTATCTCTTCATCCAGCCACTGAGTGGCCTTACTTGAGGACTGGGCTCAGCCTGAGGGTCACAATGTGTGTTTGTGACCAATGTGGCCCGCGAGCATGGGCGGGGCCTCATGGGCCACACTGGTTTCAACGACACTGAACGTTGGACAACATGCCAACCACAAGGTTTCTTGCCATGGGGAAGGAGTTCTGATTTCTGCATCACCTTCAACATGGACAGTGATTGGAGATAAGGTCTAGGTTCTGAAACCAGAAAACCGAGGTTGGGAAGAGATGACGACCTAAGGCCATGGCGGCTCGATGTGCTCAGTGTGCGGCCAGCTGTCTGGGAGGGCCAGGGGGTCCAGGCTCAGGCTGTGTCAGAAAGGGCATTAGTGCCCTGGTCAGCCTATGTATTTGGGGTACAGCCAAGGTCGGTGCAGGTTGATCCTCATTTGGGGTTACTGGGTAGCCCCAGAGGACAACGTTTTTTATCTGGAGGGCAGGCAGAGTGCTGCATTGTAGTTCTGGATTGCCAAACTGGAGGGCTTGTGGGCCAGTAGTCTGACGACAAAAGTCTGAGAACACAAGCTAGGCTTAGGTTTCTGGGTGAGGCCATGGCAGGCACAATCTACAGACCTGAATCGAGATCTCGTGCATCTGAAGTCAGGGCGAGGATCAGACGATCGCTCAGGTTGGAGTTTCTGTCCCTGATGGCCCCTTCATGAATGGGGGGGCATCACGAGGCCATGGGGGTTTTCCCATGATGGGAGTTGTGAGAAGCTCCAAACTGCAGAGAGTCTTCGGCAGGACAATTGAGACCTGTTGTTTGGCTCCAGGCCAATGATTCTGAGCAGGGTTCTAAGGATGGATGGCTGGGTAGCCCACCTCGCATTCCAATTGTCTCCTAGCAACAAGACAGTTTAGATCTCCTGGATCTGTGGGGAGCTACCGAGGATGCTGAGTTGAAATGCACACCCCTGGGGATGGGTCCGAATGTGCTTTTGTGTCTATGGAGACCTTGGAATGAAGCGGTGGCTCTGGGGCCCTAAAGGGTTCTCCTAAACAGAGGCTTTGACACAGCTCCAACGTGCAAGTTTCCCATGTGTAGATGAGATGTTTTCTGATGGGTGAAACAAGAAACAGCTATATGCTGCTTTTGAAATCCAGGCCTCTGAGGAGAGATGCCTGGAAACCAAAGCAATGGATCTGATTAGTGCCTAGGGGCCTGTTCTTTCCTTTTTACCTCTGAGGACATCTGTCTATGGGTCTGAGTGCAGGTAGGGGCTCATTTGGGCTCAGATTGCCCCTGTTTTTCCTGGGAAGCTACCACTATTGAGATATATCAGGGACTTTGGAGGTTTATCCTATTAGAAGGGTTGTGGCCATTGGAATGGGCACACACAATTCCCTTGGAGAGGGCAAGTACAGTCCTCAGGTTTGGCTCCAGGGGCCTGAGCCTGTAGGTTGTGTAGTCCAGCCCTTTTTGGACAGTTGTCTGAAAACCCAAACTCGGCTTATGTTTCAGGTCATAGGTATGGCAGGACTGATCTACAGACCATGAGGAGAACTTTTCGGGATTTGAAAGAAGGGCGAGTGTGAGGCTCCTGCTCAAGTTTTTGTCTCGGGATATCGTGTCACTCATGGTCGTGGAATTTCTGGGTGACTTCATGGGAAATGGACGAGTCTTACTCTCTGGTGGTTTGGCCCCGTCCAAAGAGTTTGGGTTCATTCTGTGGGCTGGAAGAAGTCCGTTTTATTTTGTTGTTGTTGTTGTTGTTGTTGTTGTTTTCTTTTTTAACCTCAGGTGTCCCACCAAATGAGGGATTTCAGAGTAGAGCCCTAGGAGGGGCGACTGGACAATCAGAAATCTGGTTAAAAATTGGGGCCTAGGGACATGTCAAGCCCATTATGACATCTAATGGTCCAGCCACTGAGAGGACTTACTAGAGGACAGGACTCATGCTGAGGGTCACAATGCGTGTGTATGCCCTCGTCGCACTCAAGAATGGGCGGGGCCTCAGGGTTTCTCCTACACTGATCGTTGGACAACGTGCCAACCACAAGGGTTCTTGCCATGGGTAAGGAGGAGTTCTGATTTCTGCATCAGACTCACCCCTGGGCAGTGATTGGAGATAAGGTCTCGGTTCTGAAGCCTGAAAACTGAGGTAGGGAAGAGATGATGACCTAAGGCCATGGCGGGTTTTATGTGCTCAGTGTGCGGTCAGCTTTCTGGGTGTTGGTCAGGAGGTCCGGGCTCAGGATGTGTTCGACAGTGCATTAGTGCCCAGGTTAGACTATATAATTTGGGTAAAGTCGAGTGCTGTGTAGGTTTACCCTCATTTAAGGTGCCTGGGCAGCTCATGAGGCAATAATTTTTTTCTCTAGAGGGCAGGCAGAGTGCTGCATTGTGGGTCCGGAATTGCCAAACTTGAGGGCTTTGGGGCCAGGAGTGTGAGGATGGAAGTCTGAGAAGACAAGCTAGACTTGGGTTTCAGGGCGAGGGCACGGCAGGTACCCCCTGCAGATCTGAACCAATATCTCATGCATCTGAAGTCAGGGCGAGGATCAGACGTTGGCTCAGGTGGGAGTTTCTGAGCATGACGGCCGCTTCATGAAGGGAGCGGAATCTCGAGACCATTGAGGTTTTCCCACGTTGGGAGTTGTGGGATGCCCCCTTCCAGGATTCCTTCTTCCGGACAATTGAGACCTGTTGGACAGCTCCAGGACATCCCATATGGAATGACTCCAGAGCACCGTTCGCGGATGGATGCCTGGGAAGCCCGCCTCGCATTCCAATTGTCTCCTAGCAACAAGACAGTTTAGATCTGATGGCTCTGCGGGAGCAACCTCAGTGGCTGAGTTGAAATGGACTTACCTGAAGATGTGTCCTAATGTGTTTTTGTGTCCATGAGGGCCTTGGAATGGGGCGGTGGCACCGGCAACCTGAAGTACTTTCCTAAGCTTTGGACATGGCTCCCATGCACAGGTTTACTTGTGGAGACGAGATGAGTTCTGATGGGTGCCTCAGGAAAACCCCTATGCTCGTATTGGAATCAGGCTTTTGAGGACACATGCCTGTAACCCAAAGCAATGGATCCTATTATGGCCTAGGGTCCTGTCTGGTTCAATCTTCTTCTCTGGGGACATCCATCTATGGTATGAGTGGAGGTCGATTATCAGCTGGTGTCAGACACCCCTTGTTTGTTCCGGGTGACCCACACTATTGGGATGGCCTAAGGGTCGTTGGAGGTTTCTCCTAATTTGTACGATTTTGGACCATGGAATGGGCAGAATTCCCATGGATTGGTAGGCACAGTCCTAATGTGTGGCTCCAGGGGCCCAGCCTGGAGGGTGTGTGGCCCAAGACTTTGAGGACAGAAGTCTGAAAACACAAACTCAGCTTAGGTTTGGGGACGTAGGTATGGCAGGCCCGATCTACAAACCATGAGAAGAACTCTACAGGATATGAAGAAAGTGCGAGTCTGTGGCGATTGCTCAGGCTTTTGTCTCTGGATTTTGTATCAGTGATGGCCGTGGAATGTCGGGGAGGCCTCATGGGCCATGGACGAATCTTCCTCTCTGAGGATTTGGCCCGATTCCCAATTGCTTTTCGTCAATCTGTGGGATGGGAGGACTCATTTCAGTTTTGTTACCTCAGGAGTCCCACCAAAAGAGGAATTCCAAAGCAAAGCCGTGGGGAAGACTGAAGGGACAATCCGAACTATGGTGAAAAATTGGGGCCTAGGGGCATGGCAAGCCCAATATGCTATCTCTTCATCCAGCCACTGAGTGGCCTTACTTGAGGACTGGGCTCAGCCTGAGGGTCACAATGTGTGTTTGTGACCAATGTGGCCCGCGAGCATGGGCGGGGCCTCATGGGCCACACTGGTTTCAACGACACTGAACGTTGGACAACATGCCAACCACAAGGTTTCTTGCCATGGGGAAGGAGTTCTGATTTCTGCATCACCTTCAACATGGACAGTGATTGGAGATAAGGTCTAGGTTCTGAAACCAGAAAACCGAGGTTGGGAAGAAATGACGACCTAAGGCCATGGCGGCTCGATATGCTCAGTGTGCGGCCAGCTCTCTGGGAGGGCCAGGGGGTCCAGGCTCAGGCTGTGTCAGAAAGGGCATTAGTGCCCTTGTCAGCCTATGTATTTGGGGTACAGCCAAGGTCGGTGCAGGTTGATCCTCATTTGGGGTTACTGGGTAGCCCCAGAGGACAACGTTTTTTATCTGGAGGGCAGGCAGAGTGCTGCATTGTAGTTCTGGATTGCCAAACTGGAGGGCTTGTGGGCCAGTAGTCTGACGACATAAGTCTGAGAACACAAGCTAGGCTTAGGTTTCTGGGTGAGGCCATGGCAGGCACAATCTACAGACCTGAATCGAGATCTCATGCATCTGAAGTCAGGGCGAGGATCAGACGATCGCTCAGGTTGGAGTTTCTGTCCCTGATGGCCCCTTCATGAATGGGGGGGCATCACGAGGCCATGGGGGTTTTCCCATGATGGGAGTTGTGAGAAGCTCCAAACTGCAGAGAGTCTTCGGCAGGACAATTGAGACCTGTTGTTTGGCTCCAGGCCAATGATTCTGAGCAGGGTTCTAAGGATGGATGGCTGGGTAGCCCACCTCGCATTCCAATTGTCTCCTAGCAAGAAGACAGTTTAGATCTCCTGGATCTGTGGGGAGCTACCGAGGATGCTGAGTTGAAATGCACACCCCTGGGGATGGGTCCGAATGTGCTTTTGTGTCTATGGAGACCTTGGAATGAAGCGGTGGCTCTGGGGCCCTAAAGGGTTCTCCTAAACAGAGGCTTTGACACAGCTCCAACGTGCAAGTTTCCCATGTGTAGATGAGATGTTTTCTGATGGGTGAAACAAGAAACAGCTATATGCTGCTTTTGAAATCCAGGCCTCTGAGGAGAGATGCCTGGAAACCAAAGCAATGGATCTGATTAGTGCCTAGGGGCCTGTTCTTTCCTTTTTACCTCTGAGGACATCTGTCTATGGGTCTGAGTGCAGGTAGGGGCTCATTTGGGCTCAGATTGCCCCTGTTTTTCCTGGGAAGCTACCACTATTGAGATATATCAGGGACTTTGGAGGTTTATCCTATTAGAAGGGTTGTGGCCATTGGAATGGGCACACACAATTCCCTTGGAGAGGGCAAGTACAGTCCTCAGGTTTGGCTCCAGGGGCCTGAGCCTGTAGGTTGTGTAGTCCAGCCCTTTTTGGACAGTTGTCTGAAAACCCAAACTCGGCTTATGTTTCAGGTCATAGGTATGGCAGGACTGATCTACAGACCATGAGGAGAACTTTTCGGGATTTGAAAGAAGGGCGAGTGTGAGGCTCCTGCTCAAGTTTTTGTCTCGGGATATCGTGTCACTCATGGTCGTGGAATTTCTGGGTGACTTCATGGGAAATGGACGAGTCTTACTCTCTGGTGGTTTGGCCCCGTCCAAAGAGTTTGGGTTCATTCTGTGGGCTGGAAGAAGTCCGTTTTATTTTGTTGTTGTTGTTGTTGTTGTTTTCTTTTTTAACCTCAGGTGTCCCACCAAATGAGGGATTTCAGAGTAGAGCCCTAGGAGGGGCGACTGGACAATCAGAAATCTGGTTAAAAATTGGGGCCTAGGGACATGTCAAGCCCATTATGACATCTAATGGTCCAGCCACTGAGAGGACTTACTAGAGGACAGGACTCATGCTGAGGGTCACAATGCGTGTGTATGCCCTCGTCGCACTCAAGAATGGGCGGGGCCTCAGGGTTTCTCCTACACTGATCGTTGGACAACGTGCCAACCACAAGGGTTCTTGCCATGGGTAAGGAGGAGTTCTGATTTCTGCATCAGACTCACCCCTGGGCAGTGATTGGAGATAAGGTCTCGGTTCTGAAGCCTGAAAACTGAGGTAGGGAAGAGATGATGACCTAAGGCCATGGCGGGTTTTATGTGCTCAGTGTGCGGTCAGCTTTCTGGGTGTTGGTCAGGAGGTCCGGGCTCAGGATGTGTTCGACAGTGCATTAGTGCCCAGGTTAGACTATATAATTTGGGTAAAGTCGAGTGCTGTGTAGGTTTACCCTCATTTAAGGTGCCTGGGCAGCTCATGAGGCAATAATTTTTTTCTCTAGAGGGCAGGCAGAGTGCTGCACTGTGGGTCCGGAATTGCCAAACTTGAGGGCTTTGGGGCCAGGAGTGTGAGGATGGAAGTCTGAGAAGACAAGCTAGACTTGGGTTTCAGGGCGAGGACACGGCAGGTACCCCCTGCAGATCTGAACCAATATCTCATGCATCTGAAGTCAGGGCGAGGATCAGACGTTGGCTCAGGTGGGAGTTTCTGAGCATGACGGCCGCTTCATGAAGGGAGCGGAATCTCGAGACCATTGAGGTTTTCCCACGTTGGGAGTTGTGGGATGCCCCCTTCCAGGATTCCTTCTTCCGGACAATTGAGACCTGTTGGACAGCTCCAGGACATCCCATATGGAATGACTCCAGAGCACCGTTCGCGGATGGATGCCTGGGAAGCCCGCCTCGCATTCCAATTGTCTCCTAGCAACAAGACAGTTTAGATCTGATGGCTCTGCGGGAGCAACCTCAGTGGCTGAGTTGAAATGGACTTACCTGAGGATGTGTCCTAATGTGTTTTTGTGTCCATGAGGGCCTTGGAATGGGGCGGTGGCACCGGCAACCTGAAGTACTTTCCTAAGCTTTGGACATGGCTCCCATGCACAGGTTTACTTGTGGAGACGAGATGAGTTCTGATGGGTGCCTCAGGAAAACCCCTCTGCTCGTATTGGAATCAGGCTTTTGAGGACACATGCCTGTAACCCAAAGCAATGGATCCTATTATGGCCTAGGGTCCTGTCTGGTTCAATCTTCTTCTCTGGGGACATCCATCTATGGTATGAGTGGAGGTCGATTATCAGCTGGTGTCAGACACCCCTTGTTTGTTCCGGGTGACCCACACTATTGGGATGGCCTAAGGTTCGTTGGACGTTTCTCCTAATTTGTACGATTTTGGACCATGGAATGGGCAGAATTCCCATGGATTGGTAGGCACAGTCCTAATGTGTGGCTCCAGGGGCCCAGCCTGGAGGGTGTGTGGCCCAAGACTTTGAGGACAGAAGTCTGAAAACACAAACTCAGCTTAGGTTTGGGGACGTAGGTATGGCAGGCCCGATCTACAAACCATGAGAAGAACTCTACAGGATATGAAGAAAGTGCGAGTCTGTGGCGATTGCTCAGGCTTTTGTCTCTGGATTTTGTATCAGTGATGGCAGTGGAATGTCGGGGAGGCCTCATGGGCCATGGACGAATCTTCCTCTCTGAGGATTTGGCCCGATTCCCAATTGCTTTTCGTCAATCTGTGGGATGGGAGGACTCATTTCAGTTTTGTTACCTCAGGTGTCCCACCAAAAGAGGAATTCCAAAGCCAAGCCGTGGGGAAGACTGAAGGGACAATCCGAACTATGGTGAAAAATTGGGGCCTAGGGGCATGGCAAGCCCAATATGCTATCTCTTCATCCAGCCACTGAGTGGCCTTACTTGAGGACTGGGCTCAGCCTGAGGGTCACAATGTGTGTTTGTGACCAATGAGGCCCGCGAGCATGGGCGGGGCCTCATGGGCCACACTGGTTTCAACGACACTGAACGTTGGACAACATGCCAACCACAAGGTTTCTTGCCATGGGGAAGGAGTTCTGATTTCTGCATCACCTTCAACATGGACAGTGATTGGAGATAAGGTCTAGGTTCTGAAACCTGAAAACCGAGGTTGGGAAGAGATGACGACCTAAGGCCATGGCGGCTCGATGTGCTCAGTGTGCGGCCAGCTGTCTGGGAGGGGCCAGGGGGTCCAGGCTCAGGCTGTGTCAGAAAGGGCATTAGTGCCCTTGTCAGCCTATGTATTTGGGGTACAGCCAAGTTCGGTGCAGGTTGATCCTCATTTGGGGTTACTGGGTAGCCCCAGAGGACAACGTTTTTTATCTGGAGGGCAGCCAGAGTGCTGCATTGTAGTTCTGGATTGCCAAACTGGAGGGCTTGTGGGCCAGTAGTCTGACGACAAAAGTCTGAGAACACAAGCTAGGCTTAGGTTTCTGGGTGAGGCCATGGCAGGCACAATCTACAGACCTGAATCGAGATCTCGTGCATCTGAAGTCTGGGCGAGGATCAGACGATCGCTCAGGTTGGAGTTTCTGTCCCTGATGGCCCCTTCATGAATGGGGGGGCATCACGAGGCCATGGGGGTTTTCCCATGATGGGAGTTGTGAGAAGCTCCAAACTGCAGAGAGTCTTCGGCAGGACAATTGAGACCTGTTGTTTGGCTCCAGGCCAATGATTCTGAGCAGGGTTCTAAGGATGGATGGCTGGGTAGCCCACCTCGCATTCCACTTGTCTCCTAGTACAAGACAGTTTAGATCTCCTGGATCTGTGGGGAGCTACCGAGGATGCTGAGTTGAAATGCACACCCCTGGGGATGGGTCCGAATGTGCTTTTGTGTCTATGGAGACCTTGGAATGAAGCGGTGGCTCTGGGGTCCTAAAGGGTTCTCCTAAACAGAGGCTTTGACACAGCTCCAACGTGCAAGTTTCCCATGTGTAGATGAGATGTTTTCTGATGGGTGAAACAAGAAACAGCTATATGCTGCTTTTGAAATCCAGGCCTCTGAGGAGAGATGCCTGGAAACCAAAGCAATGGATCTGATTAGTACCTAGGGGCCTGTTCTTTCCTTTTTACCTCTGAGGACATCTGTCTATGGGTCTGAGTGCAGGTAGGGGCTCATTTGGGCTCAGATTGCCCCTGTTTTTCCTGGGAAGCTACCACTATTGAGATATATCAGGGACTTTGGAGGTTTATCCTATTAGAAGGGTTGTGGCCATTGGAATGGGCACACACAATTCCCTTGGAGAGGGCAAGTACAGTCCTCAGGTTTGGCTCCAGGGGCCTGAGCCTGTAGGTTGTGTAGTCCAGCCCTTTTTGGACAGTTGTCTGAAAACCCAAACTCGGCTTATGTTTCAGGTCATAGGTATGGCAGGACTGATCTACAGACCATGAGGAGAACTTTTCGGGATTTGAAAGAAGGGCGAGTGTGAGGCTCCTGCTCAAGTTTTTGTCTCGGGATATCGTGTCACTCATGGTCGTGGAATTTCTGGGTGACTTCATGGGAAATGGACGAGTCTTACTCTCTGGTGGTTTGGCCCCGTCCAAAGAGTTTGGGTTCATTCTGTGGGCTGGAAGAAGTCCGTTTTATTTTGTTGTTGTTGTTGTTGTTGTTTTCTTTTTTAACCTCAGGTGTCCCACCAAATGAGGGATTTCAGAGTAGAGCCCTAAGAGGGGCGACGGGACAATCAGAAATCTGGTTAAAAATTGGGGCCTAGGGACATGTCAAGCCCATTATGACATCTAATGGTCCAGCCACTGAGAGGACTTACTAGAGGACAGGACTCATGCTGAGGGTCACAATGCGTGTGTATGCCCTCGTCGCACTCAAGAATGGGCGGGGCCTCAGGGTTTCTCCTACACTGATCGTTGGACAACGTGCCAACCACAAGGGTTCTTGCCATGGGTAAGGAGGAGTTCTGATTTCTGCATCAGACTCACCCCTGGGCAGTGATTGGAGATAAGGTCTCGGTTCTGAAGCCTGAAAACTGAGGTAGGGAAGAGATGATGACCTAAGGCCATGGCGGGTTTTATGTGCTCAGTGTGCGGTCAGCTTTCTGGGTGTTGGTCAGGAGGTCCGGGCTCAGGATGTGTTCGACAGTGCATTAGTGCCCAGGTTAGACTATATAATTTGGGTAAAGTCGAGTGCTGTGTAGGTTTACCCTCATTTAAGGTGCCTGGGCAGCTCATGAGGCAATAATTTTTTTCTCTAGAGGGCAGGCAGAGTGCTGCACTGTGGGTCCGGAATTGCCAAACTTGAGGGCTTTGGGGCCAGGAGTGTGAGGATGGAAGTCTGAGAAGACAAGCTAGACTTGGGTTTCAGGGCGAGGGCACGGCAGGTACCCCCTGCAGATCTGAAACAATATCTCATGCATCTGAAGTCAGGGCGAGGATCAGACGTTGGCTCAGGTGGGAGTTTCTGAGCATGACGGCCGCTTCATGAAGGGAGCGGAATCTCGAGACCATTGAGGTTTTCCCACGTTGGGAGTTGTGGGATGCCCCCTTCCAGGATTCCTTCTTCCGGACAATTGAGACCTGTTGGACAGCTCCAGGACATCCCATATGGAATGACTCCAGAGCACCGTTCGCGGATGGATGCCTGGGAAGCCCGCCTCGCATTCCAATTGTCTCCTAGCAACAAGACAGTTTAGATCTGATGGCTCTGCGGGAGCAACCTCGGTGGCTGAGTTGAAATGGACTTACCTGAGGATGTGTCCTAATGTGTTTTTGTGTCCATGAGGGCCTTGGAATGGGGCGGTGGCACCGGCAACCTGAAGTACTTTCCTAAGCTTTGGACATGGCTCCCATGCACAGGTTTACTTGTGGAGACGAGATGAGTTCTGATGGGTGCCTCAGGAAAACCCCTATGCTCGTATTGGAATCAGGCTTTTGAGGACACATGCCTGTAACCCAAAGCAATGGATCCTATTATGGCCTAGGGTCCTGTCTGGTTCAATCTTCTTCTCTGGGGACATCCATCTATGGTATGAGTGGAGGTCGATTATCAGCTGGTGTCAGACACCCCTTGTTTGTTCCGGGTGACCCACACTATTGGGATGGCCTAAGGGTCGTTGGAGGTTTCTCCTAATTTGTACGATTTTGGACCATGGAATGGGCAGAATTCCCATGGATTGGTAGGCACAGTCCTAATGTGTGGCTCCAGGGGCCCAGCCTGGAGGGTGTGTGGCCCAAGACTTTGAGGACAGAAGTCTGAAAACACAAACTCAGCTTAGGTTTGGGGACGTAGGTATGGCAGGCCCGATCTACAAACCATGAGAAGAACTCTACAAGATATGAAGAAAGTGCGAGTCTGTGGCGATTGCTCAGGCTTTTGTCTCTGGATTTTGTATCAGTGATGGCAGTGGAATGTCGGGGAGGCCTCATGGGCCATGGACGAATCTTCCTCTCTGAGGATTTGGCCCGATTCCCAATTGCTTTTCGTCAATCTGTGGGATGGGAGGACTCATTTCAGTTTTGTTACCTCAGGTGTCCCACCAAAAGAGGAATTCCAAAGCAAAGCCGTGGGGAAGACTGAAGGGACAATCCGAACTATGGTGAAAAATTGGGGCCTAGGGGCATGGCAAGCCCAATATGCTATCTCTTCATCCAGCCCCTGAGTGGCCTTACTTGAGGACTGGGCTCAGCCTGAGGGTCACAATGTGTGTTTGTGACCAATGTGGCCCGCGAGCATGGGCGGGGCCTCATGGGACACACTGGTTTCAACGACACTGAACGTTGGACAACATGCCAACCACAAGGTTTCTTGCCATGGGGAAGGAGTTCTGATTTCTGCATCACCTTCAACATGGACAGTGATTGGAGATAAGGTCTAGGTTCTGAAACCTGAAAACCGAGGTTGGGAAGAGATGACGACCTAAGGCCATGGCGGCTCGATGTGCTCAGTGTGTGGCCAGCTGTCTGGGAGGGGCCAGGGCGTCCAGGCTCAGGCTGTGTCAGAAAGGGCATTAGTGCCCTTGTCAGCCTATGTATTTGGGGTACAGCCAAGGTCGGTGCAGGTTGATCCTCATTTGGGGTTACTGGGTAGCCCCAGAGGACAACGTTTTTTA
Organism: Mustela nivalis; assembly: GCF_964662115.1. Taxonomy (NCBI): domain Eukaryota; kingdom Metazoa; phylum Chordata; class Mammalia; order Carnivora; family Mustelidae; genus Mustela; species Mustela nivalis. The sequence continues at coordinate 344,172 of NW_028136552.1, read as the reverse complement.
TCTGGAGGGCAGGCAGAGTGCTGCATTGTAGTTCTGGATTGCCAAACTGGAGGGCTTGTGGGCCAGTAGTCTGACGACAAAAGTCTGAGAACACAAGCTAGGCTTAGGTTTCTGGGTGAGGCCATGGCAGGCACAATCTACAGACCTGAATCGAGATCTCGTGCATCTGAAGTCAGGGCGAGGATCAGACGATCGCTCAGGTTGGAGTTTCTGTCCCTGATGGCCCCTTCATGAATGGGGGGGCATCACGAGGCCATGGGGGTTTTCCCATGATGGGAGTTGTGAGAAGCTCCAAACTGCAGAGAGTCTTCGGCAGGACAATTGAGACCTGTTGTTTGGCTCCAGGCCAATGATTCTGAGCAGGGTTCAAAGGATGGATGGATGGGTAGCCCACCTCGCATTCCAATTGTCTCCTAGCAAGAAGACAGTTTAGATCTCCTGGATCTGTGGGGAGCTACCGAGGATGCTGAGTTGAAATGCACACCCCTGGGGATGGGTCCGAATGTGCTTTTGTGTCTATGGAGACCTTGGAATGAAGCGGTGGCTCTGGGGCCCTAAAGGGTTCTCCTAAACAGAGGCTTTGACACAGCTCCAACGTGCAAGTTTCCCATGTGTAGATGAGATGTTTTCTGATGGGTGAAACAAGAAACAGCTATATGCTGCTTTTGAAATCCAGGCCTCTGAGGAGAGATGCCTGGAAACCAAAGCAATGGATCTGATTAGTACCTAGGGGCCTGTTCTTTCCTTTTTACCTCTGAGGACATCTGTCTATGGGTCTGAGTGCAGGTAGGGGCTCATTTGGGCTCAGATTGCCCCTGTTTTTCCTGGGAAGCTACCACTATTGAGATATATCAGGGACTTTGGAGGTTTATCCTATTAGAAGGGTTGTGGCCATTGGAATGGGCACACACAATTCCCTTGGAGAGGGCAAGTACAGTCCTCAGGTTTGGCTCCAGGGGCCTGAGCCTGTAGGTTGTGTAGTCCAGCCCTTTTTGGACAGTTGTCTGAAAACCCAAACTCGGCTTATGTTTCAGGTCATAGGTATGGCCGGACTGATCTACAGACCATGAGGAGAACTTTTCGGGATTTGAAAGAAGGGCGAGTGTGAGGCTCCTGCTCAAGTTTTTGTCTCGGGATATCGTGTCACTCATGGTCGTGGAATTTCTGGGTGACTTCATGGGAAATGGACGAGTCTTACTCTCTGGTGGTTTGGCCCCGTCCAAAGAGTTTGGGTTCATTCTGTGGGCTGGAAGAAGTCCGTTTTATTTTGTTGTTGTTGTTGTTGTTGTTTTCTTTTTTAACCTCAGGTGTCCCACCAAATGAGGGATTTCAGAGTAGAGCCCTAGGAGGGGCGACGGGACAATCAGAAATCTGGTTAAAAATTGGGGCCTAGGGACATGTCAAGCCCATTATGACATCTAATGGTCCAGCCACTGAGAGGACTTACTAGAGGACAGGACTCATGCTGAGGGTCACAATGCGTGTGTATGCCCTCGTCGCACTCAAGAATGGGCGGGGCCTCAGGGTTTCTCCTACACTGATCGTTGGACAACGTGCCAACCACAAGGGTTCTTGCCATGGGTAAGGAGGAGTTCTGATTTCTGCATCAGACTCACCCCTGGGCAGTGATTGGAGATAAGGTCTCGGTTCTGAAGCCTGAAAACTGAGGTAGGGAAGAGATGATGACCTAAGGCCATGGCGGGTTTTATGTGCTCAGTGTGCGGTCAGCTTTCTGGGTGTTGGTCAGGAGGTCCGGGCTCAGGATGTGTTCGACAGTGCATTAGTGCCCAGGTTAGACTATATAATTTGGGTAAAGTCGAGTGCTGTGTAGGTTTACCCTCATTTAAGGTGCCTGGGCAGCTCATGAGGCAATAATTTTTTTCTCTAGAGGGCAGGCAGAGTGCTGCACTGTGGGTCCGGAATTGCCAAACTTGAGGGCTTTGGGGCCAGGAGTGTGAGGATGGAAGTCTGAGAAGACAAGCTAGACTTGGGTTTCAGGGCGAGGGCACGGCAGGTACCCCCTGCAGATCTGAACCAATATCTCATGCATCTGAAGTCAGGGCGAGGATCAGACGTTGGCTCAGGTGGGAGTTTCTGAGCATGACGGCCGCTTCATGAAGGGAGCGGAATCTCGAGACCATTGAGGTTTTCCCACGTTGGGAGTTGTGGGATGCCCCCTTCCAGGATTCCTTCTTCCGGACAATTGAGACCTGTTGGACAGCTCCAGGACATCCCATATGGAATGACTCCAGAGCACCGTTCGCGGATGGATGCCTGGGAAGCCCGCCTCGCATTCCAATTGTCTCCTAGCAACAAGACAGTTTAGATCTGATGGCTCTGCGGGAGCAACCTCGGTGGCTGAGTTGAAATGGACTTACCTGAGGATGTGTCCTAATGTGTTTTTGTGTCCATGAGGGCCTTGGAATGGGGCGGTGGCACCGGCAACCTGAAGTACTTTCCTAAGCTTTGGACATGGCTCCCATGCACAGGTTTACTTGTGGAGACGAGATGAGTTCTGATGGGTGCCTCAGGAAAACCCCTATGCTCGTATTGGAATCAGGCTTTTGAGGACACATGCCTGTAACCCAAAGCAATGGATCCTATTATGGCCTAGGGTCCTGTCTGGTTCAATCTTCTTCTCTGGGGACATCCATCTATGGTATGAGTGGAGGTCGATTATCAGCTGGTGTCAGACACCCCTTGTTTGTTCCGGGTGACCCACACTATTGGGATGGCCTAAGGGTCGTTGGAGGTTTCTCCTAATTTGTACGATTTTGGACCATGGAATGGGCAGAATTCCCATGGATTGGTAGGCACAGTCCTAATGTGTGGCTCCAGGGGCCCAGCCTGGAGGGTGTGTGGCCCAAGACTTTGAGGACAGAAGTCTGAAAACACAAACTCAGCTTAGGTTTGGGGACGTAGGTATGGCAGGCCCGATCTACAAACCATGAGAAGAACTCTACAGGATATGAAGAAAGTGCGAGTCTGTGGCGATTGCTCAGGCTTTTGTCTCTGGATTTTGTATCAGTGATGGCCGTGGAATGTCGGGGAGGCCTCATGGGCCATGGACGAATCTTCCTCTCTGAGGATTTGGCCCGATTCCCAATTGCTTTTCGTCAATCTGTGGGATGGGAGGACTCATTTCAGTTTTGTTACCTCAGGTGTCCCACCAAAAGAGGAATTCCAAAGCAAAGCCGTGGGGAAGACTGAAGGGACAATCCGAACTATGGTTAAAAATTGGGGCCTAGGGGCATGGCAAGCCCAATATGCTATCTCTTCATCCAGCCACTGAGTGGCCTTACTTGAGGACTGGGCTCAGCCTGAGGGTCACAATGTGTGTTTGTGACCAATGTGGCCCGCGAGCATGGGCGGGGCCTCATGGGACACACTGGTTTCAACGACACTGAACGTTGGACAACATGCCAACCACAAGGTTTCTTGCCATGGGGAAGGAGTTCTGATTTCTGCATCACCTTCAACATGGACAGTGATTGGAGATAAGTTCTAGGTTCTGAAACCTGAAAACCGAGGTTGGGAAGAGATGACGACCTAAGGCCATGGCGGCTCGATGTGCTCAGTGTGCGGCCAGCTGTCTGGGAGGGGCCAGGGCGTCCAGGCTCAGGCTGTGTCAGAAAGGGCATTAGTGCCCTTGTCAGCCTATGTATTTGGGGTACAGCCAAGGTCGGTGCAGGTTGATCCTCATTTGGGGTTACTGGGTAGCCCCAGAGGACAACGTTTTTTATCTGGAGGGCAGGCAGAGTGCTGCATTGTAGTTCTGGATTGCCAAACTGGAGGGCTTGTGGGCCAGTAGTCTGACGACAAAAGTCTGAGAACACAAGCTAGGCTTAGGTTTCTGGGTGAGGCCATGGCAGGCACAATCTACAGACCTGAATCGAGATCTCGTGCATCTGAAGTCAGGGCGAGGATCAGACGATCGCTCAGGTTGGAGTTTCTGTCCCTGATGGCCCCTTCATGAATGGGGGGGCATCACGAGGCCATGGGGGTTTTCCCATGATGGGAGTTGTGAGAAGCTCCAAACTGCAGAGAGTCTTCGGCAGGACAATTGAGACCTGTTGTTTGGCTCCAGGCCAATGATTCTGAGCAGGGTTCTAAGGATGGATGGCTGGGTAGCCCACCTCGCATTCCAATTGTCTCCTAGCAAGAAGACAGTTTAGATCTCCTGGATCTGTGGGGAGCTACCGAGGATGCTGAGTTGAAATGCACACCCCTGGGGATGGGTCCGAATGTGCTTTTTTGTCTATGGAGACCTTGGAATGAAGCGGTGGCTCTGGGGCCCTAAAGGGTTCTCCTAAACAGAGGCTTTGACACAGCTCCAACGTGCAAGTTTCCCATGTGTAGATGAGATGTTTTCTGATGGGTGAAACAAGAAACAGCTATATGCTGCTTTTGAAATCCAGGCCTCTGAGGAGAGATGCCTGGAAACCAAAGCAATGGATCTGATTAGTGCCTAGGGGCCTGTTCTTTCCTTTTTACCTCTGAGGACATCTGTCTATGGGTCTGAGTGCAGGTAGGGGCTCATTTGGGCTCAGATTGCCCCTGTTTTTCCTGGGAAGCTACCACTATTGAGATATATCAGGGACTTTGGAGGTTTATCCTATTAGAAGGGTTGTGGCCATTGGAATGGGCACACACAATTCCCTTGGAGAGGGCAAGTACAGTCCTCAGGTTTGGCTCCAGGGGCCTGAGCCTGTAGGTTGTGTAGTCCAGCCCTTTTTGGACAGTTGTCTGAAAACCCAAACTCGGCTTATGTTTCAGGTCATAGGTATGGCAGGACTGATCTACAGACCATGAGGAGAACTTTTCGGGATTTGAAAGAAGGGCGAGTGTGAGGCTCCTGCTCAAGTTTTTGTCTCGGGATATCGTGTCACTCATGGTCGTGGAATTTCTGGGTGACTTCATGGGAAATGGACGAGTCTTACTCTCTGGTGGTTTGGCCCCGTCCAAAGAGTTTGGGTTCATTCTGTGGGCTGGAAGAAGTCCGTTTAATTTTGTTGTTGTTGTTGTTGTTGTTTTCTTTTTTAACCTCAGGTGTCCCACCAAATGAGGGATTTCAGAGTAGAGCCCTAGGAGGGGCGACTGGACAATCAGAAATCTGGTTAAAAATTGGGGCCTAGGGACATGTCAAGCCCATTATGACATCTAATGGTCCAGCCACTGAGAGGACTTACTAGAGGACAGGACTCATGCTGAGGGTCACAATGCGTGTGTATGCCCTCGTCGTACTCAAGAATGGGCGGGGCCTCAGGGTTTCTCCTACACTGATCGTTGGACAATGTGCCAACCACAAGGGTCCTTGCCATGGGTAAGGAGGAGTTCTGATTTCTGCATCAGACTCACCCCTGGGCAGTGATTGGAGATAAGGTCTCGGTTCTGAAGCCTGAAAACTGAGGTAGGGAAGAGATGATGACTTAAGGCCATGGCGGGTTTTATGTGCTCAGTGTGCGGTCAGCTTTCTGGGTGTTGGTCAGGAGGTCCGGGCTCAGGATATGTTCGACAGTGCATTAGTGCCCAGGTTAGACTATATAATTTGGGTAAAGTCGAGTTCTGTGTAGGTTTACCCTCATTTAAGGTGCCTGGGCAGCTCATGAGGCAATAATTTTTTTCTCTAGAGGGCAGGCAGAGTGCTGCATTGTGGGTCCGGAATTGCCAAACTTGAGGGCTTTGGGGCCAGGAGTGTGAGGATGGAAGTCTGAGAAGACAAGCTAGACTTGGGTTTCAGGGCGAGGGCACGGCAGGTACCCCCTGCAGATCTGAACCAATATCTCATGCATCTGAAGTCAGGGCGAGGATCAGACGTTGGCTCAGGTGGGAGTTTCTGAGCATGACGGCCGCTTCATGAAGGGAGCGGAATCTCGAGACCATTGAGGTTTTCCCACGTTGGGAGTTGTGGGATGCCCCCTTCCAGGATTCCTTCTTCCGGACAATTGAGACCTGTTGGACAGCTCCAGGACATCACATATAGAATGACTCCAGAGCACCGTTCGCAGATGGATGCCTGGGAAGCCCGCCTCGCATTCCAATTGTCTCCTAGCAACAAGACAGTTTAGAACTGATGGCTCTGCGGGAGCAACCTCGGTGGCTGAGTTGAAATGGACTTTCCTGAGGATGTGTCCTAATGTGTTTTTGTGTCCATGAGGGCCTTGGAATGGGGCGGTGGCACCGGCAACCTGAAGTACTTTCCTAAGCTTTGGACATGGCTCCCATGCACAGGTTTACTTGTGGAGACGAGATGAGTTCTGATGGGTGCCTCAGGAAAACCCCTATGCTCGTATTGGAATCAGGCTTTTGAGGACACATGCCTGTAACCCAAAGCAATGGATCCTATTATGGCCTAGGGTCCTGTCTGGTTCAATCTTCTTCTCTGGGGACATCCATCTATGGTATGAGTGGAGGTCGATTATCAGCTGGTGTCAGACACCCCTTGTTTGTTCCGGGTGACCCACACTATTGGGATGGCCTAAGGGTCGTTGGAGGTTTCTCCTAATTTGTACGATTTTGGACCATGGAATGGGCAGAATTCCCATGGATTGGTAGGCACAGTCCTAATGTGTGGCTCCAGGGGCCCAGCCTGGAGGGTGTGTGGCCCAAGACTTTGAGGACAGAAGTCTGAAAACACAAACTCAGCTTAGGTTTGGGGACGTAGGTATGGCAGGCCCGATCTACAAACCATGAGAAGAACTCTACAGGATATGAAGAAAGTGCGAGTCTGTGGCGATTGCTCAGGCTTTTGTCTCTGGATTTTGTATCAGTGATGGCCGTGGAATGTCGGGGAGGCCTCATGGGCCATGGACGAATCTTCCTCTCTGAGGATTTGGCCCGATTCCCAATTGCTTTTCGTCAATCTGTGGGATGGGAGGACTCATTTCAGTTTTGTTACCTCAGGTGTCCCACCAAAAGAGGAATTCCAAAGCAAAGCCGTGGGGAAGACTGAAGGGACAATCCGAACTATGGTTAAAAATTGGGGCCTAGGGGCATGGCAAGCCCAATATGCTATCTCTTCATCCAGCCACTGAGTGGCCTTACTTGAGGACTGGGCTCAGCCTGAGGGTCACAATGTGTGTTTGTGACCAATGTGGCCCGCGAGCATGGGCGGGGCCTAATGGGACACACAGGTTTCAACGACACTGAACGTTGGACAACATGCCAACCACAAGGTTTCTTGCCATGGGGAAGGAGTTCTGATTTCTGCATCACCTTCAACATGGACAGTGATTGGAGATAAGGTCTAGGTTCTGAAACCTGAAAACCGAGGTTGGGAAGAGATGACGACCTAAGGCCATGGCGGCTGGATGTGCTCAGTGTGCGGCCAGCTGTCTGGGAGAGGCCAGGGCGTCCAGGCTCAGGCTGTGTCAGAAAGGGCATTAGTGCCCTGGTCAGCCTATGTATTTGGGGTACAGCCAAGGTCGGTGCAGGTTGATCCTCATTTGGGGTTACTGGGTAGCCCCAGAGGACAACGTTTTTTATCTGGAGGGCAGGCAGAGTGCTGCATTGTAGTTCTGGATTGCCAAACTGGAGGCCTTGTGGGCCAGTAGTCTGACGACAAAAGTCTGAGAACACAAGCTAGGCTTAGGTTTCTGGGTGAGGCCATGGCAGGCACAATCTACAGACCTGAATCGAGATCTCGTGCATCTGAAGTCAGGGCGAGGATCAGACGATCGCTCAGGTTGGAGTTTCTGTCCCTGATGGCCCCTTCATGAATGGGGGGGCATCACGAGGCCATGGGGGTTTTCCCATGATGGGAGTTGTGAGAAGCTCCAAACTGCAGAGAGTCTTCGGCAGGACAATTGAGACCTGTTGTTTGGCTCCAGGCCAATGATTCTGAGCAGGGTTCTAAGGATGGATGGCTGGGTAGCCCACCTCGCATTCCAATTGTCTCCTAGCAACAAGACAGTTTAGATCTCCTGGATCTGTGGGGAGCTACCGAGGATGCTGAGTTGAAATGCACACCCCTGGGGATGGGTCCGAATGTGCTTTTGTGTCTATGGAGACCTTGGAATGAAGCGGTGGCTCTGGGGCCCTAAAGGGTTCTCCTAAACAGAGGCTTTGACACAGCTCCAACGTGCAAGTTTCCCATGTGTAGATGAGATGTTTTCTGATGGGTGAAACAAGAAACAGCTATATGCAGCTTTTGAAATCCAGGCCTCTGAGGAGAGATGCCTGGAAACCAAAGCAATGGATCTGATTAGTGCCTAGGGGCCTGTTCTTTCCTTTTTACCTCTGAGGACATCTGTCTATGGGTCTGAGTGAAGGTAGGGGCTCATTTGGGCTCAGATTGCGCCTGTTTTTCCTGGGAAGCTACCACTATTGAGATATATCAGGGACTTTGGAGGTTTGTCCTATTAGAAGGGTTGTGGCCATTGGAATGGGCACACACAATTCCCTTGGAGAGGGCAAGTACAGTCCTCAGGTTTGGCTCCAGGGGCCTGAGCCTGTAGGTTGTGTAGTCCAGCCCTTTTTGGACAGTTGTCTGAAAACCCAAACTCGGCTTATGTTTCAGGTCATAGGTATGGCCGGACTGATCTACAGACCATGAGGAGAACTTTTCGGGATTTGAAAGAAGGGCGAGTGTGAGGCTCCTGCTCAAGTTTTTGTCTCGGGATATCGTGTCACTCATGGTCGTGGAATTTCTGGGTGACTTCATGGGAAATGGACGAGTCTTACTCTCTGGTGGTTTGGCCCCGTCCAAAGAGTTTGGGTTCATTCTGTGGGCTGGAAGAAGTCCGTTTTATTTTGTTGTTGTTGTTGTTGTTGTTGTTTTCTTTTTTAACCTCAGGTGTCCCACCAAATGAGGGATTTCAGAGTAGAGCCCTAGGAGGGGCGACTGGACAATCAGAAATCTGGTTAAAAATTGGGGCCTAGGGACATGTCAAGCCCATTATGACATCTAACGGTCCAGCCACTGAGAGGACTTACTAGAGGACAGGACTCATGCTGAGGGTCACAATGCCTGTGTATGCCCTCGTCGCACTCAAGAATGGGCGGGGCCTCAGGGTTTCTCCTACACTGATCGTTGGACAACGTGCCAACCACAAGGGTTCTTGCCATGGGTAAGGAGGAGTTCTGATTTCTGCATCAGACTCACCCCTGGGCAGTGATTGGAGATAAGGTCTCGGTTCTGAAGCCTGAAAACTGAGGTAGGGAAGAGATGATGACCTAAGGCCATGGCGGGTTTTATGTGCTCAGTGTGCGGTCAGCTTTCTGGGTGTTGGTCAGGAGGTCCGGGCTCAGGATGTGTTCGACAGTGCATTAGTGCCCAGGTTAGACTATATAATTTGGGTAAAGTCGAGTGCTGTGTAGGTTTACCCTCATTTAAGGTGCCTGGGCAGCTCATGAGGCAATAATTTTTTTCTCTAGAGGGCAGGCAGAGTGCTGCATTGTGGGTCCGGAATTGCCAAACTGAGGGCTTTGGGGCCAGGAGTGTGAGGATGGAAGTCTGAGAAGACAAGCTAGACTTGGGTTTCAGGGCGAGGGCACGGCAGGTACCCCCTGCAGATCTGAACCAATATCTCATGCACCTGAAGTCAGGGCGAGGATCAGACGTTGGCTCAGGTGGGAGTTTCTGAGCATGACGGCCGCTTCATGAAGGGAGCGGAATCTCGAGACCATTGAGGTTTTCCCACGTTGGGAGTTGTGGGATGCCCCCTTCCAGGATTCCTTCTTCCGGACAATTGAGACCTGTTGGACAGCTCCAGGACATCCCATATGGAATGACTCCAGAGCACCTTTCGCGGATGGATGCCTGGGAAGCCCGCCTCGCATTCCAATTGTCTCCTAGCAACAAGACAGTTTAGAACTGATGGCTCTGCGGGAGCAACCTCGGTGGCTGAGTTGAAATGGACTTTCCTGAGGATGTGTCGTAATGTGTTTTTGTGTCCATGAGGGCCTTGGAATGGGGCGGTGGCACCGGCAACTTGAAGTACTTTCCTAAGCTTTGGACATGGCTCCCATGCACAGGTTTACTTGTGGAGACGAGATGAGTTCTGATGGGTGCCTCAGGAAAACCCCTATGCTCGTATTGGAATCAGGCTTTTGAGGACACATGCCTGTAACACAAAGCAATGGATCCTATTATGGCCTAGGGTCCTGTCTGGTTCAATCTTCTTCTCTGGGGACATCCATCTATGGTATGAGTGGAGGTCGATTATCAGCTGGTGTCAGACACCCCTTGTTTGTTCCGGGTGACCCACACTATTGGGATGGCCTAAGGGTCGTTGGAGGTTTCTCCTAATTTGTACGATTTTGGACCATGGAATGGGCAGAATTCCCATGGATTGGTAGGCACAGTCCTAATGTGTGGCTCCAGGGGCCCAGCCTGGAGGGTGTGTGGCCCAAGACTTTGAGGACAGAAGTCTGAAAACACAAACTCAGCTTAGGTTTGGGGACGTAGGTATGGCAGGCCCGATCTACAAACCATGAGAAGAACTCTACAGGATATGAAGAAAGTGCGAGTCTGTGGCGATTGCTCAGGCTTTTGTCTCTGGATTTTGTATCAGTGATGGCCGTGGAATGTCGGGGAGGCCTCATGGGCCATGGACGAATCTTCCTCTCTGAGGATTTGGCCCGATTCCCAATTGATTTTCGTCAATCTGTGGGATGGGAGGACTCATTTCAGTTTTGTTACCTCAGGTGTCCCACCAAAAGAGGAATTCCAAAGCAAAGCCGTGGGGAAGACTGAAGGGACAACCCGAACTATGGTTAAAAATTGGGGCCTAGGGGCATGGCAAGCCCAATATGCTATCTCTTCATCCAGCCACTGAGTGGCCTTACTTGAGGACTGGGCTCAGCCTGAGGGTCACAATGTGTGTTTGTGACCAATGTGGCCCGCGAGCATGGGCGGGGCCTAATGGGACACACTGGTTTCAACCACACTGAACGTTGGACAACATGCCAACCACAAGGTTTCTTGCCATGGGGAAGGAGTTCTGATTTCTGCATCACCTTCAACATGGACAGTGATTGGAGATAAGGTCTAGGTTCTGAAACCTGAAAACCGAGGTTGGGAAGAGATGACGACCTAAGGCCATGGCGGCTCGATGTGCTCAGTGTGCGGCCAGCTGTCTGGAAGGGGCCAGGGGGTCCACGCTCAGGCTGTGTCAGAAAGGGCATTAGTGCCCTGGTCAGCCTATGTATTTGGGGTACAGCCAAGGTCGGTGCAGGTTGATCCTCATTTGGGGTTACTGGGTAGCCCCAGAGGACAACGTTTTTTATCTGGAGGGCAGGCAGAGTGCTGCATTGTAGTTCTGGATTGCCAAACTGGAGGCCATGTGGGCCAGTAGTCTGACGACAAAAGTCTGAGAACACAAGCTAGGCTTAGGTTTCTGGTTGAGGCCATGGCAGGCACAATCTACAGACCTGAATCGAGATCTCGTGCATCTGAAGTCAGGGCGAGGATCAGACGATCGCTCAGGTTGGAGTTTCTGTCTCTGATGGCCCCTTCATGAATGGGGGGGCATCACGAGGCCATGGGGGTTTTCCCATGATGGGAGTTGTGAGAAGCTCCAAACTGCAGAGAGTCTTCGGCAGGACAATTGAGACCTGTTGTTTGGCTCCAGGCCAATGATTCTGAGCAGGGTTCTAAGGATGGATGGCTGGGTAGCCCACCTCGCATTCCAATTGTCTCCTAGCAACAAGACAGTTTAGATCTCCTGGATCTGTGGGGAGCTACCGAGGATGCTGAGTTGAAATGCACACCCCTGGGGATGGGTCCGAATGTGCTTTTGTGTCTATGGAGACCTTGGAATGAAGCGGTGGCTCTGGGGCCCTAAAGGGTTCTCCTAAACAGAGGCTTTGACACAGCTCCAACGTGCAAGTTTCCCATGTGTAGATGAGATGTTTTCTGATGGGTGAAACAAGAAACAGCTATATGCTGCTTTTGAAATCCAGGCCTCTGAGGAGAGATGCCTGGAAACCAAAGCAATGGATCTGATTAGTGCCTAGGGGCCTGTTCTTTCCTTTTTACCTCTGAGGACATCTGTCTATGGGTCTGAGTGCAGGTAGGGGCTCATTTGGGCTCAGATTGCCCCTGTTTTTCCTGGGAAGCTACCACTATTGAGATACATCAGGGACTTTGGAGGTTTATCCTATTAGAAGGGTTGTGGCCATTGGAATGGGCACACACAATTCCCTTGGAGAGGGCAAGTACAGTCCTCAGGTTTGGCTCCAGGGGCCTGAGCCTGTAGGTTGTGTAGTCCAGCCCTTTTTGGACAGTTGTCTGAAAACACAAACTCGGCTTATGTTTCAGGTCATAGGTATGGCCGGACTGATCTACAGACCATGAGGAGAACTTTTCGGGATTTGAAAGAAGGGCGAGTGTGAGGCTCCTGCTCAAGTTTTTGTCTCGGGATATCGTGTCACTCATGGTCGTGGAATTTCTGGGTGACTTCATGGGAAATGGACGAGTCTTACTCTCTGGTGGTTTGGCCCCGTCCAAAGAGTTTGGGTTCATTCTGTGGGCTGGAAGAAGTCCGTTTTATTTTGTTGTTGTTGTTGTTGTTGTTGTTTTCTTTTTTAACCTCAGGTGTCCCACCAAATGAGGGATTTCAGAGTAGAGCCCTAGGAGGGGCGACTGGACAATCAGAAATCTGGTTAAAAATTGGGGCCTAGGGACATGTCAAGCCCATTATGACATCTAACGGTCCAGCCACTGAGAGGACTTACTAGAGGACAGGACTCATCCTGAGGGTCACAATGCGTGTGTATGCCCTCGTCGCACTCAAGAATGGGCGGGGCCTCAGGGTTTCTCCTACACTGATCGTTGGACAACGTGCCAACCACAAGGGTTCTTGCCATGGGTAAGGAGGAGTTCTGATTTCTGCATCAGACTCACCCCTGGGCAGTGATTGGAGATAAGGTCTCGGTTCTGAAGCCTGAAAACTGAGGTAGGGAAGAGATGATGACCTAAGGCCATGGCGGGTTTTATGTGCTCAGTGTGCGGTCCGCTTTCTGGGTGTTGGTCAGGAGGTCCGGGCTCAGGATGTGTTCGACAGTGCATTAGTGCCCAGGTTAGACTATATAATTTGGGTAAAGTCGAGTGCTGTGTAGGTTTACCCTCATTTAAGGTGCCTGGGCAGCTCATGAGGCAATAATTTTTTTCTCTAGAGGGCAGGCAGAGTGCTGCATTGTGGGTCCGGAATTGCCAAACTTGAGGGCTTTGGGGCCAGGAGTGTGAGGATGGAAGTCTGAGAAGACAAGCTAGACTTGGGTTTCAGGGCGAGGGCACGGCAGGTACCCCCTGCAGATCTGAACCAATATCTCATGCATCTGAAGTCAGGGCGAGGATCAGACGTTGGCTCAGGTGGGAGTTTCTGAGCATGACGGCCGCTTCATGAAGGGAGCGGAATCTCGAGACCATTGAGGTTTTCCCACGTTGGGAGTTGTGGGATGCCCCCTTCCAGGATTCCTTCTTCCGGACAATTGAGACCTGTTGGACAGCTCCAGGACATCCCATATGGAATGACTCCAGAGCACCTTTCGCGGATGGATGCCTGGGAAGCCCGCCTCGCATTCCAATTGTCTCCTAGCAACAAGACAGTTTAGAACTGATGGCTCTGCGGGAGCAACCTCGGTGGCTGAGTTGAAATGGACTTTCCTGAGGATGTGTCGTAATGTGTTTTTGTGTCCATGAGGGCCTTGGAATGGGGCGGTGGCACCGGCAACCTGAAGTACTTTCCTAAGCTTTGGACATGGCTCCCATGCACAGGTTTACTTGTGGAGACGAGATGAGTTCTGATGGGTGCCTCAGGAAAACCCCTATGCTCGTATTGGAATCAGGCTTTTGAGGACACATGCCTGTAACCCAAAGCAATGGATCCTATTATGGCCTAGGGTCCTGTCTGGTTCAATCTTCTTCTCTGGGGACATCCATCTATGGTATGAGTGGAGGTCGATTATCAGCTGGTGTCAGACACCCCTTGTTTGTTCCGGGTGACCCACACTATTGGGATGGCCTAAGGGTCGTTGGAGGTTTCTCCTAATTTGTACGATTTTGGACCATGGAATGGGCAGAATTCCCATGGATTGGTAGGCACAGTCCTAATGTGTGGCTCCAGGGGCCCAGCCTGGAGGGTGTGTGGCCCAAGACTTTGAGGACAGAAGTCTGAAAACACAAACTCAGCTTAGGTTTGGGGACGTAGGTATGGCAGGCCCGATCTACAAACCATGAGAAGAACTCTACAGGATATGAAGAAAGTGCGAGTCTGTGGCGATTGCTCAGGCTTTTGTCTCTGGATTTTGTATCAGTGATGGCCGTGGAATGTCGGGGAGGCCTCATGGGCCATGGACGAATCTTCCTCTCTGAGGATTTGGCCCGATTCCCAATTGCTTTTCGTCAATCTGTGGGATGGGAGGACTCATTTCAGTTTTGTTACCTCAGGTGTCCCACCAAAAGAGGAATTCCAAAGCAAAGCCGTGGGGAAGACTGAAGGGACAACCCGAACTATGGTTAAAAATTGGGGCCTAGGGGCATGGCAAGCCCAATATGCTATCTCTTCATCCAGCCACTGAGTGGCCTTACTTGAGGACTGGGCTCAGCCTGAGGGTCACAATGTGTGTTTGTGACCAATGTGGCCCGCGAGCATGGGCGGGGCCTAATGGGACACACTGGTTTCAACCACACTGAACGTTGGACAACATGCCAACCACAAGGTTTCTTGCCATGGGGAAGGAGTTCTGATTTCTGCATCACCTTCAACATGGACAGTGATTGGAGATAAGGTCTAGGTTCTGAAACCTGAAAACCGAGGTTGGGAAGAGATGACGACCTAAGGCCATGGCGGCTCGATGTGCTCAGTGTGCGGCCAGCTGTCTGGAAGGGGCCAGGGGGTCCACGCTCAGGCTGTGTCAGAAAGGGCATTAGTGCCCTGGTCAGCCTATGTATTTGGGGTACAGCCAAGGTCGGTGCAGGTTGATCCTCATTTGGGGTTACTGGGTAGCCCCAGAGGACAACGTTTTTTATCTGGAGGGCAGGCAGAGTGCTGCATTGTAGTTCTGGATTGCCAAACTGGAGGCCATGTGGGCCAGTAGTCTGACGACAAAAGTCTGAGAACACAAGCTAGGCTTAGGTTTCTGGGTGAGGCCATGGCAGGCACAATCTACAGACCTGAATCGAGATCTCGTGCATCTGAAGTCAGGGCGAGGATCAGACGATCGCTCAGGTTGGAGTTTCTGTCTCTGATGGCCCCTTCATGAATGGGGGGGCATCACGAGGCCATGGGGGTTTTCCCATGATGGGAGTTGTGAGAAGCTCCAAACTGCAGAGAGTCTTCGGCAGGACAATTGAGACCTGTTGTTTGGCTCCAGGCCAATGATTCTGAGCAGGGTTCTAAGGATGGATGGCTGGGTAGCCCACCTCGCATTCCAATTGTCTCCTAGCAACAAGACAGTTTAGATCTCCTGGATCTGTGGGGAGCTACCGAGGATGCTGAGTTGAAATGCACACCCCTGGGGATGGGTCCGAATGTGCTTTTGTGTCTATGGAGACCTTGGAATGAAGCGGTGGCTCTGGGGCCCTAAAGGGTTCTCCTAAACAGAGGCTTTGACACAGCTCCAACGTGCAAGTTTCCCATGTGTAGATGAGATGTTTTCTGATGGGTGAAACAAGAAACAGCTATATGCTGCTTTTGAAATCCAGGCCTCTGAGGAGAGATGCCTGGAAACCAAAGCAATGGATCTGATTAGTGCCTAGGGGCCTGTTCTTTCCTTTTTACCTCTGAGGACATCTGTCTATGGGTCTGAGTGCAGGTAGGGGCTCATTTGGGCTCAGATTGCCCCTGTTTTTCCTGGGAAGCTACCACTATTGAGATACATCAGGGACTTTGGAGGTTTATCCTATTAGAAGGGTTGTGGCCATTGGAATGGGCACACACAATTCCCTTGGAGAGGGCAAGTACAGTCCTCAGGTTTGGCTCCAGGGGCCTGAGCCTGTAGGTTGTGTAGTCCAGCCCTTTTTGGACAGTTGTCTGAAAACACAAACTCGGCTTATGTTTCAGGTCATAGGTATGGCCGGACTGATCTACAGACCATGAGGAGAACTTTTCGGGATTTGAAAGAAGGGCGAGTGTGAGGCTCCTGCTCAAGTTTTTGTCTCGGGATATCGTGTCACTCATGGTCGTGGAATTTCTGGGTGACTTCATGGGAAATGGACGAGTCTTACTCTCTGGTGGTTTGGCCCCGTCCAAAGAGTTTGGGTTCATTCTGTGGGCTGGAAGAAGTCCGTTTTATTTTGTTGTTGTTGTTGTTGTTGTTGTTTTCTTTTTTAACCTCAGGTGTCCCACCAAATGAGGGATTTCAGAGTAGAGCCCTAGGAGGGGCGACTGGACAATCAGAAATCTGGTTAAAAATTGGGGCCTAGGGACATGTCAAGCCCATTATGACATCTAACGGTCCAGCCACTGAGAGGACTTACTAGAGGACAGGACTCATCCTGAGGGTCACAATGCGTGTGTATGCCCTCGTCGCACTCAAGAATGGGCGGGGCCTCAGGGTTTCTCCTACACTGATCGTTGGACAACGTGCCAACCACAAGGGTTCTTGCCATGGGTAAGGAGGAGTTCTGATTTCTGCATCAGACTCACCCCTGGGCAGTGATTGGAGATAAGGTCTCGGTTCTGAAGCCTGAAAACTGAGGTAGGGAAGAGATGATGACCTAAGGCCATGGCGGGTTTTATGTGCTCAGTGTGCGGTCAGCTTTCTGGGTGTTGGTCAGGAGGTCCGGGCTCAGGATGTGTTCGACAGTGCATTAGTGCCCAGGTTAGACTATATAATTTGGGTAAAGTCGAGTGCTGTGTAGGTTTACCCTCATTTAAGGTGCCTGGGCAGCTCATGAGGCAATAATTTTTTTCTCTAGAGGGCAGGCAGAGTGCTGCATTGTGGGTCCGGAATTGCCAAACTTGAGGGCTTTGGGGCCAGGAGTGTGAGGATGGAAGTCTGAGAAGACAAGCTAGACTTGGGTTTCAGGGCGAGGGCACGGCAGGTACCCCCTGCAGATCTGAACCAATATCTCATGCATCTGAAGTCAGGGCGAGGATCAGACGTTGGCTCAGGTGGGAGTTTCTGAGCATGACGGCCGCTTCATGAAGGGAGCGGAATCTCGAGACCATTGAGGTTTTCCCACGTTGGGAGTTGTGGGATGCCCCCTTCCAGGATTCCTTCTTCCGGACAATTGAGACCTGTTGGACAGCTCCAGGACATCCCATATGGAATGACTCCAGAGCACCTTTCGCGGATGGATGCCTGGGAAGCCCGCCTCGCATTCCAATTGTCTCCTAGCAACAAGACAGTTTAGAACTGATGGCTCTGCGGGAGCAACCTCGGTGGCTGAGTTGAAATGGACTTTCCTGAGGATGTGTCGTAATGTGTTTTTGTGTCCATGAGGGCCTTGGAATGGGGCGGTGGCACCGGCAACCTGAAGTACTTTCCTAAGCTTTGGACATGGCTCCCATGCACAGGTTTACTTGTGGAGACGAGATGAGTTCTGATGGGTGCCTCAGGAAAACCCCTATGCTCGTATTGGAATCAGGCTTTTGAGGACACATGCCTGTAACCCAAAGCAATGGATCCTATTATGGCCTAGGGTCCTGTCTGGTTCAATCTTCTTCTCTGGGGACATCCATCTATGGTATGAGTGGAGGTCGATTATCAGCTGGTGTCAGACACCCCTTGTTTGTTCCGGGTGACCCACACTATTGGGATGGCCTAAGGGTCGTTGGAGGTTTCTCCTAATTTGTACGATTTTGGACCATGGAATGGGCAGAATTCCCATGGATTGGTAGGCACAGTCCTAATGTGTGGCTCCAGGGGCCCAGCCTGGAGGGTGTGTGGCCCAAGACTTTGAGGACAGAAGTCTGAAAACACAAACTCAGCTTAGGTTTGGGGACGTAGGTATGGCAGGCCCGATCTACAAACCATGAGAAGAACTCTACAGGATATGAAGAAAGTGCGAGTCTGTGGCGATTGCTCAGGCTTTTGTCTCTGGATTTTGTATCAGTGATGGCCGTGGAATGTCGGGGAGGCCTCATGGGCCATGGACGAATCTTCCTCTCTGAGGATTTGGCCCGATTCCCAATTGCTTTTCGTCAATCTGTGGGATGGGAGGACTCATTTCAGTTTTGTTACCTCAGGTGTCCCACCAAAAGAGGAATTCCAAAGCAAAGCCGTGGGGAAGACTGAAGGGACAACCCGAACTATGGTTAAAAATTGGGGCCTAGGGGCATGGCAAGCCCAATATGCTATCTCTTCATCCAGCCACTGAGTGGCCTTACTTGAGGACTGGGCTCAGCCTGAGGGTCACAATGTGTGTTTGTGACCAATGTGGCCCGCGAGCATGGGCGGGGCCTAATGGGACACACTGGTTTCAACCACACTGAACGTTGGACAACATGCCAACCACAAGGTTTCTTGCCATGGGGAAGGAGTTCTGATTTCTGCATCACCTTCAACATGGACAGTGATTGGAGATAAGGTCTAGGTTCTGAAACCTGAAAACCGAGGTTGGGAAGAGATGATGACCTAAGGCCATGGCGGCTCGATGTGCTCAGTGTGCGGCCAGCTGTCTGGAAGGGGCCAGGGGGTCCACGCTCAGGCTGTGTCAGAAAGGGCATTAGTGCCCTGGTCAGCCTATGTATTTGGGGTACAGCCAAGGTCGGTGCAGGTTGATCCTCATTTGGGGTTACTGGGTAGCCCCAGAGGACAACGTTTTTTATCTGGAGGGCAGGCAGAGTGCTGCATTGTAGTTCTGGATTGCCAAACTGGAGGCCATGTGGGCCAGTAGTCTGACGACAAAAGTCTGAGAACACAAGCTAGGCTTAGGTTTCTGGGTGAGGCCATGGCAGGCACAATCTACAGACCTGAATCGAGATCTCGTGCATCTGAAGTCAGGGCGAGGATCAGACGATCGCTCAGGTTGGAGTTTCTGTCTCTGATGGCCCCTTCATGAATGGGGGGGCATCACGAGGCCATGGGGGTTTTCCCATGATGGGAGTTGTGAGAAGCTCCAAACTGCAGAGAGTCTTCGGCAGGACAATTGAGACCTGTTGTTTGGCTCCAGGCCAATGATTCTGAGCAGGGTTCTAAGGATGGATGGCTGGGTAGCCCACCTCGCATTCCAATTGTCTCCTAGCAACAAGACAGTTTAGATCTCCTGGATCTGTGGGGAGCTAACGAGGATGCTGAGTTGAAATGCACACCCCTGGGGATGGGTCCGAATGTGCTTTTGTGTCTATGGAGACCTTGGAATGAAGCGGTGGCTCTGGGGCCCTAAAGGGTTCTCCTAAACAGAGGCTTTGACACAGCTCCAACGTGCAAGTTTCCCATGTGTAGATGAGATGTTTTCTGATGGGTGAAACAAGAAACAGCTATATGCTGCTTTTGAAATCCAGGCCTCTGAGGAGAGATGCCTGGAAACCAAAGCAATGGATCTGATTAGTGCCTAGGGGCCTGTTCTTTCCTTTTTACCTCTGAGGACATCTGTCTATGGGTCTGAGTGCAGGTAGGGGCTCATTTGGGCTCAGATTGCCCCTGTTTTTCCTGGGAAGCTACCACTATTGAGATACATCAGGGACTTTGGAGGTTTATCCTATTAGAAGGGTTGTGGCCATTGGAATGGGCACACACAATTCCCTTGGAGAGGGCAAGTACAGTCCTCAGGTTTGGCTCCAGGGGCCTGAGCCTGTAGGTTGTGTAGTCCAGCCCTTTTTGGACAGTTGTCTGAAAACACAAACTCGGCTTATGTTTCAGGTCATAGGTATGGCCGGACTGATCTACAGACCATGAGGAGAACTTTTCGGGATTTGAAAGAAGGGCGAGTGTGAGGCTCCTGCTCAAGTTTTTGTCTCGGGATATCGTGTCACTCATGGTCGTGGAATTTCTGGGTGACTTCATGGGAAATGGACGAGTCTTACTCTCTGGTGGTTTGGCCCCGTCCAAAGAGTTTGGGTTCATTCTGTGGGCTGGAAGAAGTCCGTTTTATTTTGTTGTTGTTGTTGTTGTTGTTGTTTTCTTTTTTAACCTCAGGTGTCCCACCAAATGAGGGATTTCAGAGTAGAGCCCTAGGAGGGGCGACTGGACAATCAGAAATCTGGTTAAAAATTGGGGCCTAGGGACATGTCAAGCCCATTATGACATCTAACGGTCCAGCCACTGAGAGGACTTACTAGAGGACAGGACTCATGCTGAGGGTCACAATGCGTGTGTATGCCCTCGTCGCACTCAAGAATGGGCGGGGCCTCAGGGTTTCTCCTACACTGATCGTTGGACAACGTGCCAACCACAAGGGTTCTTGCCATGGGTAAGGAGGAGTTCTGATTTCTGCATCAGACTCACCCCTGGGCAGTGATTGGAGATAAGGTCTCGGTTCTGAAGCCTGAAAACTGAGGTAGGGAAGAGATGATGACCTAAGGCCATGGCGGGTTTTATGTGCTCAGTGTGCGGTCAGCTTTCTGGGTGTTGGTCAGGAGGTCCGGGCTCAGGATGTGTTCGACAGTGCATTAGTGCCCAGGTTAGACTATATAATTTGGGTAAAGTCGAGTGCTGTGTAGGTTTACCCTCATTTAAGGTGCCTGGGCAGCTCATGAGGCAATAATTTTTTTCTCTAGAGGGCAGGCAGAGTGCTGCATTGTGGGTCCGGAATTGCCAAACTTGAGGGCTTTGGGGCCAGGAGTGTGAGGATGGAAGTCTGAGAAGACAAGCTAGACTTGGGTTTCAGGGCGAGGGCACGGCAGGTACCCCCTGCAGATCTGAACCAATATCTCATGCATCTGAAGTCAGGGCGAGGATCAGACGTTGGCTCAGGTGGGAGTTTCTGAGCATGACGGCCGCTTCAAGAAGGGAGCGGAATCTCGAGACCATTGAGGTTTTCCCACGTTGGGAGTTGTGGGACGCCCCCTTCCAGGATTCCTTCTTCCGGACAATTGAGACCTGTTGGACAGCTCCAGGACATCACATATAGAATGACTCCAGAGCACCGTTCCCGGATGGATGCCTGGGAAGCCCGCCTCGCATTCCAATTGTCTCCTAGCAACAAGACAGTTTAGAACTGATGGCTCTGCGGGAGCAACCTCGGTGGCTGAGTTGAAATGGACTTTCCTGAGGATGTGTCGTAATGTGTTTTTGTGTCCATGAGGGCCTTGGAATGGGGCGGTGGCACCGGCAACCTGAAGTACTTTCCTAAGCTTTGGACATGGCTCCCATGCACAGGTTTACTTGTGGAGACGAGATGAGTTCTGATGGGTGCCTCAGGAAAACCCCTATGCTCGTATTGGAATCAGGCTTTTGAGGACACATGCCTGTAACCCAAAGCAATGGATCCTATTATGGCCTAGGGTCCTGTCTGGTTCAATCTTCTTCTCTGGGGACATCCATCTATGGTATGAGTGGAGGTCGATTATCAGCTGGTGTCAGACACCCCTTGTTTGTTCCGGGTGACCCACACTATTGGGATGGCCTAAGGGTCGTTGGAGGTTTCTCCTAATTTGTACGATTTTGGACCATGGAATGGGCAGAATTCCCATGGATTGGTAGGCACAGTCCTAATGTGTGGCTCCAGGGGCCCAGCCTGGAGGGTGTGTGGCCCAAGACTTTGAGGACAGAAGTCTGAAAACACAAACTCAGCTTAGGTTTGGGGACGTAGGTATGGCAGGCCCGATCTACAAACCATGAGAAGAACTCTACAGGATATGAAGAAAGTGCGAGTCTGTGGCGATTGCTCAGGCTTTTGTCTCTGGATTTTGTATCAGTGATGGCCGTGGAATGTCGGGGAGGCCTCATGGGCCATGGACGAATCTTCCTCTCTGAGGATTTGGCCCGATTCCCAATTGCTTTTCGTCAATCTGTGGGATGGGAGGACTCATTTCAGTTTTGTTACCTCAGGTGTCCCACCAAAAGAGGAATTCCAAAGCAAAGCCGTGGGGAAGACTGAAGGGACAACCCGAACTATGGTTAAAAATTGGGGCCTAGGGGCATGGCAAGCCCAATATGCTATCTCTTCATCCAGCCACTGAGTGGCCTTACTTGAGGACTGGGCTCAGCCTGAGGGTCACAATGTGTGTTTGTGACCAATGTGGCCCGCGAGCATGGGCGGGGCCTAATGGGACACACTGGTTTCAACCACACTGAACGTTGGACAACATGCCAACCACAAGGTTTCTTGCCATGGGGAAGGAGTTCTGATTTCTGCATCACCTTCAACATGGACAGTGATTGGAGATAAGGTCTAGGTTCTGAAACCTGAAAACCGAGGTTGGGAAGAGATGATGACCTAAGGCCATGGCGGCTCGATGTGCTCAGTGTGCGGCCAGCTGTCTGGAAGGGGCCAGGGGGTCCACGCTCAGGCTGTGTCAGAAAGGGCATTAGTGCCCTGGTCAGCCTATGTATTTGGGGTACAGCCAAGGTCGGTGCAGGTTGATCCTCATTTGGGGTTACTGGGTAGCCCCAGAGGACAACGTTTTTTATCTGGAGGGCAGGCAGAGTGCTGCATTGTAGTTCTGGATTGCCAAACTGGAGGCCATGTGGGCCAGTAGTCTGACGACAAAAGTCTGAGAACACAAGCTAGGCTTAGGTTTCTGGGTGAGGCCATGGCAGGCACAATCTACAGACCTGAATCGAGATCTCGTGCATCTGAAGTCAGGGCGAGGATCAGACGATCGCTCAGGTTGGAGTTTCTGTCTCTGATGGCCCCTTCATGAATGGGGGGGCATCACGAGGCCATGGGGGTTTTCCCATGATGGGAGTTGTGAGAAGCTCCAAACTGCAGAGAGTCTTCGGCAGGACAATTGAGACCTGTTGTTTGGCTCCAGGCCAATGATTCTGAGCAGGGTTCTAAGGATGGATGGCTGGGTAGCCCACCTCGCATTCCAATTGTCTCCTAGCAACAAGACAGTTTAGAT
Organism: Mustela nivalis; assembly: GCF_964662115.1. Lineage (NCBI taxonomy): Eukaryota > Metazoa > Chordata > Mammalia > Carnivora > Mustelidae > Mustela > Mustela nivalis. The sequence goes on along the minus strand of NW_028136552.1, from coordinate 321,274 downwards.
CTCCTGGATCTGTGGGGAGCTAACGAGGATGCTGAGTTGAAATGCACACCCCTGGGGATGGGTCCGAATGTGCTTTTGTGTCTATGGAGACCTTGGAATGAAGCGGTGGCTCTGGGGCCCTAAAGGGTTCTCCTAAACAGAGGCTTTGACACAGCTCCAACGTGCAAGTTTCCCATGTGTAGATGAGATGTTTTCTGATGGGTGAAACAAGAAACAGCTATATGCTGCTTTTGAAATCCAGGCCTCTGAGGAGAGATGCCTGGAAACCAAAGCAATGGATCTGATTAGTGCCTAGGGGCCTGTTCTTTCCTTTTTACCTCTGAGGACATCTGTCTATGGGTCTGAGTGCAGGTAGGGGCTCATTTGGGCTCAGATTGCCCCTGTTTTTCCTGGGAAGCTACCACTATTGAGATACATCAGGGACTTTGGAGGTTTATCCTATTAGAAGGGTTGTGGCCATTGGAATGGGCACACACAATTCCCTTGGAGAGGGCAAGTACAGTCCTCAGGTTTGGCTCCAGGGGCCTGAGCCTGTAGGTTGTGTAGTCCAGCCCTTTTTGGACAGTTGTCTGAAAACACAAACTCGGCTTATGTTTCAGGTCATAGGTATGGCCGGACTGATCTACAGACCATGAGGAGAACTTTTCGGGATTTGAAAGAAGGGCGAGTGTGAGGCTCCTGCTCAAGTTTTTGTCTCGGGATATCGTGTCACTCATGGTCGTGGAATTTCTGGGTGACTTCATGGGAAATGGACGAGTCTTACTCTCTGGTGGTTTGGCCCCGTCCAAAGAGTTTGGGTTCATTCTGTGGGCTGGAAGAAGTCCGTTTTATTTTGTTGTTGTTGTTGTTGTTGTTGTTTTCTTTTTTAACCTCAGGTGTCCCACCAAATGAGGGATTTCAGAGTAGAGCCCTAGGAGGGGCGACTGGACAATCAGAAATCTGGTTAAAAATTGGGGCCTAGGGACATGTCAAGCCCATTATGACATCTAACGGTCCAGCCACTGAGAGGACTTACTAGAGGACAGGACTCATGCTGAGGGTCACAATGCGTGTGTATGCCCTCGTCGCACTCAAGAATGGGCGGGGCCTCAGGGTTTCTCCTACACTGATCGTTGGACAACGTGCCAACCACAAGGGTTCTTGCCATGGGTAAGGAGGAGTTCTGATTTCTGCATCAGACTCACCCCTGGGCAGTGATTGGAGATAAGGTCTCGGTTCTGAAGCCTGAAAACTGAGGTAGGGAAGAGATGATGACCTAAGGCCATGGCGGGTTTTATGTGCTCAGTGTGCGGTCAGCTTTCTGGGTGTTGGTCAGGAGGTCCGGGCTCAGGATGTGTTCGACAGTGCATTAGTGCCCAGGTTAGACTATATAATTTGGGTAAAGTCGAGTGCTGTGTAGGTTTACCCTCATTTAAGGTGCCTGGGCAGCTCATGAGGCAATAATTTTTTTCTCTAGAGGGCAGGCAGAGTGCTGCATTGTGGGTCCGGAATTGCCAAACTTGAGGGCTTTGGGGCCAGGAGTGTGAGGATGGAAGTCTGAGAAGACAAGCTAGACTTGGGTTTCAGGGCGAGGGCACGGCAGGTACCCCCTGCAGATCTGAACCAATATCTCATGCATCTGAAGTCAGGGCGAGGATCAGACGTTGGCTCAGGTGGGAGTTTCTGAGCATGACGGCCGCTTCAAGAAGGGAGCGGAATCTCGAGACCATTGAGGTTTTCCCACGTTGGGAGTTGTGGGACGCCCCCTTCCAGGATTCCTTCTTCCGGACAATTGAGACCTGTTGGACAGCTCCAGGACATCACATATAGAATGACTCCAGAGCACCGTTCCCGGATGGATGCCTGGGAAGCCCGCCTCGCATTCCAATTGTCTCCTAGCAACAAGACAGTTTAGAACTGATGGCTCTGCGGGAGCAACCTCGGTGGCTGAGTTGAAATGGACTTTCCTGAGGATGTGTCCTAATGTGTTTTTGTGTCCATGAGGGCCTTGGAATGGGGCGGTGGCACCGGCAACCTGAAGTACTTACCTAAGCTTTGGACATGGCTCCCATGCACAGGTTTCCTTGTGGAGACGAGATGAGTTCTGATGGGTGCCTCAGGAAAACCCCTATGCTCGTATTGGAATCAGGCTTTTGAGGACACATGCCTGTAACCCAAAGCAATGGATCCTATTATGGCCTAGGGTCCTGTCTGGTTCAATCTTCTTCTCTGGGGACATCCATCTATGGTATGAGTGGAGGTCGATTATCAGCTGGTGTCAGACACCCCTTGTTTGTTCCGGGTGACCCACACTATTGGGATGGCCTAAGGGTCGTTGGAGGTTTCTCCTAATTTGTACGATTTTGGACCATGGAATGGGCAGAATTCCCATGGATTGGTAGGCACAGTCCTAATGTGTGGCTCCAGGGGCCCAGCCTGGAGGGTGTGTGGCCCAAGACTTTGAGGACAGAAGTCTGAAAACACAAACTCAGCTTAGGTTTGGGGACGTAGGTATGGCAGGCCCGATCTACAAACCATGAGAAGAACTCTACAGGATATGAAGAAAGTGCGAGTCTGTGGCGATTGCTCAGGCTTTTGTCTCTGGATTTTGTATCAGTGATGGCCGTGGAATGTCGGGGAGGCCTCATGGGCCATGGACGAATCTTCCTCTCTGAGGATTTGGCCCGATTCCCAATTGCTTTTCGTCAATCTGTGGGATGGGAGGACTCATTTCAGTTTTGTTACCTCAGGTGTCCCACCAAAAGAGGAATTCCAAAGCAAAGCCGTGGGGAAGACTGAAGGGACAATCCGAACTATGGTTAAAAATTGGGGCCTAGGGGCATGGCAAGCCCAATATGCTATCTCTTCATCCAGCCACTGAGTGGCCTTACTTGAGGACTGGGCTCAGCCTGAGGGTCACAATGTGTGTTTGTGACCAATGTGGCCCGCGAGCATGGGCGGGGCCTAATGGGACACACTGGTTTCAACCACACTGAACGTTGGACAACATGCCAACCACAAGGTTTCTTGCCATGGGGAAGGAGTTCTGATTTCTGCATCACCTTCAACATGGACAGTGATTGGAGATAAGGTCTAGGTTCTGAAACCTGAAAACCGAGGTTGGGAAGAGATGACGACCTAAGGCCATGGCGGCTCGATGTGCTCAGTGTGCGGCCAGCTGTCTGGAAGGGGCCAGGGGGTCCACGCTCAGGCTGTGTCAGAAAGGGCATTAGTGCCCTGGTCAGCCTATGTATTTGGGGTACAGCCAAGGTCGGTGCAGGTTGATCCTCATTTGGGGTTACTGGGTAGCCCCAGAGGACAACTTTTTTTATCTGGAGGGCAGGCAGAGTGCTGCATTGTAGTTCTGGATTGCCAAACTGGAGGCCATGTGGGCCAGTAGTCTGACGACAAAAGTCTGAGAACACAAGCTAGGCTTAGGTTTCTGGGTGAGGCCATGGCAGGCACAATCTACAGACCTGAATCGAGATCTCGTGCATCTGAAGTCAGGGCGAGGATCAGACGATCGCTCAGGTTGGAGTTTCTGTCCCTGATGGCCCCTTCATGAATGGGGGGGCATCACGAGGCCATGGGGGTTTTCCCATGATGGGAGTTGTGAGAAGCTCCAAACTGCAGAGAGTCTTCGGCAGGACAATTGAGACCTGTTGTTTGGCTCCAGGCCAATGATTCTGAGCAGGGTTCTAAGGATGGATGGCTGTGTAGCCCACCTCGCATTCCAATTGTCTCCTAGCAACAAGACAGTTTAGATCTCCTGGATCTGTGGGGAGCTACCGAGGATGCTGAGTTGAAATGCACACCCCTGGGGATGGGTCCGAATGTGCTTTTGTGTCTATGGAGACCTTGGAATGAAGCGGTGGCTCTGGGGCCCTAAAGGGTTCTCCTAAACAGAGGCTTTGACACAGCTCCAACGTGCAAGTTTCCCATGTGTAGATGAGATGTTTTCTGATGGGTGAAACAAGAAACAGCTATATGCTGCTTTTGAAATCCAGGCCTCTGAGGAGAGATGCCTGGAAACCAAAGCAATGGATCTGATTAGTGCCTAGGGGCCTGTTCTTTCCTTTTTACCTCTGAGGACATCTGTCTATGGGTCTGAGTGCAGGTAGGGGCTCATTTGGGCTCAGATTGCCCCTGTTTTTCCTGGGAAGCTACCACTATTGAGATATATCGGGGACTTTGGAGGTTTATCCTATTAGAAGGGTTGTGGCCATTGGAATGGGCACACACAATTCCCTTGGAGAGGGCAAGTACAGTCCTCAGGTTTGGCTCCAGGGGCCTGAGCCTGTAGGTTGTGTAGTCCAGCCCTTTTTGGACAGTTGTCTGAAAACACAAACTCGGCTTATGTTTCAGGTCATAGGTATGGCCGGACTGATCTACAGACCATGAGGAGAACTTTTCGGGATTTGAAAGAAGGGCGAGTGTGAGGCTCCTGCTCAAGTTTTTGTCTCGGGATATCGTGTCACTCATGGTCGTGGAATTTCTGGGTGACTTCATGGGAAATGGACGAGTCTTACTCTCTGGTGGTTTGGCCCCGTCCAAAGAGTTTGGGTTCATTCTGTGGGCTGGAAGAAGTCCGTTTTATTTTGTTGTTGTTGTTGTTGTTGTTGTTTTCTTTTTTAACCTCAGGTGTCCCACCAAATGAGGGATTTCAGAGTAGAGCCCTAGGAGGGGCGACTGGACAATCAGAAATCTGGTTAAAAATTGGGGCCTAGGGACATGTCAAGCCCATTATGACATCTAATGGTCCAGCCACTGAGAGGACTTACTAGAGGACAGGACTCATGCTGAGGGTCACAATGCGTGTGTATGCCCTCGTCGCACTCAAGAATGGGCGGGGCCTCAGGGTTTCTCCTACACTGATCGTTGGACAATGTGCCAACCACAAGGGTTCTTGCCATGGGTAAGGAGGAGTTCTGATTTCTGCATCAGACTCACCCCTGGGCAGTGATTGGAGATAAGGTCTCGGTTCTGAAGCCTGAAAACTGAGGTAGGGAAGAGATGATGACCTAAGGCCATGGCGGGTTTTATGTGCTCAGTGTGCGGTCCGCTTTCTGGGTGTTGGTCAGGAGGTCCGGGCTCAGGATGTGTTCGACAGTGCATTAGTGCCCAGGTTAGACTATATAATTTGGGTAAAGTCGAGTGCTGTGTAGGTTTACCCTCATTTAAGGTGCCTGGGCAGCTCATGAGGCAATAATTTTTTTCTCTAGAGGGCAGGCAGAGTGCTGCATTGTGGGTCCGGAATTGCCAAACTTGAGGGCTTTGGGGCCAGGAGTGTGAGGATGGAAGTCTGAGAAGACAAGCTAGACTTGGGTTTCAGGGCGAGGGCACGGCAGGTACCCCCTGCAGATCTGAACCAATATCTCATGCATCTGAAGTCAGGGCGAGGATCAGACGTTGGCTCAGGTGGGAGTTTCTGAGCATGACGGCCGCTTCATGAAGGGAGCGGAATCTCGAGACCATTGAGGTTTTCCCACGTTGGGAGTTGTGGGATGCCCCCTTCCAGGATTCCTTCTTCCGGACAATTGAGACCTGTTGGACAGCTCCAGGACATCCCATATGGAATGACTCCAGAGCACCGTTCCCGGATGGATGCCTGGGAAGCCCGCCTCGCATTCCAATTGTCTCCTAGCAACAAGACAGTTTAGAACTGATGGCTCTGCGGGAGCAACCTCGGTGGCTGAGTTGAAATGGACTTTCCTGAGGATGTGTCCTAATGTGTTTTTGTGTCCATGAGGGCCTTGGAATGGGGCGGTGGCACCGGCAACCTGAAGTACTTTCCTAAGCTTTGGACATGGCTCCCATGCACAGGTTTCCTTGTGGAGACGAGATGAGTTCTGATGGGTGCCTCAGGAAAACCCCTATGCTCGTATTGGAATCAGGCTTTTGAGGACACATGCCTGTAACCCAAAGCAATGGATCCTATTATGGCCTAGGGTCCTGTCTGGTTCAATCTTCTTCTCTGGGGACATCCATCTATGGTATGAGTGGAGGTCGATTATCAGCTGGTGTCAGACACCCCTTGTTTGTTCCGGGTGACCCACACTATTGGGATGGCCTAAGGGTCGTTGGAGGTTTCTCCTAATTTGTACGATTTTGGACCATGGAATGGGCAGAATTCCCATGGATTGGTAGGCACAGTCCTAATGTGTGGCTCCAGGGGCCCAGCCTGGAGGGTGTGTGGCCCAAGACTTTGAGGACAGAAGTCTGAAAACACAAACTCAGCTTAGGTTTGGGGACGTAGGTATGGCAGGCCCGATCTACAAACCATGAGAAGAACTCTACAGGATATGAAGAAAGTGCGAGTCTGTGGCGATTGCTCAGGCTTTTGTCTCTGGATTTTGTATCAGTGATGGCCGTGGAATGTCGGGGAGGCCTCATGGGCCATGGACGAATCTTCCTCTCTGAGGATTTGGCCCGATTCCCAATTGCTTTTCGTCAATCTGTGGGATGGGAGGTTCATTTCAGTTTTGTTACCTCAGGTGTCCCACCAAAAGAGGAATTCCAAAGCAAAGCCGTGGGGAAGACTGAAGGGACAACCCGAACTATGGTTAAAAATTGGGGCCTAGGGGCATGGCAAGCCCAATATGCTATCTCTTCATCCAGCCACTGAGTGGCCTTACTTGAGGACTGGGCTCAGCCTGAGGGTCACAATGTGTGTTTGTGACCAATGTGGCCCGCGAGCATGGGCGGGGCCTCATGGGACACACTGGTTTCAACCACACTGAACGTTGGACAACATGCCAACCACAAGGTTTCTTGCCATGGGGAAGGAGTTCTTATTTCTGCATCACCTTCAACATGGACAGTGATTGGAGATAAGGTCTAGGTTCTGAAACCTGAAAACCGAGGTTGGGAAGACATGACGACCTAAGGCCATGGCGGCTCGATGTGCTCAGTGTGCGGCCAGCTGTCTGGAAGGGGCCAGGGGGTCCACGCTCAGGCTGTGTCAGAAAGGGCATTAGTGCCCTGGTCAGCCTATGTATTTGGGGTACAGCCAAGGTCGGTGCAGGTTGATCCTCATTTGGGGTTACTGGGTAGCCCCAGAGGACAACTTTTTTTATCTGGAGGGCAGGCAGAGTGCTGCATTGTAGTTCTGGATTGCCAAACTGGAGGCCATGTGGGCCAGTAGTCTGACGACAAAAGTCTGAGAACACAAGCTAGGCTTAGGTTTCTGGGTGAGGCCATGGCAGGCACAATCTACAGACCTGAATCGAGATCTCGTGCATCTGAAGTCAGGGCGAGGATCAGACGATCGCTCAGGTTGGAGTTTCTGTCCCTGATGGCCCCTTCATGAATGGGGGGGCATCACGAGGCCATGGGGGTTTTCCCATGATGGGAGTTGTGAGAAGCTCCAAACTGCAGAGAGTCTTCGGCAGGACAATTGAGACCTGTTGTTTGGCTCCAGGCCAATGATTCTGAGCAGGGTTCTAAGGATGGATGGCTGTGTAGCCCACCTCGCATTCCAATTGTCTCCTAGCAACAAGACAGTTTAGATCTCCTGGATCTGTGGGGAGCTACCGAGGATGCTGAGTTGAAATGCACACCCCTGGGGATGGGTCCGAATGTGCTTTTGTGTCTATGGAGACCTTGGAATGAAGCGGTGGCTCTGGGGCCCTAAAGGGTTCTCCTAAACAGAGGCTTTGACACAGCTCCAACGTGCAAGTTTCCCATGTGTAGATGAGATGTTTTCTGATGGGTGAAACAAGAAACAGCTATATGCTGCTTTTGAAATCCAGGCCTCTGAGGAGAGATGCCTGGAAACCAAAGCAATGGATCTGATTAGTGCCTAGGGGCCTGTTCTTTCCTTTTTACCTCTGAGGACATCTGTCTATGGGTCTGAGTGCAGGTAGGGGCTCATTTGGGCTCAGATTGCCCCTGTTTTTCCTGGGAAGCTACCACTATTGAGATATATCGGGGACTTTGGAGGTTTATCCTATTAGAAGGGTTGTGGCCATTGGAATGGGCACACACAATTCCCTTGGAGAGGGCAAGTACAGTCCTCAGGTTTGGCTCCAGGGGCCTGAGCCTGTAGGTTGTGTAGTCCAGCCCTTTTTGGACAGTTGTCTGAAAACACAAACTCGGCTTATGTTTCAGGTCATAGGTATGGCCGGACTGATCTACAGACCATGAGGAGAACTTTTCGGGATTTGAAAGAAGGGCGAGTGTGAGGCTCCTGCTCAAGTTTTTGTCTCGGGATATCGTGTCACTCATGGTCGTGGAATTTCTGGGTGACTTCATGGGAAATGGACGAGTCTTACTCTCTGGTGGTTTGGCCCCGTCCAAAGAGTTTGGGTTCATTCTGTGGGCTGGAAGAAGTCCGTTTTATTTTGTTGTTGTTGTTGTTGTTGTTGTTTTCTTTTTTAACCTCAGGTGTCCCACCAAATGAGGGATTTCAGAGTAGAGCCCTAGGAGGGGCGACTGGACAATCAGAAATCTGGTTAAAAATTGGGGCCTAGGGACATGTCAAGCCCATTATGACATCTAATGGTCCAGCCACTGAGAGGACTTACTAGAGGACAGGACTCATGCTGAGGGTCACAATGCGTGTGTATGCCCTCGTCGCACTCAAGAATGGGCGGGGCCTCAGGGTTTCTCCTACACTGATCGTTGGACAATGTGCCAACCACAAGGGTTCTTGCCATGGGTAAGGAGGAGTTCTGATTTCTGCATCAGACTCACCCCTGGGCAGTGATTGGAGATAAGGTCTCGGTTCTGAAGCCTGAAAACTGAGGTAGGGAAGAGATGATGACCTAAGGCCATGGCGGGTTTTATGTGCTCAGTGTGCGGTCCGCTTTCTGGGTGTTGGTCAGGAGGTCCGGGCTCAGGATGTGTTCGACAGTGCATTAGTGCCCAGGTTAGACTATATAATTTGGGTAAAGTCGAGTGCTGTGTAGGTTTACCCTCATTTAAGGTGCCTGGGCAGCTCATGAGGCAATAATTTTTTTCTCTAGAGGGCAGGCAGAGTGCTGCATTGTGGGTCCGGAATTGCCAAACTTGAGGGCTTTGGGGCCAGGAGTGTGAGGATGGAAGTCTGAGAAGACAAGCTAGACTTGGGTTTCAGGGCGAGGGCACGGCAGGTACCCCCTGCAGATCTGAACCAATATCTCATGCATCTGAAGTCAGGGCGAGGATCAGACGTTGGCTCAGGTGGGAGTTTCTGAGCATGACGGCCGCTTCATGAAGGGAGCGGAATCTCGAGACCATTGAGGTTTTCCCACGTTGGGAGTTGTGGGATGCCCCCTTCCAGGATTCCTTCTTCCGGACAATTGAGACCTGTTGGACAGCTCCAGGACATCCCATATGGAATGACTCCAGAGCACCGTTCCCGGATGGATGCCTGGGAAGCCCGCCTCGCATTCCAATTGTCTCCTAGCAACAAGACAGTTTAGAACTGATGGCTCTGCGGGAGCAACCTCGGTGGCTGAGTTGAAATGGACTTTCCTGAGGATGTGTCCTAATGTGTTTTTGTGTCCATGAGGGCCTTGGAATGGGGCGGTGGCACCGGCAACCTGAAGTACTTTCCTAAGCTTTGGACATGGCTCCCATGCACAGGTTTCCTTGTGGAGACGAGATGAGTTCTGATGGGTGCCTCAGGAAAACCCCTATGCTCGTATTGGAATCAGGCTTTTGAGGACACATGCCTGTAACCCAAAGCAATGGATCCTATTATGGCCTAGGGTCCTGTCTGGTTCAATCTTCTTCTCTGGGGACATCCATCTATGGTATGAGTGGAGGTCGATTATCAGCTGGTGTCAGACACCCCTTGTTTGTTCCGGGTGACCCACACTATTGGGATGGCCTAAGGGTCGTTGGAGGTTTCTCCTAATTTGTACGATTTTGGACCATGGAATGGGCAGAATTCCCATGGATTGGTAGGCACAGTCCTAATGTGTGGCTCCAGGGGCCCAGCCTGGAGGGTGTGTGGCCCAAGACTTTGAGGACAGAAGTCTGAAAACACAAACTCAGCTTAGGTTTGGGGACGTAGGTATGGCAGGCCCGATCTACAAACCATGAGAAGAACTCTACAGGATATGAAGAAAGTGCGAGTCTGTGGCGATTGCTCAGGCTTTTGTCTCTGGATTTTGTATCAGTGATGGCCGTGGAATGTCGGGGAGGCCTCATGGGCCATGGACGAATCTTCCTCTCTGAGGATTTGGCCCGATTCCCAATTGCTTTTCGTCAATCTGTGGGATGGGAGGTTCATTTCAGTTTTGTTACCTCAGGTGTCCCACCAAAAGAGGAATTCCAAAGCAAAGCCGTGGGGAAGACTGAAGGGACAACCCGAACTATGGTTAAAAATTGGGGCCTAGGGGCATGGCAAGCCCAATATGCTATCTCTTCATCCAGCCACTGAGTGGCCTTACTTGAGGACTGGGCTCAGCCTGAGGGTCACAATGTGTGTTTGTGACCAATGTGGCCCGCGAGCATGGGCGGGGCCTCATGGGACACACTGGTTTCAACCACACTGAACGTTGGACAACATGCCAACCACAAGGTTTCTTGCCATGGGGAAGGAGTTCTTATTTCTGCATCACCTTCAACATGGACAGTGATTGGAGATAAGGTCTAGGTTCTGAAACCTGAAAACCGAGGTTGGGAAGACATGACGACCTAAGGCCATGGCGGCTCGATGTGCTCAGTGTGCGGCCAGCTGTCTGGAAGGGGCCAGGGGGTCCAGGCTCAGGCTGTGTCAGAAAGGGCATTAGTGCCCTGGTCAGCCTATGTATTTGGGGTACAGCCAAGGTCGGTGCAGGTTGATCCTCATTTGGGGTTACTGGGTAGCCCCAGAGGACAATGTTTTTTATCTGGAGGGCAGGCAGAGTGCTGCATTGTAGTTCTGGATTGCCAAACTGGAGGCCTTGTGGGCCAGTAGTCTGACGACAAAAGTCTGAGAACACAAGCTAGGCTTAGGTTTCTGGGTGAGGCCATGGCAGGCACAATCTACAGACCTGAATCGAGATCTCGTGCATCTGAAGTCAGGGCGAGGATCAGACGATCGCTCAGGTTGGAGTTTCTGTCCCTGATGGCCCCTTCATGAATGGGGGGGCATCACGAGGCCATGGGGGTTTTCCCGTGATGGGAGTTGTGAGAAGCTCCAAACTGCAGAGAGTCTTCGGCAGGACAATTGAGACCTGTTGTTTGGCTCCAGGCCAATGATTCTGAGCAGGGTTCTAAGGATGGATGGCTGGGTAGCCCACCTCGCATTCCAATTGTCTCCTAGCAACAAGACAGTTTAGATCTCCTGGATCTGTGGGGAGCTACCGAGGATGCTGAGTTGAAATGCACACCCCTGGGGATGGGTCCGAATGTGCTTTTGTGTCTATGGGGACCTTGGAATGAAGCGGTGGCAATGGGGCCCTAAAGGGTTCTCCTAAACAGAGGCTTTGACACAGCTCCAACGTGCAAGTTTCCCATGTGTAGATGAGATGTTTTCTGATGGGTGAAACAAGAAACAGCTATATGCTGCTTTTGAAATCCAGGCCTCTGAGGAGAGATGCCTGGAAACCAAAGCAATGGATCTGATTAGTGCCTAGGGGCCTGTTCTTTCCTTTTTACCTTTGAGGACATCTGTCTATGGGTCTGAGTGCAGGTAGGGGCTCATTTGGGCTCAGATTGCCCCTGTTTTTCCTGGGAAGCTACCACTATTGAGATATATCGGGGACTTTGGAGGTTTATCCTATTAGAAGAATTGTGGCCATTGGAATGGGCACACACAATTCCCTTGGAGAGGGCAAGTACTGTCCTCAGGTTTGGCTCCAGGGCCTGAGCCTGTAGGTTGTGTAGTCCAGCACTTTTTGGACAGTTGTCTGAAAACACAAACTCGGCTTATGTTTCAGGTCATTGGTATGGCAGGACTGATCTACAGACCATGAGGAGAACTTTTCGGGATTTGAAAGAAGGGCGAGTGTGAGGCTCCTGCTCAAGTTTTTGTCTCGGGATATCGTGTCACTCATGGTCGTGGAATTTCTGGGTGACTTCATGGGAAATGGACGAGTCTTACTCTCTGGTGGTTTGGCCCCGTCCAAAGAGTTTGGGTTCATTCTGTGGGCTGGAATAAGTCCGTTTTATTTTGTTGTTGTTGTTGTTGTTGTTGTTGTTTTCTTTTTTAACCTCAGGTGTCCCACCAAATGAGGGATATCAGAGTAGAGCCCTAGGAGGGGCGACTGGACAATCAGAAATCTGGTTAAAAATTGGGGCCTAGGGACATGTCAAGCCCATTATGACATCTGACGGTCCAGCCACTGAGAGGACTTACTAGAGGACAGGACTCATGCTGAGGGTCACAATGCGTGTGTATGCCCTCGTTGCACTCAAGAATGGGCGGGGCCTCAGGGTTTCTCCTACACTGATCGTTGGACAACGTGCCAACCACAAGGGTTCTTGCCATGGGTAAGGAGGAGTTCTGATTTCTGCATCAGACTCACCCCTGGGCAGTGATTGGAGATAAGGTCTCGGTTCTGAAGCCTGAAAACTGAGGTAGGGAAGAGATGATGACCTAAGGCCATGGCGGGTTTTATGTCCTCAGTGTGCGGTCCGCTTTCTGGGTGTTGGTCAGGAGGTCCGGGCTCAGGATGTGTTCGACAGTGCATTAGTGCCCAGTTTAGACTATATAATTTGGGTAAAATCGAGTGCTGTGTAGGTTTACCCTCATTTAAGGTGCCTGGGCAGCTCATGAGGCAATAATTTTTTTCTCTAGAGGGCAGGCAGAGTGCTGCATTGTGGGTCCGGAATTGCCAAACTTGAGGGCTTTGGGGCCAGGAGTGTGAGGATGGAAGTCTGAGAAGACAAGCTAGACTTGGGTTTCAGGGCGAGGGCACGGCAGGTACCCCCTGCAGATCTGAACCAATATCTCATGCATCTGAAGTCAGGGCGAGGATCAGACGTTGGCTCAGGTGGGAGTTTCTGAGCATGACGGCCGCTTCATGAAGGGAGCGGAATCTCGAGACCATTGAGGTTTTCCCACGTTGGGAGTTGTGGGATGCCCCCTTCCAGGATTCCATCTTCCGGACAATTGAGACCTGTTGGACAGCTCCAGGACATCCCATATGGAATGACTCCAGAGCACCGTTCGCGGATGGATGCCTGGGAAGCCCGCCTCGCATTCCAATTGTCTCCTAGCAACAAGACAGTTTAGAACTGATGGCTCTGCGGGAGCAACCTCGGTGGCTGAGTTGAAATGGACTTTCCTGAGGATGTGTCCTAATGTGTTTTTGTGTCCATGAGGGCCTTGGAATGGGGCGGTGGCACCGGCAACCTGAAGTACTTTCCTAAGCTTTGGACATGGCTCCCATGCACAGGTTTCCTTGTGGAGACGAGATGAGTTCTGATGGGTGCCTCAGGAAAACCCCTATGCTCGTATTGGAATCAGGCTTTTGAGGACACATGCCTGTAACACAAAGCAATGGATCCTATTATGGCCTAGGGTCCTGTCTGGTTCAATCTTCTTCTCTGGGGACATCCATCTATGGTATGAGTGGAGGTCGATTATCAGCTGGTGTCAGACACCCCTTGTTTGTTCCGGGTGACCCACACTATTGGGATGGCCTAAGGGTCGTTGGAGGTTTCTCCTAATTTGTACGATTTTGGACCATGGAATGGGCAGAATTCCCATGGATTGGTAGGCACAGTCCTAATGTGTGGCTCCAGGGGCCCAGCCTGGAGGGTGTGTGGCCCAAGACATTGAGGACAGAAGTCTGAAAACACAAACTCAGCTTAGGTTTGGGCACGTAGGTATGGCAGGACCGATCTACAAACCATGAGAAGAACTCTACAGGATATGAAGAAAGTGCGAGTCTGTGGCGATTGCTCAGGCTTTTGTCTCTGGATTTTGTATCAGTGATGGCCGTGGAATGTCGGGGAGGCCTCATGGGCCATGGACGAATCTTCCTCTCTGAGGATTTGGCCCGATTCCCAATTGCTTTTCGTCAATCTGTGGGATGGGAGGACTCATTTCAGCTTTGTTACCTCAGGTGTCCCACCAAAAGAGGAATTCCAAAGCAAAGCCGTGGGGAAGACTGAAGGGACAATCCGAACTATGGTGAAAAATTGGGGCCTAGGGGCATGGCAAGCCCAATATGCTATCTCTTCATCCAGCCACTGAGTGGCCTTACTTGAGGACTGGGCTCAGCCTGAGGGTCACAATGTGTGTTTGTGACCAATGTGGCCCGCGAGCATGGGCGGGGCCTCATGGGACACACTGGTTTCAACGACACTGAACGTTGGACAACATGCCAACCACAAGGTTTCTTGCGATGGGGAAGGAGTTCTGATTTCTGCATCACCTTCAACATGGACAGTGATTGGAGATAAGGTCTAGGTTCTGAAACCTGAAAACCGAGGTTGGGAAGACATGACGACCTAAGGCCATGGCGGCTCGATGTGCTCAGTGTGCGGCCAGCTGTCTGGAAGGGGCCAGGGGGTCCAGGCTCAGGCTGTGTCAGAAAGGGCATTAGTGCCCTGGTCAGCCTATGTATTTGGGGTACAGCCAAGGTCGGTGCAGGTTGATCCTCATTTGGGGTTACTGGGTAGCCCCAGAGGACAATGTTTTTTATCTGGAGGGCAGGCAGAGTGCTGCATTGTAGTTCTGGATTGCCAAACTGGAGGCCTTGTGGGCCAGTAGTCTGACGACAAAAGTCTGAGAACACAAGCTAGGCTTAGGTTTCTGGGTGAGGCCATGGCAGGCACAATCTACAGACCTGAATCGAGATCTCGTGCATCTGAAGTCAGGGCGAGGATCAGACGATCGCTCAGGTTGGAGTTTCTGTCCCTGATGGCCCCTTCATGAATGGGGGGGCATCACGAGGCCATGGGGGTTTTCCCGTGATGGGAGTTGTGAGAAGCTCCAAACTGCAGAGAGTCTTCGGCAGGACAATTGAGACCTGTTGTTTGGCTCCAGGCCAATGATTCTGAGCAGGGTTCTAAGGATGGATGGCTGGGTAGCCCACCTCGCATTCCAATTGTCTCCTAGCAACAAGACAGTTTAGATCTCCTGGATCTGTGGGGAGCTACCGAGGATGCTGAGTTGAAATGCACACCCCTGGGGATGGGTCCGAATGTGCTTTTGTGTCTATGGGGACCTTGGAATGAAGCGGTGGCAATGGGGCCCTAAAGGGTTCTCCTAAACAGAGGCTTTGACACAGCTCCAACGTGCAAGTTTCCCATGTGTAGATGAGATGTTTTCTGATGGGTGAAACAAGAAACAGCTATATGCTGCTTTTGAAATCCAGGCCTCTGAGGAGAGATGCCTGGAAACCAAAGCAATGGATCTGATTAGTGCCTAGGGGCCTGTTCTTTCCTTTTTACCTCTGAGGACATCTGTCTATGGGTCTGAGTGCAGGTAGGGGCTCATTTGGGCTCAGATTGCCCCTGTTTTTCCTGGGAAGCTACCACTATTGAGATATATCGGGGACTTTGGAGGTTTATCCTATTAGAAGAATTGTGGCCATTGGAATGGGCACACACAATTCCCTTGGAGAGGGCAAGTACTGTCCTCAGGTTTGGCTCCAGGGGCCTGAGCCTGTAGGTTGTGTAGTCCAGCCCTTTTTGGACAGTTGTCTGAAAACACAAACTCGGCTTATGTTTCAGGTCATAGGTATGGCAGGACTGATCTACAGACCATGGGGAGAACTTTTCGGGATTTGAAAGAAGGGCGAGTGTGAGGCTCCTGCTCAAGTTTTTGTCTCGGGATATCGTGTCAATCATGGTCGTGGAATTTCTGGGTGACTTCATGGGAAATGGACGAGTCTTACTCTCTGGTGGTTTGGCCCCGTCCAAAGAGTTTGGGTTCATTCTGTGGGCTGGAATAAGTCCGTTTTATTTTGTTGTTGTTGTTGTTGTTGTTTTCTTTTTTAACCTCAGGTGTCCCACCAAATGAGGGATTTCAGAGTAAAGCCCTAGGAGGGGCGACTGGACAATCAGAAATCTGGTTAAAAATTGGGGCCTAGGGACATGTCAAGCCCATTATGACATCTAATGGTTCAGCTACTGAGAGGACTTACTAGAGGACAGGACTCATGCTGAGGGTCACAATGCGTGTGTATGCCCTCGTCGCACTCAAGAATGGGCGGGGCCTCAGGGTTTCTCCTACACTGATCGTTGGACAACGTGCCAACCACAAGGGTTCTTGCCATGGGTAAGGAGGAGTTCTGATTGCTGCATCAGACTCACCCCTGGGCAGTGATTGGAGATAAGGTCTCGGTTCTGACGCCTGAAAACTGAGGTATGGAAGAGATGATGACCTAAGGCCATGGCGGGTTTTATGTGCTCAGTGTGCGGTCCGCTTTCTGGGTGTTGGTCAGGAGGTCCGGGCTCAGGATGTGTTCAACAGTGCATTAGTGCCCAGGTTAGACTATATAATTTGGGTAAAGTCGAGTGCTGTGTAGGTTTACCCTAATTTAAGGTGCCTGGGCATCTATGAGGCAATAATTTTTTTTCTCTAGATGGCAGGCAGAGTGCTGCATTGTGGGTCCGGAATTGCCAAACTTGAGGGCTTTGGGGCCAGGAGTGTGAGGATGGAAGTCTGAGAAGACAAGCTGGACTTGGGTTTCAGGGCGAGGGCACGGCAGGTACCCCCTGCAGATCTGAACCAATATCTCATGCATCTGAAGTCAGGGCGAGGATCAGACGTTGGCTCAGGTGGGAGTTTCTGAGCATGACGGCCGCTTCATGAAGGGAGCGGAATCTCGAGACCATTGAGGTTTTCCCACGTTGGGAGTTGTGGGATGCCCCCTTCCAGGATTCCTTCTTCCGGACAATTGAGACCTGTTGGACAGCTCCAGGACATCCCATATGGAATGACTCCAGAGCACCGTTCGCGGATGGATGCCTGGGAAGCCCGCCTCGCATTCCAATTGTCTCCTAGCAACAAGACAGTTTAGATCTGATGGCTCTGCGGGAGCAACCTCGGTGGCTGAGTTGAAATGGACTTTCCTGAGGATGTGTCCTAATGTGTTTTTGTGTCCATGAGGGCCTTGGAATGGGGCGGTGGCACCGGCAACCTGAAGTACTTTCCTAAGCTTTGGACATGGCTCCCATGCACAGGTTTCCTTGTGGAGACGAGATGAGTTCTGATGGGTGCCTCAGGAAAACCCCTATGCTCGTATTGGAATCAGGATTTTGAGGACACATGCCTGTAACACAAAGCAATGGATCCTATTATGGCCTAGGGTCCTGTCTGGTTCAATCTTCTTCTCTGGGGACATCCATCTATGGTATGAGTGGAGGTCGATTATCAGCTGGTGTCAGACACCCCTTGTTTGTTCCGGGTGACCCACACTATTGGGATGGCCTAAGGGTCGTTGGAGGTTTCTCCTAATTTGTACGATTTTGGACCATGGAATGGGCAGAATTCCCATGGATTGGTAGGCACAGTCCTAATGTGTGGCTCCAGGGGCCCAGCCTGGAGGGTGTGTGGCCCAAGACATTGAGGACAGAAGTCTGAAAACACAAACTCAGCTTAGGTTTGGGGACGTAGGTATGGCAGGCCCGATCTACAAACCATGAGAAGAACTCTACAGGATATGAAGAAAGTGCGAGTGTGTGGCGATTGCTCAGGCTTTTGTCTCTGGATTTTGTATCAGTGATGGCCGTGGAATGTCGGGGAGGCCTCATGGGCCATGGACGAATCTTCCTCTCTGAGGATTTGGCCCGATTCCCAATTGCTTTTCGTCAATCTGTGGGATGGGAGGACTCATTTCAGTTTTGTTACCTCAGGAGTCCCACCAAAAGAGGAATTCCAAAGCAAAGCCGTGGGGAAGACTGAAGGGACAATCCGAACTATGGTGAAAAATTGGGGCCTAGGGGCATGGCAAGCCCAATATGCTATCTCTTCATCCAGCCACTGAGTGGCCTTACTTGAGGACTGGGCTCAGCCTGAGGGTCACAATGTGTGTTTGTGACCAATGTGGCCCGCGAGCATGGGCGGGGCCTCATGGGACACACTGGTTTCAACGACACTGAACGTTGGACAACATGCCAACCACAAGGTTTCTTGCGATGGGGAAGGAGTTCTGATTTCTGCATCACCTTCAACATGGACAGTGATTGGAGATAAGGTCTAGGTTCTGAAACCTGAAAACCGAGGTTGGGAAGACATGACGACCTAAGGCCATGGCGGCTCGATGTGCTCAGTGTGCGGCCAGCTGTCTGGAAGGGGCCAGGGGGTCCAGGTTCAGGCTGTGTCAGAAAGGGCATTAGTGCCCTGGTCAGCCTATGTATTTGGGGTACAGCCAAGGTCGGTGCAGGTTGATCCTCATTTGGGGTTACTGGGTAGCGCCAGAGGACAATGTTTTTTATCTGGAGGGCAGGCATAGTGCTGCATTGTAGTTCTGGATTGCCAAACTGGAGGCCTTGTGGGCCAGTAGTCTGACGACAAAAGTCTGAGAACACAAGCTAGACTTAGGTTTCTGGGTGAGGCCATGGCAGGCACAATCTACAGACCTGAATCGAGATCTCGTGCATGTGAAATCAGGGCGAGGATCAGACGATCGCTCAGGTTGGAGTTTCTGTCCCTGATGGCCCCTTCATGAATGGGGGGGCATCACGAGGCCATGGGGGTTTTCCCATGATGGGAGTTGTGAGAAGCTCCAAACTGCAGAGAGTCTTCGGCAGGACAATTGAGACCTGTTGTTTGGCTCCAGGCCAATGATTCTGAGCAGGGTTCTAAGGATGGATGGCTGGGAAGCCCACCTCGCATTCCAATTGTCTCCTAGCAACAAGACAGTTTAGATCTCCTGGATCTGTGGGGAGCTACCGAGGATGCTGTGTTGAAATGCACACCCCTGGGGATGGGTCCGAATGTGCTTTTGTGTCTATGGAGACCTTGGAATGAAGCGGAGTCTCTGGGGCCCTAAAGGGTTCTCCTAAACAGAGGCTTTGACACAGCTCCAACGCGCAAGTTTCCCATGTGTAGATGAGATGTTTTCTGATGGGTGAAACAAGAAACAGCTATATGCTGCTTTTGAAATCCAGGCCTCTGAGGAGAGATGCCTGGAAACCAAAACAATGGATCTGATTAGTGCCTAGGGGCCTGTTCTTTCCTTTTTAGCTCTGAGAACATCTGTCTATGTGTCTGAGTGCAGGTAGGGGCTCATTTGGGCTCAGATTGCCCCTGTTTTTCCTGGGATGCTACCACTATTGAGATATATCAGGGAATTTGGAGGTTTATCCTATTAGAAGGGTTGTGGCCATTGGAATGGGCACACACAATTCCCTTGGAGAGGGCAAGTACAGTCCTCAGGTTTGGCTCCAGGGGCCTGAGCCTGTAGGTTGTGTCGTCCAGCCCTTTTTGGACAGTTGTCTGAAAACACAAACTCGGCTTATGTTTCAGGTCATAGGTATGGCAGGACTGATCTACAGACCATGAGGAGAACTTTTCGGGATTTGAAAGAAGGGCGAGTGTGAGGCTCCTGCTCAAGTTTTTGACTCGGGATATCGTGTCACTCATGGTCGTGGAATTTCTGGGTGACTTCATGGGAAATGGACGAGTCTTACTCTCTGGTGGTTTGGCCCCGTCCAAAGAGTTTGGGTTCATTCTGTGGGCTGGAAGATGTCCGTTTTATTTTGTTGTTGTTGTTGTTGTTGTTTTCTTTTTTAACTTCAGGTGTCCCACCAAATGAGGGATTTCAGAGTAGAGCCCTAGGAGGGGCGACTGGACAATCAGAAATCTGGTTAAAAATTGGGGCCTAGGGACATGTCAAGCCCATTATGACATCTAATGGTCCAGCCACTGAGAGGACTTACTAGAGGACAGGACTCATGCTGAGGGTCACAATGCGTGTGTATGCCCTCCTCGCACTCAAGAATGGGCGGGGCCTCAGGGTTTCTCCTACACTGATCGTTGGACAACGTGCCAACCACAAGGGTTCTTGCCATGGGTAAGGAGGAATTCTGATTTCTGCATCAGACTCACCCCTGGGCAGTGATTGGAGATAAGGTCTCGGTTCTGAAGCCTGAAAACTGAGGTAGGGAAGAGATGATGACCTAAGGCCATGGCGGGTTTTATGTGCTCAGTGTGCGTTCAGCTTTCTGGGTGTTGGTCAGGAGGTCCGGGCTCAGGATGTGTTCGACAGTGCATTAGTGCCCAGGTTAGGCTATATAATTTGGGTAAAGTCGAGTGCTGTGTAGGTTTACCCTCATTTAAGGTGCCTGGGCAGCTCATGAGGCAATAATTTTTTTCTCTAGAGGGCAGGCAGAGTGCTGCATTGTGGGTCCGGAATTGCCAAACTTGAGGGCTTTGGGGCCAGGAGTGTGAGGATGGAAGTCTGAGAAGACAAGCTAGACTTGGGTTTCAGGGCGAGGGCACGGCAGGTACCCCCTGCAGATCTGAACCAATATCTCATGCATCTGAAGTCAGGGCGAGGATCAGACGTTGGCTCAGGTGGGAGTTTCTGAGCATGACGGCCGCTTCATGAAGGGAGCGGAATCTCGAGACCATTGAGGTTTTCCCACGTTGGGAGTTGTGGGATGCCCCCTTCCAGGATTCCTTCTTCCGGACAATTGAGACCTGTTGGACAGCTCCAGGACATCCCATATGGAATGACTCCAGAGCACCGTTCGCGGATGGATGCCTGGGAAGCCCGCCTCGCATTCCAATTGTCTCCTAGCAACAAGACAGTTTAGATCTGATGGCTCTGCGGGAGCAACCTCGGTGGCTGAGTTGAAATGGACTTTCCTGAGGATGTGTCCTAATGTGTTTTTGTGTCCATGAGGGCCTTGGAATGGGGCGGTGGCACCGGCAACCTGAAGTACTTTCCTAAGCTTTGGACATGGCTCCCATGCACAGGTTTACTTGTGGAGACGAGATGAGTTCTGATGGGTGCCTCAGGAAAACACCTATGCTCGTATTGGAATCAGGCTTTTGAGGACACATGCCTGTAACACAAAGCAATGGATCCTATTATGGCCTAGGGTCCTGTCTGGTTCAATCTTCTTCTCTGGGGACATCCATCTATGGTATGAGTGGAGGTCGATTATCAGCTGGTGTCAGACACCCCTTGTTTGTTCCGGGTGACCCATACTATTGGGATGGCCTAAGGGTCGTTGGAGGTTTCTCCTAATTTGTACGATTTTGGACCATGGAATGGGCAGAATTCCCATGGATTGGTAGGCACAGTCCTAATGTGTGGCTCCAGGGGCCCAGCCTGGAGGGTGTGTGGCCCAAGACTTTGAGGACAGAAGTCTGAAAACACAAACTCAGCTTAGGTTTGGGGACGTAGGTATGGCAGGCCCGATCTACAAACCATGAGAAGAACTCTACAGGATATGAAGAAAGTGCGAGTCTGTGGCGATTGCTCAGGCTTTTGTCTCTGGATTTTGTATCAGTGATGGCCGTGGAATGTCGGGGAGGCCTCATGGGCCATGGAGGAATCTTCCTCTCTGAGGATTTGGCCCGATTCCCAATTGCTTTGCGTCAATCTGTGGGATGGGAGGACTCATTTCAGTTTTGTTACCTCAGGTGTCCCACCAAAAGAGGAATTCCAAAGCAAAGCCGTGGGGAAGACTGAAGGGACAATCTGAACTATGGTTAAAAATTGGGGCCTAGGGGCATGGCAAGCCCAATATGCTATCTCTTCATCCAGCCACTGAGTGGCCTTACTTGAGGACTGGGCTCAGCCTGAGGGTCACAATGTGTGTTTGTGTCCAATGTGGCCCGCGAGCATGGGCGGGGCCTCGTGGGACACACTGGTTTCAACGTCACTGAACGTTGGATAACATGCCAACCACAAGGTTTCTTGCCATGGGGAAGGAGTTCTGATTTCTGCATCACCTTCAACATGGACAGTGATTGGAGATAAGGTCTAGGTTCTGAAACCTGAAAACCGAGGTTGGGAAGAGATGACGACGTAAGGCCATGGCGGCTCGATGTGCTCAGTGTGCGGTCAGCTGTCTGGGAGGGGCCAGGTGGTCCAGGCTCAGGCTGTGTCAGAAAGGGCATTAGTGCCCTGGTCAGCCTATGTATTTGGGGTACAGCCAAGGTCGGTGCAGGTTGATCCTCATTTGGGGTTACTGGGTAGCCCCAGAGGACAATGTTTTTTATCTGGAGGGCAGGCAGAGTGCTGCATTGTAGTTCTGGATTGCCAAACTGGAGGCCTTGTGGGCCAGTAGTCTGACGACAAAAGTCTGAGAACACAAGCTAGACTTAGGTTTCTGGGTGAGGCCATGGCAGGCACAATCTACAGACCTGAATCGAGATCTCGTGCATGTGAAATCAGGGCGAGGATTAGACGATCGCTCAGGTTGGAGTTTCTGTCCCTGATGGCCCCTTCATGAATGGGGGGGCATCACGAGGCCATGGGGGTTTTCCCATGATGGGAGTTGTGAGAAGCTCCAAACTGCAGAGAGTCTTCGGCAGGACAATTGAGACCTGTTGTTTGGCTCCAGGCCAATGATTCTGAGCAGGGTTCTAAGGATGGATGGCTGGGTAGCCCACCTCGCATTCCAATTGTCTCCTAGCAACAAGACAGTTTAGATCTCCTGGATCTGTGGGGAGCTACCGAGGATGCTGAGTTGAAATGCACACCCCTGGGGATGGGTCCGAATGTGCTTTTGTGTCTATGGAGACCTTGGAATGAAGCGGTGGCTCTGGGGCCCTAAAGGGTTCTCCTAAACAGAGGCTTTGACACAGCTCCAACGTGCAAGTTTCCCATGTGTAGATGAGATGTTTTCTGATGGGTGAAACAAGATACAGCTATATGCTGCTTTTGAAATCCAGGCCTCTGAGGAGAGATGCCTGGAAACCAAAGCAATGGATCTGATTAGTGCCTAGGGGCCTGTTCTTTCCTTTTTACCTCTGAGGACATCTGTCTATGGGTCTGAGTGCAGGTAGGGGCTCATTTGGGCTCAGATTGCCCCTGTTTTTCCTGGGATGCTACCACTATTGAGATATATCAGGGACTTTGGAGGTTTATCCTATTAGAAGGGTTGTGGCCATTGGAATGTGCACACACAATTCCCTTGGAGAGGGCAAGTACAGTCCTCAGGTTTGGCTCCAGGGGCCTGAGCCTGTAGGTTGTGTCGTCCAGCCCTTTTTGGACAGTTGTCTGAAAACACAAACTCGGCTTATGTTTCAGGTCATAGGTATGGCAGGACTGATCTACAGACCATGAGGAGAACTTTTCGGGATTTGAAAGAAGGGCGAGTGTGAGGCTCCTGCTCAAGTTTTTGTCTCGGGATATCGTGTCACTCATGGTCGTGGAATTTCTGGGTGACTTCATGGGAAATGGACGAGTCTTACTCTCTGGTGGTTTGGCCCCGTCCAAAGAGTTTGGGTTCATTCTGTGGGCTGGAAGAAGTCCGTTTTATTTTGTTGTTGTTGTTGTTTTCTTTTTTAACCTCAGGTGTCCCACCAAGTGAGTGATTTCAGAGTAGAGCCCTAGGAGGGGCGACTGGACAATCAGAAATCTGGTTAAAAATTGGGGCCTAGGGACATGTCAAGCCCATTATGACATCTAATGGTCCAGCCACTGAGAGGACTTACTAGAGGACAGGACTCATGCTGAGGGTCACAATGCGTGTGTATGCCCTCGTCGCACTCAAGAATGGGCGGGGCCTCAGGGTTTCTCCTACACATATCGTTGGACAACGTGCCAACCACAAGGGTTCTTGCCATGGGTAAGGAGGAGTTCTGATTTCTGCATCAGACTCACCCCTGGCAGTGATTGGAGATAAGGTCTCGGTTCTGAAGCCTGAAAACTGAGGTAGGGAAGAGATGATGACCTAAGGCCATGGCGGGTTTTATGTGCTCAGTGTGCGGTCAGCTTTCTGGGTGTTGGTCAGGAGGTCCGGGCTCAGGATGTGTTCGACAGTGCATTAGTGCCCAGGTTAGGCTATATAATTTGGGTAAAGTCAAGTGCTGTGTAGGTTTACCCTCATTTAAGGTGCCTGGGCAGCTCATGAGGCAATAATTTTTTTCTCTAGAGGGCAGGCAGAGTGCTGCATTGTGGGTCCGGAATTGCCAAACTTGAGGGCTTTGGGGCCAGGAGTGTGAGGATGGAAGTCTGAGAAGACAAGCTAGACTTGGGTTTCAGGGCGAGGGCACGGCAGGTACCCCCTGCAGATCTGAACCAATATCTCATGCATCTGAAGTCAGGGCGAGGATCAGACGTTGGCTCAGGTGGGAGTTTCTGAGCATGACGGCCGCTTCATGAAGGGAGCGGAATCTCGAGACCATTGAGGTTTTCCCACGTTGGGAGTTGTGGGATGCCCCCTTCCAGGATTCCTTCTTCCAGACAATTGAGACCTGTTGGACAGCTCCAGGACATCCCATATGGAATGACTGCAGAGCACCGTTCGCGGATGGATGCCTGGGAAGCCCACCTCGCATTCCAATTGTCTCCTAGCAACAAGAGAGTTTAGATCTGATGGCTCTGCGTGAGCAACCTCGGTGGCTGAGTTGAAATGGACTTTCCTGAGGATGTGTCCTAATGTGTTTTTGTGTCCATGAGGGCCTTGGAATGGGGCGGTGGCACCGGCAACCTGAAGTACTTTCCTAAGCTTTGGACATGGCTCCCATGCACAGGTTTACTTGTGGAGACGAGATGAGTTCTGATGGGTGCCTCAGGAAAACCCCTATGCTCGTATTGGAATCAGGCTTTTGAGGACACATGCCTGTAACCCATAGCAATGGATCCTATTATGGCCTAGGGTCCTGTCTGGTTCAATCTTCTTCTCTGGGACATCCATCTATGGTATGAGTGGAGGTCGATTATCAGCTGGTGTCAGACACCCCTTGTTTGTTCCGGGTGACCCACACTATTGGGATGGCCTAAGGGTCGTTGGAGGTTTCTCCTAATTTGTACGATTTTGGACCATGGAATGGGCAGAATTCCCATGGATTGGTAGGCACAGTCCTAATGTGTGGCTCCAGGGGCCCAGCCTGGAGGGTGTGTGGCCCAAGACTTTGAGGACAGAAGTCTGAAAACACAAACTCAGCTTAGGTTTGGGGACGTAGGTATGGCAGGCCCGATCTACAAACCATGAGAAGAACTCTACAGGATATAAAGAAAGTGCGAGTCTGTGGCGATTGCTCAGGCTTTTGTCTCTGGATTTTGTATCAGTGATGGCCGTGGAATGTCGGGGAGGCCTCATGGGCCATGGACGAATCTTCCTCTCTGAGGATTTGGCCCGATTCCCAATTGCTTTTCGTCAATCTGTGGGATGGGAGGACTCATTTCAGTTTTGTTACCTCAGGTGTCCCACCAAAAGAGGAATTCCAAAGCAAAGCCGTGGGGAAGACTGAAGGGACAATCCGAACTATGGTGAAAAATTGGGGCCTAGGGGCATGGCAAGCCCAATATGCTATCTCTTCATCCAGCCACTGAGTGGCCTTACTTGAGGACTGGGCTCAGCCTGAGGGTCACAATGTGTGTTTGTGACCAAGGTGGCCCGCGAGCATGGGCGGGGCCTCATGGGCCACACTGGTTTCAACGACACTGAACATTGGACAACATGCCAACCACAAGGTTTCTTGCCATGGGGAAGGAGTTCTGATTTCTGCATCACCGTCAACATGGACAGTGATTGGAGATAAGGTCTAGGTTCTGAAACCTGAAAACCGAGGTTGGGAAGAGATGACGACCTAAGGCCATGGCGGCTCGATGTGCTCAGTGTGCGGCCAGCTGTCTGGGAGGGGCCAGGGGGTCCAGGCTCAGGCTGTGTCAGAAAGGGCATTAGTGCCCTGGTCAGCCTATGTATTTGGGGTACAGCCAAGGTCGGTGCAGGTTGATCCTCATTTGGGGTTACTGGGTAGCCCCAGAGGACAAAGTTTTTTATCTGGAGGGCAGGCAGAGTGCTGCATTGTAGTTCTGGATTGCCAAACTGGAGGCCTTGTGGGCCAGTAGTCTGACGACAAAAGTCTGAGAACACAAGCTAGGCTTAGGTTTCTGGGTGAGGCCATGGCAGGCACAATCTACAGACCTGAATCGAGATCTCGTGCATCTGAAGTCAGGGCGAGGATCAGACGATCGCTCAGGTTGGAGTTTCTGTCCCTGATGGCCCCTACATGAATGGGGGTGCATCACGAGGCCATGGGGGTTTTCCCATGATGGGAGTTGTGAGAAGCTCCAAACTGCAGAGAGTCTTCGGCAGGACAATTGAGACCTGTTGTTTGGCTCCAGGCCAATGATTCTGAGCAGGGTTCTAAGGATGGATGGCTGGGTAGCCCACTTCGCATTCCAATTGTCTCCTAGCAACAAGACAGTTTAGATCTCCTGGATCTGTGGGGAGCTACCGAGGATGCTGAGTTGAAATGCACACCCCTGGGGATGGGTCCGAATGTGCTTTTGTGTCTATGGAGACCTTGGAATGAAGCGGTGGCTCTGGGGCCCTAAAGGGTTCTCCTAAACAGAGGCTTTGACACAGCTCCAACGTGCAAGTTTCCCATGTGTAGATGAGATGTTTTCTGATGGGTGAAACAAGAAACAGCTATATGCTGCTATTTAAATCCAGGCCCCTGAGGAGAGATGCCTGGAAACCAAAGCAATGGATCTGATTAGTGCCTAGGGGCCTGTTCTTTCCTTTTTACCTCTGAGGACAACTGTCTATGGGTCTGAGTGCAGGTAGGAGCTCATTTGGGCTCAGATTGCCCCTGTTTTTCCTGGGAAGCTACCACTATTGAGATATAACAGGGACTTTGGAGGTTTATCCTATTAGAAGGGTTGTGGCCATTGGAATGGGCACACACAATTCCCTTGGAGAGGGCAAGTACAGTCCTCAGGTTTGGCTCCAGGGGCCTGAGCCTGTAGGTTGTGTCGTCCAGCTCTTTTTTGGACAGTTGTCTGAAAACACAAACTCGGCTTATGTTTCAGGTCATAGGTATGGCAGGACGATCTACAGACCATGAGGAGAACTTTTCGGGATTTGAAAGAAGGGCGAGTGTGAGGCTCCTGCTCAAGTTTTTGTCTCGGGATATCGTGTCACTCATGGTCGTGGAATTTCTGGGTGACTTCATGGGAAATGGACGAGTCTTACTCTCTGGTGGTTTGGCCCCGTCCAAAGAGTTTGTTTTCATTCTGTGGGCTGGAATAAGTCCGTTTTATTTTGTTGTTGTTGTTGTTGTTGTTGTTGTTTTCTTTTTTAACCTCAGGTGTCCCACCAAATGAGGGATATCAGAGTAGAGCCCTAGGAGGGGCGACTGGACAATCAGAAATCTGGTTAAAAATTGGGGCCTAGGGACATGTCAAGCCCATTATGACATCTAATGGTCCAGCCACTGAGAGGACTTACTAGAGAACAGGACTCATGCTGAGGGTCACAATGCGTGTGTATGCCCTCGTCGCACTCAAGAATGGGCGGGGCTTCAGGGTTTCTCCTACACTGATCGTTGGACAACGTGCCAACCACAAGGGTTCTTGCCATGGGTAAGGAGGAGTTCTGATTTCTGCATCAGACTCACCCCTGGGCAGTGATTGGAGATAAGGTCTCGGTTCTGAAGCCTGAAAACTGAGGTAGGGAAGAGATGATGACCTAAGGCCATGGCGGGTTTTATGTGCTCAGTGTGTGGTCAGCTTTCTGGGTGTTGGTCAGGAGGTCCGGGCTCAGGATGTGTTCGACAGTGCATTAGTGCCCAGGTTAGACTATATAATTTGGGTAAAGTCGAGTGCTGTGTAGGTTTACCCTCATTTAAGGTGCCTGGGCAGCTCATGAGGCAATAATTTTTTTTTCTAGAGGGCAGGCAGAGTGCTGCATTGTGGGTCCGGAATTGCCAAACTTGAGGGCTTTGGGGCCAGGAGTGTGAGGATGGAAGTCTGAGAAGACAAGCTAGACGTGGGTTTCAGGGCGAGGGCACGGCAGGTACCCCCTGCAGATCTGAACCAATATCTCATGCATCTGAAGTCAGGGCGAGGATCAGACGTTGGCTCAGGTGGGAGTTTCTGAGCATGACGGCCGCTTCATGAAGGGAGCGGAATCTCGAGACCATTGAGGTTTTCCCACGTTGGGAGTTGTGGGATGCCCCCTTCCAGGATTCCTTCTTCCGGACAATTGAGACCTGTTGGACAGCTCCAGGACATCCCATATGGAATGACTCCAGAGCACCGTTCGTGGTTGGATGCCTGGGAAGCCCGCCTCGCATTCCAATTGTCTCCTAGCAACAAGACAGTTTAGATCTGATGGCTCTGCGGGAGCAACCTCGGTGGCTGAGTTGAAATGGACTTTCCTGAGGATGTGTCCTAATGTGTTTTTGTGTCCATGAGGGCCTTGGAATGAGGCGGTGGTACCGGCAACCTGAAGTACTTTCCTAAGCTTTGGACATGGCTCCCATGCACAGGTTTACTTGTGGAGATGAGATGAGTTCTAATGGGTGCCTCAGGAAAACCCCTATGCTCGTATTGGAATCAGGCTTTTGAGGACACATGCCTGTAACCCATAGCAATGGATCCTATTATGGCCTAGGGTCCTGTCTGGTTCAATCTTCTTCTCTGGGGACATCAATCTATGGTATGAGTGGAGTTCGATTATCAGCTGGTGTCAGACACCCCTTGTTTGTTCCGGGTGACCCACACTATTGGGATGGCCTAAGGGTCGTTGGAGGTTTCTTCTAATTTGTACGATTTTGGACCATGGAATGGGCAGAATTCCCATGGATTGGTAGGCACAGTCCTAATGTGTGGCTCCAGGGGCCCAGCCTGGTGGGTGTGTGGCCCAAGACTTTGAGGACAGAAGTCTGAAAACACAAACTCAGCTTAGGTTTGGGGACGTAGGTATGGCAGGTCCGATCTACAAACCATGAGAAGAACTCTACAGGATATGAAGACAGTGCGAGTCTGTGGCGATTGCTCAGGCTTTTGTCTCTGGATTTTGTATCAGTGATGGCCGTGGAATGTCGGGGAGGCCTCATGGGCCATGGACGAATCTTCCTCTCTGAGGATTTGGCCCGATTCCCAATTGCTTTTCGTCAATCTGTGGGATGGGAGGACTCATTTCAGTTTTGTTACCTCAGGTGTCCCACCAAAAGAGGAATTCCAAAGCCAAGCCGTGGGGAAGACTGAAGGGACAACCCGAAGTATGGTTAAAAATTGGGGCCCAGGGGCATGGCAAGCCCAATATGCTATCTCTTCATCCAGCCACTGAGTGGCCTTACTTGAGGACTGGGCTCAGCCTGAGGGTCACAATGTGTGTTTGTGACCAATGTGGCCCGCGAGCATGGGTGGGGCCTCATGGGACACACTGGTTTCAACGACACTGAACGTTGGACAACATGCCAACCACAAGGTTTCTTGCCATGGGGAAGGAGTTCTGATTTCTGCATCACCTTCAACATGGACAGTGATTGGAGATAAGGTCTAGGTTCTGAAACCTGAAAACCGAGGTTGGGAAGAGATGACGACCTAGGCCATGGCGGCTCGATGTGCTCAGTGTACGGCCAGCTGTCTGGAAGGGGCCAGGGGGTCCAGGCTCAGGCTGTGTCAGAAAGGCCATAGTGCCCTGGTTAGCCTATGTATTTGGGGTACAGCCAAGGTCGGTGCAGGTTGATCCTCATTTGGGGTTACTGGGTAGCCCCAGAGGACAATGTTTTTTATCTGGAGGGCCGGCAGAGTGCTGCATTGTAGTTCTGGATTGCCAAACTGGAGGCCTTGTGGGCCAGTAGTCTGACGACAAAAGTCTGAGAACACAAGCTAGGCTTAGGTTTCTGGGTGAGGCCATGGCAGGCACAATCTACAGACCTGAATCGAGATCTCGTGCATCTGAAGTCAGGGCGAGGATCAGACGATCGCTCAGGTTGGAGTTTCTGTCCCTGATGGCCCCTTCATGAATGGGGGGGCATCACGAGGCCATGGGGGTTTTCCCATGATGGGAGTTGTGAGAAGCTCCAAACTGCAGAGAGTCTTCGGCAGGACAATTGAGACCTGTTGTTTGGCTCCAGGCCAATGATTCTGAGCAGGGTTCTAAGGATGGATGGCTGGGTAGCCCACCTCGCGTTCCATTTGTCTCCTAGCAACAAGACTGTTTAGATCTCCTGGATCTGTGGGGAGCTACCGAGGATGATGAGTTGAAATGCAGACCCCTGGGGATGGGTCCGAATGTGCTTTTGTGTCTATGGAGACCTTGGAATGAAGCGGTGGCACTGGGGCCCTAAAGGGTTCTCCTAAACAGAGGCTTTGACACAGCTCCAACGAGCAAGTTTCCCATGTGTAGATGAGATGTTTTCTGTAGGGTGAAACAAGAAACAGCTATATGCTGCTTTTGAAATCCAGGCCTCTGAGGAGAGATGCCTGGAAACCAAAGCAATGGATCTGATTAGTGCCTAGGGGCCTGTTCTTTCCTTTTTACCTCTGAGGACATCTGTCTATGGGTCTGAGGTCAGGTAGGGGCTCATTTGGGCTCAGATTGCCCCTGTTTTTCGTGGGAAGCTACCACTATTGAGATATATCAGGGACTTTGGAGGTTTATCCTATTAGAAGGGTTGTGGCCATTGGAATGGGCACACACAATTCCCTTGGAGAGGGCAAGTACAGTCCTCAGGTTTGGCTCCAGGGGCCTGAGCCTGTAGGTTGTGTAGTCCAGCCCTTTTTGGACAGTTGTCTGAAAACACAAACTCGGCTTATGTTTCAGGTCATAGGTATGGCAGGACTGATCTACAGACCATGAGGAGAACTTTTTGGGATTTGAAAGAAGGGCGAGTGTGAGGCTCCTGCTCAAGTTTTTGTCTCGGGATATCGTGACACTCATGGTCGTGGAATTTCTGGGTGACTTCATGGGAAATGGACGAGTCTTACTCTCTGGCGGTATGGCCCCGTCCAAAGAGTTTGGGTTCATTCTGTGGGCTGGAAGAAGTCCGTTGTATTTTGTTGTTGTTGTTGTTGTTGTTTTCTTTTTTAACCTCAGGTGTCCCAAAAAATGAGGGATTTCAGAGTAGAGCCCTAGGAGGGGCGACTGGACAATCAGAAATCTGGTTAAAAATTGGGGCCTAGGGACATGTCAAGCCCATTATGACATCTTATGGTCCAGCCACTGAGAGGACTTACTAGAGGACAGGACTCATGCTGAGGGTCACAATGCGTGTGTATGCCCTCGTCGCACTCAAGAATGGGCGGGGCCTCAGGGTTTCTCCTACACTGATCGTTGGACAACGTGCCAACCACAAGGGTACTTGCCATGGGTAAGGAGGAGTTCTGATTTCTGCATCAGACTCACCCCTGGGCAGTGATTGGAGATAAGGTCTCGGTTCTGAAGCCTGAAAACTGAGGTAGGGAAGAGATGATGACCTAAGGCCATGGCGGGTTTTATGTGCTCAGTGTGCGGTCAGCTTTCTGGGTGTTGGTCAGGAGGTCCGGGCTCAGGATGTGTTCGACAGTGCATTAGTGCCCAGGTTAGACTATATAATTTGGGTAAAGTCGAGTGCTGTGTAGGTTTACCCTCATTTAAGGTGCCTGGGCAGCTCATGAGGCAATAATTTTTTTTTTCTAGAGGGCAGGCAGAGTGCTGCATTGTGGGTCCGGAATTGCCAAACTTGAGGCCTTTGGGGCCAGGAGTGTGAGGATGGAAGTCTGAGAAGACAAGCTAGACTTGGGTTTCAGGGCGAGGGCACGGCAGGTACCCCCTGCAGATCTGAACCAATATCTCATGCATCTGAAGTCAGGGCGAGGATCAGACGTTGGCTCAGGTGGGAGTTTCTGAGCATGACGGCCGCTTCATGAAGGGAGCGGAATCTCGAGACCATTGAGGTTTTCCCACGTTGGGAGTTGTGGGATGCCCCCTTCCAGGATTCCTTCTTCCGGACAATTGAGACCTGTTGGACAGCTCCAGGACATCCCATATGGAATGACTCCAGAGCACCGTTCGCGGATGGATGCCTGGGAAGCCCGCCTCGCATTCCAAATGTCTCCTAGCAACAAGGCAGTTTAGATCTGATGGCTCTGCGGGAGCAACCTCGGTGGCTGAGTTGAAATGGACTTTCCTGAGGATGTGTCCTAATGTGTTTTTGTGTCCATGAGGGCCTTGGAATGGGGCGGTCGCACCGGCAACCTGAAGTACTTTCCTAAGCTTTGGACATGGCTCCCATGCACAGGTTTACTTGTGGAGACGAGATGAGTTCTAATGGGTGCCTCAGGAAAACCCCTATGCTCGTATTGGAATCAGGCTTTTGAGGACACATGCCTGTAACCCATAGCAATGGATCCTATTATGGCCTAGGGTCCTGTCCGGTTCAATCTTCTTCTCTGGGGACATCCATCTATGGTATGAGTGGAGTTCGATTATCAGCTGGTGTCAGACACCCATTGTTTGTTCCGGGTGACCCACACTATTGGGATGGCCTAAGGGTCGTTGGAGGTTTCTCCTAATTTGTACGATTTTGGACCATGGAATGGGCAGAATTCCCATGGATTTGTAGGCACAGTCCTAATGTGTGGCTCCAGGGGCCCAGTCTGGAGGGTGTGTGGCCCAAGACTTTGAGGACAGAA
Organism: Mustela nivalis; assembly: GCF_964662115.1. NCBI lineage: Eukaryota > Metazoa > Chordata > Mammalia > Carnivora > Mustelidae > Mustela > Mustela nivalis. The sequence goes on along the minus strand of NW_028136552.1, from coordinate 288,881 downwards.
GTCTGAAAACACAAACTCAGCTTAGGTTTGGGGACGTAGGTATGGCAGGTCCGATCTACAAACCATGAGAAGAACTCTACAGGATATGAAGAAAGTGCGAGTCTGTGGCGATTGCTCAGGCTTTTGTCTCTGGATTTTGTATCAGTGATGGCCGTGGAATGTCGGGGAGGCCTCATGGGCCATGGACGAATCTTCCTCTCTGAGGATTTGGCCCGATTCCCAATTGCTTTTCGTCAATCTGTGGGATGGGAGGACTCATTTCAGTTTTGTTACCTCAGGTGTCCCACCAAAAGAGGAATTCCAAAGCCAAGCCGTGGGGAAGACTGAAGGGACAACCCGAAGTATGGTTAAAAATTGGGGCCCAGGGGCATGGCAAGCCCAATATGCTATCTCTTCATCCAGCCACTGAGTGGCCTTACTTGAGGACTGGGCTCAGCCTGAGGGTCACAATGTGTGTTTGTGACCAATGTGGCCCGCGAGCATGGGTGGGGCCTCATGGGACACACTGGTTTCAACGACACTGAACGTTGGACAACATGCCAACCACAAGGTTTCTTGCCATGGGGAAGGAGTTCTGATTTCTGCATCACCTTCAACATGGACAGTGATTGGAGATAAGGTCTAGGTTCTGAAACCTGAAAACCGAGGTTGGGAAGAGATGACGACCTAGGCCATGGCGGCTCGATGTGCTCAGTGTACGGCCAGCTGTCTGGGAGGGGCCAGGGGGTCCAGGCTCAGGCTGTGTCAGAAAGGCCATAGTGCCCTGGTCAGCCTATGTATTTGGGGTACAGCCAAGGTCGGTGCAGGTTGATCCTCATTTGGGGTTACTGGGTAGCCCCAGAGGACAATGTTTTTTATCTGGAGGGCAGGCAGAGTGCTGCATTGTAGTTCTGGATTGCCAAACTGGAGGCCTTGTGGGCCAGTAGTCTGACGACAAAAGTCTGAGAACACAAGCTAGGCTTAGGTTTCTGGGTGAGGCCATGGCAGGCACAATCTACAGACCTGAATCGAGATCTCGTGCATCTGAAGTCAGGGCGAGGATCAGACGATCGCTCAGGTTGGAGTTTCTGTCCCTGATGGCCCCTTCATGAATGGGGGGGCATCACGAGGCCATGGGGGTTTTCCCATGATGGGAGTTGTGAGAAGCTCCAAACTGCAGAGAGTCTTCGGCAGGACAATTGAGACCTGTTGTTTGGCTCCAGGCCAATGATTCTGAGCAGGGTTCTAAGGATGGATGGCTGGTTAGCCCACCTCGCATTCCAATTGTCTCCTAGCAACAAGACAGTTTAGATCTCCTGGATCTGTGGGGAGCTACCGAGGATGCTGAGTTGAAATGCATACTCCTGGGGATGGGTCCGAATGTGCTTTTGTGTCTATGGAGACCTTGGAATGAAGCGGTGGCACTGGGGCCCTAAAGGGTTCTCCTAAACAGAGGCTTTGACACAGATCCAACGTGCAAGTTTCCCATGTGTAGATGAGATGTTTTCTGATGGGTGAAACAAGAAACAGCTATATGCAGCTTTTGAAATCCAGGCCTCTGAGGAGAGATGCCTGGAAACCAAAGCAATGGATCTGATTAGTGCCTAGGGGCCTGTTCTTTCCTTTTTACCTCTGAGGACATCTGTCTATGGGTCTGAGTGCAGGTAGGGGCTCATTTGGGCTCAGATTGCCCCTGTTTTTCCTGGGAAGCTACCACTATTGAGATATATCAGGGACTTTGGAGGTTTATCCTATTAGAAGGGTTGTGGCCATTGGAGTGGGAACACACATTCCCTTGGAGAGGGCAAGTACAGTCCTCAGGTTTGGCTCCAGGGGCCTGAGCCTGTAGGTTGTGTAGTCCAGCCCTTTTTGGACAGTTGTCTGAAAACAGAAACTCGGCTTATGTTTCAGGTCATAGGTATGGCAGGACTGATCTACAGACCATGAGGAGAACTTTTCGGGATTTGAAAGAAGGGCGAGTGTGAGGCTCCTGCTCAAGTTTTTGTCTCGGGATATCGTGTCACTCATGGTCGTGGAATTTCTGGGTGACTTCATGGGAAATGGACGAGTCTTACTCTCTGGTGGTTTGGCCCCGTCCAAAGAGTTTGGGTTCATTCTGTGGGCTGGAAGAAGTCCGTTTTATTTTGTTGTTGTTGTTGTTGTTGTTGTTTTCTTTTTTAACCTCAGGTGTCCCACCAAATGAGGGATTTCAGAGTAGAGCCCTAGGAGTGGCGACTGGACAATCAGAAATCTGGTTAAAAATTGCGGCCTAGGGACATGTCAGGCCATTATGACATCTAATGGTCCAGCCACTGAGAGGACTTACTAGAGGACAGGACTCATGCTGAGGTCACAATGCGTGTGTATGCCCTCGTCGCACTCAAGAATGACGGGGCCTCAGGGTTTCTCCTACACTGATCGTTGGACAACGTGCCAACCACAAGGGTTCTTGCCATGGGTAAGGAGGAGTTCTGCTTTCTGCATCAGACTCACCCCTGGGCAGTGATTGGAGATAAGTTCTCGGTTCTGAAGCCTGAAAAATGAGGTAGGGAAGAGATGATGACCTAAGGCCATGGCGGGTTTTATGTGCTCAGTGTGCGGTCAGCTTTCTGGGTGTTGGTCAGGAGGTCCGGGCTCAGGATGTGTTCGACAGTGCATTAGTGCCCAGGTTAGACTATATAATTTGGGTAAAGTCGAGTGCTGTGTAGGTTTACCCTCATTTAAGGTGCCTGGGCAGCTCATGAGGCAATAATTTTTTTTTTTCTAGAGGGCAGGCAGAGTGCTGCATTGTGGGTCCGGAATTGCCAAACTTGAGGGCTTTGGGGCCAGGAGTGTGAGGATGGAAGTCTGAGAAGACAAGCGAGACTTGGGTTTCAGGGCGAGGGCACGGCAGGTACCCCCTGCAGATCTGAACCAATATCTCATGCATCTGAAGTCAGGGCGAGGATCAGACGTTGGCTCAGGTGGGAGTTTCTGAGCATGACGGCCGCTTCATGAAGGGAGGGGAATCTCGAGACCATTGAGGTTTTCCCACGTTGGGAGTTGTGGGATGCCCCCTTCCAGGATTCCTTCTTCCGGACAATTGAGACCTGTTGGACAGCTCCAGGACATCCCATATGGAATGACTCCAGAGCACCGTTCGCGGATGGATGCCTGGGAAGCCCGCCTCGCATTCCAATTGTCTCCTAGCAACAAGACAGTTTAGATCTGATGGCTCTGCGGGAGCAACCTCGGTGGCTGAGTTGAAATGGACTTTCCTGAGGATGTGTCCTAATGTGTTTTTGTGTCCATGAGGGCCTTGGAATGAGGCGGTGGCACCGGCAACCTGAAGTACTTTCCTAAGCTTTGGACATGGCTCCCATGCACAGGTTTACTTGTGGAGACGAGATGAGTTCTAATGGGTGCCTCAGGAAAACCCCTATGCTCGTATTGGAATCAGGCTTTTGAGGACACATGCCTGTAACCCATAGCAATGGATCCTATTATGGCCTAGGGTCCTGTCTGGTTCAATCTTCTTCTCTGGGGACATCCATCTATGGTATGAGTGGAGTTCGATTATCAGCTGGTGTCAGACACCCCTTGTTTGTTCCGGGTGACCCACACTATTGGGATGGCCTAAGGGTCGTTGGAGGTTTCTCCTTATTTGTACGATTTTGGACCATGGAATGGGCAGAATTCCCATGGATTGGTAGGCACAGTCCTAATGTGTGGCTCCAGGGGCCCAGCCTGGAGGGTGTGTGGCCCAAGACTTTGAGGACAGAAGTCTGAAAACACAAACTCAGCTTAGGTTTGGGGACGTAGGTATGGCAGGCCCGATCTACAAACCATGAGAAGAACTCTACAGGATATGAAGAAAGTGCGAGTCTGTGGCGATTGCTCAGGCTTTTGTCTCTGGATTTTGTAACAGTGATGGCCGTGGAATGTCGGGGAGGCCTCATGGGCCATGGACGAATCTTCCTCTCTGAGGATTTGGCCCGATTCCCAATTGCTTTTCGTCAATCTGTGGGATGGGAGGACTCATTTCAGTTTTGTTACCTCAGGTGTCCCACCAAAAGAGGAATTCCAAAGCCAAGCCGTGGGGAAGACTGAAGGGACAATCCGAACTATGGTTAAAAATTGGGGCCTAGGGGCATGGCAAGCCCAATATGCTATCTCTTCATCCAGCCACTGAGTGGCCTTACTTGAGGACTGGGCTCAGCCTGAGGGTCACAATGTGTGTTTGTGACCAATCTGGCCCGAGAGCATGGGCGGGGCCTCATGGGACACACTGGTTTCAACGACACTGAACGTTGGACAACATGCCAACCACAAGGTTTCTTGCCATGGGGAAAGAGTTCTGATTTCTGCATCACCTTCAACATGGACAGTGATTGGAGATAAGGTCTAGGTTCTGAAACCTGAAAACCGAGGTTGGGAAGAGATGACGTCCTAACGCCATGGCGGCTCGATGTGCTAGGTGTGCGGCCAGCTGTCTGGGAGGGGCCAGGGGGTCCAGGCTCAGGCTGTGTCAGAAAGGGCATTAGTGCCCTGGTCAGCCTATGTATTTGGGGTACAGCCAAAGTCGGTGCAGGTTGATCCTCATTTGGGGTTACTGGGTAGCCCCAGAGGACAATGTTTTTTATCTGGAGGGCAGTCAGAGTGCTGCATTGTAGTTCTGGATTGCCAAACTGGAGGCCTTGTGGGCCAGTAGTCTGACGACAAAAGTCTGAGAACACAAGCTAGGCTTAGGTTTCTGGGTGAGGCCATGGCAGGCACAATCTACAGACCTGAATCGATCTCGTGCATCTGAAGTCAGGGCGAGGATCAGACGATAGCTCAGGTTGGAGTTTCTGTCCCTGATGGCCCCTTCATGAATGGGGGGGCATCACGAGGCCATGGGGGTTTTCCCATGATGGGAGTTGTGAGAAGCTCCAAACTGCAGAGAGTCTTCGGCAGGACAATTGAGACCTGTTGTTTGGCTCCAGGCCAATGATTCTGAGCAGGGTTCTAAGGATGGATGGCTGGGTAGCCCACTTCGCGTTCCATTTGTCTCCTAGCAACAAGACTGTTTAGATCTCCTGGATCTGTGGGGAGCTACCGAGGATGCTGAGTTGAAATGCACACCCCTGGGGATGGGTCCGAATGTGCTTTTTTGTCTATGGAGACCTTGGAATGAAGCGGTGGCACTGGGGCCCTAAAGGGTTCTCCTAAACAGAGGCTTTGACACAGCTCCAACGAGCAAGTTTCCCATGTGTAGATGAGATGTTTTCTGTAGGGTGAAACAAGAAATAGCTATATGCTGCTTTTGAAATCCAGGCCTCTGAGGAGAGATGCCTGGAAACCAAAGCAATGGATCTGATTAGTGCCTAGGGGCCTGTTCTTTCCTTTTTACCTCTGAGGACATCTGTCTATGGGTCTGAGTGCAGGTAGGGGCTCATTTGGGCTCAGATTGCCCCTGTTTTTCGTGGGAAGCAACCACTATTGAGATATATCAGGGACTTTGGAGGTTTATCCTATTAGAAGGGTTGTGGCCATTGGAATGGGCACACACAATTCCCTTGGAGAGGGCAAGTACAGTCCTCAGGTTTGGCTCCAGGGGCCTGAGCCTGTAGGTTGTGTAGTCCAGCCCTTTTTGGACAGTTGTCTGAAAACACAAACTCGGCTTATGTTTCAGGTCATAGGCATGGCAGGACTGATCTACAGACCATGAGGAGAACTTTTTGGGATTTGAAAGAAGGGCGAGTGTGAGGCTCCTGCTCAAGTTTTTGTCTCGGGATATCGTGTCACTCATGGTCGTGGAATTTCTGGGTGACTTCATGGGAAATGGACGAGTCTTACTCTCTGGTGGTTTGGCCCCGTCCAAAGAGTTTGGGTTCATTCTGTGGGCTGGAAGAAGTCCGTTGTATTTTGTTGTTGTTGTTGTTGTTGTTTTCTTTTTTAACCTCAGGTGTCCCAAAAAATGAGGGATTTCAGAGTAGAGCCCTAGGAGGGGCGACTGGACAATCAGAAATCTGGTTAAAAATTGGGGCCTGGGACATGTCAAGCCCATTATGACATCTTATGGTCCAGCCACTGAGAGGACTTACTAGAGGACAGGACTCATGCTGAGGGTCACAATGCGTGTGTATGCCCTCGTCGCACTCAAGAATGGGCGGGGCCTCAGGGTTTCTCCTACACTGATCGTTGGACAACGTGCCAACCACAAGGGTTCTTGCCATGGGTAAGGAGGAGTTCTGATTTCTGCATCAGACTCACCCCTGGGCAGTGATTGGAAATAAGGTCTCGGTTCTGAAGCCTGAAAACTGAGGTAGGGAAGAGATGATGACCTAAGGCCATGGCGGGTTTTATGTGCTCAGTGTGCGGTCAGCTTTCTGGGTGATGGTCAGGAGGTCCGGGCTCAGGATGTGTTCGACAGTGCATTAGTGCCCAGGTTAGACTATATAATTTGGGTAAAGTCGAGTGCTGTGTAGGTTTACCCTCATTTAAGGTGCCTGGGAAGCTCATGAGGCAATAATTTTTTTCTCTAGAGGGCAGGCAGTGTGCTGCATTGTGGGTCCGGAATTGCCAAACTTGAGGGCTTTGGGGCCAGGAGTGGGAGGATGGAATTCTGAGAAGACAAGCTAGACTTGGGATTCAGGGCGAGGGCACGGCCGGTTCCCCCTGCAGATCTGAACCAATATCTCATGCATCTGAAGTCAGTGCGAGGATCAGACGTTGGCTCAGGTGGGAGTTTCTGAGCATGACGGCCGCTTCATGAAGGGAGCGGAATCTCGAGACCATTGAGGTTTTCCCACGTTGGGAGTTGTGGGATGCCCCTTTCCAGGATTCCTTCTTCCGGACAATTGAGACCTGTTGGACAGCTCCAGGACATCCCATATGGAATGACTTCAGAGCACCGTTCGCGGATGGATGCCTGGGAAGCCCGCATCGCAATCCAATTGTCTCCTAGCAACAAAACAGTTTAGATCTGATGGCTCTGCGGGAGCAACCTCGGTGGCTGAGTTGAAATGGACTTTCCTGAGGATGTGTCCTAATGTGTTTTTGTGTCCATGAGGGCCTTGGAATGGGGCGGTGGCACCGGCAACCTGAAGTACTTTCCTAAGCTTTGGACATGGCTCCCATGCACAGGTTTACTTGTGGAGACGAGATGAGTTCTGATGGGTGCCTCAGGAAAACCCCTATGCTCGTATTGGAATCAGGCTTTTGAGGACACATGCCTGTAACCCATAGCAATGGATCCTATTATGGCCTAGGGTCCTGTCTGGTTCAATCTTCTTCTCTGGGGACATACATCTATGGTATGAGTGGAGGTCGATTATCAGCTGGTGTCAGACACCCCTTGTTTGTTCCGGGTGACCCACACTATTGGGATGGCCTAAGGGTCGTTGGAGGTTTCTCCTAATTTGTACGATTTTGGACCATGGAATGGGCAGAATTCCCATGGATTGGTAGGCACAGTCCTAATGTGTGGCTCCAGGGGCCCAGCCTGGAGGGTGTGTGGCCCAAGACTTTGTGGACAGTAGTCTGAAAACACAAACTCAGCTTAGGTTTGGGGACGTAGGTATGGCAGGCCCGATCTACAAACCATGAGAAGAACTCTACAGGATATGAAGAAAGTGCGAGTCTGTGGCGATTGCTCAGGCTTTTGTCTCTGGATTTTGTATCAGTGATGGCCGTGGAATGTCGGGGAGGCCTCATGGGCCATGGACGAATCTTCCTCTCTGAGGATTTGGCCCGATTCCCAATTGCTTTTCATCAATCTGTGGGATGGGAGGACTCATTTCAGTTTTGTTACCTCAGGTGTCCCACCAAAAGAGGAATTCCAAAGCCAAGCCGTGGGGAAGACTGAAGGGATAATCCGAAATATGGTTAAAAATTGGGGCCTAGGGGCATGGCAAGCCCAATATGCTATCTCTTCATCCAGCCACTGAGTGGCCTTACTTGAGGACTGGGCTCAGCCTGAGGGTCACAATGTGTGTTTGTGACCAATGTGGCCCGCGAGCATGGGCGGGGCCTCATGGGCCACACTGGTGTCAACGACACTGAACGTTGGACAACATGCCAACCACAAGGTTTCTTGCCATGGGGAAGGAGTTCTGATTTCTGCATCACCTTCAACATGGACAGTGATTGGAGATAAGGTCTAGGTTCTGAAACCTGAAAACCGAGGTTGGGAAGAAATGACGACCTAAGGCCATGGCGGCTCGATGTGCTCAATGTGCGGCCAGCTGTCTGGGAGGGGCCAGGGGGTCCAGGCTCAGGCTGTGTCAGAAAGGGCATTAGTGCCCTGGTCAGCCTATGTATTTGGGGTACAGCCAAGATCGGTGCAGGTTGATCCTCTTTTGGGGTTACTGGGTAGCCCCAGAGGACAATGTTTTTTATCTGGAGGGCAGGCAGAGTGCTCCATTGTAGTTCTGGATTGCCAAACTGGAGGCCTTGTGGGCCAGTAGTCTGACGACAAAAGTCTGAGAACACAAGCTAGGCTTAGGTTTCTGGGTGAGGCCATGGCAGGCACAATCTACAGACCTGAATCGAGATATCGTGCATCTGAAGTCAGGGCGAGGATCAGACGATCGCTCAGGTTGGAGTTTCTGTCCCTGATGGCCCCTTCATGAATGGGGGTGCATCACAAGGCCATGGGGGTTTTCCCATGATGGGAGTTGTGAGAAGCTCCAAACTGCAGAGAGTCTTTGGCAGGACAATTGAGACCTGTTGTTTGGCTCCAGGCCAATGATTCTGAGCAGGGTTCTAAGGATGGATGGCTGGGTAGCCCACCTCGCATTCCAATTGTCTCCTAGCAACATGACAGTTTAGATCTCCTGGATCTGTGGGGAGCTACCGAGGATGATGAGTTGAAATGCATACCCCTGGGATGGGTCCGAATGTGCTTTTGTGTCTATGGAGACCTTGGAATGAAGCGGTGGCACTGGGGCCCTAAAGGGTTCTCGTAAACAGAGGCTTTGACACAGATCCAACGTGCAAGTTTCCCATGTGTAGATGAGATGTTTTCTGATGGGTGAAACAAGAAACAGCTATATGCAGCTTTTGAAATCCAGGCCTCTGAGGAGAGATGCCTGGAAACCAAAGCATGGATCTGATTAGTGCCTAGGGGCCTGTTCTTTCCTTTTTACCTCTGAGGACATCTGTCTATGGGTCTGAGTGCAGGTAGGGGCTCATTTGGGCTCAGATTGCCCCTGTTTTTCCTGGGAAGCTACCACTATTGAGATATATCAGGGACTTTGGAGGTTTATCCTATTAGAAGGGTTGTGGCCATTGGAATGGGCACACACAATTCCCTTGGAGAGGGCAAGTACAGTCCTCAGGTTTGGCTCCAGGGGCCTGAGCCTGTAGGTTGTGTAGTCCAGCCCTTTTTGGACAGTTGTCTGAAAACACAAACTCGGCTTATGTTTCAGGTCATAGGCATGGCAGGACTGATCTACAGACCATGAGGAGAACTTTTCGGGATTTGAAAGAAGGGCGAGTGTGAGGCTCCTGCTCAAGTTTTTGTCTCGGGATATCGTGTCACTCATGGTCGTGGAATTTCTGGGTGACTTCATGGGAAATGGACGAGTCTTACTCTCTGGTGGTTTGGCCCCGTCCAAAGAGTTTGGGTTCATTCTGTGGGCTGGAAGAAGTCCGTTTTATTTTGTTGTTGTTGTTGTTGTTGTTGTTTTCTTTTTTAACCTCAGGTGTCCCACCAAATGAGGGATTTCAGAGTAGAGCCCTAGGAGGGGCGACTGGACAATCAGAAATCTGGTTAAAAATTGGGGCCTAGGGACATGTCAAGCCCATTATGACATCTAATGGTCCAGCCACTGAGAGGACTTACTAGAGGACAGGACTCATGCTGAGGTCACAATGCGTGTGTATGCCCTCGTCGCACTCAATAATGACGGGGCCTCAGGGTTTCTCCTACACTGATCGTTGGACAACGTGCCAACCACAAGGGTTCTTGCCATGGGTAAGGAGGAGTTCTGCTTTCTGCATCAGACTCACCCCTGGGCAGTGATTGGAGATAAGGTCTCGGTTCTGAAGCCTGAAAAATGAGGTAGGGAAGAGATGATGACCTAAGGCCATGGCGGGTTTTATGTGCTCAGTGTGCGGTCAGCTTTCTGGGTGTTGGTCAGGAGGTCCGGGCTCAGGATGTGTTCGACAGTGCATTAGTGCCCAGGTTAGACTATATAATTTGGGTAAAGTCGAGTGCTGTGTAGGTTTACCCTCATTTAAGGTGCCTGGGCAGCTCATGAGGCAATAATTTTTTTTTTCTAGAGGGCAGGCAGAGTGCTGCACTGTGGGTCCGGAATTGCCAAACTTGAGGGCTTTGGGGCCAGGAGTGTGAGGATGGAAGTCTGAGAAGACAAGCGAGACTTGGGTTTCAGGGCGAGGGCACGGCAGGTACCCCCTGCAGATCTGAACCAATATCTCATGCATCTGAAGTCAGGGCGAGGATCAGACGTTGGCTCAGGTGGGAGTTTCTGAGCATGACGGCCGCTTCATGAAGGGAGCGGAATCTCGAGACCATTGAGGTTTTCCCACGTTGGGAGTTGTGGGATGCCCCCTTCCAGGATTCCTTCTTCCGGACAATTGAGACCTGTTGGACAGCTCCAGGACATCCCATATGGAATGACTCCAGAGCACCGTTCGCGGATGGATGCCTGGGAAGCCCGCCTCGCATTCCAATTGTCTCCTAGCAACAAGACAGTTTAGATCTGATGGCTCTGCGGGAGCAACCTCGGTGGCTGAGTTGAAATGGACTTTCCTGAGGATGTGTCCTAATGTGTTTTTGTGTCCATGAGGGCCTTGGAATGGGGCGGTGGCACCGGCAACCTGAAGTACTTTCCTAAGCTTTGGATATGGCTCCCATGCACAGGTTTACTTGTGGAGACGAGATGAGTTCTGATGGGTGCCTCAGGAAAACCCCTATGCTCGTATTGGAATCAGGCTTTTGAGGACACATGCCTGTAACCCATAGCAATGGATCCTATTATGTCCTAGGGTCCTGTCTGGTTCAATCTTCTTCTCTGGGGACATCCATCTATGGTATGAGTGGAGGTCGATTATCAGCTGGTGTCAGACACCACTTGTTTGTTCCGGGTGACCCACACTATTGGGATGGCCTAAGGGTCGTTGGAGGTTTCTCCTAATTTGTACGATTTTGGACCATGGAATGGGCAGAATTCCCATGGATTGGTAGGCACAGTCCTAATGTGTGGCTCCAGGGGCCCAGCCTGGTGGGTGTGTGGCCCAAGACTTTGAGGACAGAAGTCTGAAAACACAAACTCAGCTTAGGTTTGGGGACGTAGGTATGGCAGGCCCGATCTACAAACCATGAGAAGAACTCTACAGGATATGAAGAAAGTGCGAGTCTGTGGCGATTGCTCAGGCTTTTGTCTCTGGATTTTGTATCAGTGATGGCCGTGGAATGTCGGGGAGGCCTCATGGGCCATGGACGAATCTTCCTCTCTGAGGATTTGGCCCGATTCCCAATTGCTTTTCGTCAATCTGTGGGATGGGAGGACTCATTTCAGTTTTGTTACCTCAGGTGTCCCACCAAAAGAGGAATTCCAAAGCCAAGCCGTGGGGAAGACTGAAGGGACAATCCGAACTATGGTTAAAAATTGGGGCCTAGGGGCATGGCAAGCCCAATATGCTATCTCTTCATCCAGCCACTGAGTGGCCTTACTTGAGGACTGGGCTCAGCCTGAGGGTCACAATGTGTGTTTGTGACCAATCTGGCCCGAGAGCATGGGCGGGGCCTCATGGGACACACTGGTTTCAACGACACTGAACGTTGGACAACATGCCAACCACAAGGTTTCTTGCCATGGGGAAAGAGTTCTGATTTCTGCATCACCTTCAACATGGACAGTGATTGGAGATAAGGTCTAGGTTCTGAAACCTGAAAACCGAGGTTGGGAAGAGATGACGACCTAAGGCCATGGCGGCTCGATGTGCTCAGTGTGCGGCCAGCTGTCTGGGAGGGGCCAGGGGGTCCAGGCTCAGGCTGTGTCAGAAAGGCCATTAGTGCCCTGGTCAGCCTATGTATTTGGGGTACAGCCAAGGTCGGTGCAGGTTGATCCTCATTTGGGGTTACTGGGTAGCCCCAGAGGACAATGTTTTTTATCTGGAGGGCAGGCAGAGTGCTGCATTGTAGTTCTGGATTGCCAAACTGGAGGCCTTGTGGGCCAGTAGTCTGACGACAAAAGTCTGAGAACACAAGCTAGGCTTAGGTTTCTGGGTGAGGCCATGGCAGGCACAATCTACAGACCTGAATCGAGATCTCGTGCATCTGAAGTCAGGGCGAGGATCAGACGATCGCTCAGGTTGGAGTTTCTGTCCCTGATGGCCCCTTCATGAATGGGGGGGCATCACGAGGCCATGGGGGTTTTCCCATGATGGGAGTTGTGAGAAGCTCCAAACTGCAGAGAGTCTTCGGCAGGACAATCGAGACCTGTTGTTTGGCTCCAGGCCAATGATTCTGAGCAGGGTTCTAAGGATGGATGGCTGGGTAGCCCACCTCGCATTCCAATTGTCTCCTAGCAACAAGACAGTTTAGATCTCCGGGATCTGTGGGGAGCTACCGAGGATGCTGAGTTGAAATGCACACCCCTGGGGATGGGTCCGAATGTGCTTTTGTGTCTATGGAGACCTTGGAATGAAGCGGTGGCACTGGGGCCCTAAAGGGTTCTCCTAAACAGAGGCTTTGACACAGCTCCAACGTGCAAGTTTCCCATGTGTAGATGAGATGTTTTCTGATGGGTGAAACAAGAAACAGCTATATGCAGCTTTTGAAATCCAGGCCTCTGAGGAGAGATGCCTGGAAACCAAAGCAATGGATCTGATTAGTGCCTAGGGGCCTGTTCTTTCCTTTTTACCTCTGAGGACATCTGTCTATGGGTCTGAGTGCAGGTAGGGGCTCATTTGGGCTCAGATTGCCCCTGTTTTTCCTGGGAAACTACCACTATTGAGATATATCAGGGACTTTGGAGGTTTATCCTATTAGAAGGGTTGTGGCCATTGGAATGGGCACACACAATTCCCTTGGAGAGGGCAAGTACAGTCCTCAGGTTTGGCTCCAGGGGCCTGAGCCTGTAGGTTGTGTCGTCCAGCCCTTTTTGGACAGTTGTCTGAAAACACAAACTCGGCTTATGTTTCAGGTCATAGGTATGGCAGGACTGATCTACAGACCATGAGGAGAACTTTTTGGGATTTGAAAGAAGGGCGAGTGTGAGGCTCCTGCTCAAGTTTTTGTCTCGGGATATCGTGTCACTCATGGTCGTGGAATTTCTGGGTGACTTCATGGGAAATGGACGAGTCTTACTCTCTGGTGGTTTGGCCCCGTCCAAAGAGTTTGGGTTCATTCTGTGGGCTGGAAGAAGTCCGTTTTATTTTGTTGTTGTTGTTGTTTTCTTTTTTAACCTCAGGTGTCCCACCAAATGAGGGATTTCAGAGTAGAGCCCTAGGAGGGGCGACTGGACAATCAGAAATCTGGTTAAAAATTGGGGCCTAGGGACATGTCAAGCCCATTATGACATCTAATGGTCCAGCCACTGAGAGGACTTACTAGAGGACAGGACTCATGCTGAGGGTCACAATGCGTGTGTATGCCCTCGTCGCACTCAAGAATGGGCGGGGCCTCAGGGTTTCTCCTACACTGATCGTTGGTCAACGTGCCAACCACAAGGGTTCTTGCCATGGGTAAGGAGGAGTTCTGATTTCTGCATCAGACTCACCCCTGGGCAGTGATTGGAGATAAGGTCTCGGTTCTGAAGCCTGAAAACTGAGGTAGGGAAGAGATGATGACCTAAGGCCATGGCGGGTTTTATGTGCTCAGTGTGCGGTCAGCTTTCTGGGTGTTGGTCAGGAGGTCCGGGCTCAGGATGTGTTCGACAGTGCATTAGTGCCCAGGTTAGACTATATAATTTGGGTAAAGTCGAGTGCTGTGTAGGTTTACCCTCATTTAAGGTGCCTGGGCAGCTCATTAGGCAATAATTTTTTTTTTTTCTAGAGGGCAGGCAGAGTGCTGCATTGTGGGAATTGAGGGATTTGCCAAATTTGAGGGCTTTGGGGCCAGGAGTGTGAGGATGGAAGTCTGAGAAGACAAGCTAGACTTGGGTTTCAGGGCGAGGGCACGGCAGGTACCCCCTGCAGATCTGAACCAATATCTCATGCATCTGAAGTCAGGGCGAGGATCAGACGTTGGCTCAGGTGGGAGTTTCTGAGCATGACGGCCGCTTCATGAAGGGAGGGGAATCTCGAGACCATTGAGGTTTTCCCACGTTGGGAGTTGTGGGATGCCCCCTTCCAGGATTCCTTCTTCCGGACAATTGAGACCTGTTGGACAGCTCCAGGACATCCCATATGGAATGACTCCAGAGCACCGTTCGCGGATGGATGCCTGGGAAGCCCGCCTCGCATTCCAATTGTCTCCTAGCAACAAGACAGTTTAGATCTGATGGCTCTGCGGGAGCAACCGGGCTGGCTGAGTTGAAATGGACTTTCCTGAGGATGTGTCCTAATGTGTTTTTGTGTCCATGAGGGCCTTGGAATGAGGCGGTGGCACCGGCAACCTGAAGTACTTTCCTAAGCTTTGGACATGGCTCCCATGCACAGGTTTACTTGTGGAGACGAGATGAGTTCTAATGGGTGCCTCAGGAAAACCCCTATGCTCGTATTGGAATCAGGTTTTTGAGGACACATGCCTGTAACCCATAGCAATGGATCCTATTATGTCCTAGGGTCCTGTCTGGTTCAATCTTCTTCTCTGGGGACATCCATCTATGGTATGAGTGGAGGTCGATTATCAGCTGGTGTCAGACACCCCTTGTTTGTTCCGGGTGACCCACACTATTGGGATGGCCTAAGGGTCGTTGGAGGTTTCTCCTAATTTGTACGATTTTGGACCATGGAATGGGCAGAATTCCCATGGATTGGTAGGCACAGTCCTAATGTGTGGCTCCAGGGGCCCAGCCTGGAGGGTGTGTGGCCCAAGACTTTGAGGACAGAAGTCTGAAAACACAAACTCAGCTTAGGTTTGGGGACGTAGGTATGGCAGACCCGATCTACAAACCATGAGAAGAACTCTACAGGATATGAAGTAAGTGCGAGTCTGTGGCGATTGCTCAGGCTTTTGTCTCTGGATTTTGTATCAGTGATGGCCGTGGAATGTCGGGGAGGCCTCATGGGCCATGGACGAATCTTCCTCTCTGAGGATTTGGCCCGATTCCCAATTGCTTTTCGTCAATCTGTGGGTGGGAGGACTCATTTCAGTTTTGTTACCTCAGGTGTCCCACCAAAAGAGGAATTCCAAAGCCAAGCCGTGGGGAAGACTGAAGGGACAACCCGAAGTATGGTTAAAAATTGGGGCCTAGGGGCATGGCAAGCCCAATATGCTATCTCTTCATCCAGCCACTGAGTGGCCTTACTTGAGGACTGGGCTCAGCCTGAGGGTCACAATGTGTGTTTGTGACCAATCTGGCCCGAGAGCATGGGCGGGGCCTCATGGGACACACTGGTGTCAACGACACTGAACGTTGGACAACATGCCAACCACAAGGTTTCTTGCCATGGGGAAGGAGTTCTGATTTCTGCATCACCTTCAACATGGACAGTGATTGGAGATAAGTTCTAGGTTCTGAAACCTGAAAACCGAGGTTGGGAAGAGATGACGACCTAAGGCCATGGCGGCTCGATGTGCTCAGTGTGCAACCAGCTGTCTGGGAGGGGCCAGGGGGTCCAGGCTCAGGCTGTGTCAGAAAGGCCATTAGTGCCCTGGTCAGCCTATGTATTTGGGGTACAGCCAAGGTCGGTGCAGGTTGATCCTCATTTGGGGTTACTGGGTAGCCCCAGAGGACAATGTTTTTTATCTGGAGGGCAGGCAGAGTGCTGCATTGTAGTTCTGGATTGCCAAACTGGAGGCCTTGTGGGCCAGTAGTCTGACGACAAAAGTCTGAGAACACAAGCTAGGCTTAGGTTTCTGGGTGAGGCCATGGCAGGCACAATCTACAGACCTGAATCGAGATCTCGTGCATCTGAAGTCAGGGCGAGGATCAGACGATCGCTCAGGTTGGAGTTTCTGTCCCTGATGGCCCCTTCATGAATGGGGGGGCATCACGAGGCCATGGGGGTTTTCCCATGATGGGAGTGTGAGAAGCTCCAAACTGCAGAGAGTCTTCGGCAGGACAATCGAGACCTGTTGTTTGGCTCCAGGCCAATGATTCTGAGCAGGGTTCTAAGGATGGATGGCTGGGTAGCCCACCTCGCATTCCAATTGTCTCCTAGCAACAAGACAGTTTAAATCTCCGGGATCTGTGGGGAGCTACCGAGGATGCTGAGTTGAAATGCACACCCCTGGGGATGGGTCCGAATGTGCTTTTGTGTCTATGGAGACCTTGGAATGAAGCGGTGGCACTGGGGCCCTAAAGGGTTCTCCTAAACAGAGGCTTTGACACAGCTCCAACGTGCAAGTTTCCCATGTGTAGATGAGATGTTTTCTGATGGGTGAAACAAGAAACAGCTATATGCAGCTTTTGAAATCCAGGCCTCTGAGGAGAGATGCCTGGAAACCAAAGCAATGGATCTGATTAGTGCCTAGGGGCCTGTTCTTTCCTTTTTACCTCTGAGGACATCTGTCTATGGGTCTGAGTGCAGGTAGGGGCTCATTTGGGCTCAGATTGCCCCTGTTTTTCCTGGGAAGCTACCACTATTGAGATATATCAGGGATTTTGGAGGTTTATCCTATTAGAAGGGTTGTGGCCATTGGAATGGGCACACACAATTCCCTTGGAGAGGGCAAGTACAGTCCTCAGGTTTGGCTCCAGGGGCCTGAGCCTGTAGGTTGTGTCGTCCAGCCCTTTTTGGACAGTTGTCTGAAAACACAAACTCGGCTTATGTTTCAGGTCATAGGTATGGCAGGACTGATCTACAGACCATGAGGAGAACTTTTCGGGATTTGAAAGAAGGGCGAGTGTGAGGCTCCTGCTCAAGTTTTTGTCTCGGGATATTGTGTCACTCATGGTCGTGGAATTTCTGGGTGACTTCATGGGAAATGGACGAGTCTTACTCTCTGGTGGTTTGGCCCCGTCCAAAGAGTTTGGGTTCATTCTGTGGGCTGGAAGAAGTCCGTTTTATTTTGTTGTTGTTGTTGTTGTGGTTGTTTTCCTTTTTAACCTCAGGTGTCCCACCAAATGATGGATTCCAGAGTAGAGCCCTGGGGAGGGGCGACTGGACAATCAGAAATCTGGTTAAAAATTGGGGCCTAGGGACATGTCAAGCCCATTATGACATCTAATGGTCCAGCCACTGAGAGGACTTACTAGAGGACAGGACTCATGCTGAGGGTCACAATGCGTGTGTATGCCCTCGTCGCACTCAAGAATGGGCGGGGCCTCAGGGTTTCTCCTACACTGATCGTTGGACAACGTGCCAACCACAAGGGTTCTTGCCATGGGTAAGGAGGAGTTCTGATTTCTGCATCAGACTCACCCCTGGGCAGTGATTGGAGATAAGGTCTCGGTTCTGAAGCCTGAAAACTGAGGTAGGGAAGAGATGATGACCTAAGGCCATGGCGGGTTTTATGTGCTCAGTGTGCGGTCAGCTTTCTGGGTGTTGGTCAGGAGGTCCGGGCTCAGGATGTGTTCGACAGTGCATTAGTGCCCAGGTTAGACTATATAATTTGGGTAAAGTCGAGTGCTGTGTAGGTTTACCCTCATTTAAGGTGCCTGGGCAGCTCATGATGCAATAATTTTTTTTTTTTCTAGAGGGCAGGCAGAGTGCTGCATTGTGGGTCCGGAATTGCCAAACTTGAGGGCTTTGGGGCCAGGAGTGTGAGGATGGAAGTCTGAGAAGACAAGCTAGACTTGGGTTTCAGGGCGAGGGCACGGCAGGTACCCCCTGCAGATCTGAACCAATATCTCATGCATCTGAAGTCAGGGCGAGGATCAGACGTTGGCTCAGGTGGGAGTTTCTGAGCATGACGGCCGCTTCATGAAGGGAGCGGAATCTCGAGACCATTGAGGTTTTCCCACGTTGGGAGTTGTGGGATGCCCCCTTCCAGGATTCCTTCTTCCAGACAATTGAGACCTGTTGGACAGCTCCAGGACATCCCATATGGAATGACTCCAGAGCACCGTTCGCGGATGGATGGCTGGGAAGCCCGCCTCGCATTCCAATTGTCTCCTAGCAACAAGACAGTTTAGATCTGATGGCTCTGCGGGAGCAACCTCGGTGGCTGAGTTGAAATGGACTTTCCTGAGGATGTGTCCTTATGTGTTTTTGTGTCCATGAGGGCCTTGGAATGAGGCGGTGGCACCGGCAACCTGAAGTACTTTCCTAAGCTTTGGACATGGCTCCCATGCACAGGTTTACTTGTGGAGACAAGATGAGTTCTAATGGGTGCCTCAGGAAAACCCCTATGCTCGTATTGGAATCAGGCTTTTGAGGACACATGCCTGTAACCCATAGCAATGGATCCTATTATGTCCTAGGGTCCTGTCTGGTTCAATCTTCTTCTCTGGGGACATCCATCTATGGTATGAGTGGAGGTCGATTATCAGCTGGTGTCAGACACCCCTTGTTTGTTCCGGGTGACCCACACTATTGGGATGGCCTAAGGGTCGTTGGAGGTTTCTCCTTATTTGTACGATTTTGGACCATGGAATGGGCAGAATTCCCATGGATTGGTAGGCACAGTCCTAATGTGTGGCTCCAGGGGCCCAGCCTGGAGGGTGTGTGGCCCAAGACTTTGAGGACAGAAGTCTGAAAACACAAACTCAGCTTAGGTTTGGGGACGTAGGTATGGCAGGTCCGATCTACAAACCATGAGAAGAACTCTAAAGGATATGAAGAAAGTGCGAGTCTGTGGCGATTGCTCAGGCTTTTGTCTCTGGATTTTGTATCAGTGATGGCCGTGGAATGTCGGGGAGGCCTCATGGGACATGGACGAATCTTCCTCTCTGAGGATTTGGCCCGATTCCCAATTGGTTTTCGTCAATCTGTGGGTGGGAGGACTCATTTCAGTTTTGTTACCTCAGGTGTCCCACCAAAAGAGGAATTCCAAAGCCAAGACGTGGGGAAGACTGAAGGAACAACCCGAAGTATGGTTAAAAATTGGGGCCTAGGGGCATGGCAAGCCCCATATGCTATCTCTTCATCCAGCCACTGAGTGGCCTTACTTGAGGACTGGGCTCAGCCTGAGGGTCACAATGTGTGTTTGTGACCAATGTGGCCCGCGAGCATGGGCGGGGCCTCATGGGCCACACTGGTTTCAACGACACTGAACGTTGGACAACATGCCAACCACAAGGTTTCTTGCGATGGGGAAGGAGTTCTGATATCTGCATCACCTTCAACATGGACAGTGATTGGAGATAAGGTCTAGGTTCTGAAACCTGAAAACCGAGGTTGGGAAGAGATGACGACCTAAGGCCATGGCGGCTCGATGTGCTCAGTGTGCGGCCAGCTGTCTGGGAGGGGCCAGGGGGTCCAGGCTCAGGCTGTGTCAGAAAGGGCATTAGTGCCCTGGTCAGCCTATGTATTTGGGGTACAGCCAAGGTCGGTGCAGGTTGATCCTCATTTGGGGTTACTGGGTAGCCCCAGAGGACAATGTTTTTTATCTGGAGGGCAGGCAGAGTGCTGCATTGTAGTTCTGGATTGCCAAACTGGAGGCCTTGTGGGCCAGTAGTCTGACGACAAAAGTCTGAGAACACAAGCTAGGCTTAGGTTTCTGGGTGAGGCCATGGCAGGCACAATCTACAGACCTGAATCGAGATCTCGTGCATCTGAAGTCAGGGCGAGGATCAGACGATCGCTCAGGTTGGAGTTTCTGTCCCTGATGGCCCCTTCTTGAATGGGGGGGCATCACGAGGCCATGGGGGTTTTCCCATGATGGGAGTTGTGAGAAGCTCCAAACTGCAGAGAGTCTTCGGCAGGACAATCGAGACCTGTTGTTTGGCTCCAGGCCAATGATTCTGAGCAGGGTTCTATGGATGGATGGCTGGGTAGCCCACCTCGCGTTCCAATTGTCTCCTAGCAACAAGACAGTTTAGATCTCCGGGATCTGTGGGGAGCTACCGAGGATGCTGAGTTGAAATGCACACCCCTGGGGATGGGTCCGAATGTGCTTTTGTGTCTATGGAGACCTTGGAATGAAGCGGTGGCACTGGGGCCCTAAAGGGTTCTCCTAAACAGAGGCTTTGACACAGCTCCAACGTGCAAGTTTCCCATGTGTAGATGAGATGTTTTCTGATGGGTGAAACAAGAAACAGCTATATGCAGCTTTTGAAATCCAGGCCTCTGAGGAGAGATGCCTGGAAACCAAAGCAATGGATCTGATTAGTGCCTAGGGGCCTGTTCTTTCTTTTTTACCCCTGAGGACATCTGTCTATGGGTCTGAGTGCAGGTAGGGGCTCATTTGGGCTCAGATTGCCCCTGTTTTTCCTGGGAAGCTACCACTATTGAGATATATCAGGGACGTTGGAGGTTTATCCTATTAGAAGGGTTGTGGCCATTGGAATGGGCACACACAAATCCCTTGGAGAGGGCAAGTACAGTCCTCAGGTTTGGCTCCAGGGGCCTGAGCCTGTAGGTTGTGTCGTCCAGCCCTTTTTGGACAGTTGTCTGAAAACACAAACTCGGCTTATGTTTCAGGTCATAGGTATGGCAGGACTGATCTACAGACCATGAGAAGAACTTTTCGGGATTTGAAAGAAGGGCGAGTGTGAGGCTCCTGCTCAAGTTTTTGTCTCGGGATATCGTGTCACTCATGGTCGTGGAATTTCTGGGTGACTTCATGGGAAATGGAGGAGTCTTACTCTCTGGTGGTTTGGCCCCGTCCAAAGAGTTTGGGTTCATTCTGTGGGCTGGAAGAAGTCCGTTTTATTTTGTTGTTGTTGTTGTTCTTGTTGTTGTTGTTGTTTTCTTTTTTAACCTCAGGTGTCCCACCAAATGAGGGATTTCAGAGTAGAGCCCTAGGAGGGGCGACTGGACAATCAGAAATCTGGTTAAAAATTGGGGCCTAGGGACATGTCAAGCCCATTATGACATCTAATGGTCCAGCCACTGAGAGGACTTACTAGAGGACAGGACACATGCTGAGGGTCACAATGCGTGTGTATGCCCTCGTCGCACTCAAGAATGGGCGGGGCCTCAGGGTTTCTCCTACACTGATCGTTGGACAACGTGCCAACCACAAGGGTTCTTGCCATGGGTAAGGAGGAGTTCTGATTTCTGCATCAGACTCACCCCTGGGCAGTGATTGGAGATAAGGTCTCGGTTCTGAAGCCTGAAAACTGAGGTAGGGAAGAGATGATGACCTAAGGCCATGGCGGGTTTTATGTGCTAAGTGTGCGGTCCGCTTTCTGGGTGTTGGTGGAGGTCCGGGCTCAGGATGTGTTCGACAGTGCATTAGTGCCCAGGTTAGGCTATATAATTTGGGTAAAGTCGAGTGCTGTGTAGGTTTACAATCATTTAAGGTGCCTGGGCAGCTCATGAGGCAATAATTTTTTTTTTTCTAGAGGGCAGGCAGAGTGCTGCATTGTGGGTCCGGAATTGCCAAACTTGAGGGCTTTGGGGCCAGGAGTGTGAGGATGGAAGTCTGAGAAGACAAGCGAGACTTGGGTTTCAGGGCGAGGGCACGGCAGGTACCCCCTGCAGATCTGAACCAATATCTCATGCATCTGAAGTCAGGGCGAGGATCAGACGTTGGCTCAGGTGGGAGTTTCTGAGCATGACAGCCGCTTCATGAAGGGAGCGGAATCTCGAGACCATTGAGGTTTTCCCACGTTGGGAGTTGTGGGATGCCCCCTTCCAGGATTCCTTCTTCCGGACAATTGAGACCTGTTGGACAGCTCCAGGACATCCCATATGGAATGACTCCAGAGCACCGTTCGCGGATGGATGCCTGAGAAGCCCGCCTCGCATTCCAATTGTCTCCTAGCAACAAGACAGTTTATATCTGATGGCTCTGCGGGAGCAACCTCGGTGGCTGAGTTGAAATGGACTTTCCTGAGGATGTGTCCTAATGTGTTTTTGTGTCCATGAGGGCCTTGGAATGGGGCGGTGGCACCGGCAACCTGAAGTACTTTCCTAAGCTTTGGACATGGCTCCCATGCACAGGTTTACTTGTGGAGACGAGATGAGTTCTGATGGGTGCCTCAGGAAAACCCCTATGCTCGTATTGGAATCAGGCTTTTGAGGACACATGCCTGTAACCCATAGCAATGGATCCTAATTTGGCCTAGGGTCCTGTCTGGTTCAATCTTCTTCTCTGGGGACATCCATCTATGGTATGAGTGGAGGTCGATTATCAGCTGGTGTCAGACACCCCTTGTTTGTTCCGGGTGACCCACACTATTGGGATGGCCTAAGGGTCGTTGGAGGTTTCTCCTAATTTGTACGATTTTGGACCATGGAATGGGCAGAATTCCCATGGATTGGTAGGCACAGTCCTAATGTGTGGCTCCAGGGGCCCAGCCTGGAGGGTGTGTGGCCCAAGACTTTGAGGACAGAAGTCTGAAAACACAAACTCAGCTTAGGTTTGGGGACGTAGGTATGGCAGGCCCGATCTACAAACCATGAGAAGAACTCTACAGGATATGAAGAAAGTGCGAGTCTGTGGCGATTGCTCAGGCTTTTGTCTCTGGATTTTGTATCAGTGATGGCCGTGGAATGTCGGGGAGGCCTCATGGGCCATGGACGAATCTTCCTCTCTGAGGATTTGGCCCGATTCCCAATTGCTTTTCGTCAATCTGTGGGTGGGAGGACTCATTTCAGTTTTGTTACCTCAGGTGTCCCACCAAAAGAGGAATTCCAAAGCCAAGCCGTGGGGAAGACTGAAGGGACAACCCGAAGTATGGTTAAAAATTGGGGCCTAGGGGCAGGGCAAGCCCAATATGCTATCTCTTCATCCAGCCACTGAGTGGCCTTACTTGAGGACTGGGCTCAGCCTGAGGGTCACAATGTGTGTTTGTGACCAATGTGGCCCGCGAGCATGGGCGGGGCCTCATGGGCCACACTGGTTTCAACGACACTGAACGTTGGACAATGTGCCAACCACAGGGTTTCTTGCCATGGGGAAGGAGTTCTGATTTCTGCATCACCTTCAACATGGACAGTGATTGGAGATAAGGTCTAGGTTCTGAAACCTGAAAACCGAGGTTGGGAAGAGATGACGACCTAAGGCCATGGCGGCTCGATGTGCTCAGTGTGCGGCCAGCTGTCTGGGAGGGGCCAGGGGGTCCAGGCTCAGGCTGTGTCAGAAAGGGCATTAGTGCCCTGGTCAGCCTATGTATTTGGGGTACAGCCAAGGTCGGTGCAGGTTGATCCTCATTTGGGGTTACTGGGTAGCCCCAGAGGACAATGTTTTTTATCTGGAGGGCAGGCAGAGTGCTGCATTGTAGTTCTGGATTGCCAAACTGGAGGCCTTGTGGGCCAGTAGTCTGACGACAAAAGTCTGAGAACACAAGCTAGGCTTAGGTTTCTGGGTGAGGCCATGGCAGGCACAATCTACAGACCTGAATCGAGATCTCGTGCATCTGAAGTCAGGGCGAGGATCAGACGATCGCTCAGGTTGGAGTTTCTGTCCCTGATGGCCCCTTCATGAATGGGGGGGGCATCACGAGGCCATGGGGGTTTTCCCATGATGGGAGTTGTGAGAAGCTCCAAACTGCAGAGAGTCTTGGGCAGGACAATTGAGACCTGTTGTTTGGCTCCAGGCCAATGATTCTGAGCAGGGTTCTAAGGATGGATGGCTGGGTAGCCCACCTCGCATTCCAATTGTCTCCTAGCAACATGACAGTTTAGATCTCCTGGATCTGTGGGGAGCTACCGAGGATGATGAGTTGAAATGCATACCCCTGGGGATGGGTCCGAATGTGCTTTTGTGTCTATGGAGACCTTGGAATGAAGCGGTGGCACTGGGGCCCTAAAGGGTTCTCCTAAACAGAGGCTTTGACACAGATCCAACGTGCAAGTTTCCCATGTGTAGATGAGATGTTTTCTGATGGGTGAAACAAGAAACAGCTATATGCAGCTTTTGAAATCCAGGCCTCTGAGGAGAGATGCCTGGAAACCAAAGCATGGATCTGATTAGTGCCTAGGGGCCTGTTCTTTCCTTTTTACCTCTGAGGACATCTGTCTATGGGTCTGAGTGCAGGTAGGGGCTCATTTGGGCTCAGATTGCCCCTGTTTTTCCTGGGAAGCTACCACTATTGAGATATATCAGGGACTTTGGAGGTTTATCCTATTAGAAGGGTTGTGGCCATTGGAATGGGCACACACAATTCCCTTGGAGAGGGCAAGTACAGTCCTCAGGTTTGGCTCCAGGGGCCTGAGCCTGTAGGTTGTGTAGTCCAGCCCTTTTTGGACAGTTGTCTGAAAACACAAACTCGGCTTATGTTTCAGGTCATAGGCATGGCAGGACTGATCTACAGACCATGAGGAGAACTTTTCGGGATTTGAAAGAAGGGCGAGTGTGAGGCTCCTGCTCAAGTTTTTGTCTCGGGATATCGTGTCACTCATGGTCGTGGAATTTCTGGGTGACTTCATGGGAAATGGACGAGTCTTACTCTCTGGTGGTTTGGCCCCGTCCAAAGAGTTTGGGTTCATTCTGTGGGCTGGAAGAAGTCCGTTTTATTTTGTTGTTGTTGTTGTTGTTGTTGTTTTCTTTTTTAACCTCAGGTGTCCCACCAAATGAGGGATTTCAGAGTAGAGCCCTAGGAGGGGCGACTGGACAATCAGAAATCTGGTTAAAAATTGGGGCCTAGGGACATGTCAAGCCCATTATGACATCTAATGGTCCAGCCACTGAGAGGACTTACTAGAGGACAGGACTCATGCTGAGGTCACAATGCGTGTGTATGCCCTCGTCGCACTCAATAATGACGGGGCCTCAGGGTTTCTCCTACACTGATCGTTGGACAACGTGCCAACCACAAGGGTTCTTGCCATGGGTAAGGAGGAGTTCTGCTTTCTGCATCAGACTCACCCCTGGGCAGTGATTGGAGATAAGGTCTCGGTTCTGAAGCCTGAAAACTGAGGTAGGGAAGAGATGATGACCTAAGGCCATGGCGGGTTTTATGTGCTCAGTGTGCGGTCAGCTTTCTGGGTGTTGGTCAGGAGGTCCGGGCTCAGGATGTGTTCGACAGTGCATTAGTGCCCAGGTTAGACTATATAATTTGGGTAAAGTCGAGTGCTGTGTAGGTTTACCCTCATTTAAGGTGCCTGGGCAGCTCATGAGGCAATAATTTTTTTTTTCTAGAGGGCAGGCAGAGTGCTGCACTGTGGGTCCGGAATTGCCAAACTTGAGGGCTTTGGGGCCAGGAGTGTGAGGATGGAAGTCTGAGAAGACAAGCGAGACTTGGGTTTCAGGGCGAGGGCACGGCAGGTACCCCCTGCAGATCTGAACCAATATCTCATGCATCTGAAGTCAGGGCGAGGATCAGACGTTGGCTCAGGTGGGAGTTTCTGAGCATGACGGCCGCTTCATGAAGGGAGGGGAATCTCGAGACCATTGAGGTTTTCCCACGTTGGGAGTTGTGGGATGCCCCCTTCCAGGATTCCTTCTTCCGGACAATTGAGACCTGTTGGACAGCTCCAGGACATCCCATATGGAATGACTCCAGAGCACCGTTCGCGGATGGATGCCTGGGAAGCCCGCCTCGCATTCCAATTGTCTCCTAGCAACAAGACAGTTTAGATCTGATGGCTCTGCGGGAGCAACCTCGGTGGCTGAGTTGAAATGGACTTTCCTGAGGATGTGTCCTAATGTGTTTTTGTGTCCATGAGGGCCTTGGAATGGGGCGGTGGCACCGGCAACCTGAAGTACTTTCCTAAGCTTTCGATATGGCTCCCATGCACAGGTTTACTTGTGGAGACGAGATGAGTTCTGATGGGTGCCTCAGGAAAACCCCTATGCTCGTATTGGAATCAGGCTTTTGAGGACACATGCCTGTAACCCATAGCAATGGATCCTATTATGTCCTAGGGTCCTGTCTGGTTCAATCTTCTTCTCTGGGGACATCCATCTATGGTATGAGTGGAGGTCGATTATCAGCTGGTGTCAGACACCCCTTGTTTGTTCCGGGTGACCCACACTATTGGGATGGCCTAAGGGTCGTTGGAGGTTTCTCCTAATTTGTACGATTTTGGACCATGGAATGGGCAGAATTCCCATGGATTGGTAGGCACAGTCCTAATGTGTGGCTCCAGGGGCCCAGCCTGGAGGGTGTGTGGCCCAAGACTTTGAGGACAGAAGTCTGAAAACACAAACTCAGCTTAGGTTTGGGGACGTAGGTATGGCAGGCCCGATCTACAAACCATGAGATGAACTCTACAGGATATGAAGAAAGTGCGAGTCTGTGGCGATTGCTCAGGCTTTTGTCTCTGGATTTTGTATCAGTGATGGCCGTGGAATGTCGGGGAGGCCTCATGGGCCATGGACGAATCTTCCTCTCTGAGGATTTGGCCCGATTCCCAATTGCTTTTCGTCAATCTGTGGGATGGGAGGACTCATTTCAGTTTTGTTACCTCAGGTGTCCCACCAAAAGAGGAATTCCAAAGCCAAGCCGTGGGGAAGACTGAAGGGACAATCCGAACTATGGTTAAAAATTGGGGCCTAGGGGCATGGCAAGCCCAATATGCTATCTCTTCATCCAGCCACTGAGTGGCCTTACTTGAGGACTGGGCTCAGCCTGAGGGTCACAATGTGTGTTTGTGACCAATCTGGCCCGAGAGCATGGGCGGGGCCTCATGGGACACACTGGTTTCAACGACACTGAACGTTGGACAACATGCCAACCACAAGGTTTCTTGCCATGGGGAAAGAGTTCTGATTTCTGCATCACCTTCAACATGGACAGTGATTGGAGATAAGGTCTAGGTTCTGAAACCTGAAAACCGAGGTTGGGAAGAGATGACGACCTAAGGCCATGGCGGCTCGATGTGCTCAGTGTGCGGCCAGCTGTCTGGGAGGGGCCAGGGGGTCCAGGCTCAGGCTGTGTCAGAAAGGCCATTAGTGCCCTGGTCAGCCTATGTATTTGGGGTACAGCCAAGGTCGGTGCAGGTTGATCCTCATTTGGGGTTACTGGGTAGCCCCAGAGGACAATGTTTTTTATCTGGAGGGAAGGCAGAGTGCTGCATTGTAGTTCTGGATTGCCAAACTGGAGGCCTTGTGGGCCAGTAGTCTGACGACAAAAGTCTGAGAACACAAGCTAGGCTTAGGTTTCTGGGTGAGGCCATGGCAGGCACAATCTACAGACCTGAATCGAGATCTCGTGCATCTGAAGTCAGGGCGAGGATCAGACGATCGCTCAGGTTGGAGTTTCTGTCCCTGATGGCCCCTTCATGAATGGGGGGGCATCACGAGGCCATGGGGGTTTTCCCATGATGGGAGTTGTGAGAAGCTCCAAACTGCAGAGAGTCTTCGGCAGGACAATCGAGACCTGTTGTTTGGCTCCAGGCCAATGATTCTGAGCAGGGTTCTAAGGATGGATGGCTGGGTAGCCCACCTCGCATTCCAATTGTCTCCTAGCAACAAGACAGTTTAGATCTCCGGGATCTGTGGGGAGCTACCGAGGATGCTGAGTTGAAATGCACACCCCTGGGGATGGGTCCGAATGTGCTTTTGTGTCTATGGAGACCTTGGAATGAAGCGGTGGCACTGGGGCCCTAAAGGGTTCTCCTAAACAGAGGCTTTGACACAGCTCCAACGTGCAAGTTTCCCATGTGTAGATGAGATGTTTTCTGATGGGTGAAACAAGAAACAGCTATATGCAGCTTTTGAAATCCAGGCCTCTGAGGAGAGATGCCTGGAAACCAAAGCAATGGATCTGATTAGTGCCTAGGGGCCTGTTCTTTCCTTTTTACCTCTGAGGACATCTGTCTATGGGTCTGAGTGCAGGTAGGGGCTCATTTGGGCTCAGATTGCCCCTGTTTTTCCTGGGAAACTACCACTATTGAGATATATCAGGGACTTTGGAGGTTTATCCTATTAGAAGGGTTGTGGCCATTGGAATGGGCACACACAATTCCCTTGGAGAGGGCAAGTACAGTCCTCAGGTTTGGCTCCAGGGGCCTGAGCCTGTAGGTTGTGTCGTCCAGCCCTTTTTGGACAGTTGTCTGAAAACACAAACTCGGCTTATGTTTCAGGTCATAGGTATGGCAGGACTGATCTACAGACCATGAGGAGAACTTTTTGGGATTTGAAAGAAGGGCGAGTGTGAGGCTCCTGCTCAAGTTTTTGTCTCGGGATATCGTGTCACTCATGGTCGTGGAATTTCTGGGTGACTTCATGGGAAATGGACGAGTCTTACTCTCTGGTGGTTTGGCCCCGTCCAAAGAGTTTGGGTTCATTCTGTGGGCTGGAAGAAGTCCGTTTTATTTTGTTGTTGTTGTTGTTTTCTTTTTTAACCTCAGGTGTCCCACCAAATGAGGGATTTCAGAGTAGAGCCCTAGGAGGGGCGACTGGACAATCAGAAATCTGGTTAAAAATTGGGGCCTAGGGACATGTCAAGCCCATTATGACATCTAATGCTCCAGCCACTGAGAGGACTTACTAGAGGACAGGACTCATGCTGAGGGTCACAATGCGTGTGTATGCCCTCGTCGCACTCAAGAATGGGCGGGGCCTCAGGGTTTCTCCTACACTGATCGTTGGTCAACGTGCCAACCACAAGGGTTCTTGCCGTGGGTAAGGAGGAGTTCTGATTTCTGCATCAGACTCACCCCTGGGCAGTGATTGGAGATAAGGTCTTGGTTCTGAAGCCTGAAAACTGAGGTAGGGAAGAGATGATGACCTAAGGCCATGGCGGGTTTTATGTGCTCAGTGTGCGGTCAGCTTTCTGGGTGTTGGTCAGGAGGTCCGGGCTCAGGATGTGTTCGACAGTGCATTAGTGCCCAGGTTAGACTATATAATTTGGGTAAAGTCGAGTGCTGTGTAGGTTTACCCTCATTTAAGGTGCCTGGGCAGCTCATTAGGCAATAATTTTTTTTTTTTTCTAGAGGGCAGGCAGAGTGCTGCATTGTGGGAATGGAGGGATTTGCCAAATTTGAGGGCTTTGGGGCCAGGAGTGTGAGGATGGAAGTCTGAGAAGACAAGCTAGACTTGGGTTTCAGGGCGAGGGCACGGCAGGTACCCCCTGCAGATCTGAACCAATATCTCATGCATCTGAAGTCAGGGCGAGGATCAGACGTTGGCTCAGGTGGGAGTTTCTGAGCATGACGGCCGCTTCATGAAGGGAGGGGAATCTCGAGACCATTGAGGTTTTCCCACGTTGGGAGTTGTGGGATGCCCCCTTCCAGGATTCCTTCTTCCGGACAATTGAGACCTGTTGGACAGCTCCAGGACATCCCATATGGAATGACTCCAGAGCACCGTTCGCGGATGGATGCCTGGGAAGCCCGCCTCGCATTCCAATTGTCTCCTAGCAACAAGACAGTTTAGATCTGATGGCTCTGCGGGAGCAACCGGGCTGGCTGAGTTGAAATGGACTTTCCTGAGGATGTGTCCTAATGTGTTTTTGTGTCCATGAGGGCCTTGGAATGAGGCGGTGGCACCGGCAACCTGAAGTACTTTCCTAAGCTTTGGACATGGCTCCCATGCACAGGTTTACTTGTGGAGACGAGATGAGTTCTAATGGGTGCCTCAGGAAAACCCCTATGCTCGTATTGGAATCAGGTTTTTGAGGACACATGCCTGTAACCCATAGCAATGGATCCTATTATGTCCTAGGGTCCTGTCTGGTTCAATCTTCTTCTCTGGGGACATCCATCTATGGTATGAGTGGAGGTCGATTATCAGCTGGTGTCAGACACCCCTTGTTTGTTCCGGGTGACCCACACTATTGGGATGGCCTAAGGGTCGTTGGAGGTTTCTCCTAATTTGTACGATTTTGGACCATGGAATGGGCAGAATTCCCATGGATTGGTAGGCACAGTCCTAATGTGTGGCTCCAGGGGCCCAGCCTGGAGGGTGTGTGGCCCAAGACTTTGAGGACAGAAGTCTGAAAACACAAACTCAGCTTAGGTTTGGGGACGTAGGTATGGCAGGCCCGATCTACAAACCATGAGAAGAACTCTACAGGATATGAAGTAAGTGCGAGTCTGTGGCGATTGCTCAGGCTTTTGTCTCTGGATTTTGTATCAGTGATGGCCGTGGAATGTCGGGGAGGCCTCATGGGCCATGGACGAATCTTCCTCTCTGAGGATTTGGCCCGATTCCCAATTGCTTTTCGTCAATCTGTGGGATGGGAGGACTCATTTCAGTTTTGTTACCTCAGGTGTCCCACCAAAAGAGGAATTCCAAAGCCAAGCCGTGGGGAAGACTGAAGGGACAACCCGAAGTATGGTTAAAAATTGGGGCCTAGGGGCATGGCAAGCCCAATATGCTATCTCTTCATCCAGCCACTGAGTGGCCTTACTTGAGGACTGGGCTCAGCCTGAGGGTCACAATGTGTGTTTGTGACCAATCTGGCCCGAGAGCATGGGCGGGGCCTCATGGGACACACTGGTGTCAACGACACTGAACGTTGGACAACATGCCAACCACAAGGTTTCTTGCCATGGGGAAGGAGTTCTGATTTCTTCATCACCTTCAACATGGACAGTGATTGGAGATAAGTTCTAGGTTCTGAAACCTGAAAACCGAGGTTGGGAAGAGATGACGACCTAAGGCCATGGCGGCTCGATGTGCTCAGTGTGCAGCCAGCTGTCTGGGAGGGGCCAGGGGGTCCAGGCTCAGGCTGTGTCAGAAAGGCCATTAGTGCCCTGGTCAGCCTATGTATTTGGGGTACAGCCAAGGTCGGTGCAGGTTGATCCTCATTTGGGGTTACTGGGTAGCCCCAGAGGACAATGTTTTTTATCTGGAGGGCAGGCAGAGTGCTGCATTGTAGTTCTGGATTGCCAAACTGGAGGCCTTGTGGGCCAGTAGTCTGACGACAAAAGTCTGAGAACACAAGCTAGGCTTAGGTTTCTGGGTGAGGCCATGGCAGGCACAATCTACAGACCTGAATCGAGATCTCGTGCATCTGAAGTCAGGGCGAGGATCAGACGATCGCTCAGGTTGGAGTTTCTGTCCCTGATGGCCCCTTCATGAATGGGGGGGCATCACGAGGCCATGGGGGTTTTCCCATGATGGGAGTGTGAGAAGCTCCAAACTGCAGAGAGTCTTCGGCAGGACAATCGAGACCTGTTGTTTGGCTCCAGGCCAATGATTCTGAGCAGGGTTCTAAGGATGGATGGCTGGGTAGCCCACCTCGCATTCCAATTGTCTCCTAGCAACAAGACAGTTTAGATCTCCGGGATCTGTGGGGAGCTACCGAGGATGCTGAGTTGAAATGCACACCCCTGGGGATGGGTCCGAATGTGCTTTTGTGTCTATGGAGACCTTGGAATGAAGCGGTGGCACTGGGGCCCTAAAGGGTTCTCCTAAACAGAGGCTTTGACACAGCTCCAACGTGCAAGTTTCCCATGTGTAGATGAGATGTTTTCTGATGGGTGAAACAAGAAACAGCTATATGCAGCTTTTGAAATCCAGGCCTCTGAGGAGAGATGCCTGGAAACCAAAGCAATGGATCTGATTAGTGCCTAGGGGCCTGTTCTTTCCTTTTTACCTCTGAGGACATCTGTCTATGGGTCTGAGTGCAGGTAGGGGCTCATTTGGGCTCAGATTGCCCCTGTTTTTCCTGGGAAGCTACCACTATTGAGATATATCAGGGATTTTGGAGGTTTATCCTATTAGAAGGGTTGTGGCCATTGGAATGGGCACACACAATTCCCTTGGAGAGGGCAAGTACAGTCCTCAGGTTTGGCTCCAGGGGCCTGAGCCTGTAGGTTGTGTCGTCCAGCCCTTTTTGGACAGTTGTCTGAAAACACAAACTCGGCTTATGTTTCAGGTCATAGGTATGGCAGGACTGATCTACAGACCATGAGGAGAACTTTTCGGGATTTGAAAGAAGGGCGAGTGTGAGGCTCCTGCTCAAGTTTTTGTCTCGGGATATTGTGTCACTCATGGTCGTGGAATTTCTGGGTGACTTCATGGGAAATGGACGAGTCTTACTCTCTGGTGGTTTGGCCCCGTCCAAAGAGTTTGGGTTCATTCTGTGGGCTGGAAGAAGTCCGTTTTATTTTGTTGTTGTTGTTGTTGTGGTTGTTTTCCTTTTTAACCTCAGGTGTCCCACCAAATGATGGATTCCAGAGTAGAGCCCTGGGGAGGGGCGACTGGACAATCAGAAATCTGGTTAAAAATTGGGGCCTAGGGACATGTCAAGCCCATTATGACATCTAATGGTCCAGCCACTGAGAGGACTTACTAGAGGACAGGACTCATGCTGAGGGTCACAATGCGTGTGTATGCCCTCGTCGCACTCAAGAATGGGCGGGGCCTCAGGGTTTCTCCTACACTGATCGTTGGACAACGTGCCAACCACAAGGGTTCTTGCCATGGGTAAGGAGGAGTTCTGATTTCTGCATCAGACTCACCCCTGGGCAGTGATTGGAGATAAGGTCTCGGTTCTGAAGCCTGAAAACTGAGGTAGGGAAGAGATGATGACCTAAGGCCATGGCGGGTTTTATGTGCTCAGTGTGCGGTCAGCTTTCTGGGTGTTGGTCAGGAGGTCCGGGCTCAGGATGTGTTCGACAGTGCATTAGTGCCCAGGTTAGACTATATAATTTGGGTAAAGTCGAGTGCTGTGTAGGTTTACCCTCATTTAAGGTGCCTGGGCAGCTCATGATGCAATAATTTTTTTTTTTTTCTAGAGGGCAGGCAGAGTGCTGCATTGTGGGTCCGGAATTGCCAAACTTGAGGGCTTTGGGGCCAGGAGTGTGAGGATGGAAGTCTGAGAAGACAAGCTAGACTTGGGTTTCAGGGCGAGGGCACGGCAGGTACCCCCTGCAGATCTGAACCAATATCTCATGCATCTGAAGTCAGGGCGAGGATCAGACGTTGGCTCAGGTGGGAGTTTCTGAGCATGACGGCCGCTTCATGAAGGGAGCGGAATCTCGAGACCATTGAGGTTTTCCCACGTTGGGAGTTGTGGGATGCCCCCTTCCAGGATTCCTTCTTCCAGACAATTGAGACCTGTTGGACAGCTCCAGGACATCCCATATGGAATGACTCCAGAGCACCGTTCGCGGATGGATGGCTGGGAAGCCCGCCTCGCATTCCAATTGTCTCCTAGCAACAAGACAGTTTAGATCTGATGGCTCTGCGGGAGCAACCTCGGTGGCTGAGTTGAAATGGACTTTCCTGAGGATGTGTCCTTATGTGTTTTTGTGTCCATGAGGGCCTTGGAATGAGGCGGTGGCACCGGCAACCTGAAGTACTTTCCTAAGCTTTGGACATGGCTCCCATGCACAGGTTTACTTGTGGAGACAAGATGAGTTCTAATGGGTGCCTCAGGAAAACCCCTATGCTCGTATTGGAATCAGGCTTTTGAGGACACATGCCTGTAACCCATAGCAATGGATCCTATTATGTCCTAGGGTCCTGTCTGGTTCAATCTTCTTCTCTGGGGACATCCATCTATGGTATGAGTGGAGGTCGATTATCAGCTGGTGTCAGACACCCCTTGTTTGTTCCGGGTGACCCACACTATTGGGATGGCCTAAGGGTCGTTGGAGGTTTCTCCTTATTTGTACGATTTTGGACCATGGAATGGGCAGAATTCCCATGGATTGGTAGGCACAGTCCTAATGTGTGGCTCCAGGGGCCCAGCCTGGAGGGTGTGTGGCCCAAGACTTTGAGGACAGAAGTCTGAAAACACAAACTCAGCTTAGGTTTGGGGACGTAGGTATGGCAGGTCCGATCTACAAACCATGAGAAGAACTCTACAGGATATGAAGAAAGTGCGAGTCTGTGGCGATTGCTCAGGCTTTTGTCTCTGGATTTTGTATCAGTGATGGCCGTGGAATGTCGGGGAGGCCTCATGGGACATGGACGAATCTTCCTCTCTGAGGATTTGGCCCGATTCCCAATTGGTTTTCGTCAATCTGTGGGTGGGAGGACTCATTTCAGTTTTGTTACCTCAGGTGTCCCACCAAAAGAGGAATTCCAAAGCCAAGACGTGGGGAAGACTGAAGGAACAACCCGAAGTATGGTTAAAAATTGGGGCCTAGGGGCATGGCAAGCCCCATATGCTATCTCTTCATCCAGCCACTGAGTGGCCTTACTTGAGGACTGGGCTCAGCCTGAGGGTCACAATGTGTGTTTGTGACCAATGTGGCCCGCGAGCATGGGCGGGGCCTCATGGGCCACACTGGTTTCAACGACACTGAACGTTGGACAACATGCCAACCACAAGGTTTCTTGCGATGGGGAAGGAGTTCTGATATCTGCATCACCTTCAACATGGACAGTGATTGGAGATAAGGTCTAGGTTCTGAAACCTGAAAACCGAGGTTGGGAAGAGATGACGACCTAAGGCCATGGCGGCTCGATGTGCTCAGTGTGCGGCCAGCTGTCTGGGAGGGGCCAGGGGGTCCAGGCTCAGGCTGTGTCAGAAAGGGCATTAGTGCCCTGGTCAGCCTATGTATTTGGGGTACAGCCAAGGTCGGTGCAGGTTGATCCTCATTTGGGGTTACTGGGTAGCCCCAGAGGACAATGTTTTTTATCTGGAGGGCAGGCAGAGTGCTGCATTGTAGTTCTGGATTGCCAAACTGGAGGCCTTGTGGGCCAGTAGTCTGACGACAAAAGTCTGAGAACACAAGCTAGGCTTAGGTTTCTGGGTGAGGCCATGGCAGGCACAATCTACAGACCTGAATCGAGATCTCGTGCATCTGAAGTCAGGGCGAGGATCAGACGATCGCTCAGGTTGGAGTTTCTGTCCCTGATGGCCCCTTCTTGAATGGGGGGGCATCACGAGGCCATGGGGGTTTTCCCATGATGGGAGTTGTGAGAAGCTCCAAACTGCAGAGAGTCTTCGGCAGGACAATCGAGACCTGTTGTTTGGCTCCAGGCCAATGATTCTGAGCAGGGTTCTATGGATGGATGGCTGGGTAGCCCACCTCGCGTTCCAATTGTCTCCTAGCAACAAGACAGTTTAGATCTCCGGGATCTGTGGGGAGCTACCGAGGATGCTGAGTTGAAATGCACACCCCTGGGGATGGGTCCGAATGTGCTTTTGTGTCTATGGAGACCTTGGAATGAAGCGGTGGCACTGGGGCCCTAAAGGGTTCTCCTAAACAGAGGCTTTGACACAGCTCCAACGTGCAAGTTTCCCATGTGTAGATGAGATGTTTTATGATGGGTGAAACAAGAAACAGCTATATGCAGCTTTTGAAATCCAGGCCTCTGAGGAGAGATGCCTGGAAACCAAAGCAATGGATCTGATTAGTGCCTAGGGGCCTGTTCTTTCTTTTTTACCCCTGAGGACATCTGTCTATGGGTCTGAGTGCAGGTAGGGGCTCATTTGGGCTCAGATTGCCCCTGTTTTTCCTGGGAAGCTACCACTATTGAGATATATCAGGGACGTTGGAGGTTTATCCTTTTAGAAGGGTTGTGGCCATTGGAATGGGCACACACAAATCCCTTGGAGAGGGCAAGTACAGTCCTCAGGTTTGGCTCCAGGGGCCTGAGCCTGTAGGTTGTGTCGTCCAGCCCTTTTTGGACAGTTGTCTGAAAACACAAACTCGGCTTATGTTTCAGGTCATAGGTATGGCAGGACTGATCTACAGACCATGAGAAGAACTTTTCGGGATTTGAAAGAAGGGCGAGTGTGAGGCTCCTGCTCAAGTTTTTGTCTCGGGATATCGTGTCACTCATGGTCGTGGAATTTCTGGGTGACTTCATGGGAAATGGACGAGTCTTACTCTCTGGTGGTTTGGCCCCGTCCAAAGAGTTTGGGTTCATTCTGTGGGCTGGAAGAAGTCCGTTTTATTTTGTTGTTGTTGTTGTTCTTGTTGTTGTTGTTGTTTTCTTTTTTAACCTCAGGTGTCCCACCAAATGAGGGATTTCAGAGTAGAGCCCTAGGAGGGGCGACTGGACAATCAGAAATCTGGTTAAAAATTGGGGCCTAGGGACATGTCAAGCCCATTATGACATCTAATGGTCCAGCCACTGAGAGGACTTACTAGAGGACAGGACACATGCTGAGGGTCACAATGCGTGTGTATGCCCTCGTCGCACTCAAGAATGGGCGGGGCCTCAGGGTTTCTCCTACACTGATCGTTGGACAACGTGCCAACCACAAGGGTTCTTGCCATGGGTAAGGAGGAGTTCTGATTTCTGCATCAGACTCACCCCTGGGCAGTGATTGGAGATAAGGTCTCGGTTCTGAAGCCTGAAAACTGAGGTAGGGAAGAGATGATGACCTAAGGCCATGGCGGGTTTTATGTGCTAAGTGTGCGGTCCGCTTTCTGGGTGTTGGTGGAGGTCCGGGCTCAGGATGTGTTCGACAGTGCATTAGTGCCCAGGTTAGGCTATATAATTTGGGTAAAGTCGAGTGCTGTGTAGGTTTACAATCATTTAAGGTGCCTGGGCAGCTCATGAGGCAATAATTTTTATTTTTCTAGAGGGCAGGCAGAGTGCTGCATTGTGGGTCCGGAATTGCCAAACTTGAGGGCTTTGGGGCCAGGAGTGTGAGGATGGAAGTCTGAGAAGACAAGCGAGACTTGGGTTTCAGGGCGAGGGCACGGCAGGTACCCCCTGCAGATCTGAACCAATATCTCATGCATCTGAAGTCAGGGCGAGGATCAGACGTTGGCTCAGGTGGGAGTTTCTGAGCATGACAGCCGCTTCATGAAGGGAGCGGAATCTCGAGACCATTGAGGTTTTCCCACGTTGGGAGTTGTGGGATGCCCCCTTCCAGGATTCCTTCTTCCGGACAATTGAGACCTGTTGGACAGCTCCAGGACATCCCATATGGAATGACTCCAGAGCACCGTTCGCGGATGGATGCCTGAGAAGCCCGCCTCGCATTCCAATTGTCTCCTAGCAACAAGACAGTTTATATCTGATGGCTCTGCGGGAGCAACCTCGGTGGCTGAGTTGAAATGGACTTTCCTGAGGATGTGTCCTAATGTGTTTTTGTGTCCATGAGGGCCTTGGAATGGGGCGGTGGCACCGGCAACCTTAAGTACTTTCCTAAGCTTTGGACATGGCTCCCATGCACAGGTTTACTTGTGGAGACGAGATGAGTTCTGATGGGTGCCTCAGGAAAACCCCTATGCTCGTATTGGAATCAGGCTTTTGAGGACACATGCCTGTAACCCATAGCAATGGATCCTAATTTGGCCTAGGGTCCTGTCTGGTTCAATCTTCTTCTCTGGGGACATCCATCTATGGTATGAGTGGAGGTCGATTATCAGCTGGTGTCAGACACCCCTTGTTTGTTCCGGGTGAGCCACACTATTGGGATGGCCTAAGGGTCGTTGGAGGTTTCTCCTAATTTGTACGATTTTGGACCATGGAATGGGAAGAATTCCCATGGATTGGTAGGCACAGTCCTAATGTGTGGCTCCAGGGGCCCAGCCTGGAGGGTGTGTGGCCCAAGACTTTGAGGACAGAAGTCTGAAAACACAAACTCAGCTTAGGTTTGGGGACGTAGGTATGGCAGGCCCGATCTACAAACCATGAGAAGAACTCTACAGGATATGAAGAAAGTGCGAGTCTGTGGCGATTGCTCAGGCTTTTGTCTCTGGATTTTGTATCAGTGATGGCCGTGGAATGTCGGGGAGGCCTCATGGGCCATGGACGAATCTTCCTCTCTGAGGATTTGGCCCGATTCCCAATTGCTTTTCGTCAATCTGTGGGTGGGAGGACTCATTTCAGTTTTGTTACCTCAGGTGTCCCACCAAAAGAGGAATTCCAAAGCCAAGACGTGGGGAAGACTGAAGGGACAACCCGAAGTATGGTTAAAAATTGGGGCCTAGGGGCAGGGCAAGCCCAATATGCTATCTCTTCATCCAGCCACTGAGTGGCCTTACTTGAGGACTGGGCTCAGCCTGAGGGTCACAATGTGTGTTTGTGACCAATGTGGCCCGCGAGCATGGGCGGGGCCTCATGGGCCACACTGGTTTCAACGACACTGAACGTTGGACAACGTGCCAACCACAGGGTTTCTTGCCATGGGGAAGGAGTTCTGATTTCTGCATCACCTTCAACATGGACAGTGATTGGAGATAAGGTCTAGGTTCTGAAACCTGAAAACCGAGGTTGGGAAGAGATGACGACCTAAGGCCATGGCGGCTCGATGTGCTCAGTGTGCGGCCAGCTGTCTGGGAGGGGCCAGGGGGTCCAGGCTCAGGCTGTGTCAGAAAGGGCATTAGTGCCCTGGTCAGCCTATGTATTTGGGGTACAGCCAAGGTCGGTGCAGGTTGATCCTCATTTGGGGTTACTGGGTAGCCCCAGAGGACAATGTTTTTTATCTGGAGGGCAGGCAGAGTGCTGCATTGTAGTTCTGGATTGCCAAACTGGAGGCCTTGTGGGCCAGTAGTCTGACGACAAAAGTCTGAGAACACAAGCTAGGCTTAGGTTTCTGGGTGAGGCCATGGCAGGCACAATCTACAGACCTGAATCGAGATCTCGTGCATCTGAAGTCAGGGCGAGGATCAGACGATCGCTCAGGTTGGAGTTTCTGTCCCTGATGGCCCCTTCATGAATGGGGGGGGCATCACGAGGCCATGGGGGTTTTCCCATGATGGGAGTTGTGAGAAGCTCCAAACTGCAGAGAGTCTTCGGCAGGACAATTGAGACCTGTTGTTTGGTTCCAGGCCAATGATTCTGAGCAGGGTTCTAAGGATGGATGGCTGGGTAGCCCACCTCGCATTCCAATTGTCTCCTAGCAACAAGACAGTTTAGATCTCCTGGATCTGTGGGGAGCTACCGAGGATGCTGAGTTGAAATGCACACCCCTGGGGATGGGTCCGAATGTGCTTTTGTGTCTATGGAGACCTTGGAATGAAGCGGTGGCACTGGGGCCCTAAAGGGTTCTCCTAAACAGAGGCTTTGACACAGCTCCAACGTGCAAGTTTCCCATGTGTAGATGAGATGTTTTCTGATGGGTGAAACAAGAAACAGCTATATGCTGCTTTTGAAATCCAGGCCTCTGAGGAGAGATGCCTGGAAACCAAAGCAATGGATCTGATTAGTGCCTAGGGGCCTGTTCTTTCCTTTTTACCTCTGAGGACATCTGTCTATGGGTCTGAGTGCAGGTAGGGGCTCATTTGAGCTCAGATTGCCCCTGTTTTTCCTGTGAAGCTACCACTACTGAGATATATCAGGGACTTTGGAGGTTTATCCTATTAGAAGGGTTGTGGCCATTGGAATGGGCACACACAATTCCCTTGGAGAGGGCAAGTACAGTCCTCAGGTTTGGCTCCAGGGGCCTGAGCCTGTATCTTGTGTAGTCCAGCCCTTTTTGGACAGTGGTCTGAAAACACAAACTCGGCTTATGTTTCAGGTCATAGGTATGGCAGGACTGATCTACAGACCATGAGGAGAACTTTTCGGGATTTGAAAGAAGGGCGAGTGTGAGGCTCCTGCTCAAGTTTTTGTCTCGGGATATCGTGTCACTCATGGTCGTGGAATTTCTGGGTGACTTCATGGGAAATGGACGAGTCTTA
This sequence comes from Mustela nivalis, assembly GCF_964662115.1. Classification (NCBI taxonomy): domain Eukaryota; kingdom Metazoa; phylum Chordata; class Mammalia; order Carnivora; family Mustelidae; genus Mustela; species Mustela nivalis. The sequence continues at coordinate 249,371 of NW_028136552.1, read as the reverse complement.
CTCTCTGGTGGTTTGGCCCCGTCCAAAGAGTTTGGGTTCATTCTGTGGGCTGGAAGAAATCCGTTTTATTTTGTTGTTGTTGTTGTTGTTGTTGTTGTTTTCTTTTTTAACCTCAGGTGTCCCACCAAATGAGGGATTTCAGAGTAGAGCCCTTGGAGGGGCGACTGGACAATCAGAAATCTGGTTAAAAATTGGGGCCTAGGGACATGTCAAGCCCATTATGACATCTAATGGTCCAGCCACTGAGAGGACTTACTAGAGGACAGGACTCATGCTGAGGGTCACAATGCCTGTGTATGCCCTCGTCGCACTCAAGAATGGGCGGGGCCTCAGGGTTTCTCCTACACTGATCGTTGGACAACGTGCCAACCACAAGGGTTCTTGCTATGGGTAAGGAGGAGTTCTGATTTCTGCATCAGACTCACCCCTGGGCAGTGATTGGAGATAAGGTCTCGGTTCTGAAGCCTGAAAACTGAGGTAGGGAAGAGATGATGACCTAAGGCCATGGCGGGTTTTATGTGCTCAGTGTGCGGTCAGCTTTCTGGGTGTTGGTCAGGAGGTCCGGGCTCAGGATGTGTTCGACAGTGCATTAGTGCCCAGGTTAGACTATATAATTTGGGTAAAGTCGAGTGCTGTGTAGGTTTACCCTCATTTAAGGTGCCTGGGAAGCTCATGAGGCAATTATTTTTTTCTCTAGAGGGCAGGCAGAGTGCTGCATTGTGGGTCCGGAATTGCCAAACTTGAGGGCTTTGGGGCCAGGAGTGTGAGGATGGAAGTCTGAGAAGACAAGCTAGACTTGGGTTTCAGGGCGAGGGCACGGCAGGTACCCCCTGCAGATCTGAACCAATATCTCATGCATCTGAAGTCAGGGCGAGGATCAGACGTTGGCTCAGGTGGGAGTTTCTGAGCATGACGGCCGCTTCATGAAGGGAGCGGAATCTCGAGACCATTGAGGTTTTCCCACGTTGGGAGTTGTGGGATGCCCCCTTCCAGGATTCCTTCTTCCGGACAATTGAGACCTGTTGGACAGCTCCAGGACATCCCATATGGAATGACTCCAGAGCACCGTTCGCGGATGGATGCCTGGGAAGCCCGCCTCGCATTCCAATTGTCTCCTAGCAACAAGACAGTTTAGATCTGATGGCTCTGGGGGAGCAACCTCGGTGGCTGAGTTGAAATGGACTTTCCTGAGGATGTGTCCTAATGTGTTTTTGTGTCCATGAGGGCCTTGGAATGGGGCGGTGACACCGGCAACCTGAAGTACTTTCCTAAGCTTTGGACATGGCTCCCATGCACAGGTTTACTTGTGGAGACGAGATGAGTTCTGATGGGTGCCTCAGGAAAACCCCTATGCTCGTATTGGAATCAGGCTTTTGAGGACACATGCCTGTAACCCATAGCAATGGATCCTATTATGGCCTAGGGTCCTGTCTGGTTCAATCTTCTTCTCTGGGGACATCCATCTATGGTATGAGTGGAGGTCGATTATCAGCTGGTGTCAGACACCCCTTGTTTGTTCCGGGTGACCCACACTATTGGGATGGCCTAAGGGTCGTTGGAGGTTTCTCCTAATTTGTACGATTTTGGACCATGGAATGGGCAGAATTCCCATGGATTGGTAGGCACAGTCCTAATGTGTGGCTCCAGGGGCCCAGCCTGGAGGGTGTGTGGCCCAAGACTTTGAGGACAGAAGTCTGAAAACACAAACTCAGCTTAGGTTTGGGGACGTAGGTATGGCAGGCCCGATCTACAAACCATGAGAAGAACTCTACAGGATATGAAGAAAGTGCGAGTCTGTGGCGATTGCTCAGGCTTTTGTCTCTGGATTTTGTATCAGTGATGGCCGTGGAATGTCGGGGAGGCCTCATGGGCCATGGACGAATCTTCCTCTCTGAGGATTTGGCCCGATTCCCAATTGCTTTTCGTCAATCTGTGGAATGGGAGGATTCATTTCAGTTTTGTTACCTCAGGTGTCCCACCAAAAGAGGAATTCCAAAGCAAAGCCGTGGGGAAGACTGAAGGGACAATCCAAACTATGGTTAAAAATTGGGGCCTAGGGGCATGGCAAGCCCAATATGCTATCTCTTCATCCAGCCACTGAGTGGCCTTCCTTGAGGACTGGGCTCAGCCTGAGGGTCACAATGTGTGTTTGTGACCAATGTGGCGCGCGAGCATGGGCGGGGCCTCATGGGCCACACTGGTTTCAATGACACTGAACGTTGGACAACATGCCAACCACAAGGTTTCTTGCCATGGCGAAGGAGTTCTGATTTCTGCATCACCTTCAACATGGACAGTGATTGGAGATAAGGTCTAGGTTCTGAAACCTGAAAACCGAGGTTGGGAAGAGATGACGACCTAAGGCCATGGCGGCTCGATGTGCTCAGTGTGCGGCCAGCTGTCTGGGAGGGGCCAGGGGTTCCAGGCTCAGGCTGTGTCAGAAAGGGCATTAGTGCCCTGGTCAGCCTATGTATTTGGGGTACAGCCAAGGTCGGTTCAGGTTGATCCTCATTTGGGGTTACTGGGTAGCCCCAGAGGACAATGTTTTTTATCTGGAGGGCAGGCAGAGTGCTGCATTGTAGTTCTGGATTGCCAAACTGGAGGCCTTGTGGGCCAGTAGTCTGACGACAAAAGTCTGAGAACACAAGCTAGGCTTAGGTTTCTGGGTGAGGCCATGGCAGGCACAATCTACAGACCTGAATCGAGATCTCGTGCATCTGAAGTCAGGGCGAGGATCAGACGATCGCTCAGGTTGGAGTTTCTGTCCCTGATGGCCCCTTCATGAATGGGGGGGCATCACGAGGCCATGGGGGTTTTCCCATGATGGGAGTTGTGAGAAGCTCCAAACTGCAGAGAGTCTTCGGCAGGACAATTGAGACCTGTTGTTTGGCTCCAGGCCAATGATTCTGAGCAGGGTTCTAAGGATGGATGGCTGGGTAGCCCACCTCGCATTCCAATTGTCTCCTAGCAACAAGACAGTTTAGATCTCCTGGATCTGTGGGGAGCTACCGAGGATGCTGAGTTGAAATGCACACCCCTGGGGATGGGTCCGAATGTGCTTTTGTGTCTATGGAGACCTTGGAATGAAGCGGTGGCACTGGGGCCCTAAAGGGTTCTCCTAAACAGAGGCTTTGACACAGCTCCAACGTGCAAGTTTCCCATGTGTAGATGAGATGTTTTCTGATGGGTGAAACAAGAAACAGCTATATGCAGCTTTTGAAATCCAGGCCTCTGAGGAGAGATGCCTGGAAACCAAAGCAATGGATCTGATTAGTGCCTAGGGGCCTGTTCTTTCCTTTTTACCTCTGAGGACATCTGTCTATGGGTCTGAGTGCAGGTAGGGGCTCATTTGGGCTCAGATTGCCCCTGTTTTTCCTGGGAAGCTACCACTATTGAGATATATCAGGGACTTTGGAGGTTTATCCTATTAGAAGGGTCGTGGCCATTGGAATGGGCACACACAATTCCCTTGGAGAGGGCAAGTACAGTCCTCAGGTTTGGCTCCAGGGGCCTGAGCCTGTATCTTGTGTAGTCCAGCCCTTTTTGGACAGTTGTCTGAAAACACAAACTCGGCTTATGTTTCAGGTCATAGGTATGGCAGGACTGATCTACAGACCATGAGGAGAACTTTTCGGGATTTGAAAGAAGGGCGAGTGTGAGGCTCCTGCTCAAGTTTTTGTCTCGGGATATTGTGTCACTCATGGTCGTGGAATTTCTGGGTGACTTCATGGGAAATGGACGAGTCTTACTCTCTGGTGGTTTGGCCCCTTCCAAAGAGTTTGGGTTCATTCTGTGGGCTGGAAGAAATCCGTTTTATTTTGTTGTTGTTGTTGTTGTTGTTGTTGTTTTCTTTTTTAACCTCAGGTGTCCCACCAAATGAGGGATTTCTGAGTAGAGCCCTTGGAGGGGCGACTGGACAATCAGAAATCTGGTTAAAAATTGGGGCCTAGGGACATGTCAAGCCCATTATGACATCTAATGGTCCAGCCACTGAGAGGACTTACTAGTGGACAGGACTCATGCTGAGGGTCACAATGCCTGTGTATGCCCTCGTCGCACTCAAGAATGGGCGGGGCCTCAGGGTTTCTCCTACACTGATCGTTGGACAACGTGCCAACTACAAGGGTTCTTGCTATGGGTAAGGAGGAGTTCTGATTTCTGCATCAGACTCACCCCTGGGCAGTGATTGGAGATAAGGTCTCGGTTCTGAAGCCTGAAAACTGAGGTAGGGAAGAGATGATGACCTAAGGCCATGGCGGGTTTTATGTGCTCAGTGTGCGGTCAGCTTTCTGGGTGTTGGTCAGGAGGTCCGGGCTCAGGATGTGTTCGACAGTGCATTAGTGCCCAGGTTAGACTATATAATTTGGGTAAAGTCGAGTGCTGTGTAGGTTTACCCTCATTTAAGGTGCCTGGGCAGCTCATGAGGCAATCATTTTTTTTCTAGAGGGCAGGCAGAATGCTGCATTGTGGGTCCGGAATTGCCAAACTTGAGGGCTTTGGGGCCAGGAGTGTGAGGATGGAAGTCTGAGAAGACAAGCTAGACTTGGGTTTCAGGGCGAGGGCACGGCAGGTACCCCCTGCAGATCTGAACCAATATCTCATGCATCTGAAGTCAGGGCGAGGATCAGACGTTGGCTCAGGTGGGAGTTTCTGAGCATGACGGCCGCTTCATGAAGGGAGGGGAATCTCGAGACCATTGAGGTTTTCCCACGTTGGGAGTTGTGGGATGCCCCCTTCCAGGATTCCTTCTTCCGGACAATTGAGACCTGTTGGACAGCTCCAGGACATCCCATATGGAATGACTCCAGAGCACCTTTCGCGGATGGATGCCTGGGAAGCCCGCCTCGCATTCCAATTGTCTCCTAGCAACAAGACAGTTTAGATCTGATGGCTCTGCGGGAGCAACCTCGGTGGCTGAGTTGAAATGGACTTTCCTGAGGATGTGTCCTAATGTGTTTTTGTGTCCATGTGGGCCTTGGAATGGGGCGGTGGCACCGGCAACCTGAAGTACTTTCCTAAGCTTTGGACATGGCTCCCATGCACAGGTTTACTTGTGGAGACGAGATGAGTTCTGATGGGTGCCTCAGGAAAACCCCTATGCTCGTATTGGAATCAGGCTTTTGAGGACACATGCCTGTAACCCATAGCAATGGATCCTATTATGGCCTAGGGTCCTGTCTGGTTCAATCTTCTTCTCTGGGGACATCCATCTATGGTATGAGTGGAGGTCGATTATCAGCTGGTGTCAGACACCCCTTGTTTGTTCCGGGTGACCCACACTATTGGGATGGCCTAAGGGTCGTTGGAGGTTTCTCCTAATTTGTACGATTTTGGACCATGGAATGGGCAGAATTCCCATGGATTGGTAGGCACAGTCCTAATGTGTGGCTCCAGGGGCCCAGCCTGGAGGGTGTGTGGCCCAAGACTTTGAGGACAGAAGTCTGAAAACACAAACTCAGCTTAGTTTTGGGGACGTAGGTATGGCAGGCCCGATCTACAAACCATGAGAAGAACTCTACAGGATATGAAGAAAGTGCGAGTCTGTGGCGATTGCTCAGGCTTTTGTCTCTGGATTTTGTATCAGTGATGGCCGTGGAATGTCGGTGAGGCCTCATGGGCCATGGACGAATCTTCCTCTCTGAGGATTTGGCCTGATTCCCAATTGCTTTTCGTCAATCTGTGGGATGGGAGGACTCATTTCAGTTTTGTTACCTCAGGTGTCCCACCAAAAGAGGAATTCCAAAGCAAAGCTGTGGGGAAGACTGAAGGGACTATCCGAACTATGGTTAAAAATTGGGGCCTAGGGGCATGGCAAGCCCAATATGCTATCTCTTCATCCAGCCACTGAGTGGCCTTACTTGAGGACTGGGCTCAGCCTGAGGGTCACAATGTGTGTTTGTGACCAATGTGGCCCGCGAGCATGGGCGGGGCCTCATGGGCCACACTGGTTTCAACGACACTGAACGTTGGACAACGTGCCAACCACAGGGTTTCTTGCCATGGGGAAGGAGTTCTGATTTCTGCATCACCTTCAACATGGACAGTGATTGGAGATAAGGTCTAGGTTCTGACCTGAAAACCGAGGTTGGGAAGAGATGACGACCTAAGGCCATGGCGGCTCGATGTGCTCAGTGTGCGGCCAGCTGTCTGGGAGGGGCCAGGGGGTCCAGGCTCAGGCTGTGTCAGAAAGGGCATTAGTGCCCTGGTCAGCCTATGTATTTGGGGTACAGCCAAGGTCGGTGCAGGTTGATCCTCATTTGGGGTTACTGGGTAGCCCCAGAGGACAATGTTTTTTATCTGGAGGGCAGGCAGAGTGCTGCATTGTAGTTCTGGATTGCCAAACTGGAGGCCTTGTGGGCCAGTAGTCTGACGACAAAAGTCTGAGAACACAAGCAAAACTTAGGTTTCTGGGTGAGGCCATGGCAGGCACAATCTACAGACCTGAATCGAGATCTCGTGCATCAGAAGTCAGGGCGAGGATCAGACGAACGCTCAGGTTGGAGTTTCTGTCCCTGATGGCCCCTTCATGAATGGGGGGGCATCACGAGGCCATGGGGGTTTTCCCATGATGGGAGTTGTGAGAAGCTCCAAACTGCAGAGAGTCTTCGGCAGGACAATTGAGACCTGTTGTTTGGCTCCAGGCCAATGATTCTGAGCAGGGTTCTAAGGATGGATGGCTGGTTAGCCCACCTCGCATTCCAATTGTCTCCTAGCAACAAGACAGTTTAGATCTCCTGGATCTGTGGGGAGCTACCGAGGATGCTGAGTTGAAATGCATACTCCTGGGGATGGGTCCGAATGTGCTTTTGTGTCTATGGAGACCTTGGAATGAAGCGGTGGCACTGGGGCCCTAAAGGGTTCTCCTAAACAGAGGCTTTGACACAGATCCAACGTGCAAGTTTCCCATGTGTAGATGAGATGTTTCCTGATGGGTGAAACAAGAAACAGCTATATGCAGCTTTTGAAATCCAGGCCTCTGAGGAGAGATGCCTGGAAACCAAAGCAATGGATCTGATTAGTGCCTAGGGGCCTGTTCTTTCCTTTTTACCTCTGAGGACATCTGTCTATGGGTCTGAGTGCAGGTAGGGGCTCATTTGGGCTCAGATTGCCCCTGTTTTTCCTGGGAAGCTACCACTATTGAGATATATCAGGGACTTTGGAGGTTTATCCTATTAGAAGGGTTGTGGCCATTGGAGTGGGAACACACATTCCCTTGGAGAGGGCAAGTACAGTCCTCAGGTTTGGCTCCAGGGGCCTGAGCCTGTAGGTTGTGTAGTCCAGCCCTTTTTGGACAGTTGTCTGAAAACAGAAACTCGGCTTATGTTTCAGGTCATAGGTATGGCAGGACTGATCTACAGACCATGAGGAGAACTTTTCGGGATTTGAAAGAAGGGCGAGTGTGAGGCTCCTGCTCAAGTTTTTGTCTCGGGATATCGTGTCACTCATGGTCGTGGAATTTCTGGGTGACTTCATGGGAAATGGACGAGTCTTACTCTCTGGTGGTTTGGCCCCGTCCAAAGAGTTTGGGTTCATTCTGTGGGCTGGAAGAAGTCCGTTTTATTTTGTTGTTGTTGTTGTTGTTGTTGTTTTCTTTTTTAACCTCAGGTGTCCCACCAAATGAGGGATTTCAGAGTAGAGCCCTAGGAGTGGCGACTGGACAATCAGAAATCTGGTTAAAAATTGCGGCCTAGGGACATGTCAGGCCATTATGACATCTAATGGTCCAGCCACTGAGAGGACTTACTAGAGGACAGGACTCATGCTGAGGTCACAATGCGTGTGTATGCCCTCGTCGCACTCAAGAATGACGGGGCCTCAGGGTTTCTCCTACACTGATCGTTGGACAACGTGCCAACCACAAGGGTTCTTGCCATGGGTAAGGAGGAGTTCTGCTTTCTGCATCAGACTCACCCCTGGGCAGTGATTGGAGATAAGTTCTCGGTTCTGAAGCCTGAAAAATGAGGTAGGGAAGAGATGATGACCTAAGGCCATGGCGGGTTTTATGTGCTCAGTGTGCGGTCAGCTTTCTGGGTGTTGGTCAGGAGGTCCGGGCTCAGGATGTGTTCGACAGTGCATTATTGCCCAGGTTAGACTATATAATTTGGGTAAAGTCGAGTGCTGTGTAGGTTTACCCTCATTTAAGGTGCCTGGGCAGCTCATGAGGCAATAATTTTTTTTTTTCTAGAGGGCAGGCAGAGTGCTGCATTGTGGGTCCGGAATTGCCAAACTTGAGGGCTTTGGGGCCAGGAGTGTGAGGATGGAAGTCTGAGAAGACAAGCGAGACTTGGGTTTCAGGGCGAGGGCACGGCAGGTACCCCCTGCAGATCTGAACCAATATCTCATGCATCTGAAGTCAGGGCGAGGATCAGACGTTGGCTCAGGTGGGAGTTTCTGAGCATGACGGCCGCTTCATGAAGGGAGGGGAATCTCGAGACCATTGAGGTTTTCCCACGTTGGGAGTTGTGGGATGCCCCCTTCCAGGATTCCTTCTTCCGGACAATTGAGACCTGTTGGACAGCTCCAGGACATCCCATATGGAATGACTCCAGAGCACCGTTCGCGGATGGATGCCTGGGAAGCCCGCCTCGCATTCCAATTGTCTCCTAGCAACAAGACAGTTTAGATCTGATGGCTCTGCGGGAGCAACCTCGGTGGCTGAGTTGAAATGGACTTTCCTGAGGATGTGTCCTAATGTGTTTTTGTGTCCATGAGGGCCTTGGAATGAGGCGGTGGCACCGGCAACCTGAAGTACTTTCCTAAGCTTTGGACATGGCTCCCATGCACAGGTTTACTTGTGGAGACGAGATGAGTTCTAATGGGTGCCTCAGGAAAACCCCTATGCTCGTATTGGAATCAGGCTTTTGAGGACACATGCCTGTAACCCATAGCAATGGATCCTATTATGGCCTAGGGTCCTGTCTGGTTCAATCTTCTTCTCTGGGGACATCCATCTATGGTATGAGTGGAGGTCGATTATCAGCTGGTGTCAGACACCCCTTGTTTGTTCCGGGTGACCCACACTATTGGGATGGCCTAAGGGTCGTTGGAGGTTTCTCCTTATTTGTACGATTTTGGACCATGGAATGGGCAGAATTCCCATGGATTGGTAGGCACAGTCCTAATGTGTGGCTCCAGGGGCCCAGCCTGGAGGGTGTGTGGCCCAAGACTTTGAGGACAGAAGTCTGAAAACACAAACTCAGCTTAGGTTTGGGGACGTAGGTATGGCAGGCCCGATCTACAAACCATGAGAAGAACTCTACAGGATATGAAGAAAGTGCGAGTCTGTGGCGATTGCTCAGGCTTTTGTCTCTGGATTTTGTAACAGTGATGGCCGTGGAATGTCGGGGAGGCCTCATGGGCCATGGACGAATCTTCCTCTCTGAGGATTTGGCCCGATTCCCAATTGCTTTTCGTCAATCTGTGGGATGGGAGGACTCATTTCAGTTTTGTTACCTCAGGTGTCCCACCAAAAGAGGAATTCCAAAGCCAAGCCGTGGGGAAGACTGAAGGGACAATCCGAACTATGGTTAAAAATTGGGGCCTAGGGGCATGGCAAGCCCAATATGCTATCTCTTCATCCAGCCACTGAGTGGCCTTACTTGAGGACTGGGCTCAGCCTGAGGGTCACAATGTGTGTTTGTGACCAATCTGGCCCGAGAGCATGGGCGGGGCCTCATGGGACACACTGGTTTCAACGACACTGAACGTTGGACAACATGCCAACCACAAGGTTTCTTGCCATGGGGAAAGAGTTCTGATTTCTGCATCACCTTCAACATGGACAGTGATTGGAGATAAGGTCTAGGTTCTGAAACCTGAAAACCGAGGTTGGGAAGAGATGACGACCTAAGGCCATGGCGGCTCGATGTGCTCAGTGTGCGGCCAGCTGTCTGGGAGGGGCCAGGGGGTCCAGGCTCAGGCTGTGTCAGAAAGGGCATTAGTGCCCTGGTCAGCCTATGTATTTGGGGTACAGCCAAGGTCGGTGCAGGTTGATCCTCATTTGGGGTTACTGGGTAGCCCCAGAGGACAATGTTTTTTATCTGGAGGGAAGGCAGAGTGCTGCATTGTAGTTCTGGATTGCCAAACTGGAGGCCTTGTGGGCCAGTAGTCTGACGACAAAAGTCTGAGAACACAAGCTAGGCTTAGGTTTCTGGGTGAGGCCATGGCAGGCACAATCTACAGACCTGAATCGAGATCTCGTGCATCTGAAGTCAGGGCGAGGATCAGACGATCGCTCAGGTTGGAGTTTCTGTCCCTGATGGCCCCTTCATGAATGGGGGGGCATCACGAGGCCATGGGGGTTTTCCCATGATGGGAGTTGTGAGAAGCTCCAAACTGCAGAGAGTCTTCGGCAGGACAATCGAGACCTGTTGTTTGGCTCCAGGCCAATGATTCTGAGCAGGGTTCTAAGGATGGATGGCTGGGTAGCCCACCTCGCATTCCAATTGTCTCCTAGCAACAAGACAGTTTAGATCTCCGGGATCTGTGGGGAGCTACCGAGGATGCTGAGTTGAAATGCACACCCCTGGGGATGGGTCCGAATGTGCTTTTGTGTCTATGGAGACCTTGGAATGAAGCGGTGGCACTGGGGCCCTAAAGGGTTCTCCTAAACAGAGGCTTTGACACAGCTCCAACGTGCAAGTTTCCCATGTGTAGATGAGATGTTTTCTGATGGGTGAAACAAGAAACAGCTATATGCAGCATTTGAAATCCAGGCCTCTGAGGAGAGATGCCTGGAAACCAAAGCAATGGATCTGATTAGTGCCTAGGGGCCTGTTCTTTCCTTTTTACCTCTGAGGACATCTGTCTATGGGTCTGAGTGCAGGTAGGGGCTCATTTGGGCTCAGATTGCCCCTGTTTTTCCTGGGAAACTACCACTATTGAGATATATCAGGGACTTTGGAGGTTTATCCTATTAGAAGGGTTGTGGCCATTGGAATGGGCACACACAATTCCCTTGGAGAGGGCAAGTACAGTCCTCAGGTTTGGCTCCAGGGGCCTGAGCCTGTAGGTTGTGTCGTCCAGCCCTTTTTGGACAGTTGTCTGAAAACACAAACTCGGCTTATGTTTCAGGTCATAGGTATGGCAGGACTGATCTACAGACCATGAGGAGAACTTTTTGGGATTTGAAAGAAGGGCGAGTGTGAGGCTCCTGCTCAAGTTTTTGTCTCGGGATATCGTGTCACTCATGGTCGTGGAATTTCTGGGTGACTTCATGGGAAATGGACGAGTCTTACTCTCTGGTGGTTTGGCCCCGTCCAAAGAGTTTGGGTTCATTCTGTGGGCTGGAAGAAGTCCGTTTTATTTTGTTGTTGTTGTTGTTTTCTTTTTTAACATCAGGTGTCCCACCAAATGAGGGATTTCAGAGTAGAGCCCTAGGAGGGGCGACAGGACAATCAGAAATCTGGTTAAAAATTGGGGCCTAGGGACATGTCAAGCCCATTATGACATCTAATGGTCCAGCCACTGAGAGGACTTACTAGAGGACAGGACTCATGCTGAGGGTCACAATGCGTGTGTATGCCCTCGTCGCACTCAAGAATGGGCGGGGCCTCAGGGTTTCTCCTACACTGATCGTTGGTCAACGTGCCAACCACAAGGGTTCTTGCCATGGGTAAGGAGGAGTTCTGATTTCTGCATCAGACTCACCCCTGGGCAGTGATTGGAGATAAGGTCTCGGTTCTGAAGCCTGAAAACTGAGGTAGGGAAGAGATGATGACCTAAGGCCATGGCGGGTTTTATGTGCTCAGTGTGCGGTCAGCTTTCTGGGTGTTGGTCAGGAGGTCCGGGCTCAGGATGTGTTCGACAGTGCATTAGTGCCCAGGTTAGACTATATAATTTGGGTAAAGTCGAGTGCTGTGTAGGTTTACCCTCATTTAAGGTGCCTGGGCAGCTCATTAGGCAATAATTTTTTTTTTTTTCTAGAGGGCAGGCAGAGTGCTGCATTGTGGGAATTGAGGGATTTGCCAAATTTGAGGGCTTTGGGGCCAGGAGTGTGAGGATGGAAGTCTGAGAAGACAAGCTAGACTTGGGTTTCAGGGCGAGGGCACGGCAGGTACCCCCTGCAGATCTGAACCAATATCTCATGCATCTGAAGTCAGGGCGAGGATCAGACGTTGGCTCAGGTGGGAGTTTCTGAGCATGACGGCCGCTTCATGAAGGGAGGGGAATCTCGAGACCATTGAGGTTTTCCCACGTTGGGAGTTGTGGGATGCCCCCTTCCAGGATTCCTTCTTCCGGACAATTGAGACCTGTTGGACAGCTCCAGGACATCCCATATGGAATGACTCCAGAGCACCGTTCGCGGATGGATGCCTGGGAAGCCCGCCTCGCATTCCAATTGTCTCCTAGCAACAAGACAGTTTAGATCTGATGGCTCTGCGGGAGCAACCGGGCTGGCTGAGTTGAAATGGACTTTCCTGAGGATGTGTCCTAATGTGTTTTTGTGTCCATGAGGGCCTTGGAATGAGGCGGTGGCACCGGCAACCTGAAGTACTTTCCTAAGCTTTGGACATGGCTCCCATGCACAGGTTTACTTGTGGAGACGAGATGAGTTCTAATGGGTGCCTCAGAAAAACCCCTATGCTCGTATTGGAATCAGGTTTTTGAGGACACATGCCTGTAACCCATAGCAATGGATCCTATTATGTCCTAGGGTCCTGTCTGGTTCAATCTTCTTCTCTGGGGACATCCATCTATGGTATGAGTGGAGGTCGATTATCAGCTGGTGTCAGACACCCCTTGTTTGTTCCGGGTGACCCACACTATTGGGATGGCCTAAGGGTCGTTGGAGGTTTCTCCTAATTTGTACGATTTTGGACCATGGAATGGGCAGAATTCCCATGGATTGGTAGGCACAGTCCTAATGTGTGGCTCCAGGGGCCCAGCCTGGAGGGTGTGTGGCCCAAGACATTGAGGACAGAAGTCTGAAAACACAAACTCAGCTTAGGTTTGGGGACGTAGGTATGGCAGGCCCGATCTACAAACCATGAGAAGAACTCTACAGGATATGAAGTAAGTGCGAGTCTGTGGCGATTGCTCAGGCTTTTGTCTCTGGATTTTGTATCAGTGATGGCCGTGGAATGTCGGGGAGGCCTCATGGGCCATGGACGAATCTTCCTCTCTGAGGATTTGGCCCGATTCCCAATTGCTTTTCGTCAATCTGTGGGATGGGAGGACTCATTTCAGTTTTGTTACCTCAGGTGTCCCACCAAAAGAGGAATTCCAAAGCCAAGCCGTGGGGAAGACTGAAGGGACAACCCGAAGTATGGTTAAAAATTGGGGCCTAGGGGCAGGGCAAGCCCAATATGCTATCTCTTCATCCAGCCACTGAGTGGCCTTACTTGAGGTCTGGGCTCAGCCTGAGGGTCACAATGTGTGTTTGTGACCAATCTGGCCCGAGAGCATGGGCGGGGCCTCATGGGACACACTGGTGTCAACGACACTGAACGTTGGACAACATGCCAACCACAAGGTTTCTTGCCATGGGGAAGGAGTTCTGATTTCTTCATCACCTTCGACATGGACAGTGATTGGAGATAAGTTCTAGGTTCTGAAACCTGAAAACCGAGGTTGGGAAGAGATGACGACCTAAGGCCATGGCGGCTCGATGTGCTCAGTGTGCAGCCAGCTGTCTGGGAGGGGCCAGGGGGTCCAGGCTCAGGCTGTGTCAGAAAGGCCATTAGTGCCCTGGTCAGCCTATGTATTTGGGGTACAGCCAAGGTCGGTGCAGGTTGATCCTCATTTGGGGTTACTGGGTAGCCCCAGAGGACAATGTTTTTTATCTGGAGGGCAGGCAGAGTGCTGCATTGTAGTTCTGGATTGCCAAACTGGAGGCCTTGTGGGCCAGTAGTCTGACGACAAAAGTCTGAGAACACAAGCTAGGCTTAGGTTTCTGGGTGAGGCCATGGCAGGCACAATCTACAGACCTGAATCGAGATCTCGTGCATCTGAAGTCAGGGCGAGGATCAGACGATCGCTCAGGTTGGAGTTTCTGTCCCTGATGGCCCCTTCATGAATGGGGGGGCATCACGAGGCCATGGGGGTTTTCCCATGATGGGAGTGTGAGAAGCTCCAAACTGCAGAGAGTCTTCGGCAGGACAATCGAGACCTGTTGTTTGGCTCCAGGCCAATGATTCTGAGCAGGGTTCTAAGGATGGATGGCTGGGTAGCCCACCTCGCATTCCAATTGTCTCCTAGCAACAAGACAGTTTAGATCTCCTGGATCTGTGGGGAGCTACCGAGGATGCTGAGTTGAAATGCACACCCCTGGGGATGGGTCCGAATGTGCTTTTGTGTCTATGGAGACCTTGGAATGAAGCGGTGGCACTGGGGCCCTAAAGGGTTCTCCTAAACAGAGGCTTTGACACAGCTCCAACGTGCAAGTTTCCCATGTGTAGATGAGATGTTTTCTGATGGGTGAAACAAGAAACAGCTATATGCTGCTTTTGAAATCCAGGCCTCTGAGGAGAGATGCCTGGAAACCAAAGCAATGGATCTGATTAGTGCCTAGGGGCCTGTTCTTTCCTTTTTACCTCTGAGGACATCTGTCTATGGGTCTGAGTGCAGGTAGGGGCTCATTTGAGCTCAGATTGCCCCTGTTTTTCCTGTGAAGCTACCACTACTGAGATATATCAGGGACTTTGGAGGTTTATCCTATTAGAAGGGTTGTGGCCATTGGAATGGGCACACACAATTCCCTTGGAGAGGGCAAGTACAGTCCTCAGGTTTGGCTCCAGGGGCCTGAGCCTGTATCTTGTGTAGTCCAGCCCTTTTTGGACAGTGGTCTGAAAACACAAACTCGGCTTATGTTTCAGGTCATAGGTATGGCAGGACTGATCTACAGACCATGAGGAGAACTTTTCGGGATTTGAAAGAAGGGCGAGTGTGAGGCTCCTGCTCAAGTTTTTGTCTCGGGATATCGTGTCACTCATGGTCGTGGAATTTCTGGGTGACTTCATGGGAAATGGACGAGTCTTACTCTCTGGTGGTTTGGCCCCGTCCAAAGAGTTTGGGTTCATTCTGTGGGCTGGAAGAAGTCCGTTTTATTTTGTTGTTGTTGTTGTTGTGGTTGTTTTCCTTTTTAACCTCAGGTGTCCCACCAAATGATGGATTCCAGAGTAGAGCCCTGGGGAGGGGCGACTGGACAATCAGAAATCTGGTTAAAAATTGGGGCCTAGGGACATGTCAAGCCCATTATGACATCTAATGGTCCAGCCACTGAGAGGACTTACTAGAGGACAGGACTCATGCTGAGGGTCACAATGCGTGTGTATGCCCTCGTCGCACTCAAGAATGGGCGGGGCCTCAGGGTTTCTCCTACACTGATCGTTGGACAACGTGCCAACCACAAGGGTTCTTGCCATGGGTAAGGAGGAGTTCTGATTTCTGCATCAGACTCACCCCTGGGCAGTGATTGGAGATAAGGTCTCGGTTCTGAAGCCTGAAAACTGAGGTAGGGAAGAGATGATGACCTAAGGCCATGGCGGGTTTTATGTGCTCAGTGTGCGGTCAGCTTTCTGGGTGTTGGTCAGGAGGTCCGGGCTCAGGATGTGTTCGACAGTGCATTAGTGCCCAGGTTAGACTATATAATTTGGGTAAAGTCGAGTGCTGTGTAGGTTTACCCTCATTTAAGGTGCCTGGGCAGCTCATGATGCAATAATTTTTTTTTTTCTAGAGGGCAGGCAGAGTGCTGCATTGTGGGTCCGGAATTGCCAAACTTGAGGGCTTTGGGGCCAGGAGTGTGAGGATGGAAGTCTGAGAAGACAAGCTAGACTTGGGTTTCAGGGCGAGGGCACGGCAGGTACCCCCTGCAGATCTGAACCAATATCTCATGCATCTGAAGTCAGGGCGAGGATCAGACGTTGGCTCAGGTGGGAGTTTCTGAGCATGACGGCCGCTTCATGAAGGGAGCGGAATCTCGAGACCATTGAGGTTTTCCCACGTTGGGAGTTGTGGGATGCCCCCTTCCAGGATTCCTTCTTCCAGACAATTGAGACCTGTTGGACAGCTCCAGGACATCCCATATGGAATGACTCCAGAGCACCGTTCGCGGATGGATGGCTGGGAAGCCCGCCTCGCATTCCAATTGTCTCCTAGCAACAAGACAGTTTAGATCTGATGGCTCTGCGGGAGCAGCCTCAGTGGCTGAGTTGAAATGGACTTTCCTGAGGATGTGTCCTTATGTGTTTTTGTGTCCATGAGGGCCTTGGAATGAGGCGGTGGCACCGGCAACCTGAAGTACTTTCCTAAGCTTTGGACATGGCTCCCATGCACAGGTTTACTTGTGGAGACAAGATGAGTTCTAATGGGTGCCTCAGGAAAACCCCTATGCTCGTATTGGAATCAGGCTTTTGAGGACACATGCCTGTAACCCATAGCAATGGATCCTATTATGTCCTAGGGTCCTGTCTGGTTCAATCTTCTTCTCTGGGGACATCCATCTATGGTATGAGTGGAGGTCGATTATCAGCTGGTGTCAGACACCCCTTGTTTGTTCCGGGTGACCCACACTATTGGGATGGCCTAAGGGTCGTTGGAGGTTTCTCCTTATTTGTACGATTTTGGACCATGGAATGGGCAGAATTCCCATGGATTGGTAGGCACAGTCCTAATGTGTGGCTCCAGGGGCCCAGCCTGGAGGGTGTGTGGCCCAAGACTTTGAGGACAGAAGTCTGAAAACACAAACTCAGCTTAGGTTTGGGGACGTAGGTATGGCAGGTCCGATCTACAAACCATGAGAAGAACTCTACAGGATATGAAGAAAGTGCGAGTCTGTGGCGATTGCTCAGGCTTTTGTCTCTGGATTTTGTATCAGTGATGGCCGTGGAATGTCGGGGAGGCCTCATGGGACATGGACGAATCTTCCTCTCTGAGGATTTGGCCCGATTCCCAATTTGTTTTCGTCAATCTGTGGGTGGGAGGACTCATTTCAGTTTTGTTACCTCAGGTGTCCCACCAAAAGAGGAATTCCAAAGCCAAGACGTGGGGAAGACTGAAGGAACAACCCGAAGTATGGTTAAAAATTGGGGCCTAGGGGCATGGCAAGCCCCATATGCTATCTCTTCATCCAGCCACTGAGTGGCCTTCCTTGAGGACTGGGCTCAGCCTGAGGGTCACAATGTGTGTTTGTGACCAATGTGGCCCGCGAGCATGGGCGGGGCCTCATGGGCCACACTGGTTTCAACGACACTGAACGTTGGACAACATGCCAACCACAAGGTTTCTTGCGATGGGGAAGGAGTTCTGATTTCTGCATCACCTTCAACATGGACAGTGATTGGAGATAAGGTCTAGGTTCTGAAACCTGAAAACCGAGGTTGGGAAGAGATGACGACCTAAGGCCATGGCGGCTCGATGTGCTCAGTGTGCGGCCAGCTGTCTGGGAGGGGCCAGGGGGTCCAGGCTCAGGCTGTGTCAGAAAGGGCATTAGTGCCCTGGTCAGCCTATGTATTTGGGGTACAGCCAAGGTCGGTGCAGGTTGATCCTCATTTGGGGTTACTGGGTAGCCCCAGAGGACAATGTTTTTTATCTGGAGGGCAGGCAGAGTGCTGCATTGTAGTTCTGGATTGCCAAACTGGAGGCCTTGTGGGCCAGTAGTCTGACGACAAAAGTCTGAGAACACAAGCTAGGCTTAGGTTTCTGGGTGAGGCCATGGCAGGCACAATCTACAGACCTGAATCGAGATCTCGTGCATCTGAAGTCAGGGCGAGGATCAGACGATCGCTCAGGTTGGAGTTTCTGTCCCTGATGGCCCCTTCTTGAATGGGGGGGCATCACGAGGCCATGGGGGTTTTCCCATGATGGGAGTTGTGAGAAGCTCCAAACTGCAGAGAGTCTTCGGCAGGACAATCGAGACCTGTTGTTTGGCTCCAGGCCAATGATTCTGAGCAGGGTTCTATGGATGGATGGCTGGGTAGCCCACCTCGCGTTCCAATTGTCTCCTAGCAACAAGACAGTTTAGATCTCCGGGATCTGTGGGGAGCTACCGAGGATGCTGAGTTGAAATGCACACCCCTGGGGATGGGTCCGAATGTGCTTTTGTGTCTATGGAGACCTTGGAATGAAGCGGTGGCACTGGGGCCCTAAAGGGTTCTCCTAAACAGAGGCTTTGACACAGCTCCAACGTGCAAGTTTCCCATGTGTAGATGAGATGTTTTCTGATGGGTGAAACAAGAAACAGCTATATGCAGCTTTTGAAATCCAGGCCTCTGAGGAGAGATGCCTGGAAACCAAAGCAATGGATCTGATTAGTGCCTAGGGGCCTGTTCTTTCTTTTTTACCCCTGAGGACATCTGTCTATGGGTCTGAGTGCAGGTAGGGGCTCATTTGGGCTCAGATTGCCCCTGTTTTTCCTGGGAAGCTACCACTATTGAGATATATCAGGGACGTTGGAGGTTTATCCTTTTAGAAGGGTTGTGGCCATTGGAATGGGCACACACAAATCCCTTGGAGAGGGCAAGTACAGTCCTCAGGTTTGGCTCCAGGGGCCTGAGCCTGTAGGTTGTGTCGTCCAGCCCTTTTTGGACAGTTGTCTGAAAACACAAACTCGGCTTATGTTTCAGGTCATAGGTATGGCAGGACTGATCTACAGACCATGAGAAGAACTTTTCGGGATTTGAAAGAAGGGCGAGTGTGAGGCTCCTGCTCAAGTTTTTGTCTCGGGATATCGTGTCACTCATGGTCGTGGAATTTCTGGGTGACTTCATGGGAAATGGACGAGTCTTACTCTCTGGTGGTTTGGCCCCGTCCAAAGAGTTTGGGTTCATTCTGTGGGCTGGAAGAAGTCCGTTTTATTTTGTTGTTGTTGTTGTTCTTGTTGTTGTTGTTGTTTTCTTTTTTAACCTCAGGTGTCCCACCAAATGAGGGATTTCAGAGTAGAGCCCTAGGAGGGGCGACTGGACAATCAGAAATCTGGTTAAAAATTGGGGCCTAGGGACATGTCAAGCCCATTATGACATCTAATGGTCCAGCCACTGAGAGGACTTACTAGAGGACAGGACACATGCTGAGGGTCACAATGCGTGTGTATGCCCTCGTCGCACTCAAGAATGGGCGGGGCCTCAGGGTTTCTCCTACACTGATCGTTGGACAACGTGCCAACCACAAGGGTTCTTGCCATGGGTAAGGAGGAGTTCTGATTTCTGCATCAGACTCACCCCTGGGCAGTGATTGGAGATAAGGTCTCGGTTCTGAAGCCTGAAAACTGAGGTAGGGAAGAGATGATGACCTAAGGCCATGGCGGGTTTTATGTGCTAAGTGTGCGGTCCGCTTTCTGGGTGTTGGTGGAGGTCCGGGCTCAGGATGTGTTCGACAGTGCATTAGTGCCCAGGTTAGGCTATATAATTTGGGTAAAGTCGAGTGCTGTGTAGGTTTACAATCATTTAAGGTGCCTGGGCAGCTCATGAGGCAATAATTTTTTTTTTTTCTAGAGGGCAGGCAGAGTGCTGCATTGTGGGTCCGGAATTGCCAAACTTGAGGGCTTTGGGGCCAGGAGTGTGAGGATGGAAGTCTGAGAAGACAAGCGAGACTTGGGTTTCAGGGCGAGGGCACGGCAGGTACCCCCTGCAGATCTGAACCAATATCTCATGCATCTGAAGTCAGGGCGAGGATCAGACGTTGGCTCAGGTGGGAGTTTCTGAGCATGACAGCCGCTTCATGAAGGGAGCGGAATCTCGAGACCATTGAGGTTTTCCCACGTTGGGAGTTGTGGGATGCCCCCTTCCAGGATTCCTTCTTCCGGACAATTGAGACCTGTTGGACAGCTCCAGGACATCCCATATGGAATGACTCCAGAGCACCGTTCGCGGATGGATGCCTGAGAAGCCCGCCTCGCATTCCAATTGTCTCCTAGCAACAAGACAGTTTATATCTGATGGCTCTGCGGGAGCAACCTCGGTGGCTGAGTTGAAATGGACTTTCCTGAGGATGTGTCCTAATGTGTTTTTGTGTCCATGAGGGCCTTGGAATGGGGCGGTGGCACCGGCAACCTTAAGTACTTTCCTAAGCTTTGGACATGGCTCCCATGCACAGGTTTACTTGTGGAGACGAGATGAGTTCTGATGGGTGCCTCAGGAAAACCCCTATGCTCGTATTGGAATCAGGCTTTTGAGGACACATGCCTGTAACCCATAGCAATGGATCCTAATTTGGCCTAGGGTCCTGTCTGGTTCAATCTTCTTCTCTGGGGACATCCATCTATGGTATGAGTGGAGGTCGATTATCAGCTGGTGTCAGACACCCCTTGTTTGTTCCGGGTGACCCACACTATTGGGATGGCCTAAGGGTCGTTGGAGGTTTCTCCTAATTTGTACGATTTTGGACCATGGAATGGGCAGAATTCCCATGGATTGGTAGGCACAGTCCTAATGTGTGGCTCCAGGGGCCCAGCCTGGAGGGTGTGTGGCCCAAGACTTTGAGGACAGAAGTCTGAAAACACAAACTCAGCTTAGGTTTGGGGACGTAGGTATGGCAGGCCCGATCTACAAACCATGAGAAGAACTCTACAGGATATGAAGAAAGTGCGAGTCTGTGGCGATTGCTCAGGCTTTTGTCTCTGGATTTTGTATCAGTGATGGCCGTGGAATGTCGGGGAGGCCTCATGGGACATGGACGAATCTTCCTCTCTGAGGATTTGGCCCGATTCCCAATTGCTTTTCGTCAATCTGTGGGTGGGAGGACTCATTTCAGTTTTGTTACCTCAGGTGTCCCACCAAAAGAGGAATTCCAAAGCCAAGACGTGGGGAAGACTGAAGGGACAACCCGAAGTATGGTTAAAAATTGGGGCCTAGGGGCAGGGCAAGCCCAATATGCTATCTCTTCATCCAGCCACTGAGTGGCCTTACTTGAGGACTGGGCTCAGCCTGAGGGTCACAATGTGTGTTTGTGACCAATGTGGCCCGCGAGCATGGGCGGGGCCTCATGGGCCACACTGGTTTCAACGACACTGAACGTTGGACAATGTGCCAACCACAGGGTTTCTTGCCATGGGGAAGGAGTTCTGATTTCTGCATCACCTTCAACATGGACAGTGATTGGAGATAAGGTCTAGGTTCTGAAACCTGAAAACCGAGGTTGGGAAGAGATGACGACCTAAGGCCATGGCGGCTCGATGTGCTCAGTGTGCGGCCAGCTGTCTGGGAGGGGCCAGGGGGTCCAGGCTCAGGCTGTGTCAGAAAGGGCATTAGTGCCCTGGTCAGCCTATGTATTTGGGGTACAGCCAAGGTCGGTGCAGGTTGATCCTCATTTGGGGTTACTGGGTAGCCCCAGAGGACAATGTTTTTTATCTGGAGGGCAGGCAGAGTGCTGCATTGTAGTTCTGGATTGCCAAACTGGAGGCCTTGTGGGCCAGTAGTCTGACGACAAAAGTCTGAGAACACAAGCTAGGCTTAGGTTTCTGGGTGAGGCCATGGCAGGCACAATCTACAGACCTGAATCGAGATCTCGTGCATCTGAAGTCAGGGCGAGGATCAGACGATCGCTCAGGTTGGAGTTTCTGTCCCTGATGGCCCCTTCATGAATGGGGGGGGCATCACGAGGCCATGGGGGTTTTCCCATGATGGGAGTTGTGAGAAGCTCCAAACTGCAGAGAGTCTTCGGCAGGACAATTGAGACCTGTTGTTTGGCTCCAGGCCAATGATTCTGAGCAGGGTTCTAAGGATGGATGGCTGGGTAGCCCACCTCGCATTCCAATTGTCTCCTAGCAACAAGACAGTTTAGATCTCCTGGATCTGTGGGGAGCTACCGAGGATGCTGAGTTGAAATGCACACCCCTGGGGATGGGTCCGAATGTGCTTTTGTGTCTATGGAGACCTTGGAATGAAGCGGTGGCACTGGGGCCCTAAAGGGTTCTCCTAAACAGAGGCTTTGACACAGCTCCAACGTGCAAGTTTCCCATGTGTAGATGAGATGTTTTCTGATGGGTGAAACAAGAAACAGCTATATGCTGCTTTTGAAATCCAGGCCTCTGAGGAGAGATGCCTGGAAACCAAAGCAATGGATCTGATTAGTGCCTAGGGGCCTGTTCTTTCCTTTTTACCTCTGAGGACATCTGTCTATGGGTCTGAGTGCAGGTAGGGGCTCATTTGAGCTCAGATTGCCCCTGTTTTTCCTGTGAAGCTACCACTACTGAGATATATCAGGGACTTTGGAGGTTTATCCTATTAGAAGGGTTGTGGCCATTGGAATGGGCACACACAATTCCCTTGGAGAGGGCAAGTACAGTCCTCAGGTTTGGCTCCAGGGGCCTGAGCCTGTATCTTGTGTAGTCCAGCCCTTTTTGGACAGTGGTCTGAAAACACAAACTCGGCTTATGTTTCAGGTCATAGGTATGGCAGGACTGATCTACAGACCATGAGGAGAACTTTTCGGGATTTGAAAGAAGGGCGAGTGTGAGGCTCCTGCTCAAGTTTTTGTCTCGGGATATCGTGTCACTCATGGTCGTGGAATTTCTGGGTGACTTCATGGGAAATGGACGAGTCTTACTCTCTGGTGGTTTGGCCCCGTCCAAAGAGTTTGGGTTCATTCTGTGGGCTGGAAGAAATCCGTTTTATTTTGTTGTTGTTGTTGTTGTTGTTGTTGTTTTCTTTTTTAACCTCAGGTGTCCCACCAAATGAGGGATTTCAGAGTAGAGCCCTTGGAGGGGCGACTGGACAATCAGAAATCTGGTTAAAAATTGGGGCCTAGGGACATGTCAAGCCCATTATGACATCTAATGGTCCAGCCACTGAGAGGACTTACTAGAGGACAGGACTCATGCTGAGGGTCACAATGCCTGTGTATGCCCTCGTCGCACTCAAGAATGGGCGGGGCCTCAGGGTTTCTCCTACACTGATCGTTGGACAACGTGCCAACCACAAGGGTTCTTGCTATGGGTAAGGAGGAGTTCTGATTTCTGCATCAGACTCACCCCTGGGCAGTGATTGGAGATAAGGTCTCGGTTCTGAAGCCTGAAAACTGAGGTAGGGAAGAGATGATGACCTAAGGCCATGGCGGGTTTTATGTGCTCAGTGTGCGGTCAGCTTTCTGGGTGTTGGTCAGGAGGTCCGGGCTCAGGATGTGTTCGACAGTGCATTAGTGCCCAGGTTAGACTATATAATTTGGGTAAAGTCGAGTGCTGTGTAGGTTTACCCTCATTTAAGGTGCCTGGGAAGCTCATGAGGCAATTATTTTTTTCTCTAGAGGGCAGGCAGAGTGCTGCATTGTGGGTCCGGAATTGCCAAACTTGAGGGCTTTGGGGCCAGGAGTGTGAGGATGGAAGTCTGAGAAGACAAGCTAGACTTGGGTTTCAGGGCGAGGGCACGGCAGGTACCCCCTGCAGATCTGAACCAATATCTCATGCATCTGAAGTCAGGGCGAGGATCAGACGTTGGCTCAGGTGGGAGTTTCTGAGCATGACGGCCGCTTCATGAAGGGAGCGGAATCTCGAGACCATTGAGGTTTTCCCACGTTGGGAGTTGTGGGATGCCCCCTTCCAGGATTCCTTCTTCCGGACAATTGAGACCTGTTGGACAGCTCCAGGACATCCCATATGGAATGACTCCAGAGCACCGTTCGCGGATGGATGCCTGGGAAGCCCGCCTCGCATTCCAATTGTCTCCTAGCAACAAGACAGTTTAGATCTGATGGCTCTGCGGGAGCAACCTCGGTGGCTGAGTTGAAATGGACTTTCCTGAGGATGTGTCCTAATGTGTTTTTGTGTCCATGAGGGCCTTGGAATGGGGCGGTGACACCGGCAACCTGAAGTACTTTCCTAAGCTTTGGACATGGCTCCCATGCACAGGTTTACTTGTGGAGACGAGATGAGTTCTGATGGGTGCCTCAGGAAAACCCCTATGCTCGTATTGGAATCAGGCTTTTGAGGACACATGCCTGTAACCCATAGCAATGGATCCTATTATGGCCTAGGGTCCTGTCTGGTTCAATCTTCTTCTCTGGGGACATCCATCTATGGTATGAGTGGAGGTCGATTATCAGCTGGTGTCAGACACCCCTTGTTTGTTCCGGGTGACCCACACTATTGGGATGGCCTAAGGGTCGTTGGAGGTTTCTCCTAATTTGTACGATTTTGGACCATGGAATGGGCAGAATTCCCATGGATTGGTAGGCACAGTCCTAATGTGTGGCTCCAGGGGCCCAGCCTGGAGGGTGTGTGGCCCAAGACTTTGAGGACAGAAGTCTGAAAACACAAACTCAGCTTAGGTTT
The DNA here is from genome assembly GCF_964662115.1 of Mustela nivalis. Classification (NCBI taxonomy): domain Eukaryota; kingdom Metazoa; phylum Chordata; class Mammalia; order Carnivora; family Mustelidae; genus Mustela; species Mustela nivalis. The sequence continues at coordinate 225,169 of NW_028136552.1, read as the reverse complement.
GGGGACGTAGGTATGGCAGGCCCGATCTACAAACCATGAGAAGAACTCTACAGGATATGAAGAAAGTGCGAGTCTGTGGCGATTGCTCAGGCTTTTGTCTCTGGATTTTGTATCAGTGATGGCCGTGGAATGTCGGGGAGGCCTCATGGGCCATGGACGAATCTTCCTCTCTGAGGATTTGGCCCGATTCCCAATTGCTTTTCGTCAATCTGTGGAATGGGAGGATTCATTTCAGTTTTGTTACCTCAGGTGTCCCACCAAAAGAGGAATTCCAAAGCAAAGCCGTGGGGAAGACTGAAGGGACAATCCAAACTATGGTTAAAAATTGGGGCCTAGGGGCATGGCAAGCCCAATATGCTATCTCTTCATCCAGCCACTGAGTGGCCTTCCTTGAGGACTGGGCTCAGCCTGAGGGTCACAATGTGTGTTTGTGACCAATGTGGCCCGCGAGCATGGGCGGGGCCTCATGGGCCACACTGGTTTCAATGACACTGAACGTTGGACAACATGCCAACCACAAGGTTTCTTGCCATGGGGAAGGAGTTCTGATTTCTGCATCACCTTCAACATGGACAGTGATTGGAGATAAGGTCTAGGTTCTGAAACCTGAAAACCGAGGTTGGGAAGAGATGACGACCTAAGGCCATGGCGGCTCGATGTGCTCAGTGTGCGGCCAGCTGTCTGGGAGGGGCCAGGGGGTCCAGGCTCAGGCTGTGTCAGAAAGGGCATTAGTGCCCTGGTCAGCCTATGTATTTGGGGTACAGCCAAGGTCGGTTCAGGTTGATCCTCATTTGGGGTTACTGGGTAGCCCCAGAGGACAATGTTTTTTATCTGGAGGGCAGGCAGAGTGCTGCATTGTAGTTCTGGATTGCCAAACTGGAGGCCTTGTGGGCCAGTAGTCTGACGACAAAAGTCTGAGAACACAAGCTAGGCTTAGGTTTCTGGGTGAGGCCATGGCAGGCACAATCTACAGACCTGAATCGAGATCTCGTGCATCTGAAGTCAGGGCGAGGATCAGACGATCGCTCAGGTTGGAGTTTCTGTCTCTGATGGCCCCTTCATGAATGGGGGGGCATCACGAGGCCATGGGGGTTTTCCCATGATGGGAGTTGTGAGAAGCTCCAAACTGCAGAGAGTCTTCGGCAGGACAATTGAGACCTGTTGTTTGGCTCCAGGCCAATGATTCTGAGCAGGGTTCTAAGGATGGATGGCTGGGTAGCCCACCTCGCATTCCAATTGTCTCCTAGCAACAAGACAGTTTAGATCTCCTGGATCTGTGGGGAGCTACCGAGGATGCTGAGTTGAAATGCACACCCCTGGGGATGGGTCCGAATGTGCTTTTGTGTCTATGGAGACCTTGGAATGAAGCGGTGGCACTGGGGCCCTAAAGGGTTCTCCTAAACAGAGGCTTTGACACAGCTCCAACGTGCAAGTTTCCCATGTGTAGATGAGATGTTTTCTGATGGGTGAAACAAGAAACAGCTATATGCAGCTTTTGAAATCCAGGCCTCTGAGGAGAGATGCCTGGAAACCAAAGCAATGGATCTGATTAGTGCCTAGGGGCCTGTTCTTTCCTTTTTACCTCTGAGGACATCTGTCTATGGGTCTGAGTGCAGGTAGGGGCTCATTTGGGCTCAGATTGCCCCTGTTTTTCCTGGGAAGCTACCACTATTGAGATATATCAGGGACTTTGGAGGTTTATCCTATTAGAAGGGTCGTGGCCATTGGAATGGGCACACACAATTCCCTTGGAGAGGGCAAGTACAGTCCTCAGGTTTGGCTCCAGGGGCCTGAGCCTGTATCTTGTGTAGTCCAGCCCTTTTTGGACAGTTGTCTGAAAACACAAACTCGGCTTATGTTTCAGGTCATAGGTATGGCAGGACTGATCTACAGACCATGAGGAGAACTTTTCGGGATTTGAAAGAAGGGCGAGTGTGAGGCTCCTGCTCAAGTTTTTGTCTCGGGATATTGTGTCACTCATGGTCGTGGAATTTCTGGGTGACTTCATGGGAAATGGACGAGTCTTACTCTCTGGTGGTTTGGCCCCTTCCAAAGAGTTTGGGTTCATTCTGTGGGCTGGAAGAAATCCGTTTTATTTTGTTGTTGTTGTTGTTGTTGTTGTTGTTTTCTTTTTTAACCTCAGGTGTCCCACCAAATGAGGGATTTCTGAGTAGAGCCCTTGGAGGGGCGACTGGACAATCAGAAATCTGGTTAAAAATTGGGGCCTAGGGACATGTCAAGCCCATTATGACATCTAATGGTCCAGCCACTGAGAGGACTTACTAGTGGACAGGACTCATGCTGAGGGTCACAATGCCTGTGTATGCCCTCGTCGCACTCAAGAATGGGCGGGGCCTCAGGGTTTCTCCTACACTGATCGTTGGACAACGTGCCAACTACAAGGGTTCTTGCTATGGGTAAGGAGGAGTTCTGATTTCTGCATCAGACTCACCCCTGGGCAGTGATTGGAGATAAGGTCTCGGTTCTGAAGCCTGAAAACTGAGGTAGGGAAGAGATGATGACCTAAGGCCATGGCGGGTTTTATGTGCTCAGTGTGCGGTCAGCTTTCTGGGTGTTGGTCAGGAGGTCCGGGCTCAGGATGTGTTCGACAGTGCATTAGTGCCCAGGTTAGACTATATAATTTGGGTAAAGTCGAGTGCTGTGTAGGTTTACCCTCATTTAAGGTGCCTGGGCAGCTCATGAGGCAATCATTTTTTTTCTAGAGGGCAGGCAGAATGCTGCATTGTGGGTCCGGAATTGCCAAACTTGAGGGCTTTGGGGCCAGGAGTGTGAGGATGGAAGTCTGAGAAGACAAGCTAGACTTGGGTTTCAGGGCGAGGGCACGGCAGGTACCCCCTGCAGATCTGAACCAATATCTCATGCATCTGAAGTCAGGGCGAGGATCAGACGTTGGCTCAGGTGGGAGTTTCTGAGCATGACGGCCGCTTCATGAAGGGAGCGGAATCTCGAGACCATTGAGGTTTTCCCACGTTGGGAGTTGTGGGATGCCCCCTTCCAGGATTCCTTCTTCCGGACAATTGAGACCTGTTGGACAGCTCCAGGACATCCCATATGGAATGACTCCAGAGCACCTTTCGCGGATGGATGCCTGGGAAGCCCGCCTTGCATTCCAATTGTCTCCTAGCAACAAGACAGTTTAGATCTGATGGCTCTGCGGGAGCAACCTCGGTGGCTGAGTTGAAATGGACTTTCCTGAGGATGTGTCCTAATGTGTTTTTGTGTCCATGTGGGCCTTGGAATGGGGCGGTGGCACCGGCAACCTGAAGTACTTTCCTAAGCTTTGGACATGGCTCCCATGCACAGGTTTACTTGTGGAGACGAGATGAGTTCTGATGGGTGCCTCAGGAAAACCCCTATGCTCGTATTGGAATCAGGCTTTTGAGGACACATGCCTGTAACCCATAGCAATGGATCCTATTATGGCCTAGGGTCCTGTCTGGTTCAATCTTCTTCTCTGGGGACATCCATCTATGGTATGAGTGGAGGTCGATTATCAGCTGGTGTCAGACACCCCTTGTTTGTTCCGGGTGACCCACACTATTGGGATGGCCTAAGGGTCGTTGGAGGTTTCTCCTAATTTGTTCGATTTTGGACCATGGAATGGGCAGAATTCCCATGGATTGGTAGGCACAGTCCTAATGTGTGGCTCCAGGGGCCCAGCCTGGAGGGTGTGTGGCCCAAGACTTTGAGGACAGAAGTCTGAAAACACAAACTCAGCTTAGGTTTGGGGACGTAGGTATGGCAGGCCCGATCTACAAACCATGAGAAGAACTCTACAGGATATGAAGAAAGTGCGAGTCTGTGGCGATTGCTCAGGCTTTTGTCTCTGGATTTTGTATCAGTGATGGCCGTGGAATGTCGGTGAGGCCTCATGGGCCATGGACGAATCTTCCTCTCTGAGGATTTGGCCTGATTCCCAATTGCTTTTCGTCAATCTGTGGGATGGGAGGACTCATTTCAGTTTTGTTACCTCAGGTGTCCCACCAAAAGAGGAATTCCAAAGCAAAGCCGTGGGGAAGACTGAAGGGACTATCCGAACTATGGTTAAAAATTGGGGCCTAGGGGCATGGCAAGCCCAATATGCTATCTCTTCATCCAGCCACTGAGTGGCCTTACTTGAGGACTGGGCTCAGCCTGAGGGTCACAATGTGTGTTTGTGACCAATGTGGCCCGCGAGCATGGGCGGGGCCTCATGGGCCACACTGGTTTCAACGACACTGAACGTTGGACAACGTGCCAACCACAGGGTTTCTTGCCATGGGGAAGGAGTTCTGATTTCTGCATCACCTTCAACATGGACAGTGATTGGAGATAAGGTCTAGGTTCTGACCTGAAAACCGAGGTTGGGAAGAGATGACGACCTAAGGCCATGGCGGCTCGATGTGCTCAGTGTGCGGCCAGCTGTCTGGGAGGGGCCAGGGGGTCCAGGCTCAGGCTGTGTCAGAAAGGGCATTAGTGCCCTGGTCAGCCTATGTATTTGGGGTACAGCCAAGGTCGGTGCAGGTTGATCCTCATTTGGGGTTACTGGGTAGCCCCAGAGGACAATGTTTTTTATCTGGAGGGCAGGCAGAGTGCTGCATTGTAGTTCTGGATTGCCAAACTGGAGGCCTTGTGGGCCAGTAGTCTGACGACAAAAGTCTGAGAACACAAGCAAAACTTAGGTTTATGGGTGAGGCCATGGCAGGCACAATCTACAGACCTGAATCGAGATCTCGTGCATCTGAAGTCAGGGCGAGGATCAGACGAACGCTCAGGTTGGAGTTTCTGTCCCTGATGGCCCCTTCATGAATGGGGGGGCATCACGAGGCCATGGGTGTTTTCCCATGATGGGAGTTGTGAGAAGCTCCAAACTGCAGAGAGTCTTCGGCAGGACAATTGAGACCTGTTCTTTGGCTCCAGACCAATGATTCTGAGCAGGGTTCTAAGGATGGATGGCTGGGTAGCCCACCTCGCATTCCAATTGTCTCCTAGCAACAAGACAGTTTAGATCTCCTGGATTTGTGGGGAGCTACCGAGGATGCTGAGTTGAAATGCACACCCCTGGGGATGGGTCCGAATGTGCTTTTGTGTCTATGGAGACCTTGGAATGAAGCGGTGGCACTGGGGCCCTAAAGGGTTCTCCTAAACAGAGGCTTTGACACAGCTCCAACGTGCAAGTTTCCCATGTGTAGATGAGATGTTTTCTGATGGGTGAAACAAGAAACAGCTATATGCTGCTTTTGAAATCCAGGCCTCTGAGGAGAGATGCCTGGAAACCAAAGCAATGGATCTGATTAGTGCCTAGGGGCCTGTTCTTTCCTTTTTACCTCTGAGGACATCTGTCTATGGGTCTGAGTGCAGGTAGGGGCTCATTTGGGCTCAGATTGCCCCTGTTTTTCCTGGGAAGCTACCACTATTGAGATATATCAGGGACTTTGGAGGTTTATCCTATTAGAAGGGTTGTGGCCATTGGAATGGGCACACACAATTCCCTTGGAGAGGGCAAGTACAGTCCTCAGGTTTGGCTCCAGGGGCCTGAGCCTGTAGGTTGTGTCGTCCAGCCCCTTTTGCACAGTTGTCTGAAAACACAAACTCGGCTTATGTTTCAGGTCATAGGTATGGCAGGACTGATCTACAGACCATGAGGAGAACTTTTCGGGATTTGAAAGAAGGGCGAGTGTGAGGCTCCTGCTCAAGTTTTTGTCTCGGGATATCGTGTCACTCATGGTCGTGGAATTTCTGGGTGACTTCATGGGAAATGGACGAGTCTTACTCTCTGGTGGTTTGGCCCAGTCCAAAGAGTTTGGGTTCATTCTGTGGGCTGGAAGAAGTCCGTTTTATTTTGTTGTTGTTGTTGTTGTTGTTGTTTTCTTTTTAACCTCAGGTGTCCCACCAAATGAGGGATTTCAGAGTAGATCCCTTGGAGGGGCGACTGGACAATCAGAATTCTGGTTAAAAATTGGGGCCTAGGGACATGTCAAGCCCATTATGACATCTAATTGTCCAACCACTGAGAGGACTTACTAGTGGACAGGACTCATGCTGAGGGTCACAATGCGTGTGTATGCCCTCGTCGCACTCAAGAATGGGCGGGGACTCAGGGTTTCTCCTACACTGATCGTTGGACAACGTGCCAACCACAAGGGTTCTTGCCATGGGTAAGGAGGAGTTCTGATTTCTGCATCAGACTCACCCCTGGGCAGTGATTGGAGATAAGGTCTCGGTTCTGAAGCCTGAAAACTGAGGTAGGGAAGAGATGATGACCTAAGGCCATGGCGGGTTTTATGTGCTCAGTGTGCGGTCAGCTTTCTGGGTGTTGGTCAGGAGGTCCGGGCTCAGGATGTGTTCGACAGTGCATTAGTGCCCAGGTTAGACTATATAATTTGGGTAAAGTCGAGTGCTGTGTAGGTTTACCCTCATTTAAGGTGCCTGGGCAGCTCATGAGGCAATCATTTTTTTTCTAGAGTGCAGGCAGAGTGCTGAATTGTGGGTCCGGAATTGCCAAACTTGAGGGCTTTGGGGCCAGGAGTGTGAGGATGGAAGTCTGAGAAGACAAGCTAGACTTGGGTTTCAGGGCGAGGGCACGGCAGGTACCCCCTGCAGATCTGAACCAATATCTCATGCATCTGAAGTCAGGGCGAGGATCAGACGTTGGCTCAGGTGGGAGTTTCTGAGCATGACGGCCGCTTCATGAAGGGAGCGGAATCTCGAGACCATTGAGGTTTTCCCACGTTGGGAGTTGTGGGATGCCCCCTTCCAGGATTCCTTCTTCCGGACAATTGAGACCTGTTGGACAGCTCCAGGACATCCCATATGGAATGACTCCAGAGCACCGTTCGCGGATGGATGCCTGGGAAGCCCGCCTCGCATTCCAATTGTCTCCTAGCAACAAGACAGTTTAGATATGATGGCTCTGCGGGTCAACCTCGGTGGCTGAGTTGAAATGGACTTTCCTGAGGATGTGTCCTAATGTGTTTTTGTGTCCATGAGGGCCTTGGAATGGGGCGGTGGCACCGGCAACCTGAAGTACTTTCCTAAGCTTTGGACATGGCTCCCATGCACAGGTTTCCTTGTGGAGACGAGATGAGTTCTGATGGGTGCCTCAGGAAAACCCCTATGCTCGTATTGGAATCAGGCTTTTGAGGACACATGCCTGTAACCCATAGCAATGGATCCTATTATGGCCTAGGGTCCTGTCTGGTTCAATCTTCTTCTCTGGGGACATCCATCTATGGTATGAGTGGAGGTCGATTATCAGCTGGTGTCAGACACCCCTTGTTTGTTCCGGGTGACCCACACTATTGGGATGGCCTAAGGGTCGTTGGAGGTTTCTCCTAATTTGTACGATTTTGGACCATAGAATGGGCAGAGTTCCAATAGATTGGTAGGCACAGTCCTAATGTGTGGCTCCAGGGGCCCAGCCTGGAGGGTGTGTGGCCCAAGACTTTGAGGACAGAAGTCTGAAAACACAAATTCAGCTTAGGTTTGGGGACGTAGGTATGGCAGGCCCGATCTACAAACCATGAGAAGAACTCTACAGGATATGAAGAAAGTGCGAGTCTGTGGCGATTGCTCAGGCTTTTGTCTCTGGATTTTGTATCAGTGATGGCCGTGGAATGTCGGGGAGGCCTCATGGGCCATGGACGAATCTTCCTCTCTGAGGATTTGGCCCGATTCCCAATGGCTTTTCGTCAATCTGCGGAATGGGAGGACTCATTTCAGTTTTGTTACCTCAGGTGTCCCACCAAAAGAGGAATTCCAAAGCAAAGCCGTGGGGAAGACTGAAGGGACAATCCGAACTATGGTTAAAAATTGGGCCCTAGGGGCATGGCAAGCCCAATATGCTATCTCTTCATCCAGCCACTGAGTGGCCTTACTTGAGGACTGGGCTCAGCCTGAGGGTCACAATGTGTGTTTGTGACCAATGTGGCCCGTGAGCATGGGCGGGGCCTCATGGGCCACATGGTTTCAACGACACTGAACGTTGGACAACATGCCAACCACAAGGTTTCTTGCCATGGGGAAGGAGTTCTGATTTCTGCATCACCTTCAACATGGACAGTGATTGGAGATAAGGTCTAGGTTCTGAAACCTGAAAACCGAGGTTGGGAAGAGATGACGACCTAAGGTCATGGCGGCTCGATGTGCTCAGTGTGCGGCCAGCTGTCTGGGAGGGGCCAGGGGGTCCAGGCTCAGGCTGTGTCAGAAAGGGCATTAGTGCCCTGGTCAGCCTATGTATTTGGGGTACAGCCAAGGTCGGTTCAGGTTGATCCTCATTTGGGGTTACTGGGTAGCCCCAGAGGACAATGTTTTTTATCTGGAGGGCAGGCAGAGTGCTGCATTGTAGTTCTGGATTGCCAAACTGGAGGCCTTGTGGGCCAGTAGTCTGACGACAAAAGTCTGAGAACACAAGCTAAACTTAGGTTTCTGGGTGAGGCCATGGCAGGCACAATCTACAGACCTGAATCGAGATCTCGTGCATCTGAAGTCAGGGCGAGGATCAGACGAACGCTCAGGTTGGAGTTTCTGTCCCTGATGGCCCCTTCATGAATGGGGGGGCATCACGAGGCCATGGGGGTTTTCCCATGATGGGAGTTGTGAGAAGCTCCAAACTGCAGAGAGTCTTCGGCAGGACAATTGAGACCTGTTGTTTGGCTCCAGGCCAATGATTCTGAGCAGGGTTCTAAGGATGGATGGCTGGGTAGCCCACCTCGCATTCCAATTGTCTCCTAGCAACAAGACAGGTTAGATCTCCTGGATCTGTGGGGAGCTACCGAGGATGCTGAGTTGAAATGCACACCCCTGGGCATGGGTCCGAATGTGCTTTTGTGTCTATGGAGACCTTGGAATGAAGCGGTGGCACTGGGGCCCTAAAGGGTTCTCCTAAACAGAGGCTTTGACACAGCTCCAACGTGCAAGTTTCCCATGTGTAGATGAGATGTTTTCTGATGGGTGAAACAAGAAACAGTTATATGCTGCTTTTGAAATCCAGGCCTCTGAGGAGAGATGCCTGGAAACCAAAGCAATGGATCTGATTAGTGCCTAGGGGCCTGTTCTTTCCTTTTTACCTCTGAGGACATCTGTCTATGGGTCTGAGTGCAGGTAGGGGCTCATTTGGGCTCAGATTGCCCCTGTTTTTCCTGGGAAGCTACCACTATTGAGATATATCAGGGACTTTGGAGGTTTATCCTATTAGAAGGGTTGTGGCCATTGGAATGGGCACACACAATTCCCTTGGAGAGGGCAAGTACAGTCCTCAGGTTTGGCTCCAGGGGCCTGAGCCTGTAGGTTGTGTCGTCCAGTCCTTTTTGGACAGTTGTCTGAAAACACAAACTCGGCTTATGTTTCAGGTCATAGGCATGGCAGGACTGATCTACAGACCATGAGGAGAACTTTTCGGGATTTGAAAGAAGGGCGAGTGTGAGGCTCCTGCTCAAGTTTTTGTCTCGGGATATCGTGTCACTCATGGTCGTGGAATTTCTGGGTGACTTCATGGGAAATGGACGAGTCTTACTCTCTGGTGGTTTGACCCCGTCCAAAGAGTTTGGGTTCATTCTGTGGGCTGGAAGAAGTCCGTTTTATTTTGTTGTTGTTGTTGTTGTTGTTGTTGTTTTCTTTTTTAACCTCAGGTGTCCCACCAAATGAGGGATTTCAGAGTAGAGCCCTTGGAGGGGCGACTGGACAATCAGAAATCTGGTTAAAAATTGGGGCCTAGGGACATGTCAAGCCCATTATGACATCTAATTGTCCAGCCACTGAGAGGACTTACTAGTGGACAGGACTCATGCTGAGGGTCACAATGCGTGTGTATGCCCTCGTCGCACTCAAGAATGGGCGGGGCCTCAGGGTTTCTCCTACACTGATCGTTGGACAACGTGCCAACCACAAGGGTTCTTGCTATGGGTAAGGAGGAGTTCTGATTTCTGCATCAGACTCACCCCTGGGCAGTGATTGGAGATAAGGTCTCGGTTCTGAAGCCTGAAAACTGAGGTAGGGAAGAGATGATGACCTAAGGCCATGGCGGGTTTTATGTGCTCAGTGTGCGGTCAGCTTTCTGGGTGTTGGTCAGGAGGTCCGGGCTCAGGATGTGTTCGACAGTGCATTAGTGCCCAGGTTAGACTATATAATTTGGGTAAAGTCGAGTGCTGTGTAGGTTTACCCTCATTTAAGGTGCCTGGGCAGCTCATGAGGCAATCATTTTTTTTCTAGAGGGCAGGCAGAATGCTGCATTGTGGGTCCGGAATTGCCAAACTTGAGGGCTTTGGGGCCAGGAGTGTGAGGATGGAAGTCTGAGAAGACAAGCTAGACTTGGGTTTCAGGGCGAGGGCACGGCAGGTACCCCCTGCAGATCTGAACCAATATCTCATGCATCTGAAGTCAGGGCGAGGGTCAGACGTTGGCTCAGGTGGGAGTTTCTGAGCATGACGGCCGCTTCATGAAGGGAGCGGAATCTCGAGACCATTGAGGTTTTCCCACGTTGGGAGTTGTGGGATGCCCCCTTCCAGGATTCCTTCTTCCGGACAATTGAGACCTGTTGGACAGCTCCAGGACATCCCATATGGAATGACTCCAGAGCACCGTTCGCGGATGGATGCCTGGGAAGCCCGCCTCGCATTCCAATTGTCTCCTAGCAACAAGACAGTTTAGATCTGATGGCTCTGCGGGAGCAACCTCGGTGGCTGAGTTGAAATGGACTTTTCTGAGGATGTGTCCTAATGTGTTTTTGTGTCCATGTGGGCCTTGGAATGGGGCGGTGGCACCGGCAACCTGAAGTACTTTCCTAAGCTTTGGACATGGCTCCCATGCACAGGTTTCCTTGTGGAGACGAGATGAGTTCTGATGGGTGCCTCAGGAAAACCCCTATGCTCGTATTGGAATCAGGCTTTTGAGGACACATGCCTGTAACCCATAGCAATGGATCCTATTATGGCCTAGGGTCCTGTCTGATTCAATCTTCTTCTCTGGGGACATCCATCTATGGTATGAGTGGAGGTCGATTATCAGCTGGTGTCAGACACCCCTTGTTTGTTCCGGGTGACCCACACTATTGGGATGGCCTAAGGGTCGTTGGAGGTTTCTCCTAATTTGTACGATTTTGGACCATGGAATGGGCAGAATTCCCATGGATTGGTAGGCACAGTCCTAATGTGTGGCTCCAGGGGCCCAGCCTGGAGGGTGTGTGGCCCAAGACTTTGAGGACAGAAGTCTGAAAACACAAATTCAGCTTAGGTTTGGGGACGTAGGTATGGCAGGCCCGATCTACAAACCATGAGAAGAACTCTACAGGATATGAAGAAAGTGCGAGTCTGTGGCGATTGCTCAGGCTTTTGTCTCTGGATTTTGTATCAGTGATGGCCGTGGAATGTCGGTGAGGCCTCATGGGCCATGGACGAATCTTCCTCTCTGAGGATTTGGCCTGATTCCCAATTGCTTTTCGTCAATCTGTGGGATGGGAGGACTCATTTCAGTTTTGTTACCTCAGGTGTCCCACCAAAAGAGGAATTCCAAAGCAAAGCCGTGGGGAAGACTGAAGGGACAATCCGAACTATGGTTAAAAATTGGGGCCTAGGGGCATGGCAAGCCCAATATGCTATCTCTTCATCCAGCCACTGAGTGGCCTTCCTTGAGGACTGGGCTCAGCCTGAGGGTCACAATGTGTGTTTGTGACCAATGTGGCCCGCGAGCATGGGCGGGGCCTCATGGGCCACACTGGTTTCAACGACACTGAACGTTGGACAACATGCCAACCACAGGGTTTCTTGCCATGGGGAAGGAGTTCTGATTTCTGCATCACCTTCAACATGGACAGTGATTGGAGATAAGGTCTAGGTTCTGACCTGAAAACCGAGGTTGGGAAGAGATGACGACCTAAGGCCATGGCGGCTCGATGTGCTCAGTGTGCGGCCAGCTGTCTGGGAGGGGCCAGGGGGTCCAGGCTCAGGCTGTGTCAGAAAGGGCATTAGTGCCCTGGTCAGCCTATGTATTTGGGGTACAGCCAAGGTCGGTGCAGGTTGATCCTCATTTGGGGTTACTGGGTAGCCCCAGAGGACAATGTTTTTTATCTGGAGGGCAGGCAGAGTGCTGCATTGTAGTTCTGGATTGCCAAACTGGAGGCCTTGTGGGCCAGTAGTCTGACGACAAAAGTCTGAGAACACAAGCAAAACTTAGGTTTCTGGGTGAGGCCATGGCAGGCACAATCTACAGACCTGAATCGAGATCTCGTGCATCTGAAGTCAGGGCGAGGATCAGACGATCGCTCAGGTTGGAGTTTCTGTCCCTGATGGCCCCTTCATGAATGGGGGGGCATCACGAGGCCATGGGTGTTTTCCCATGATGGGAGTTGTGAGAAGCTCCAAACTGCAGAGAGTCTTCGGCAGGACAATTGAGACCTGTTGTTTGGCTCCAGACCAATGATTCTGAGCAGGGTTCTAAGGATGGATGGCTGGGTAGCCCACCTCGCATTCCAATTGTCTCCTAGCAACAAGACAGTTTAGATCTCCTGGATCTGTGGGGAGCTACCGAGGATGCTGAGTTGAAATGCACACCCCTGGGCATGGGTCCGAATGTGCTTTTGTGTCTATGGAGACCTTGGAATGAAGCGGTGGCACTGGGGCCCTAAAGGGTTCTCCTAAACAGAGGCTTTGACACAGCTCCAACGTGCAAGTTTCCCATGTGTAGATGAGATGTTTTCTGATGGGTGAAACAAGAAACAGCTATATGCTGCTTTTGAAATCCAGGCCTCTGAGGAGAGATGCCTGGAAACCAAAGCAATGGATCTGATTAGTGCCTAGGGGCCTGTTCTTTCCTTTTTACCTCTGAGGACATCTGTCTATGGGTCTGAGTGCAGGTAGGGGCTCATTTGGGCTCAGATTGCCCCTGTTTTTCCTGGGAAGCTACCACTATTGATATATATCAGGGACTTTGGAGGTTTATCCTATTAGAAGGGTTGTGGCCATTGGAATGGGCACACACAATTCCCTTGGAGAGGGCAAGTACAGTCCTCAGGTTTGGCTCCAGGGGCCTGAGCCTGTAGGTTGTGTCGTCCAGCCCCTTTTGCACAGTTGTCTGAAAACACAAACTCGGCTTATGTTTCAGGTCATAGGTATGGCAGGACTGATCTACAGACCATGAGGAGAACTTTTCGGGATTTGAAAGAAGGGCGAGTGTGAGGCTCCTGCTCAAGTTTTTGTCTCGGGATATCGTGTCACTCATGGTCGTGGAATTTCTGGGTGACTTCATGGGAAATGGACGAGTCTTACTCTCTGGTGGTTTGGCCCAGTCCAAAGAGTTTGGGTTCATTCTGTGGGCTGGAAGAAGTCCGTTTTATTTTGTTGTTGTTGTTGTTGTTGTTGTTTTCTTTTTAACCTCAGGTGTCCCACCAAATGAGGGATTTCAGAGTAGAGCCCTTGGAGGGGCGACTGGACAATCAGAATTCTGGTTAAAAATTGGGGCCTAGGGACATGTCAAGCCCATTATGACATCTAATTGTCCAACCACTGAGAGGACTTACTAGTGGACAGGACTCATGCTGAGGGTCACAATGCGTGTGTATGCCCTCGTCGCACTCAAGAATGGGCGGGGCCTCAGGGTTTCTCCTACACTGATCGTTGGACAACGTGCCAACCACAAGGGTTCTTGCCATGGGTAAGGAGGAGTTCTGCTTTCTGCATCAGACTCACCCCTGGGCAGTGATTGGAGATAAGGTCTCGGTTCTGAAGCCTGAAAACTGAGGTAGGGAAGAGATGATGACCTAAGGCCATGGCGGGTTTTATGTGCTCAGTGTGCGGTCAGCTTTCTGGGTGTTGGTCAGGAGGTCCGGGCTCAGGATGTGTTCGACAGTGCATTAGTGCCCAGGTTAGACTATATAATTTGGGTAAAGTCGAGTGCTGTGTAGGTTTACCCTCATTTAAGGTGCCTGGGCAGCTCATGAGGCAATCATTTTTTTTCTAGAGTGCAGGCAGAGTGCTGAATTGTGGGTCCGGAATTGCCAAACTTGAGGGCTTTGGGGCCAGGAGTGTGAGGATGGAAGTCTGAGAAGACAAGCTAGACTTGGGTTTCAGGGCGAGGGCACGGCAGGTACCCCCTGCAGATCTGAACCAATATCTCATGCATCTGAAGTCAGGGCGAGGATCAGACGTTGGCTCAGGTGGGAGTTTCTGAGCATGACGGCCGCTTCATGAAGGGAGCGGAATCTCGAGACCATTGAGGTTTTCCCACGTTGGGAGTTGTGGGATGCCCCCTTCCAGGATTCCTTCTTCCGGACAATTGAGACCTGTTGGACAGCTCCAGGACATCCCATATGGAATGACTCCAGAGCACCGTTCGCGGATGGATGCCTGGGAAGCCCGCCTCGCATTCCAATTGTCTCCTAGCAACAAGACAGTTTAGATATGATGGCTCTGCGGGTCAACCTCGGTGGCTGAGTTGAAATGGACTTTCCTGAGGATGTGTCCTAATGTGTTTTTGTGTCCATGAGGGCCTTGGAATGGGGCGGTGGCACCGGCAACCTGAAGTACTTTCCTAAGCTTTGGACATGGCTCCCATGCACAGGTTTCCTTGTGGAGACGAGATGAGTTCTGATGGGTGCCTCAGGAAAACCCCTATGCTCGTATTGGAATCAGGCTTTTGAGGACACATGCCTGTAACCCATAGCAATGGATCCTATTATGGCCTAGGGTCCTGTCTGGTTCAATCTTCTTCTCTGGGGACATCCATCTATGGTATGAGTGGAGGTCGATTATCAGCTGGTGTCAGACACCCCTTGTTTGTTCCGGGTGACCCACACTATTGGGATGGCCTAAGGGTCGTTGGAGGTTTCTCCTAATTTGTACGATTTTGGACCATAGAATGGGCAGAGTTCCAATAGATTGGTAGGCACAGTCCTAATGTGTGGCTCCAGGGGCCCAGCCTGGAGGGTGTGTGGCCCAAGACTTTGAGGACAGAAGTCTGAAAACACAAATTCAGCTTAGGTTTGGGGACGTAGGTATGGCAGGCCCGATCTACAAACCATGAGAAGAACTCTACAGGATATGAAGAAAGTGCGAGTCTGTGGCGATTGCTCAGGCTTTTGTCTCTGGATTTTGTATCAGTGATGGCCGTGGAATGTCGGGGAGGCCTCATGGGCCATGGACGAATCTTCCTCTCTGAGGATTTGGCCCGATTCCCAATGGCTTTTCGTCAATCTGCGGAATGGGAGGACTCATTTCAGTTTTGTTACCTCAGGTGTCCCACCAAAAGAGGAATTCCAAAGCAAAGCCGTGGGGAAGACTGAAGGGACAATCCGAACTATGGTTAAAAATTGGGCCCTAGGGGCATGGCAAGCCCAATATGCTATCTCTTCATCCAGCCACTGAGTGGCCTTACTTGAGGACTGGGCTCAGCCTGAGGGTCACAATGTGTGTTTGTGACCAATGTGGCCCGTGAGCATGGGCGGGGCCTCATGGGCCACATGGTTTCAACGACACTGAACGTTGGACAACATGCCAACCACAAGGTTTCTTGCCATGGGGAAGGAGTTCTGATTTCTGCATCACCTTCAACATGGACAGTGATTGGAGATAAGGTCTAGGATCTGAAACCTGAAAACCGAGGTTGGGAAGAGATGACGACCTAAGGCCATGGCGGCTCGATGTGCTCAGTGTGCGGCCAGCTGTCTGGGAGGGGCCAGGGGGTCCAGGCTCAGGCTGTGTCAGAAAGGGCATTAGTGCCCTGGTCAGCCTATGTATTTGGGGTACAGCCAAGGTCGGTTCAGGTTGATCCTCATTTGGGGTTACTGGGTAGCCCCAGAGGACAATGTTTTTTATCTGGAGGGCAGGCAGAGTGCTGCATTGTAGTTCTGGATTGCCAAACTGGAGGCCTTGTGGGCCAGTAGTCTGACGACAAAAGTCTGAGAACACAAGCTAAACTTAGGTTTCTGGGTGAGGCCATGGCAGGCACAATCTACAGACCTGAATCGAGATCTCGTGCATCTGAAGTCAGGGCGAGGATCAGACGAACGCTCAGGTTGGAGTTTCTGTCCCTGATGGCCCCTTCATGAATGGGGGGGCATCACGAGGCCATGGGTGTTTTCCCATGATGGGAGTTGTGAGAAGCTCCAAACTGCAGAGAGTCTTCGGCAGGACAATTGAGACCTGTTGTTTGGCTCCAGGCCAATGATTCTGAGCAGGGTTCTAAAGATGGATGGCTGGGTAGCCCACCTCGCATTCCAATTGTCTCCTAGCAACAAGACAGGTTAGATCTCCTGGATCTGTGGCGAGCTACCGAGGATGCTGAGTTGAAATGCACACCCCTGGGCATGGGTCCGAATGTGCTTTTGTGTCTATGGAGACCTTGGAATGAAGCGGTGGCACTGGGGCCCTAAAGGGTTCTCCTAAACAGAGGCTTTGACACAGCTCCAACGTGCAAGTTTCCCATGTGTAGATGAGATGTTTTCTGATGGGTGAAACAAGAAACAGTTATATGCTGCTTTTGAAATCCAGGCCTCTGAGGAGAGATGCCTGGAAACCAAAGCAATGGATCTGATTAGTGCCTAGGGGCCTGTTCTTTCCTTTTTACCTCTGAGGACATCTGTCTATGGGTCTGAGTGCAGGTAGGGGCTCATTTGGGCTCAGATTGCCCCTGTTTTTCCTGGGAAGCTACCACTATTGAGATATATCAGGGACTTTGGAGGTTTATCCTATTAGAAGGGTTGTGGCCATTGGAATGGGCACACACAATTCCCTTGGAGAGGGCAAGTACAGTCCTCAGGTTTGGCTCCAGGGGCCTGAGCCTGTAGGTTGTGTCGTCCAGTCCTTTTTGGACAGTTGTCTGAAAACACAAACTCGGCTTATGTTTCAGGTCATAGGTATGGCAGGACTGATCTACAGACCATGAGGAGAACTTTTCGGGATTTGAAAGAAGGGCGAGTGTGAGGCTCCTGCTCAAGTTTTTGTCTCGGGATATCGTGTCACTCATGGTCGTGGAATTTCTGGGTAACTTCATGGGAAATGGACGAGTCTTACTCTCTGGTGGTTTGACCCCGTCCAAAGAGTTTGGGTTCATTCTGTGGGCTGGAAGAAGTCCGTTTTATTTTGTTGTTGTTGTTGTTGTTGTTGTTGTTTTCTTTTTTAACCTCAGGTGTCCCACCAAATGAGGGATTTCAGAGTAGAGCCCTTGGAGGGGCGACTGGACAATCAGAAATCTGGTTAAAAATTGGGGCCTAGGGACATGTCAAGCCCATTATGACATCTAATTGTCCAGCCACTGAGAGGACTTACTAGTGGACAGGACTCATGCTGAGGGTCACAATGCGTGTGTATGCCCTCGTCGCACTCAAGAATGGGCGGGGCCTCAGGGTTTCTCCTACACTGATCGTTGGACAACGTGCCAACCACAAGGGTTCTTGCTATGGGTAAGGAGGAGTTCTGATTTCTGCATCAGACTCACCCCTGGGCAGTGATTGGAGATAAGGTCTCGGTTCTGAAGCCTGAAAACTGAGGTAGGGAAGAGATGATGACCTAAGGCCATGGCGGGTTTTATGTGCTCAGTGTGCGGTCAGCTTTCTGGGTGTTCGTCAGGAGGTCCGGGCTCAGGATGTGTTCGACAGTGCATTAGTGCCCAGGTTAGACCATATAATTTGGGTAAAGTCGAGTGCTGTGTAGGTTTACCCTCATTTAAGGTGCCTGGGCAGCTCATGAGGCAATCATTTTTTTTCTAGAGGGCAGGCAGAATGCTGCATTGTGGGTCCGGAATTGCCAAACTTGAGGGCTTTGGGGCCAGGAGTGTGAGGATGGAAGTCTGAGAAGACAAGCTAGACTTGGGTTTCAGGGCGAGGGCACGGCAGGTACCCCCTGCAGATCTGAACCAATATCTCATGCATCTGAAGTCAGGGCGAGGATCAGACGTTGGCTCAGGTGGGAGTTTCTGAGCATGACGGCCGCTTCATGAAGGGAGCGGAATCTCGAGACCATTGAGGTTTTCCCACGTTGGGAGTTGTGGGATGCCCCCTTCCAGGATTCCTTCTTCCGGACAATTGAGACCTGTTGGACAGCTCCAGGACATCCCATATGGAATGACTCCAGAGCACCTTTCGCGGATGGATGCCTGGGAAGCCCGCCTCGCATTCCAATTGTCTCCTAGCAACAAGACAGTTTAGATCTGATGGCTCTGCGGGAGCAACCTCGGTGGCTGAGTTGAAATGGACTTTCCTGAGGATGTGTCCTAATGTGTTTTTGTGTCCATGTGGGCCTTGGAATGGGGCGGTGGCACCGGCAACCTGAAGTACTTTCCTAAGCTTTGGACATGGCTCCCATGCACAGGTTTACTTGTGGAGACGAGATGAGTTCTGATGGGTGCCTCAGGAAAACCCCTATGCTCGTATTGGAATCAGGCTTTTGAGGACACATGCCTGTAACCCATAGCAATGGATCCTATTATGGCCTAGGGTCCTGTCTGGTTCAATCTTCTTCTCTGGGGACATCCATCTATGGTATGAGTGGAGGTCGATTATCAGCTGGTGTCAGACACCCCTTGTTTGTTCCGGGTGACCCACACTATTGGGATGGCCTAAGGGTCGTTGGAGGTTTCTCCTAATTTGTACGATTTTGGACCATGGAATGGGCAGAATTCCCATGGATTGGTAGGCACAGTCCTAATGTGTGGCTCCAGGGGCCCAGCCTGGAGGGTGTGTGGCCCAAGACTTTGAGGACAGAAGTCTGAAAACACAAACTCAGCTTAGGTTTTGGGACGTAGGTATGGCAGGCCCGATCTACAAACCATGAGAAGAACTCTACAGGATATGAAGAAAGTGCGAGTCTGTGGCGATTGCTCAGGCTTTTGTCTCTGGATTTTGTATCAGCGATGGCCGTGGAATGTCGGGGAGGCCTCATGGGCCATGGACGAATCTTTTTCTCTGAGTATTTGGCCTGATTCCCAATTGCTTTTCGTCAATCTGTGGGATGGGAGGACTCATTTCAGGTTTGTTACCTCAGGGGTCCCACCAAATGAGGAATTCCAAAGCAAAGCCGTGGGGAAGACTGAAGGGACAATCCGAACTATGGTTAAACATTGGGGCCTAGGGGCATGGCAAGCCCAATATGCTATCTCTTCATCCAGCCACTGAGTGGCCTTACTTGAGGACTGGGCTCAGCCTGAGGGTCACAATGTGTGTTTGTGACCAATGTGGCCCGTGAGCATGGGCGGGGCCTCATGGGACACACTGGTTTAAACTACACTGAACGTTGGACAACATGCCAACCACAAGGTTTCTTGCCATGGGGAAGGAGTTCTGATTTCTGCATCACCTTCAACCCTGGGCAGTGATTGGAGATAAGGTCTAGGTTCTGAAACCTGAAAACCGAGGTTGGGAAGAGATGACGACCTAAGGCCATGGCGGCTCGATGTGCTCAGTGTGCGGCCAGCTGTATGGGAGGGGCTAGGGGGTCCAGGCTCAGGCTGTGTCAGAAAGGGCATTAGTGCCCTGTTCAGCCTATGTTTTTGGGGTACAGCCAAGTTCGGTGCAGGTTGATCCTCATTTGGGGTTACAGGGTAGCCCCAGAGGACAATGTTTTTCTTCTGGAGGGCCGGCAGAGTGCTGCATTGTAGTACTGGATTGCCAAACTGGGGGGCTTGTGAGCCAGTAGTCTGACGACAAATGTCTGAGAACACAAGCTAGGCTTAGGTTTCTGGGTGAGGCCATGGCAGGCACAATCTACAGACCTGAATCGAGATCTCGTGCATCTGAAGTCAGGGCGAGGATCAGACGATCGCTCAGGTTGGAGTTTCTGTCCCTGATGGCCCCTTCATGAATGGGGGGGGCATCACGAGGCCATGGGTGTTTTCCCACGATGGGAGTTGTGAAAAGCTCCAAACTGCAGAGAGTCTTCTGCAGGACAATTGAGACCTGTTGTTTGGCTCCAGGCCAATGATTCTGAGCAGGATTCTAAGGATGGATGGCTGGGTAGCCCACCTCGCATTCCAATTGTCTCCTAGCATCCAGACAGGTTAGATCTCCTGGATCTTGGGGAGCAACCGAGGACGCTTAGTTGCAATGGACACCCCTGGGGATGGGTCCTAACGTGCTTTTGTGTCTATGGAGACCTTGGAATGAAGCGGTGGCACTGGGGCCCTAAAGGGTTCTCCTAAACAGAGGCTTTGGCACTGCTCCAACGTGCAAGTTTCCCATGTGTAGATGAGATGTTTTCTGATGGGTGAGTCAAGAAACAGCTATATGCTGCTTTTGAAATCCAGGCCTCTGAGGAGAGATGCATGGAAACCAAAGAAATGGATGTGATGAGTGCCTAGGGGCCTGTTCTTTCCTTTTTATTTCTTGGGACATCTGTCTATGGGTCTGAGTGCAGGTAGGTGCTTAGTTGGGCTCAGATAGCCCCTGTTTTTCCTGGTAAGCCACCACTATTGAGATGGATCAGGGACTTTGGAGGTTTATCCTATTAGAAGGGTTGTGGCCATTGGAATGGGCACACACAATTCCCTTGGAGAGGGCAAGTACAGTCCTCAGGTTTGGCTCCAGGGGCCTGAGCCTGTAGGTTGTGTAGGCCAGGGCTGTTTGGACGGTTGTCTGAAAACACAAACTCGGCTTATGTTTCGGGTCATAGTTATGGCAGGTCTGATCTACTGACCATGAGTAGAACACTTCGGGTCTTGAAAGAAGGGCGAGTGTGAGAATCCTGCTCAAGTTTTTGTCTCTGGATATCGTGTCACTCAATGTCGTGGAATATCTGGGTGACTTCATGGGAATTGGATGAGTCTTACTCTCTGGTGGTTTGGCCCCTTCCAAAGAGTTTGGGGTCATTCTGTGGGCTGGAAGAAGTCCGTTTTTTTTTTTTGTTGTTGTTGTTGTTGTTGTTTTCTTTTTTAACCTCAGGTGTCCCACCAAATGATGGATTCCAGAGTAGAGCCCTGGGGAGGGGCGACTGGACAATCAGAAATCTGGTTAAAAATTGGGGCCTAGGGATATTTCAAGCCCATTATGACATCTAATGGTCCAACCACTGAGAGGACTTACTAGAGGACAGGACTCATGCTGAGGGTCACAATGCGTGTGTATGCCCTCGTAACACTCAAGAATGGGCGGGGCCTCAGGGTGAATGCTGGTTTCTCCTACACTGAACGTTGGACAACGTGCCAACCACAAGGGTACTTGCCATGGGTAAGGAGGAGTTCTGATTTCTGCATCACACTCACCCCTGGGCAGTGATTGGAGATAATGTCTCGGTTCTGAAGCCTGAAAACTGTGGTAGGGAAGAGATGATGACCTAAGGCCATGGCGGGTTTTATGTGCTCAGTGTGCGGTCAACTTTCTGGGTGTTGGTCAGGAGTTCCGGGCTAGGTTGTGTTCGACATGCATTAGTGCCCTGGTTAGACTATATAATTTGGGTAAAGTCGAGTGCTTTGTAGGTTTACCCTCATTTAAGGTGCCTGGGCAGCTCATGAGGCAATCATTTTTTTTATAGAGGGCAGGCAGAGTGCTGCATTGTGGGTCCGGAATTGCCAAACTTGAGGGCTTAGGGGCCAGGAGTGTGAGGACGGAAGTCTGAGAAGACAAGCTAGACTTGGGTTTCAGGGCGAGGGCACGGCAGGTACCCCCTGCAGACCTGAACCAATATCTCATGCATCTGAAGTCAGGGCGAGGATCAGACGTTGGCTCAGGTGGGAGTTTCTGAGCATGACGGCCGCTTCATGAAGGGAACGGAATCTCGAGGCCATTGAGGTTTTCCCACGTTGGGAGTTGTGGGATGCCCCCTTCAAGGATTCCTTCTGCGGGACAATTGAGACCTGTTGGACAGCTCCAGGACATCCCATATGGAATGACTCCAGAGCACCGTTCGCGGATGGATGCCTGGGAAGCCCGCCTCGCATTCCAATTGTCTCCTAGCAACAAGACAGTTTAGATCTGATGGCTCTGCTGGAGCAACCGGGATGGTTGAGTTGATATGGACTTTCGTGAGGATGGGTCCTAATGTGTTTTTGTGTCCACGAGGGCCTTGGAATGGGGCGGTGGCACCGGGACCCTGAAGTACTCTCCTAAGCTTTGGACATGGCTCCCATGCACAGTTTTCCTTGTGGAGACGAGATAAGTTCTGATGGGAGCCTCAGGAAAACCCCTATGCTTGTATTGGAATCAGGCTTTTGAGGACACATGCCTATAACCCAAAGCAATGGATCCTAATATGGCCTAAGGTCCTGTCTTGTTCAATCTCTTCTCTGGGGACATCCATCTATGGTATGAGTGGAGGTCGATTATCAGCTGGCGTCAGACAGCCCATGTTTGTTCCGGGCGTCCTACACTATTGGGATGGCCTCAGGCACTTTGGAGGTTTCTCCTAATTTGTACGATTTTGGACCATGGAATGGGCAGAATTCCCATGGATTGGTAGGCACAGTCCTAATGTGTGGCTCCAGGCGCCCAGCCTGGAGGGTGTGTGGACCAAGACTTTGAGGACAGAAGTCTGAAAACACAAACTCAGCTTAGTTTTGGGGACGTAGGTATCGCAGGCAGGCCCGATCGACAAACCATGAGAAGAACTCTTCAGGATATGAAGAAAGTGCGAGTCTGAGGCTATTGCTCAGGCCTTTGTCTCTGGATTTTGTATCAGCGATGGCCGTGGAATGTCGGGGAGGCCTCAAGGGCCTTGGACGAATCTTCCTCTCTGAGGATTTGGCCAGATTCCCAATTGCTTTTCATCAATCTGTGGGATGGCAGGTCTCCTTTCAATAGTGTTACCTCAGGTGTCCCACCAAAAGAGGAATTCCAAAGCCAAGCCGTGGGGAAGACTGAAGGGACAACCCGAACTATTGTTAAAAATTGGGGCCTAGGGTCATGGCATGCCCAATATTCTATCTCTTCATCCAGCCAATGAGTGGCCTTACTTGAGGACTGGGCTCAGCCTGAGCATCACAATGTGTGTTTGTGACCAATGTAGCCCGCGACCATGGGTGGGGCCTCATGGGCCACTCTGGTTTCAACTACACTGAACGTTGGACAACTTGCCAACCACAAGGTTTGTTGCCATGGGGAAGGAGTTCTGATTTCTGCATCACCTTCAACCCTTGGCAGTGTTTGGAGATAAGTTCTAGGTTCTGAAACCTGAAAACCGGGGTTGGGAAGAGATGACGACATAAGGCCATGGCGGCTCGATGTGCTCTGTGTGCGGCCTGCTGTCTGGGAGGGTCCAGGGGGTCCAGGCTCAGGCTGTGTCAGAAAGGGCATTAGTGCCCTGGTCAGCCAATGTATTTGTGGTACAGCCAAGGTCGGTGCAGGTTGATCCTCATTTGGGGTTACTGGGTAGCCCCAGAGGACAATGTTTTTCTTCTGGAGGGCCGGCAGAGTGCTGCATTGTAGTTCTGGATTGCCAAACTGGAGGGCTTTGGGCCAGTAGTCTGACGACAAAAGTCTGAGAAAACAAGCTAGGCTTAGGTTTCTGGGTGAGGCCATGGCAGGCACAATCTACAAACATGAATCGATATCTCGTGCATCTGAAGTCAGGGCGAGGATCAGACTATCGCTCAGGTTGGAGTTTTTGTCCCTGATGGCCCCTTCATGAATGGGGGGGGGGCATCACGAGGCCATGGGTGTTTTCCCACGATGAAAGTTGTGAGAAGCTCCAAACTGCAGAGAGTCTTCTGCAGGACAATTGAGACCTGTTGTTTGGCTCCAGGCCAATGATTCTGAGCAGGGTTCTAAGGATGGATGGCTGGGTAGCCATCCTCGCATTCCATTTGTCTCCTAGCATCCAGACAGGTTAGATCTCCTGGATCTTGGGGAGCAACCGAGGACGCTGAGTTGAAATGGACACCCCTGGGGATGGGTCCTAACGTGCTTTTGTGTCTATGGAGACCTTGGAATGAAGCGGTGGCACTGGAGCCCTAAAGGGTTCTCCTAAACAGAGGCTTTGACACAGCTCCAACGTGCAAGTTTCCCATGTGTAGATGAGATGTTTTCTGATGGGTGAGTCAAGAAACAGCTATATGCTGCTTTTGAAATCCAGGCCTCTGAGGAGAGATGCCTGGAAACCAAAGAAATGGATCTGATGAGTGCCTAGGGGCCTGTTCTTTCCTTTTTACCTCTTGGGACATCTGTCTATGGGTCTGAGTGCAGGTAGGTGCTCAGTTGGGCTCAGATTGCCCCTGTCTTTTTTGGGAAGCCACCACTATTGAGATGGATCAGGGACTTTGGAGGTTTATCCTATTAGAAGGGTTGTGGCCATTGGAATGGGCACACACATTTCCCTTGGAGAGGGCAAGTACAGTCCTCAGGTTTGGCTCCAGGGGCCTGAGCCTGTAGGTTGTATAGGCCAGGGCTGTTTGGTCAGTTGTCTGAAAACACAAACTCGGCTTATGTTTCGGGTCATAGGTATGTAGGACTGATCTAAAGACCATGAGGAGAACTCTTCAGGATTTGAAAGAAGGGCGAGTGTGAGGCTCCTGCTCACGTTTTTGTCTCCGGATATCGTGTCACTCATGGTCGTGGAATTTCTGGGTGACTTCATGGGAAATGGACGAGTCTTACTCTCTGGTGGTTTGTCCCCGTCTAAAGAGTTTGGGGTCATTCTGTGGGCTGGAAGAAGTTTGTTTTTTTTTTTTTTTTGGTGTTGTTGTTGTTGTTTTGTTTTTTAACCTCAGGTGTCCCACCAAATGATGGATTCCAGAGTAGAGCCCTGGGGAGGGGCGACTGGACAATCAGAAATCTGGTTAAAAATTGGGGCCTAGGGACATGTCAAGCCCATTATGACATCTAATGATCCAGCCACAGAGAGGACTTACTAGAGGACAGGACTCATGCTGAGGGTCACAATGCGTGTGCATGCGCTCCTAACACTCAAGAATGGGCGGGGACTCAGGGTGAATGCTGGTTTCTCCTACACTGAACGTTGGACAACGTGCCTACCACAAGGGTACTTGCCATGGGTAAGGAGGAGTTCTGATTTCTGCAACACACTCACCCCTGGGCAGTGATTGGAGATACGGTCTCGGTTCTGAAGCCTGAAAACTGAGGTAGGGAAGAGATGATGACTTAAGGTCATGGCGGGTTTTATGTGCTCAGTGTGCGGTCAGCTTTCTGGGTGTTGGTCAGGAGGTCCGGGCTCAGGTTGTGTTCGACAGTGCATTAGTGCCCAGGTTAGACTATATAATTTGGGTAAAGTCGAGTGCTGTGTAGGTTTACCCTCATTTAAGGTGCCTGGGCAGCTCATGAGGCAATCATTTTTTTTCTAGAGGGCAGGCAGAGTGCTGCATTGTGGGTCCGGAATTACCAAACTTGAGGGCTTCAGGACCAGGAGTGTGAGGACGGAAGTCTGAGAAGACAAGCTAGACTTGGGTTTCAGGGCGAGGGCACAGCAGGTACCCCCTGCAGATCTGACCCAATATCTCATCCATCTGAAGTCAGGGCGAGGATCAGACGTTGGCTCAGGTGGGAGTTTCTGAGCATGACGGCCGCTTCATGAAGGGAGCGGAATCTCGAGGCCATTGAGGTTTTCCCACGTTGGGAGTTGTGGGATGCCCCCTTCAAGGATTCCTTCTGAGGGACAATTGATACCTGTTGGACAGCTCCAGGACATCCCATATGGAATGACTCCAGAGCACCGTTCGCAGATGGATGCCTGGGTAGCCTGCCTTGCATTCCAATTGTCTCCTACCAACAAGACTGTTTAGATCTGATGGCTCTGCTGGAGCAACCGGGGTGGCTGAGTTGAAATGGACTTTCGTGAGGATGGGTCCTAATGTGTTTTTGTGTCCATGAGGGCCTTGGAATGGGGCGGTGGCACCGGCAACCTGAAGTACTTTCCTAAGCTTTGGACATGGCTCCCATGCACAGGTTTCCTTGTGGAGACGAGATGAGTTCTGATGGGTGCCTCAGGAAAACCCCTATGCTCGTATTGGAATCAGGCTTTTGAGGACACATGCCTGTAACGCAAACAATGGATCCTATTATGGCCTAGGTTCCTGTCTGGTTCAATCTTCTTCTCTGGGGACATCCATCTATGGTATGAGTGGAGGTCGATTATCATCTGGTGTCAGACAGCCCTTGTTTGTTCCGCGCGACCCACACTATTGGGATGGCCTCAGGTACTTTGGAGGTTTCTCCTAATTTGTACGATTCTGGACCATGGGATGAGCAGAATTCCCATGGATTGGAAGGCACAGTCCTAATGTGTGGCTCCAGGGGCCCAGCCTGGAGGGTGTGTGGCCCAAGACGTTGAGGACAGAAGTCTGAAAACACAAACTCAGCTTATGTTTGGGGACGTAGGTATGGCAGGCCTGATCGACAAACCATGAGAAGAACTCTTCAGGATATGAAGAAAGTGCGAGTCTGAGGCGCTTGCTCAGGCTTTTGTCTCTGGATTTTGTATCAGCGATGTCCGTGGAATGTCGGGGAGGCCTCATGGGCCATGGACGAATCTTCCTCTCTGAGGATTTGGCCCGATTCCCAATTGCTTTTCGTCAATCTGTGGGATGGGAGGACTCATTTCAGTTTTCTTACCTCAGATGTCCCACCAAAAGAGGAATTCCAAAGCAAAGCCGTGGGGAAGACTGAAGGGACAACCCGAACTATGGTTAAAAATTGGGGCCTAGGGGCATGGCAAGCCCAATATGCTATCTCTTCATCCAGCCACTGAGTGACCTTACTTGAGGACTGGGCTCAGCCTGAGGGTCACAATGTGTGTTTGTGACCAATGTGGCCCGCGAGCATGGGCGGGGCCTCATGGGCCACACTGGTTTCAACTACACTGAACGTTGGACAACAGCCAACCACAAGGTTTCTTGCCATGGGGAAGGAGTTCTGATTTCTGTTTCACCTTCAACCCTGGGCAGTGATTGGAGATAAGGTCTAGGTTGTGAAACCTGAAAACCGAGGATGGGAAGAGATGACGACCTAAGGCCATGGCGGCTCGATGTGCTCAGTGTGCGGCCAGCTGTCTGGGAGGGTCCACGGGGTCCAGGCTCAGGCTGTGTCAGAAAGGGCATTAGTGCCCTAGTCACCCTAAGTATTTGGGGTACAGCCAAGGTCGGTGCAGGTTGATCCTCATTTGGGGTTACTGGGTAGCCCCAGAGGACAATGTTTTTCTTCTGGAGGGCCGGCAGAGTGCTGCATTGTAGTTCTGGATTGCCAAACTGGAGGGCTTGTGGGCCAGTAGTCTGACGACAAAAGTCTAAGTACACAAGCTAGGCTTAGGTTTCTGGGTGAGGCCATGCCAGGCACAATCTACAGACCTGAATCGAGATCTCGTGCATCTGAAGTCAGGGCGAGGATCAGACTATCGCTCAGGTTGGAGTTTCTGTCCCTGATGTCCCCTTCATGAATGGGGGGGGCATCACGAGGCAATGGGTGTTTTCCCAAGATGGGAGTTGTGAGAAATTCCAAACGGCAGAGAGTCTTCTGCAGGACAATTGAGACCTGTTGTTTGGCTCCAGGCCAATGATTCTGAGCAGGGTTCTAAGGATGGATGGCTGGGTATCCCACCTCGCATTCCAATTTTCTCCTAGGAACAAGACTGGTTAGATCTCCTGGATCAGTGGGGAGCAACCGAGGACGCTGAGTTGAAATGGACACCCCTGGGGATGGATCCTAACGTGCTTTTGTGTCTATGGAGACTTTGGAATGAAGCGGTGGCACTGGGGCCCTAAAGGGTTCTCCTAAACAGAGGCTTTGACACAGCTCCAACGTGCAAGTTTCCCATGTGTAGATGAGATGTTTTCTGATGGGTGAGTCAAGAAACAGCTAGATGCTGCTTTTGAAATCCAGGAATCTGAGGAGAGATGCCTGGAAACCAAAGCAATGGATCTGATGAGTGCCTAGGGGCCTGTTCTTTCCTTCATACCTCTGGGGACATCTGTCTAGGGGTCTGAGTGCAGGTAGGTGCTCAGTTGGGCTCAGATTGCCCCTGTTTTTCCTGGGAAGCCACCACTATTGAGTTGGATCAGGGACTTTGGAGGTTTATCCTTTTAGAAGGGCTGTGGCCATTGGAATGGGCACACACAATTCCCTTGGAGAGGGCAAGTATAGTCCTCAGGTTTGGCTCCAGGGGCCTGAGCCTGTAGGTTGTGTAGGCCAGGGCTGTTTGGACAGTTGTCTGAAAACACAAACTCGGCTTATGTTTCGGGTCATAGGTATGGCAGGACTGATCTACTGACCATGAGGAGAACCCTTCGGGATTTGAAAGAAGGGCGAGTGTGAGGCTCCTGCTCAAGTTTTTGTCTCTGGATATCGTGTCACTCATGGTCGTGGAATTTCTGGGTGACTTCATGGGAAATGGACGAGTCTTACTCTCTGGTGGTTTGGCCCCGTCCAAAGAGTTTGGGTTCATTCTGTGGGCTGGAAGAAGTCCGTTTTTGTTGTTGTTGTTGTTGATTTCTTTTTTAACCTCAGGTGTCCCACCAAATGAGGGATTCCAGAGTAGAGCCCTGGGGAGGGGCGACTGGACAATAAGAAATCTGGTTAAAAATTGGGGCCTAGGGACATGTCAAGCCCATTATGACATCTAATGGTCCAGCCACTGAGAGGACTTACTAGAGGACAGGACTTATGCTGAGGGTCACAATGCGTGTGTATGCCCTCGTAACACTCAAGAATGGGTGGGGCCTCTGGGTGAATGCTGGTTTCTCCTAAACTGAACGTTGAACAACGTGCCAACCACAAGGGTTCTTGCCATGGGTAAAGAGGAGTTCTAATTTCTGCATCACACTCACCCCTGGGCAGTGATTGGAGATAAGGTCTCGATCTGAAGCCTGAAGACTGAGGTAGGGAAGAGATGATGACCTAAGGCCATGGCGGGTTTTATGTGCTCAGTGTGCGGTCAGCTTTCTGGGTGTTGGTCAGGAGGTCCGGGCTCAGGTTGTGTTCGACAGTGCATTAGTGCCCAGGTTAGACTATATAATTTGGGTAAAGTAGAGTGCTGTGTAGGTTTACCCTCATTTAAGGTGCCTGGGCAGCTCATGAGGCAATAATTTTTTTTCTAGAGGGCAGGCAGAGTGCTGCATTGTGGGTCCGGAATTGCTAAACTTGAGGACTTCCGGGCCAGGAATGTGAGGACGGAAGTCTGGGAAGTCAAGCTAGACTTTGGTTTCGGGGGGGCATGGCAGGTACCCCCTGCATATCTGAACCAATATCTCATCCATGTGAAGTCAGGGCGAGGATCAGACGTTTGGTCAGGGTGGAGTTTCTGAGCATGACGGCTGCTTCATGAAGGGAGCAGAATCTCGAGGCCATTGAGGTTTTCCCACGTTGGGAGTTGTGGGATGCCCCCTTCAAGGATTCCTTCTGCGGGACAATTGAGACCTGTTGGACAGCTCCAGGACATCCCATATGGAATGACTCCAGAGCACCGTTCGCGGATGGATGTCTGGGAAGCCCGCCTCGCATTCCAATTTTCTCCTAGCAACAAGACAGTTTAGATCTGATGGCTCTGCCTGAGGAACCGGGGTGGCTGAGTTGAAATGGACTTTCGTGAGGATGGGTCCTAATGTGTTTTTGTGTCCATGAGGGCCTTGGAATGGGGCGGTGGCACCGGCAACCTGAAGTACTCTCCTAAGCTTTGGACATGGCTCCCATGCACAGGTTTCCTTGTGGAGACGAGATGAGTTCTGATGGGTGCCTCAGGAAAAACCCTATGCTCGTATTGGAATCAGGCTTTTGAGGACACATGCCTGTAACCCAAAGCAATGGATCCTATTATGGCCTAGGGTCCTGTCTGGTTCAATCTTCTTCTCTGGGGACATCCATCTATGGTATGAGTGGAGGTCGATTATCAGCTGGCGTTAGACAGCCCTTGTTTGTTCAGGGTGACCAAATCTATTGGGATGGCCTCAGGGACTTTGGAGGTTGCTCCTAATTTGTACGATTTTGGACCATGGAATGGGCAGAATTCCCATGGATTGGTAGGCACAATCCTAATGTGTGGCTCCAGGGGCCCAGCCTGGAGGGTGTGTGGCCCAAAACTTTGAGGACAGAAGTCTGAGAACACAAACTCAGCTTAGGTTTGGGGACGTAGGTATGGCAGGCCCGATCTACAAACCATGAGAAGAACTCTACAGGATATGAAGAAAGTGCGAGTCTGTGGCGCTTGCTCAGGCTTTTGTCTCTGGATTTTGTATCAGTGATGGCCGTGGAATGTCGGGGAGGCCTCATGGGCCATGGACGAATCTTCCACTCTGAGGATTTGGCCCGATTCCCAATTGCTTTTCGTCAATCTGTGGGCGGGAGGACTCATTTCAGTTTTGTTACCTCTGATGTCCCACCAAAAGAGGAATTCCAAAGCCAAGCCGTGGGGAAGACTGAAGGGACAACCCGAACTATGGTTAAAAATTGGGGCCTAGGGGCATGGCAAGCCCAATATGCTATCTCTTCATCCAGCCACTGAGTGACCTTACTTGAGGACTGGGCTCAGCCTGAGGGTCACAATGTGTGTTTGTGACCAATGTGGCCCGCGAGCATGGGCGGGGCCTCATGGGCCACACTGGTTTCAACTACACTTAACGTTGGACAACGTGCCAACCACAAGGTTTCTTGCCATGGGGAAGGAGTTTTGATTTTTGCATCACCTTCAACCCTGGGCAGTGATTGGAGATAAGGTCTAGGTTCTGAAACCTGAAAACCGAGGTTGGGAAGAGTGACGACCTAAGGCCATGGCGGCTCGATGTGCTCAGTGTGCGGCCAGCTGTCTGGGAGGGTCCGGGGTCCAGGCTCAGGCTGTG
This sequence comes from Mustela nivalis, assembly GCF_964662115.1. Lineage (NCBI taxonomy): Eukaryota > Metazoa > Chordata > Mammalia > Carnivora > Mustelidae > Mustela > Mustela nivalis. The sequence goes on along the minus strand of NW_028136552.1, from coordinate 194,482 downwards.
TCAGAAAGGGCATTAGTGCCCTGGTCAGCCTATGTATTTGGGGTACAGCCAAGGTCGGTGCAGGTTGATCCTCATTTGGGGTTACTGGGTAGCCCCAGAGGACAATGTTTTTCTTCTGGAGGGCCGGCAGAGTGCTGCATTGTAGTTCTGGATTGCCAAACTGGAGGCCTTGTGGGCCAGTAGTCTGACAACAAAAGTCTGAGAACACAAGCTAGGCTTAGCTTTCTGGGTGAGGCCATGGCAGGCACAATCTACAGACCTGAATCGAGATCTCGTGCATCTGAAGTCAGGGCGAGGATCAGACGATCGCTCAGGTTTTAGTTTCTGTCCCTGATGGCCCCTTCATGAATGGGGGGGGCATCACGGGGCCATGGGTGTTTTCCCACGATGGGAGTTGTGAGAAGCTCCAAACTGCTGAGAGTCTTCTGCAGGACAATTGAGACCTGTTGTTTGGCTCCAGGCCAATGATTCTGAGCAGGGTTCTAAGGATGGATGGCTGGGTAGCCCACCTCGCATTTCAATTGTCTCCTAGCAACAAGACAGGTTAGATCTCCTGGATCTGTGGGGAACAACCGTGGACGCTGTGTTGAAATGGACACCCCTGGGGATGGGTCCTAATGTGCTTTTGTGTCTATGGAGACCTTGGAATGAAGCGGTGGCACTGGGGCCCTAAAGGGTTCTCCTAAACAGAGGCTTTGACACAGCCCCAACGTGCAAGTTTCCCATGTGTAGATGAGATGTTTTCTGATAGGTGAGTCAAGAAACAGCTAGATGCTGCTTTTGAAATCCAGGTCTCTGAGGAGAGATGCCTGGAAACCAAAGCAATGGATCTGATTAGTGCCTAGGGGCCTGTTCTTTCCTTCATACCTCTGGGGACATCTGTCTATGGGTCTTAGTGCAGGTAGGTGCTCAGTTGGGCTCTGATTACCCCTGTTTTTCCTGGGAAGCCACCACTATTGAGATGGATCAGGGACTTTGGAGGTTTATCCTATTAGAAGGGTTGTGGCCTTTGGAATGGGCACACACAATTCCCTCTGAGAGGACAAGTACAGTCCTCAGGTTTGGCTCCATGGGCCTGAGCATGTAGGTTGTGTAGGCCAGGGCTGTTTGGACAGTTGTGTGAAAACACACACCCTCCATGCTAGGGCCCCTGGAACCACACATCAGGATTGTTCCTGCCCTCTCAAAGGGAATTCTTCATATTCCATTGGCCACAACCATATAAATCAGGAGAAATCTCCAATTTCCCTGGGACCATCCCAATATTGTAGGCTGCTCGGAACAAACAGGGGTGATCTGACACTAGCTGAGCAACTAGCTCCACACAGACTCGGAGACAGATGTCCCCAGAGAAGAACATTGAACTGGACAGGCCCCTACGCCCTAATCAGATCCATTGCTTTGGTTTCCAGGCATCTCTTCTCAGAGGCCTGGTTTCCAATACCAGCCTATGGGGTTTCCATAGGCTCCTTCAGAGCAATCTTGTCTGCACATTGGAAACTTGCTCGATGAGCTATGTCAGAACCTCAGAGGCCTGGTTTTCAATACCACCATATGGGGGTTTCCTGAGGCATCAGTCAGAACAAATGTCTTCTCCACATGGGAAACGTGCTCTTTCAAGCTGTGTCAAAACCTCCGGCTAGGAAAATCCTTCAGGGCCCCGGTGCCACCACCTCATTCCAAGGTCTCCATGGACACAATCCCACATTAGTACCCATCTGCAGGAGAGTCTATTTCGACTCAGTGCCCTTGGATGCTCCCCTAGAGCCAGCAGATCGAACCTATCTTGTCACTAGGAGACAATTGGAATGTGAGGCGGGCTGGCTAGGCATCCATCTGTAGAAAACTACTCTGAAGTAATTCCATATAGGGGCGTCCTGGAGCCATCCAACAGGTCACAGCTGTCCTGCAGAAGGAATCCTTGCGCTTTGGAGCACCTCACAACTCCCATCATGGGAAAAGCTCTGTGGCCTCGTGGTGCACTGTCCCCTTCATGAAAGAGCCATCTTGGACAGAAACTCCAACCTGAGCCAATGTCTAATCCTCGCCCTGACTTCAGATGCACGAAATCTTGATTCAACTCTGCAGAGTGTGCCTGCCGAAACCCCGCCCCGAAGCAAAACCTAGCTATTGTTCTCAGACTTCGTCCTCACACTCCGAGCCCACCAGCCCTCCAGTTAGGGAATTCTGGAGAGATACAATGCAGCACTCTGACTGCCCTCCAGAAGAGAAACGTTGTCCTATGGGGCTAACCAGAAACACCAAATGAGGATCAACCTGCATGCCACTTGACTCTACCCCAATTATACAGTTTCGCTTCGGCGTTAATGCCCTGTCTTGCACAGCTTGAGGTCTGAATTTTCAACCGACACCCAGACAGCTGGCTGTACACTGAGCACATCAGACCCGCCATGGCTTTAGGTCATCATCTCTTTTCATCCTTGGTTTTCAGGCTTCAGAACCTAGACCTTATATATACTCACTACCCAGGGGTGAACGTGATGCAGAAATGAAACTCCTTCTTCCTCAAGGCAAGAAACCTTGTGGTTGGCATGTTTTCCAACGTTCAGTGTAGGAGAATCCAGTGTAGCCCATGAGTCCCCGCCCATGCTTGAGAACCGCAATGGGCACAAACACATTGGGACCCTCAGTGTGAGCCCTGTCCTCAAGTAAAGCCTCTCAGGGTCTGGACCAAGAACCCGCATTGCCATCCCTAGTCCCCCAATATTAATGAGAGGTTGAGAGTTCTAGTCACCCCTATTCAGGTCTCTGCTCTGGAACCCCTGAGGAAAAAAAATATTGAAGGGTCTCCTCCATCCCCTGAATGAGCCCCAAAACTTGGGATCTGACCAAATCTTAAAAGAGAAAGAATCATCCATGGCCAAAGAGGCCATCCCGTCATTCCATGGCCACCATTGACACAAAATCTAGAGACAAAAGCCTGGAGATATGCCTAACACTTACCCTTTGTTCATAGCCTGATAAATTCTCCTCACGCTCTATAGATCAGGCATGTCATACCTACGTCCCCAAATCTAAGCTGAGTTTGGGTTTTCAGGTTTCTGTCCCCACTGTCCTGGCCCACACACCCTCCAGGCTGGGGCCCCTGGAGCCATGCCTCAGGACTGTGCCTGCCTTCTCCAAGCAAATTCTGCCCATTCCATTGGCCACAACCCTAAAGATTAGGAGAACACTCCAACGTCCCTGAGGCCATCCCAATAGTGTTGGCCACTCAGGGCAAACAGGGTGATCTGTCCCAAGATGAGCAACTACCTCAACTCAGATCCATAGACAGATAACCCCAGAGAAGAAGATTGAACCGGACAGGCACCTAGGCCCTAATCAGATCCATTGCTTTTGATTCCAGGCATCTCTCCTCAGAGGCCTGGTTTCCAATACCAGCATATGTGTTCTTCAGGAGGTACCAGTCTGAACAAATCTCATTTCCACATGGGAAACATGCATTTTGGAGCTGTGTCACAACCTCCAGTTAAGGGAAACCTTCAGGTCCCAGCAGCCAACACCCCATTCCAAGGTCTCCATGGACACAAACCCGCATTATGACCCATCCGCAGGCGAGTCCATTTCAACACATCCCCTTTGGTTGCTCCCCAAAAGAAGCAGATCGAACCTGCCTTGTCACTAGGAGACAATAGGAATGTGAGGCGGGCACTCCAGGAATCCAACCTTAGAACCCTGCACTGCCGTGGTTCCGCATGGGACGTCCTGGAGCAATCTGACCGGTCTCGACTGTCCCATAGAAGGAATCCTTGCCGATTGGAGCAACTTACAATGCCAATCGTGGGAAAGTCTCCATAGCCCCATGATGCCCCCCACCATCATGAAGGGGCCATCCTGAACAGAAACTTCAACCTGAGCCTACGTCTGATCCTCGCCCTGACTTCAGATGCATGAGATTTAGATTTAGCTCTACAGAGTGTGCCTGCCATGATCTTGACCCAAAACCTAAGCCTAGCTTGTGTTCTCTCACTTCCTTCCTCACAATTCTGGCCCACAAGCCCTCCAGTGTGAGAATTTCGTCGCCACAATGCAGCACTCTTCCTTCCCTCCAGAAGAAAAACGTTGCCCCTGGGGCTACCCAGAAACACCAAATGAGGATCTACCTGCATGCCACTCAACTTTACTCCAATTATAGAGTCTAAGCTTGGCACTAATGCCCTGTCTGACACAGCCTGATCCTGGACCTCCTGGATGACACCCAGAAAGGTGGTGTCACACCTAAAGACTGTGCCAGTGCTCTCCAAGGGAACTCTGCCCGTTTCATTTGCCACAACCTTACAGAATAGGAGAAACCTCCAATTCCCAAGACCAGCCCAATAGTGTTGGCCTCCCCCAACAAACATGGGTGATCTGACACAAGCTGAGCAGTGACCTCCATTCTGAATCTTAGACAGAGACACTCAGAGGAGAATATTGAAAAGGACAGGCCCCTAGACCGTAATCAGATCCATTGCTTTGGATTCCAGGCATTGTTCCCCAGATGCTTGGTTTCCAATACCAGGTTGTGGGGGTTTCAGAACAAATCTCGTCTCTACATGGGAAACTTGCTCTTTGGAGCTGCATCAGAACCTCAGGTTAGGAGAATTCTTCAGGGCAACAGAGCCACTGCCCCATTCCAAGGGATCCATGGACACAAATCCACATCATGACTGATCCTCATGAGAGTCCATTTCAATTCAGCCCCCTTGGTTGTTCCCCCAGTGACAGCAGATCGAATCCTCCTTTTCACTAGGACACAACTGGAATGCAAGTTGGACTGCCCAGGCATCCATCATTAGAACTGTGCTTGAAGCATTTCTTATGGGACGTCCTTGATCCATCCAAAAGGTCGTGACTGTCCCGCTGACGGAATCCTTGTGGTTTGGAGCATCACACACTCACAAAGTTGGAAATCTTCCATGGTTTCCTGATGCCCCCCCACCTTCATGAAGGGGACATCATGTACAGAAACTCCAACCTAAGCCAACATCTGATCCTCGCCCTGACTTCAGATGCATGATCTCATTTCAGGTCTGTAGAGTGTGCCTGCCATGTCACCGCTGCGAATTCTAAGCTGAACTTGTGTTCTCAGACTTCTGTCCTAAAACACCTGGCCCACAAGCCCTGAAGTTGGCAATTCTGGAGCCAGAATGCAGCACTCTGACTGCCCTCCAGAAGAAAATCTTTGCCCTATGGGGCCAACCAGAAACCCCAAATGAGGACCAACCTTCACATCACTCGACTGTACCCCAATTATACAGTCTAGGCTGGGGACTACTGCCCTGCCTGACACAGCCTGAGCCCAGACCTCATGATGGACACAGACATCTGGCCGCACACTAAGTGCATCGGACCCACCATGGCCTTAGGTCGTCATCTCTTACCAACCTCGGTTTTCAGGCTTCAGAATCTAGACCTTATCTCTACTCACTGCCATGCCGTGTACGTGATGCAGAAATCAGAACTCCTCCTTCCCCATGACCAGAAACCCTGTGGTTGGCATGTTGTCCAACGTGCAGTGTAGGAGAAACCAGCATGGCCCATGAGGCCTCAGACATGCTTGAGGGCTGCGATGGGCACAAACACACATTAGGACCCTAAGCATGAACCCTGGCCTCAAGTAAAGCCTCTCCGGGGCTGGACCAAGAGTCCACATATGGAGATTACCATGCCCCTACTCCCCAAACCTTAACCAGTGCTTGAGAAGTCAAGTCACCCCTACTCAGATCTCTTCTCTAGAATCCCTCCTTGGTGGGACACATGAGGTTAAAAAAAAATAGAGAAAGGACTCCTACCGTCCAAAGAACGACCGCAAACACTTGGAATTGGGCCAAATTCACAGAGAGAAATACTCGTCCATGGCTGATGAGGCCATCCTGACATTCCACGGCCACCATTGACACAAAATCCGGAGACAAAAGACTGAAAAAGCGCCACACACTCGCCCTTTGTTCAAAGCCTGAAAAATTCTCACGGTCTGTAGATCGGGCCTGCCATACCTATGTCCCCAAACCTAAGCCAAGTTTGTGTTTTCCGACTTCTGTCTCCATTGTCCTGGCCCACACACCCTCAAGGCTTGGACCCATGGAGCCACACCTCAGGACTGTGCCTGCCCTCTCCATGGGAATTCTGCTCATTCCTTTGGCACAACCTGACAGATTCAGAGAAACATCCGAAGTCCCCGAGGCCACCCCAATATTGTAGGATGTCCGGGACAAACAGGGACCATCTGCCACAAGCTGAGCCACTACCTCCAATCAGACCTGTAGATAGATATCCATAGAAAAGAAGATTGAAGAGGACAGGCACCTAGGCCCTAAACGAATTCATTGCTTTTGTTTTCATGTATGTCTCCTCAGAGGCCTGGATTCCAATACCAGCACATGGGGGTTTCTGGAGCTACCAATCAGAACAAATCGCATGCCACATGGGAATCATGCTATATGGAACTGTGTCAAAACCTCCAGTTAGGAGAAAATTTCACGTCACTGGAGCCACCGCCCCATTCCAATGTCTCAATGGACACAATCCCACATTATGACCCATCGTCAGGAGAGTCCATTTCAACTCAAACCTGGCGGTTGCTCACCCAGTGCCAGCAGATCAAACCTGCTTTGTCACTAGGAGACAATTGGAATGCGAGTTCGTTGCCCAGGTATCCATGTTAGAACTCTGCTCTGGAGAAATTCCTAATGGGGTGTCCTTGATTCATTCAACAGGTCTCAACTGTCCTGCAGAAGGAATCCTTGTGGTTTGCAGCATCACACACTCGCACCGTGGGAAAACCTCCATGGCCTCGTGATGCCTCCACCTTCAGGTAGAGGACATCATGGACAGAAACTTCCGTCTGATCCTCGCCCTGACCTCAGATGCATGAGATCTCAATTCAGCTCTGCAGAGTGTGCCTGCCTTGCCCTCGCCCCAAAACCTAAGCCAGCTCACACTCCTGGCCCACAAGCCTTCCACTTTGGGAATTCTGGAGAAAAAATGCAGCACTCTGCCTGCCCTCCAGAAGAGAGACTTTGCCCTAGGGGTCTACCCAGAAACATCAAATGAGGATCAACCTGCAATTCTCTAGACTGTACCCCAATTATACAGTCTAGCCTGGGCACTAATGCCCTGTCTGACACAGCCTGACCCCAGACCTCGTGACCGACACCCAGACACCTGGCCTCACACTGAACACATCGAACATGCCATGGCCTTAGGTCATCATCTCTTCCCAACCTTGGTCTTCAGGCTTCAGAACCTAGACATTATCTCCACTCACAACTAAGTGATGTACGTGATGCAGAAATCAGAACTTCACCTTCCCCATGACCAGAAACCTTGTGGTTGGCATGTTGTCCAACGTTCAGTATATGAGAACCCAGCATGGCCAATGAGGCCTCAGACATGCTTGGGGGCTGCGATGGGCACAAACACACATTAGGACCCTAAGCATGAACCCTGGCCTCAAGTAAAGTCTCTCCGGGGCTGGACCAAGAGCCTGCATATGGGACTTGCCATGCCCCTACTCCCCCAATCCTAGCCAGAGCTTGAGAAGTCTAGTCATCCTTATTCAGAGCTCTTTTCTGGAATCCCTCTTTGGTGGGACACATAAGGTAAAAAAAAAAAAAAAAAAAAAAAAAACAAGATAAAGAAAAAAAAAAAGTAAGGACTCCTACCATCCAAAGAATGACCCCAAACACTTGGAATCTGGCCAAATCCACAGAGAGAAATACTCGTCCATGGTCGATGAGGCCAGCCTGACATTCCACGGCCACCATTGACACAAAATCCGGAGACAAAAACCTGAAAAAGCGCCACACACTTGCCCTTTGTTCAGAGCCCCCAAAATTCTCAAGGTCTGTAGATCGGGCCTGCCATACCTATGTCCCCAAACCTAAGCCGAGTTTGTGTTTTCAGACTTCTGTCTCCATTGTCCTCACCCACACATTCTAAAGGCTGGGCCCCATGGAGCCACACCTCAGGACTGTGCCTGCCCTCTCCAAGGGAATTCTGCTCATTCATGTGGCACAACCTGACAGATTAGGAGAATCATCCAAAATCTCTGAGGCCATCCCAATAGTGTAGGATGTCCTGGACATACAGGGACCCTCTGGCACAAGCTGAGCCACTACCTCCAATCAGAACCTTAGACAGATATCCATAGAAAAGAATATTGAACAAGACAGGCACCTAGGCCCTAATTGGATCCATTGCTTTTGTTTTCAGGCATCTCTCCTCAGAGGCCTGGATTCCAATACCAGCATAAGGGGGTTTCCAGAGCTACCTATCAGAAAAAATCTCGTCTCCACATGGGAATCTTGCTCTATGGAGCTGTGTCATAACCTCCAGTTAGGAGAAAACTTCAGGTCACTGGAGCCACTGCCCCATTTGAATATCTCCATGGACACAATCCCAAATTATGACCCATCCTCAGGAGAGTCCATTTCAACTAAACCCCCTCGGTTGCTACTCCAGAGCCAGCAGATTGAACCTGCCTTGTCGCTAGGAGACAATTGAAATGCGAGTTGGGCTCTTCAGGCATCCATCCTTAGAACCCTGCTCTTGCGTCGTTCCTTAGGGGACATCCTTGAGCCACCCAACAGGTCTCGACTGTCCCACAGGAGTCCTTGTGCATGGACCACCTAACAACTCATATCATGGAAAGCTTCCAAGGTCACATGATGCCCCCAATCTTCATGAAGGCAGATCATGGAAAGAAACTCCAACCTGAGCCAACAGCTGATCTTCGCCTTGACTTCAGATGCAGGAGATCTTGATTCAGCTCTTCAGAGTGTACCTGCTGTGCCCTCACCCCAAAACCTAAGCGTAGCTAGGGTTCTCCGACTTCCGTCCTCACTCTCCTGGACCACACGCCCTCTATTTTGGGATTTCCGATGACACAGTGCTGCACTCTGCCTGCCCTCTAGAAGAAAAATATTGCCCTATGGGTCTACCCAGAAACCTCAAATGAGGTTAAACCTGCACGTCACTCAACTGTACACCAATTATATAGTCTAGCCTGTGCACTAATGCCCTGTCTGACAGAACCTGAGGCCTGAATTCCCAACCGACACCCAGACAGCTTGCAGTACACTGAGAACATCAGAACCGCCATGGCCTTAGGTCGCCATCTCTTTCCAACTTCGGTTTTCAGGCTACAGAATCCTAGACCTTATCTCTACTCACTTCCCATGGGTGAACGTGATGCAGAAATCAGAACTCCTCCTTCCCTCTCGCCAGAATCTTGTGGTTGGCATCTTGTCCAACGTTCAGTGTAGGACCCCTGTAGGGCCTACAGGGGTAGTAGTAGGGCCCCTGAGGGTAGTGTAGGGTCCCTGAGGCCCTGCCTATGCTTAAGAGCTGCGGTGGGCTCAAACACACATTGGGACCCTCAGTTTGAGCCCTGTCCTCAAGTAAAGCCTCTCAGTGGCTGGACCATGAGCCCGCATATGGGGCCTGCCATGCCCCAAGTCACCCAATCTTAACCAGAGGTAGAGACATCTAGTCACCCCTACTCAGGGCTCTGCTCTGGAATCCCTCTTTGGTGGGACATTTGAGGTAAATAAACACAGAAAGGACTCCTCCCACTCACAGAATGACCCCAATCACTTGGGATTGGGCCATCCCAAGTGATTGGGGTCCAGAGAGAAAGACTCGTCCATGGCCCATGAGGCCAGCCCGACATTCCACGGCCACTATTGACACAAAATCCAGAGACATAAGCTTCAGCAAGCGTTCACACTCACCCTTAGGTCATAGCCCCAAAAATTCTCCTCATAGTCTGTAGATTGGGCCTGCCATACCTACGTCCCCAAACCTAAGCCGAGTTTGTGTTTTCAGACTTCTATCCTGACATCCCTGTCCCACACACCCTCCAGACTGAGGCCACTGGAGCCACACCTCAGGACTGTGCCTGCCCTCTCCAAGGAAATTCTTCCCATTCCATTGGCCACAACCCTACAGATAAGGAGAAACCTCCAAAGTCCCAGAGGCCATTCCAATAGTGTAGGCCACCCAGGGCAAAGAGGGGCGATCTCTCACAAGCTGAGCAACGACGTCAACTCACCCATAGACAGATAACTCAAGAGAAGAAGATTAAACTGGACTGGCCCCTAGAATGTAATTGGTTCCATTGCTTTTTTTTCTAAGCATCTCTCCTCAGAGGCCTGTTTTCCAATACCAGCATATGGGGGATTCCAGAGATACCAATCAGAACAAATCTTGTCTTCACATGGGAAACTTATCCTTTGGAGCTCTGTAAAAGCCTCCAGTTAGGAGAAACCTTCAGGTAGCCGGAGCAACCGCCCTACTCCAAGGTCTACATGGACACATACCCGCATTATGACCATTCGGCAGGAGAGTACATTTCAACTCAGCCCCGTCGATTACTCCCCCAGAGGCAGAATATCAAACCTGCCTTGTCGCTAGGAGACAACTGGAATGCAAAGCAGACTCTCTAGGCATCCATCCTTGGAATCCTGCTCTGGCGCCGTTCCATATGGGATGTCCTGGAGCCTTCCAACAGGTCTAGACTGTCCCACAGAAGGAATCCTTGCAGATTGGAGCATCTCACAACTCCAATCGTGGGAAAACCTACATGGCCTCATGAGATGCTCCCCTTTATAAAGGGGCCATCATGGACAGAAACTCCAACCTGAGCCAACTTCTGATGCATTGCTTTGGTTTCTAGTTATTTCTCCTCAGAGGCCTGGTTTCCAATATCAGAATATGGGGGTTTCCTAAGGAAACAATCAGAACAGATCTCATCTCCACATGGGAAACTTGCTCTTTGGAGCTGTGTCAATACCTCAGGTTAGGAGGATCCTTCAGGGCGCTGGCACCATGGCCCAATCCCAAGGTCTCCAAGGACACAAACTTACATTATGATCCATTCTCAGGAGAGTCCATTTCAAATCAGCCCCCTCGGCTGCTCACCCAGAGCCAGCAGATCAAACCTTCCTTGTCACTAGGAGACAGTTAGAATGGGAGGAGGGCTGCCCACGCATCCATCCTTAGAACCCTGCTCTGGAGAACTTCTTTATGGAACGTCTTGAATCCAACCAACCTGTCTTGACTGTCTCGCAGAATGAATCCTTGTGGTTTGAAGCATCACACAATAACACTCTGAGAAAACCTCCATTTCCTCATGATGCCCCACACCTTCATAATGGGCCATCACGGACAGAAACTCCATCCTAAGCCAAAGTCTGATTCTCGCCCTGAATTCAGTAGCATAAGATCTCGATTCAGCACTTGAGAGTGTGCCTGCTGGGCCCTCACCCTGAAACCTAGCCTAACTTGTGTTCCCAGACTTCCGTCCTCAGAATCCTGGCCACACCCCTCCAGTTTGGAAATTCTGGAGACACAATGCAGCACACTGCCTGGCCTCCAGAAGAAAAATGTTGCCCTATAGGGCTAACCAGAAACGCCAAATGAGTAACAACCTGCATGCCACTCGACCATACCCCAATTATACAGTCTAGCCTGTGCACTAAAGCCCTGTCTGACACAGCCTGAGGGCAGACCTCCAGTCCAACACCCAGACAGTTGGCCGTACACTGAGCATATCAAACCCACAATGGCTTTAGGCCATCATCTCTACCCAACCTCAATTTTCACCTTCAGAACCTAGACCTTATCTCCACTCACTGCTCAGGAGTGAACGTGATGCAAGAATCAGAACTTCTCCTTCGCCTTGGCAAGAAACCTAGTGGTTGGCATGTTGTCCAATGTTCATTGTAGGAGAAAGCAGCATGGACTATGAGGCCCCACCTATCCCTGAGGGCCACAATGTGCACAAACACACATTGTGACCCTCAGCGTGAGCCCTATCCTCATGTAAAGCCTCTTAGTGACTGGAACAACAGCCCCCATATGGGGCTTGCCAAGCCCCTAGTCCCCCAATCTCAACCAGAGTTCGAGATGTCTAGTCACCCCTACTAAGGGCTCTAATCGGGAATCCCTCTTTGGTGGGACACCTGAGGTAAAAAAAAAAAAAAATACAGAAAGGACTATTCCCATTCACAGAATGATCCCAACCACTTGGGATCAGGCCAAATCACCAGAGAAAGAATTGTCCATGGCCCTTGAGGACACCCCGACATTCCACGGCCACCATTGACACAAAATCCAGAGACAAAACCCTGAGCAAGCGCCACATACTCGCCCTTTGTTCATAGCCCAGAAAATTCTCACGGTCTGTAGATCGAGCCTTCATACATACATCCCCAAACCTAAGCTGAGTTTGTGTTTTCAGACTTCTGTCCCCACAGTCCTGGCCCACACAACATCCAATCTGGGGCCCCTGGAGCCACACCTCAGGACTGTAGCTTCCCTCTCCAGGGGAATTCTGCCATTTCCATTGGCCACAACCCTATAGATTAGGAGAATCCTCCAAACTCCCACAGGCCATCTGAATTGTGTTGGCTGCCCAGTACAAACAGGGATGATCTTTCACAAGTTAGGAAACCAACTCCACTCAGACCCAGAGACAGATATCCCCATAGAATAAGATTGAACTGGAAGGGCACTTAGGCCCTAATCAGATCCATTGCTTTTGATTCCAGTCATCTCTCCTCAGAGGCCTGGTTTCCAATACCAGCATATGGGAGATTACTTAGGCACTCATCAAAACAATTCTCTTCTCTACATAGGAAACATACTCTTTAGAGCTCCATCAAAACCTCCGGTTATGAACATCCCTCAAGGCCCCGGATCAAGCACCCCATTCCAAGGTCTACGTGGACACAAATGCACATTATGACCCATCCTCAACTCACCCATTTCAAAACACCCGCCTCGGTTTCTCCCCTAGATCCAGCAGATCGAACTTGCCTTGGCTCTATGAGACACCTGGAATGGGAGGCAGGCTGCCCAGGCATCCATCCTTAGAACCCTGCTCTGGATAACTTCCTTATGGGATGTCCTGGAGCCATCCAACAGGTCTCGACTGTCCCACAGAAGAAATCATTGTGGTTTGGAGCATCTCACAATTCCCATCGTTGGAAAACCTCCATGTCCTCGTGACACCCTCCCCTTCATGAAGGGGCCGTCATGGACAGAAACTCCGACCTAAGCCAACGTCTGATCCTAGCTCTGTATTCAGGTATACGGGATCTCGAATCATCTCTGCAGAGGGTGCCTGCCTTCCCTTCACCTTGAAATCTAAGTCTGGCTTGTGTTCTCAGAATTTTTTCTTCACACTCCTGGCCCACAAGCCTTCCAGTTTGGGAATGCTGGAACCACTATGTGGCACTGTGTCTTCCCTCCAGAAGAAAAACGTTGCCCTCTGGGGCTACCCAGTAACCACAAATGAGTACCATCCTGCACGAAACTCGACTGCACCCCAATGATACAGTATAGCCTGGGCACTTATTCCCTGTCTGCCACAGCCTGAGCCTGCACCTCCCAACCCACACTCAACATCTGGCCGAACACTGAGCACATCGGACACACCATGGCCTTAGGGCTTCATCTTTTCCCAAGCTCAGTTTTCAGGCTTCAGAACCTAGACCTTAAATCCAATCTTAGACCAGGAGTGAAAGTGTTGCAGAAATTAGAACTCCATCTTCCCCATAGCCAGAAAACTTGTGGTTCCCATACTGTGCAACGTTCAGTGTAGGAGGCACCAGCATGGTGCTTTAGGCCACGCCCTGACTTGAAAGGATCCTTGGGCACAAAACCACATTGTGAAACTCAGTGTGAGACCTATCCTCAAGGAAGGCCTCTCAGTGTCTGGACCAAGAGCCCACATATGGGGCTTGCCATGTTCTTAGGTCCCAATGTTAACCAGAGGTCTGGTTGTCCAGTTGCCCCCACCCACGACTCTGCTCTGGAATCCCTCTTTTGGTGGTCCACCTGAGGTAAATAAAAAACAAAAAAGAAAACAAAAAAAAAGTAAACAAAAAAAAACAGAAAGGCCTCCTCCCGTCCCACAGAATGACCCCAAACTTTTAGGATCGGGTCAAATCCCCAGAAAGGGAGCCTCATCGATGGCCCATGAGGACACCCCGACATTCCATGGCAATCGGTGACACATTTCCAGAAAAAAAAAAAAAAGCATGAACAGCACCTCACATTCGCCCTTTGTTCTTATCCCGAAGAGGTCTCCTCACGGTCTATAGATCGGACCGGCCATAGCTACATCCCACAACCTAAGTGGAGTTTGTGTTTTCAGACTTTTGTCCAAATAGCCCTGGACCACACACGCTCCACACTTGGGTCTTTGGAGCCACACCTCAGGACTGTGCTTCCCTTTCAAGGGAATTCTTCCCATTCCATTGGCCACAACCTTGCAAATTAGGAAAAACCTCCAAAGTCACCGAGGCCATCCCAATAGTGTAGGCCGCCCAGGACAAACAGGGGTGATCTCAAACCAGCTGAGCAACTACCTCCACTCAGACAACAGATGTCCCCAGAGAAGAATATTGAACCGGACAGGCCCCTAGGCCCTAATCAGATCCATTGCTTTGGTTTCCAGGCATCTCTCCTCAGAGGCCTCGTTTCCAATACCAGCATATGGTGGTTTCCTGAGGCACCAATAAGAACAAATCTCGTCTCCCCATGGAAAACTTGCTCATTGGAGCTTTGTCATAACCTTTGGTTAGGAGAATCCTTCAGGGCCCTGGTGCCACTGCCCCATACCAAGGTCTCCATGGACTCAAACCAACATTAAGACCATCCTCAGGAAAGTCCATTTCAACTCAGCCCCCTCTGTTGCTACCCCAAGCCAGCAGATCAAACGTTTCTTGTTGCTAGGAGACAATTGGAATGTGAGGCTGGCTGCCCAGGCATCCATACTTAGAACCCTGTTCTGGAAAAATACCTTATAAGACGTCCTGGAGCCATCCAACAAATCTTAATTGTCCCACAGAAGGAATCCTTGCGGTTTGGAGCATCTCACAACTCCAATAGTGGGAAAACCCCCATGGCCTCATAATGCCCCCCCTTCCTGAAGGGGCCAACTTGGACAGAAACTCAAACCTGAGTCAAAGTCTGAACCTCGACCTGACTTCAGACGCATGAGATCTCAATTCAGCTCTGCAGAGTGTGCCTGCCATGTCCTTGCCCCGAAACCTAAGCCTAGCTTGTGTTCTCAGACTTCCGTCCTCACTCTCCTGGCCCACAAGCCCTCCAGTTTGGGAATTCCGAAGCCACAATGCAGCACTCTGCCTGCCCTCCAGAAGAAAAACTTTGCCCTATGCTGCTAATAAGAAACCCCAAATGAGTTTCTAATGCATGCCACTCGATTGTAAAGCAATTATACAGCCCACCCTGTATACTAATGCCCTGTCTGGCACAGCCTGGGTCAAGACATCCCAAACGACACCCAGACAGCTGGCCCCAACCTGGACACATAGGACCCGCTATGGCTGTAGGTCGTCATTCTTCCCAACCTCGGTTTTCAGGCTTCAGAACCTAGACCTTATCTCCAATCACTGCCCAGGGGTGAACGTGATGCAGAAATTAGAATTCCTCCTTCCCCATGGCCAGAAACCTTGTGGTTGGCATGTTGTCCAACGTTCAATGTGGGAAAACCTGCATTGTCCGAAAGGCCACGCCAGTGCTTGAGGGCCGCCTAGGGCACAGACATGCATTGTGACCTGCAGCGTGAGTCCCGTATTAAAGTAACGCCTCTCAGTGGCTGGACCAAGATCCTGCATATGGGGCTTGTCATATCCATAGGCCCCCAGGCTTCACCAGAGGGCGAGTATTCCAGTTGTCAGTACCCACTGCTATGCTCTAGAATCCCTCTACTGGGGGGACACATGAAGCAGAAAACAGGACACTTCCCTTCCCACAGAATGACCCCAAACTCTTGGGGGCTGGACAAACTACCAGAGAGGGAGACTTCTACGACCCATGAGGCAACTCCTACATTAAACGGCCATTGTGGACAAAACATCCAGAGACAAAAGCCTGAGCGACTGCCTCCCTCTCACCCTTCTTTCATATCCAGAGGAGCTCCCCTCATGGACTGTAGGTCAGGCCTGCCATAACCTCGGCCCCAAACCTGAGCTGAGTTAGGGTTTTTGGATGTCTGTCTGCACAGCCATGGCCCACACAGTCTCCAGGCTGGGGTCTCTGGAGCCACACCACAGAACTGTGCCTGCTCTCTCCTAAGAAACTGCCCATTCCATTGGCCACAACTCTACAAAATAGTAGAAACCTCAAGGTCCCCAAGGACATCCCACTACCGCAAGCCGCACTGGACAAATAGGGGCATTATGACACAAGCTGAGCAACTACTACCTCCATGCAGACACACAGACAGATATCCGCAGAGACAGAAGATTGAACCAGACAGGCCCCTAGGCCCTATTATGAACTCTTGCTTTGGTGTCCAGGTATCACTCCTCAGAGGCCTGGGTTCGAAGACCAGCATACGCGGCTTTCCTGAGGCACCAGACAGAAGAACTCTCATCTCCACATGGGAAGCTTCCTTGTTGGATTTGTGTCAAGCCCTTCGGGTTGGAAAATCCTGCAGAGTCCCTTAGCTACTGCCACATTCCAAGGTCTCCATGGCCACCAACCCACATTATGACTCATCCTCAGGAGAGTCCATTTAAACTCAGGCTTCTGGGTAGCTCACCCAAGAGCCCGCAGATTGAGCGTGCCTTGTCTCCACCAGGCAATGGGAAGGTGAGTTGGCGTTTCTCGGCATCCATGCTTAGGGCCCTGCTCTCGAGTCTTTCTGTATGGGGCATCCTGGAACCATCCAATAGTACTCGACTGTCCTGAAGAAGGAAACTTTGAAGTTTGGAGCAGCTCACAACTCCCAGCGTAGGGAAACCTCCCTGGACTCATGACGCCCCCACCCCCTTCAGGAAGGGGCCGTCATGGACACAAACTCCAGCTTGAGGCAACATCTGATAATTGCCCGGACCTCACGTGCAGGAGATCTCGATTCAGCCTCTGCAGAGTGGGCCTGCCATGCTCTTGGCCCCAAAACTTGTGCTAGCTTGTGTTTTCAGACTTCCTTCCTCACAATCCTGGCCACACCCCTCCAGTTTGGCAATTCTGGAGACACAATGCAGCACTCTGCCTGCCCTCCAGAAGAAAAATGTTGCCCTATAGGGCTAACCAGAAACGCCAAATGAGTAACAACCTGCATGCCACTCGACCATACCCCAATTATACAGTCTAGCCTGTGCACTAAAGCCCTGTCTGACACAGCCTGAGGGCAGACCTCCAGTCCAACACCCAGACAGCTGGCCATACACAGAGCATATCACACCCACAATGGCTTTAGGCCATCATCTCTACCCAACCTCAGTTTTCACCTTCAGAACCTAGACCTTATCTCCACTCACTGCTCAGGAGTGAACGTGATGCAAGAATCAGAACTTCTCCTTCACCTTGGCAAGAAACCTAGTGGTTGGCATGTTGTCCAATGTTCATTGTAGGAGAAAGCAGCATGGACTATGAGGCCCCACCTATCCCTGAGGGCCACAATGTGCACAAACACACATTGTGACCCTCAGCGTGAGCCCTATCCTCATGTAAAGCCTCTTAGTGACTGGAACAACAGCCCCCATATGGGGCTTGCCAAGCCCCTAGTCCCCCAATCTCAACCAGAGTTCGAGATGTCTAGTCACCCCTACTCAGGGCTCTACTCGGGAATCCCTCTTTGGTGGGACACTTGAGGTAAAAAAAAAAATACAGAAAGGACTCTTCCCATCCACAGAATGATACCAACCACTTGGGATCAGGCCAAATCACCAGAGAAAGAATTGTCCATGGCCCTTGAGGACAACCCGACATTCCACGGCCACCATTGACACAAAATCCAGAGACAAAACCCTGAGCAAGCGCCACATACTCGCCCTTTGTTCATAGCCCGGAAAATTCTCACGGTCTGTAGATCGAGCCTTCATACATACATCCCCAAACCTAAGCTGAGTTTGTGTTTTCAGACTTCTGTCCCCACAGGCCTGGACCACACACGGTCCACACTTGGGTCCCTGGAGCCACACCTCAGGACTGTGCTTCCCTTTCAAGGGAATTCTTCCCATTCCATTGGCCACAACCTTGCAAATTAGAAAAAACCTCCAAAGTCACCGAGGCCATCCCAATAGTGTAGGCCGCCCAGGACAAACAGGGGTGATCTCAAACCAGCTGAGCAACTACCTCCACTCAGACAACAGATGTCCCCAGAGAAGAATATTGAACCGGACAGGCCCCTAGGCCCTAATCAGATCCATTGCTTTGGTTTCCAGGCATCTGTCCTCAGAGGCCTCGTTTCCAATACCAGCATATGGTGGTTTCCTGAGGCACCAATAAGAACAAATCTCGTCTCCCCATGGAAAACTTGCTCATTGGAGCTTTGTCATAACCTCTGGTTAGGAGAATCCTTCAGGGCCCTGGTGCCACTGCCCCATACCAAGGTCTCCATGGACTCAAACCAACATTAAGACCATCCTAAGGAAAGTCCATTTCAACTCAGCCCCCTCTGTTGCTACCCCAAGCCAGCAGATCAAACGTTTCTTGTTGCTAGGAGACAATTGGAATGTGAGGCTGGCTGCCCAGGCATCCATACTTAGAACCCTGTTCTGGAAAAATACCTTATAAGACGTCCTGGAGCCATCCAACAAATCTTAATTGTCCCACAGAAGGAATCCTTGCGGTTTGGAGCATCTCACAACTCCAATAGTGGGAAAACCCCCATGGCCTCATAATGCCCCCCCTTCCTGAAGGGGCCAACATGGACAGAAACTCAAACCTGAGTCAAAGTCTGAACCTCGACCTGACTTCAGACGCATGAGATCTCAATTCAGCTCTGCAGAGTGTGCCTGCCATGTCCTTGCCCTGAAACCTAAGCCTAGCTTGTGTTCTCAGACTTCCGTCCTCACTCTCCTGGCCCACAAGCCCTCCAGTTTGGGAATTCCGAAGCCACAATGCAGCACTCTGCCTGCCCTCCAGAAGAAAAACTTTGCCCTATGCTGCTAATAAGAAACCCCAAATGATTTTCTAATGCATGCCACTCGATTGTAAAGCAATTATACAGCCCACCCTGTATACTAATGCCCTGTCTGGCACAGCCTGGGTCAAGACATCCCAAACGACACCCAGACAGCTGGCCCCAACCTGGACACATAGGACCCGCTATGGCTGTAGGTCGTCATTCTTCCCAACCTCGGTTTTCAGGCTTCAGAACCTAGACCTTAGCTCCAATCACTGCCCAGGGGTGAACGTGATGCAGAAATGAGAATTCCTCCTTCCCCATGGCCAGAAACCTTGTGGTTGGCATGTTGTCCAACGTTCAATGTGGGAAAACCTGCATTGTCCGAAAGGCCACGCCAGTGCTTGAGGGCCGCCTAGGGCACAGACATGCATTGTGACCTGCAGCGTGAGTCCCGTATTAAAGTAACGCCTCTCAGTGGCTGGACCAAGATCCTGCATATGGGGCTTGTCATATCCATAGGCCCCCAGGCTTAACCAGAGGGCGAGTATTCCAGTTGTCAGTACCCACTGCTATGCTCTAGAATCCCTCTACTGGGGGGACACATGAAGCAGAAAACAGGACACTTCCCTTCCCACAGAATGACCCCAAACTCTTGGGGGCTGGACAAACTACCAGAGAGGGAGACTTCTACGACCCATGAGGCAACTCCTACATTAAACGGCCATTGTGGACAAAACATCCAGAGACAAAAGCCTGAGCGACTGCCTCCCTCTCACCCTTCTTTCATATCCAGAGGAGCTCCCCTCATGGACTGTAGGTCAGGCCTGCCATAACCTCGGCCCCAAACCTGAGCTGAGTTAGGGTTTTTGGATGTCTGTCTGCACAGCCATGGCCCACACAGCCTCCAGGCTGGGGTCTCTGGAGCCACACCACAGAACTGTGCCTGCTCTCTCCTAAGAAACTGCCCATTCCATTGGCCACAACTCTACAAAATAGTAGAAACCTCAAGGTCCCCAAGGACATCCCACTACCGCAAGCCGCACTGGACAAATAGGGGCATTATGACACAAGCTGAGCAACTACTACCTCCATGCAGACACACAGACAGATATCCGCAGAGACAGAAGATTGAACCAGACAGGCCCCTAGGCCCTATTATGAACTCTTGCTTTGGTGTCCAGGTATCACTCCTCAGAGGCCTGGGTTCGAAGACCAGCATACGCGGCTTTCCTGAGGCACCAGACAGAAGACCTCTCATCTCCACATGGGAAGCTTCCTTGTTGGAGTTGTGTCAAGCCCTTCGGGTTGGAGAATCCTGCAGAGTCCCTTAGCTACTGCCACATTCCAAGGTCTCCATGGCCACCAACCCACATTATGACTCATCCTCGGCAGAGTCCATTTAAACTCAGGCTTCTGGGTAGCTCACCCAAGAGCCGGCAATTGAGCGTGCCTTGTCTCCACCAGGCAATGGGAAGGTGAGTTGGCGTTTCTCGGCATCCATGCTTAGGGCCCTGCTCTCGAGTCTTTCTGTATGGGGAATCCTGGAACCATCCAATAGTACTCGACTGTCCTGAAGAAGGAAACTTTGAAGGTTGGAGCAGCTCACAACTCCCAGCGTAGGGAAACCTCCCTGGACTCATGTCGCCCCCACCCCCTTCAGGAAGGGGCCATCATGGACACAAACTCCAGCTTGAGGCAACATCTGATAATCGCCCTGACCTCACCTGCAGGAGATCTCGATTCAGCCTCTGCAGAGTGGGCCTGCCATGTTCTTGGCCCCAAAACTTGTGCTAGCTTGTGTTTTCAGACTTCCTTCCTCACAATCCTGGCCACACCCCTCCAGTTTGGCAATTCTGGAGACACAATGCAGCACTCTGCCTGCCCTCCAGAAGAAAAATGTTGCCCTATAGGGCTAACCAGAAACGCCAAATGAGTAACAACCTGCATGCCACTCGACCATACCCCAATTATACAGTCTAGCCTGTGCACTAAAGCCCTGTCTGACACAGCCTGAGGGCAGACCTCCAGTCCAACACCCAGACAGCTGGCCATACACAGAGCATATCACACCCACAATGGCTTTAGGCCATCATCTCTACCCAACCTCAGTTTTCACCCTCAGAACCTAGACCTTATCTCCACTCACTGCTCAGGAGTGAACGTGATGCAAGAATCAGAACTTCTCCTTCGCCTTGGCAAGAAACCTAGTGGTTGGCATGTTGTCCAATGTTCATTGTAGGAGAAAGCAGCATGGACTATGAGGCCCCACCTATCCCTGAGGGCCACAATGTGCACAAACACACATTGTGACCCTCAGCGTGAGCCCTATCCTCATGTAAAGCCTCTTAGTGACTGGAACAACAGCCCCCATATGGGGCTTGCCAAGCCCCTAGTCCCCCAATCTCAACCAGAGTTCGAGATGTCTAGTCACCCCTACTCAGGGCTCTACTCGGGAATCCCTCTTTGGTGGGACACTTGAGGTAAAAAAAAAAAAAAAAAAAACAGAAAGGACTCTTCCCATCCACAGAATGATACCAACCACTTGGGATCAGGCCAAATCACCAGAGAAAGAATTGTCCATGGCCCTTGAGGACACCCCGACATTCCACGGCCACCATTGACACAAAATCCAGAGACAAAACCCTGAGCAAGCGCCACATACTCGCCCTTTGTTCATAGCCCGGAAAATTCTCACGGTCTGTAGATCGAGCCTTCATACATACATCCCCAAACCTAAGCTGAGTTTGTGTTTTCAGACTTCTGTCCCCACAGGCCTGGACCACACACGGTCCACACTTGGGTGCCTGGATCCACACCTCAGGATTGTGCTTCCCTTTCAAGGGAATTCTTCCCATTCCATTGGCCACAACCTTGCAAATTAGGAAAAACCTCCAAAGTCACCGAGGCCATCCCAATAGTGTAGGCCGCCCAGGACAAACAGGGGTGATCTCAAACCAGCGGAGCAACTACCTCCACTCAGACAACAGATGTCCCCAGAGAAGAATATTGAACCGGACAGGCCCCTAGGCCCTAATCAGATCCATTGCTTTGGTTTCCAGGCATCTGTCCTCAGAGGCCTCGTTTCCAATACCAGCATATGGTGGTTTCCTGAGGCACCAATAAGAACAAATCTCGTCTCCCCATGGAAAACTTGCTCATTGGAGCTTTGTCATAACCTCTGGTTAGGAGAATCCTTCAGGGCCCTGGTGCCACTGCCCCATACCAAGGTCTCCTTGGACTCAAACCAACATTAAGACCATCCTCAGGAAAGTCCATTTCAACTCAGCCCCCTCTGTTGCTACCCCAAGCCAGCAGATCAAACGTTTCTTGTTGCTAGGAGACAATTGGAATGTGAGACTGGCTGCCCAGGCATCCATACTTAGAACCCTGTTCTGGAAAAATACCTTATAAGACGTCCTGGAGCCATCCAACAAATCTTAATTGACCCACAGAAGGAATCCTTGCGGTTTGGAGCATCTCACAACTCCAATAGTGGGAAAACCCCCATGGCCTCATAATGCCCCCCCCTTCCTGAAAGGGCCAACATGGACAGAAACTCAAACCTGAGCCAAAGTCTGAACCTCGACCTGACTTCAGACGCATGAGATCTCAATTCAGCTCTGCAGAGTGTGCCTGCCATGTCCTTGCCCCGAAACCTAAGCCTAGCTTGTGTTCTCAGACTTCCGTCCTCACTCTCCTGGCCCACAAGCCCTCCAGTTTGGGAATTCCGAAGCCACAATGCAGCACTCTGCCTGCCCTCCAGAAGAAAAACTTTGCACTATGCTGCTAATAAGAAACCCCAAATGATTTTCTAATGCATGCCACTCGATTGTAAAGCAATTATACAGCCCACCCTGTATACTAATGCCCTGTCTGGCACAGCCTTGGTCAAGACATCCCAAACGACACCCAGACAGCTGGCCCCAACCTGGACACATAGGACCCGCTATGGCTATAGGTCGTCATTCTTCCCAACCTCGGTTTTCAGGCTTCAGAACCTAGACCTTAGCTCCAATCACTGCCCAGGGGTGAACGTGATGCAGAAATTAGAATTCCTCCTTCCCCATGGCCAGAAACCTTGTGGTTGGCATGTTGTCCAACGTTCAATGTGGGAAAACCTGCATTGTCCGAAAGGCCACGACAGTGCTTGAGGGCCGCCTAGGGCACAGACATGCATTGTGACCTGCAGCGTGAGTCCCGTATTAAAGTAACGCCTCTCAGTGGCTGGACCAAGATCCTGCATATGGGGCTTGTCATATCCATAGGCCCCCAGGCTTAACCAGAGGGCGAGTATTCCAGTTGTTAGTACCCACTGCTATGCTCTAGAATCCCTCTACTGGGGGGACACATGAAGCAGAAAACAGGACACTTCTCTTCCCACAGAATGACCCCAAACTCTTGGGGGCTGGACAAACTACCAGAGAGGGAGACTTCTACGACCCATGAGGCAACTCCTACATTAAACGGCCATTGTGGACAAAACATCCAGAGACAAAAGCCTGAGCGACTGCCTACCTCTCACCTTCTTTCATATCCAGAGGAGCTCCCCTCATGGACTGTAGATCAGGCCTGCCGTAACCTCGGCCCCAAACCTAAGCTGAGTTAGAGTTTTTGGATGTCTGTCTGCACAGCCATGGCCCACACAGCCTCCAGGCTGGGGTCTCTGGAGCCACACCACAGAACTGTGCCTGCTCTCTCCTAAGAAACTGCCCATTCCATTGGCCACAACTCTACAAAATAGTAGAAACCTCAAGGTCCCCAAGGACATCCCACTACCGCAAGCCGCACTGGACAAATAGGGGCATTATGACACAAGCTGAGCAACTACTACCTCCATGCAGACACACAGACAGATATCCGCAGAGACAGAAGATTGAACCAGACAGGCCCCTAGGCCCTATTATGAACTCTTGCTTTGGTGTCCAGGTATCACTCCTCAGAGGCCTGGGTTCGAAGACCAGCATACGCGGCTTTCCTGAGGCACCAGACAGAAGACCTCTCATCTCCACATGGGAAGCTTCCTTGTTGGAGTTGTGTCAAGCCCTTCGGGTTGGAGAATCCTGCAGAGTCCCTTAACTACTGCCACATTCCAAGGTCTCCATGGCCACCAACCCACATTATGACTCATCCGCGGCAGAGTCCATTTAAACTGAGGCTTCTGGGTAGCTCACCCAAGCGCCCGCAGATTGAGCTTGCCTTGTCTCCACCAGGCAATGGGAAGGTGAGTTGGCGTTTCTCGGCATCCATGCTTAGGGCCCTGCTCTCGAGTCTTTCTGTATGGGGCATCCTGGAACCATCCAATAGTACTCGACTGTCCTGAAGAAGGAAACTTTGAAGTTTGGAGCAGCTCACAACTCCCAGCGTAGGGAAACCTCCCTGGACTCATGACGCCCCCACCCCCTTCAGGAAGGGGCCGTCATGGACACAAACTCCAGCTTGAGGCAACATCTGATAATCGCCCGGACCTCACGTGCAGGAGATCTCGATTCAGCCTCTGCAGAGTGGGCCTGCCATGCTCTTGGCCCCAAAACTTGTGCTAACTTGTGTTTTCAGACTTCCTTCCTCACAATCCTGGCCACACCCCTCCAGTTTGGCAATTCTGGAGACACAATGCAGCACTCTGCCTGCCCTCCAGAAGAAAAATGTTGCCCTATAGGGCTAACCAGAAACGCCAAATGAGTAACAACCTGCATGCCACTCGACCATACCCCAATTATACAGTCTAGCCTGTGCACTAAAGCCCTGTCTGACACAGCCTGAGGGCAGACCTCCAGTCCAACACCCAGACAGCTGGCCATACACAGAGCATATCACACCCACAATGGCTTTAGGCCATCATCTCTACCCAACCTCAGTTTTCACCTTCAGAACCTAGACCTTATCTCCACTCACTGCTCAGGAGTGAACGTGATGCAAGAATCAGAACTTCTCCTTCGCCTTGGCAAGAAACCTAGTGGTTGGCATGTTGTCCAATGTTCATTGTAGGAGAAAGCAGCATGGACTATGAGGCCCCACCTATCCCTGAGGGCCACAATGTGCACAAACACACATTGTGACCCTCAGCGTGAGCCCTATCCTCATGTAAAGCCTCTTAGTGACTGGAACAACAGCCCCCATATGGGGCTTGCCAAGCCCCTAGTCCCCCAATCTCAACCACAGTTCGAGATGTCTAGTCACCCCTACTCAGGGCTCTACTCGGGAATCCCTCTTTGGTGGGACACTTGAGGTAAAAAAAAAAATACAGAAAGGACTCTTCCCATCCACAGAATGATACCAACCACTTGGGATCAGGCCAAATCACAAGAGAAAGAATTGTCCATGGCCCTTGAGGACACCCCGACATTACATGGCCACCATTGACAAAAAATCCAGAGACAAAACCCTGAGCAAGCGCCACATACTCGCCCTTTGTTCATAGCCCGGAAAATTCTCACGGTCTGTAGATCGAGCCTTCATACATACATCCCCAAACCTAAGCAGAGTTTGTGTTTTCAGACTTCTGTCACCACAGGCCTGGACCACACACGCTCCACACTTGGGTCCCTGGAGCCACACCTCAGGACTGTGTTTCCCTTTCAAGGGAATTCTTCCCATTCCATTGGCCACAACCTTGCAAATTAGGAAAAACCTCCAAAGTCACCGAGGCCATCCCAATAGTGTAGGCCGCCCAGGACAAACAGGGGTGATCTCAAACCAGCTGAGCAACTACCTCCACTCAGACAACAGATGTCCCCAGAGAAGAATATTGAACCGGACAGGCCCCTAGGCCCTAATCAGATCCATTGCTTTGGTTTCCAGGCATCTCTCCTCAGAGGCCTCGTTTCCAATACCAGCATATGGTGGTTTCCTGAGGCACCAATAAGAACAAATCTCGTCTCCCCATGGAAAACTTGCTCATTGGAGCTTTGTCATAACCTTTGGTTAGGAGAATCCTTCAGGGCCCTGGTGCCACTGCCCCATACCAAGGTCTCCATGGACTCAAACCAACATTAAGACCATCCTCAGGAAAGTCCATTTCAACTCAGCCCCCTCTGTTGCTACCCCAAGCCAGCAGATCAAACGTTTCTTGTTGCTAGGAGACAATTGGAATGTGAGGCTGGCTGCCCAGGCATCCATACTTAGAACCCTGTTCTGGAAAAATACCTTATAAGACGTCCTGGAGCCATCCAACAAATCTTAATTGTCCCACAGAAGGAATCCTTGCGGTTTGGAGCATCTCACAACTCCAATAGTGGGAAAACCCCCATGGCCTCATAATGCCCCCCCTTCCTGAAGGGGCCAACTTGGACAGAAACTCAAACCTGAGTCAAAGTCTGAACCTCGACCTGACTTCAGACGCATGAGATCTCAATTCAGCTCTGCAGAGTGTGCCTGCCATGTCCTTGCCCCGAAACCTAAGCCTAGCTTGTGTTCTCAGACTTCCGTCCTCACTCTCCTGGCCCACAAGCCCTCCAGTTTGGGAATTCCGAAGCCACAATGCAGCACTCTGCCTGCCCTCCAGAAGAAAAACTTTGCCCTATGCTGCTAATAAGAAACCCCAAATGAGTTTCTAATGCATGCCACTCGATTGTAAAGCAATTATACAGCCCACCCTGTATACTAATGCCCTGTCTGGCACAGCCTGGGTCAAGACATCCCAAACGACACCCAGACAGCTGGCCCCAACCTGGACACATAGGACCCGCTATGGCTGTAGGTCGTCATTCTTCCCAACCTCGGTTTTCAGGCTTCAGAACCTAGACCTTATCTCCAATCACTGCCCAGGGGTGAACGTGATGCAGAAATTAGAATTCCTCCTTCCCCATGGCCAGAAACCTTGTGGTTGGCATGTTGTCCAACGTTCAATGTGGGAAAACCTGCATTGTCCGAAAGGCCACGCCAGTGCTTGAGGGCCGCCTAGGGCACAGACATGCATTGTGACCTGCAGCGTGAGTCCCGTATTAAAGTAACGCCTCTCAGTGGCTGGACCAAGATCCTGCATATGGGGCTTGTCATATCCATAGGCCCCCAGGCTTCACCAGAGGGCGAGTATTCCAGTTGTCAGTACCCACTGCTATGCTCTAGAATCCCTCTACTGGGGGGACACATGAAGCAGAAAACAGGACACTTCCCTTCCCACAGAATGACCCCAAACTCTTGGGGGCTGGACAAACTACCAGAGAGGGAGACTTCTACGACCCATGAGGCAACTCCTACATTAAACGGCCATTGTGGACAAAACATCCAGAGACAAAAGCCTGAGCGACTGCCTCCCTCTCACCCTTCTTTCATATCCAGAGGAGCTCCCCTCATGGACTGTAGGTCAGGCCTGCCATAACCTCGGCCCCAAACCTGAGCTGAGTTAGGGTTTTTGGATGTCTGTCTGCACAGCCATGGCCCACACAGCCTCCAGGCTGGGGTCTCTGGAGCCACACCACAGAACTGTGCCTGCTCTCTCCTAAGAAACTGCCCATTCCATTGGCCACAACTCTACAAAATAGTAGAAACCTCAAGGTCCCCAAGGACATCCCACTACCGCAAGCCGCACTGGACAAATAGGGGCATTATGACACAAGCTGAGCAACTACTACCTCCATGCAGACACACAGACAGATATCCGCAGAGACAGAAGATTGAACCAGACAGGCCCCTAGGCCCTATTATGAACTCTTGCTTTGGTGTCCAGGTATCACTCCTCAGAGGCCTGGGTTCGAAGACCAGCATACGCGGCTTTCCTGAGGCACCAGACAGAAGAACTCTCATCTCCACATGGGAAGCTTCCTTGTTGGATTTGTGTCAAGCCCTTCGGGTTGGAAAATCCTGCAGAGTCCCTTAGCTACTGCCACATTCCAAGGTCTCCATGGCCACCAACCCACATTATGACTCATCCTCAGGAGAGTCCATTTAAACTCAGGCTTCTGGGTAGCTCACCCAAGAGCCCGCAGATTGAGCGTGCCTTGTCTCCACCAGGCAATGGGAAGGTGAGTTGGCGTTTCTCGGCATCCATGCTTAGGGCCCTGCTCTCGAGTCTTTCTGTATGGGGCATCCTGGAACCATCCAATATTACTCGACTGTCCTGAAGAAGGAAACTTTGAAGTTTGGAGCAGCTCACAACTCCCAGCGTAGGGAAACCTCCCTGGACTCATGACGCCCCCACCCCCTTCAGGAAGGGGCCGTCATGGACACAAACTCCAGCTTGAGGCAACATCTGATAATTGCCCGGACCTCACGTGCAGGAGATCTCGATTCAGCCTCTGCAGAGTGGGCCTGCCATGCTCTTGGCCCCAAAACTTGTGCTAGCTTGTGTTTTCAGACTTCCTTCCTCACAATCCTGGCCACACCCCTCCAGTTTGGCAATTCTGGAGACACAATGCAGCACTCTGCCTGCCCTCCAGAAGAAAAATGTTGCCCTATAGGGCTAACCAGAAACGCCAAATGAGTAACAACCTGCATGCCACTCGACCATACCCCAATTATACAGTCTAGCCTGTGCACTAAAGCCCTGTCTGACACAGCCTGAGGGCAGACCTCCAGTCCAACACCCAGACAGCTGGCCATACACAGAGCATATCACACCCACAATGGCTTTAGGCCATCATCTCTACCCAACCTCAGTTTTCACCTTCAGAACCTAGACCTTATCTCCACTCACTGCTCAGGAGTGAACGTGATGCAAGAATCAGAACTTCTCCTTCACCTTGGCAAGAAACCTAGTGGTTGGCATGTTGTCCAATGTTCATTGTAGGAGAAAGCAGCATGGACTATGAGGCCCCACCTATCCCTGAGGGCCACAATGTGCACAAACACACATTGTGACCCTCAGCGTGAGCCCTATCCTCATGTAAAGCCTCTTAGTGACTGGAACAACAGCCCCCATATGGGGCTTGCCAAGCCCCTAGTCCCCCAATCTCAACCAGAGTTCGAGATGTCTAGTCACCCCTACTCAGGGCTCTACTCGGGAATCCCTCTTTGGTGGGACACTTGAGGTAAAAAAAAAAATACAGAAAGGACTCTTCCCATCCACAGAATGATACCAACCACTTGGGATCAGGCCAAATCACCAGAGAAAGAATTGTCCATGGCCCTTGAGGACAACCCGACATTCCACGGCCACCATTGACACAAAATCCAGAGACAAAACCCTGAGCAAGCGCCACATACTCGCCCTTTGTTCATAGCCCGGAAAATTCTCACGGTCTGTAGATCGAGCCTTCATACATACATCCCCAAACCTAAGCTGAGTTTGTGTTTTCAGACTTCTGTCCCCACAGGCCTGGACCACACACGGTCCACACTTGGGTCCCTGGAGCCACACCTCAGGACTGTGCTTCCCTTTCAAGGGAATTCTTCCCATTCCATTGGCCACAACCTTGCAAATTAGAAAAAACCTCCAAAGTCACCGAGGCCATCCCAATAGTGTAGGCCGCCCAGGACAAACAGGGGTGATCTCAAACCAGCTGAGCAACTACCTCCACTCAGACAACAGATGTCCCCAGAGAAGAATATTGAACCGGACAGGCCCCTAGGCCCTAATCAGATCCATTGCTTTGGTTTCCAGGCATCTGTCCTCAGAGGCCTCGTTTCCAATACCAGCATATGGTGGTTTCCTGAGGCACCAATAAGAACAAATCTCGTCTCCCCATGGAAAACTTGCTCATTGGAGCTTTGTCATAACCTCTGGTTAGGAGAATCCTTCAGGGCCCTGGTGCCACTGCCCCATACCAAGGTCTCCATGGACTCAAACCAACATTAAGACCATCCTAAGGAAAGTCCATTTCAACTCAGCCCCCTCTGTTGCTACCCCAAGCCAGCAGATCAAACGTTTCTTGTTGCTAGGAGACAATTGGAATGTGAGGCTGGCTGCCCAGGCATCCATACTTAGAACCCTGTTCTGGAAAAATACCTTATAAGACGTCCTGGAGCCATCCAACAAATCTTAATTGTCCCACAGAAGGAATCCTTGCGGTTTGGAGCATCTCACAACTCCAATAGTGGGAAAACCCCCATGGCCTCATAATGCCCCCCCTTCCTGAAGGGGCCAACATGGACAGAAACTCAAACCTGAGTCAAAGTCTGAACCTCGACCTGACTTCAGACGCATGAGATCTCAATTCAGCTCTGCAGAGTGTGCCTGCCATGTCCTTGCCCTGAAACCTAAGCCTAGCTTGTGTTCTCAGACTTCCGTCCTCACTCTCCTGGCCCACAAGCCCTCCAGTTTGGGAATTCCGAAGCCACAATGCAGCACTCTGCCTGCCCTCCAGAAGAAAAACTTTGCCCTATGCTGCTAATAAGAAACCCCAAATGATTTTCTAATGCATGCCACTCGATTGTAAAGCAATTATACAGCCCACCCTGTATACTAATGCCCTGTCTGGCACAGCCTGGGTCAAGACATCCCAAACGACACCCAGACAGCTGGCCCCAACCTGGACACATAGGACCCGCTATGGCTGTAGGTCGTCATTCTTCCCAACCTCGGTTTTCAGGCTTCAGAACCTAGACCTTAGCTCCAATCACTGCCCAGGGGTGAACGTGATGCAGAAATGAGAATTCCTCCTTCCCCATGGCCAGAAACCTTGTGGTTGGCATGTTGTCCAACGTTCAATGTGGGAAAACCTGCATTGTCCGAAAGGCCACGCCAGTGCTTGAGGGCCGCCTAGGGCACAGACATGCATTGTGACCTGCAGCGTGAGTCCCGTATTAAAGTAACGCCTCTCAGTGGCTGGACCAAGATCCTGCATATGGGGCTTGTCATATCCATAGGCCCCCAGGCTTAACCAGAGGGCGAGTATTCCAGTTGTCAGTACCCACTGCTATGCTCTAGAATCCCTCTACTGGGGGGACACATGAAGCAGAAAACAGGACACTTCCCTTCCCACAGAATGACCCCAAACTCTTGGGGGCTGGACAAACTACCAGAGAGGGAGACTTCTACGACCCATGAGGCAACTCCTACATTAAACGGCCATTGTGGACAAAACATCCAGAGACAAAAGCCTGAGCGACTGCCTCCCTCTCACCCTTCTTTCATATCCAGAGGAGCTCCCCTCATGGACTGTAGGTCAGGCCTGCCATAACCTCGGCCCCAAACCTGAGCTGAGTTAGGGTTTTTGGATGTCTGTCTGCACAGCCATGGCCCACACAGCCTCCAGGCTGGGGTCTCTGGAGCCACACCACAGAACTGTGCCTGCTCTCTCCTAAGAAACTGCCCATTCCATTGGCCACAACTCTACAAAATAGTAGAAACCTCAAGGTCCCCAAGGACATCCCACTACCGCAAGCCGCACTGGACAAATAGGGGCATTATGACACAAGCTGAGCAACTACTACCTCCATGCAGACACACAGACAGATATCCGCAGAGACAGAAGATTGAACCAGACAGGCCCCTAGGCCCTATTATGAACTCTTGCTTTGGTGTCCAGGTATCACTCCTCAGAGGCCTGGGTTCGAAGACCAGCATACGCGGCTTTCCTGAGGCACCAGACAGAAGACCTCTCATCTCCACATGGGAAGCTTCCTTGTTGGAGTTGTGTCAAGCCCTTCGGGTTGGAGAATCCTGCAGAGTCCCTTAGCTACTGCCACATTCCAAGGTCTCCATGGCCACCAACCCACATTATGACTCATCCTCGGCAGAGTCCATTTAAACTCAGGCTTCTGGGTAGCTCACCCAAGAGCCCGCAGATTGAGCGTGCCTTGTCTCCACCAGGCAATGGGAAGGTGAGTTGGCGTTTCTCGGCATCCATGCTTAGGGCCCTGCTCTCGAGTCTTTCTGTATGGGGCATCCTGGAACCATCCAATAGTACTCGACTGTCCTGAAGAAGGAAACTTTGAAGGTTGGAGCAGCTCACAACTCCCAGCGTAGGGAAACCTCCCTGGACTCATGACGCCCCCACCCCCTTCAGGAAGGGGCCATCATGGACACAAACTCCAGCTTGAGGCAACATCTGATAATCGCCCTGACCTCACCTGCAGGAGATCTCGATTCAGCCTCTGCAGAGTGGGCCTGCCATGTTCTTGGCCCCAAAACTTGTGCTAGCTTGTGTTTTCAGACTTCCTTCCTCACAATCCTGGCCACACCCCTCCAGTTTGGCAATTCTGGAGACACAATGCAGCACTCTGCCTGCCCTCCAGAAGAAAAATGTTGCCCTATAGGGCTAACCAGAAACGCCAAATGAGTAACAACCTGCATGCCACTCGACCATACCCCAATTATACAGTCTAGCCTGTGCACTAAAGCCCTGTCTGACACAGCCTGAGGGCAGACCTCCAGTCCAACACCCAGACAGCTGGCCATACACAGAGCATATCACACCCACAATGGCTTTAGGCCATCATCTCTACCCAACCTCAGTTTTCACCTTCAGAACCTAGACCTTATCTCCACTCACTGCTCAGGAGTGAACGTGATGCAAGAATCAGAACTTCTCCTTCACCTTGGCAAGAAACCTAGTGGTTGGCATGTTGTCCAATGTTCATTGTAGGAGAAAGCAGCATGGACTATGAGGCCCCACCTATCCCTGAGGGCCACAATGTGCACAAACACACATTGTGACCCTCAGCGTGAGCCCTATCCTCATGTAAAGCCTCTTAGTGACTGGAACAACAGCCCCCATATGGGGCTTGCCAAGCCCCTAGTCCCCCAATCTCAACCAGAGTTCGAGATGTCTAGTCACCCCTACTCAGGGCTCTACTCGGGAATCCCTCTTTGGTGGGACACTTGAGGTAAAAAAAAAAATACAGAAAGGACTCTTCCCATCCACAGAATGATACCAACCACTTGGGATCAGGCCAAATCACCAGAGAAAGAATTGTCCATGGCCCTTGAGGACAACCCGACATTCCACGGCCACCATTGACACAAAATCCAGAGACAAAACCCTGAGCAAGCGCCACATACTCGCCCTTTGTTCATAGCCCGGAAAATTCTCACGGTCTGTAGATCGAGCCTTCATACATACATCCCCAAACCTAAGCTGAGTTTGTGTTTTCAGACTTCTGTCCCCACAGGCCTGGACCACACACGGTCCACACTTGGGTCCCTGGAGCCACACCTCAGGACTGTGCTTCCCTTTCAAGGGAATTCTTCCCATTCCATTGGCCACAACCTTGCAAATTAGAAAAAACCTCCAAAGTCACCGAGGCCATCCCAATAGTGTAGGCCGCCCAGGACAAACAGGGGTGATCTCAAACCAGCTGAGCAACTACCTCCACTCAGACAACAGATGTCCCCAGAGAAGAATATTGAACCGGACAGGCCCCTAGGCCCTAATCAGATCCATTGCTTTGGTTTCCAGGCATCTGTCCTCAGAGGCCTCGTTTCCAATACCAGCATATGGTGGTTTCCTGAGGCACCAATAAGAACAAATCTCGTCTCCCCATGGAAAACTTGCTCATTGGAGCTTTGTCATAACCTCTGGTTAGGAGAATCCTTCAGGGCCCTGGTGCCACTGCCCCATACCAAGGTCTCCATGGACTCAAACCAACATTAAGACCATCCTAAGGAAAGTCCATTTCAACTCAGCCCCCTCTGTTGCTACCCCAAGCCAGCAGATCAAACGTTTCTTGTTGCTAGGAGACAATTGGAATGTGAGGCTGGCTGCCCAGGCATCCATACTTAGAACCCTGTTCTGGAAAAATACCTTATAAGACGTCCTGGAGCCATCCAACAAATCTTAATTGTCCCACAGAAGGAATCCTTGCGGTTTGGAGCATCTCACAACTCCAATAGTGGGAAAACCCCCATGGCCTCATAATGCCCCCCCTTCCTGAAGGGGCCAACATGGACAGAAACTCAAACCTGAGTCAAAGTCTGAACCTCGACCTGACTTCAGACGCATGAGATCTCAATTCAGCTCTGCAGAGTGTGCCTGCCATGTCCTTGCCCTGAAACCTAAGCCTAGCTTGTGTTCTCAGACTTCCGTCCTCACTCTCCTGGCCCACAAGCCCTCCAGTTTGGGAATTCCGAAGCCACAATGCAGCACTCTGCCTGCCCTCCAGAAGAAAAACTTTGCCCTATGCTGCTAATAAGAAACCCCAAATGATTTTCTAATGCATGCCACTCGATTGTAAAGCAATTATACAGCCCACCCTGTATACTAATGCCCTGTCTGGCACAGCCTGGGTCAAGACATCCCAAACGACACCCAGACAGCTGGCCCCAACCTGGACACATAGGACCCGCTATGGCTGTAGGTCGTCATTCTTCCCAACCTCGGTTTTCAGGCTTCAGAACCTAGACCTTAGCTCCAATCACTGCCCAGGGGTGAACGTGATGCAGAAATGAGAATTCCTCCTTCCCCATGGCCAGAAACCTTGTGGTTGGCATGTTGTCCAACGTTCAATGTGGGAAAACCTGCATTGTCCGAAAGGCCACGCCAGTGCTTGAGGGCCGCCTAGGGCACAGACATGCATTGTGACCTGCAGCGTGAGTCCCGTATTAAAGTAACGCCTCTCAGTGGCTGGACCAAGATCCTGCATATGGGGCTTGTCATATCCATAGGCCCCCAGGCTTAACCAGAGGGCGAGTATTCCAGTTGTCAGTACCCACTGCTATGCTCTAGAATCCCTCTACTGGGGGGACACATGAAGCAGAAAACAGGACACTTCCCTTCCCACAGAATGACCCCAAACTCTTGGGGGCTGGACAAACTACCAGAGAGGGAGACTTCTACGACCCATGAGGCAACTCCTACATTAAACGGCCATTGTGGACAAAACATCCAGAGACAAAAGCCTGAGCGACTGCCTCCCTCTCACCCTTCTTTCATATCCAGAGGAGCTCCCCTCATGGACTGTAGGTCAGGCCTGCCATAACCTCGGCCCCAAACCTGAGCTGAGTTAGGGTTTTTGGATGTCTGTCTGCACAGCCATGGCCCACACAGCCTCCAGGCTGGGGTCTCTGGAGCCACACCACAGAACTGTGCCTGCTCTCTCCTAAGAAACTGCCCATTCCATTGGCCACAACTCTACAAAATAGTAGAAACCTCAAGGTCCCCAAGGACATCCCACTACCGCAAGCCGCACTGGACAAATAGGGGCATTATGACACAAGCTGAGCAACTACTACCTCCATGCAGACACACAGACAGATATCCGCAGAGACAGAAGATTGAACCAGACAGGCCCCTAGGCCCTATTATGAACTCTTGCTTTGGTGTCCAGGTATCACTCCTCAGAGGCCTGGGTTCGAAGACCAGCATACGCGGCTTTCCTGAGGCACCAGACAGAAGACCTCTCATCTCCACATGGGAAGCTTCCTTGTTGGAGTTGTGTCAAGCCCTTCGGGTTGGAGAATCCTGCAGAGTCCCTTAGCTACTGCCACATTCCAAGGTCTCCATGGCCACCAACCCACATTATGACTCATCCTCGGCAGAGTCCATTTAAACTCAGGCTTCTGGGTAGCTCACCCAAGAGCCCGCAGATTGAGCGTGCCTTGTCTCCACCAGGCAATGGGAAGGTGAGTTGGCGTTTCTCGGCATCCATGCTTAGGGCCCTGCTCTCGAGTCTTTCTGTATGGGGCATCCTGGAACCATCCAATAGTACTCGACTGTCCTGAAGAAGGAAACTTTGAAGGTTGGAGCAGCTCACAACTCCCAGCGTAGGGAAACCTCCCTGGACTCATGACGCCCCCACCCCCTTCAGGAAGGGGCCATCATGGACACAAACTCCAGCTTGAGGCAACATCTGATAATCACCCTGACCTCACCTGCAGGAGATCTCGATTCAGCCTCTGCAGAGTGGGCCTGCCATGTTCTTGGCCCCAAAACTTGTGCTAGCTTGTGTTTTCAGACTTCCTTCCTCACAATCCTGGCCACACCCCTCCAGTTTGGCAATTCTGGAGACACAATGCAGCACTCTGCCTGCCCTCCAGAAGAAAAATGTTGCCCTATAGGGCTAACCAGAAACGCCAAATGAGTAACAACCTGCATGCCACTCGACCATACCCCAATTATACAGTCTAGCCTGTGCACTAAAGCCCTGTCTGACACAGCCTGAGGGCAGACCTCCAGTCCAACACCCAGACAGCTGGCCATACACAGAGCATATCACACCCACAATGGCTTTAGGCCATCATCTCTACCCAACCTCAGTTTTCACCCTCAGAACCTAGACCTTATCTCCACTCACTGCTCAGGAGTGAACGTGATGCAAGAATCAGAACTTCTCCTTCGCCTTGGCAAGAAACCTAGTGGTTGGCATGTTGTCCAATGTTCATTGTAGGAGAAAGCAGCATGGACTATGAGGCCCCACCTATCCCTGAGGGCCACAATGTGCACAAACACACATTGTGACCCTCAGCGTGAGCCCTATCCTCATGTAAAGCCTCTTAGTGACTGGAACAACAGCCCCCATATGGGGCTTGCCAAGCCCCTAGTCCCCCAATCTCAACCAGAGTTCGAGATGTCTAGTCACCCCTACTCAGGGCTCTACTCGGGAATCCCTCTTTGGTGGGACACTTGAGGTAAAAAAAAAAAAAAAAAACAGAAAGGACTCTTCCCATCCACAGAATGATACCAACCACTTGGGATCAGGCCAAATCACCAGAGAAAGAATTGTCCATGGCCCTTGAGGACACCCCGACATTCCACGGCCACCATTGACACAAAATCCAGAGACAAAACCCTGAGCAAGCGCCACATACTCGCCCTTTGTTCATAGCCCGGAAAATTCTCACGGTCTGTAGATCGAGCCTTCATACATACATCCCCAAACCTAAGCTGAGTTTGTGTTTTCAGACTTCTGTCCCCACAGGCCTGGACCACACACGGTCCACACTTGGGTGCCTGGATCCACACCTCAGGATTGTGCTTCCCTTTCAAGGGAATTCTTCCCATTCCATTGGCCACAACCTTGCA
Organism: Mustela nivalis; assembly: GCF_964662115.1. Taxonomy (NCBI): domain Eukaryota; kingdom Metazoa; phylum Chordata; class Mammalia; order Carnivora; family Mustelidae; genus Mustela; species Mustela nivalis. Next base: position 157,750 of record NW_028136552.1, on the reverse strand, counting down.
AATTAGGAAAAACCTCCAAAGTCACCGAGGCCATCCCAATAGTGTAGGCCGCCCAGGACAAACAGGGGTGATCTCAAACCAGCGGAGCAACTACCTCCACTCAGACAACAGATGTCCCCAGAGAAGAATATTGAACCGGACAGGCCCCTAGGCCCTAATCAGATCCATTGCTTTGGTTTCCAGGCATCTGTCCTCAGAGGCCTCGTTTCCAATACCAGCATATGGTGGTTTCCTGAGGCACCAATAAGAACAAATCTCGTCTCCCCATGGAAAACTTGCTCATTGGAGCTTTGTCATAACCTCTGGTTAGGAGAATCCTTCAGGGCCCTGGTGCCACTGCCCCATACCAAGGTCTCCTTGGACTCAAACCAACATTAAGACCATCCTCAGGAAAGTCCATTTCAACTCAGCCCCCTCTGTTGCTACCCCAAGCCAGCAGATCAAACGTTTCTTGTTGCTAGGAGACAATTGGAATGTGAGACTGGCTGCCCAGGCATCCATACTTAGAACCCTGTTCTGGAAAAATACCTTATAAGACGTCCTGGAGCCATCCAACAAATCTTAATTGACCCACAGAAGGAATCCTTGCGGTTTGGAGCATCTCACAACTCCAATAGTGGGAAAACCCCCATGGCCTCATAATGCCCCCCCCTTCCTGAAAGGGCCAACATGGACAGAAACTCAAACCTGAGCCAAAGTCTGAACCTCGACCTGACTTCAGACGCATGAGATCTCAATTCAGCTCTGCAGAGTGTGCCTGCCATGTCCTTGCCCCGAAACCTAAGCCTAGCTTGTGTTCTCAGACTTCCGTCCTCACTCTCCTGGCCCACAAGCCCTCCAGTTTGGGAATTCCGAAGCCACAATGCAGCACTCTGCCTGCCCTCCAGAAGAAAAACTTTGCACTATGCTGCTAATAAGAAACCCCAAATGATTTTCTAATGCATGCCACTCGATTGTAAAGCAATTATACAGCCCACCCTGTATACTAATGCCCTGTCTGGCACAGCCTGGGTCAAGACATCCCAAACGACACCCAGACAGCAGGCCCCAAACTGGACACATAGGACCCGCTATGGCTGTAGGTCGTCATTCTTCCCAACCTCGGTTTTCAGGCTTCAGAACCTAGACCTTAGCTCCAATCACTGCCCAGGGGTGAACGTGATGCAGAAATTAGAATTCCTCCTTCCCCATGGCCAGAAACCTTGTGGTTGGCATGTTGTCCAACGTTCAATGTGGGAAAACCTGCATTGTCCGAAAGGCCACGCCAGTGCTTGAGGGCTGCCTAGGGCACATGCATTGTGACCTGCAGCGTGAGTCCCGTATTAAAGTAACGCCTCTCAGTGTCTGGACCAAATCCTGCATATGGGGCTTGTCATATCCATAGGCCCCCAGGCTTAACCAGAGGGCGAGTATTCCAGTTGTCAGTACCCACTGCTATGCTCTAGAATCCCTCTACTGGGGGGACACATGAAGCAGAAAACAGGACACTTCCCTTCCCACAGAATGACCCCAAACTCTTGGGGGCTGGACAAACTACCAGAGAGGGAGACTTCTACGACCCATGAGGCAACTCCTACATTAAACGGCCATTGTGGACAAAACATCGAGACAAAAGCCTGAGCGACTGCCTCCCTCTCACCCTTCTTTCATATCCAGAGGAGCTCCCCTCATGGACTGTAGATAAGGCCTGCCGTAAACTTGGCCCCAAACCTGAGCTGAGTTAGGGTTTTTGGATGTCTGTCTGCACAGCCATGGCACACACAGCCCCCAGGCTGGGGTCTCTGGAGCCACACCACAGAACTGTGCCTGCTCTCTGCTAAGAAACTGCCCATTCCATTGACCACAACTCTACAAAATAGTAGAAACCTCAAGGTCCCCAAGGACATCCCACTACCGCAAGCCGCACTGGACAAATAGGGGCATAATGACACAAGCTGAGCAACTACTACCTCCATGCAGACACACAGACAGATATCCGCAGAGACAGAAGATTAAACCAGACAGGCCCCTAGGCCCTATTATGAACTCTTGCTTTGGTGTCCAGGTATCACTCCTCAGAGGCTTGGGTTCGAAGACCAGCATACGGGGCTTTCCTGAGGCACCAGACAGAAGACCTCTCATCTCCACATGGGAAACTTCCTTGTTGGAGTTGTGTCAAGCCCTTCGGGTTGGAAAATCCTGCAGAGTCCCTTAGCTACTGCCACATTCCAAGGTCTCCATGGCCACCAACCCACATTATGACTCATCCTCAGGAGAGTCCATTTAAACTCAGGCTTCTGGGTAGCTCACCCAAGAGCCCGCAGATTGAGCGTGCCTTGTCTCCACCAGGCAATGGGAAGGTGAGTTGGCGTTTCTCGGCATCCATGCTTAGGGCCCTGCTCTCGAGTGTTTCTGTATGGGGCATCCTGGAACCATCCAATAATACTCGACTGTCCTGAAGAAGAAACTTTGAAGTTTGGAGCAGCTCACAACTCCCAGCGTAGGGAAACCTCCCTGGACTCATGACGCCCCCACCCCCTTCAGGAAGGGGCCGTCATGGACACAAACTCCAGCTTGAGGCAACATCTGATACTCGCCCTGACCTCACCTGCAGGAGATCTCGATTCAGCCTCTGCAGAGTCGGCCTGCCATGCTCTTGGCCCCAAAACTCGTGCTAGCTTGTGTTTTCAGACTTCCTTCCTCACAATCCTGGCCACACCCCTCCAGTTTGGCAATTCTGGAGACACAATGCAGCACTCTGCCTGCCCTCCAGAAGAAAAATGTTGCCCTATAGGGCTAACCAGAAACGCCAAATGAGTAACAACCTGCATGCCACTCGACCATACCCCAATTATACAGTCTAGCCTGTGCACTAAAGCCCTGTCTGACACAGCCTGAGGGCAGACCTCCAGTCCAACACCCAGACAGCTGGCCATACACAGAGCATATCACACCCACAATGGCTTTAGGCCATCATCTCTACCCAACCTCAGTTTTCAACTTCAGATCCTAGACCTTATCTCCACTCACTGCTCAGGAGTGAACGTGATGCAAGAATCAGAACTTCTCCTTCGCCTTGGCAAGAAACCTAGTGGTTGGCATGTTGTCCAATGTTCATTGTAGGAGAAAGCAGCATGGACTATGAGGCCCCACCTATCCCTGAGGGCCACAATGTGCACAAACACACATTGTGACACTCAGCGTGAGCCCTATCCACATGTAAAGCCTCTTAGTGACTGGAACAACAGCCCACATATGGGGCTTGCCAAGCCCCAGTCCCCCAATATCAACAAGAGTTCGAGATGTCTCGTCACCCCTACTCATTGCTCTACTCTGGAATCCCTCCTTGGTGGGACAACTGAGGTAAAAAAAAAAAATACAGAAAGGACTCTTCCCAACCACAGAATGACCCAACCACTTGGGATCAGGCCAAATCACCAGAGAAAGAATTGTCCATGGCCCTTGAGGACACCCCGACATTCCACGGCCACCATTGACACAAAATCCAGAGACAAAACCATGAGCAAGCGCCACATACTCGCCCATTGTTCATAGCCTTGAAAATTCTCACAGTCTGTAGATCGAGCCTTCATACATACATCCCCAAACCTAAGCTGAGTTTGTGTTTTCAGACTTCTGTCCCCACAGTCCTGGCCCATACACCATCCAAGCTGGGGCCCCTGGAGCCACACCTCAGGAATTTGGCTTCCCTCTCCCCGGGAATTCTGCCATTTCCATTGGCCACAACCCTATAGATTAGGAGAATCCTCCAAACTCCCCCTGGCCATCCGAATTGTGTTGGCTGCCCAGGACACACAGGGATGATCTTTCACAAGTTAGGAAATCACCTCCACTCAGACCCAGAGACAGATATCCCCATAGAATAAGATTGAACTGGACGGGCACTAAGGCCCTAATCAGATCCATTGCTTTTGATTCCAGTCATCTCTCCCCAGAGGCCTGGTTTCCAATACCAGCATATGGGAGATTCCTTAGGCACTCATCAAAACAATTCTCTTCTCTACATAGGAAATATACTCTTTAGAGCTCCATCAAAACCTCCGGTTATGAACATCCCTCAAGGCCCCGGATCAAGCACCCCATTCCAAGGTCTACATGGACACAAATGCACATTATGACCCATCCTCAACTCACCCATTTCAAAACACCCGCCTCAGTTGCTCCCCTAGAACCGGCAGATCGAACTTGCCTTGGCTCTATGAGACACCTGGAATGGGAGGCAGGCTGCCCACGCATCCATCCTTAGAACCCTGCTCTGGATAACTTCCTTATGGGATGTCCTGGAGCCATCCAACATGTCTCGACTGTCCCACAGAAGGAATCATTGTGGTTTGGAGCATCTCACAATTCCCATCGTGGGAAAACCTCCATGTCCTCGTGAAACCCTCCCCTTCATGAATGGGCCGTCATGGACAGAAACTCCAACCTAAGAAAACGTCTGATCCTAGCTCTGTCTTCAGGTATACGGGATCTCGAATCATCTCTGCAGAGGGTGCCTGCCGTCCCCTCACCCCGAAATCTAAGTCTGGCTTGTGTTCTCAGAATTTTTTCTTCACACTCCTGGCCCACAAGCCTTCCAGTTTGGGAATTTTGGAGTCACTATGTGGCACTGTGTCTTCCCTCCAGAAGAAAACTTTGCCCTCTGGGGCTACCCAGTAACCACAAATGAGTACCATCCTTCACAAAACTCGACTGCACCCCAATGATGAGGTCTAGCCTGGGCACTAATTCCCTGTCTTCCACAGCCTGAGCCTGCACCTCCCAACCCACACTCAACAGCTGGCCGAACACTGAGCACATCAGACACACCATGGCCTTAGGGCTTCATCTCTTCCCAACCTCAGTTTTCAGGCTTCAGAACCTAGACCTTAAATCCAATCACAGTCCAGGAGTGAAAGTGTTGCAGAAATTAGAACTCCATCTTCCCCATTGCTAGAAAACTTGTGGTTCCCATACTGTGCAACGTTCAGTGTAGGAGAAACCAGCATGGTACATTAGGCCACGCCCTGACTTGAGGGGCTCCTTGGACACAAAAACACATTGTGAAACTCAGTGTGAGACCTATCCTCAAGGAAGGCCTCTCAGTTTCTGGACCAAGAGCCCACATTAGGGACTTGCCATGTTCTTAGGTCCCAATGTTAACCAGAGGTCTGGTTGTCCTGTTGCCCCCACCCATGACTCTTCTCTGGAATCCCTCTTTTGGTGGTCCACCTGAGGTAAAAAAAAAAAAAAAAAAAATAAATAAATAAAAAATAAACAAAAAAATAAAAACAGAAAGGCCTTCTCCCTTCCCACAGAATGACCCCAAACTCTTGGGATCGGGTCAAATCCCCAGAAAGGGAGCCTCATCGATGGCCCATGAGGACACCCCGACATTCCATGGCAAACGGTGACACATTTCCAGAAAAAAAAAAAAAAAAGCATGAGCAAGCACCTCACATTCGCCCTTTCTTCATATCCCGAAGAGGTTTCCTCACGTTCTATAGATCGGGCCGGCCATACCTACATCCCACAACCTAAGTGGAGTTTGTGTTTTCAGACTTTTGTCCAAATAGCCCTGGACCACACACGCTCCACACTTGGGTCCCTGGAGCCACACCTCAGGACTGTGCTTCCCTTTCAAGGGAATTCTTCCCATTCCATTGACCACAACCTTGCAAATTAGGAAAAACCTCCAAAGTCACCGAGGCCATCCCAATAGTGTAGGCCGCCCATGACAAACAGGGGTGATCTCAAACCAGCTGAGCAACTACCTCCACTCAGACAACAGATGTCCCCAGAGAAGAATATTGAACCGGACAGGCCCCTAGGCCCTAATCAGATCCATTGCTTTGGTTTCCAGGCATCTCTCCTCAGAGGCCTCGTTTCCAATACCAGCATATGGTGGATTCCTGAGGCACCAAGAAGAACAAATCTCGTCTCCCCATGGAAAACTTGCTCATTGGAGCTTTGTCATAACCTCTGGTTAGGAGAATCCTTCAGGGCCCTGGTGCCACTGCCCCATACCAAGGTCTCCATGGACTCAAACCAACATTAAGACCATCCTCAGGAAAGTCCATTTCAACTCAGCCCCCTCTGTTGCTACCCCAAGCCAGCAGATCAAACGTTTCTTGTTGCTAGGAGACAATTGGAATGTGAGGCTGGCTGCCCAGGCATCCATACTTAGAACCCTGTTCTGGAAAAATACCTTATAAGACGTCCTGGAGCCATCCAACAAATCTTAATTGTCCCACAGAAGGAATCCTTGCGGTTTGGAGCATCACACAACTCCAATAGTGGGAAAACACCCATGGCCTCATAATGCCCCCCCTTCCTGAAGGGGCCAACATGGACAGAAACTCAAACCTGTGCCAAAGTCTGAACCTCGACCTGACTTCAGACGCATGAGATCTCAATTCACCTCTGCAGAGTGTGCCTGCCATGTCCTTGCCCCGAAACCTAAGCCTAGCTTGTGTTCTCAGACTTCCGTCCTCACTCTCCTGGCCCACAAGCCCTCCAGTTTGGGAATTCCGAAGCCACAATGCAGCACTCTGCCTGCCCTCCAGAAGAAAAACTTTGCCCTATGCTGCTAATAAGAAACGCCAAATGATTTTCTAATGCATGCCACTCGATTGTAAAGCAATTATACAGCCCACCCTGTATACTAATGCCCTGTCTGGCACAGCCTGAGACAAGACATCCCAAACGACACCCAGACAGCTGGCCCCAACCTGGACACATAGGACCCGCTATGGCTGTAGGTCGTCATCTCTTCCCAACCTCGGTTTTCAGGCTTCAGAACCTAGACCTTATCTCCAATCACTGCCCAGGGGTGAACGTGATGCAGAAATTAGAATTCCTCCTTCCCCATGGCCAGAAACCTTGTGGTTGGCATGTTGTCCAACGTTCAATGTGGGAAAACCTGCATTGTCCGAAAGGCCACGCCAGTGCTTGAGGGCCGCCTAGGGCACAGACATGCATTATGACCTGCAGCGTGAGTCCCGTATTAAAGTAACGCCTCTCAGTGGCTGGACCAAGATCCTGAATATGGGGCTTGTCATATCCATAGGCCCCCAGGCTTAACCAGAGGGCGAGTATTCCAGTTGTCAGTACCCACTGCTATGCTCTAGAATCCCTCTACTGGGGGGACACATGAAGCAGAAAACAGGACACTTCCCTTCCCACAGAATGACCCCAAACTCTTGGGGGCTGGACAAACTACCAGAGAGGGAGACTTCTACGACCCATGAGGCAACTCCTACATTAAACGGCCATTGTGGACAAAACATCCAGAGACAAAAGCCTGAGCGACTGCCTCCCTCTCACCCTTCTTTCATATCCAGAGGAGCTCCCCTCATGGACTGTAGATCAGGCCTGCCGTAACCTCGGCCCCAAACCTGAGCTGAGTTAGGGTTTTTGGATGTCTGTCTGCACAGCCTTGGCTCACACAGCCTCCAGGCTGGGGTCTCTGGAGCCACACCACAGAACTGTGCCTGCTCTCTCCTAAGAAACTGCCCATTCCATTGGCCACAACTCTACAAAATAGTAGAAACCTCAAGGTCTCCAAGGATATCCCACTACCGCAAGCGCACTGGACAAATAGGGGCATTATGACACAAGCTGAGCAACTACTACCTCCATGTAGACACACAGACAGATATCCGCAGAGACAGAAGATTGAACCAGACAGGCCCCTAGGCCCTATTATGAACTCTTGCTTTGGTATCCAGGTATCAATCCTCAGAGGCCTGTGTTCGAAGACCAGCATACGGGGCTTTCCTGAGGCACCAGACTGAAGACCTCTCATCTCCACATGGGAAGCTTCCTTGTTGGAGTTGTGTCAAGCCCTTCGGGTTGGAGAATCCTGCAGAGTCCCTTAGCTACTGCCACATTCCAAGGTCTCCATGGCCACCAACCCACATTATGACTCATCCTCAGCAGAGTCCATTTAAACTCAGCCTTCTGGGTAGCTCACCCAAGAGCCCGCAGATTGAGCGTGCCTTGTCTCGACCAGGCAATGGGAAGGTGAGTTGGCGTTTCTCGGCATCCATGCTTAGGCCCCTGCTCTCGAGTCTTTCTGTATGGGGCATCCTGGAACCATCCAATAGTACTCGACTGTCCTGAAGAAGGAAACTTTGAAGTTTGTAGCAGCTCACAACTCCCAGCGTAGGGAAACCTCCCTGGCCTCATGACGCCCCCACCCCCTTCAGGAAGGGGCCGTCATGGACACAAACTCCAGCTTGAGGCAACATCTGATAATCGCCCTGACCTCACCTGCAGGAGATCTCGATTCAGCCTCTGCAGAGTGGGCCTGCCATGCTCTTGGCCCCAAAACTCGTGCTAGCTTGTGTTTTCAGACTTCCTTCCTCACAATCCTGGCCACACCCCTCCAGTTTGGCAATTATGGAGACATAATGCAGCACTCTGCCTGCCCTCCAGAAGAAAAATGTTGCCCTATAGGGCTAACCAGAAACACCAAATGAGTAACAACATGCATGCCATTCGACCATACCCCATTTATAGTCTAGCCTGTGCACTAAAGCCTTGTCTGACACAGCCTGAGGGCAGACCTCCAGTCCAACACCCAGACAGCTGGCCATACACAGAGCATATCACACCCACAATGGCTTTAGGCCATCATCTCTACCCAACCTCAGTTTTCACCTTCAGAACCTAGACCTTATCTCCACTCACTGCCAGGAGTGAACGTGATGCAAGAATCAGAACTTCTCCTTCGGCTTGGCAAGTAACCTAGTGGTTGGCATGTTGTCCAATGTTCATTGTAGGAGAAAGCAGCATGGACTATGAGGCCCCACCTATCCCTGAGGGCCACAATGTGCACAAACACACATTGTGACCCTCAGCGTGAGCCCTATCCTCATGTAAAGCCTCTTAGTGACTGGAACAACAGCCCACATATGGGGCATGCCAAGCCCCTAGTCCCCCAATCTCAACCAGAGTTCGAGATTTCTAGTCACACCTACTCAGGTCTCTACTCTGGAATCCCTCTTTGGTGGGACAACTGAGGTAAAAAAAAAAATACATAAAGGACTCTTCCCATCCAAGGAATGATCCCAACCCCTTGGGATCAGGCCAAATCACCAGAGAAAGAATTGTCCATGGCCCTTGAGGACACCCCGACATTCCACGGCCACCATTGACACAAAATCCAGAGACAAAACCCTGAGCAAGCGCCACATACTCGCCCTTTGTTCATAGCCCGGAAAATTCTCACGGTCTGTAGATCGAGCCTTCATACAAACATCGCCAAACCTAAGCGGAGTTTGTCTTTTCAGACTTCTGTCCCCACAGTCCTGGCCCACACACCATCCAAGCTGGGCCCCTGGAGCCACACCACAGGACTGTGGCTTCACTCTCCAGGGGAATTCTGCCATTTCCATTGGCCACAACCCTATAGATTAGGAGAATCCTCCAAATTCCCCCAGGCCATCCGAATTGTGTTGGCTGCCCAGGACAAACAGGGATGATCTTTCACAAGTTAGGAAACCACCTCCACTCAGACCCAGAGACAGATATCCCCATAGAATAAGACTGAACTGGACGGGCACTTAGGCCCTGATCAGATCCATTGCTTTTGATTCCAGTCATCTCTCCTCAGAGGCCTGGTTTCCAATACCAGCATATGGGAGATTCCTTAGGCACTCATCAAAACAATTCTCTTCTCTACATAGGAAACATACTCTTTAGAGCTCCATCAAAACCTCCGGTTATGAACATCCCTCAAGTCCCCGGATCAAACACCCCATTTCAAGGTCTACATGGACACAAATGCACATTATGACCCATCCTCAACTCACCCATTTCAAAACACCCGCCTCGGTTGCTCCCCTAGATCCAGCAGATCGAACTTGCCTTGACTCTATGAGACACCTGGAATGGGAGGCAGGCTGCCCACGCATCCATCCTTAGAACCCTGCTCTGGATAACTTCCTTATGAGATGTCCTGGAGCCATCCAACATGTCTCCACTGTCCCACAGAAGGAATCATTGTGGTTTGGAGCATCTCACAATTCCCATCGTGGGAAAACCTCCATGTCCTCGTGACACCCTCCCCTTCATTACGGGGCCGTCATGGACAGAAATTCCGACCTAAGAAAACGTCTGATCCTAGCTCTGTCTTCAGGTATACGGGATCTCGAATCATCTCTGCAGAGGGTGCCTGCCGTCCCCTCACCCCGAAATCTAAGTCTGGCTTGTGTTCTCAGAATTTTTTCCTCACACTCCTGGCCCACAAGCCTTCCAGTTTGGGAATTCTGGAGCCACTATGTGGCACTGTGTCTTCCCTCCAGAAGAAAACGTTGTCCTCTGGGGCTACCCAGTAACCACAAATGAGTACTATCCTGCACGAAACTCGACTGCACCCAATGATACAGTCTAGCCTGGGCACTAATTCTTTGTCTGCCACAGCCTGAGCCTGCACCTCCCAACCCACACTCAACAGCTGGCCGAACACTGAGCACATCAGAAACACCATGGCCTTAGGGCTTCATCTCTTCCCAACCTCAGTTTTCAGGCTTCAGAACCTAGACCTTAAATCCAATCACAGTCCAGGAGTGAAAGTGTTGCAGAAATTAGAACTCCATCTTCCCCATTGCCAGAAAACTTGTGGTTCCCATACTGTGCAATGTTCAGTGTAGGAGAAACCAGCATGGTACATTAGGCCACGCCCTGACTTGAGGGGCTCCTTGGGCACAAAAACACATTGTAAAACTCAGTGTGAGACCTATCCTCAAGGAAGGCCTCTCAGTGTCTGGACCAAGAGCCCACATATAGGGCTTGCCATGTTCTTAGGTCCCAATGTTAACCAGAGTTCTGGTTGTGCAGTTGCGCCCCCCACCACTCTGCTCTGGAATCCCTCTTTTGGTGGTCCACCTGAGGTAAAAAAACAAAAAACAAAAAACAAAAAAAAATAAAAAACAAAAAAAAGGCCTCCTCCCTTCCCACAGAATGACCCCAAACTCTTGGGATCGGGTCAAAACCCCAGAAAGGGAGCCTCATCGATGGCCCATGAGGACACCCCGACATTCCATGGCAATCGGTGACACATTTCCAGAAAAAAAAAAAAAAAAAGCTTGAGCATGCACATCACATTCGCCCTTTGTTCATATCCCGAAGAGGTCTCCTCACGGTCTATAGATCGGGCCGGCCATACCTACATCCCCCAACCTAAGAGGAGTTTGTGTTTTCAGACTTTTGTCCAAATAGCCCTGGACCACACACGCTCCACACTTGGGTCCCTGGAGCCACACCTCAGGACTGTGCTTCCCTTTCAAGGGAATTCTTCCCATTCCATTGGCCACAACCTTGCAAATTAGGAAAAACCTCCAAAGTCACTGAGGCCATCCCAATAGTGTAGGCCGCCCAGGACAAACAGGGGTGATCTCAAACCAGCTGAGCAACTACCTCCACTCAGACAACAGATGTCCCCAGAGAAGAATATTGAACCGGACAGGCCCCTAGGCCCTAATCAGATCCATTGCTTTGGTTTCCAGGCATCTCTCCTCAGAGGCCTCGTTTCCAATACCAGCATATGGTGGTTTCCTGAGGCACCAATAAGAACAAATCTCGTCTCCCCATGGAAACTTGCTCATTGGAGCTTTGTCATAACCTCTGGTTAGGAGAATCCTTCAGGGCCCTGGTGCCACTGCCCCATACCAAGGTCTCCATGGACTCAAACCAACATTAAGACCATCCTCAGGAAAGTCCATTTCAACTCAGCCCCCTCTGTTGCTACCCCAAGCCAGCAGATCAAACGTTTCTTGTTGCTAGGAGACAATTGGAATGTGAGGCTGGCTGCCCAGGCATCCATACTTAGAACCCTGTTCTGGAAAAATACCTTATAAGACGTCCTGGAGCCATCCAACAAATCTTAATTGTCCCACAGAAGGAATCCTTGCGGTTTGGAGCATCTCACAACTCCAATAGTGGGAAAACCCCCATGGCCTCATAATGCCCCCCCTTCCTGAAGGGGCCAACATGGACAGAAACTCAAACCTGAGCCAAAGTCTGAACCTCGACCTGACTTCAGACGCATGAGATCTCAATTCAGCTCTGCAGAGTGTGCCTGCCATGTCCTTGCCCCGAAACCTAAGCCTAGCTTGTGTTCTCAGACTTCCGTCCTCACTCTCCTGGCCCACAAGCCCTCCAGTTTTGGAATTCCGAAGCCACAATGCAGCACTCTGCCTGCCCTCCAGAGGAAAAACTTTGCCCTATGCTGCTAATAAGAAACGCCAAATGATTTTCTAATGCATGCTACTCGATTGTAAAGCAATTATACAGCCCACCCTGTATACTAATGCCGTGTCTGGCACAGCCTGAGACAAGACATCCCAAACGACACCCAGACAGCTGGCCCCAACCTGGACACATAGGACCCGCTATGGCTGTAGGTCGTCATCTCTTCCCAACCTCGGTTTTCAGGCTTCAGAACCTAGACCTTATCTCCAATCACTGCCCAGGGGTGAACGTGATGCAGAAATTAGAATTCCTCCTTCCCCATGGCCAGAAACCTTGTGGTTGGCATGTTGTCCAACGTTCAATGTGGGAAAACCTGCATTGTCCGAAAGGCCACGCCAGTGCTTGAGGGCCGCCTAGGGCACAGACATGCATTGTGACCTGCAGCGTGAGTCCCGTATTAAAGTAACGCCTCTCAGTGGCTGGACCAAGATCCTGCATATGGGGCTTGTCATATCCATAGGCCCCAGGCTTAACCAGAGGGCGAGTATTCCAGTTGTCAGTACCCACTGCTATGCTCTAGAATCCCTCTACTGGGGGGACACATGAAGCAGAAAACAGGACACTTCCCTTCCCACAGAATGACCCCAAACTCTTGGGGGCTGGACAAACTACCAGAGAGGGAGACTTCTACGACCCATGAAGCAACTCCTACATTAAACGGCCATTGTGGACAAAACATCTAGAGACAAAAGCCTGAGCGACTGCCTCCCTCTCACCCTTCTTTCATACCCAGAGGAGCTCCCCTCATGGACTGTAGATCAGGCCTGCCGTAACCTCGGCCCCAAACCTGAGCTGAGTTAGGGTTTTTGGATGTCTGTCTGCACAGCCATGGCTCACACAGCCTCCAGGCTGGGGTCTCTGGAGCCACACCACAGAACTGTGCCTGCTCTCTCCTAAGAAACTGCCCATTCCATTGGCCACAACTCTACAAAATAGTAGAAACCTCAAGGTCTCCAAGGACATCCCACTAACGCAAAAGCACTGGACAAATAGGGGCATTATGACACAAGCTGAGCAACTACTACCTCCATGTAGACACACAGACAGATATCCGCAGAGACAGGAGATTGAAACAGACAGGCCCCTAGGCCCTATTATGAACTCTTGCTTTGGTGTCCAGGTATCACTCCTCAGAGGCCTGGGTTCGAAGACCAGCATACGGGGCTTTCCTGAGGCACCAGACTGAAGACCTCTCATCTCCACATGGGAAACTTCCTTGTTGGAGTTGTGTCAAGCCCTTCGGGTTGGAGAATCCTGCAGAGTCCCTTAGCTACTGCCACATTCCTAGGTCTCCATGGCCACCAACCCACATTATGACTCATCCTCAGGAGAGTCCATTTAAACTCAGCCTTCTGGGTAGCTCACCCAAGAGCCCGCAGATGGAGCGTGCCTTTTCTCGACCAGGCAATGGGAAGGTGAGTTGGCGTTTCTCGGCATCCATGCTTAGGCCCCTGCTCTTGAGTGTTTCTGTATGGGGCATCCTGGAACCATCCAATAGTACTCGACTGTCCTGAAGAAGGAAACTTTGAAGTTTGGAGCAGCTCACAACTCCCAGCGTAGGGAAACCTCCCTGGCCTCATGACGCCCCCACCCCCTTCAGGAAGGGGCCGTCATGGACACAAACTCCAGCTTGAGGCAACATCTGATACTCGCCCTGACCTCACCTGCAGGAGATCTCGATTCAGCCTCTGCAGAGTGGGCCTGCCATGCTCTTGGCCCCCAAACTCGTGCTAGCTTGTGTTTTCAGCCTTCCTTCCTCACAATCCTGGCCACACCCCTCCAGTTTGTCAATTCTGGAGACACAATGCAGCACTCTGCCTGCCCTCCAGAAGAAAAATGTTGCCCTATAGGGCTAACCAGAAACGCCAAATGAGTAACAACCTGCATGCCACTCGACCATACCCCAATTATACAGTCTAGCCTGTGCACTAAAGCCCTGTCTGAGACAGCCTGAGGGCAGACCTCCAGTCCAACACCCAGACAGCTGGCCATACACAGAGCATATCACACCCACAATGGCTTTAGGCCATCATCTCTACCCAACCTCAGTTTTCACCTTCAGAACCTAGAACTTATCTCCACTCACTGCTCAGGAGTGAACGTGATGCAAGAATCAGAACTTCTCCTTCGCCTTGGCAAGAAACCTAGTGGTTGGCATGTTGTCCAATGTTCATTGTAGGAGAAAGCAGCATGGACTATGAGGCCCCACCTATCCCTGAGGGCCACAATTTGCACAAACACACATTGTGACCCTCAGCGTGAGCCCTATCCTCATGTAAAGCCTCTTAGTGACTGGAACAACAGCCCACATATGGGGCTTCCCAAGCCCCTATTCCCCCAATCTCAACCAGAGTTCGAGATGTCTAGTCACCCCTACTCAGGGCTCTACTCTGGAATCCCTCTTTGGTGGGACACCTGAGGTAAAAAAAAAAAAAAATACAGAAAGGACTCTTCGCATCCACAGAATGATCCCAACCCCTTGGGATCAGGCCAAATCACCAGAGAAAGAATAGTCCATGGCCCTTGAGGACACCCCGACATTCCACGGCCACCATTGACACAAAATCCAGAGACAAAACCCTGAGCAAGCGCCACATACTCGCCCTTTGTTCATAGCCCGGAAAATTCTCACGGTCTGTTGATCGAGCCTTCATACATACATCCCCAAACCTAAGCTGAGTTTGTGTTTTCAGACTTCTGTCCCCACAGTCCTGGCCCACACACCATCCAAGCTGGGGCCCCTGGAGCCACACCTCAGGACTGTGGCTTCCCAATCCAGGGGAATTCTGCCATTTCCATTGGCCACAACCCTATAGATTAGGAGAATGCTCCAAACTCCCCCAGGCCATCCGAATTGTGTTGGCTGCCCAGGACAAACAGGGATGATCTTTCACAAGTTAGGAAACCACCTCCACTCAGACCCAGAGACAGATATCCCCATAGAATAAGATTGAACTGGACGGGCACTTACGCCCTAATCAGATCCATTGCTTTTGATTCCAGTCATCTCTCCTCAGAGGCCTGGTTTCCAATACAAGCATATGGGAGATTCCTTAGGCACTCATCAAAACAATTCTCTTCTCTACATAGGAAACATACTCTTTAGAGCTCCATCAAAACCTCCGGTTATGAACATCCCTCAAGGCTCCGGATCAAGCACCCCATTCCAAGGTCTAAATGCACACAAATGCACATTATGACCCTACCTCAACTCACACATTTCAAAACACCCGCCTCGGTTGCTCCCCTAGATCCAGCAGATCGAACTTGCCTTGGCTCTATGAGACACCTGGAATGGGAGGCAGGCTGCCCAGGCATCCATCCTTAGAACCCTGCTCTGGATAACTTCCTTATGGGATGTCCTGGAGCCATCCAACATGTCTCGACTGTCCCACAGAAGGAATCATTGTGGTTTGGAGCATCTCACAATTCCCATAGTGGGAAAACCTCCATGTCCTCGTGACACCCTCCCCTTCATGAATGGGCCGTCATGGACAGAAACTCCGACCTAAGAAAACGTCTGATCCTAGCTCTGTCTTCAGGTATACGGATCTCGAATCATCTCTGCAGAGGGTGCCTGCCGTCCCCTCACCCCGAAATCTAAGTCTGGCTTGTGTTCTCAGAATTTTTTCCTCACACTCCTGGCCCACAAGCCTTCCAGTTTGGGAATTTTGGAGTCACTATGTGGCACTGTGTCTTCCCTCCAGAAGAAAAACGTTGCCCTCTGGGGCTACCCAGTAACCTAAAATGAGTACCATTCTGCACGAAACTCGACTATACCCAAATGATGCAGTCTAGCCTGGGCACTAATTCCCTGTCTGCCACAGCCTGAGCCTGCACCTCCCAACCCACACTCAACAGCTGGCCGAACACTGAGCACATCAGACACACCATGGCCTTAGGGCTTCATCTCTTCCCAACCTCAGTTTTCAGGCTTCAGAACCTAGACCTTAAATCCAATCACAGTCCAGGAGTGAAAGTGTTGCAGAAATTAGAACTCCATCTTCCCCATTGACAGAAAACTTGTGGTTCCCATACTGTGCAACGTTCAGTGTAGGAGAAACCAGCATGGTACATTAGGCCACGCCCTGACTTGAGGGGCTCCTTGGACACAAAAACACATTGTGAAACTCAGTGTGAGACCTATCCTCAAGGAAGGCCTCTCAGTGTCTGGACCAAGAGCCCACATAAGGGGCTTGCCATGTTCTTAGGTCCCAATTTTAACCAGAGGTCTGGTTGTCCAGTTGCCCCCACCCACGACTCTGCCCTGGAATCCCTCTTTTGGTGGTCCACCGGAGGTAAAAAAAAAAAAAAAAAAAAAAACCAGAAAGGCCTCCTCACTTCCCACAGAATGACCCCAATCTCTTGGGATCGGGTCAAATCCCCAGAAAGGGAGCCTCATCGATGGCCCATGAGGACACCCCGACATTCCATGGCAATCGGTGACACATTTCCAGAAAAAAAAAAAAAAGCATGAGCAAGCACCTCACATTCGCCCTTTGTTCATATCCCGAAGAGGTCTCCTCACGGTCTATAGATCGGGCCGGCCATACCTACATCCCACAACCTAAGTGGAGTTTGTGTTTTCAGACTTTTGTCCAAATAGCCCTGGACCACACACGCTCCACACTTGGGTCCCTGGAGCCACACCTCAGGACTGTGCTTCCCTTTCAAGGGAATTCTTCCCATTCCATTGGCCACAACCCTGCAAATTAGGAAAAACCTCCAAAGTCACCGAGGCCATCCCAATAGTGTAGGCCGCCCATGACAAACAGGGGTGATCTCAAACAAGCTGAGCAACTACCTCCACTCAGACAACAGATGTCCCCAGAGAAGAATATTGACCGGACAGGCCCCTAGGCCCTAAACAGATCCATTGCTTTGGTTTCCAGGCATCTCTCCTCAGAGGCCTCGTTTCCAATAACAGCATATGGTGGTTTCCTGAGGCACCAATAAGAACAAATCTCGTCTCCCCATGGAAACATGCTCATTGGAGCTTTGTCATAACCTCTGGTTAGGAGAATCCTTCAGGGCCCTGGTGCCACTGCCCCATACCAAGGTCTCCATGGACTCAAACCAACATTAAGACCATCCTCAGGAAAGTCCATATCAACTCAGCCCCCTCTGTTGCTACCCGAAGCCAGCAGATCAAACGTTTCTTGTTGCTAGGAGACAATTGGAATGTGAGGCTGGCTGCCCAGGCATCCATACTTAGAACCCTGTTCTGGAAAAATACCTTATAAGACGTCCTGGAGCCATCCAACAAATCTTAATTGTCCCACAGAAGGAATCCTTGCGGTTTGGAGCATCTCACAACTCCAATAGTGGGAAAACCCCCATGGCATCATAATGCCCCCCCTTCCTGAAGGGGCCAACATGGACAGAAACTCAAACCTGAGCCAAAGTCTGAACCTCGACCTGACTTCAGACGCATGAGATCTCAATTCACCTCTGCAGAGTGTGCCTGCCATGTCCTTGCCTTGAAACCTAAGTCTAGCTTGTGTTCTCAGACTTCCGTCCTCACTCTCCTGGCCCACAAGCCCTCCAGTTTGGGAATTCCGAAGCCACAATGCAGCACTCTGCCTGCCCTCCAGAAGAAAAACTTTGCCCTATGCTGCTAATAAGAAACCCCAAATGATTTTCTAATGCATGCCACTCGATTGTAAAGCAATTATACAGCCTACCCTGTATATTAATGCCCTGTCTGGCACAGCCTGAGACAAGACATCCCAAACGATACCCAGACAGCTGGCCCCAACATGGTCACATAGGACCCGCTATGGCTGTAGGTCGTCATCTCTTCCTAACCTCGGTTTTCAGGCTTCAGAACCTAGGCCTTATCTCCAATCACTGCCCAGGGGTGAACGTGATGCAGAAATTAGAATTCCTCTTTCCCCATGGCCAGAAACCTTGTGATTGGCATGTTGTCCAACGTTCAATGTGGGAAAACCTGCATTGTCCGAAAGGCCACGCCAGTGCTTGAGGGCCGCCTAGGGCACAGACATGCATTGTGACCTGCAGCGTGAGTCCCGTATTAAAGTAACGCCTCTCAGTGGCTGGACCAAGATCTTGCATATGGGGCTTGTCATATCCATAGGCCCCCAGGCTTAACCAGAGGGCGAGTATTCCAGTTGTCAGTACCCACTGCTATGCTCTAGATTCCCTCTACAGGGGGGACACATGAAGCAGAAAACAGGACACTTCCCTTCCCACAGAATGACCCCAAACTCTTGGGGGCTGAACAAACTACCAGAGAGGGAGACTTCTACGACCCATGAGGCAACTCCTACATTAAACGGCCATTGTGGACAAAACATCCAGAGACAAAAGCCTGAGCGACTGCCTCCCTCTCACCCTTCTTTCATATCCAGAGGAGCTCCCCTCATGGACTGTAGATCAGGCCTGCTGTAACCTCGGCCCCAAACCTGAGCTGAGTTAGGGATTTTGGATGTCTGTCTGCACAGCCATGGCCCACACGGCCTCCAGGATGGGGTCTCTGGAGCCACACCACAGAACTGTGCCTGCTCTCTCCTAAGAAACTGCCCATTCCATTGGCCACAACTCTACAAAATAGTAGAAACCTCAATGTCCCCAAGGACATCCCACTACCGCAAGCCGCACTGGACAAATAGGGGCATTATGACACAAGCTGAGCAACTACTACCTCCATGCAGACACACAGACAGATATCCGCAGAGACAGAAGATTGAACCAGACTGGCTCTTAGGCCCTATTATGAACTCTTGCTTTGGTGTCCAGGTATCACTCCTCAGAGGCCTGGGTTCGAAGACCAGCATACGGGGCTTTCCTGAGGCACCAGACAGAAGATCTCTCATCTCCACCTGGGAAGCTTCCTTGTTGGAGTTGTGTCAAGCCCTTCGGGTTGGAGAATCCTGCAGAGTCCCTTAGCTACTGCCACATTCCAAGGTCTCCATGGCCACTAAACCACATTATGACTCATCCTCAGGAGAGTCCATTTAAACTCAGCCTTCTGGTTATCTCACCCAAGAGCCCGCAGATTGAGCGTGCCTTGTCTCGACCAGGCAATGGGAAGGTGAGTTGGCGTTTCTCGGCATCCATGCTTAGGCCCCTGCTCTCGAGTCCTTCTGTATGGGGCATCAAGGGACCATCCAATAGTACTCGACTGTCCTGAAGAAGGAAACTTTGAAGTTTGGAGCAGCTCACAACTCCCAGTGTAGGGAAACCTCCCTGGCCTCATGACGCCCCCACCCCCTTCATGTAAGGGCCATCATAGACACAAACTCCAGCTTGAGGCAACATCTGATACTCGCCCTGACCTCACTGCAGGAGATCTCGATTCAGCCTCTGCAGAGTGGACCTGCCATGCTCTTGTTCCCAAAACTCGTGCTAGCTTGTGTTTTCAGACTTCCTTCCTCACAACCCTGGCCACACCCCTCCAGTTTGGCAATTCTGGAGACGTAATGCAGCACTCTGCCTGCCCTCTAGAAGAAAAATGTTGCCCTATAGGGCTAACCAGAAACGCCAAATGAGTAACAACCTGCATGCCACTCGACCATACCCCAATTATACAGTCTAGCCTGTGCACTAAAGCCCTGTCTGACACAGCCTGAGGGCAGACCTCCAGTCCAACACCCAGACAGCTGGCCGTACACAGAGCATATCACACCCACAATGGCTTTAGGCCATCATCTCTACCCAACCTCAGTTTTCACCTTCAGAACCTAGACATTATCTCCACTCACTGCTCAGGAGTGAACGTGATGCAAGAATCAGAACTTCTCCTTCGCCTTGGCAAGAAACCTAGTGGTTGGCATGTTGTCCAATGTTCATTGTAGGAGAAAGCAGCATGGACTATGAGGCCCCACCTATCCCTGAGGGCCACAATTTGCACAAACACACATTGTGACCCTCAGCGTGAACCCTATCCTCATGTAAAGCCTCTTAGTGACTGGAACAACAGCCCGCATATGGGGCTTGCCAAGCCCCTAGTCCCCGAATCTCAACCAGAGTTCGAGATGTCTAGTCACCCCTACTCAGGGCTCTACTCTGGAATCCCTCTTTGGTGGAACACCTGAGGTAAAAAAAAAAAAAAAATACAGAAAGGACTCTTCCCATCCACAGAATGATCCCAACCCCTTGGGATCAGGCCAAATCACCAGAGAAAGAATTGTCCATGGACCTTGATGACACCCCGACATTCCACGGCCACCGTTGACACAAAATCCGGAGACAAAACCCTGAGCAAGCGCCACATACTCGCCCTTTGTTCATAGCCCGGAAAATTCTCACGGTCTGTAGATCGAGCCTTCATACATACATTCCCAAACCTAAGCTGAGTTTGTGTTTACAGACTTCTGTCCCCACAGCCTGGCCCACACACCATCCAACCTGGGGCCCCTGGAGACACACCTCAGGACTGTGGCTTCCCTCTCCAGGGGAATTCTGCCATTTCCATTGGCCACAACCCTATAGATTAGGAGAATCCTCCAAACTCCCCGATGCCATCCCAATAGTGTTGGCTGCCCAGGACAAACAGGGATGATCTTTCACAAGTTAGGAAACTACCTCCACTCAGACCCAGAGACAGATATCCCCATAGAATAAGATTGAACTGGACAGGCACTTAGGCTCTAATCGGATCCATTGCTTTTGTTTCCAGGCATCTCTCCTCAGAGGCCTGGTTTCCAATACCAGAATACGGGGGATTACTGAGGCACTCATCAGAAAAATCTCATCTCCACATAGGAAATGTACTCTTTGGAGCTCTATAAAAACCTCTGTTTAGGAGAATCTTTCAGGGCCCCGGATCAAGCGCCCCATTCCAAGGTCTCCATGGACTTAAACCCACATTATGATCTATTGTCTGGAGAGTCCATGTCAACTCAACCCCCTTGGTTTCTCCCCCAGGGCCTGCAGATCAAACCTGCCTTGTTGCTAGGAGACAACTAGAATGGGAGGCGGGCTGCCCAGGCATCCATCCTTAGAACCCTACCCTGGAGTCGTTCCACATGGGACATCCTAGAGCCATCCAGCAGGTCTCAAGTGTCCCACAGAAGGAATCTTTGCAGTCTGGAGCATCTCACAACTCCCATTGTGGGAAAATCTACATGGCCTCTTGAGACACTCCACTTTATAAAGGGGCCATCATGGACAGAAACTCCAACCTGAGCAAACGTCTGATATTCGTCCTGACTTCAGGTGCATGAGATCTTGATTCAGCTCTGCAGAGTGTGCCTTCTGTGCACTCACCCCCAAAACTAAGCCTAGCTTGTGTTCTCAGACTACCGTCCTCACACCCCTGCCCCAAAAGCCCTACAGATTGGCAATACTGGGGCCATAATGCAGCACACTGCCTGCCCTCCAGAAGAAAAACGTTGCCTTATGGAACTACCTAGAAACCCGAATAAGGATCAACTGAACGCCACTCGACTGCACCCCAAATATGCAGTCTACCCTGTCTAATGCCTTGTCTGACACAGCATGATCCCACACCTCCAGACCTACGCTCAACAGCTGGCTGCACACTGAGCTCATTGGACCCATCAGGTCCTTAGGTCTTCATCTCTTCCAACCTCAGTTTTCGGGTTTCAGAACCTAGACCTAAACTCCAAACACTGTCCAGGGGTGAACGTGATGCAGAAATCACAACTCTTCCTTCGCCATGGCTGGAAACCTTGTGGTTGGCATATTCTCCAACGTTCAGTGTAGAAGAATCTAGCGTGGCCCATGAGGCACTTCCCATGCTTGAGGGCCTTGTTGGGCACAAATAGGCATTGTGAACCTCAGCATGAGCCCTGTCCTCAAGGAAGGCCTCTCAGTGTCTGAATCAAGAGCCCGCCTATTGGACTTTCCATGCCCCTAGGCCCCCAAACTTAAACAGAGGTGGGGATATCCAGTTGTCCCTCCCAAGGACTCTGCTCTGGAATCCCTCTTTTATTGGGACACTTGAGGTACATAAAATAAAATATAAAATAAAATAAAATAAAAAACAGAAAAGACTCCTCCCATCCCACAGAATGTACCCAAACTCTTGGGATCGGGTCAAATCCTCAGAGAAGGAAAGCCATCCACAACCCATGAGGCCACGCCAGCATTCCACCCACATTGTTGACACAAATCCAGAGACAAAACCTGAGCAAGCACCTCAAACTCACCCTTTTTCATATCCCTAAGTGTTATCCCAGTCTGTAGATTGGGCGTGCCATACCTATGTCCCCAATCCTAAGCGGAGTTTGTGTTTTCAGACTTTTGTCCCCACAGGCTTGGCCCACACAGCCTCAAGGCTGGGCCCCTAGAGCCAAACTCAGAACTGTGCCTGCCCTCTCCACGAGATTTCTGCCCATTCCATTGGCCACAAACCTATAGATTAGGAGAAACTCCAAAGTCCGGAAGCCATCCCAATATTATAGGCTGCCCAGGACAAACAGGGGCGATCTGACACAAGCTGAGCAACTACATCCCCTCAGATCCTTAGACACGTATCCTCAGGAAAGAGATTGAACCGGACAGGCACCTAGGCCCTAATCATCTCGATTGCTTTTGTTTCCAGTCATCTCTCCTCAGAGGCCTGGTTTCCCATACCAGCATATGGGAGATTCCTTAGGCACTCATCAAAACAATTCTCTTCTCTACATAGGAAACATACTCTTTAGAGCCCATCAAAACCTCCGGTTATGAACATCCCTCAAGGCCCCGGATCAAGCACCCCATTCCAAGGTCTCTATGGACACAAATGCACATTATGACCCATCCTCAACTCACCCATTTCAACACACCCGCCTCGGTTGCTCCCCTAGATCCAGCAGATCGAACTTGCCTTGGCGCTATGAGACACCTGGAATGGGAGGCAGGCTGCCCAGGCATCGATCCTTAGAACCCTGCTCTGGATAACTTCCTTATGGGATGTCCTGGAGCCATCCAACAGGTCTCGACTGTCCCACAGAAGGAATCATTGCGGTTTGGAGCATCTCACAATTCCCATCGTGGGAACACCTCCATGTCCTCGTGACACCCTCCCCTTCATTAAGGGGCCGTCATGGACAGAAACTTCGACGTAAGCCAACGTCTGATCCTAGCTCTGTCTTCAGGCATACGGGATCTCGAATCATCTCTGCAGAGGGTGCCTGCCGTCCCCTCACCCCGAAATCTAAGTCTGGCTTGTGTTCTCAGAATTTTTTTCTCACACTCCTGGCCCACAAGCCTTCCAGTTTGGGAATTCTGGAGCCAATATGTGGCACTGTGTCTTCCCTCCAGAAGAAAAATGTTGCCCTCTGGGGCTACCCAGTAACAACAAATGAGTACCATCCTGCACGAAACTCGACTGCACCCCAATGATACAGTCTAGCCTGGGCACTAATTCCCTGTCTGCCACAGCCTGAGCCTGCACCTCCCAACCCACACTCAACAGCTGGCCGAACACTGAGCACATCAGCCACACCATGGCCTTAGGTCTTCATCTCTTCCCAACCTCAGGTTTCAGGCTTCAGAACCTAGACCTTAAATCCAATCACAGTCCAGGAGTGAAAGTGTTGCAGAAATTAGAACTCCTTCTTCCCCATGGCCAGAAAACTTGTGGTTGCCATATTGTGCAACGTTCAGTGTAGGAGAAACCAGCATGGTACATTAGGCCACGCCCTGACTTGAGGGGCTCCTTGGGCACAAAAACACATTGTGAAACTCAGTGTGAGACCTATCCTCAAGGAAGGCCTCTCAGTGTCTGGACCAAGAGCCCACATATGGGGATTGCCATGTTCTTAGGTCCCAATGTTAACCAAAGGTCTGGTTGTCCAGTCGCCCCTCGCCAGGACTCTGCTCTTGGATCCCTCTTTTGGTGGTCCACCTTAGGTAAAAAAAAATAATAATACTAAAAAAATAAACAAAAAAACAAGAAAGGCCTCCTCCCTTCCCACAGAATGACCCCAAACTCTTGGGATCGAGTCAAAACCCGAGAAAGGGAGCCTCATCAATGACCCATGAGGACACCCCGACATTCCATGGCAATCGGTGACACAATTCCAGAAAAAAAAAAAAAAAAGCATGAGCCAGCACCTCACATTCGCCCTTTGTTCATATCCCGAAGAGTTCTCCTCACGGTCTATAGATCGGGTCTGCCATACTTACATCCCCCAACCTAAGTGGAGTTTGTGTTTTCAGACTTTTGTCCAAATACCCCTGGACCAAACATGCTCCACAATTGGGTCCTTGGAGCCACACCTCAGGACTGTGCTTCCCTTTCAAGGGAATTCTTCCCATTCCATTGGCCACAACCTTGCAAATGAGGAAAAACCTCCAAAGTCACCGAGGCCATCTTAATAGTGTAGGCCGCCCAGGACAAACAGGGGTGATCTCAAACCAGCTGAGCAACTACCTCCACTCAGACAACAGATGTCCCCAGAGAAGAATATTGAACCGGACAGGTTCCTAGGCCCTAATCAGATCCATTGCTTTGGTTTCCAGGCATCTCTCCTCAGAGGCCTCGTTTCCAATATCAGCATATGGTGGTTTCCTGAGGCACCAATAAGAACAAATCTCGTCTCCCCATGGAAAACTTGCTCATTGGAGCTTTGTCATAACCTCTGGTTAGGAGAATCCTTCAGGGCCCTGGTGCCACTACCCCATACCAAGGTCTCCATAGACTCAAACCAACATTAAGATCATCCTCAGGAAAGTCCATTTCAACTCAGCCCCCTCTGTTGCTACCCCAAGCCAGTAGATCAAACGTTTCTTGTTGCTAGGAGACAATTGGAATGTGAGGCTGGCTGCCCAGGCATTCATACTTAGAACCCTGTTCTGGAAAAATACCTTATAAGACGTCCTGGAGCCATCCAACAAATCTTAATTGTCCCACAGAAGGAATCATTGCGGTTTGGAGCATCTCACAACTCCAATAGTGGGAAACCCCCCATGGGCTCATAATGTCCCCCCTTCCTGAAGGGGCCGACATGGACAGAAACTCAAACCTGAGCCAAAGTCTGATCCTCGACCTCACTTCAGAGGCATGAGATGTCAATTCAGCTCTGCAGAGTGTGCCTGCCATGTCCTTGCCCCGAAACCTAAGCCTAGCTTGTGTTCTCAGACTTCCGTCCTCACTCTCCTGGCCCACAAGCCCTCCAGTTTGGGAATTCCGATGCCACAATGCAGCACTCTGCCTGCCCTCCAGAAGAAAAACTTTGCCCTATGCTGCTAATAAGAAACCCCAAATGATTTTCTAATGCATGCCACTTGATTGTAAAGCAATTATACAGCCTACCCGGTATACTAATGCCCTGTCTGGCACAGCCTGAGACAATACATCCCAAACGATACCCAGACAGCTGGCCCCAACTGGACACATAGGACCCGCTATGGCTGTAGGTCGTCATCTCTTCCCAACCTCGGTTTTCAGGCTTCAGAACCTAGACCTTATCTCCAATCACTGCCCAGGGGTGAACGTGATGCAGAAATTAGAATTCCTCCTTCCCCATGGCCAGAAACCTTGTGGTTGGCATGTTGTCCAACGTTCAATGTGGGAAAACCTGCATTGTCCGAAAGGCCACGCCAGTGCTTGAGGGCCGCCTAGGGCACAGACATACATTGTGACCTGCAGCGTGAGTCCCGTATTAAAGTAACGCCTCTCAGTGGCTGGACCAAGATCCTGCATATGGGGCTTGTCATATCCATAGGCCCCCAGGCTTAACCAGAGGGCGAGTATTCCAGTTGTCAGTACCCACTGCTATGCTCTAGAATCCCTCTACTGGGGGGACACATGAAGCACAAAACAGGACACTTCCCTTCCCACAGAATGACCCCAAACTCTTGGGGGCTGGACAAACTACCAGAGAGGGAGACTTCTACGACCCATGAGGCAACTCCTACATTAAACGGCCATTGTGGACAAAACATCCAGAGACAAAAGCCTGAGCGACTGCCTCCCTCTCACCCTTCTTTCATATCCAGAGGAGCTCCCCTCATGGACTGTAGATCAGGCCTGCCGTAACCTCGGCCCCAAACCTGAGCTGAGTTAGGGTTTTTGGATGTCTGTCTGCACAGCCATGGCCCACACAGCCTCCAGGCTGGGGTCTCTGGTGCCACACCACAGAACTGTGCCTGCTCTCTCCTAAGAAACTGCCCATTCCATTGGCCACAACTCTACAAAATAGTAGAAACCTCAAGGTCCCCAAGGACATCCCACTACCACAAGCTGCACTGGACAAATACTGGCATTATGACACAAGATGAGCAACTACTACCTCCACGCAGACACACAGACAGATATCCGCAGAGAAAGAAGATCGAACCAGACAGGCCCCTAGGCCCTATTATGAACTCTTGCTTTGGTGTCCAGGTATCACTCCTCAGAGGCCTGGGTTCGAAGACCAGCATACGGGGCTTTCCTGAGGCACCAGACAGAAGACCTCTCATCTCCACATGGGAAGCTTCCTTGTTGGAGTTGTGTCAAGCCCTTCGGGTTGGAGAATCCTGCAGAGTCCCTTAGCTACTGCCACATTCCAAGGTCTCCTTGGCCACCAACCCACATTATGAGTCATCCTCAGGAGAGTCCATTTAAACTCAGCCTTCTTGTTAGCTCACCCAAAAGCCCGCAGATTGAGCGTGCCTTGTCTCGACCAGGCAATGGGAAGGTGAGTTGGCGTTTCTCGGCATCCATGCTTAGGGCCCTGCTCTCGAGTCTTTCTGTATGGGGCATCCTGGAACCATCCAATAGTACTCGACTGTCCTGAAGAAGGAAACTTTGAAGTTTGGAGCAGCTCACAACTCCCAGCGTAGGGAAACCTCCCTGGCCTCATGACGCCCCCATCCCCTTCAGGAAGGGGCCGTCATGGACACAAACTCCAGCTTGAGGCAACATCTGATACTCGCCCTGACCTCACCTGCAGGAGATCTCGATTCAGCCTCTGCAGAGTGGGCCTGCCATGCTCTTGGCCCCAAAACTCGTGCTAGCTTGTGTTTTCAGACTTCCTTCCTCACAATCCTGGCCACACCCCTCCAGTTTGGCAATTCTGGAGACACAATGCAGCACTCTGCCTGCCCTCCTGAAGAAAAATGTTGCCCTATAGGGCTAACCAGAAACGCCAAATGAGTAACAACCTGCATGCCACTCGACCATACCCCAATTATACAGTCTAGCCTGTGCACTAAAGCCCTGTCTGAAACAGCCTGAGGTTAGACCTCCAGTCCAACACCCAGACAGCTGGCCATAAACAGAGCATATCACACCCACAATGGCTTTAGGCCATCAACTCTACACAACCTCAGTTTTCACCTTCAGAACCTAGACCTTATCTGCACTCACTGCTCAGGAGTGAACGTGATACAAGAATCAGAACTTTTCCTTCGCCTTGGCAAGAAACCTAGTGGTTGGCATGTTTTTCCAACGTTCAGTGTAGTTGAAACCAGTGTGGCCCATGATGCCCCGCCCATGTTTATGGGCCACATTGGTCACAAACACACATTGTGTCCCTCAGCCTGATCCCCGGCCTCAGGTAAGGCCTCTCAGTGGCTGGATGAAGAGTCAGCATATTCGGCTTGCCATGCCCCTAGGCCCCAAATTTTACCCATAGTTCGGGTTCTCCCTTCACTTTTCCCCAGGGCTCATCTTTGGAATTCCTCTTTTGGCGGGACACCTGAGGTAACAAACCTGAAAGGAGTCCTCCCATTCCACAGATTGATGAAAAGCAATTGGGATCGGACCAAATCCCCAGAGAGAAAGATTCGTCCATGGCCCATGAGGCTTCCCCGACATTCCACGGCCATCTCTGAAACAAAATCCAGAGACAAAAGCCTGAGCAAGTGCCTCAGACTCGCTCTTTCTTTATATCCGGAAGAGTTCTTCTCATGGTTTATAGATCGGGCCTGCCATACCTACCTCCCCAAAGCTAAGCTGAGTTTGTGTTTTCAGACTTCTGTCCCCAAAGTCCTGGGCCACACACCTTCCAGGCTGGGTCCCCAGGTGTCACACATTAGGACTGTGTCTACCCAATCCATGGGAATTCTCCCCATTCCATGGTCCAAAACCGTAAAATTAGGAGAACCCTCCAAATCCCTGAGGCCATCCCAATAGTGCAGGTCGCCCGGGACAAACAAGGGCGGTCTGATACCAGCTGAGCATCTACCTCTACTCATACCATAGATGGATGTCCCCTGAGAAGCAGATTGAACCAGACAGGACCCTAGGCCATAATCAGATACATTGCTTTGGTTTACAGGCATGTCTCCTCAAAAGCCTGGATTCCAATACCAGCATAGGGGTTTTTCTGAGGCACCCATTAGAACAAATCTCGTCTCCACAAGGAACCTTGTGCATTGAGCTATGTCAAAAGCTTAGGAGAATACTTCAGGGCCCCGGTGCCACCGCCCCATTTTAAGGCCCTCATGGACACAAACACACATTAGGACCCATCCTCAGGAAAGTCCATTTCAAGTCAGTCACTCCTGTTGCTCACGCAGAGCCATCAGATCTAAACTCTCTTGTTGCTAGGAGAAAATTGGAATGCGAGGCCTGCTTCCCAGTCATCCATTCTCGAATGGTGCCCTGGAGTCATTCCATATGGGATGTCCTGAAGCTGCCTAACAGGTCTCAATTGTCCCGCAGAAGGTATCCTTGAAGGGGGCATCCCACAACACCCAACGTGGGAAAACCTACATGGCCTCGAGATTTCGCTCTCTTCATGAAGGGGCCGTCATGCACATAAACTCCAACGTGAGACAACGTCTGATCCTCGCCCTGACTTCAGATGCATGAGATATTGGTTCAGATCTACAGTGGTCCCTGCCGTGTCCTCGCCCTGATACACAAGTCTAGCTTGTGTTCTCAGACTTCCGTCCTCACACTCCTGGACACGAAGCCCTCAAGTTTGGCAATTCCGGACCGACAATGAAGCACTCTGCCTGCCCTCTAGAAAACAAATTTTGCCTAATGAGCTGCCCAGACAACTTATATGAGGATAAATCTACATGGCACTCGACTTTACCCAAATTATATAGTCTACGGGGGCACTAATGCACTGTCTGACACAACCTGAGCCCGGACCTCCTGACCAACACCCAGACAGCTGACGGCACACTGAGCACATCAGACCCGCCATGGCCTTAGGTTATCATCTCTTCCCTACCTCTGTTTTCAGGCTTCAGAATCTAGACCTTATCTCCAATCACTGCCCAGGGGTGACTGTGATGCAGAAATCAGAACTCTTCCTTACCCATGGCAAGAAATCTTGTCATTGGCAGGTTGTCCAACGTTCAGTGTAGGAGAAACCAGGATTCACCATGAGGCCCCGCCCATTCTTGTTTGCGAAGTGGGCATAAACACGCATTGTGACCCTCAGTGTGAGTCCTGTCCTCTAGTAAGTCCTCTCAGTCGCTCGACCATTAGATGTCATAATGGGCTTGACATGTCCCTAGGCCCAAATTTGTAACCAGATTTCTGGTTGTCCAGTCGGCCCTCCCCAGGGCTCTACTCTGGAATACCTCATTTGGTGGGACACCTGAGGTTAAAAAACAAAACAAGGCAAATCACAACAACAACAAAACGGACTTCTTCCATCCCACAGAATGACCCAAAAATCTTGCGATGGGGACAAACCACCAGAGATTAAGACTCGTCCATTTCCCATGAAGTCAACCGGAAATTTCATGACCATGAGTGACACGATATCCAGAGACAAAAACTTGAGCAAGAGCCTGACACTCGCCCTTTTTTCATATCCCGAAGAGTTCTCCTCATGGTCTGTAGATCAATACTGCCATACCTATTACCCGAAACATAAGCCGCGTTTGTGTTTTCAGACAACTGTCCAAACAGCTCTGCCTACACACCCTACAGGCTAAGGCCCCTGGAGCCAAACCTGAGGACTGTACTTGCCCTCTCCAAGGGAATTGTATGTGCCCATTCCAATGGCTACAACCTACTAATAGGATAAACCTCCAAACTCCCTGAGGCCATCCCAATAGTGGTGGCTCTCCAGGACAAAAAGGAGCAATCTGAGCCCATCTGACACCTACATGCACTCAGATGCATAGACTGATGTCCCCAGAGGTAAAAAGGTACGAACAGGCCCCTGGGCACTATTTGGATTCATTGTTGTGCTATCCAGTCATCTCTCCTCAGAGGCCTGGATTTCAATACCAGCGTATTGCTGTTTCCTGACTCATCCCTCAGAACAAATCTCATTTACATATGGGAAACTTGCACGTTGGAGCTGTGTCAAAGCCTCTGTTTGAAAAAACCCTTCAGGGCCCCAGTGCCACCGCTTCATTCCAAGATCTCCATAGACACAAAAACATATTAGGATCCATCCACAGGAGAGTCCATTTCAACTCAGCCTCCTGGGTTGCTCCCCCAGATCCAGCAGATCTACCTGTCTTGTTGCTAGGACACAATTGGAATGCGAGGTGGGCTACCCAGCCATCCATCCTTAGAACCCTGCTCGGAATCGTTGCCCTGGAGCCAACCAACAGGTCTCAATTGTCCTGCAGAAGAATCTTTGCAGTTTGGAGCTTCTCACAACTAACATTGTGGGAAAACCCCCACGGCCTCATGACCCCCCCGCCCCTTCATGAAGGGCCATCAGGGACAGAAACACCAACCTGAGCGATCTTCTGATCCTCGCCCTGACATCATAAGCACGAGATCTCGATTCAGGTCTGTAGATTGTTCCTGCCTTTTCCTCACCCAGAAACCTAAGCCTAGCTTGTTCTCAGATTTCCTTCCTCAGACTACTGGCCCACAAGCCTCCAGTTTGAAAACCAGAACTATATTGCAGCACTCTTCCTGCCCTCAGGAAGAAAAACATTGCCCTCTGGGGCTACCCAGAAACTCCAAAAGAGGATCAACCTGCACGCCATACGACTGTACCCCAAATATATAGGCTGACCTGGGCACTATTGCCCTTTTTGACACAGCCTGAGCCTGGATTACCTGGCCCCACACAGAAAGCTGGCCGCTCACTGAGCACATCGGACACGCCATGGTCTTAGGTCGTCATCTCTTCCCAACCTCGGTTGTCAAGTTTCAGAACCTAGACCTTATCTCCAATCACTGCCCAGGCTTGAAAGTGATGCAGAAATCACAACTCCTTCCCCGTGGCAAGAAACCATGTGGTTGGCATGTTGTCCAACGTTCAGTGTAGTTGAAACCAGGGTGGCCCATGAGGCCCCGCTCATGTTTGCGGGCCACATTGGTCAAAACCACACATTGTGACCCTCACCCTGATCCCAGTCCTCAATTAGGCCTCTCAGTGGCTGGATGAAGAGATAGCATATTGGGCTTGCCATGCCCCTAGGCCCCAAATTTTACCCATAGTTCGGGTTCTCCCTTCACTTTTCCCCAGGGCTCTTCTTTGGAATTCCTCTTTTGGCGGGACACCTGAGGTAACAAACCTGAAAGGAGTCCTCCCATTCCACAGTTTGACGAAAAACAATTGGGATCGGGCCAAATCCACAGAGAGGAAGATTCGTCCATGGCCCATGAGGCCTCCCCGACATTCCACGGCCATCTCTGATACAAAATCCAGAGACAAAAGCCTGAGCAAGCGCCTCAGACTCGCTCTTTCTTCATATCCGGAAGAGTTCTTCTCATGGTTTATAGATCGGGCCTGCCATACCTACGTCCCCAAACCTAAGCTGAGTTTGTGTTTTCAGACTTCTGTCCTCAAAGTCCTGGGCCACACACCCTCCAGGCTGGGGCCCCTGGAGTCACACATTAGGACTGTGCCTACCCAATCCATGGGAATTCTGCCGATGCCATTGTCCAAAACAGTAAAATTTGGAGAACCCTCCAAATCCCTGAGGCCATCCCAATAGTGCAGGTCGCCCGGGACAAACAAGGGCGGTCTGATACCAGCTGAGCATCTACCTCCACTCATACCATAGATGGATGTCCCCTGAGAAGAAGATTGAACCAGACAGGACCTTAGGCCATAATCGGATACATTGCTTTGGATTACAGGCATGTCTCCTCAAAAGCCTGGATTCCAATACCAGCATAGAGGTTTTCCTGAGGCACCCATCAAAACAAATCTCGTCTCCACAAGGAACCTTGTGCATCGAACTATGTCAAAAGCTTAGGAGAATACTTCAGGGTCCCGGTGCCACCGCCCCATTTTAAGGCCCTCATGGACACAAACACACATTAGGACCCATCCTCAGGAAAGTCCATTTCAAGTCAGCCACCCCGGTTTCTCCCGCTAAGCCATCAGATCTAAACTGTCTTGTTGCTAGGAGACAATTGGAATGCGAGGCGGGCTTCCCAGGCATCCATCCTCGAATGGTGCCCTGGAGTCATTCCATATGGGATGTCCTGGAGCTGCCCAACAAGTCTCAATTGTCCCGCAGAAGGAATCCTTGAAGGGGGCATCCCACAACTCCCAACGTGGGAAAACCTCCATGGCCTCGAGATTCCACTCCCTTCATGAAGGGGCCGTCATGCACA
This sequence comes from Mustela nivalis, assembly GCF_964662115.1. Classification (NCBI taxonomy): domain Eukaryota; kingdom Metazoa; phylum Chordata; class Mammalia; order Carnivora; family Mustelidae; genus Mustela; species Mustela nivalis. The sequence goes on along the minus strand of NW_028136552.1, from coordinate 125,106 downwards.
GAAACTCCAACCTGAGCCAACTTCTGATCCTCGCCCTGACTTCAGATGCATGAGATATAGGTTCAGATCTACAGGGGTACCTGCCGTGCCCTGGCCCTGAAACCAAAGTCTAGCTTGTGTTCTCAGACTTCCGTCCTCACACTCCAGGCCCCGAAGCCCGGAAGTTTCGCAATTCCAGACCCACAATGCAGCACTCTGCCTGCCCTCTAGAAAAAAAATTTGGCCTAATGAGCTGCCCAGGCACCTTATATGAGGATAAATCTACATGGCATTCGACTATACCCAAAGTATATAGTCTAACCTGGGCACTAATGCACTGTCTGACACAACCTGAGCTCGGACCTCCTGACCAACACCCAGAAAGCTGACCGCACACTGAGCACATCAGAACCGCCATGGCCTTAGGTTATCATCTCTTCCCAACTGCGGTTTTTCAGGCTTCAGAACCTAGACCTTATCTCCAACCACTGCCCAGGGGTGCCTGTGATGCAAAAATCAGACCTTGTCCTTACCCATGGCAAGAAACCTTGTGGTTGGCATGTTGTCCAACGTTCAGTGTAGGAGAAACCAGCATTCACCCGGAGGCCCCGCCAATTCTTGAGTGCGAAGAGGGCATAAACACGCATTGTGACCCTCAGCGTGAGTCCTGTGCTCTAGTAAGTCCTCTCAGTGGCTCGACCATTAGATGTCATAATGGGCTTGACATGTCCCTAGGCCACAATTTTTAACCAGATTTCTGGTTGTCCGGTCGGCCCTCCCCAGGGCTCTACTCTGGAATAACTCATTTGGTGAGACACCTGAGGTTAAAAAACAAAACAAAGCAAATCAACAACAACAACAACAAAACGGACTTCTTCCATCCCCAGAATGACCCAAAACTCTTGGGACGGGGCAAAACCCCAGAGAGTAAGACTCGTCCATTTCCCATGAAGTCACCTGGAAATTTCACGACCATGAGTGACACGATATCCAGAGACAAAAACTTGAGCACGAGCCTCACACTCGCCCTTTTTTCATATCCTGAAGAGTTCTCCTCATGGTCTGTAGATCAGTCCTGCCATACCTATGACCCGAAACATAAGCCGCGTTTGTGTTTTCAGACAACTGTCCAAACAGCTCTGGCCTACACACCCTACAGGCTCAGGCCCCTGGAGCCAAACCTGAGGACTGTACTTGCCCTCTCCAAGGGAATTGTATGTGCCATTCCAATGGCCACAACCCTACTAATAGGATAAACCTCCAAACTGCCTGAGGCCATCCCAATAGTGGTGGCTTCCCAGGACAAACAGGGGCAATCTGAGCTCATCTGAGCACCTACCTGCACTCAGACGCATAAACTGATGTCCCCAGAGGTAAAAAGGAACGAACAGGCCCCTAGGCACTATTCGGATCCATTGCTGTGGTATCCAGTCATCTCTCCTCAGAGGCCTGGATTTCAATACCAGCGTATGGCTGTTTCTTGACTCACCCATCAGAAAACATCTCATCTACATATGGGAAACTTGCACGTTGGAGCTGTGTCAAAGCCTCTGTTTGGAAAAACCCTTCAGGACCCCAGTGCCACCGCTACATTCCAAGGTCTCCATAGACACAAAAAGACATTAGGACCCATCCACAGGAGAGTTTATTTCAACTCAGCCTCCTGGGTTGCTCCCCCAGATCCAGCAGATCTAACCTGTCTTGTTGCTAGGACACAATTGGAATGCGAGGTGGGCTACCCAGCCATCCATCCTTAGAACCCTGCTCGGAATCGTTGCCCTGGAGCCAACCAACAGGTCTCAATTGTCCTGCAGAAGAATCTTTGCAGTTTGGAGCTTCTCACAACTAACATCGTGGGAAAACCCCCACGGCCTCATGACCCCCCCACCCCTTCATGAAGGACCATCAGGGACAGAAACTCCAACCTGAGCGATCTTCTGATCCTCGCCCTGACATCATAAGCACGAGATCTCGATTCAGGTCTGTAGATTGTTCCTGCCTTGTCCTCACCCAGAAACCTAAGCCTAGCTTGTTCTCAGATTTCCTTCCTCAGACTACTGGCCCACAAGCCTCCAGTTTGAAAACCAGAACTATAATGCAGCACTCTTCCTGCCCTCAGGAAGAAAAACATTGCCCTCTGGGGCTACCCAGAAACTCCAAAAGAGGATCTACCTGCACGCCATACGACTGTACCCCAAATATATAGGCTGACCTGGGCACTATTGCCCTTTTTGACACAGCCTGAGCCTGGATTACCTGGCCCCACACAGAAAGCTGGCCGCTCACTGAGCACATCGGACACGCCATGGTCTTAGGTCGTCATCTCTTCCCAACCTCGGTTGTCAAGTTTCAGAACCTAGACCTTATCTCCAATCACTGCCCAGGCTTGAAAGTGATGCAGAAATCACAACTCCTTCCCCGTGGCAAGAAACCATGTGGTTGGCATGTTGTCCAACGTTCAGTGTAGTTGAAACCAGGGTGGCCCATGAGGCCCCGCTCATGTTTGCGGGCCACATTGGTCAAAACCACACATTGTGACCCTCACCCTGATCCCAGTCCTCAATTAGGCCTCTCAGTGGCTGGATGAAGAGATAGCATATTGGGCTTGCCATGCCCCTAGGCCCCAAATTTTACCCATAGTTCGGGTTCTCCCTTCACTTTTCCCCAGGGCTCTTCTTTGGAATTCCTCTTTTGGCGGGACACCTGAGGTAACAAACCTGAAAGGAGTCCTCCCATTCCACAGTTTGACGAAAAACAATTGGGATCGGGCCAAATCCACAGAGAGGAAGATTCGTCCATGGCCCATGAGGCCTCCCCGACATTCCACGGCCATCTCTGATACAAAATCCAGAGACAAAAGCCTGAGCAAGCGCCTCAGACTCGCTCTTTCTTCATATCCGGAAGAGTTCTTCTCATGGTTTATAGATCGGGCCTGCCATACCTACGTCCCCAAACCTAAGCTGAGTTTGTGTTTTCAGACTTCTGTCCTCAAAGTCCTGGGCCACACACCCTCCAGGCTGGGGCCCCTGGAGTCACACATTAGGACTGTGCCTACCCAATCCATGGGAATTCTGCCGATGCCATTGTCCAAAACAGTAAAATTTGGAGAACCCTCCAAATCCCTGAGGCCATCCCAATAGTGCAGGTCGCCCGGGACAAACAAGGGCGGTCTGATACCAGCTGAGCATCTACCTCCACTCATACCATAGATGGATGTCCCCTGAGAAGAAGATTGAACCAGACAGGACCTTAGGCCATAATCGGATACATTGCTTTGGATTACAGGCATGTCTCCTCAAAAGCCTGGATTCCAATACCAGCATAGAGGTTTTCCTGAGGCACCCATCAAAACAAATCTCGTCTCCACAAGGAACCTTGTGCATCGAACTATGTCAAAAGCTTAGGAGAATACTTCAGGGTCCCGGTGCCACCGCCCCATTTTAAGGCCCTCATGGACACAAACACACATTAGGACCCATCCTCAGGAAAGTCCATTTCAAGTCAGCCACCCCGGTTTCTCCCGCTAAGCCATCAGATCTAAACTGTCTTGTTGCTAGGAGACAATTGGAATGCGAGGCGGGCTTCCCAGGCATCCATCCTCGAATGGTGCCCTGGAGTCATTCCATATGGGATGTCCTGGAGCTGCCCAACAAGTCTCAATTGTCCCGCAGAAGGAATCCTTGAAGGGGGCATCCCACAACTCCCAACGTGGGAAAACCTCCATGGCCTCGAGATTCCACTCCCTTCATGAAGGGGCCGTCATGCACAGAAACTCCAACCTGAGCCAACTTCTGATCCTCGCCCTGACTTCAGATGCATGAGATATAGGTTCAGATCTACAGGGGTACCTGCCGTGCCCTGGCCCTGAAACCAAAGTCTAGCTTGTGTTCTCAGACTTCCGTCCTCACACTCCAGGCCCCGAAGCCCGGAAGTTTCGCAATTCCAGACCCACAATGCAGCACTCTGCCTGCCCTCTAGAAAAAAAATTTGGCCTAATGAGCTGCCCAGGCACCTTATATGAGGATAAATCTACATGGCATTCGACTATACCCAAAGTATATAGTCTAACCTGGGCACTAATGCACTGTCTGACACAACCTGAGCTCGGACCTCCTGACCAACACCCAGAAAGCTGACCGCACACTGAGCACATCAGAACCGCCATGGCCTTAGGTTATCATCTCTTCCCAACTGCGGTTTTTCAGGCTTCAGAACCTAGACCTTATCTCCAACCACTGCCCAGGGGTGCCTGTGATGCAAAAATCAGACCTTGTCCTTACCCATGGCAAGAAACCTTGTGGTTGGCATGTTGTCCAACGTTCAGTGTAGGAGAAACCAGCATTCACCCGGAGGCCCCGCCAATTCTTGAGTGCGAAGAGGGCATAAACACGCATTGTGACCCTCAGCGTGAGTCCTGTGCTCTAGTAAGTCCTCTCAGTGGCTCGACCATTAGATGTCATAATGGGCTTGACATGTCCCTAGGCCACAATTTTTAACCAGATTTCTGGTTGTCCGGTCGGCCCTCCCCAGGGCTCTACTCTGGAATAACTCATTTGGTGAGACACCTGAGGTTAAAAAACAAAACAAAGCAAATCAACAACAACAACAACAAAACGGACTTCTTCCATCCCCAGAATGACCCAAAACTCTTGGGACGGGGCAAAACCCCAGAGAGTAAGACTCGTCCATTTCCCATGAAGTCACCTGGAAATTTCACGACCATGAGTGACACGATATCCAGAGACAAAAACTTGAGCACGAGCCTCACACTCGCCCTTTTTTCATATCCTGAAGAGTTCTCCTCATGGTCTGTAGATCAGTCCTGCCATACCTATGACCCGAAACATAAGCCGCGTTTGTGTTTTCAGACAACTGTCCAAACAGCTCTGGCCTACACACCCTACAGGCTCAGGCCCCTGGAGCCAAACCTGAGGACTGTACTTGCCCTCTCCAAGGGAATTGTATGTGCCATTCCAATGGCCACAACCCTACTAATAGGATAAACCTCCAAACTGCCTGAGGCCATCCCAATAGTGGTGGCTTCCCAGGACAAACAGGGGCAATCTGAGCTCATCTGAGCACCTACCTGCACTCAGACGCATAAACTGATGTCCCCAGAGGTAAAAAGGAACGAACAGGCCCCTAGGCACTATTCGGATCCATTGCTGTGGTATCCAGTCATCTCTCCTCAGAGGCCTGGATTTCAATACCAGCGTATGGCTGTTTCTTGACTCACCCATCAGAAAACATCTCATCTACATATGGGAAACTTGCACGTTGGAGCTGTGTCAAAGCCTCTGTTTGGAAAAACCCTTCAGGACCCCAGTGCCACCGCTACATTCCAAGGTCTCCATAGACACAAAAAGACATTAGGACCCATCCACAGGAGAGTTTATTTCAACTCAGCCTCCTGGGTTGCTCCCCCAGATCCAGCAGATCTAACCTGTCTTGTTGCTAGGACACAATTGGAATGCGAGGTGGGCTACCCAGCCATCCATCCTTAGAACCCTGCTCGGAATCGTTGCCCTGGAGCCAACCAACAGGTCTCAATTGTCCTGCAGAAGAATCTTTGCAGTTTGGAGCTTCTCACAACTAACATCGTGGGAAAACCCCCACGGCCTCATGACCCCCCCACCCCTTCATGAAGGACCATCAGGGACAGAAACTCCAACCTGAGCGATCTTCTGATCCTCGCCCTGACATCATAAGCACGAGATCTCGATTCAGGTCTGTAGATTGTTCCTGCCTTGTCCTCACCCAGAAACCTAAGCCTAGCTTGTTCTCAGATTTCCTTCCTCAGACTACTGGCCCACAAGCCTCCAGTTTGAAAACCAGAACTATATTGCAGCACTCTTCCTGCCCTCAGGAAGAAAAACATTGCCCTCTGGGGCTACCCAGAAACTCCAAAAGAGGATCAACCTGCACGCCATACGACTGTACCCCAAATATATAGGCTGACCTGGGCACTATTGCCCTTTTTGACACAGCCTGAGCCTGGATTACCTGGCCCCACACAGAAAGCTGGCCGCTCACTGAGCACATCGGACCCGCCATGGTCTTAGGTCGTCATCTCTTCCCAACCTCGGTTGTCAAGTTTCAGAACCTAGACCTTATCTCCAATCACTGCCCAGGCTTGAAAGTGATGCAGAAATCACAACTCCTTCCCCGTGGCAAGAAACCATGTGGTTGGCATGTTGTCCAACGTTCAGTGTAGTTGAAACCAGGGTGGCCCATGAGGCCCCGCTCATGTTTGCGGGCCACATTGGTCAAAACCACACATTGTGACCCTCACCCTGATCCCAGTCCTCAATTAGGCCTCTCAGTGGCTGGATGAAGAGATAGCATATTGGGCTTGCCATGCCCCTAGGCCCCAAATTTTACCCATAGTTCGGGTTCTCCCTTCACTTTTCCCCAGGGCTCTTCTTTGGAATTCCTCTTTTGGCGGGACACCTGAGGTAACAAACCTGAAAGGAGTCCTCCCATTCCACAGTTTGACGAAAAACAATTGGGATCGGGCCAAATCCACAGAGAGGAAGATTCGTCCATGGCCCATGAGGCCTCCCCGACATTCCACGGCCATCTCTGATACAAAATCCAGAGACAAAAGCCTGAGCAAGCGCCTCAGACTCGCTCTTTCTTCATATCCGGAAGAGTTCTTCTCATGGTTTATAGATCGGGCCTGCCATACCTACGTCCCCAAACCTAAGCTGAGTTTGTGTTTTCAGACTTCTGTCCTCAAAGTCCTGGGCCACACACCCTCCAGGCTGGGGCCCCTGGAGTCACACATTAGGACTGTGCCTACCCAATCCATGGGAATTCTGCCGATGCCATTGTCCAAAACAGTAAAATTTGGAGAACCCTCCAAATCCCTGAGGCCATCCCAATAGTGCAGGTCGCCCGGGACAAACAAGGGCGGTCTGATACCAGCTGAGCATCTACCTCCACTCATACCATAGATGGATGTCCCCTGAGAAGAAGATTGAACCAGACAGGACCTTAGGCCATAATCGGATACATTGCTTTGGATTACAGGCATGTCTCCTCAAAAGCCTGGATTCCAATACCAGCATAGAGGTTTTCCTGAGGCACCCATCAAAACAAATCTCGTCTCCACAAGGAACCTTGTGCATCGAACTATGTCAAAAGCTTAGGAGAATACTTCAGGGTCCCGGTGCCACCGCCCCATTTTAAGGCCCTCATGGACACAAACACACATTAGGACCCATCCTCAGGAAAGTCCATTTCAAGTCAGCCACCCCGGTTTCTCCCGCTAAGCCATCAGATCTAAACTGTCTTGTTGCTAGGAGACAATTGGAATGCGAGGCGGGCTTCCCAGGCATCCATCCTCGAATGGTGCCCTGGAGTCATTCCATATGGGATGTCCTGGAGCTGCCCAACAAGTCTCAATTGTCCCGCAGAAGGAATCCTTGAAGGGGGCATCCCACAACTCCCAACGTGGGAAAACCTCCATGGCCTCGAGATTCCACTCCCTTCATGAAGGGGCCGTCATGCACAGAAACTCCAACCTGAGCCAACTTCTGATCCTCGCCCTGACTTCAGATGCATGAGATATAGGTTCAGATCTACAGGGGTACCTGCCGTGCCCTGGCCCTGAAACCAAAGTCTAGCTTGTGTTCTCAGACTTCCGTCCTCACACTCCAGGCCCCGAAGCCCGGAAGTTTCGCAATTCCAGACCCACAATGCAGCACTCTGCCTGCCCTCTAGAAAAAAAATTTGGCCTAATGAGCTGCCCAGGCACCTTATATGAGGATAAATCTACATGGCATTCGTCTATACCCAAAGTATATAGTCTAACCTGGGCACTAATGCACTGTCTGACACAACCTGAGCTCGGACCTCCTGACCAACACCCAGAAAGCTGACCGCACACTGAGCACATCAGAACCGCCATGGCCTTAGGTTATCATCTCTTCCCAACTGCGGTTTTTCAGGCTTCAGAACCTAGACCTTATCTCCAACCACTGCCCAGGGGTGCCTGTGATGCAAAAATCAGACCTTGTCCTTACCCATGGCAAGAAACCTTGTGGTTGGCATGTTGTCCAACGTTCAGTGTAGGAGAAACCAGCATTCACCCGGAGGCCCCGCCAATTCTTGAGTGCGAAGAGGGCATAAACACGCATTGTGACCCTCAGCGTGAGTCCTGTGCTCTAGTAAGTCCTCTCAGTGGCTCGACCATTAGATGTCATAATGGGCTTGACATGTCCCTAGGCCACAATTTTTAACCAGATTTCTGGTTGTCCGGTCGGCCCTCCCCAGGGCTCTACTCTGGAATAACTCATTTGGTGAGACACCTGAGGTTAAAAAACAAAACAAAGCAAATCAACAACAACAACAACAAAACGGACTTCTTCCATCCCCAGAATGACCCAAAACTCTTGGGACGGGGCAAAACCCCAGAGAGTAAGACTCGTCCATTTCCCATGAAGTCACCTGGAAATTTCACGACCATGAGTGACACGATATCCAGAGACAAAAACTTGAGCACGAGCCTCACACTCGCCCTTTTTTCATATCCTGAAGAGTTCTCCTCATGGTCTGTAGATCAGTCCTGCCATACCTATGACCCGAAACATAAGCCGCGTTTGTGTTTTCAGACAACTGTCCAAACAGCTCTGGCCTACACACCCTACAGGCTCAGGCCCCTGGAGCCAAACCTGAGGACTGTACTTGCCCTCTCCAAGGGAATTGTATGTGCCATTCCAATGGCCACAACCCTACTAATAGGATAAACCTCCAAACTGCCTGAGGCCATCCCAATAGTGGTGGCTTCCCAGGACAAACAGGGGCAATCTGAGCTCATCTGAGCACCTACCTGCACTCAGACGCATAAACTGATGTCCCCAGAGGTAAAAAGGAACGAACAGGCCCCTAGGCACTATTCGGATCCATTGCTGTGGTATCCAGTCATCTCTCCTCAGAGGCCTGGATTTCAATACCAGCGTATGGCTGTTTCTTGACTCACCCATCAGAAAACATCTCATCTACATATGGGAAACTTGCACGTTGGAGCTGTGTCAAAGCCTCTGTTTGGAAAAACCCTTCAGGACCCCAGTGCCACCGCTACATTCCAAGGTCTCCATAGACACAAAAAGACATTAGGACCCATCCACAGGAGAGTTTATTTCAACTCAGCCTCCTGGGTTGCTCCCCCAGATCCAGCAGATCTAACCTGTCTTGTTGCTAGGACACAATTGGAATGCGAGGTGGGCTACCCAGCCATCCATCCTTAGAACCCTGCTCGGAATCGTTGCCCTGGAGCCAACCAACAGGTCTCAATTGTCCTGCAGAAGAATCTTTGCAGTTTGGAGCTTCTCACAACTAACATCGTGGGAAAACCCCCACGGCCTCATGACCCCCCCACCCCTTCATGAAGGACCATCAGGGACAGAAACTCCAACCTGAGCGATCTTCTGATCCTCGCCCTGACATCATAAGCACGAGATCTCGATTCAGGTCTGTAGATTGTTCCTGCCTTGTCCTCACCCAGAAACCTAAGCCTAGCTTGTTCTCAGATTTCCTTCCTCAGACTACTGGCCCACAAGCCTCCAGTTTGAAAACCAGAACTATAATGCAGCACTCTTCCTGCCCTCAGGAAGAAAAACATTGCCCTCTGGGGCTACCCAGAAACTCCAAAAGAGGATCTACCTGCACGCCATACGACTGTACCCCAAATATATAGGCTGACCTGGGCACTATTGCCCTTTTTGACACAGCCTGAGCCTGGATTACCTGGCCCCACACAGAAAGCTGGCCGCTCACTGAGCACATCGGACACGCCATGGTCTTAGGTCGTCATCTCTTCCCAACCTCGGTTGTCAAGTTTCAGAACCTAGACCTTATCTCCAATCACTGCCCAGGCTTGAAAGTGATGCAGAAATCACAACTCCTTCCCCGTGGCAAGAAACCATGTGGTTGGCATGTTGTCCAACGTTCAGTGTAGTTGAAACCAGGGTGGCCCATGAGGCCCCGCTCATGTTTGCGGGCCACATTGGTCAAAACCACACATTGTGACCCTCACCCTGATCCCAGTCCTCAATTAGGCCTCTCAGTGGCTGGATGAAGAGATAGCATATTGGGCTTGCCATGCCCCTAGGCCCCAAATTTTACCCATAGTTCGGGTTCTCCCTTCACTTTTCCCCAGGGCTCTTCTTTGGAATTCCTCTTTTGGCGGGACACCTGAGGTAACAAACCTGAAAGGAGTCCTCCCATTCCACAGTTTGACGAAAAACAATTGGGATCGGGCCAAATCCACAGAGAGGAAGATTCGTCCATGGCCCATGAGGCCTCCCCGACATTCCACGGCCATCTCTGATACAAAATCCAGAGACAAAAGCCTGAGCAAGCGCCTCAGACTCGCTCTTTCTTCATATCCGGAAGAGTTCTTCTCATGGTTTATAGATCGGGCCTGCCATACCTACGTCCCCAAACCTAAGCTGAGTGTGTGTTTTCAGACTTCTGTCCTCAAAGTCCTGGGCCACACACCCTCCAGGCTGGGGCCCCTGGAGTCACACATTAGGACTGTGCCTACCCAATCCATGGGAATTCTGCCGATGCCATTGTCCAAAACAGTAAAATTTGGAGAACCCTCCAAATCCCTGAGGCCATCCCAATAGTGCAGGTCGCCCGGGACAAACAAGGGCGGTCTGATACCAGCTGAGCATCTACCTCCACTCATACCATAGATGGATGTCCCCTGAGAAGAAGATTGAACCAGACAGGACCTTAGGCCATAATCGGATACATTGCTTTGGATTACAGGCATGTCTCCTCAAAAGCCTGGATTCCAATACCAGCATAGAGGTTTTCCTGAGGCACCCATCAAAACAAATCTCGTCTCCACAAGGAACCTTGTGCATCGAACTATGTCAAAAGCTTAGGAGAATACTTCAGGGTCCCGGTGCCACCGCCCCATTTTAAGGCCCTCATGGACACAAACACACATTAGGACCCATCCTCAGGAAAGTCCATTTCAAGTCAGCCACCCCGGTTTCTCCCGCTAAGCCATCAGATCTAAACTGTCTTGTTGCTAGGAGACAATTGGAATGCGAGGCGGGCTTCCCAGGCATCCATCCTCGAATGGTGCCCTGGAGTCATTCCATATGGGATGTCCTGGAGCTGCCCAACAAGTCTCAATTGTCCCGCAGAAGGAATCCTTGAAGGGGGCATCCCACAACTCCCAACGTGGGAAAACCTCCATGGCCTCGAGATTCCACTCCCTTCATGAAGGGGCCGTCATGCACAGAAACTCCAACCTGAGCCAACTTCTGATCCTCGCCCTGACTTCAGATGCATGAGATATAGGTTCAGATCTACAGGGGTACCTGCCGTGCCCTGGCCCTGAAACCAAAGTCTAGCTTGTGTTCTCAGACTTCCGTCCTCACACTCCAGGCCCCGAAGCCCGGAAGTTTCGCAATTCCAGACCCACAATGCAGCACTCTGCCTGCCCTCTAGAAAAAAAATTTGGCCTAATGAGCTGCCCAGGCACCTTATATGAGGATAAATCTACATGGCATTCGACTATACCCAAAGTATATAGTCTAACCTGGGCACTAATGCACTGTCTGACACAACCTGAGCTCGGACCTCCTGACCAACACCCAGAAAGCTGACCGCACACTGAGCACATCAGAACCGCCATGGCCTTAGGTTATCATCTCTTCCCAACTGCGGTTTTTCAGGCTTCAGAACCTAGACCTTATCTCCAACCACTGCCCAGGGGTGCCTGTGATGCAAAAATCAGACCTTGTCCTTACCCATGGCAAGAAACCTTGTGGTTGGCATGTTGTCCAACGTTCAGTGTAGGAGAAACCAGCATTCACCCGGAGGCCCCGCCAATTCTTGAGTGCGAAGAGGGCATAAACACGCATTGTGACCCTCAGCGTGAGTCCTGTGCTCTAGTAAGTCCTCTCAGTGGCTCGACCATTAGATGTCATAATGGGCTTGACATGTCCCTAGGCCACAATTTTTAACCAGATTTCTGGTTGTCCGGTCGGCCCTCCCCAGGGCTCTACTCTGGAATAACTCATTTGGTGAGACACCTGAGGTTAAAAAACAAAACAAAGCAAATCAACAACAACAACAACAAAACGGACTTCTTCCATCCCCAGAATGACCCAAAACTCTTGGGACGGGGCAAAACCCCAGAGAGTAAGACTCGTCCATTTCCCATGAAGTCACCTGGAAATTTCACGACCATGAGTGACACGATATCCAGAGACAAAAACTTGAGCACGAGCCTCACACTCGCCCTTTTTTCATATCCTGAAGAGTTCTCCTCATGGTCTGTAGATCAGTCCTGCCATACCTATGACCCGAAACATAAGCCGCGTTTGTGTTTTCAGACAACTGTCCAAACAGCTCTGGCCTACACACCCTACAGGCTCAGGCCCCTGGAGCCAAACCTGAGGACTGTACTTGCCCTCTCCAAGGGAATTGTATGTGCCATTCCAATGGCCACAACCCTACTAATAGGATAAACCTCCAAACTGCCTGAGGCCATCCCAATAGTGGTGGCTTCCCAGGACAAACAGGGGCAATCTGAGCTCATCTGAGCACCTACCTGCACTCAGACGCATAAACTGATGTCCCCAGAGGTAAAAAGGAACGAACAGGCCCCTAGGCACTATTCGGATCCATTGCTGTGGTATCCAGTCATCTCTCCTCAGAGGCCTGGATTTCAATACCAGCGTATGGCTGTTTCTTGACTCACCCATCAGAAAACATCTCATCTACATATGGGAAACTTGCACGTTGGAGCTGTGTCAAAGCCTCTGTTTGGAAAAACCCTTCAGGACCCCAGTGCCACCGCTACATTCCAAGGTCTCCATAGACACAAAAAGACATTAGGACCCATCCACAGGAGAGTTTATTTCAACTCAGCCTCCTGGGTTGCTCCCCCAGATCCAGCAGATCTAACCTGTCTTGTTGCTAGGACACAATTGGAATGCGAGGTGGGCTACCCAGCCATCCATCCTTAGAACCCTGCTCGGAATCGTTGCCCTGGAGCCAACCAACAGGTCTCAATTGTCCTGCAGAAGAATCTTTGCAGTTTGGAGCTTCTCACAACTAACATCGTGGGAAAACCCCCACGGCCTCATGACCCCCCCACCCCTTCATGAAGGACCATCAGGGACAGAAACTCCAACCTGAGCGATCTTCTGATCCTCGCCCTGACATCATAAGCACGAGATCTCGATTCAGGTCTGTAGATTGTTCCTGCCTTGTCCTCACCCAGAAACCTAAGCCTAGCTTGTTCTCAGATTTCCTTCCTCAGACTACTGGCCCACAAGCCTCCAGTTTGAAAACCAGAACTATAATGCAGCACTCTTCCTGCCCTCAGGAAGAAAAACATTGCCCTCTGGGGCTACCCAGAAACTCCAAAAGAGGATCTACCTGCACGCCATACGACTGTACCCCAAATATATAGGCTGACCTGGGCACTATTGCCCTTTTTGACACAGCCTGAGCCTGGATTACCTGGCCCCACACAGAAAGCTGGCCGCTCACTGAGCACATCGGACACGCCATGGTCTTAGGTCGTCATCTCTTCCCAACCTCGGTTGTCAAGTTTCAGAACCTAGACCTTATCTCCAATCACTGCCCAGGCTTGAAAGTGATGCAGAAATCACAACTCCTTCCCCGTGGCAAGAAACCATGTGGTTGGCATGTTGTCCAACGTTCAGTGTAGTTGAAACCAGGGTGGCCCATGAGGCCCCGCTCATGTTTGCGGGCCACATTGGTCAAAACCACACATTGTGACCCTCACCCTGATCCCAGTCCTCAATAAGGCCTCTCAGTGGCTGGATGAAGAGATAGCATATTGGGCATGCCATGCCCCTAGGCCCCAGATTTTACCCATAGTTCGGGTTCTCCCTTCACTTTTCCCCAGGGCTCTTCTTTGGAATTCCTCTTTTGGCGGGACACCTGAGGTAACAAACCTGAAAGGAGTCCTCCCATTCCACAGATTGACGAAAAACAATTGGGATCGGGCCAAATCCACAGAGAGGAAGATTCGTCCATGGCCCATGAGGCCTCCACGACATTCCACGGCCATCTCTGATACAAAATCCAGAGACAAAAGCCTGAGCAAGCCCCCCAGACTCACTCTTTCTTCATATCCGGAAGAGTTCTTCTCATGGTTTATACATCAGGCCTGCCATACCTACGTCCCCAAACCTAAGCTGAGTTTGTGTTTTCAGACTTCTGTCCTCAAAGTCCTGGGCCACACACCCTCCAGGCTGGGGCCCCTGGAGTCACACAGTAGGACTGTGCCTACCCAATCCATGGTAATTCTGCCGATGCCATTGTCCAAAACAGTAAAATTTGGAGAACCCTACAAATCGCTGAGGCCATCCCAATAGTGCAGGTCGCCCGGGACAAACAAGGGCGGTCTGATACCAGCTGAGCATCTACCTCCACTCATACCATAGATGGATGTCCCCTGAGAAGAAGATTGAACCAGACAGGACCCTAGGCCATAATCGGATACATTGCTTTGGATTACAGGCATGTCTCCTCAAAAGCCTGGATTCCAATACCAGCATAGAGGTTTTCCTGAGGCACCCATCAAAACAAATCTCGTCTCCACAAGGAACCTTGTGCATCGAGCTATGTCAAAAGCTTAGGAGAATACTTCAGGGTCTCGGTGCCACCGCCCCATTTTAAGGCCCTCATGGACACAAACACACATTAGGACCCATCCTCAGGAAAGTCCATTTCAAGTCAGCCACCCCGGTTTCTCCCGCTAAGCCATCAGATCTAAACTGTCTTGTTGCTGGGAGACAATTGGAATGTGAGGCCGGCTTCCCAGGCATCCATCCTCGAACAGTGCCCTGGAGTCATTCCATATGGGATATCCTGAAGCTGCCCAACAGGTCTCAATTGTCCCGCAGAAGGAATCCTTGAAGTTGCATCCCACAACTCCCAACGTGGGAAAAACTCCATGGCCTTGAGATTCCGCTCCCTTCATGAAGGGTCCGTCATGCACAGAAACTCCAACGTGAGACAACGTCTGATCCTCGCCCTGACTTCAGATGCATGAGATATAGGTTCAGATCTACAGTGGTACCTGCCGTGTCCTCGCCCTGAAACCCAAGTCTAGCTTGTGTTCTCAGACTTCCGTCCTCACACTCCTGGACACGAATCCCTCAAGTTTAAAATTCCGGACCGACAATTAAGCACTCTGCCTGCCCTCTAGAAAACAAATTTTGCCTAATGAGCTGCCCAGACAACTTATATGAGGATAAATCTACATGGCACTCGACTGTACCCAAAGTATATAGTCTTAACTGGGCACTAATGCACTCTCTGACACAACCTGAGCCCGGATCTCCTGACCAACACCCAGACAGCTGACCGCACACTGAGCACCTCAGACCCGCCATGGCCTTAGGTCATCATCTCTTTCCTACCTCAGTTTTTACCCTTCAGAACCTAGACCTTATCTCCAATCACTGCCCAGGCGTGCCTGTGATGCTGAAATCAGAACTCTTCCTTACCCATGGCAAGAAACGTTGTGGTTGGCATGTTGTCCAACGTTCAGTGTACGAGAAACCAGGATTCACCATGAGGCCCTGCCCATTCTTGTTTGCGAAGTGGGCATAAACACGCATTGTGACCCTCAGCGTGAGTCCTGTGCTCTAATAAGTCTTCTCAGTGGCTCGACCATTAGATGTCATAATGGGCTTGACATGTCCCTAGGCCACAATTTTTAACCACATTTCTTGTTGTCCGGTCGGCCCTCCCCAGGGCTCTACTCTGGAATCCCCCATTTGGTGGGACACCTGAGGTTAAAAAACAAAACAAGGCAAATCAACAACAACAACAAAACGGACTTCTTCCATCCCCAGAATGACCCAAAACTCCTTGGACGGGGCCAAACCCCCAGAGTGTAAGACTCGTCCATTTCCCATGAAGTCACCAGGAAATTTCACGACCATGAGTGACACGATATCCAGAGACAAAAACTTGAGCACGAGCCTCACACTCGCCCCTTATTCATATCCCGAAGAGTTCTCCTCATGGTCTGTAGATCAATCCTGCCATACCTATGACCTGAAACATAAGCCGCGTTTGTGTTTTCAGACTGTCCAAACAACTCTGCCTACACACCCTACAGGCTCAGGCCCCTGGAGCCAAACCTGAGGATTGTACTTGCCCTCTACAAGGGAATTGTATGTGCCCATTCCAATGGCCACAACCTACTAATAGGATAAACCTGCAAACTCCCTGAGGCCATCCCAATAGTGGTGGCTTCCCAGGACAAACAGGGGCAATCTGAGCCCATCTGAGCACCTACATGCTCTCAGACGCATAGACTGATGTCCCCAGAGGTAAAAATGTACGAACAGGCCCCTAGGCACTATTCGGATCCATTGCTGTGGTATCCAGTCATCTCTCCTCAGAGGCCTGGATTTCAATACCAGCATATGGCTGTTTCCTGACTCATCTGTCAGAACAAATCTCATCTACATATGGGAAACTTGCACGTTGGAGCTGTGTCAAAGCCTCTGTTTGAAAAAACCCTTCAGGACCCCAGTGCCACCCCTTCATTCCAAGGTCTCCATAGACACAAAAACATATTAGGATCCATCCACAGGAGAGTCCATTTCAACCCAGATCCAGATTGCTCGCCCAGATCCAGCAGATATAACCTGTCTTGTTGCTAGGACACAATTGGAATGCAAGGTGGGCTACCCAGGCATCCATCCTTAGAACCCTGCTCGGAATCGTTGCCCTGGAGCCAACCAACATGTCTCAATTGTCCTGCACAAGAATCTTTGCAGTTTGGACCTTCTCACAACTAACATCGTGGGAAAACCCCCACGAACTCGAGACCCCGCCCCTTCATGAAGGGGCCATCAGGGACAGAAACACCAACCTGAGCGATCTTCTGATCCTCACCCTGACTTCAGAAGCACGAGATCTCGATTCAGGTCTGTAGATTGTTCCTGCCTTGTCCTCACCCAGAAACCTAAGCCTAGCTTGTGTTATCAGATTTCCGTCTTCAGACTACTGGCCCACAAGCCCTCCAGTTTGCAAACCAGAACTATAATGAGGCACTCTGCCAGCCTTCAGGAAGAAAAACATAGCCCTGTGGGGCTACCCAGAAACTCCAAATGAGGATCAACCTGCATGCCATTCGACTGTACCCCAAATATATAGGCTGACCTAGGCACTATTGCCCTTTCTGACACAGCCTGATCCTGGAATTCCTGGCCCCACCCAGAAAGCTGGTCGAACACTGAGCACGCCGGACGAGCCATGTCCTTAGGTCGTCATCTCTTCCCAACCTCGGTTGTCAAGTTTCAGAACCTAGACCTTATCTCCAATCACTGCCCAGGCTTGTAAGTGATGCAGAAATCACAACTCCTTCCCCGTGGCTAGAAACCATGTGGTTGGCATGTTTTCCAATATTCAGTGTAGTTGAAACCAGTGTGGCCCATGAGGCCCCGCCCATGTTTATGGGCCACATTGGTCACAAACACACATTGTGACCCTCAGCCTGATCCCAGTCCTCAGGTAAGGCCTCTCAGTGGCTGGATGAAGAGACAGCATATTGGGCTTGCCATGCCCCTAGGCCCCAAATTTTACCCATAATTCGGGTTGTCCCTTCGCTTTTCCCCAGGGCTCTTCTTTGGAATTCCTCTTTTGGCGGGACACCTAAGGTAACCAACCTGAAAGGAGACCTCCCTCTCCACAGATTGACGAAAAAGAATTGGGATCGGGCCAATTCCACAGAGAGGAAGATTCGTCCATGGCCCATGAAGTTTCCCAGACAATCCACGGCCATCGCTGATACCGAATCTAGAGACAAAAGACTGAACAAGCACCTCAGACTAGCTCTTTCTTCATATCCTGAAGAGTTCTTCTCATGGTTTATAGATCGGGCCTGCCATACCTACGTCTCCAAACCTAAGCTGAGTTTATGTTTTCAGACTTCTGTCCTCAAAGTCCTGGGCCACACACCCTCCAGGCTGCGGTCCCTGGAGCCACACATAAGGACTGTGCCTACCCAATCCATGGGAACTCTGCCCATTCCATTGTCCAAAACCGTAAAATTAGGAGAACCCTCCAAATCCCTGAGGCCATCCCAATAGGGCATGTCGCCCGTGACATACAAGCGCGGTCTGATAGCAGCTGAGCATCAACCTCCACTCATACCATAGATGGATGTCCCCAGAGAAGAAGATTGAACCAGACAGGACCCTGGCCAATCGGATCCATTGCTTTGGTGAGAGGCATGTCTCCTCAAAAGCCTGGATTCCAATACCAGCATAGGTGTTTTCCTGAGGTAGCAATCAGAACAAATCTCGTCTCCACAAGGAAACATGTGCATCGAGCTCTGTCAAAAGCTTAGGAGAATACTTCAGGGTCCCGGTGCCACAGCCCCATTCCAAGGCCCCATGGACACAAAGACACATTAGGACCCATCCTGAGGAAAGTCCATTTCAAGTCAATCACCCCGGTTGCTCCCGCAGAGCCATCAGATCTAAACTGGCTTGTTGCTAGGAGACAATTGGAATGCGAGGCTGGCTTCCCAGGCATCCTCCCTCGAACGGTGCTATGGAGTCACTCCATATGGGATGTCCTGGAGCTGCCCAAAGGTCTCAATTGTCCCGCAGAAGGAATTCTTGAAGGGGGCAACCCACAACTCCCACGTGGGAAAAACTCCATGGACACTAGATTCCGCTCCCTTCATGAAGGAGCCGTCAGGCACAGAAACTCCAACCTAAGCCAAAGTCTAATTCTCTCCCTGACTTGAAATGGATGAGATATAGGTTCAGATCTGCAGGGGGTACCTGCCGTGCCCTTGCCCTTAGCCGGAGTATAACTTTTGTTCTCAGAATTCCGACCTCACTCTCCTGGCCTCAAAGCCCTCATGATTGGTAAATCCGGTCCCACAATTAAGCACATGGCCTGCTTTCTGGAAAAAAAATATTGCCTAAAGAGCTGCCAAGGCACCTTATATGAAGATAAACCTACACGGTACTCGACTTTGCCCGAATTATATAGTCTAACCTGGGCACTAATGCACTGTCTGACACAACCTGAGCCCGGACTTCCTGACCAACACCCAGACAGCTGACCGCACACTGAGCACATCAGACCCGCCATGGCCTTAGGTCCTCATCTCTTCCCTACCTCAGTTTTCAGGCCTCAGAAACTAGACTTTATCTCTGCCTGGGGGTGAGTGTGATGCAGAAATCAGAACTTCTCCTTACACATGGCAAGAAACCTTGTGGTTGGCATGTTGTCCAACGTTCATTGTAGGAGAAACTAGCATTCACCCTGAGGCCCACCTATTCTTGAGTGCGACGAGGGCATAAATATGCATTGTGACCCTCAGGGTGAGTCCTGTCCTCTAGTAAGTCCTCTCAGAGCCTGGATCACTAGATGTAATAATGGGCTTGACATAGTCCTAGGCCCCAATTTTTAACCAGATTTCTGGTTGTTCAGTCACCCCTCCCCAGAGCTCTACTCTGGAATTCCTCATGTGGTGGGACAACGGAGGTTAAAAAATGAAACAAAACAAAGCAACAACAACAAAAGAAAACGACTTCTTCCATCCCACAGAATGACCCCAACCTCTTTGGAAGGGGCCAAACCACCAGAGAGTAAGACTCGTCCATTTCCCATGAAGTCACCCGGAAATTTCACGACCATGAGTGACATGATATGCAGAGACAAAAACATGAGCAATAGCCTCACACTCGCCCTTTTTTCATATACCAAAATGTTCTCCTCATGGTCTGTAGATCAGTCCTGCCCTACCTATGACCCGAAACAGAAGTCGAGTTTGTGTTTTCAGACAACTGTCCAAACAGCCCTGGCCTACACACCCTATAGGCTCAGGCCCCTGAAGCCAAACCTGAGGACTGTTCTTGCCCTCGCAAGGGAATTGTGTGAGCCCATTCCAATGGCGACAACGCAACTAAAAGTATAAACCTTTAAATTCCCTGAGGCCATCCCATATTGTTGGCTTCCAAGGACAAACACGGGCAATCTGAGTTCATCTGAGCACCTACCTGCACTCTGACCCATAGATAGATGTCGCCCGAGGTAAAAAGAAACCAACAGGCCCCTAGGCACTAATCGGATCCATTGCTTTGGTTTCCAGGCATCTCTCCTCAGAGGCCTGGATTTCAATACCAGAATATGGCTGTTTCTTGACTCACCCATCAGAACAAATCTCCTCTACACATGGGAAACTTGCATGGTGGACCTGTGTCAAACCTCTGTTTAGGAGAAGCCTTCAGGGCCCTAGTGCCACCGCTTAATGCCACAGTCTCCATAGACACAAAAACATATTAGGACCCATCCACAGGAGAGTCCATTTAAACTCAGCCTCCTCGGTTGCTCCCCGAGATCCAACAGATCTAGCCTGTCTTGTAGCTAGGAGAATATTGGAATGCGAGGTGGGCTACCCAGCCATCCATCCTTAGAACCCTGCTCAGAATCGTTGGCCTGGAGCCAACCAACTGGTCTCAATTGTCCCACAGTAGAATCTTTGCAGTTTGGAGCTTCTCACAACTCCCATGGTGGGAAAACCCCCACGGCCTGGTGATTCCCCCCCTTCATGAAGGGGCCATCAGGGACAGAAAGTCCAACCTGAAGATCGTCTGATCCTCACCCTGACTTCAGATGCAAGAGATCTCGATTCAGGTCTGTAGATTGTGCCTGCCATGTCCTCACCCATAAAAACTAAGCCTAGCTTGTGTTCTCAGACTTCAGTCCTCAGACTACTGGCCCACAAGCCCTCCAGTTTGGCAATCCAGAAGTACAATGCGGCACTCTGCCTGCTCCCTGAAAGAAGAACATTGCCCTCTGGGGCTACCCAGAAACCCCAAATGAGGATCAACCTGCACGCCATTTGGCTGTACACCAAATATATAGGCTGAAGTGGGCACAATTGCCCATTCTGACATAGCCTGAGCCTGGAACTCCTGGCCCCACCCAGACAGCTGGCCGCACACTGAGCACATCGGACCCGCCATGGCCTTAGGTCGTCATCTCTACCCAACCTCGGTTTTCAGGCTTCAGAACCTTGACCTTATCTCCAATCACTGCCCAGGTTTGAAAATGTTGCAGAAATCTGAACTCGTGGCCTTGGCATGAAACCTCGTGGTTGGCATGTTGTCCAACTTTCAGTGTAGTTGAAACCAGTGTGGCACATGAGACCCAGCCCATGCTTGAGGGCCACATTGGTCTCAAACACACATTGTGACCCTCAGCCTGAGCCCGGTTTTCAGGCAAGGCCTCTCAGTGGCTGCATGAAGAAAGAGCATATTGGGCTTGCCATGCTCCTAGACCCCAATTTTTAACCATATTTTGGGTTGTCCCTTCACTCTTGCCCAGGGCTCTGCTTTGGAATTCCTCTTTTGGTGGGACACCTCAGGTAACAAACCTTAAAGGAGTCCTCCCATCCCACAGATTCACGAAAAAGAATTGGGATAGGGCCAAATCCACAGAGAGGAAGATTCGTCCATGGCCCATGAGGCCTCCCCATCATTCCACGGCCATCGCTGATACAAAATCCAGAGACAAAAGCCTAACCAAGCGCCTCAGACTCGCTCTTTCTTCATATCCTGAAGAGTTCTTCTCATGATTTGTAGTTCGGCCGTGCCATACCTACATTCCCAAACCTAAGCTGAGTTTGTGTTTTTTGAGTTCTGTACTCAAAGTCCTGGGCCACACACCCTCCAGGCTGGGCCCCTGGAACCACACATTAGGACTGTGCCTACCCAATCCATGGGAATTCTGCCCATTCCATTATCCAAAACCGTACAAATTAGGGGAAACCTCCAAATTCCCTGAGGCCATACCAATGCTGTAGGTTGTCCGGGACAAAAAAGGGCCGTCTGACACCAGCTGAGCATCTACCTCCACTCATACCATAGATGGATGTCCCCAGAGAAGAAGATTGACCAGACAGCACCCCAGGCCATAATGGGATCCATAGCTTTGGTTTACAGGCATGTCTCCTCAAAAGCCGGGTTTCCAATACCAGCTGAGGGCTTCTCCTGAGGCATCCATCAGAACAAATCTCGTCTACACATGGGAAACTTGCATGTTGGAGCTCTCTCAAAGCCTCTGGTTAGAAGGACATTTCAGGTTCCCGGTGCCAGCGCCTCATTCCAAGGTCTCCATGGAGACACACCCACATTAGGACCCATCCACAGGAGAGTCCATTTCAACTCAGCCCCCTCAGTTGCTCCCCCTGATCCAGCAGATCTAACCCGTCTTGTCGCTAGGAGATGATTGGAATGAGAGGCAGGCTTCCCAGCCATCCATACTTAGAACCATTCTCAGAATGATGCTGTATGGGAAGTCCTGGAGCCAACCAACAGGTCTCAATAGTCCCGCAGAAGAATCTTTACTGTTTGGAGCATCTCACAACTCCCATCGTGGGCAAACCTCCATGGCCTCGTGATCCCGCCCCCTGTGCTTCATGAAGGGGCCATCAGGGACAGAAGCTCCAACCTGAGCGATCGTCTGATCCTCGCCCTGACTTCAGATGCAGGACATCTTGATTCAGCTCTGCAGAGTGTGTCTGCCGTGCCCTTGCCCAGAAACGTAAGTCTAGTTTGTGTTCTCAACTTCCATCCTCACATTCCTGGCCCACAAGCCCTCCAGTTTGGCAATTCCAGAACTACAAGGCAGCACTCTGCCTGCTTTCCGGAAGAAAAACATTGCCCTCTGGGGCTACCCAGATTCCCCAAATGAGGATCAACATGCATGCCACTTGACTGGACCCCAATTATACAGGCTGCCCTGGGCAATACTGCCCTTTCTGGCACAGGGTGAGACTGAACCTCCTGGCTCGAACCCACCCAGCTAGCCACACACTGAGCACATCAGACCCGCCATGGCCTTAGGTCATCATCTCTTTCCAACCTCGGTTTTCAGGCTTCAGAACCTAAACCTTATCTCCAGTCACCACCCAGGGTTGAACATGATGCAGGAATCAGAACTCCTTCCCCATGGCAAGAAACCTTGTGGTTGGCATGTTGTCCAACGTAAAATGTAGTTGAAACCAGTGTGGCCCATGAAGCCCTGCAGATGCTTGAGGACCAAGTCGTTCACAAACATGCATTGTGACCCTCAACGTGAGCCCAGTTCTCAAGTAAGGCCTCTCAGTGGCTGGACCAAAAGACAGCATATTGGGCTTGTCATGCCCCTAGGCCCCAATTTTTAACCAGATTTCTGCTTGTCCAGTCTCCCCTCCCCAGGGCTCGGCTTTGGAATCCCTCTTTTGGTGGGACACCTGAGGTAACAAAACTGAAAGGACTCCTCCCATCCCACAGTTTGACCCAAAACAAATGGAATCGGGCCAAATCCACAGAGCGGAAGACTCGTCCATGGCCCATGAGGCCTCCCCGACATTCCACGCCCATCGTTGACACAAAATCCAGAAACAAAAGCCTGAACAAGTGCCTCACAATCTCTCTTTCTTCATATCCGGAAGAATTCTCCTCACGGTCTGTAGATCGGGCCTGCCATACCTACGTCCCTAAACCTAAACTGAGTTTGTGTTTTAGACTTCTGTCTCCACAGTCCTGGTGCACACACCCTGCAGGCTGGGGCCCCTGGAGCCACATCAAAACTGTGCCTTCCCTCTCCACGGGAATTCTGCCCATTCCATTGTCCATAATCATAAAATTAGGAGAAACCTCCAAAGTCCCCAAGGCCTTCACAATAGTGTAGGCCGCCTGGGACAAACAAGGGCCATCTGACACCAGCTGAGCATCTAACTCCACTAATACCTTAGATGGATGTACACAGAGAAGAAGATTCAACCGGACAGGCCCCTAGGCTCTAAACGGAGCCATTGCTTTGGTTTCCAGTTATCTCTCTTCAGAGGCCTATATTCCAATAACAGTATATGGGGGTTTCCTGAGGCACCAATCAGAACAAATCTCGTCTCCACATGGGGAACTTGTCCTTTGGAGATGTCTCAAAACCTCCGGTTAGGAGAATCCTTCAGGGCCCATGCACCAACGCCCCTTTCCAAGGTCTCCATGGACAAAAACCCACATTAGCATCCATCCTCAGGAGAGTCCATTTCAACTCAGCCCCCTTGGTTGCTCTGACAGAGCCAGCATATCAAACCTGTCTATTTGCTAGGAGACAACTGCAATGTGAGGCGGGCTTCCCATGCATCCATCCTAAGATCCCTGCTCTGGTGTCATTCTGTATGGTATGTACTGGAGTGATACAAAAGGTCTCAATTGTTGATCAGAAGGAATCCTTGTTGTTTGGAGCATCTCACAACTCCGATTGTGGGTAAACCTCCATGGACTGGAGATGCTGTCCCCTTCATAAAGTGGCCAGAATGGACAGAAATTCAAACTTAAGCCTAGGTTTGAACCTCGCCCTGACTTCAGATTCATGATATCCCGATTCAGATCTGCAGAGGGTGCCTGCCGTGCCCTCTGCCAGAACCTACGCCTAACATATGTTCTCAGACTTCCGTCCTCACACTCCCCGTCCTCAAGGCATCCACTTTGGAAATTCCGGAGCCACAATGCAGCACTCTGCCTGTTCTCCATAAGAAAAACATTGCCCTTGGGGCTACCCAGATATGCCAAATAAAGATCAACCTGCACGGCACTCAGTTGTACCCCAATTATACAATCAACCCTGGGCACTAATGCCCTGTCTGACACAGCCCAAGCTTGGACCTCCCGACCTACACCCAGACAGCTGGCTCCACGCTGAGCATATCGGACCCGACATGGTCTTAGGTCGTCATCTCTTCCCAACCTCGGTTTTCAGACTTCACAACCTAGACCTTATCTCCAATCACTGCCCAGGGGTGAATGACATGCAGAAATCAGAATTAATACTTCCCCATGGCAAGAACTCATGTGGTTGACATGTTGACTATCATTCAGTGTAGGAGAAACAAGCATGCACCATGAGTCCCCACCCATGCTTGAGTACCACGAGGGTATAAACACGCATTGTGACCCTCAGCATGAGTTCTGTCCTCAATGAAGGCCTCTCAGTGGCTGGACCATTAGAAGGCATATTGGGCTTGCCATGCCCCTAGGCCCGTATTTTTAGTTAGATTTCTTGTTGTCCAGGTCTCTGCTCTGGAATCCCTCTTTTGGTGGGACACCTTAGTTAACAAAACTGAATCCCACAGATTAACCCAAAACAATTGGGATCTGGCCAAATCCACAGAGAGAAAGACTCTTCCATGGCCCATGAGGACTCCTCGACATTCCACAGCCATCATTGACACAAAATCCAGGGGCAAAAGCCTGACAAGTGTCACACTTTTACCCTTTATTCATATCCCAAAAAAGTTCTCCTCATAGTCTGTAAATCGGACCTGCCATACCTACGTCCCAAAACCTAAGCTGAGTTTGTGTTTTCAGACATCTGTCCCCACAGTCCTTGCCCACACACCCTCAAGGCTGGGCCCTTGGAGCCACACATCAGGTCTGTGCCTGCCCACTCCACAGGAATTCTGCCCATTCCATTGTCCATAATCATACAATTTAGGAGAAACCTCCAAAGTCCCCGAGGCCATCCCTATAGTGTAGGCCGCCCGGACAAACAGGAGCGGTCTGACACCAGCTGAGCAACTACCTCCATTTCATAAAATAGACAGATGTCGACAGAGAAGAAGATTGAACCAGAGAGGCTCCTAGGACCTAATTGGATGCATTGCTGTGGTTTCTATGTATCTCTCCTCAGAGGCCTGGTTCTAATACCAGCATATGTGGGTTTCCTGAGGCACCAATTAGAACAAATCTTGTCTCCACATGGAAAACTTGCTCTTTCGAGTTGTTTCAAAATCTCCGGTTAGAATCCTTTAGAGCCCTGGGGCCACCACCCCATTCCAACGTCCTCATGGACACAAACACACATTAAGACCCATCTTCAGGAGAGTCCATTTCAACTCAGCTCCCACGATTGCTCCTGCATAGCCATCAGATCGTACCTGTCTTGTGGCAGGGAGACAATTGGTGTAAGAGGCAGTCTGCTCAGGCATCCATCCTTAGAACCCGGCTCTGGAGTCATTCCATATGGGATGTCCTGGAGCCATCCAACAGTTCTCAATTTTCCCGCAGAAGGAATCCTTGCAGTTTGGGGCATCCCACAACTCCCAACGTGGGAAAACCTCCATGGCCTCGAGATTCCACCCCTTTGATGAAGGGGCCATCATGGACAGTAACTCCAACCTGCGCCTAAGTCTGATCCTCGTCCTGACTTCAGATGAATGAGATTTTGATTCGGATCTGCAGAGGGTGCCTGCCGTGCCCTCGCCCTGAAACTTAAGTTTAGCTTATGATCTCAGACTTACGTCCTCACACTCCTGGTCCCGACGCCCTCAAGTTTGGCAATTCTGGACCCACAATGCTGCACTCTGCCTGCCCACCAGAAGAAAAATGTTGCCCCAGTGAGCTTCCCTGACACAATAAATGAGGATGAACCTACATGGAACTCAACTGTACCCAAATTATACATTCTAACCTGGGCACTAATGCACTGTCTGACACAGCCTGAATCCATACCTCCTGAACAACACCCAGAAAGCTGACCGCACACTGAGCACATCGGACCCTCCATGACCTTAGGTTATCATCTCATTCCAACCTCGATTTTCTGGATTCAGAACTTAGATCTTATCTCCAGTCACTGCCCAGGGGTGAACATGATGCAGAAATCAGAATTCCTCCTTCCCCATGGAAAGAAACCTTGTGGTTCGTATGTTGTCCAAAGTTCAGTGTAGGAGAATCAAGCATGGCCCATGAGTCCCCGCCCATGCTTGATGCCTACATTGGGCACAAACATGCATTGTGACCCTCAGTGTGAGCACTGTACTCAAGTAAGACCTCTCAGTGGCTGGACCAAGGTACCCCATATGGGGATTGCCATGCCCTTAGGACCCCAATCTTATACAGAGTTCGGGTTGTCCAGTCGCCCCTTCCCAGGGTTCTGCTCTGGAATCCTTCTTTAGTGGCAGACCTGAGGTAAAAAAAAAAAAAAAAAAAAAAAAAAAAAAAAAAAACAGAATGGACTCCTCCCATCCCACGGAATGACCCCAAAATATTGGGATCATCCAAATCCCCATAGAGGAAGTCTCACCCATGGTCCATGAGGACGCCCCTACATTCCACGGCCATCAGTGACACAAAATCCAGAGTCAAAAGCCTGAGCAAGTGCCTCACACTCACTCTTTGTTCATATCCTGAAGAGTTCTCCTCAAGGTCTGTAGATTGGGCCTCCCATACCTATGTCCCCAAACCTAAGACGAGTTTCTGTTTTCAGACTTCTGTCCCCACAGCTCTGACCCACACACCCTCCATGATTGAGGCCCTAGAGCCACACCTCAGGATTGTGCCTTCCCTCCCCAAAGGAATTCTGCCCATTTCATTGGCCACAAACTTGCAAATTAGGAGAAACCTCCAAAGTCAAAGTGGCCATCCCAATAGTGTAGACTGCCCAGGACAAATAGGGGCAATCTGACACCAGCTGAGGAACTACCTCCACTCAATCCCATAGACAGATGAACCGAGAGAAGAAGATTAAACCAGACAGGCCCCAGGCCCTAATCAGATCCATTGCCTTGGTTTCCTGGCATCTCTCCTCAGAGTTCTGGTTTCCAATACCAGCATATTGGGGGTTACTGAAGCACCAATGAGAACAAATCTTGTTTCCCCATGGGAAAAATGCTTCTTGGAGCTGTGTCAAAACCTCTGGTTAGGAGCATCCTTCAGAGCCCTGGTGCCACTGCCCCATTCCAAGGTCTCCATGGACACAATCCCACATTATGACCGATCCTCAGGAGAATGCATTTCAACTCAGCCCCCTCGGCTGCTACATCATAGGCAGCAATCAAACGTGCCGTTTCGCTAGGAGACAATTGGAATGCAAGGCCGGATGCCCAGGCATCCATCCTTAGAACCCTGCTCTGCAATTGTTCCATATGGGATGTCCTGGAGCCATCCAACAGGTTTCAACTGACCCGCAGAAAATCCTTGTGGTTTGGAGCATCTCACTACTGCCATCATGGGAAAACACCAATGGCGTTGTGATGACCCCCCTTCATGAAGGGGCCATCATGGACAGAAATTCCAACCTGAGCCAACATATGAACCTCGCCCTGACCTCAGATGCATGAAATCTCAATTCAGCTCTGCAGAGTGTCCCTGCCATGTCCTCGCCCTGAAACCAAAGCAAAGCTTCAGTTCTCAGACTTACATCCTTGCATTCCTGGCCCCAAGGCCTCCAGTTTGGCAGTTCCGGAGCCAGAATGCAGCACTCTGCCTGCCCTCCAGAAGAAAGACTTTGCCTTATGGGGCTACGGAGAAACCCCAAATAATTATCTTCTGCATGCCACTCAACTGTACCCCAATTATACAGCGTATCTGGGCACAAATGCCCTGTCTGGCACAGCCTGAGTGCAGACCTCCTGAACGACACCTAGAAAGCTGGCCCCAAACTGAACACATCGGACCCGCCATGGCCTTAGGTCATCATCTCTTCCAAACCTCGGTTTTCAGGCTTCAGAACCTAGACCTTATCTCCAATTAGTGCCCAGAGGTGAACGTGATGCAGAAATCAAAACTCCTCCTTCCCCATGGCAAGAAACCCTGAGGTTGGCATGTCCAAGTTTCAGTGTAGGAGAAACCTGCAAGCTCAATGAGGTCCCGCCCAATATTGAGGACCACCTTGGGCACAAACACACATTGTGACCCTCAGCATGAGTCCACTATTCAAGTAACGTCTCTCAGTGGCTGGACCAAGAATCTGCATATGGGCTTGCCATGCCCATAGGACCCCAGGCCTAACCAGAGGGTGGGTATTCCAGTTGTATGTACCCAGTGCTCTGCTCTAGAATCCCTCTATTGTGGGAACACATGAGGCAGAATACAGGACTCCTCCCTTCCCACAAAATGACCCCAATATCTTGGGAGCCGGACAAATCACCAGAGAGGGAGACTTCCATGGCCCATGAGACCATGCTTACATTAAATGACCATCATGAATACAACATCCAGAGACATAAGCCTGAACGACCGCCTCTCACTCGCCTTACTTTCTAATCACAATGAGCTCCCCTCACGGACTGTAGATCACTCCTGCCATAACCTCAGCCCCAAACCTCAGCCGAGTTTGTGTTTTTGGATGTCTGTCCCCACAGACCTGGCCCACACAGCCGCCAGGCTGGGGCCTCTGGAGCCACACCACAGGACTGTCCTGCTCTCTCCAAGGAGACTATGCCCATTCCATTGCCCATAACCCCACAGAATAGGAGAAACCTCAAGGCCCCCGAAAACATCCCACTACTATAAGCCACTCTGGACAAAGGCATCCTGACACAAGCTGAGCAACTACCTCCATGCAGAAACACAGACAGATGTCGGCAGAGACAGTAGATTGAACCAGACAGGCCCCTGGGCCCTAATCTGAACTCTTGCTTTGGTTTCCATGTGTCACTCCTCAGAGGCCTGGGTTTGAAGACCAGCATCTAGGGCTTTCCTGAGACACCAAACAGAACAACTATCGTCTCCACATGGGAAGCTTCATTGTTGGAGCTGTGTCAAACCCTTCGGTTTGGAGAAACCTGCAGAGTCCCTGAGCCACCGCCACATTCCAAGGTCTCCATAGCCACCAACCCACAGTATGACTCATCCTCAGGAGAGTCCATTTCAACTCAGCCCTCTGAGAAACCCGCCCAAGAGCCTGCAGATTGAGCCTGCCTTGCCCCAAGCAGCCAGTGGGAATGTGAGGTGGCATTTGCAGACATTCATGCTTAGACCCCTTCTCTCGAGTCTTTCTGTAGGGGTCATCCTAGAACCATCTCATAGTACTCGACTGTCCTACAGAGGAAACCTTGATGTTTGGGGCAGCTCATAAGTCCCAGCGTTGGGAAACCTCCCTGGCCTCATGACGCCCCCATTCCCTTCAGGAAGGGGCCATAATGGACACAAACTCCAACCTGAGGCAACGTCGGATACTCGCCCTGACCTCAGATGCAGGAGATCTTGATTCAGTCTCTGCAGAGTGGGCCTGCCATGCCCTCGGCCCCAAACCTAACGCTAGCTTGTGTTTTCAGACTTCCCTCTTCACACTCCTGGCAAACAAGCCCTCCAGACTGGGAATTCCAGAACCACAACACAGTTTTCTGCCTGCCCACCAGAAGAAAAACGTTGCCTTATGGGGCTCTCCAGAAACCACAAATGAGAACCAACCTGCTCTGTCCTCGACCGCACCCTAACTGGAAAAGCTACCGTGGTCAGTAATGCTCTGTCTGACACAGCCTGACGTCCCGACAGACAAGGAAACAGCTGGCTGCACACTAAGCACATCAGACATGCCATGGCCTTATGCCGTCATCTCTTCCCAAGCTGGGTTTTCAGACATCTGACCCTAGATATTATATCAAATCCTGGCAAACGTGGGTAACTTAAGCACAAATCAGATCTTCTCCTTCCCCATGGCTGGAAAGCTTGCTGTTGGCATGGAGTCATACCTTCAGTGTAGGAGAAACCTTCATGGCCCCTGAGGCCAAGCCTAAACTTGAGTGCCTCCTTGGGTACAAACTCGCATTGGGACCATCAGCATGGGCCCCATGTGGAAGTAAGGTCTCTCAGGGCCTGGACTAAGAGCCCGCATATGGGGCTTGCCAAGCCCCTATGATCCCAATCTTCACAAGAGCTCGAGTTCCATTTGCTCGAACCCAACACTGTGATCTGGAGTCCCTCTCCTGGAAGAACACCTGAGCCAGACAGCAGGACTCCACCCTTCCCACAAAATGTCCCCAAAGTCTTAAGAGCTGGACCAACTCCTCAGAGAGGGAGACTCTTCCATAGCCCCTGAGTTCACCCCTACATTCCACGGCTATGGGAGACAAAACATCCAAAGACAAAAGCTTGCGTGACTGCCTCCCATTTGCCCTTCTTTCATAAGCTGAGGATCTCCTCTCACGATCTGTGGGTCCATCCTGCCATGCTCTCGGCTCCGCACCCAAGCCGAGTTTGTGTTTTCAGATTTCTGTGCCCACAGCCCGGACCCACACACCCTCCAGGCTAGGGCCTATGGAGACACACTGAAGGACTGTGCCAGTCCTCTCCAAGAAAACTGTACCCAATCCATTGGCCACAACCCTAGAGATTAGGAGAATCCAATAAGGTCTCCAAGGCCATGCCTCGGCCATGGACTAAGAGGGGCACTCTGACACCAGCTGAGCAACTATCTCCACTTAGATACTCAGACAGTGTCCCCAGAGACAGAAGATTGAAACAGACAGGCATCTAGGCTCTAATCTGAACCCTAGCTTTGGTTTCCAGGTGTCTCTACTCAGAGAACTGGTTTGAAAACCAGTATCTGGGGCTTTTCTGAGGCACCAAAGAGAACCTGTCTCATCTCCACATAGGGATCTCTTTTTAATTGGAGCAATATTACACCCTTCGGTTAGGCGAATACTTCATGGCCCCTGAGCTGCCAACATATTCCAAGGTCTCCATGCACACAAACCCACATTATGACCCATCCGCAGGAGAGTCCATTTCAATTCAGCCCCCTAGTTAGCTCGCCCCAGAGCCAGTAGTTCAAACATGTCTTGTCACAAAGAGCCAATGGGAATGTGAGGTATGCTGTACAGGCATCCATCCTTCGAATCCTGCTCTCCAGTCTTTCCGTATGGGACATCGTGGAGCCATTCAACAGGACTCGACTGTCCAGCAGATGGAAAGCTTGTGGTATGGGTCAACGCACAAACTAGAGTTTGTGCTGGTGTCTAAGGTGCTGTGCAGGATTCTCCAATCTTGAGAGTTTGGCACAGGTCGAAGGGCATGGTTTCCTACTGGGGACAGGAGATATTCTATTGTGTGGCTCAGGGACCACATGTTGTATCCTAAGTTGGTATTTCAGAACAGGACCCTGAGGACAGATGCCTGAAAACCTAATCTAGTGTTCCAATGACGTCCTAGGAGCATGTCAGGTACAATCTTCTGACCCAGGAACATTGAAATGGCTGTCTGCTTGGATGTAGGTGATCAGGGCGTTTCAGACTGGCATTTGTGTCCAGTGCTGCCGACAATATTGGGTTGGGCTCAGGGCTCTTGCGTGTTTCTCCTAAACTGGAAGGTTTGGGCAGGTTTGACGGGCACAGTTTCCTTGGGGATGGCAGGCCTAGTCATGTGTTGTGGATCCAGAGACCCTGTCCTGGAGGGCATATGAGCCATGGTTTTGAAAGAGAAGTCTGCAAACACAAATGTGGGTTATGGTT
This sequence comes from Mustela nivalis, assembly GCF_964662115.1. NCBI lineage: Eukaryota > Metazoa > Chordata > Mammalia > Carnivora > Mustelidae > Mustela > Mustela nivalis. The sequence goes on along the minus strand of NW_028136552.1, from coordinate 92,855 downwards.
AGTGGAAAGGTGATCACAGGCCCAATGAGTAGATCTGGAGTGCAGCTTGTCAGGAGTTGTAATTAGGGTGACTGGAAGGCAGTAGCACAGGCTTTTCTCTCTATATTGTGTGTCCAGGATGGCCTCGGAATGCAGGTATAGTCTCATGGGTCCATGGGAAACTTTTCCTCTCTATGGATCTGTGCAGCTCATAGTTTGGTGGCTTTTTTGGGGAAGGGAAGAGTGTTGTTTTCCATCTTATGGGTGCCCCAAAACAGGGATTCCAGATACAGGCTCTTTTTCTGGGCATCTGGGACTTCCCACCAAGGATTAGGATTTGCACCTAGGGGTGTATGAGGCCTGCAATGCGGGATCATGATGGTGCAACTGAGAGGGATTGTTTGAAAGCTTGCTCAGGCTGAGTCTCACAATGCCTCTTTGCTCCCATGGCGGCCCTCAGGAGTGGGAGTGGTCTCATTGGTCATATATCTGGCTCCCTCTTAGAGAGTTGGACACCCAACCCAACAGCCAAATGTCCTTCCATGAGGAAGGATGAGTTCTCTTCCGTCAGGTTCCTCTGTGCTTCAGGTTGCCCCATTGGCAGGGTTTCCAGCAAGGTCTCGAGATAGGTGCCTGAATACCAAGGATGGGTGGAGATGACGTACTTGGGCCATAGCAATCCCAATGCTAGATATGAGGCCTAAAACTCGGTCGGGGCTCAGGCTCTGTCAGACACAGCGCTAGTGGCCATGGCAGCCTTTATATCAGAGTAGATTCGAGGGCGGAGCAGATTGATCCTCATGTGGAGTTTCTTGGGAAGATTCCCAGGCATTTGTTCATTCAATAGGGAAGGCAGAATGCTGTGTTGTGGCTCCAGATTTCCCAATCACGGGAGCTTGGGGACCAGTCAGTTTTGGGTGGAATTGTAAACAAAAGCTATGGTTCAATTCAGTGCCAAGCAGAAGGCAGTTCCAATTTGTAGCAGTTTACTTGAGACATCCAGCACTGGAATAAGGGTGGATGTCAGATGCTTGATCACACTAGAGTTTTTGTCTATGATGACCAACAAGTGGAGGGGTGGTATAAAGAGGCCATGGAGGAGTTCACATGCTGAGGCCTGTGAACTGCTGCAAAAAGTAACATTTCTTTGTACAGAGTAGGTGAAGTCTGGTTTGTTTACTCTAGGTTTCCCCATGTGGAAAGTTTGTGAAGAAGAGCTCTCCGGCATGGATGCCAGGAAAGCACACCTCCATTGACAATTGCAGCTGAGGAACATGGCAGATTCGTTCTGGTGGCTCTGGGACAAAGTGCCAAGGCCTTGAGTTGACATGGGATCTCTTGCAGATGGGTCACAATGCTTGTTTGTTACCAGGGAGAACTTAGAATGTGCTGGTTGCTAAGGTGCCATGCAGGATTCTCCTACCCTGAGGGTTTGGCACAGGTCGAAGAGCATGGTATTCTTCTGGGGACAGGGGATGTTCTGTCGTGTGGCTCAGAGAAAACATGATGTGTCATAGATTGGTATTTTAGAACAGGCCCCTGAGGACAGATGCCTGAAAACCTAATGGGGTTCCATTGAGAGCCTAGGGGCTTTTTGGTTCAATCGTCTATCTCACGATCATTGACTTGGCTATTTCCCTGGATGTAGGTGATAAGGGTGTTTCAGACTGCGCATTTCCATCCCGAGTGGCCAGCAATATTGGTGTGGGCTCAGGGGCCACACAGGTTTCTCCTAATCTGGAAGGTTTGGGCAAATCTGATATGCACAGTGTCCTTGGGTTTGGCAGCCAGAGTTCTGTGGTGTGGCTCCAGAGATCACATTCTGGTGGGCATGTGAGCCATGGTTTTGGGAGAGAAGTCTGCAAACACAAATACAAATTAGGGTGAGTGGCGAGGTGATCACAGGCCCAATGCGTAGACCTGGAGGGAAGCTCGTCATGAACTATAATTAGGGAGACTGGAAGGCAGTAGCACAGGCTTTTCTCTCTGGATTGTGTGTCCAGGATGGCCTTGGAAAGCAGGTGTGGTCTCATGGGTCCATGGGAGTCTTTTCCTCTCTATGGATCCTGGTGGCTCTCCATAGTTTGGTGGCTTTTTCGGGGAAGGGGAGAGTGATGTTTTCCACCTTATGGGTGCCCCAAAACAGGGATTCCAGAGACGGGCTCTGGTTCATGGCATCTGGGACATCACAACAAGTGCTAGGATTTGGGCTTAGGGCATATTAGGCCTGCAATGCGGGTTCATGGTGGTGCAACAGAGAAGGATTGTTTGAAAGCATGCTCAGGCTGAGGGTCACAAGGCCTGTTTGCCTCCAGGGCATCCCTGAGGCGTTTGTGTGGTCTCACTGGACTTGTAAATGACTCCCCCTTTCAGGGTTGAACACCCATCCTAACAGCCAAGTTTCCTGATATGAAGAAGGAGGAGTTCTCTATTGTGCTTCAGGATGCCCCATTATCAGGGATTCCAGCAAAGGTCTGGGGACAGGTGCCTGAATACCAAGGATGGGTAGAGATGAAATGCTTGAGGCATGGCATTCCCAAATACTAGATGTGGGGCTCAAACTCTGGTGACTGACACTAGGTCTGGGCTCAGGCTCTGTCAGACACAGCACTAGTGGCCAGGGCAACCTATAAATCAGGGTCCCTCCGATATAGGGCCGAGCAGATTGATCCTCATGTGGGGTTTCTGGCCAGACTCACCAGGCACTTGTTTCTATCGGGAAGGCAGAATGCTGTGTTGTGTCTCCATAATTCGCTATCAAGAAGGCTTGGGGACCAGTCGGGTGAGGAAGGAATTGTAAACACAAGCTACAGTTCAATTCACTGCCAAGCGGAAGGCAGTTCCTGTGTCCAGCAGCTTTTTCGAGATATCCAGCACCTTAGTAAGGGAGGACGTCGGATATTTGCTCACACTGGAGTTTGTGTCTATGATGACTGACAAATGGAGGGGTGGCGTCAAGAAGCCATGTAGGGATTTTCACGTTGAGACTCATGAGCTGCTCCAAATAGCAAGGTTTCATTCTACTGGACAGGTGGAGTGTGGTTTATTTGCTCCAGGGTCCCCCATGTGGAAAGTTTGGGTAGCAGAGCTCTACCGCATGGATGCCTGGAATGTTCAACTTCATTGACCATTGCAACTGAAGAACATGGCAGCTTTATTCTGGTGTCTCTGTAGCAAAGTACCAAGTCCTTGATTTGACATGGAATCTCTTGCAGATGGGCCACACAGCTGGTTTGTTACCAGGTAGATCTTAGAATGTGCTGGTGGCTTAGTAGTTGTGCAGGAATCTACTACTCTGGGATTTTGCACAGATTGTAGGGCACGGTTTCCTTCTGGGGACAGGAGATGTTCTGTTGTGTGGCCCAGCCACCACATGTTGTATCATAAGTTCGCATTCTAGAACAGGCCTCTGAGGACACATGTCTGAAAACCGAATCAATGGTTCCAATGACGTCCTAGGGGCATGTTAGGTTCATTATTCTGACTCAGGACCATTGACTTGGCTGTGTTCCTGGATGTAGGAGATCAGGGTATTTCAGACTGTGCATTTGTGTTCAGAGCGGCCGCCGAAATTGGGGTAGGCCCAGAGGCCTTGTAGGTTTCTCCTAATCTAGACAGTTTGGGCAACTGTGATGGAAACAGTTTCCTTGTGGATGGCAGGGACAGTCCTGCAGTGTGGATCCAGAGACCCCATCCTGGAGGGCATGTGTGCCATGGTTTTGGTAGATAAGTCTGCAAACACAAATTCGAATTAGGGTGAGTGGCGAGGTGATCACAGGCCCAATGCATATACCTTGAGAGCAGCTCATCTGGAACTGTAATTAGGGTGAATGGAAGGCAGTAGCACAGGCTTTTCTCTCCGGATTGTGTGTCCAGGATGGCCTCGGAATGCAGGTGTGTTCTCATGGGTCCATGGGAGACATTGCCTCTCTATGGATCCTGGTGGCTCCTCATAATTTGGTGACATTTTTGGGGAAGGGATGAGTGCTGTTTTCCATCTGAAGGGTGCACCAAAACAAAAATTCCAGAGATGGTCTCTGGGTCTGGGCACCTCGAAAATCCCACCAAGTTTTATGATTTGAACCTACAGGCATACCAGGCCTGAAATGAGGGATCATTGTGGTGAATCTGAGAGGGATTTTTTGAAAGCATGCTCAGGGTGAGGGTCACAATGCCTGTTTGTGCCAAGGGTAGTCCTCAGGAGTGTGTGTGGTGTCATTGATGTTGTAACTGGCTCCCCCTTTGAGGGTAGAACACCCATCCCAAAAGCCAGGTTTATTGCCATGGGGAAAGAAGAGTTCTCTATTGTGCTTCAAGTTCCCTAATTGGCAGGGATCCCTGCCAAGGTCTGGGGACAGGTGCCTGAATATCAAGGATGGGTAGAGATGACATACTTTGGCCATGGCAATCCCAAATGCTAGATATGGGGCCTGCTCTTTAGTGGCTGAAACTCAGTCGAGCTCAGGCTCTGTCAGACACGGCACTAGTGGCCATGGCAGCCTATAAATCGGTGTTGACTCGAGGGCCGACCTGATTGATCCTCATGTGGGTTTTCAGGGCAGACTCACCAGGCATTTCTTCATTCGATGGGGAAGGCAGAATGCTGCGTTGTGGCCCCAGATTTCCCTATCAAGAGGGCTTAGGGACCAGTCAGGTGAGGATGGAATTGTAAACACAAGCTATGGTTCAATTCAGTGCCAAGTGGAAGGCAGTTCCAACGTGCAGTGGTTTATTCAAGACATCCAGCACCGGGATAAGGGTGCATGTCAGATGTTTGCTTAGACTGGAGTTTGTGTCTATGATGACCGACCAATGGAGTGGTGGCATCAAGAGGCCATGGAGCAGTTTACACGCTGAGGCCTGTGAGTTGATCCAAACATAAGGTTTCCTTCTACTGGACAGGGGAGGTCTGGTTTGTTTACACCAGGTTCCCCCATGTGCAAAGTTTGGGTAGCATAGTACTCGCACGTGGATACTGGAAAGCACACCTACATTGACCATTGCACCTAAGGAACATGGCAGGTTCTTTCTGGTTGCTCTAGGGCAAAGTACCAAGGCCTGGATTCTAATAAAGTTGGGTCACAATGCAGTTTTGTTACCACGGAAATCTTACTATGTGCTGGTGGCTAAGGGGCCATGTATGATTAGTCTATCCTGATGGTTTGACACCGGTCGAAGAACATGGTTTCTTTCTGGGTATCGGAGATGTTCTGTTGTGGGGCTCACGGACCAAATGTTGTATCATAAGTTGGTATTCCAGAACAGGCCTCTGAGGACAGATGCCTAAAAACTTCATCTAGGGTTCCAATGAAGTCCAAGGGGAATTTCAGGTTGAATCATCAGACTCAGGAACATTGACTTCGGTGTCTGCCTATATGTAGGCAACCAGAATGTTTCTGACTGTGCCTTTGTGTACAGAGTGGCCTCCAATATTGGGGTGGGCTCTGGGGCCTTGCAGGTTTCTCCTAATCTTGAAGGTTTAGGCAAATTTGTGGGCACGGTTTCCTTGGGGGTGGCAGGCACAGTCCTGTGGTGTGGCTCCAGAGACTCCATCGTGGAGGGCATGTAAGCCATGGTTTTGGGAGAGAAGTCTGCAATCACAAACTCGGATTAGGTTGAGTTGCGAGGTGATCGTAGGCCCAATGCATAGACCTGGAGGGCAGATCGTCAGGAACTGTAATTCACGTACCTCGAAGGCACTAGCACTGGCTTTTGTATCTGGATTGTGTGTCCATGATAGCCTTGGAATGCAGGTGTGTTCTAATGTTTCCATGAGAGTATTTTCCTCTCTACGGATCCTGGAAGCTCCCAATAGTATGGTGGCTTTCTCGTTTGAATGGAAGAGTGCTGTTTTCAATCTTAGATGTTCCCCAAAAAGGGATTCCAGAGAAGGGCTGTGAGTCTGGGTGCTTGGAAAATCCCACCAGGATTAGGATTTGGGCCTAGGGGAGTACCAGGCCTACAATGTGTGACTTGGAGGTACAACTGAGAGCGTTTGTTTGAAAGCATGCTAGTCTGAGTGTCACAATGCCTGATGTGATTAGGGCAGCCCTTATGAGTGGGAGTTGTCTCCTTGGCCATGCAGCTGGCTACCACTTTAATGTAGGACACCCATCCCAACTACCAGGATTCCTGCCATGGAAAAGGAAGAATTCTCTATTGTGCCTCAGGTTCCCCCATTAGCAGGTATTCTAGCAAATGTCTGGGGACAGATGCCTGAATACCAAGGATGGGTAGAGATGAGGGACCTGAGACATGGCCAGTCTCACATGCCTGACTCTCTGAGTAGCTGACATGAATTGAGCACTCGGGCTCTTTCAGAAACAGAACTAGTGGTCAGGGCTGAGTATGAATCAGAGATCCCTCAAGGGCTGAGCAGATTGATCCTCATGCAGAGTTTATGGGCAGAATCACCATGCCCTTCTTCTTTCTAAGGGGAAGGCAAAAAGCTGCGTTGTGGCCCCAGAATTCCCTATCAAGCGGGCTTGGGGACCAGTAGGGTGAGGATGGAATTGTAAACTCAAGCTAAGGTTCAATTCAGTGCCAAGCAAAAGGCAGTTCCATTGTGCAGTGTCTGATTCCAGATATCCAGCACCTGAGTAAAGGTGAAAGTCAGACATTTCCTCATGCTGGAGTTTATGTCTATGATGACCGATGAATGGAGGGGTGGCATCAAGAGGCCATGGAGGATTTCACATGCTGGGGCTTGTGAGATGCTTCAAACAGCAAAGTTTCCTTCTACCACACAGGGGGAGTCTGGTTTATTTGCTCCAGGGTCCCCCATGTGGAAAGTTTGGGTAGCAGAGCACTCCCACGTGGATGCCTGAAAAGCACACCTCCATTAAAATTGCAGCTGAGAAACATGGCCAATTCGTTCTGGTGGCTCTTGGGCGAATTACCAAGGCCTGGAGTTGACATGAAGTCTCATGAAGATGGGTCATAATGCAGGTTTGTTACCATGGAGACCTTACAGTGTGCTGGTGGCTAAGGGACCATGTAGGATTCATCTACCCTGAGGGTTTGACACTGGTCAAAGGGCACGGTTTCCTTCTCGGACCAGAGATGTTCTGATGTGGGGCTAACGGACCAAATGTATCATAATTTGGTATTGCAGAACAGGCCTCTGAGGATAGATGCCTGAAAATTTAATCTAGGGTTCCAATAAAATCCTAACGGAATGTCAGGTTCAATCCTCTGACTCAGTATCATTGACTTCAATGTCTGCCTAGATGTAGGTGATCAGGGTGTTCCAGACTGTGCATTTGTGTACAGAGTGGCAACCTGTATTGGGGTGGGCTCAGGGGCCTTGCAGGTTTCTCCTAATCTGGAAAGATAGGGCAATTTGATGGGCACAGTTTCCTTGGCAATGGTGGGCACAGTCCTGTGGTGTGGCTCCAGAGACCCCATGCTGGAGGGCATGAGAGCCATGGTTTTGGGAGGGAAGTCTGCAAACACAAATGCGGGTTAGGTTTAGTGGCGAAGTGATTGTAGGCCCAATGCATACTCCTGGAGGGAAGCTCCGTGTGAAATGTAAATCGCATGCCTCAAAGGAGGTAGCACAGGCTTTTTTATCTGGATTGTGTATCCACGATGGACTAAGAATGCAGGTGTGGTCTCAGGTGTCCATGGGTGATATTTCCTCTCAAGTATCCTGGCGGCTCCTTATAATGTGGTGGCTTTCTCAGAGAGGAAAGAGTTCTGTTTTCCATATTAAGGGTGTCCCATAACAGGGATTGCAGAGAAGTGCTCTGGCTCTGGGCACCTGGAAATACCCACCAAGGGTTATGATTTGGGCATAGGGGCTTACCAGGCCTCCAATGCAAGTCCTGGAGATACAACTGAGAGCGTTTGTTTGAAAGCATGCTCAGGCTGAGGGTCACTATGCAAGCTTTTGCATAGGGTGGCCCTCAGGAATGGGGGTGGTCTCAATGGCCATTCAGTAGGCTAACACTCTGAGTGTTGGACACCCTTCCGAACTTACAGGAATCCTGCCATGGGGAATGAGGATTTCTCTATTGTGATTCAGGTTCCCTCATTGGTAGGGATTCCAGGAAAGGTCTGGGGACACATGCCTGAATACCAAGGATGGGTAAAGATGACGGCTCTGTTCCGTGGCCAGTCTAACATGCGGGATATGGGCCCCGCCTTCTAGGTGGCTGACACGAGGTCGGGGCTTAGGCTCTGTCAGACACAACACTAGGGGCCAGGGCTGTCTATAATTCAGGGTTCCCTCAAGGGACAAGTAGATTGATCATAATGTGGAGTTTCTGGGCAGACTCACCAGGCCCTTCTTCTTTCTATTGGGAAGGCAGAATGCTGTGTTGTGGCTGCAGAATTCCCTATCATGAGGGCTTGTGGACCAGTAGGGTGAGGATGGAATTGTAAACCCAAGCTATGAATAAATTCAGTGACAAGCGAATGGCATTTCCAGTGTGCCGCGCCTGATTCGAATATCCAGCACCTGAGTAAGCGCAGACGTCAGATGTTTGCTCAAGCTGGAGTTTGTGTCTATAATGACCGACAAATGGAGAGGAGTTGAAAAGAGGTCATAGAGGATTTCCCACACTTGAGCTTGTGAGGTGCTCCAAACAGCCAGGTTTCCTTCTACAGGACAGGGCAGTCAGATTTGTTTGCTCGAGAGTCCCCCATGTGGAAAGTTTGGGTAGCAGAGCACTCCCACATGGATGCCTGGAAAGCACACTTCCACTGAACATTGCAGCTGAGGAACATGGCAGGTTCTTTCTGAAGGCTCTGGGGTGAAGTACCAAGGCCTGTAGTTGACATGGAATCTCATGAAGATGGCTCACAATGCTGGCTTGTTACCAGTGAGATCTTAGAATCTGCTGGTGGCTACGGGCCAAGTAGGATTCATCTACCCTGAGGGTTTGACACAGTTCCAAGAGCACGGCTTCCATCTAGAGAAAGGAGATGTTCTGTTGTGGGGATCAGGGACCATATGTTGTATCTTAAGTTGGTACTCCAGAACAGGTCTCTGATTACAAATGCCTGAAAACCTAATCAGGGGTTACAATGAGGTCATAAAAGCATGTCAGGTTCAATCTTCTGACTGAGAAACACTGACTTGGGTATCTGCCTGGATTCAGGTGATCAGCGTATTTCAGAATGCACATTTGTATCCAGAGGGGCCTCCAGTATTGGGGTGGGCTAAGGGGCCTTGCAGGTTTCTCCTTATCTCGAAGTTTTAGGCAAATGTGATGGACACATTTTCCTTGGGGATGGCAGGCACAGTCCTTTGGTGTGGCTCCAGAGACCCCATCCTGGAGGAAATATGAGCCATGGTTTCGGGATAGAAGTCTGTAAGCACAAACTCGGGTTAAGGTTAGCGGTGAGGTGATCGCAGGCCCAATGCATAGACCTGGAGGGCAGCGCGTCTGGAACTATAAATTAGTTGCCTTGAAGGTGGTAGCACAGGCTTGTGTATCTGGCTTTTGTGTCCAGGATGGCCTCGGAATGCAGGTGTGGTCTCATGGATCCATGGGAGATTTTTCCTCTCAAGGATCCTAGCGGCTCCCTATACTATGGTGGCTTTCTTGGCTAAGGGGAGAGTGCTATTTTACATCTTAGGGGTGTCCCAAAACAGGGATTCCAGAGACAGGCTGTGTTTCTGGGCCCCTGAAAAATCCCACCAGGTGTTAGGATTTGTGCTTAGGGGCATATCAGGCCTGCAAATTTGGATTCTGGAATGCAACTGAGAGTGTTTCTTTGAAAGCATGCTCATGTTGGGGGTCACAATGCCTGCTTGTGTCCAGGGCGGCCCTCATGAGTGGGCGGGTTATCATTGGCCATTCAGCTGGCTACCACTCTGAGGTCTGGAAACCCATCCCAAGAGCCATCATTCCTGCCATGGGGAAGGAGGATTTCCCTATTGTGCTTCTGGTTCCCCCATTGGCAGGGATTTCAGCAAATGTCTGGGGACAGATGCCTGAATCAAGAATGGGTAGAGATGACAGCCCTGGGACATGGCTGGTCTCACATTCTGGAGTTGGAGCCCAGTCTCTGGGTCCTGACACGAAGTCAGAGACGAGGTTCTGTCAGACTCAGCGCTAGTGGCCAGGTAAACCTATAAATGGGGTTCACTCGAGGGTCGAGTAGATTTATCCTCATGTAGGGTTTCTGGGCAGTCTCTCCAGGCTGTTTTTTTCTTGCTATGGGGAAGGCAGAATGCTGTGTTGTGGCTTCAGAATTCCCTATCAAGAGAGCTTACTGAACACCAGGGTGAGGATGGAATTGCAAACCCAAGCTACTTTTTTTTTTAAGATTTTATTTATTTGTCAGAGAGCGAGCGAGAGCAAGCACAGGCAGACAGAGTGGAAGGCAGAGTCAGACGGAGAAGCAGGCTCCCTGCGGAGCAAGGAGCCTGATGTGGGACTCGATCCCAGGACGCTGGGATCATGACCTGAGCCGAAGGCAGCTGTTTAACCAACTGAGCCACCCAGGCGTCCCGCCAAGCTACTTTTAAATTCAGTGCCAAGCATAAGGCAATTCCAGTGTGTAGCAGCTGATTCAAATATCCAGCACTTGAGTAAGTGCAGATGTCAGTTGATTGCTCACGCTGGAGTTAGTGTCTATGATGACCAACAAATGGATGGGTGGCCTCAAGAGGCCATGGAGGATTACCCACCCTCAGGCTTGAGATACTCCATACAGAAAAGATTCCTTTTACCGTACAGGGGAGTCTGGTTTGTTTCCTCCAGGGTTCCCCATGTGGAAAGTTGGTATCAGAGCACTCCCGCTGGATGCCTGGAAAGTACACCTACATTGACCATGGCAGCAGAGGAACATGGCAGTTTCATTCTGGTGGCTCTGGGCCGAAGTACCAAGGGCTGGAGTTGTCATGGAGTCTCATGAAGATGGGTCACAATGCTGGTATGTTGTCAGGGAGATCATAGAATGTGCTGGTTGCCAGGGGGCCTTGAAGGATTCATCTACCCAGAGTGTTTGACACAGGTCCAGAGCACAGCTTTCTTCTAAGGACAGGAGATGTTCTTTTGTGTGGCTCAGTGACCATATTGTATCATACATTGATATTCAGAACAGCCTTCTGAGTACAGATACCTGAAAACCTATTCTAGTGTTCCAGTGAATCCTAGGAGAATGTCAGGTTCAATCTTCTGTCTGAGGACCATTGACTTGGATATCAGCCTGGATGTTGGTGATATGGTGTGTCAGACTGTGCATTTGCATCCAGAGTGGCCTCCAATATTGGGCTGGGCTTAGGGGACTTGCAGGTTTCTCCTAATCTAGAGGGTTTGTTTAATAGTGACAATCACAGTTTCCTTCGGGAAGACAGGTACAATCCCGTGGTGTGGCTCCAGTTATCACAAACTGGAGGGCATGTGAGCCATGGTTTTTGGAGGGAAGTCTGAAAACACAAACTTGGGTTAGGGTTAGTGGCAAGGTTATCACAGGCCCAATGCATAGACATGGATGGCAGCTCTTCAGGAACTGTCAATCGGGTGACTCAAAGGCAGAATTACAGGCTTTTTTCTCTGTATTGTGTGCAGGATGGCCTCAGAATGCAGTTGTGGCCTCATGGGTCCATGGGAGATTTTTCCTCTCTAAGGATCCTGGTGGCTCCCAATAGTTGGTGGCTTTTTCGGGGAAGGGAAGAGTGCTGTTTTTCATGTTAGGGGTGACCCAAAATATGGATTCCAGAGACGGACTCTGGGTTTGGTCCCCTGGAAAATCCCACCAAGTGTTAGGATTTGGGCCTAGTGGCTTACCAGGCCTGCATGCAGGATCCTGGAGGTGCAAATGAGAGGGCTTGTTTGAAATCATTCTCAGGCTGAGGGTCACAATACTTGCATATGCCCAGGTGGCCCTCATGAGTGGGCGTGGTCACATTGGCCATGCAGCTGGCTCCCACTTTGAGGGTTGGACAACCATCCCAACAGCCATAATCCTGCCATGGGGAAAGAGGAGTTCTCTATAGTGCTTCAGGTTCCCCCATTAGCGGGGATTCCAGCAAAGGTCTGGGGACAGAGGCCTGAATACCAAGGATGGGTAAAGATGATGGACATGGGCCATGGCCAGTATCAAATCGTGGATATGGACCCCGATCACTGGGTGGCTGACACTAGGTCTTGGCTCAGGCTCTGTCAGACACAGCACTAGTGCCCAGGGCAGCCTATAAATTGGGGTTCCCTCGAGTGCCGAGCAGATTGATCCTCATGTATGGTTTCTGGGCAGACTCACCAGGCCCTTCTTGTTTGTAAGGGGAAGGCAGAATGCTGTTTTGTGGCTCTAGAATTCACTATCAAGAGGGCTTGTGGACCAGGAGGCTGAGGATGGAATTGTAAACCTAAGCTATGGTTACATTATGTATCAAGCGAAAGGAATTTCCAGTGTGCAATGTTTGAATCCAATATTCAGCACTTGAGTGAGGGTGGATGTCAGATATTTGCTCATGCTGGAGTTTGTGTCTATGATGACACAAAAATGGAGGGGTGGCGTCAAGAGGTTATGGAGGATTTCCCAATCTGGTGTTTTTGAAATGCTCCAAACAGCAAGGTTTCCTTCTACCAGACAGGGGCAGTCTGATTTGTTTCCTCCATGGTTCCCCATGTCGAAAGATCGGATAACATAGATCTCCCACATGGGTGACTGGAAAGCACACCTTCATTGACCATGACAGCGAAGGAACATGGCATCTGGTGGCTTTGAGGCGAAGAAATAAAGACTGGATTGGACATGGAACCTCATGAAGATGGGTCAAAATGTTGGTTTGTTACCAGGGAGATCTTAGAATGTGCTGGTGGTTAATGGGCCATGCAGGATTCATCTAGCCTGAGGATTTGACACAGGCCCAAGAGCCCGGATTGCTTCTGGGGGCAGGAGATATTCTGTTGTGGGGCTCAGCGGCCATATGTTGTATCATAAATTGGTAATCCAGAACAGGTCTCTGAGGACAGAAGCCTGAAAACCTAATAAAGGGTTTGAATGAGGCCCTAGGGGAATGTCATTCAATCTTCTGACTCAGGATCATTGACTCTGGTGTCTGACTGGATGCAGGTGATGAGGGTGTTTCAGACTGTGCATTTGTGTCCAGAGTGGCATCCAATACTAGGGTTGGCTCAGGTTCCTTGCAGGTTTCTCCTTATATGGGGTTTTTGGACAACTGTGATGGGCAGTTTCCTTGGGGATTGCAGGAACTGTCCTGTGGTGTGACTCCAGAGACCCCATCCTGGAGGACATGTGCGCCATGATTTTGAGAGAGAAGTCTGCAAACACAAACTTAGGTTAGGGTTAGTGGCAAGGTGATCATAGTCCCAATCCATAGACCAGGAGGGCAGCAAGTCTGGAACTGTAAATCACGTAACTCAAAGGTGGTAGCACAGGTAATTGTATCTGGATTTAATTTCCAGAATGGCCTTTATTGCAGGTGTTGTCTCAAGGGTCCATGGGAGATTTCTCCTCTCAAGGATCCTGGCGGTTCTCAATAGTTTGTTGGATTTCTCCGGGAAGGGATGAGTACTGTTTTCCAGCTTAGGCGTGCCCCAAAACAGGCATTCCAGAGATGAGCTCTGGGTCTAAGTGCTTGGAAAATCCCACCAAGGGTTAATATTTAGGCCTAGGGCCATACCAGGCCTGCAATGCGGGATCCTGGAGGTGCAACTGAGAGCGTTTGTTTGAAAGTATGGTCAAGCTGAGGGTCCCAATGCCTGCTTGTGCCCCGGAGGCCATCAGGATTGGGCGATGTCTACTCAGCCATGCAGCCAGTTCCCATTCCTAGGGTTGGACACCCATCCAAAAGCCAGGATTCCTGCCATGGCGAAGGATGAATTCTCTATTGTGCTTCAGGTCCCCCCATTGGTAGGGATTCCAGCTAAGATCTAGGGGACAGATGCCTGAATACCAAGGATGGGTAGTAATGACAGCCCTGGGCCATGGCCGGTCTCACATGGTTAATGTGGGCCCCACCCTCTGGGTTGCTGACACGAGGTAGGGGCTCAGGCTCTGTCAGACACAGCACTAGTGGCTAGGGCAAACTATAAATAGGGGTTCCCTCCTGGGCTGAGTATATTGATCTTCATGTGCAGTTTATGGGCAGACTCACCAGGTCCTTCTATCTATGAAGAAGGCAGAATGTTGCGTTGTGGCTCCAGAATTCCCTATCAAGAGATATGGCAGACCAGTAGGGTGAGGATGAAATTGTAGTCTGAAGCTAGGCTTAAATTCATTGCAAAGCGAAAGGCAGTTCCAGTGTGCAGCAGCTGATTCCAATATCAGCGCCTGAATATGGGCGGATGTCAGATGTTTGCTCAGGCTGGAGTTTGTGTCTATGATGACCAACAAATGGAGAGGTGGCGTCAAGAGGCCATGGAGGATTTCCCACCCTGGGGCTCAGGGGCCATAATTTGTATCATGAGTTGGTATTCCAGAAGAGGCCTCTGAGGACAGGTGCCTGAAAAGTTAATCCCTCTTCCAATGAGGTCCTAGGGCCATGTCAGGTTCAATTATCTGACTCAGGACCATTGATTTGGGTGTCTGCCTGGATGGAGGTGATCAGGGTGTTTCAGACTGTGCATTTGCATCCAGAGCAGCCTCCAATATTGGGATGTGCTCAGGAGCCTTCCGGGTTTCTCCTAATCAGGAGGGTTTGGGCAACTGTGATGGGCCCAGTTTCCTTGGGGATGGCAAGCACAGTCTTGTGGTGTGACTCTAGGGGCCCCATCCTGGAGGACATGTGAGCTATGGTTTTTAGAGAGAGATCTGCAAACACAAACTCGGGATAAGGTTAATGGAGAGGTGTTCACAGCCCCAATCCAAAGATCTGGAGGGCAGCACGTCAGGAACTGTAAATCAGGTGACTCGAAGCCAGTAGCACAGTCTCTTGTATCTGGATAGCATATCCACGCTGGCCTCGGAATACAGGTGTGGACTCATGGGACCATGGGAGATTCTTCTTCTCAAGGATCCTGGGGGATCCCATTAGTTTGGTGGCTTTCTCAGGGAAGTGAAGAGTGCTGTTTTCCATCTTAGGGGTGCCTCAAAACAGGGATTCCAGTGACGGGCTCTGGGTATGTGCACATGGAACATCCCACGATGTGTTAGGATTTGGGCTTAAGGGCATATCAGGCCTGCAATGCAGGATCCTGGAGGTGCAACTAAGAGCATTTTTTTGAAGGCTTGATCAAGCTGAGGGTTACAATGGCTACTTGTGCCCAGGGCAGCCCTCATGAGTGGGCATTGTCTCCTTGGCCATGCAGCTGGCTCCCACTTTGAGGTTTGGACACTCATATCAACAGCCAGGATTCCTACCATGGGGAAGGAGGAGTTCTCTATTGTGCTTTAGGTTACCCCATTGGTAGGGATTACATAAAAGGTCTGGGGACAGGTGCCTGAATACCAAGGATGGGTAGAGATGATGGACTTGGGCCCTGGCCAATCTCACATGCTGGATATGGGCTCATATCTCTGGGTGCCTGAAACTAGGTCCTTGCTCAGGCTCTGTCAGACACAGTACTAGTACTAGTACTAGTACTAGTGCCCAGGACAGCCTATAAATCAAGGTTCCATCGAGTGCCAAGTAGATTGAACCTCATGTGGAGTTTCTGGGAAGATTCACCAGGCCCTATTTCTTTCTAGTGGGAATGGAGAATGTTGCCTTGTGGCTCCAAATTCCCTCTCTAGAGGGCTTGCAGACCAGGAGGCTGAGGATGGAATTCTAAACCCAAGCTATGGATAAATTCAGTGTCAAGTGAAACGCAGTTCTAGTGTGCAGTGTTGGAAAAGAAAATGCAGAATCTAAATAACGGCAGATTTCAGATGTTTTCTCATGCTGGAGTTTTTGTCTATGATGACTGACAAATGGAGGGGTTGTGTCAAGGGCCATGGAGGATTTCTCCTGCTGGTGCTTCTGAGATGCTCCAAACAGAGGGTTCCCTTCTCCTGGTCAGTGGCAGTCTGGTTTGTTTGCTCCAGGGTCCCACATGTGGAAAGAATAAGTAGAAGAGCACTCCCACATGGATGCCTGGAAAGCACACCTCCACTGACCATATCAGGTGAGGAACATGGCAGGTTCATTCCGGTGGCTCTGGGGCGAATTACCAAGGACTTGAAGTGACATGGAATCTCATGAAGATGGATCACAATGCTGTTTGTTTGTTACCAGAGAGATCTTAGAATGTGCTGGGGGCTAAGGGGCTGTGCATAATTCATATACCCCACCCTTGACACAAGTTGAAGAGCACGAATTCCATCTGGGGACAGGAGATATTCTATTGTGGGGTTCAGGGACCAATCTTCTGACTCAGGACCATTGACTTGGGTGTCTTCCTGGATGGAGGTGATCAGGGTGTTGCACACTGTGCATTTGTGTCCAGAGTGGCCTCCAATATTGGACTGGGCTCAGGGGACTTGCAGGTCTCTCCTAATCTGGAGGGTTTGGGCAACTGTGATGGACACAGTTTCATTGGGGATAGCAGGATCTTTCCTGTGGTGTGGCTACAGAGACCCATCATAGAGGGCATGTGAGCCATGGTTTTGGGAAAGAAGTCTGCAAACACAAACTTGGGGTAGGGTTAATGGCGAGGTGATCACAGGCCCAATGCGTAGGTCTGTAGGGCAGCTCGTCTGGAACTGTAAACCAGGTGATTCGAAGGTGGCAGCACAGTCTCTTGTATCTGGATTGTGTGTCCAGGATGGCCTCGGAATGAAGGTGTGGTCTTATGGAGCCCTGGGAGATTTTTCCTCTCTACGCATCCTGGCAGCTCCTAATAGTTTTCTCAGGGGAGGGAAGATTGCTGTTTTCCATCATAGGGGTGCTTCAAAACAGAGATTCCAGAGACGGGCTCTGGTTATGTTGGCATGGAAAATCCCACGAAGTGTTAGGATTTGGTCCTAAGGGCATACCAAACCTGCGATGCGGGACCCTGCAGAAACAACTGAGAGCATTTGTTTGAATGCATGCTAAGGTTGAGGGACACAATGCCTGCTTTGGCCCAGGTGGCCCTTATGATTGGGCGTTGTCTCATTGGCCATGCACCTGGTTCTAATTCTGAGGGTTGGGCACCCATAGCAACAGCCAGGCTTCCTGCCATGGGGAAGGAGGAGTTCTCAATTGTGCTTCAGGTTCCCCCACTGGTAGGGATTCCAGCAAAGGTCTGGGATAGTTGCCGGAATACCAAGGATGGGTAGAGATGACTGGGCCATGGCCAGTCCCACATGCTGGATAAGGGCCCCACACTCTGGGTGGCTGACACGAGGTTGGGGCTCAGGCTCTCTCAGACACAGCGCTAGTGGCCAGCACAAAGTATAAATCGGGGTTCCCTGGAGGGCCAAGTAGATTGATCTTCATGGGGAGTTTCTGGGCAGACTCACCAGGCCCTTCTTTCTATGGGGAAGGCAGAATGTTGCGTTTTGTCTCCCTAATTCCCTCTCAAGAGGACTTGCAGTCCAGTAGGGTGAGGATGGAATTGTAAGCCCAAACTATGCAAGAATACAGTGTCAAGTGAAAGGTATTTCCAGTGTGCGTGACTGATTCGAATATCCAGCACCTGAGTAAGAGCAGATGTCAGATGTTTGCTCATGCTGGAATTTGTGTCTATGATGACTAACAAATGGAGGGTTGGCATCAAGAGAATGTGGAGGACTTCCCAGGCTGGGGCTTGTGAGATGCTCCAAACAACCAAGGTTTCCTTCAACCTGACAGGAGCAGTCTTATTTGTTTGCTCTAGGGTTCCCTATGTGGAATTTTTGTGTAGCAGAGAACTACCTCTTGGATGCCTAGAAAGCACACGTCCATTGACCTTTGTACCTGAGGAACATGGCAGATTCGTTTCATGGCTCTTGGGCAAAGTACCAACACCTTGAGTTGGCATCAAGTCTCAGGAAGTTGGGTCACAATGCTGGTTTGTTACCAGGGAGATCATAGAAGGTGCTGGGGCTAATGGGTCATGCAGGATCCATCTACCCTGAAAGTTGGACATAGATCCAAGAGCACATTTTCCTTCTGGAGACAGGAGATGTTCTGTTGTGGGAATCAGGGACCACATGTTGTATCATAACTTGGTATTCCAGAACAGGACTCTGAGAACAGATGTCTGAAGACCCAATCTAGGGTTCCAGTGAAGTCCTAGGGGCATGTCAGGTTCAATCATCTGACTCAGAACCATTGACTTGGCTTTCTGCCTCGATGGAGGTGCTCAGGGTGTTTCAGACTGCACGTTTGCATCCAGAGCAACCTCCAATATTGGGGTGGGTTCAGGGGCCTGGCAGGTTTCTCCTAATCTGGAGGGTTTGGACAACCTGATGGGCACAGTTTTCTTGGGGATTGCAGGAACTTTCCTGTGATGTGGCTTGAGGGACCACATCTTGGTGGGCATGTAAGCCATGGTTTTGGGAGAGAAGTCGGCAAACACAAACTGGGGTTAGGGTTAGTGTCGAGATGATCACAGGCCCAATGCATAGACATGGAGGGCAGCTCGTCAGGAAATGTAAATAGGTTGACTCGAAGGCGGTAGCAAAGACTTTTCTCTCTGGATTGTGTGGACAGGATGGCCTCGGAATGCAGGTTTGTTTTCATGGGTCCATGGGAGATTTTTTCTCTCAAAGGATCCTGGCGGCTCCCAATAGTTTGGTGCCTTTCTCAGGGAAGGGAAGAGTGCTGTTTTCCATCTTAAGGGTGCCCCAAACAGGGATTCTGAGACGGACTCTGGGTCTGGGCACCTGGAAAATCCCACCAAGGGTTAGGATTTGGGCCTAGGGGCATACCAGGCCTGCAATGCTGGTACTGGAGGAGCAACTGAGAGTGTTTGTTTGAAAACATGCTCAGGCTGAGGATCACCATGCCTGCCTGTGCCCATGTCGGCCCTCAGGAGTGGGCATGGTCTCCTTGGCCATGCAGCTGGCTCCCACGCTGAGGGTTGGACAACCATCCCAACAGCCAATATTCCTGCCATGGGGAAGGAGGTGTTCTCTATTGTGTTTCAGGTTCGCCATTGGCAGGAATTCCAGCAAAGTTTGGGGGACAGATGACTGGATAGCAAGGATGGGTACAGATGATGGCCCAGGGCCATGGCCGATCTCTCATGCTAAATATGGGCCCTCACCTCTGGGTGGCTGACACGAGGTCGGGGCTTAGACTCTGTCAGACACAGCACTAGTGGTCAGGGAAATCTATTAATCAGGGTTGCCTCGTGGTCTGAGTAGATTGATCCTCATGTGCAGTTTCTGGGCAGACTCAACAGGTCCTTCTTCTTTCTATGTGGAAGGCAGAATACTGCGTTGTGGCTCCAGAATTCCCTATCAAGAGATATTGTGGAGCAGTGTGGTGAGGATAGAATAGTAATACAAAGGTATGGTTAAGTTCAGTGAAAAGCAAAAGGCAGTTCCAGTGTGCAGCTGCCGTTTCGAATATCCAGCACCTGAGTAAGGGTGGATGTAAGATGTTTGCTCACACTGGAGTTTGTGTCTGTGATTACCCACAAATGGAAGGGTGGCGTCAAGAGGCCATGGAGGTTTTTCCCATGCTGGGGCTTGTGAGATGCTCCAAATAGCAAAGTTTCTTTCTACCGGACAGGAGAAGTCTGGTTTGTTTTCTCTGGTTTCTCCATGTGGAAAGTTTTGTAGCAGAGAACCCCACAGGGATGCCTGGAAATCACCCCTCCATTGACCATTGCAGCTGAGGAACATGGCAGGTGCATTCTGGTGGCTCTGGGACAATATATCGAGACCTTGAGTTGACATGGAGTTTCATGAAGATGGGGCACAATGATGGTTTGTTACCAGGAATATCATAGAATGTGCTGGTTGCTAAGGGGCCATTCAGGATGCAAATACCCTTAGGGTATGACACAATTCCAGGAGCATGGCTTCCTTTTTGGGGAGGACATATTCTGTTCTGTGGCTCAGGGACTATATATTTTATCATAAGTTGATATTCCAGAGCAGGCCTCTGACGACAGATACCTGTAAACCTAATCTAGTGTGTCAATGAAGTCCTCGGGGCATGTCAGGTTCAATCTTCTGACTCAGGAGCATTGACTTGGGTGTCTGCCTGTATGGAGGGGATCAGGGTGTCTCAGACTGTGCATTTGTGCCCAGAGCGGCCTCCATTATTTGGCTGCGCTCAGGGGCCTTGCAGGTTTCTCCTAATCTAAAGGTATCGGGCAAAAGTGATGGGCACAGTTTCCTTGAGGATCTCAGGCACAGTCTTGTGGTGTGGCTTCAGATGCCAGAACCTGGAGGTCATGTGAGCCATGGTTTTAGGAAGGAAGTCTGCAAACACAAACTCAGTTTAGGTTAATGGCAAGGTGATTGCAGGCCCAATGCATAGACCTGGAAGGCAGCTCGTCAGAAACTGTAAATCCGATGACTCAAAGGTGATAGCACATGATATGTATCTGGATTGTATGTCCAGGATGGCCTCGGTATGCAGGTGTGTTCTCATGGGTCTATGGCAGATTTTTCCACTCAAGGATCCTGGTGGCTACCAAGAGTTTGGTGACTATCTCGGGGAAGGGAAGAGTGCTGTTTTCCATCTTAAGGGTCCCCCAAAATAGGGATTCCAGAGATGGGCTCTGTGTCTGGGCCCCTGTAAAATCCCACCAGGGTTAGGATTTGGGCCTAGGTGTGTACTAGGCCTGCAATTCGGGGTCCCAGAGATGCAATTGAGAGCGTTTGGTTGAAAGCATGCTCAGGCTGAGGTCACAATGCCTGCTTGTGCCCGGGGAAGCCATCATGAGTGCACATGGTCTCCTTGGCCATGGAGCTGCCTTCCACTTTGAGGGTTGAGCAACTATCCCAACTGTCAGAATACCTTCCATGGGGAAGGAGGAGTTCTCTATTGTGCTTCAGGTTCCCCCAATGGCAAGGATTTCAGCAAAGGTGTGGGTACAGATGCCTGAATACCAAGAATAGAAGAGAAGACAGACTTGGGCCATAGCTGGTCTCACATGCTGGATATGGGCCCTGATCTCTCCGTGGCTGACACTAGATCCTGGCTCCGGCTATGTCAGACACAGCACTAGTGCCCAGGGCAGCCTATGAATCAGGGTTCCGTCTAGCACCGAGAAGATTGACCATCATATGGAGTTTCTGGGCAGACTCTCCAGGCCCTTTTTCTTTCTATGGGGAAGGCAGAATATTGTGTTGTAGCTCCAGAATTCCCTCACAATAGGGCTTGTGGACCAGTAGGCTGAGGATGGAATTGTAAACCCAAGCTATGGCTTAATTCAGTCAAACTAAAGGCAGTTCCAGTGTGCAGCGATCGAATTGAAATCCAGCACCTGAGTAAGGGCGGATGTCAGATGTTTGCTCATGCTGGAGTTTGTGTCTATGATGACTGACAAATGGAGTGGTGGCTTCAAGAGGAAATGGAGGATTTCCCACGCTGGGGCTTGTGAGATGCTCCAAACAGAAGGTTTCCTTCTACCGGACAGGGGCATTCTGTTTTTTTGTCTCAAGGGTCCCAGCCAATTGCAAAGTTTGTGTAGCAGAGCACCCCCGTATGGTTGCCTGGAAACCACACCTCCACTGACCATTGCAGCTTAGGAACATGGCAAGTTCATTCTGGTGGCTCTGGGGCGAAGTACTAAGGGCTTATTTTTACATGGAATGTCATGAACATGGGTAACAATGCTGTTTTGTTACCTGGGAATTCTTAGCCTGTCATCTGTACACATCCTTGGTATTAAGGCAACTTTCCACAGACCTTTCCTGTAACCCTGCCAATGGGGGAACCTGAAGCACAATAGAGAACTCCTCTTTCCATTGCAGGAAGCCTGGCTGTTGCAATGGGTGTCCAACCCTCAAAGTGGGATCCAGCTATATGGCCAATGAGACTACGCCCTCTCCTGAGGGCCCCCCTGGGCACAAAGAGGCATGATGACCCTCAGCCTGAGCATGCTTTCAAACAAGCCCTCTCTGTTACACCATTAGGATCCTGCATTGCAGGCCTGGAATGCCCCTAGGCCCAAATCCTAACACTTGGTGGGATATCCGGGCACCCAGACCCAGAGCCCGTCTCTGGAATCCCTGTTTTGGCATAAGCCTAAGTTGGAAAACAGCATTCTTCCCTGTTTTGGAGCACCCCTAAGATGGAAAAGAGCACTCTTTTCTTCTCTAAAAAACCACCAATCTATGGAGATCCACCAGGATCCTTAGAGAGGAAAAGTCTCCCATTGAACCATGAGACCACGTCTACATTCAGAGCCCATCCTGGACACACAATCCAGATAGAAAAGCCTGTGCTACCAGCTTTCAGTCACCCTAATTACAGTTCCTGACGTGATGCCTTCTAGGTCTATGCATTGGACCTGTGATCTCCTTGCCAATATCCCTGACCCAAATTTGTGTTTGCAGACTTCCCTCCCAAAACCATGGCTCTCATATCCTCAAGGAGGTGGTCTCTGAAGCCTTACCACAGGACTGGGCCTGCCATCCCCAAGGAAACTGTGCCCATCACAGTTCCCCAAAGCCTCCAAGTTAGGAGAAACCTGCAAGGCCCCTGAGCCCACCCCAATATTGGAAGTGGCTCTGGATGCAAATGCACAGTCTGAAACACCCTGATCACCTACATCCAGTCAGACAACCATATCAATGGTCCTTAGTAAGAAAATTGAACCTGATGGGCACCAAGGACATCATTGGATCTCTAGATTAGGTTGCAAGCATCAATCCTCAGAGGCCTGTTCTTGAATACCAAGTCAGGATACAACATATGTACCCTGAGCCACAAAACAGAACATCTCCTCTCCCAAGATGGAAACTGTGCACATCGACCTGTGCCAAACCCTCAGCGTGGCCCATAGCCACCAATACATTCTAAGACCTCCCTTGTAACAAACCAGTTTTGGGACACATCTGTAAGAGATTCCAAGTCAACTCAAGGCCTTGGTACTTGGCACCAGAACCACCAAAACGAACCTGTCATGTTCCTCAGCTGCAATGGTCATTGGACGTGTGCTTTCCAGTCATCCATGCGGGAGGGCTCTGCTACGCAAACTTCCACTTGAGGGACCCTGGAGGAAAAAAAAAACAGACTCCTCCTGTCCATTAGAAGGAAACCTTGTTGTTTGGAGCATCTCACAATCTTAAGCGTGGGTAATCCTCCATTGCCTCCTGAAGCCACCCCTCCATTAGTCGTCATCCTAGACACAAACTCAAGTGTGAGCAAATATCTGACATCTGCCCTTAGTCAGGTGCTGGATATCTCGTATAAGCTGCTGCACATTGAAACTGACTTCCGCTTGGCACTCAATTTAAGCATAGCTGGTGTTTACAATTGCATTCTCACCCTATTTGTCCCCAAACCCTCTTGATAGGGAATTCTGGATCCATAAGGCAGCATTCTGCCTGCCCCACAGAAAGAAGTGCTTCGTGAGTCTGGCCAGAAACCCTACATGAGGATCAATTTACTCGGCCCTGGAGAGAACCCCAATATATAGACTTCTCTGGCCACTAGTGCTGTGTCTGACACAGCCTGAGCCCAGACCTCGTGTCAGCCACCCAGAGAGCGGGGCCCATATCCAGCATGTGAGAACGGCCATGGCCCAAATCTGTCATCTCTATGCATCCTTGGTATTCAGGCATCTGTCCCCAGACCTTTGCTGTAATCCCTGCCTATGGGGGAACATGAAGCACAATAGATATTTCCTCCTTCCCCATGGCTGGAAACCTGGCCATTGGAATGTGTGTCCATCCCTCAGTGTGGGAGCCAGAAAATGGACAATGGGACCACGCCCACTCCTGAGGGCCACCCTGGGCACAAACAGGCATTGTAATGCTCAGCCTGAGCATGCTTCCAAACAAGCCCTCTCAGTTGCACCACCAAGATCCTGCATTGCAGGCCTGGTCTGCCCATAAGCCCAAATCCCAACCCTTGGTGGTATTTTCCAGGCGCCTAGACCCAGAGCCCATCTCTGGAATCCCTGTTTTGGGGCACACCTAAGATCGAAAATAGCAGTCTTCCCATCTCAAAAAGTCATCAAAATATTGGGAGCCGCCAGTATCTTTAGCGGAAAAATCTCCCATGGACCCATGAGGCCACAGCTACATTCTGAGGTCACCCTAGACACACAATCCAGATATAAAAGCCTGTGCTTCCACCTTCGGGTCATTCCAGTTACTGTTCCTGAGGAGTAGCCTTCCAGGTCTACACATTGCCCTGCGATAACCTAGCCACTAAACCTAACCCAAGTTTGTGTTTGCAGACTTCCCTCCCAGAACCATGGCTCACATGCCCTCCAGGGTGGAGTCTCTGGAGCCACACCACAGGACTGTGCTTGCCATCCCCATGGAAATTGTGCATGTCAGTTAACCAAACCCTCCAGAGTTGGTTGAAACATTCAAGACCCCTGTGGCCACCCCAATATTGGAGGTTACTCTGGACATAAGTGCGCAGTCTGAAACTCCCTGATCACCTACATCCTGGCAGACACCCAAGTCAACTTTCCTAAGTCTGAAGATTGAACCTCTCATGCCCCTGGGACTCATTGGAACCCTAGATTAGGTTGTCGGGCAAAGGCCTGTTCTTGAATAGAAACTTATGATATGGCATGTGGTCCCTGAGCCACAAAACACTACATCTCCTGTCCCCAGAAGGTAACCGTGCTCTTCGACCTGTGTTAAACCCTCAGGGTAGGAGAATCTTGCAGGCACCTTAGCCACCAACACATTCTAAGATCTACCTGGTAAAAAAAAACCAGCATTGTAACCCATCTTCAAGAGATTCCATGTCAACTCAAGACCTTGGTGCTTCGCCCCAGAAGCACCGTAAAGAACCTGCATGTTCCTCAGCTGCATTGGTCAATGGAGGTGTGCTTTCCAGGCATCCATGTGGAAGGGCTCTGCTACCCATACTTTTCACATGGGGGGCCCTGCAGAAAACATACCAGACTCTAACTGTCCAGTAGAAAAAACAACCTTGCTGTTTGGAGCATCTCACATGCATCAGCCTCTTGATGCCACTCCTCCATTCGGTTATCAGAGACACAAACTCCAGTGTGCGTAAACATCTGAAATCCACCTTTACTCAGGTGCTGGATATTTCATTTGTTGGCCACGATAGATACAAACTCTATCATGAGCAGACATCTGACCCTCGCCTGTACTCAGATGCTGGAGATCTCGAAAAAACCACTGCACATTGGAACGGCCATGTTCTCGGCACTGAGATTAAGCATAGATTGTGTTTTCTGCCTTCTGTTCTCACACTCCTCGCCTTCAAGTCTCCCATATTGGGAATTTGGGAGCCACAATGCCTTCTGCCTGCCCACCAGAAAAAAGAGGTGCCCTATGGGTCTGCGTGAAACTCCATATAAGGTTCCACCAGCACAGCCCTCTATAGCACCACAATATCATAGGCCACCTTGTGAACTAATGCTTTGTCTGACACAGCTCGAGCCCCGACCTCCTGGTAGCCACCTAGATAGCGGGACCCATATCTGGCAGGTGTGACCTGCCTTGACCTGAGTCCTTCATCTCAAACCAACCTGGTTATTCACGTACCAGTCCCAGAACATAGCTCAAATTACTGTGCATGGGGGAATCTGAAGCACAAAAGAGTACTCCTCCTTCCTCATAGAAGGAAAATTAAATGTTGATATGGTGGTCCAACCCTCATATTGGGATCCAGGTGCATGGAACAAGAGCCAATGCCCACTCAGGATGGGCATCTGGGCACAAACAGGCATTGTGACCCTTACCCTGGGACCCATTTCCAACAAGTCTCCATGGGAGCTGAACCAAAGCCCCACAGAGCCAGGCAGTCAAGCCTCTAGGCCCAAATACTAAGCCTTTGTAGGGTTATCCAGGTACAGGGACCTATAACCCATCTCTGGAATCCCTGTGTTGACGGAAACCCTGAAACAGTAAACCACGCTCTCTCCTTCCCAGTGAGACACCAAACTCTTGGGTGCTGGGCAGAATCCCCAGAGAGGTAGAATATTCCATGGACACATGAGGACACCCCACCATTCCAAGGCCATCCTAGACACAATCCAGACAGAAAAGCCTTTGCTCCTGCCTCCCAGCCACACGAATTTCAAATCCTGAGGAGCTGCCCTCAGCGTCTGCAGATCGGGGCTGCCATCACCTCCCTCCTAATTGATACACAATTTTGTGTCTGAAGACTTTGGTCCCAGAGCCCTTAACCACATTCCCTGCAGGATGGGGCTGACAGAACCAAACTACATCACTGGGCCTGATCTCTGGATGAAATTCTGCCGTCTCAGTTGCACAAACCCTCCAGATTAGGAAAAGCCTGCAAGGCCCCTGAGCCCACCCCAATTTCATAGGCCACTCTGGAAAAAATGCACAGTCTGACACAGCCTGAGCATCTACCTCCAGGAAGACTCACAGGTCAAAGTCCCTAAGTCCGAAGGTTGAGGATGACATGCCCCTACAACCTCATAAGAACCCTAGCCTAGATATTCAGGCCTCTGTGCCCAGAGGCCTGGTCTTGAAATCCAACATATGATCCGACATGTGGTCCCTGAGCCATACAAGAGAACCCCTCCTGTCCCGAGAAGGGAACCTGGCTCCTGGGAACTGGGTCTAACCCTCAGGTAGGAAAATCCTGCATGGCCACAGACCCACAACCACATTCTTTTTTTTTTATATAGATTTTATTTATTTATTTGACAGACAGAGATCACAAGTAGGCATAGAGGAAGGCAGATAGAGAGAGAGGAAGAAGCAGGCTCCCTGCTGAGCAGAGAGCCCGATGCGGGACTCAATCCCAGGACCCTGAGATCATGACCTGAGCCGAAGGCAGCGGCTTAGCACATTGAGCCACCCAGGCACCCTCACCACCACATTCTAAGGTCTCCCTGGACACCAAGCAGCATTGTGACTCATTAGACTGAGACCATCCATCAACTTAGATCACTTGGAAATTTGAACAAAAACCAGCAGATCAAGCCTGCAATGTTCCTCAGCTGCAATCG
Organism: Mustela nivalis; assembly: GCF_964662115.1. NCBI lineage: Eukaryota > Metazoa > Chordata > Mammalia > Carnivora > Mustelidae > Mustela > Mustela nivalis. The sequence goes on along the minus strand of NW_028136552.1, from coordinate 65,964 downwards.
ACATGCAAGGAAGACTTCCCAGGCCCCCATTCAGAGACCTCTGCTGTCGAATCTTTCTATATGGGGGACCCTGGAGCCTTGTAAGCGGACTTCCCCTGTCCCACAGTAGGACACCTTGCTGTTTGGAGCAGCTCACAAGGTCCTGCTTGGGAAAATCTCCAAGAATTCTTGAGGCCACCCCACAATTCGTTGACCATCATGGATGCAAACCCAGCGTGAGCAGACATCTGACCCTCGCCCATACTCAGGTGCTGGAAATCTCGAAACAACCACTGCACAATGGAATGGTCCTGTGGTCGGCACTGAGCTTATCCGTGGCTTGTGTTTTCAGACTTCTGTCTTCACACTCCTCGCCTACAAGCCCTCCATATTGGGAATTCTGAAGCCACAGTGCAGCTTTCTGCCTGCCCACCAGAAAGAAGTGCCCTATGGGTCTTCGCAGAAACCCACATGAGGATCCTCCTGCACGGCCCTCAATGGCACCCCAATATAATAGACCGACCTCTGCATAAATTGTCTGTCTGACACCGCCTGATCCCCGACCTCCTGTCAGCCACCCAGATAGTGGGCCCCATATCCTCCAGGTGGGTCCAACCTTGGCCCGAGGCCATCATCTTGAAGCAACCTGGATATTCAGGTACCTGTCCCAGACTTAGCTCAAATTCCTGCCCATAGGGGACTCGGAAGCACAAAAGAGTGCTCCTCCTTCCCCATGGCCAGAAAACTGAATGTTGAGATGGCTGTACAACCCTGAGTGGGAACCAGGTGCATGGTCCATGAGACCTTGCCTACACAGGATGGGCAGCTGGGCACAAATAGGCATTGTGACCCTCAGAATGAGACCCCTTTCCAAAGATCCCCCTTGGGATCTGGACCAGGAACCCAAATCGAAGCTTTGGTTAAGTTTTCCCAGTGTCTGGACCCAGAACCCATCTCTGGAATCCCTGTTTGGACAGGATCTCAGAGATGGAATACAGTCTTTTCCTCTTCCCCAGAAAGAAATCAAACTCTTGGGTGCCAAGCAGAATCACCAGAGTGGAAGAATATCCCATGGACACATGAGGTCACCCCTCCATTTAGTGGCCATCCTAGACACAAAATCCAGACAGAAAACCTGTGCTCCTCCCTCCCAGCCACCTGAATTTCAAATCCCGAGGAGCTTCCCTCAGGGTCTTCAGATTCGGACTGCCATCACCTCACTCCTATCTCTTATCCGAGGTTGTGTCTAAAGTCTTTGGTCCCAAAGTCCTGACACACATGACCTCCATGATGGGGCCTCGAGAAACACATGACATCACTGGCCCTGCTCTCCTGAGGAAACCCTGCCCATCTCAGTTTCCCAAAATGTCCAGATTAGGAGAAAACTGCAAGGCCCCTGACTGCACCCCAATATCATAGGCCACTCTGGAAAAAGTGCTCAGCCTGACACAGCCTCAGCACCTACCTCCAGGATGACATGCAGGCCAATGGCACTTAGTCCGAAGATTGAAACTTCCATGGCCCTAAAACCTCATCAGAACCCTAGCTTATGTTTTGAGGTCTCTCTCCCTAGAGGGCTGTTCTGGAAATTCAAGCATATGGTCCAACCTGTGGTCCGTGAGCCATACAAGAGCACACCTCCTGTCCCAAGAAGGAAACCTGGCTCCTGGGTACTGGGTCTAATCCTAAGGATAGAGAATCCTCAATGGTCAGAGAGCCGCCACCACATTCTAAGGTCTCCCTGGACACCAAGCAGCATTGGGACCTGTTAGACTGAGAACTTCCATCAACGCAAATCACTTGGAACTTGGAATCAGTGTCATTGGTTCAAGCTTACCCTGTTCCTCAGCTGCAATGGTAACACGAGATTGGCTTCCCAGGCCTCCATTCAGAGAGCATTGCTATCGAATCTTCCATATGGGGGACCCTGGAGCCCTGTAAGAAGACTTCTTCTGTCCCTTAGTAGGACACCTTGATGTTTGGAGCAGCTCACAAGCTCCAGCTTGGAAAAACCTCCAAGAATTCTTGAGGCCTCCCCACCATTTGTTGGCCATCATGGATACAAACTCCAGCGTGAGCAGACATCTTCCCCTCGCCCAGGTGCTGAAGATCTCGAAACAACTGCTGTACATTGGAATAGACATGTGCTCGGCACTGAGCGTAACCGTAGCTTATGTTTTCATACTTCTGTCCTCACACTCCTCGCCTGCAAACCCTCCAGCTTGGATATTCTGGAGCCGTAATGCAGCCATCTGCCTGCTCACCAGATAGAAGAAGTGAAGAAAGGGTCTGTGCAAAAATCCCCCATGAGGATTCAGTTGCACAGCTCTCAAAAGCACCCCAATATCATAGGCCGTACTCTCCACGAATGTTCTGTCTGACACAGCTCGAGCCCGAGCTCCTGACAGCCACCCAGAAAGCAGGCCTCATTTTCTGCAGGTGGGTCCTGCCTTGGCCCGAGGACCTCATCTCAAAATGAACTGGGTATTCAGGCACTTGTCCCAGAACTTAGCTCAAATTCCTGCCCATGGGGGAACCTGAAGCATAAAAAAGTACACCTCCTTCCCCATGGCAGGAAAACTGAATGTTGAGATGGCAGTCCAACCCTCAGAGTGGGAGCCAATGCATAGCCCATGAGGTCACACCCACTCAGCATGGGCATCTGGGCAAAAACAGGCATTGTGACCCTCAGAATGATACCCATTTCCAACAAGAACACTCGGGAGCTGTACCAGGAAAACATAGAGCAGGACCCTAGGCCCAAATCCTAAGCCTTGTTGCGGTGATCCAGGCTCCAGAACCCAGGACCCATCTCTGGAATGGCTGTTTGGACGGGATCCCTGACTCAGAAAACTGCGCTCCTCCCATCCCCCGTAAATACACCAAACTCTTGGGTGCCGAGCAGAATTCCCAGAGAGGTAGAATCTCACATGGACCCATGAGGCCACCCCTCCATTTTGTGACCATCATAGACAAACAAGTCAGACAGAAAAGACTGTGCTCCTGTTTCACAGCCGTCCGAATTTCATATCTGGAGATGCTTCGCTCAGGGTCTGCAGATTGAGTCTGCCATCACCTCGAGCTTAACTCTTACCCGAGTTTGTGTCTGAAGACTTTGGACCCAGAGTCCTGACCCATATGCCCTCCAGGATGGGGCCTCCAGGAACACACAACGGCACTGGGCCAGCTCTCCCAAGGAATGTCAGCCTGTCTCAGTTTCCCAACCCACCAGATTAAGAGAAAATTGCAAGGCCCCTAATACCACCCCAATTCCATAGGAAGCTCCATAAAAAATGCATAGTCTGACACAGCCTCAGAATATACCTCCAGGAAGACACCCAGGTCAATGGGAAGGGATGAAATGGCCTAACCCATGGCAGGTTCGATGTGCTGGGTGTGAAGCCAACTGTCTCAATGTCTCTCACAAGGTCTGGGCTCAGGCTATGTAAGACAGAGCATAGTGTTTAGGGTAGCCTATGCAATTGGGGTGTTGCCGAGGGCTGAGCAGGTTGATTTTCATTTGGGGTTTCTGAGCAATGCCATAGACAATGTTTTTCTTTGGGGGGCAGGCAGAGTGCTTCGTTCTGGAACCAGAATTCCCAATCATGAGGGCTTTTGGTCCAGGAGTGCTAGGGTAGAGTCTGAAAACAAAAGATAGGGTGAGGTTGGGAGCAGGCACACTCTGCAAAGGCTGAAAGGATATCTCATGCATCTGAAGTCAGGCTGAGGATCAGACGTTGGCTGAGGTTGGATTGTGCCCTTGATAGCACCTTCATGAAGCAGGTGCCTCATGAGGCCAACGAAATTTTCCCACGCTGAGTTTGGAGGTTGCCACAAACCACAAGGTTTCCTTCTGCAAGACAGTCGAGTCCTGTTCAGTGGCTCCAGTACATACCATACGGAAGGACTGAAGAGGAGGGTTCAAAGGATGGATCCCTGAACAGCATGCCTCGCATTCCCTTTGGCCATTAACGACAAGATATGTTTGATCTGCTGGCTCTGGGGCAAGCTAACCAGCGGGCTGAGTTGAAATGGCCTCTTTTGAGGATGCGTCATAATGTGTGTTTCTGTCCATGGAGACCTTGGAATGTGATGGTTGTACTGTGGCCCTGCGGAATTCTCCGACCAGAAGGGTTTGATACAGATCCAGTAAGAAAGCACTCCATGTGGAGACGAGAGAGGTTTGGTTTGGAGCCTCAGAAAAACCTAATATGCTGGTATACGAAACCAGTCCTCTGAGGACAGACACATGAAAACAAAAGCTAAGGTTCAAATTAGGGCCTAAGGTCCTGTCCATTTCAATCTTCTGTCTCTGGGGACACTGTCTGAGAGTCTAAGTGGTGATAATGGCTCAGCTGGTGTCAGAGTGCCCCTTTTAGTCCAGGGCAGCCTACACTATCAGGATGGCCTCAGGGGCCTTGGAGCTTTTCCCTAACCTGTAGGGTTGTGGTCAATGGATTGGCACACTTTCCTTGGAGAGGGCAGGCACAATCTTTCGCTGTGGCTCCAGATGCCCTAGCCTGGAGGGTGTGTGGGTCCAGGCTGTGGGCACAGAAGACTGAAAACACAAACTCAGCTTATGAGTGGCGCCGATGGTATGGCAGGCCGGATGTACAGATAGAGAGTGAGCTCCTTGGCTTGTGAATCAAGGGCGAGATTCCTTCAGGCTTTTGTCTCTGGATGCGTCCAGGATAGCCGTAGATTGTAGGGGATGGCCTCAGTGACTGTGGACAAGTATCCCTCTCTGGGGATTTGTCCCAGCTAACAGGAGTTAGGGGTCATTTTGTGGGAAGGGTGGAGTCCTGTTGTCTGGCTCATGTGTCTCTCCAAGAAAATGATTCCAGAGCAGAGCCCCAGGAACGGGGGGGAGACTGGAAAACTCAAACACTGGTGAGGATTGGGTGTATAGGGGCTTGGCACGCCCCATATGCGGGCTCTTGGTCAAGGCCCTGACAGGCCTTTCTTTGATATTGGGCTCATGCTGAGGGTCACAGAGTGAATTTGTGCACAAGGCAGCACTCAAGTTTGCGCGTGGTTTCAGAAGAAATGAAGGTTTCTCCCACCCTGAAGGTGTGACTCCATGCCAAGAGCAAGCATTACAGCCATGGGGAAGAAGGAGTTCTGATTTGTGATTCAGATGCCCAACTGTGTGGGGAATTGATATAATATCTGGGTTTAGATATCTGAAAACCAAGGTTAGGAAGAGATAACGGCATAAGACCATGGCGTGTCAGAAGTGCTAGGTGTGTGGCCAGCTGTCTCCTTGCCTGTCTGGACGTCTGGCATCAGGCTGTGAAAGGCAGAGCATTAGTGCCCAGAGCAGCCTATCAAATCTGAGTGCCGTCGAGGCAAGAGCAGGTTGATCCTCATCTGGGTTTTATGGAGAGCCCCACAAGGAAACGTTTTCTACCGGTGGGCAGTCACTGGGCTGGCTTATGGTTCTGCAATTCCTACTCTGGAGGGATTGTTTGCCAGGAGTGTGAGGAAGGAAGTCTGAAAACACAAGCTAGCGTGAGGTTTGGGACCGAGGGCACGGCAGGCCACTCTGCAGAGGCTGAATCAAGATCTCCTGCATTGCGGTCATGTCTACTATGAGACGTGCTTCAAGCTAGAGTTTTTGTCCATGATGGCCTCTCCCTGAAGGATATGGGGGGCTTCATGAGGCCCGGCAGGTTTGCCGTTTTCTCCTACACTGAAGGTTTGACTCACGGCCAGCAGCAAGGTTTCTTGCCATGGGGAAGGAGGGGTTCTGACTTGTGCATCAGGTTCCCCCTGTGCAGGGATTGGAGATAAGGTCTAGGTTCCGATGACTGAAAACCCAGGTTGGGAATGGATGGTGGCCTAAGGCAGTGGCGGGTCGAATGTGCTGGGTGTGCAGCCAGCTGTGTCGGTGTCTGTTGGAAGGTCTGGGCTCAGGCTATTTGCGACAGAGCATCAGTGTTTAAGGTAGCCTATGCAATTGGGGTGTTGCCGAGGGCCAAGCAGTTTGATCCTCATTTGGGGTTTCTGGGCAGCGCCATAGACAATGTTTTTCTCCTGGGAGGCAGGCAGAGTGCTTCAGTGTGGCCCCAGAATTCCCAGTAGGGAGGGTTTTTGGGCCAGGAGTGTGAGGACGGAAGTCTGAAAACACAAGCTAGGGTGAGGATTGGAGCCAAGGGCAGAGCAGGCCCAATCGGCAGAGGCTGAATCAAAATCTCCTGCATCTGAAGCCAGGCTGAGAATTAGACGTTGGCTGAGGCTGGAGTATGTGTCCATGATGGCACCTTCATGAAGCGGGGGCCTCATGAGGCCAAGGAAGTTTTCCCACGCTGAGTTTGGAGGTTGCCCCAAACCACAAGGTTTCCTTCTGTGGGACATTCGAGTCCTGTTGCATGGCTACAGGACATACCATACGGAAGGACTGGAGAGCAGGGTTCGAAGGATGGATCCCTGTACAGCATGCCTCGCATTCCCCTTGGCCATAAGAGACAAAATATGTTTGATCTGCTGCCTCTGGGACACGCTACGCAGGGGGCCGAGTTGAAATGGCCTCTCCTGAGGATGCGTCATAATGTGCGTTTGGGTCCATGGAGACCTTGGAATGTGCTGGTTGTTCAGTGGCCCTGCGGAACTCTCCTACCTGAAGGGTTTGATACATTCCCAGTAAGAAATCTCCCCATGTGGAGACGAGAGAGGTTTGGTTTGGTGTCTCAGAAAAGCCCCGTGTGCCGGTCTACGAAAACAGTACTCTGAGGACGGACACATGGAAACCAATGCTAAGGTTCAAATTAGGGCCTGGGGGCCTGTCCATTTAAACCTTCTTTCTCTCAGGACAATGTCTGCGAGTCTAAGTGGAGATAGTTGCTCCGCTGGTGTCAGAGAGTTCCTCTTAGTCCAGGGTGGCCTCGACTATTGATGGCCTCAGGGGCTTGGAGCTTTTCCCTAACCTGTAGGGTTGTGGTCAATGGATTGGGCACACTTTCCTTAGACAGGGCAGGCAGAATCTTTCGCTGTGGCTCCAGAGGCCATCGCCTGGAGGTTGTGTGGGTCCAGGCTGTGGGCACAGAAGTCTGAAAACACAAACTCAGCTTATGAGTCTCGCCTAGGGTATGGCAGGCCAGATGTACAGCCCGAGAGGGAGCTCCTGGGCCTCTGAAACAAGGGCGAGTGGAAGGCATTCCTTCAGGCTTTTGTCTCTGGATGTTGTGTCCGGGATAGCAGTGGATAAGAGGGGTTGCCTTAGGGACTGTGGACGGGTATCCCTCTCTTGGGATTTGTCCCAGCTCCCAAGAGTTTGGGGTCATTTTGTGGGAAGGGTGGAGTCGTGTTGTCTGGCTCATGGGTCTCTCCAAGAAAGGGATTCCAGAGCAGAGCCTAGGTACAGGTGGGGCGACTGGAAAACTCAAACACTGGTGAGGATTGGGTGCATAGGGGCTTGGCAAGCCCCATATGCGGGATCTTGGTCCAGGCCCTGACAGGCCTTTCTTTGACATGGGGCTCATGCTGAGGGTCACAGTGTGAATTTGTGCCCAAGCAGCACTCAAGTTTGTGCGTGGCATCAGGGGCCATGAAGGTTTCTCCCACCCTGAAGGTGTGACTCCATGCCAAGAGCAAGCTTGACAGCCATGGGGAAGGAGGAGTTCTGTTTTGTGCTTGCTATACCCAGCTGTGTGGAGAATTGATATAATGTCTAGGTTCAGATATCTGAAAACCAAGGTTAGGAAGAGGTGACGGCATAAGATCATGGCGTGTCCGAAGTGCTGGGTGTGCGGCAATCTGTCTCCTTTTCTATCTGGACGTCTGGCTTCAGGCTGTGTCAGACAGAGCAAGAGTGCCCAGAGCAGCCTATCCAGTTCGGGTACCGTCGAGGCCCGAGCAGGTTGATCCTCATCTGGGTTTTCTGGAGAGAGCCACAGGGAAACGTTTTTCTTCCTTTGGGCAGACACTGGGCTCGGTTGTGGTTCTGGAGTTCCTAATCCGGAGGGCTTGTTTGTCAGGAGTGTGAGGAAGGAAGTCTGAAAACACAAGCTAGCATGAGGTTTGGGACCGAGGGCACGGCAGGGCCAGTCTGCAGAGGCTGAATCGAGATCTCCTGCACTGATGTCATGTCAACTATGAGACATGCCTCAGGCTAGAGTTTTTGTCCAGCATGGCCTCTTCCTGAAGGGTGTGGGGGCTTCATGAAGCCAGGGAGGTTTGCCTACGATGGGATTTGTGAACTACTCCAAACCTCAAGGTTTCCTTCTGCACGACAGTCGAGTCCTATTGGATGGTTCCAGGAGGCCCCATACGGAAGGACTGGAGAGCAGATGTCTAAGCATGGATGCCTGGGAACGCCACCTCATATTCCCACTCTTTAGTCAGGACAAGGCAGGCTCAATCTGCAGGCTCCTGGGTGAGCTACCCAGAGGGGAGAGTTGAAATGGACTCTCCTGAAGATGAGTCCTACTGTGGCTTGGTGGCCTGGGAGACCTTGGAATGTGGAGGTGGCTCAGGGACTTTGCAGGGTTTTCCAAAATGAGGTGTTTGACACAGCTCCAACAAGGAAGCTTCCCATGTGGAGACGAGAGGAGTTCTGTTCAGTGCCTCAGGAAAGCCCCATATCCTGTTCTTCGAACCAAAGCCTCTGAGGAGTAACACCTGGAACCCAAAGCATGAGTTGAGATTATGGCCTAAGGGCCTGTCAGGCTCAACCTTCTATCTCTGTTGACATCTGTGTGCATGCCTTCGTGGAGGTAGCTGCTCAGCTTGTGTCCGAATGCCCCTGTGTGTCCAGGGAGCCTCCCAGTAGTGGGATGTCCTCGGGGGCCTTGAGGTTTCTCATATTCTGGTGGTGTGTGTCCAAAGGAATGGACACAGTTTCCCAGGAGAGAGCAGGCACGGTCCTGTGGTATGGCTCCAGAGGACCCAGCCTAGAGGCTGTGTTTGCCAGGGCTGTGGGGACAGATGTCTGAAAAAGCAAACTTGGCTCAGCTAGTGGCCAATGTAATGGTAGGCCTGATCTCCAGTCCGTGAGGGGAGATCCTCTGGAAATCAAAGTAGGGCAAATGGGAGGCAGTCACTCAGGATTTACAGTGTCCGGTCAGGGTAGGGGTTGTCTCAGGGGTGTTGCCGAGGGCCAAGCAGTTTGATCCTCATTTGGGGTTTCTGGGCAGCACCATAGACAATGATTATCTCCTGGGAGGCAGGCAGAGTGCTTCATTGTGGCCCCAGAATTCCCAGTAGGAGGGCTTGTGGGCCAGGAGTGAGAGGACGGAAGTCTAAAAACACAAGCTAGGGTGAGGATTGGACCCAAGGGCAGAGCAGGCCAATTCTGCAGAGGCTGAATCAAAATCTCCTGCATCTGAAGTCAGGCTGAGGATCAGACGTTGGCTGAGGCTGGAGTATGTGTCCATGATGGCACCTTCATGAAGCGGGGGCCTCATGAGGCCAAGGAAGTTTTCCCACGCTGAGTTTGGAGGTTGCCCCAAACCACAAGGTTTCCTTCTGCGGGACATTCGAGTCCTGTTGCATGGCTCCAGGACATACCATACGGAAGGACTGGAGAGCAGGGTTCGAAGGATGGATCCCTGTACAGCATGCCTCGCATTCCAATTGGCCATTAGCGATAAGATATGTTTGATAAGGGGCCTCTGGAACACGCGACCCAGGGGGCTGAGTTGAAATGGCCTCTCCTGAGGATGCGTCATAATGTGCGTTTGGGTCCATGGAGACCTTGGAATGTGCTGGTTGTTCAGTGGCCCTGCGGAACTCTCCTACCTGAAGGGTTTGATACATCCCCAGTAAGAAAGCTGCCCATGTGGAGACGAGAGATCCTTGGTTTGGTGCCTCAGAAAAGCCCCATGTGCTGGTCTACGAAAACAGTCCTCTGAGAACGGACACATGGAACAAAGCTAAGGTTCATATTAGGGCCTGGGGGCCTGTCCATTTCAACCTTCTGTCTCTTGGGACACTTTCTGAGAGTCTAAGTGGAGATAGTTGCTCCGCTGGTGTCAGAGAGCCCCTCTTAGTCCAGGGTGGCCTACACTATTGATGTCCTTAGGGGCCTTGGAGCTTTTCCCTAACCTGTAGGGTTGTGGTCAATGGATTGGGCACACTTTCCTTGGAGAGGGCAGGCACAAACTTTCGCTGTGGCTCCAGAGGCACTAGCCTGGAGGTGTGTGGGTCCAGGCTGTGGGCACAGATGTCTGAAAACACAAACTCAGCTTATGAGTGGTGCCTAGGGTATGGCAGGCCGGAAGTACAGCCCGAGAGGGAACTCCTGGGCCTCTGAAACAAGGGCGAGTGGGAGGCGTTCCTTCAGGCTTTTGTCTCTGGATGCTGTGTCCGGGATAGCCGTGGATTTGAGGGGTGGCCTCAGGGACTGTGGACGAGTATCCCTCTCTGGGGATTTGTCCCAGTTTCCAAGATTGGGGTCATTTTGTGGGAAGGGTGGAGTCTTGTTGTCTGGCTCATGTGTCTCTCCAAGAAAGGGATTCCAGATCAGAGCCCCAGGTACGGGCGGGGCGACTGGAAAACTCAACCCTGGTGAGGATTGGGTGCATAGGGGCTTGGCAAGCCCCATATGCGGGCTCTTTGTCCAGGCCCTGACAGGCCTTTCTTTGACATGGGGCCCATGCAAGGGTCACAGTGTGAATTTGTTCCCAATCAGCACTCAAGTGCTGCTTGGGCACTACCTGAAGGGTTTGATACATCCCCAGTAAGAAAGCTCCGCATGTGGAGACGAGAGGAGTTCTGTTCAGTGCCTCAGGAAAGCCCCATATCCTGTTCTTCGAACCAAAGCCTCTGAGGATTAACACCTGGAACCCAAAGCAAGAGTTGAGATTATGGCCTAAGGGCCTGTCCGGCTCAACCTTCTATCTCTGTTGACATCTGTGTGCATGCCTTCGTGGAGGTAGCTGCTCAGCTTGTGTCCGAATGCCCCTGTGTGTCCAGGGAGGCTCCCAGTAGTGGGATGTCCTCGGGGGCCTTGAGTTTTCTCATATTCTAGAGGTGTGTGTCCAAAGGAATGGACACAGTTTCCCAGGAGAGAGCAGGCACGGTCCTGTGGTATGGCTCCAGAGGACCCAGCCTAGAGGCTGTGTTTGCCAGGGCTGTGGGGACTGATGTCTGATAAAGCAAACTTGGCTCAGGAAGGGGCCAAGGTAATGGCAGGCCTGATCTCCAGTCCGTGAGGGGAGATTCTCTGGATATCAAAGGAGGGCAAGTGGGAGGCAGTTGCTCAGGCTTTTGTCTCTGGGTGTTGCGTTCACAGTGTCCGGTCAGGGTAGGGGTTGCCTCAGGGGCCGAGGAAGAACCTTTCTTTCAGGGGATTTTCAAAGCTCCCAAGTGTTTGGGTTCATTCTGTGGGAAGTGAAGAGTACTGTTTTCTGCCAGAAAGAACCCCCCAGGAGAGGGACTCTAGAGCACAGCAGTGGGTTCCTTCAGCTGGAATACACACCATCTAGTTAGTCCTGGGTGCCTATGGGCATGGCAGGGACTATATGCAGGATCTTCGTCCCGAACCTGACAGGCATTTCTTTGAAATGGGGCTCATGCTAGGGTCACAGTGTGAATTTGTGCCCAAGCAGCACTCATGTTTTGGCGTGGCATCAGGGGCCATGAAGGGTACCCCACGTGAAGGTGTGACTCCATGTGAAGACAAGCATTACAGCCATGTGGAAGGCATAGTTCTGATTGTGATTCCGATACACAAACTCAGCTTTTTTTGGGGACGTCGGTATGGCACGCCCAATATACAAACTATGAGAAGAACTCATGAAGATTTGAATATAGAGTGAGTCTGAGGCGCTTGCTCAGGCATTTGTCTCTGGAATTTGTATCAGCAATGGCCGAAGAATGTCGGGGATGCTTCATGGGCCATGGACGAATCTACCTCTATGAGGATTTCGCCCGATTCCCAATTATTTTTCGTCAAACTGTGGGATGGGAGGACTCCTTTCAGTTTTGTTACCTCAGGTGTCCCACGAAAAGAGTAATTCCAAAGCAAAGCCGTGGGGAAGACTGAAGGCACCACCAGAACTATGGTTCAAAATTGGGGACTAGGGGCATGGCAAGCCCAATATGCTATCTCTTCATCCAGCCACTGAGAGGCCTTACTTGAAGACTTTGGTCAGGCTGAGGGTCACAATGTGTGTTTGTGACCAATGTACCTGCGAGCATGGCGGGGCCTCATGGGCAACACTGGATTCAACTACACTGAACGTTGGAAAACATGCCAACCACAAGGTATCTTGCCACGGGGAAGGAGTTCTGATTTCTGCATCCCGTTCAACCCTGGGCAGTGATTGGAGGTAAGGTCTAGAAACTAAAGCCTGAAAACCGAGGTTGGGAAGAGATGACGACCTAAGGCCATGGCGGCTCGATGTGCTCAGTGTGCGGCCAGCTGTCTGGTTGGGGCCAGGAAGTCCAGGCTCAGGCTGTTTCAGAAAGGGCATTAGTGCCCTGGTCAGCCTATGTATTTGGGGTACAGCCAAGGTCGGTGCAGGTTGATCCTCACTTGGGGTTACTGGGTAACCCCAGAGGACAATGTTTTTCTTCTGGAGGGCAGGCAGAGTGCAGCATTGTAGTTCTGGATTGCCAAAATGTAGGGCTTGTGGGCCAGTAGTCTGACGACAAAGGTCTGAGAACACAAGCTAGGCTTAGGTTTTTGTGTGAGGCAATGGCAGGCACAATCCACAGACCTGAATCGAGATCTCGTGCATCTGAAGTCAGGGCGAGGATCAGACGATCGCTCAGGTTGGAGTTTCTGTCCCTTATGGCCCCTTCATGAAGGGGGAGCATCACGAGGCCATGGGGGTTTTCCCACGATGGGATTTGTGAGAAGCTCCAAACTCCAAAGTGTCTTCTGCAGGACAATTGAGACCTGTTGTTTGGCCCAGGCCAATGATCTGAGTAGGGTTCTAAGGATGGATGGCTGGGTACCCCACCTCGCATTCCAATTGTCTCATAGCAACAAGACAGGTAAGATCTCCTGGTTCTGTGTGGAGCAACCGAGGACGCTGCATTGAAATGGACTCTCCTTGGGATGGGTCCTAGCGTGCTTTTGTGTGTATCGAAACCTTGGAATGAAGCGGTGGTACTGGAGCCCTGACGGGTTCTCCAAAACAGAGGCTTTGACAGAGCTCCAACGTGCAAGTTTCCCATGTGTAGATGAGATGTTTTCTGATGGGTGAGTCAAGAAACAGCTAGATGCTGCTTTTGAAATCCAGGCCTCTGAGGAGAGATGCCTGGAAACCAAAGCAATGGATCTGATTAGTGCCTAGGGGCCTGTTCTTTCCTTTTTACCTCTGGGGACATCTGTCTATGGGTCTGAGTGCAGGTAGGTGCTCAGTTGGGCTCAGATTGCCCCTGTCTTTCCTGGGAAGCCACCACTATTGAAATGGATCAGGGACTTTGGAGGTTTATCCTATTAGAAGGGTTGTGGCCATTGGAATGGGCACACACAATTCCCTTGGAGAGGGCAAGTACAGTCCTCAGGTTTGGCTCCAGGGGCCTGAGCCTGTAGGTTGTGTAGGCCAGGGCTGTTTGGACAGTTGTCTGAAAACACAAACTCGGCTTATGTTTCGGGTCATAGTTATGGCAGGACTGATCTACTGACCATGAGGAGAACTCTTCGGGATTTGAAAGAAGGGCGAGTGTGAGGCTCCTGCTCAAGTTTTTGTCTCTGGATATCGTGTCACTCAAGGTCGTGGAATTTCTGGGTGACTTCATGGGAATTGGATGAGTCTTACTCTCTGGTGGTTTGGCCCCGTCCAAAGAGTTTGGGTTCATTCTGTGGGCTGGAAGAAGTCCGTTTTTTTTTTTTTTTTTTTGTTGTTGTTTTTTTCCTTTTTAACCTCAGGTGTCCCACCAAATGATGGATTCCAGAGTAGAGCCCTGGGGAGGGGCGACAGGACAATCAGAAATCTGGTTAAAAATTGGGGCCTAGGGACATGTCAAGCCCATTATGACATCTAATTGTCCAACCACTGAGAGGACTTACTAGAGGACAGTACTCATGCTGAGGGTCACAATGCTTGTGTATGCCCTCGTAACACTCAAGAATGGGCGGGGCCTCAGGGTGAATGCTGGTTTCTCCTACACTGAACGTTGGACAACGTGCCAACCACAAGGGTTCTTGCCATGGGCAAGGAGGAGTTCTGATTTCTGCATCACACTCACCCCTGGGCAGTGATTGGAGATAAGGTCTCGGTTCTGAAGCCTGAAAACTGAGGTAGGGAAGAGATGATGACCTAAGGCCATGGCTGGTTTTATGTGCTCAGTGTGCGGCCAGCTGTCTGGGAGGGTCCACGGGGTCCAGGCTCAGGCTGGGTCAGAAAGGGCATTAGTGCCCTGGTCAGCCTATGTATTTGGGGTACAGCCAAGGTCGGTGCAGGTTGATCCTCATTTGGGGTTACTGGGAAGCCCCAGAGGACAATGTTTTTCTTCTGGAGTGCCGGCAGAGTGCTGCATTGTAGTTCTGGATTGCCAAACTGGGGGGCTTGTGAGCCAGGAGTCTGACGACAAATGTCTGAGAACACAAGCTAGGCTTAGGTTTCTGGGTGAGGCCAAGGCAGGCACAATCAACAAACCTGAATCGAGAACTCGTGCATCTGAAGTCAGGGCGAGGATCACACGATCGCTCAGGTTGGAGTTTCTGTCCCTGATGTCCCCTTCATGAATGGGGGCGGCATCACGAGGCCATGGGTGTTTTCCCACGATGGGAGTTGTGAGAAGCTCCAAACTGCAGAGAGTCTTCTGCAGGACAATTGAGACCTGTTGTTTGGCTCCAGGTCAATGATTCTGAGCAGGGTTCTAAGGATGGATGGCTGGGTAGCCCACCTCGCATTCCAATTGTCTCCTAGCATCCAGACAGGTGAGATCTCCTGGATCTTGAGGAGCAACCGAGGACGCTGAGTTGAAATGGACACCCCTGGGGATGGGTCCTAACGTGCTTTTGTGTCTATGGAGACCTTGGAATGAAGCGGTGGCACTGGGGCCCTAAAGGGTTCTCCTAAACAGAGGCTTTGGCACTGCTCCAACGTGCAAGTTTCCCATGTGTAGATGAGATGTTTTCTGATGGGTGAGTCAAGAAAGAGCTAGATGCTGCTTTTGAAATCCAGGCCTCTGAGGAGAGATGCCTGGAAACCAAAGCAATGGATCTGATGAATGCCTAGGGGCCTGTTCTTTCGTTTTTACCTCTGGGGACATCTGTCTATGGGTCTGAGTGCAGGTAGGTGCTCAGTTGGGCTCAGATTGCCCCTGTTTTTCCTGGGAAGCCACCACTATTGAGATGGATCAGGGACTTTGGAGGTTTATCCTATGAGAAGGGTTGTGGCCATTGGAATGGGCACACACAATTCCCTTGGAGAGGGCAAGTACAGTCCTCAGGTTTGGCTCCAGGGGCCTGAGCCTGTAGGTTGTGTAGGCCAGGGCTGTTTGGACAGTTGTCTGAAAACACAAACTCGGCTTATGTTTCGGGTCATAGTTATGGCAGGACTGATCTACTGACCATGAGGAGAACTCTTCGGGATTTGAAAGAAGGGCGAGTGTGAGGCTCCTGCTCAAGTTTTTGTCTCTGGATATCGTGTCACTCAATGTCGTGGAATTTCTGGGTGACTTCATGGGAATTGGATGAGTCTTACTCTCTGGTGGTTTGGCCCCGTCCAAAGAGTTTGGGGTCATTCTGTGGGCTGGAAGAAGTCCGTTTTATTTTGTTGTTGTTGTTGTTGTTTTTTTCCTTTTTAACCTCAGGTGTCCCACCAAATGATGGATTCCAGAGTAGAGCCCTGGGGAGGGGCGACAGGACAATCAGAAATCTGGTTAAAAATTGGGGCCTAGGGACATGTCAAGCCCATTATGACATCTAATTGTCCAACCACTGAGAGGACTTACTAGAGGACAGTACTCATGCTGAGGGTCACAATGCTTGTGTATGCCCTCGTAACACTCAAGAATGGGCGGGGCCTCAGAGTGAATGCTGGTTTCTCCTACACTGAACGTTGGACAACGTGCCAACCACAAGGGTTCTTGCCATGGGTAAGGAGGAGTTCTGATTTCTGCATCACACTCACCCCTGGGCAGTGATTGGAGATAAGGTCTCGGTTCTGAAGCCTGAAAACTGAGGTAGGGAAGAGATGATGACCTAAGGCCATGGCGGGTTTTATGTGCTTAGTGTGCGGTCAGCTTTCTGGGTGTTGGTCAGGAGTTCCAGGCTCAGGTTGTGTTCGACAGTGAATTACTGCCCAGGTTAGACTATATAATTTGGGTAAAGTCGAGTGCTGTGTAGGTTTATCTTCATTTAAGGTGCCTGGGCAGCTATGAGGCAATAATTTTTTTTCTAGAGGGAAGGCAGAGTGCTGCATTGTGGGTCCGGAATTGCCAAACTTGAGGGCTTCGGGGCCAGGAGTGTGAGGACGGAAGTCTGAGAAGACAAGCTAGACTTGGGTTTCAGGGCGAGGGCACGGCAGGTATCCCATGCAGATCTGAACCAATATCTCATGCATCTGAAGTCAGGGCGAGGATCAGACGTTGGCTCAGTTTGGAGTTTCTGAGCATGACGGCCGCTTCATGAAGGGAGTGGAATCTCGAGGCCATTGAGGTTTTCCCACGTTGGGAGTTGTGGGATGCCCCCTTCAAGGATTCCTTCTGCGGGACAATTGAGACCTGTTGGACAGCTCCAGGACATCCCATATGGAATGACTCCAGAGCACCGTTCGCGGATGGATGCCTGGGAAGCCCGCCTCGCATTCCAATTGTCTCCTAGCAACAAGACAGTTTAGATCTGATGGCTCTGCCTGAGGAACCGGGGTGGCTGAGTTGAAATGGACTTTCGTGAGGATGGGTCCTAATGTGTTTCTGTGTCCATGAGGGCCTTGGAATGGGGCGGTGGCACCGGGACCCTGAAGTACTCTCCTAAGCTTTGGACATGGCTCCCATGCACAGGTTTCCTTGTGGAGACGAGATGAGTTCTGATGGGTGCCTCAGGAAAACCCCTATGCTCGTATTGGAATCAGGCTTTTGAGGACACATGCCTGTAACCCAAAGCAATGGATCCTATTATGGCCTAGGGTCCTGTCTGGTTCAATCTTCTTCTCTGGGGACATCCATCTATGGTATGAATGGAGGTCGATTATCAGCTGGCGTAAGACAGCCCTTGTTTGTTCCGGGCGACCTACACTATTGGGATGGCCTCAGGGACTTTGGAGGTTTCTCCTAATTTGTACGATTTTGGACCATGGAATGGGCAGAATTCCCATGGATTGGTAGGCACAGTCCTAATGTGTGGCTCCAGGGGCCCAGCCTGGAGGGTGTGTGGCCCAAGACTTTGAGGACAGAAGTCTGAAAACACAAACTCAGCTTAGTTTTGGGGACGTAGGTATGGCAGGCCCGATCTACAAACCATGAGAAGAACTCTTCAGGAAACGAAGAAAGTGCGAGTCTGAGGCGCTTGCTCAGGCTTATGTCTCTGGATTTTGTATCAGCAATGGCCGTGGAATGTCGTGGAGGCCTCATGGGCCATGGACGAATCTTCCTCTCTGCGGATTTGGCCCGATACCCAATTGCTTTTCGTCAATCTGTGGGATGGGAGGACTCATTTCAGTTTTGTTACCTCAGGTATCCCACCAAAAGAGGAATTCCAAAGCCAAGCCGTGGGGAAGACTGAAGGGACAACCCGAACTATGGTTAAAAATTGGGGCCTAGGGGCATGGCAAGCCCAATATGCTATCTCTTCATCCAGCAACTGAGTGACCTTACCTGAGGACTGGCCTCAGACTGAGCGTCACAATGTGTGTTTGTGACCAATGTGGCCCGCGAGCATGGGCGGGGCCTCATGGGCCACACTGGTTTCAACTACACTGAACGTTGGACAACATGCCAACCACAAGGTTTCTTGCCATAGGGAAGGAGTTCTGATTTCTGCATCACCTTCAACCCTGGGCAGTGATTGGAGATAAGGTCTAGGTTCTGAAATTGAAAACCGAGGTTGGGAAGAGATGACGACCTAAGGCCATGGTGGCTCGATGTGCTCAGTGTGCAGCCAGCTGTCTGGGAGGGTCCACGGGGTCCAGGCTCAGGCTGGGTCAGAAAGGGCATTAGTGCCCTGGTCAGCCTAAGTATTTGGGGTACAGCCAAGGTCCGTGCAGGTTGATCCTGATTTGGGGTTACTGGGTAGCCCCAGAGGCAATGTTTGTCTTCTGGAGGGCCGGCAGAGTGCTGCATTGTAGTTCTGGATTGCCAAACTGGAGGGCTTGTGGGCCAGTAGTCTGACGACAAAAGTCTGAGAACACAAGCTAGGCTTAGGTTTTTGGGTGAGGCCATCGCAGGCACAATCTACAGACCTGAATCGAGATCTCGTGCATCTGAAGTCAGGGCGAGGATCAGACTATCGCTCAGGTTGGAGTTTCTGTCCCTGAAGTCCCCTTCATGAATGGGGGGGGGGCATCACGAGGCCATGGGTGTTTTCCAACGATGGGAGTTGTGAGAAGCTCCAAACTGCAGAGAGTCTTCTGCAGGACAATTGAGACCTGTTGTTTTGGTCCAGGCCAATGATTCTGAGCAGGGTTATAGGATGGATGGCTGGGTATCCCACCTCGCATTCCAATTGTCTCCTAGCAACAAGACAGGTTAGATCTCCTGGATCTGTGGGGAGCAACCGAGGACGCTGAGTTGAAATGGACACCCCTGGGGATGGATCCTAACGTGCTTTTGTGTCTATGGAGACTTTGGAATGAAGCGGTGGCACTGGGGCCCTAAAGGGTTCTCCTAAACAGAGGCTTTGACACAGCTCCAACGTGCAAGTTTCCCAAGTGTAGATGAGATGTTTTCTGATGGGTGAGTCAAGAAACAGCTAGATGCTGCTTTTGAAATCCAGGAATCTGAGGAGAGATGCCTGGAAACCAAAGCAATGGATCTGATGAATGCCTAGGGGCCTGTTCTTTCCTTTTTACCTCTGGGGACATCGGTCTATGGGTCTGAGTGCAGGTAGGTGCTCAGTTGGGCTCAGATTGCCCCTGTTTTTCCTGGGAAGCCACCACTATTGAGATGGATCAGGGACTTTGGAGGTTTATCCTATGAGAAGGGTTGTGGCCATTGGAATGGGCACACACAATTCCCTTGGAGAGGGCAAGTACAGTCCTCAGGTTTGGCTCCAGGGGCCTGAGCCTGTAGGTTGTGTAGGCCAGGGCTGTTTGGACAGTTGTCTGAAAACACAAACTCGGCTTATGTTTCGGGTCATAGTTATGGCAGGACTGATCTACTGACCATGAGGAGAACTCTTCGGGATTTGAAAGAAGGGCGAGGGTGAGGCTCCTGCTCAAGTTTTTGTCTCTGGATATCGTGTCACTCAAGGTCGTGGAATTTCTGGTTGACTTCATGGGAATTGGATGAGTCTTACTCTCTGGTGGTTTGGCCCCGTCCAAAGAGTTTGGGGTCATTCTGTGGGCTGGAAGAAGTCCGTTTTTTTTTGTTGTTGTTGTTTTTGTTTTTTTCCTTTTTAACCTCAGGTGTCCCACCAAATGATGGATTCCAGAGTAGAGCCCTGGGGAGGGGCGACTGGACAATCAGAAATCTGGTTAAAAATTGGGGCCTAGGGACATGTCAAGCCCATTATGACATCTAATGGTCCAACCACTGAGAGGACTTACTAGAGGACAGGACTCATGCTGAGGGTCACAATGCTTGTGTATGCCCTCGTAACACTCAAGAATGGGCGGGGCCTTAGGGTGAATGCTGGTTTCTCCTACACTGAACGTTGGACAACGTGCCAACCAAAAGGGTTCTTGCCATGGGTAAGGAGGAGTTCTGATTTCTGCATCACACTCACCCCTGGGCAGTGATTGGAGATAAGGTCTCGGTTCTGAAGCTGAAAACTGAGGTAGGGAAGAGATGATGACCTAAGGCCATGGCTGGTTTTATGTGCTCAGTGTGCGGTCAGCTTTCTGGGTGTTGGTCAGGAGTTCCAGGCTCAGGTTGTGTTCGACAGTGAATTACTGCCCAGGTTAGACTATATAATTTGGGTAAAGTCGAGTGCTGTGTAGGTTTATCCTCATTTAAGGTGCCTGGGCAGCTCATGAGGCAATAATTTTTTTTCTAGAGGGCAGGCAGAGTGCTGCATTGTGGGTCCAGAATTGCCAAACTTGAGGGCTTCGGGGCCAGGAGTGTGAGGACGGAAGTCTGAGAAGACAAGCTAGACTTGGGTTTCAGGGCGAGGGCACGGCAAGTATCCCATGCAGATCTGAACCAATATCTCATGCATCTGAAGTCAGGGCGAGGATCAGACGTTGGCTCAGTTTGGAGTTTCTGAGCATGACGGCCGCTTCATGAAGGGAGCGGAATCTCGAGGCCATTGAGGTTTTCCCACGTTGGGAGTTGTGGGATGCCCCCTTCAAGGATTCCTTCTGCGGGACAATTGAGACCTGTTGAACAGCTCCAGGACATCCCATATGGAATGACTCCAGAGCACCGTTCGCGGATGGATGCCTGGGAAGCCCGCCTCGCATTCCAATTGTCTCCTAGCAACAAGACAGTTTAGATCTGATGGCTCTGCCTGAGGAACCGGGGTGGCTGAGTTGAATTGGACTTTCGTGAGGATGGGTCCTAATGTGTTTTTGTGTCCATGAGGGCCTTGGAATGGGGCGGTGGCACCGGGACCCTGAAGTACTCTCCTAAGCTTTGGACATGGCTCCCATGCACAGGTTTCCTTGTGGAGACGAGATGAGTTCTGATGGGTGCCTCAGGAAAACCCCTATGCTCGTATTGGAATAAGGCTTTTGAGGACACATGCCTGTAACCCAAAGCAATGGATCCTATTATGGCCTAGGGTCCTGTCTGGTTCAATCTTCTTCTCTGGGGACATCCATCTATGGTATGAATGGAGGTCGATTATCAGCTGGCGTAAGACAGCCCTTGTTTGTTCCGGGCGACCTACACTATTGGGATGGCCTCAGGGACTTTGGAGGTTTCTCCTAATTTGTACGATTTTGGACCATGGAATGGGCAGAATTCCCATGGATTGGTAGGCACAGTCCTAATGTGTGGCTCCAGGGGCCCAGCCTGGAGGGTGTGTGGCCCAAGACTTTGAGGACAGAAGTCTGAAAACACAAACTCAGCTTAGTTTTGGGGACGTAGGTATGGCAGGCCCGATCTACAAACCATGAGAAGAACTCTTCAGGAAACGAAGAAAGTGCGAGTCTGAGGCGCTTGCTCAGGCTTATGTCTCTGGATTTTGTATCAGCGATGGCCGTGGAATGTCGTGGAGGCCTCATGGGCCATGGACGAATCTTCCTCTCTGCGGATTTGGCCCGATACCCAATTGCTTTTCGTCAATCTGTGGGATGGGAGGACTCATTTCAGTTTTGTTACCTCAGGTATCCCACCAAAAGAGGAATTCCAAAGCCAAGCCGTGGGGAAGACTGAAGGGACAACCCGAACTATGGTTAAAAATTGGGGCCTAGGGGCATGGCAAGCCCAATATGCTATCTCTTCATCCAGCCACTGAGTGACCTTACTTGAGGACTGGCCTCAGACTGAGCGTCACAATGTGTGTTTGTGACCAATGTGGCCCGCGAGCATGGGCGGGGCCTCATGGGCCACACTGGTTTCAACTACACTGAACGTTGGACAACATGCCAACCACAAGGTTTCTTGCCATAGGGAAGGAGTTCTGATTTCTGCATCACCTTCAACCCTGGGCAGTGATTGGAGATAAGGTCTAGGTTCTGAAACCTGAAAACCGAGGTTGGGAAGAGATGACGACCTAAGGCCATGGTGGCTCGATGTGCTCAGTGTGCAGCCAGCTGTCTGGGAGGGTCCACGGGGTCCAGGCTCAGGCTGGGTCAGAAAGGGCATTAGTGCCCTGGTCAGCCTAAGTATTTGGGGTACAGCCAAGGTCCGTGCAGGTTGATCCTCATTTGGGGTTACTGGGTAGCCCCAGAGGCAATGTTTTTCTTCTGGAGGGCCGGCAGAGTGCTGCATTGTAGTTCTGGATTGCCAAACTGGAGGGCTTGTGGGCCAGTAGTCTGACGACAAAAGTCTGAGAACACAAGCTAGGCTTAGGTTTTTGGGTGAGGCCATCGCAGGCACAATCTAAAGACCTGAATCGAGATCTCGTGCATCTGAAGTCAGGGCGAGGATCAGACTATCGCTCAGGTTGGAGTTTCTGTCCCTGATGTCCCCTTCATGAATGGGGGGTGGGCATCACGAGGCCATGGGTGTTTTCCAACGATGGGAGTTGTGAGAAGCTCCAAACTGCAGAGAGTCTTCTGCAGGACAATTGAGACCTGTTGTTTTGGTCCAGGCCAATGATTCTGAGCAGGGTTATAGGATGGATGGCTGGGTATCCCACCTCGCATTCCAATTGTCTCCTAGCAACAAGACAGGTTAGATCTCCTGGATCTGTGGGGAGCAACCGAGGACGCTGAGTTGAAATGGACACCCCTGGGGATGGATCCTAACGTGCTTTTGTGTCTATGGAGACTTTGGAATGAAGCGGTGGCACTGGGGCCCTAAAGGGTTCTCCTAAACAGAGGCTTTGACACAGCTCCAACGTGCAAGTTTCCCATGTGTAGATGAGATGTTTTCTGATGGGTGAGTCAAGAAACAGCTAGATGCTGCTTTTGAAATCCAGGAATCTGAGGAGAGATGCCTGGAAACCAAAGCAATGGATCTGATGAATGCCTAGGGGCCTGTTCTTTCCTTTTTACCTCTGGGGACATCGGTCTATGGGTCTGAGTGCAGGTAGGTGCTCAGTTGGGCTCAGATTGCCCCTGTTTTTCCTGGGAAGCCACCACTATTGAGATGGATCAGGGACTTTGGAGGTTTATCCTATGAGAAGGGTTGTGGCCATTGGAATGGGCACACACAATTCCCTTGGAGAGGGCAAGTACAGTCCTCAGGTTTGGCTCCAGGGGCCTGAGCCTGTAGGTTGTGTAGGCCAGGGCTGTTTGGACAGTTGTCTGAAAACACAAACTCGGCTTATGTTTCGGGTCATAGGTATGGCAGGACTGATCTACTGACCATGAGGAGAACTCTTCGGGATTTGAAAAAGGGCGAGTGTGAGGCTCCTGCTCAAGTTTTTGTCTCTGGATATCGTGTCACTCAAGGTCGTGGAATTTCTGGGTGACTTCATGGGAATTGGATGAGTCTTACTCTCTGGTGGTTTGGCCCCGTCCAAAGAGTTTGGGGTCATTCTGTGGGCTGGAAGAAGTCCGTTTTTTTTTTGTTGTTGTTGTTGTGGTTGTTTTCCTTTTTAACCTCAGGTGTCCCACCAAATGATGGATTCCAGAGTAGAGCCCTGGGGAGGGGCGACTGGACAATCAGAAATCTGGTTAAAAATTGGGGCCTAGGGACATGTCAAGCCCATTATGACATCTAATTGTCCAACCACTGAGAGGACGTACTAGAGGACAGGACTCATGCTGTGGGTCACAATGCTTGTGTATGCCCTCGTAACACTCAAGAATGGGCGGGGCCTCAGGGTGAATGCTGGTTTCTCCTACACTGAACGTTGGACAACGTGCCAACCACAAGGGTTCTTGCCATGGGTAAGGAGGAGTTCTGATTTCTGCATCACACTCACCCCTGGGCAGTGATTGGAGATAAGGTCTCGGTTCTGAAGCCTGAAAACTGAGGTAGGGAAGAGATGATGACCTAAGGCCATGGCTGGTTTTATGTGCTCAGTGTGCGGTCAGCTTTCTGGGTGTTGGTCAGGAGTTCCAGGCTCAGGTTGTGTTCGACAGTGAATTACTGCCCAGGTTAGACTATATAATTTGGGTAAAGTCGAGTGCTGTGTAGGTTTATCCTCATTTAAGATGCCTGGGCAGCTCATGAGGCAATAATTTTTTTTCTAGAGGGCAGGCAGAGTGCTGCATTGTGGGTCCGGAATTGCCAAACTTGAGGGCTTCGAGGCCAGGAGTGTGAGGACGGAAGTCTGAGAAGACAAGCTAGACTTGGGTTTCAGGGCGAGGGCACGGCAGGTATCCCATGCATATCTGAACCAATATCTCATGCATCTGAAGTCAGGGCGAGGATCAGACGTTGGCTCAGTTTGGAGTTTCTGAGCATGACGGCCGCTTCATGAAGGGAGCGGAATCTCGAGGCCATTGAGGTTTTCCCACGTTGGGAGTTGTGGGATGCCCCCTTCAAGGATTCCTTCTGCGGGACAATTGAGACCTGTTGGACAGCTCCAGGACATCCCATATGGAATGACTCCAGAGCACCGTTCGCGGATGGATGCCTGGGATGCCCGCCTCGCATTCCAATTGTCTCCTACCAACAAGACAGTTTAGATCTGATGGCTCTGCCTGAGGAACCGGGGTGGCTGAGTTGAAATGGACTTTCGTGAGGATGGGTCCTAATGTGTTTTTGTGTCCATGAGGGCCTTGGAATGGGGCGGTGGCACCGGGACCCTGAAGTACTCTCCTAAGCTTTGGACATGGCTCCCATGCACAGGTTTCCTTGTGGAGACGAGATGAGTTCTGATGGGTGCCTCAGGAAAACCCCTATGCTCGTATTGGAATCAGGCTTTTGGGACACATGCCTGTAACCCAAAGCAATGGATCCTATTATGGCCTAGGGTCCTGTCTGGTTCAATCTTCTTCTCTGGGGACATCCATCTATGGTATGAATGGAGGTCGATTATCAGCTGGCGTAAGACAGCCCTTGTTTGTTCCGGGCGACCTACACTATTGGGATGGCCTCAGGGACTTTGGAGGTTTCTCCTAATTTGTACGATTTTGGACCATGGAATGGGCAGAATTCCCATGGATTGGTAGGCACAGTCCTAATGTGTGGCTCCAGGGGCCCAGCCTGGAGGGTGTGTGGCCCAAGACTTTGAGGACAGAAGTCTGAAAACACAAACTCAGCTTAGATTTGGGGACGTAGGTATGGCAGGCCCGATCTACAAACCAAGGGAAGAACTCTTCAGGAAACGAAGAAAGTGCGAGTCTGAGGCGCTTGCTCAGGCTTATGTCTCTGGATTTTGTATCAGCGATGGCCGTGGAATGTCGTGGAGGCCTCATGGGCCATGGACGAATCTTCCTCTCTGAGGATTTGGCCCGATACCCAATTGCTTTTCGTCAATCTGTGGGATGGGAGGACTCATTTCAGTTTTGTTACCTCAGGTATCCCACCAAAAGAGGAATTCCAAAGCCAAGCCGTGGGGAAGACTGAAGGGACAACCCGAACTATGGTTAAAAATTGGGGCCTAGGGGCATGGCAAGCCCAATATGCTATCTCTTCATCCAGCCACTGAGTGACCTTACTTGAGGACTGGCCTCAGACTGAGCGTCACAATGTGTGTTTGTGACCAATGTGGCCCGCGAGCATGGGCGGGGCCTCATGGGCCACACTGGTTTCAACTACACTGAACGTTGGACAACATGCCAACCACAAGGTTTCTTGCCAAAGGGAAGGAGTTCTGATTTCTGCATCACCTTCAACCCTGGGCAGTGATTGGAGATAAGGTCTAGGTTCTGAAACCTGAAAACCGAGGTTGGGAAGAGATGACGACCTAAGGCCATGGTGGCTCGATGTGCTCAGTGTGCAGCCAGCTGTCTGGGAGGGTCCACGGGGTCCAGGCTCAGGCTGGGTCAGAAAGGGCATTAGTGCCCTGGTCAGCCTAAGTATTTGGGGTACAGCCAAGGTCCGTGCAGGTTGATCCTCATTTGGGGTTACTGGGTAGCCCCAGAGGCAATGTTTTTCTTCTGGAGGGCCGGCAGAGTGCTTCATTGTAGTTCTGGATTGCCAAACTGGAGGGCTTGTGGGCCAGTAGTCTGACGACAAAAGTCTGAGAACACAAGCTAGGCTTAGGTTTTTGGGTGAGGCCATCGCAGGCACAATCTAAAGACCTGAATCGAGATCTCGTGCATCTGAAGTCAGGGCGAGGATCAGACTATCGCTCAGGTTGGAGTTTCTGTCCCTGATGTCCCCTTCATGAATGGGGGGGGGCATCACGAGGCCATGGGTGTTTTCCAACGATGGGAGTTGTGAGAAGCTCCAAACTGCAGAGAGTCTTCTGCAGGACAATTGAGACCTGTTGTTTTGGTCCAGGCCAAAGATTCTGAGCAGGGTTATAGGATGGATGGCTGGGTATCCCACCTCGCATTCCAATTGTCTCCTAGCAACAAGACAGGTTAGATCTCCTGGATCTGTGGGGAGCAACCGAGGACGCTGAGTTGAAATGGACACCCCTGGGGATGGATCCTAACGTGCTTTTGTGTCTATGGAGACTTTGGAATGAAGCGGTGGCACTGGGGCCCTAAAGGGTTCTCCTAAACAGAGGCTTTCACACAGCTCCAACGTGCAAGTTTCCCATGTGTAGATGAGATGTTTTCTGATGGGTGAGTCAAGAAACAGCTAGATGCTGCTTTTGAAATCCAGGAATCTGAGGAGAGATGCCTGGAAACCAAAGCAATGGATCTGATGAATGCCTAGGGGCCTGTTCTTTCCTTTTTACCTCTGGGGACATCGGTCTATGGGTCTGAGTGCAGGTAGATGCTCAGTTGGGCTCAGATTGCCCCTGTTTTTCCTGGGAAGCCACCACTATTGAGATGGATCAGGGACTTTGGAGGTTTATCCTATGAGAAGGGTTGTGGCCATTGGAATGGGCACACACAATTCCCTTGGAGAGGGCAAGTACAGTCCTCAGGTTTGGCTCCAGGGGCCTGAGCCTGTAGGTTGTGTAGGCCAGGGCTGTTTGGACAGTTGTCTGAAAACACAAACTCGGCTTATGTTTCGGGTCATAGGTATGGCAGGACTGATCTACTGACCATGAGGAGAACTCTTCGGTATTTGAAAGAAGGGCGAGGGTGAGGCTCCTGCTCAAGTTTTTGTCTCTGGATATCGTGTCACTCAAGGTCGTGGAATTTCTGGGTGACTTCATGGGTATTGGATGAGTCTTACTCTCTGGTGGTTTGGCCCCGTCCAAAGAGTTTGGGGTCATTCTGTGGGCTGGAAGAAGTCCGTTTTTTTTTTTGTTGTTTTTCTTTTTGTTTTTTTCCTTTTTAACCTCAGGTGTCCCACCAAATGATGGATTCCAGAGTAGAGCCCTGGGGAGGGGCGACAGGACAATCAGAAATCTGGTTAAAAATTGGGGCCTAGGGACATGTCAAGACCATTATGACATCTAATTGTCCAACCACTGAGAGGACTTACTAGAGGACAGGACTCATGGTGAGGGTCACAATGCTTGTGTATGCCCTCGTAACACTCAAGAATGGGCGGAGCCTCAGGGTGAATGCTGGTTTCTCCTACACTGAACGTTGGACAACGTGCCAACCACAAGGGTTCTTGCCATGGGTAAGGAGGAGTTCTGATTTCTGCATCACACTCACCCCTGGGCAGTGATTGGAGATAAGGTCTCGGTTCTGAAGCCTGAAAACTGAGGTAGGGAAGAGATGATGACCTAAGGCCATGGCTGGTTTAATGTGCTCAGTGTGCGGTCAGCTTTCTGGGTGTTGGTCAGGAGTTCCAGGCTCAGGTTGTGTTCGACAGTGCATTAGTGCCCAGGTTAGACTATATAATTTGGGTAAAGTTGAGTGCTGTGTAGGTTTACCCTCATTTAATGTGCCTGGGCAGCTCATGAGGCAATAATTTTTTTTCTAGAGGGCAGGCAGAGTGCTGCATTGTGGGTCCAGAATTGCCAAACTTGAGGGCTTCGGGGCCAGGAGTGTGAGGACGGAAGTCTGAGAAGACAAGCTAGACTTGGGTTTCAGGGCGAGGGCACGGCAGGTATCCCATGCAGATCTGAACCAATATCTCATGCATCTGAAGTCAGGGCGAGGATCAGACGTTGGCTCAGTTTGGAGTTTCTGAGCATGACGGCCGCTTCATGAAGGGAGCGGAAACTCGAGGCCATTGAGGTTTTCCCACGTTGGGAGTTGTGGGATGCCCCCTTCAAGGATTCCTTCTGCGGGACAATTGAGACCTGTTGGACAGCTCCAGGACATCCCATATGGAATGACTCCAGAGCACGGTTCGCGGATGGATGCCTGGGAAGCCTGCCTCGCATTCCAATTGTCTCCTAGCAACAAGACAGTTTAGATCTGATGGCTCTGCCTGAGGAACCGGGGTGGCTGAGTTGAAATGGACTTTCCTGAGGATGGGTCCTAATGTGTTTTTGTGTCCATGAGGGCCTTGGAATGGGGCGGTGGCACAGGGACCCTGAAGTACTCTCCTAAGCTTTGGACATGGCTCCCATGCACAGGTTTCCTTGTGGAGACGAGATGAGTTCTGATGGGTGCCTCAGGAAAACCCCTATGCTCGTATTGGAATCAGGCTTTTGAGGACACATGCCTGTAACCCAAAGCAATGGATCCTATTATGGCCTAGGGTCCTGTCTGGTTCAATCTTCTTCTCTGGGGACATCCATCTATGGTATGAATGGAGGTCGATTATCAGCTGGCGTAAGACAGCCCTTGTTTGTTCCGGGCGACCTACACTATTGGGATGGCCTCAGGGACTTTGGAGGTTTCTCCTAATTTGTACGATTTTGGACCATGGAATGGGCAGAATTCCCATGGATTGGTAGGCACAGTCCTAATGTGTGGCTCCAGGGTCTCAGCCTGGAGGGTGTGTGGCCCAAGACTTTGAGGACAGAAGTCTGAAAACACACACTCAGCTTAGTTTTGGGGACGTAGGTATGGCAGGCCCGATCTACAAACCATGAGAAGAACTCTTCAGGAAACGAAGAAAGTGCGAGTCTGAGGCGCTTGCTCAGGCTTATGTCTCTGGATTTTGTATCAGCGATGGCCGTGGAATGTCGGGGAGGCCTCATGGGCCTTGGACGAATCTTCCTCTCTGAGGATTTGGCCCGATACCCAATTGCTTTTCGTCAATCTGTGGGATGGGAGGACTCATTTCAGTTTTGTTACCTCAGGTATCCCACCAAAAGAGGAATTCCAAAGCCAAGCCGTGGGGAAGACTAAAGGGACAACCCGAACTATGGTTAAAAATTGGGTCCTAGGGGCATGGCAAGCCCATTATGCTATCTCTTCATCCAGCCACTGAGTGACCTTACTTGAGGACTGGCCTCAGACTGAGCGTCACAATGTGTGTTTGTGACCAATGTGGCCCGCGAGCATGGGCGGGGCCTCATGGGCCACACTGGTTTCAACTACACTGAACGTTGGACAACATGCCAACCACAAGGTTTCTTGCCATAGGGAAGGAGTTCTGATTTCTGCATCACCTTCAACCCTGGGCAGTGATTGGAGATAAGGTCTAGGTTCTGAAACCTGAAAACCGAGGTTGGGAAGAGATGACGACCTAAGGCCATGGTGGCTCGATGTGCTCAGTGTGCAGCCAG
The DNA here is from genome assembly GCF_964662115.1 of Mustela nivalis. Taxonomy (NCBI): domain Eukaryota; kingdom Metazoa; phylum Chordata; class Mammalia; order Carnivora; family Mustelidae; genus Mustela; species Mustela nivalis. The sequence goes on along the minus strand of NW_028136552.1, from coordinate 36,719 downwards.
CTGTCTGGGAGGGTCCACGGGGTCCAGGCTCAGGCTGGGTCAGAAAGGGCATTAGTGCCCTGGTCAGCCTAAGTATTTGGGGTACAGCCAAGGTCCGTGCAGGTTGATCCTCATTTGGGGTTACTGGGTAGCCCCAGAGGCAATGTTTTTCTTCTGGAGGGCCGGCAGAGTGCTGCATTGTAGTTCTGGATTGCCAAACAGGAGGGCTTGTGGGCCAGTAGTCTGACGACAAAAGTCTGAGAACACAAGCTAGGCTTAGGTTTTTGGGTGAGGCCATCACAGGCACAATCTAAAGACCTGAATCGAGATCTTGTGCATCTGAAGTCAGGGCGAGGATCAGACTATCGCTCAGGTTGGAGTTTCTGTCCCTGATGTCCCCTTCATGAATGGGGGGGGGCATCACGAGGCCATGGGTGTTTTCCAACGATGGGAGTTGTGAGAAGCTCCAAACTGCAGAGAGTCTTCTGCAGGACAATTGAGACCTGTTGTTTTGGTCCAGGCCAATGATTCTGAGCAGGGTTATAGGATGGATGGCTGGGTATCCCACCTCGCATTCCAATTGTCTCCTAGCAACAAGACAGGTTAGATCTCCTGGATCTGTGGGGAGCAACCGAGGACGCTGAGTTGAAATGGACACCCCTGGGGATGGATCCTAACGTGCTTTTGTGTCTATGGAGACTTTGGAATGAAGCGGTGGCACTGGGGCCCTAAAGGGTTCTCCTAAACAGAGGCTTTCACACAGCTCCAACGTGCAAGTTTCCCATGTGTAGATGAGATGTTTTCTGATGGGTGAGTCAAGAAACAGCTAGATGCTGCTTTTGAAATCCAGGAATCTGAGGAGAGATGCCTGGAAACCAAAGCAATGGATCTGATGAATGCCTAGGGGCCTGTTCTTTCCTTTTTACCTCTGGGGACATCGGTCTATGGGTCTGAGTGCAGGTAGGTGCTCAGTTGGGCTCAGATTGCCCCTGTTTCCTGGGAAGCCACCACTATTGAGATGGATCAGGGACTTTGGAGGTTTATCCTATGAGAAGGGTTGTGGCCATTGGAATGGGCACACACAATTCCCTTGGAGAGGGCAAGTACAGTCCTCAGGTTTGGCTCCAGGGGCCTGAGCCTGTAGGTTGTGTAGGCCAGGGCTGTTTGGACAGTTGTCTGAAAACACAAACTCGGCTTATGTTTCGGGTCATAGGTATGGCAGGACTGATCTACTGACCATGAGGAGAACTCTTCGGGATTTGAAAAAGGGCGAGTGTGAGGCTCCTGCTCAAGTTTTTGTCTCTGGATATCGTGTCACTCAAGGTCGTGGAATTTCTGGGTGACTTCATGGGAATTGGATGAGTCTTACTCTCTGGTGGTTTGGCCCCGTCCAAAGAGTTTGGGGTCATTCTGTGGGCTGGAAGAAGTCCGTTTTTTTTTTGTTGTTGTTGTTGTGGTTGTTTTCCTTTTTAACCTCAGGTGTCCCACCAAATGATGGATTCCAGAGTAGAGCCCTGGGGAGGGGCGACTGGACAATCAGAAATCTGGTTAAAAATTGGGGCCTAGGGACATGTCAAGCCCATTATGACATCTAATTGTCCAACCACTGAGAGGACGTACTAGAGGACAGGACTCATGCTGTGGGTCACAATGCTTGTGTATGCCCTCGTAACACTCAAGAATGGGCGGGGCCTCAGGGTGAATGCTGGTTTCTCCTACACTGAACGTTGGACAACGTGCCAACCACAAGGGTTCTTGCCATGGGTAAGGAGGAGTTCTGATTTCTGCATCACAATCACCCCTGGGCAGTTATTGGAGATAAGGCCTCGGTTCTGAAGCCTGAAAACTGAGGTAGGGAAGAGATGATGACCTAAGGCCATGGTTGGTTTAATGTGCTCAGTGTGCGGTCAGCTTTCTGGGTGTTGGTCAGGAGTTCCAGGCTCAGGTTGTGTTCGACAGTGCATTAGTGCCCAGGTTAGACTATATAATTTGGGTAAAGTCGAGTGCTGTGTAGGTTTACCCTCATTTAAGGTGCCTGGGCAGCTCATGAGGCAATAATTTTTTTTCTAGAGGGCAGGCAGAGTGCTGCATTGTGGGTCCGGAATTGCCAAACTTGAGGGCTTCGGGGCCAGGAGTGTGAGGACGGAAGTCTGAGAAGACAAGCTAGACTTGGGTTTCAGGGCGAGGGCACGGCAGGTATCCCATGCAGATCTGAACCAATATCTCATGCATCTGAAGTCAGGGCGAGGATCAGACGTTGGCTCAGTTTGGAGTTTCTGAGCATGACGGCCGCTTCATGAAGGCAGCGGAATCTCGAGGCCATTGAGGTTTTCCCACGTTGGGAGTTGTGGGATGCCCCCTTCAAGGATTCCTTCTGCGGGACAATTGAGACCTGTTGGACAGCTCCAGGACATCCCATATGGAATGACTCCAGAGCACCGTTCGCGGATGGATGCCTGGGAAGCCCGCCTCGCATTCCAATTGTCTCCTAGCAACAAGACAGTTTAGATCTGATGGCTCTGCCTGAGGAACCGGGGTGGCTGAGTTGAAATGGACTTTCGTGAGGATGGGTCCTAATGTGTTTTTGTGTCCATGAGGGCCTTGGAATGGGGCGGTGGCACCGGGACCCTGAAGTACTCTCCTAAGCTTTGGACATGGCTCCCATGCACAGGTTTCCTTGTGGAGACGAGATGAGTTCTGATGGGTGCCTCAGGAAAACCCCTATGCTCGTATTGGAATCAGGCTTTTGAGAACACATGCCTGTAACCCAAAGCAATGGATCCTATTATGGCCTAGGGTCCTGTCTGGTTCAATCTTCTTCTCTGGGGACATCCATCTATGGTATGAATGGAGGTCGATTATCAGCTGGCGTTAGACAGCCCTTGTTTGTTCCGGGCGACCTACACTATTGGGATGGCCTCAGGGACTTTGGAGGTTTCTCCTAATTTGTACGATTTTGGACCATGGAATGGGCAGAATTCCCATGGATTGGTAGGCACAGTCCTAATGTGTGGCTCCAGGGGCCCAGCCTGGAGGGTGTGTGGCCCAAGACTTTGAGGACAGAAGTCTGAAAACACAAACTCAGCTTAGTTTTGGGGACGTAGGTATGGCAGACCCGATCTACAAACCATGAGAAGAACTCTTCAGGAAACGAAGGAAGTGCGAGTCTGAGGCGCTTGCTCAGGCTTTTGTCTCTGGATTTTGTATCAGCGATGGCCGTGGAATGTCGGGGAGGCCTCATGGGCCATGGACGAATCTTCCTCTCTGAGGATTTGGCCCGATTCCCAATTGCTTTTCGTCAATCTGTGGGATGGGAGGACTCATTTCAGTTTTGTTACCTCAGATGTCCCAACAAAAGAGGAATTCCAAAACCAAGCCGTGGGGAAGACTGAAGGTACAACCCGAACTATGGTTAAAAATTGGGGCCTAGTGGTATGGCAAGCCCAATATGCTATCTCTTCATCCAGCCACTGAGTGACCTTACTTGAGGACTGGGCTCAGCCTGAGCATCACAATGTGTGTTTGTGACCAATGTGGCCCGCCAGCATGGGCGGGGCCTCATGGGCCACACTGGTTTCAACTACACTGAACGTTGGACAACATGCCAACCACAAGGTTCTTGCCATGGGGAAGGAGTTCTGATTTCTGCATCACCTTCAACCCTGGGCAGTAATTGGAGATAAGGTCTAGGTTCTGAAACCTGTAAACCGAGGTTGGGAAGAGATGACGACCTAAGGCCACGGCGGCTCGATGTGCTCAGTGTGCAGCCAGTTGTCTGGGAGCGTCCACGGGGTCCAGGCTCAGGCTGGGTCAGAAAGGGCATTAGTGCCCTGGTCAGCCTATGTATTTGGGGTACAGCCAAGGTCGGTGCAGGTTGATCCTGATTTGGGGTTACTGGGTAGCCCCAGAGGACAATGTTTTTCTTCTGGAGGGCCAGCCGAGTGCTGCATTGTAGTTCTGGATTGCCAAACTGGAGGGCTTGTGGGCCAGTTGTCTGACGACAAAAGTATGAGAACACAAGCTAGGCTTAGGTTTCTGGGTGAGGCCATGGAGGGCACAATCTACAGACCTGAATCGAGATCTCGTGCATCTGAAGTCAGGGCGAGGATCAGACTATCGCTCAGGTTGGAGTTTCTGTCCCTGATGTCCCCTTAATGAATGGGGGTTGGGCATCACGAGGCCATGGGTGTTTTCCCACGATGGGAGTTGTGAGAAGCTCCAAACTGCAGAGAGTCTTCTGCAGGACAATTGAGACCTGTTGTTTTGGTCCAGGCCAATGATTCTGAGCAGGGTTATAGGATGGATGGCTGGGTATCCCACCTCGCATTCCAATTGTCTCCTAGCAACAAGACAGGTTAGATCTCCTGGATCTGTGGGGAGCAACCGAGGACGCTGAGTTGAAATGGACACACCTGGGGATGGATCCTAACGTGCTTTTGTGTCTATGGAGACTTTGGAATGAAGCGGTGGCACTGGGGACCTAAAGGGTTCTCCTAAACAGAGGCTTTGGCACAGCTCCAACGTGCAAGTTTCCCTTGTGTAGATGAGATGTTTTCTGATGGGTTAGTCAAGAAACAGCTAGATGCTGCTTTTGAAATCCAGGCCTCTGAGGAGAGATGCCTGGAAACCAAAGCAATGGATCTGATGAATGCCTAGGGGCCTGTTCTTTCCTTTTTACCTCTGGGGACATCGGTCTATGGGTCTGAGTGCAGGTAGGTGCTCAGTTGGGCTCAGATTGCCCCTGTTTTTCCTGGGAAGCCACCACTATTGAGATGGATCAGGGACTTTGGAGGTTTATCCTATTAGAAGGGTTGTGGCCATTGGAATGGGCACACACAATTCCCTTGGAGAGGGCAAGTACAGTCCTCAGGTTTGGCTCCAGGGGCCTGAGCCTGTAGGTTGTGTAGGCCAGGGCTGTTTGGACAGTTGTCTGAAAACACAAACTCGGCTTATGTTTCGGGTCATAGTTATGGCAGGACTGATCTACTGACCATGAGGAGAACTCTTCGGGATTTGAAAAAGGGCGAGTGTGAGGCTCCTGCTCAAGTTTTTGTCTCTGGATATCGTGTCACTCAAGGTCGTGGAATTTCTGGGTGACTTCATGGGAATTGGATGAGTCTTATTCTCTGGTGGTTTGGCCCGTCCAAAGAGTTTGGGGTCATTCTGTGGGCTGGAAGAAGTCCGTTGTTTTTTTTTGTTGTTGTTGTTGTTGTTGTTGTTTTCTTTTTTAACCTCAGGTGTCCCACCAAATGATGGATTCCAGAGTAGAGCCCTGGGGAGGGGCGACTAGACAATCAGAAATCTGATTAAAAATTGGGGCCTAGGGACATGTCAAGCCCATTATGACATCTAATTGTCCAACCACTGAGAGGACTTACTAGAGGACAGGACTCATGCTGAGGGTCACAATGCTTGTGTATGCCCTCGTAACACTCAAGAATGGGCGGGGCCTCAGGGTGAATGCTGGTTTCTCCTACACTGAACGTTGGACAACGTGCCAACCACAAGGGTTCTTGCCATGGGTAAGGAGGAGTTCTGATTTCTGCATCACATTCACCCCTGGGCAGTGATTGGAGATAAGGTCTCGGTTTTGAAGCCTGAAAACTGAGGTAGGGAAGAGATGATGACCTAAGGCCATGGCTGGTTTTATGTGCTCAGTGTGCGGTCAGCTTTCTGGGTGTTGGTCAGGAGTTCCAGGCTCAGGTTGTGTTCGACAGTGCATTAGTGCCCAGGTTAGACTATATAATTTGGGTAAAGTCGAGTGCTGTGTAGGTTTACCCTCATTTAAGGTGCCTGGGCAGCTCATGAGGCAATAATTTTTTTTCTAGAGGGCAGGCAGAGTGCTGCATTGTGGGTCCAGAATTGCCAAACTTGAGGGCTTCGGGGCCAGGAGTGTGAGGACGGAAGTCTGAGAAGACAAGCTAGACTTGGGTTTCAGGGCGAGGGCACGGCAGGTATCCCATGCAGATCTGAACCAATATCTCATGCATCTGAAGTCAGGGCGAGGATCAGACGTTGGCTCAGTTTGGAGTTTCTGAGCATGACGGCCGCTTCATGAAGGGAGCGGAAACTCGAGGCCATTGAGGTTTTCCCACGTTGGGAGTTGTGGGATGCCCCCTTCAAGGATTCCTTCTGCGGGACAATTGAGACCTGTTGGACAGCTCCAGGACATCCCATATGGAATGACTCCAGAGCACGGTTCGCGGATGGATGCCTGGGAAGCCTGCCTCGCATTCCAATTGTCTCCTAGCAACAAGACAGTTTAGATCTGATGGCTCTGCCTGAGGAACCGGGGTGGCTGAGTTGAAATGGACTTTCCTGAGGATGGGTCCTAATGTGTTTTTGTGTCCATGAGGGCCTTGGAATGGGGCGGTGGCACAGGGACCCTGAAGTACTCTCCTAAGCTTTGGACATGGCTCCCATGCACAGGTTTCCTTGTGGAGACGAGATGAGTTCTGATGGGTGCCTTAGGAAAACCCCTATGCTCGTATTGGAATCAGGCTTTTGAGGACACATGCCTGTAACCCAAAGCAATGGATCCTATTATGGCCTAGGGTCCTGTCTGGTTCAATCTTCTTCTCTGGGGACATCCATCTATGGTATGAATGGAGGTCGATTATCAGCTGGCGTTAGACAGCCCTTGTTTGTTCCGGACGACCTACACTATTGGGATGGCCTCAGGGACTTTGGAGTTTGCTCCTAATTTGTACGATTTTGGACCATGGAATGGGCAGAATTCCCATGGATTGGTAGGCACAGTCCTAATGTGTGGCTCCAGGGGCCCAGCCTGGAGGGTGTGTGGCCCAAGACGTTGAGGACAGAAGTCTGAAAACACAAACTCAGCTTAGTTTTGGGGACGTAGGTATGGCAGGCCCGATCTACAAACCAAGGGAAGAACTCTTCAGGAAACAAAGAAAGTGTGAGTCTGAGGCGCTTGCTCAGGCTTTTGTCTCTGGATTTTGTATCAGCGATGGCCGTGGAATGTCGGGGAGGCCTCATGAGCCATGGACGAATCTTCCTCTCTGAGGATTTGGCCCGATTCCCAATTGCTTTTCGTCAATCTGTGGGATGGGAGGAGTAATTTCAGTTTTGTTACCTCAGGTGTCCCACCAAAAGAGGAATTCCAAAGCCAAGCCGTGGGGAAGACTGAAGGGACAACCCGAACTATGGTTAAAAATTGGGGCCTAGGGGCATGGGAGGCCCAATATGCTATCTCTTCATCCAGCCACTGAGGGTCCTTACTTGAGGACTGGGCTCAGCTTGAGCGTCACAATGTTTGTTTGTGACCAATGTGGCCCGCGAGCATGGGCGGGGCCTCATGGGCCACACTGGTTTCAACTACACTGAACGTTGGACAACATGCCAACCACAAAGTTCCTTGCCATGGGGAAGGAGTTCTGATTTTTGCATCACCTTCAACCCTGGGAGTGATTGGAGATAAGGTCTAGGTTCTGAAACCTGAAAACCGAGGATGGGAAGAGATGACGACCTAAGGCCATGGCGGCTCGATGTGCTCAGTGTGCGGCCAGCTGTCTGGGAGCGTCCACGGGGTCCAGGCTCAGGCTGGGTCAGAAAGGGCATTAGTGCCCTGGTCAGCCTATGTATTTGGGGTACAGCCAAGGTCGGTGCAGGTTGATCCTCATTTGGGGTTACTGGGTAGCCCCAGACGACAATGTTTTTCTTCTGGAGTGCCGGCAGAGTGCTGCATTGTAGTTCTGGATTGCCAAACTGGGGGTCATGTGAGCCAGTAGTCTGACGACAAATGTCTGAGAACACAAGCTAGGCTTAGGTTTCTGGGTTAGGCCATGGCAGGCACAATCTACAGACCTGAATCGAGACCTCGTGCATCTGAAGTCAGGGCGAGGATCAGACGATCGCTCAGGTTGGAGTTTCTGTCCCTGATTGCCCCTTCATAAATGGGGGGGGCATCACGAGGACATGGGTGTTTTCCCACGATGGGAGTTGTGAGAAGCTCCAAACTGCCGAGAGTCTTCTACAGGAAAATTGAGACCTGTTGTTTGGTTCCAGGCCAATGGTTCTGAGCAGGGTTCTAAGGGTGGATGGCTGGGTACCCCACCTCGCATTCCAATTGTCTCCTAGCATCCAGACAGGTTAGATCTTCTGGATCTTGGGGAGCAACCGAGGACGCTGAGTTGAAATGGACACCCCTGGGGATGGGTCCTAACGTGCTTTTGTGTCTATGGAGACCTTGGAATGAAGCGGTGGCACTGGGGCCCTAAAGGGTTCTCCTAAACAGAGGCTTTGACACAGCTCCAACGTGCAAGTTTCCCATGTGTAGATGAGATGTTTTCTGATGGGTGAGTCAAGAAACAGCTAGATGCTGCTTTTGAAATCCAGGAATCTGAGGAGAGATGCCTGGAAACCAAAGCAATGGATCTGATGAATGCCTAGGGGCCTGTTCTTTCCTTTTTACCTCTGGGGACATCGGTTTATGGGTCTGAGTGCAGGTAGGTGCTCAGTTGGGCTCAGATTGCCCCTGTTTTTCCTGGGAAGCCACCACTATTGAGATGGATCAGGGACTTTTGAGGTTTATCCTATGAGAAGGGTTGTGGCCATTGGAATGGGCACACACAATTCCCTTGGAGAGGGCAAGTACAGTCCTCAGGTTTGGCTCCAGGGGCCTGAGCCTGTAGGTTGTGTAGGCCAGGGCTGTTTGGACAGTTGTCTGAAAACACAAACTCGGCTTATGTTTCGGGTCATAGTTATGGCAGGACTGATCTACTGACCATGAGGAGAACTCTTCGGGATTTGAAAGAAGGGCGAGTGTGAGGCTCCTGCTCAAGTTTTTGTCTCTGGATATCGTGTCACTCAAGTTCGTGGAATTTCTGGGTGACTTCATGGGAATTGGATGAGTCTTACTCTCTGGTGGTTTGGCCCCGTCCAAAGAGTTTGGGGTCATTCTGTGGGCTGGAAGAAGTCCGATTTTTTTTTTTGTTGTTGTTGTTGTTTTTTTCCTTTTTAACCTCAGGTGTCCCACCAAATGATGGATTCCAGAGTAGAGCCCTGGGGAGGGGCGACTGGACAATCAGAAATCTGGTTAAAAATTGGGGCCTAGGGACATGTCAAGCCCATTATGACATCTAATTTTCCAACCACTGAGAGGACTTACTAGAGGACAGGACTCATGCTGAGGGTCACAATGCTTGTGTATGCCCTCGTAACACTCAATAATTGGCGGGGCCTCAGGGTGAATGCTGGTTTCTCCTACACTGAACGTTGGACAACGTGCCAACCACAAGGGTTCTTGCCATGGGTAAGGAGGAGTGCTGATTTCTGCATCACACTCACCCCTGGGCAGTGATTGGAGATAACGTCTCGGTTCTGAAGCCTGAAAACTGAGGTAGGGAAGAGATGATGACCTAAGGCCATGGCGGGTTTTATGTGCTCAGTGTGCGGTCAGCTTTCTGGGTGTTGGTCAGGAGTTCGAGGCTCAGGTTGTGTTCGACAGTGCATTAGTGCCCAGGTTAGACTATATAATTTGGGTAAAGTCGAGTGCTGTGTAGGTTTACCCTCATTTAAGGTGCCTGGGCAGCTCATGAGGCAATAATTTTTTTTCTAGAGGGCAGGCAGAGTGCTGCATTGTGGGTCCGGAATTGCCAAACTTGAGGGCTTCGGGGCCAGGAGTGTGAGGACGGAAGTCTGAGAAGACAAGCTAGACTTGGGTTTCAGGGCGAGGGCACGGCAGGTATCCCATGCAGATCTGAACCAATATCTCATGCATCTGAAGTCAGGGCGAGGATCAGACGTTGGCTCAGTTTGGAGTTTCTGAGCATGACGGCCGCTTCATGAAGGGAGCGGAATCTCCAGGCCATTGAGGTTTTCCCACTTTGGGTGTTGTGGGATGCCCCCTTCAAGGATTCCTTCTGCGGGACAATTGAGACCTGTTGGACAGCTCCAGGACATCCCATATGGAATGACTCCAGAGCACGGTTCGCGGATGGATGCCTGGGAAGCCCGCCTCGCATTCCAATTTTCTCCTAGCAACAAGACAGTTTAGATCTAATGGCTCTGCCGGAGCAACCGGGGTGGCTGAGTTGAAATGGACCTTCGTGAGGATGGGTCCTAATGTGTTTTTGTGTCCATGAGGGCCTTGGAATGTGGCGGTGGCACCGGGACCCTGAAGTACTCTCCTAAGCTTTTGACATGGCTCCCATGCACAGGTTTCCTTGTGGAGAGGCGATGGGTTCTGATGGGTGCCTCAGGAAAACCCCTATGCTCGTATTGGAATCAGGCTTTTGAGGACACATGCCTGTAACCCAAAGCAATGGATCCTATTATGGCCTAGGGTCCTGTCTGGGTCAATCTTCTTCTCTGGGGACATATATCTATGCTATGAGTGGAGGTCTATTATCAGCTGGCGTCAGACAGCCCTTGGTTGTTCTGGGCGAACTGCATTATTGGGATGGCCTCAGGGACTTTGGAGGTTTCTCCTAATTTGTACGATATTGGACCATGGAATGGACAGAATTCCCATGGATTGGTAGGCACAGCCTGAATGTGTGGCTCCAGGGGCCCAGGCTGAAGGGTGTGTGGCCCAAGACTTTGAGGACAGAAGTCTGAAAACACACACTCAGCTTAGAATTGGGGACGTATGTATGGCCCGCCCGATCGACAAACCATGAGAAGAACTCATCAGGATATGAAGAAAGTGCGAGTCTGAGGCGCTTGCTCAGGCTTTTGTCTCTGGATTTTGTATCAGCGAAGGCCGTGGTATGTCGGGGAGGCCTCATGGGCCATGGACGAATCTTCCTCTCTGAGGATTTGGCCCGATTCCCAATTGCTTTTCGTCAATCTGTGGGATGGGAGGACTCATTTTAGTTTTTTACCTCAGGTGTCCCACCAAAAGAGGAATTCCAAAGCCAAGCTGTGGGGAAGACTGAAGGGACAACCCGAACTATGGTTAAAAATTGGGGCCTAGGGGCATGGCAAGCCCAATATGCTATCTCTTCATCCAGCCACTGAGTGGCCTTACTTGATTACTGGGCTCAGCCTGAGCGACACAATGTGTGTTTGTGACCAATGTGGCTCAAGACCATGGGCGGGGCCTCGTGGGCTACACTGGTTTCAACTACACTGAACGTTGGACAACATGCCAACCACAAGGTTTGTTGCCATGGGGAAGGAGTTCTGATTTCTGCATCACCTTCAACCCTGGGCAGTGATTGGAGATAAGGTCTAGGTTCTGAAACCTGAAAACCGAGGTTGGGAAGAGATGACGACCTAAGGCCATGGCGGCTCGATGTGCTCAGTGTGCGGCCAGCTGTCTGGGAGGGTCCAGGGGGTCCAGGCTCAGGCTGTGTCAGAAAGGGCATTAGTGCCCTGGTCAGCCTATGTATTTGGGGTACAGACAAGTTCAGTGCAGGTTGATCCTCATTTGGGGTTACTGGGTAGCCCCAGAGGACAATGTTTTTTATCTGGAGGGCAGGCAGAGTGCTGCATTGTAGTTCTGGATTGCCAAACTGGAGGGCTTGTGGGCCAGTAGTCTGACGACAAAAGTCTGAGAACACAAGCTAGGCTTGGGTTTCTGGGTGAGGCCATGGCAGGCACAAACTACAGACCTGAATCGAGATCTCGTGCATCTGAAGTCAGGGCGAGGATCAGACGATCGCTCAGGTTGCAGATTCTGTCCCTGATGGCCCCTTCATGAATGGGGGGGGGGCATAACGAGGCCATGGGTGTTTTCCCACAATGGGAGTTGTGAGAAGCTCCAAACTGCAGAGAGTCTTCTGCAGGACAATTGAGACCTGTTGTTTGGCTCCAGGCCAATGATTCTGAGCAGGTTTCTAAGGATGGATGGCTGGGTATCCCACCTCGCATTCCAATTGTCTCCTAGCAACAAGACAGGTTAGATCTCCTAGATCTGTGGGGAGCAACCGAAGACGCTGAGTTGAAATGGACACCACAGGGGATGGGTCCTAACATGCTTTTGTGTCTATGGAGACCTTGGAATGAAGCGGTGGCACTGGGGCCCTAAAGGGTTCTCCTAAAGAGAGGTTTTGGCACAGCTCCAACGTGCAAGTTTCCCAGGTGTAGAAGAGATGTTTCCTGATTGGTGAGTCAAGAAACAGCTAGAAGCTGCTTTTGAAATCCTGGCCTCTGAGGAGAGATGCCTGGAAACCAAAGCAATGGATCTGATGAGTGCCTAGGGGCCTGTTCTTTCCTTTTTACCTCTGGGGACATCTGTCTATGGGTCTGAGTGCAGGTAGGTGCTCAGTTGGGCTCAGATTGCCCCTGTTTTTCCTGGGAAGCCTCCACTATTGAGATGGATCAGGGACTTTGGAGGTTTATCCTATTAGAAGGGCTGTGGCCATTGGAATGGGCACACACAATTCCCTTGGAGAGGGCAAGTACAGTCCTCAGGTTTGGCTCCAGGGGCCTGAGCCTGTAGGTTGTGTAGGCCAGGGCTGTTTGGACAGTTGTCTGAAAACACAAACTCGGCTTATGTTTCGGGTCATAGGTATGGCAGGACTGATCTACAGACCATGAGGAGAACCCTTCGGGATTTGAAAGAAGGGCGAGTGTGAGGCTCCTGCTCAAGTTTTTGTCTCTGGATATCGTGTCACTCATGGTCGTGGAATTTCTGGGTGACTTCATGGGAAATGGACGAGTCTTACTCTCTGTTGGTTTGGCCCCGTCCAAAGAGTTTGGGTTCATTCTGTGGGCTGGAAGAAGTCCGTTTTGTTGTTGTTGTTGTTGTTTTCTTTTTTAACCTCAGGTGTCCCACCAAATGAGGGATTCCAGAGTAGAGCCCTGGGGAGGGGCGACTGGACAATAAGAAATCTGGTTAAAAATTGGGGCCTAGTGACATGTCAAGCCCATTATGACATCTAATGGTCCAGCCACTGAGAGGACTTACTAGAGGACAGGACTTATGCTGAGGGTCACAATGCGTGTGTATGCCCTCTTAACACTCAAGAATGGGTGGGGCCTCTGGGTGAATGCTGGTTTCTCCTAAACTGAACGTTGAACAACGTGCCAACCACAAGGGTTCTTGCCATGGGTAAAGAGGAGTTCTGATTTCTGCATCACACTCACCCCTGGGCAGTGATTGGAGATAAGGTCTCGTTCTGAAGCCTGAGGACTGAGGTAGGGAAGAGATGATGACCTAAGGCCATGGCAGGTTTTATGTGCTCAGTGTGCGGTCAGCTTAGTGGGTGTTGGTCAGGAGGTCCGGGCTCAGGTTGTGTTCGACAGTGCATTAGTGCCCAGGTTAGACTATATAATTTGGGTAAAGTCGAGTGCTGTGTAGGTTTACCCTCATTTAAGGTGCCTGGGCAGGTCATGAGGCAATAATTTTTTTTCTAGAGGGCAGTCAGAGTGCTGCATTGTGGGTCCGGAATTGCCAAACTTGAGGGCTTCGGGGCCAGGAGTGTGAGGACAGAAGTCTGAGAAGACAAGCTAGACGTGGGTTTCAGGGCGAGGGCACGGCAGGTACCCCCTGCAGATCTGAACCAATATCTCATGCATCTGAAGTCAGGGCGAGGATCAGACGTTTGCTCAGGGTGGAGTTTCTTTGCATGACGGCTGCTTCATGACGGGAGCGGAATCTCGAGGCCATTGAGGTTTTCCCACGTTGGGAGTTGTGGGATGCCCCCTTCAAGGATTCCTTCTGCGGGACAATTGAGACCTGTTGGACAGCTCCAGGACATCCCATATGGAATGACTCCAGAGCACGGTTCGCGGATGGATGCCTGGGAAGCCTGCCCCGCATTCGAATTGTCTCCTAGCAACAAGACTGTTTAGATCTGATGGCTCTGCGGGAGCAACCGGTGTGGCTGAGTTGAAATGGACTTTCCTGAGGATGGGTCCTAATGTGTTTTTGTGTCGATGAGGGCCTTGGAATGGGGCGGTGGCACCGGGACCCTGAAGTACTCTCCTAAGCTTTGGACATGGCTCCCATGCACAGGTTTCCTTGTGGAGACGAGATGAGTTCTGATGGGTGCCTCAGGAAAACCCCTATGCTCGTATTGGAATCAGGCTTTTGAGGACACATGCCTGTAACCCAAAGCAATGGATCCTATTATGGCCTAGGGTCCTGTCTGGTTCAATGTTCTTCTCTGGGGACATCCATCTATGGTATGAGTGGAGGTTGATTATCAGCTGGTGTCAGACAGCCCTTGTTTGTTCCGGGCGACCCACACTATTGGGATGGCCTCAGGGACTTTGGAGGTTGCTCCTAATTTGTACGATTCTGGACCATGGAATGGGCAGAATTCGCATGGATTGGTAGGCACAGTCCTAATGTGTGGCTCCAAGGGCCCAGCCTGGAGGGTGTGTGGTCCAAGACTTTGAGGACAGAAGTCTGAAAACACACACTCAGCTTAGGTTTGGGGACGTAGGTATGGCAGGCCCGATCTACAAACCGTGAGAAGAACTCTTCAGGATATGAAGAAAGTGCGAGTCTGAGGCGCTTGCTCAGGCTTTTGTCTCTGGATTTTGTATCAGCGATGGCCGTGGAATGTCGGGGAGGCCTCATGGGCCATGGACGAATCTTCCTCTCTGAGGATTTGGCCCGATTCCCAATTGCTTTTCGTCAATCTGTGGGATGGGAGGACTCATTTCAGTTTTGTTACCTCAGATGTCCCACCAAAAGAGGAATTCCAAAGCCAAGCCGTGAGGAAGACTGAAGGGACAACCCGATTTATGGATAAAAATTCGGGCCTAAGGGTATGGCAAGCCCAATATGCTATCTCTTCATCCAGCCACTGAGTGACCTTACTTGAGTACTGGGCTCAGACTGAGCGTCACAATGTGTGTTTGTGACCAATGTGGCCCGCCAGCATGGGCGGGGCCTCATGGGCCACACTGGTTTCAACTACACTGAACGTTGGACAACATGCCAACCACAAGGTTTCTTGCCATGGGGAAGGAGATCTGATTTCTGCATCACCTTCAGCCCTGGGCAGTGATTGGAGATAAGGTCTAGGTTCTGAAACCTGAAAACCGAGGATGGGAAGAGATGACGACCTAAGGCCATGGCGGCTCGATGTGCTCAGTGTGCGGCCAGCTGTCTGGGAGGGTCCACGGGATCCAGGCTCAGGCTGTGTCAGTAAGGGCATTAGTGCCCTGGTCACCCTAAGTATTTGGGGTATAGCCAAGTTCGGTGCAGGTTGATCCTCATTTGGGGTTACTGGGTAGCCCCAGAGGACAATATTTTTCTTCTGGAGGGCCGGCAGAGTGCTGCATTGTAGTTCTGGATTGCCAAACTGGAGGGCTTGTGGGCCAGTAGTCTGACGACAAAAGTCTGAGAACACAAGCTAGGCTTAGGTTTCTGGGTGAGGCCATGGCAGGCACAATCTACAGACCTGAATCGAGATCTCGTGCATCTGAAGTCAGGGCGAGGATCAGACGATCGCTCAGGTTGGTGTTTCTGTCCCTGATGTCCCCTTCATGAATGGGGGGGGGCATCACGAGGCCATGGGTGTTTTCCCACGATGGGAGTTGTGAGAAGCTCCAAACTGCAGAGAGTCTTCTGCAGGACAATTGAGACCTGTTGTTTGGCTCCAGGCCAATGATTCTGAGCAGGGTTCTAAGGATGGATGGCTGGGTATCCCACCTCGCATTCCAATTGTCTCCTAGCAACAAGACAGGTTAGATCTCCTGGATCTGTGGGGAGCAACCGAGGACGCTGAGTTGAAATGGACACCCCTGGGGATGGATCCTAACGTGCTTTTGTGTCTATGGAGACTTTGGAATGAAGCGGTGGCACTGGGGCCCTAAAGGGTTCTCCTAAACAGAGGCTTTGACACAGCTCCAACGTGCAAGTTTCCCATGTGTAGATGAGATGTTTTCTGATGGGTGAGTCAAGAAACAGCTAGATGCTGCTTTTGAAATCCAGGAATCTGAGGAGAGATGCCTGGAAACCAAAGCAATGGATCTGATTAGTGCCTAGGGGCCTGTTCTTTCCTTTTTACCTCTGGGGACATCTGTCTATGGGTCTGAGTGCAGGTAGGTGCTCAGTTGGGCTCAGATTGCCCCTGTTTTTCCTGGGAAGCCACCACTATTGAGATGGATCAGGGACTTTGGAGGTTTATCCTATTAGAAGTGCTGTGGCCATTGGAATGGGCACACACAATTCCCTTGGAGAGGGCAAGTACAGTCCTCAGGTTTGGCTCCAGGAGCCTGAGCCTGTAGGTTGTGTAGGCCAGGGCTGTTTGGACAGTTGTCTGAAAACACAAACTCGGCTTATGTTTCGGGTCATAGGTATGGCAGGACTGATCTACAGACCATGAGGAGAACCCTTCGGGATTTGAAAGAAGGGCGAGTGTGAGGCTCCTGCTCAAGTTTTTGTCTCTGGATATCGTGTCACTTATGGTCGTGGAATTTCTGGGTGACTTCATGGGAAATGGACGAGTCTTACTCTCTGGTGGTTTGGCCCCGTCCAAAGAGTTTGGGTTCATTCTGTGGGCTGGAAGAAGTCCGTTTTGTTGTTGTTGTTGTTGTTTTCTTTTTTAACCTCAGGTGTCCCACCAAATGAGGGATTCCAGAGTAGAGCCCTGGGGAGGGGCGAATGGACAATAAGAAATCTGGTTAAAAATTGGGGACTAGGGACATGTCAAGCCCATTATGACATCTAATGGTCCAGCCACTGTGAGGACTTACTAGAGGACAGGACTCATGCTGAGGGTCACAATGCGTGTGTATGCCCTCGTAACACTCAAGAATGGGTGGGGCCTCTGGGTGAATGCGGTTTCTCCTAAACTGAACGTTGAACAACATGCCAACCACAAGGGTTCTTGCCATGGGTAAAGAGGAGTTCTGATTTCTGCATCACACTCACCCCTGGGCAGTGATTGGAGATAAGGTCTCGTCTGAAACCTGAAGACTGAGGTAGGGAAGAGATGATGACCTAAGGCCATGGCGGGTTTTATGTGCTCAGTGTGCGGTCAGCTTTCTGGGTGTTGGTCAGGAGGTCCGGGCTCAGGTTGTGTTCGACAGTGCATTAGTGCCCAGGTTAGACTATATAATTTGGGTAAAGTCGAGTGCTGTGTAGGTTTACCCTCATTTAAGGTGCCTGGGCAGCTCATGAGGCAATAATTTTTTTTCTAGAGGGCAGGCAGAGTGCTGCATTGTGGGTCCGGAATTGCCAAACTTGAGGACTTGCGGGCCAGGAATGTGAGGACGGAAGTCTGGGAAGTCAAGCTAGACTTTGGTTTCGGGGGGGCATGGCAGGTACCCCCTGCATATCTGAACCAATATCTCATCCATGTGAAGTCAGGGCGAGGATCAGACGTTTGCTCAGGGTGGAGTTTCTGAGAATGACGGCCGCTTCATGAAGGGAGCAGAATCTCGAGGCCATTGAGGTTTTCCCACGTTGGGAGTTGTGGGATGCCCCCTTCAAGGATTCCTTCTGCGGGACAATTGAGACCTGTTGGACAGCTCCAGGACATCCCATATGGAATGACTCCAGAGCACCGTTCGCGGATGGATGTCTGGGAAGCCCGCCTCGCATTCCAATTTTCTCCTAGCAACAAGACAGTTTAGATCTGATGGCTCTGCCTGAGCAACCGGGGTGGCTGAGTTGAAATGGACTTTCCTGAGGATGGGTCCTAATGTGTTTTTGTGTCGATGAGGGCCTTGGAATGGGGCGGTGGCACCGGGACCCTGAAGTACTCTCCTAAGCTTTGGACATGGCTCCCATGCACAGGTTTCCTTGTGGAGACGAGATGAGTTCTGATGGGTGCCTCAGGAAAACCCCTATGCTCGTATTGGAATCAGGCTTTTGAGGACACATGCCTGTAACCCAAAGCAATGGATCCTATTATGGCCTAGGGTCCTGTCTGGTTCAATGTTCTTCTCTGGGGACATCCATCTATGGTATGAGTGGAGGTTGATTATCAGCTGGTGTCAGACAGCCCTTGTTTGTTCCGGGCGACCCACACTATTGGGATGGCCTCAGGGACTTTGGTGGTTGCTCCTAATTTGTACGATTCTGGACCATGGAATGGGCAGAATTCCCATGGATTGGTAGGCACAGTCCTAATGTGTGTCTCCAGGCGCCCAGCCTGGTGGGTGTGTGGCCCAAGACTTTGAGGACAGAAGTTTGAAAACACACACTCAGCTTAGGTTTGGGGACGTAGGTATGGCAGGCCCGATCTACAAACCATGAGAAGAACTCTTCAGGATATGAAGAAAGTGCGAGTCTGAGGCGCTTGCTCAGGCTTTTGTCTCTGGATTTTGTATCAGTGATGGCCGTGGAATGTCGGGGAGGCCTCATGGGCCATGGACGAATCTTCCTCTCTGAGGATTTGGCCCGATTCCCAATTGCTTTTCGTCAATCTGTGGGATGGGAGGACTCATTTCAGTTTTGTTACCTCAGGTGTCCCACCAAAAGAGGAATTCCAAAGCCAAGCCGTGGGGAAGACTGAAGGGACAACCCGAACTATGGTTAAAAATTGGGGACTAGGGGTATGGCAAGCCCAATATGCTATCTCTTCATCCAGCCACTGAGTGACCTTACTTGAGGACTGGGCTCAGACTGAGCGTCACAATGTGTGTTTGTGACCAATGTGGCCCGCCAGCATGAGCAGGGCCTCATGGGCCACACTGATTTCAACTACACTGAAAGTTGGACAACATGCCAACCACAAGGTTTCTTGCCATGGGGAAGGAGTTCTGATTTCTGCATCACCTTCAACCCTGGGCAGTGATTGGAGATAAGGTCTAGGTTGTGAAACCTGAAAACCGAGGATGGGAAGAGATGATGACCTAAGGCCATGGCGGCTCGATGTGCTCAGTGTGCGGCCAGCTGTCTGGGAGGGTCCACGGGGTCCAGGCTCAGGCTGTGTCAGAAAGGGCATTAGTGCCCTAGTCACCCTAAGTATTTTGGGTACAGCCAAGGTCGGTGCAGGTTGATCCTCATTTGGAGTTACTGGGTAGCCCCAGAGGACAATGTTTTTCTTCTGGAGGGCCGGCAGAGTGCTGCATTGTAGTTCTGGATTGCCAAACTGGCGGGCTTGTGGGCCAGTAGTCTGACGACAAAAGTCTAAGTACACAAGCTAGGCTTAGGTTTCTGGGTGAGGCCATGCCAGGCACAATCTACAGACCTGAATCGAGATCTCGTGCATCTGAAGTCAGGGCGAGGATCAGACTATCACTCAGGTTGGAGTTTCTGTCCCTGATGTCCCCTTCATGAATGGGGGGGGGGCATCACGAGGCAAAGGGTGTTTTCCCAAGATGGGAGTTGTGAGAAACTCCAAACTGCAGAGAGTCTTCTGCAGGACAATTGAGACCTGTTGTTTGGCTCCAGGCCAATGATTGTGAGCAGGGTTCTAAGGATGGATGGCTGGGTATCCCACCTCGCATTCCAATTGTCTCCTAGCAACAAGACTGGTTAGATCTCCTGGATCTGTGGGGAGCAACCGAGGACGCTGAGTTGAAATGGACACCCCTGGGGATGGATCCTAACGTGCTTTTGTGTCTATGGAGACTTTGGAATGAAGCGGTGGCACTGGGGCCCTAAAGGGTTCTCCTAAACAGAGGCTTTGACACAGCTCCAACGTGCAAGTTTCCCATGTGTAGATGAGATGTTTTCTGATGGGTGAGTCAAGAAACAGCTAGATGCTGCTTTTGAAATCCAGGAATCTGAGGAGAGATGCCTGGAAACCAAAGCAATGGATCTGATTAGTGCCTAGGGGCCTGTTCTTTCCTTTTTACCTCTGGGGACATCTGTCTATGGGTCTGAGTGCAGGTAGGTGCTCAGTTGGGCTCAGATTGCCCCTGTTTTTCCTGGGAAGCCACCACTATTGAGATGGATCAGGGACTTTGGAGGTTTATCCTATTAGAAGGGCTGTGGCCATTGGAATGGGCACACACAATTCCCTTGGAGAGGGCAAGTATAGTCCTCAGGTTTGGCTCCAGGGGCCTGAGCCTGTAGGTTGTGTAGGCCAGGGCTGTTTGGACAGTTGTCTGAAAACACAAACTCGGCTTATGTTTCGGGTCATAGGTATGGCAGGACTGATCTACTGAGCATGAGGAGAACCCTTCGGGATTTGAAAGAAGGGCGAGTGTGAGGCTCCTGCTCAAGTTTTTGTCTCTGGATATCGTGTCACTCATGGTCGTGGAATTTCTGGGTGACTTCATGGGAAATGGACGAGTCTTACTCTCTGGTGGTTTGGCCCCGTCCAAAGAGTTTGGGTTCATTCTGTGGGCTGGAAGAAGTCCGTTTTTGTTGTTGTTGTTGTTGTTTTCTTTTTTAACCTCAGGTGTCCCACCAAATGAGGGATTCCAGAGTAGAGCCCTGGGGAGGGGCGACTGGACAATAAGAAATCTGGTTAAAAATTGGGGCCTAGTGACATGTCAAGCCCATTATGACATCTAATGGTCCAGCCACTGAGAGGACTTACTAGAGGACAGGACTTATGCTGAGGGTCACAATGCGTGTGTATGCCCTCGTAACACTCAAGAATGGGTGGGGCCTCTGGGTGAATGCTGGTTTCTCCTAAACTGAACGTTGAACAACGTGCCAACCACAAGGGTTCTTGCCATGGGTAAAGAGGAGTTCTGATTTCTGCATCACACTCACCCCTGGGCAGTGATTGGAGATAAGGTCTCGATCTGAAGCCTGAAGACTGAGGTAGTGAAGAGATGATGACCTAAGGCCATGGCGGGTTTTATGTGCTCAGTGTGCGGTCAGCTTTCTGGGTGTTGGTCAGGAGGTCCGGGCTCAGGTTGTGTTCGACAGTGCATTAGTGCCCAGGTTAGACTATATAATTTGGGTAAAGTCGAGTGCTGTGTAGGTTTACCCTCATTTAAGGTGCCTGGGCAGCTCATGAGGCAATAATTTTTTTTCTAGAGGGCAGGCAGAGTGCTGCATTGTGGGTCCGGAATTGCTAAACTTGAGGACTTCCGGGCCAGGAATGTGAGGACGGAAGTCTGGGAAGTCAAGCTAGACTTTGGTTTCGGGGGGGCATGGCAGGTACCCCCTGCATATCTGAACCAATATCTCATCCATGTGAAGTCAGGGCGAGGATCAGACATTTGCTCAGGGTGGAGTTTCTGAGCATGACGGCCGCTTCATGAAGGGAGCAGAATCTCGAGGCCATTGAGGTTTTCCCACGTTGGGAGTTGTGGGATGCCCCCTTCAAGGATTCCTTCTGCGGGACAATTGAGACCTGTTGGACAGCTCCAGGACATCCCATATGGAATGACTCCAGAGCACCGTTCGCGGATGGATGTCTTGGAAGCCCGCCTCGCATTCCAATTTTCTCCTAGCAACAAGACAGTTTAGATCTGATGGCTCTGCCTGAGCAACCGGGGTGGATGACTTGAAATGGACTTTCCTGAGGATGGGTCCTAATGTGTTTTTGTGTCCATGAGGGCCTTGGAATGGGGCGGTGGCACCGGGACCCTGAAGTACTCTCCTAAGCTTTGGACATGGCTCCCATGCACAGGTTTCCTTGTGGAGACGAGATGAGTTCTGATGGGTGCCTCAGGAAAACCCCTATGCTCGTATTGGAATCAGGCTTTTGAGGACACATGCCTGTAACCCAAAGCAATGGATCCTATTATGGCCTAGGGTCCTGTCTGGTTCAATGTTCTTCTCTGGGGACATCCATCTATGGTATGAGTGGAGGTCGATTATCAGCTGGCGTTAGACAGCCCTTGTTTGTTCAGGGCGACCAAATCTATTGGGATGGCCTCAGGGACTTTGGAGGTTGCTCCTAATTTGTACGATTTTGGACCATGGAATGGGTAGAATTCCCATGGATTGGTAGGCACAATCCTAATGTGTGGCTCCAGGGGCCCAGCCTGGAGGGTGTGTGGCCCAAGACTTTGAGGACAGAAGTCTGAAAACACAAACTCAGCTTAGTTTTGGGGACGTAGGTATGGCAGGCCCGATCTACAGACCATGAGAAGAACTTTTCAGGATATGAAGAAAGTGCGAGTCTGAGGCGCTTGCTCAGGCTTTTGTCTCTGGATTTTGTATCAGCGATGGCCGTGGAATGTCGGGGAGGCCTCATGGGCCATGGACGAATCTTCCACTCTGAGGATTTGGCCCGATTCCCAATTGCTTTTCGTCAATCTGTGGGATGGGAGGACTCATTTCAGTTTTGTTACCTCAGGTGTCCCACCAAAAGAGGAATTCCAAAGCCAAGCCGTGGGGAAGACTGAAGGGACAACCCGAACTATGGTTAAAAATTGGGGACTAGGGCTGTTTGGACAGTTGTGTGAAAACACACACCCTCCATGCTAGGGCCCCTGGAACCACACATCAGGATTGTTCCTGCCCTCTCAAAGGGAATTCTTCATATTCCATTGGCCACAACCATATAAATCAGGAGAAATCTCCAATTTCCCTGGGACCATCCCAATATTGTAGGCTGCTCGGAACAAACAGGGGTGATCTGACACTAGCTGAGCAACTAGCTCCACACAGACTCGGAGACAGATGTCCCCAGAGAAGAACATTGAACTGGACAGGCCCCTACGCCCTAATCAGATCCATTGCTTTGGTTTCCAGGCATCTCTTCTCAGAGGCCTGGTTTCCCATACCACCCTATGGGGTTTCCATAGGCTCCTTCAGAGCAATCTTGTCTGCACATTGGAAACTTGCTCGAGGAGCTATGTCAGAACCTCAGAGGCCTGGTTTTCAATACCACCATATGGGGGTTTCCTGAGGCATCAGTCAGAACAAATGTCTTCTCCACATGGGAAACGTGCTCTTTCAAGCTGTGTCAAAACCTCCGGCTAGGAAAATCCTTCAGGGCCCCGGTGCCACCACCTCATTCCAAGGTCTCCATGGACACAATCCCACATTAGTACCCATCTGCAGGAGAGTCTATTTCGACTCAGTGCCCTTGGATGCTCCCCTAGAGCCAGCAGATCGAACCTATCTTGTCACTAGGAGACAATTGGAATGTGAGGCGGGCTGGCTAGGCATCCATCTGTAGAAAACTACTCTGAAGTAATTCCATATAGGGGCGTCCTGGAGCCATCCAACAGGTCACAGCTGTCCTGCAGAAGGAATCCTTGCGCTTTGGAGCACCTCACAACTCCCATCATGGGAAAAGCTCTGTGGCCTCGTGGTGCACTGTCCCCTTCATGAAAGAGCCATCTTGGACAGAAACTCCAACCTGAGCCAATGTCTAATCCTCGCCCTGACTTCAGATGCACGAAATCTTGATTCAACTCTGCAGAGTGTGCCTGCCGAAACCCCGCCCCGAAGCAAAACCTAGCTATTGTTCTCAGACTTCGTCCTCACACTCCGAGCCCACCAGCCCTCCAGTTAGGGAATTCTGGAGAGACACAATGCAGCACTCTGACTGCCCTCCAGAAGAGAAACGTTGTCCTATGGGGCTAACCAGAAACACCAAATGAGGATCAACCTGCATGCCACTTGACTCTACCCCAATTATACAGTTTCGCTTCGGCGTTAATGCCCTGTCTTGCACAGCTTGAGGTCTGAATTTTCAACCGACACCCAGACAGCTGGCTGTACACTGAGCACATCAGACCCGCCATGGCTTTAGGTCATCATCTCTTTTCATCCTTGGTTTTCAGGCTTCAGAATCTAGACCTTATATATACTCACTACCCAGGGGTGAACGTGATGCAGAAATGAAACTCCTTCTTCCTCAAGGCAAGAAACCTTGTGGTTGGCATGTTTTCCAACGTTCAGTGTAGGAGAATCCAGTGTAGCCCATGAGTCCCCGCCCATGCTTGAGAACCGCAATGGGCACAAACACATTGGGACCCTCTGTGTGAGCCCTGTCCTCAAGTAAAGCCTCTCAGGGGCTGGACCAAGAACCCGCATTGCCATCCCTAGTCCCCCAATATTAATGAGAGGTTGAGAGTTCTAGTCACCCCTATTCAGGTCTCTGCTCTGGAACCCCTGAGGAAAAAAAATATTGAAGGGTCTCCTCCATCCCCTGAATGAGCCCCAAAACTTGGGATCTGACCAAATCTTAAAAGAGAAAGAATCATCCATGGCCAAAGAGGCCATCCCGTCATTCCATGGCCACCATTGACACAAAATCTAGAGACAAAAGCCTGGAGATATGCCTAACACTTGCCCTTTGTTCATAGCCTGATAAATTTTCCTCACGGTCTATAGATCAGGCATGTCATACCTACGTCCCCAAATCTAAGCTGAGTTTGGGTTTTCAGGTTTCTGTCCCCACTGTCCTGGCCCACACACCCTCCAGGCTGGGGCCCCTGGAGCCATGCCTCAGGACTGTGCCTGCCTTCTCCAAGCAAATTCTGCCCATTCCATTGGCCACAACCCTAAAGATTAGGAGAACACTCCAACGTCCCTGAGGCCATCCCAATAGTGTTGGCCACTCAGGGCAAACAGGGTGATCTGTCCCAAGATGAGCAACTACCTCAACTCAGATCCATAGACAGATAACCCCAGAGAAGAAGATTGAACCGGACAGGCACCTAGGCCCTAATCAGATCCATTGCTTTTGATTCCAGGCATCTCTCCTCAGAGGCCTGGTTTCCAATACCAGCATATGTGTTCTTCAGGAGGTACCAGTCTGAACAAATCTTATTTCCACATGGGAAACATGCATTTTGGAGCTGTGTCACAACCTCCAGTTAAGGGAAACCTTCAGGTCCCAGCAGCCAACACCCCATTCCAAGGTCTCCATGGACACAAACCCGCATTATGACCCATCCGCAGGCGAGTCCATTTCAACACATCCCCTTTGGTTGCTCCCCAAAAGAAGCAGATCGAACCTGCCTTGTCACTAGGAGACAATAGGAATGTGAGGCGGGCACTCCAGGAATCCATCCTTAGAACCCTGCACTGCCGTGGTTCCGCATGGGACGTCCTGGAGCAATCTGACCGGTCTCGACTGTCCCATAGAAGGAATCCTTGCCGATTGGAGCAACTTACAATGCCAATCGTGGGAAAGTCTCCATAGCCCCATGATGCCCCCCACCATCATGAAGGGGCCATCCTGAACAGAAACTTCAACCTGAGCCTACGTCTGATCCTCGCCCTGACTTCAGATGCATGAGATTTAGATTTAACTCTACTGAGTGTGCCTGCCATGATCTTGACCCAAAACCTAAGCCTAGCTTGTGTTCTCTCACTTCCTTCCTCACAATTCTGGCCCACAAGCCCTCCAGTGTGAGAATTCCTTCGCCACAATGCAGCACTCTTCCTTCCCTCCAGAAGAAAAACGTTGCCCCTGGGGCTACCCAGAAACACCAAATGAGGATCTACCTGCATGCCACTCAACTTTACTCCAATTATACAGTCTAAGCTTGGCACTAATGCCCTGTCTGACACAGCCTGATCCTGGACCTCCTGGATGACACCCAGAAAGGTGGTGTCACACCTAAGGACTGTGCCAGTGCTCTCCAAGGGAACTCTGCCCGTTTCATTTGCCACAACCTTACAGAATAGGAGAAACCTCCAATTCCCAAGACCAGCCCAATAGTGTTGGCCTCCCCCAACAAACATGGGTGATCTGACACAAGCTGAGCAGTGACCTCCATTCTGAATCTTAGACAGAGACACTCAGAGGAGAATATTGAAAAGGACAGGCCCCTAGACCGTAATCAGATCCATTGCTTTGGATTCCAGGCATTGTTCCCCAGATGCTTGGTTTCCAATACCAGGTTGTGGGGGTTTCAGAACAAATCTCGTCTCTACATGGGAAACTTGCTCTTTGGAGCTGCATCAGAACCTCAGGTTAGGAGAATTCTTCAGGGCAACAGAGCCACTGCCCCATTCCAAGGGATCCATGGACACAAATCCACATCATGACTGATCCTCATGAGAGTCCATTTCAATTCAGTCCCCTCGGTTGTTCCCCCAGTGACAGCAGATCGAATCCTCCTTTTCACTAGGACACAACTGGAATGCAAGTTGGACTGCCCAGGCATCCATCATTAGAACTGTGCTTGAAGCATTTCTTATGGGACGTCCTTGATCCATCCAAAAGGTCGTGACTGTCCCGCTGACGGAATCCTTGTGGTTTGGAGCATCACACACTCACAAAGTTGGAAATCTTCCATGGTTTCCTGATGCCCCCCCACCTTCATGAAGGGGACATCATGTACAGAAACTCCAACCTAAGCCAACATCTGATCCTCGCCCTGACTTCAGATGCACGATCTCATTTCAGGTCTGTAGAGTGTGCCTGCCATGTCACCGCTGCGAATTCTAAGCTGAACTTGTGTTCTCAGACTTCTGTCCTAAAACACCTGGCCCACAAGCCCTGAAGTTGGCAATTCTGGAGCCAGAATGCAGCACTCTGCCTGCCCTCCAGAAGAAAATCTTTGCCCTATGGGGCCAACCAGAAACCCCAAATGAGGACCAACCTTCACATCACTCGACTGTACCCCAATTATACAGTCTAGCCTGGGGACTAATGCCCTGCCTGACACAGCCTGAGCCCAGACCTCATGATGGACACAGACATCTGGCCGCACACTAAGTGCATCGGACCCACCATGGCCTTAGGTCGTCATCTCTTACCAACCTCGGTTTTCAGGCTTCAGAATCTAGACCTTATCTCTACTCACTGCCATGCCGTGTACGTGATGCAGAAATCAGAACTCCTCCTTCCCCATGACCAGAAACCCTGTGGTTGGCATGTTGTCCAACGTGCAGTGTAGGAGAAACCAGCATGGCCCATGAGGCCTCAGACATGCTTGAGGGCTGCGATGGGCACAAACACACATTAGGACCCTAAGCATGAACCCTGGCCTCAAGTAAAGCCTCTCTGGGGCTGGACCAAGAGTCCACATATGGAGATTACCATGCCCCTACTCCCCAAACCTTAACCAGTGCTTGAGAAGTCAAGTCACCCCTACTCAGATCTCTTCTCTAGAATCCCTCCTTGGTGGGACACATGAGGTTAAAAAAAAAATAGAGAAAGGACTCCTACCGTCCAAAGAACGACCGCAAACACTTGGAATTGGGCCAAATTCACAGAGAGAAATACTCGTCCATGGCTGATGAGGCCATCCTGACATTCCACGGCCACCATTGACACAAAATCCGGAGACAAAAGACTGAAAAAGCGCCACACACTCGCCCTTTGTTCAAAGCCTGAAAAATTCTCAGGGTCTGTAGATCGGGCCTGCCATACCTATGTCCCCAAACCTAAGCCAAGTTTGTGTTTTCCGACTTCTGTCTCCATTGTCCTGGCCCACATACCCTCAAGGCTTGGACCCATGGAGCCACACCTCAGGACTGTGCCTGCCCTCTCCATGGGAATTCTGCTCATTCCTTTGGCACAACCTGACAGATTCGGAGAAACATCCGAAGTCCCCGAGGCCACCCCAATATTGTAGGATGTCCGGGACAAACAGGGACCATCTGCCACAAGCTGAGCCACTACCTCCAATCAGACCTGTAGATAGATATCCATAGAAAAGAAGATTGAAGAGGACAGGCACCTAGGCCCTAAACGAATTCATTGCTTTTGTTTTTATGTATCTCTCCTCAGAGGCCTGGATTCCAATATCATCACATGGGGGTTTCTGGAGCTACCAATCAGAACAAATCGCATGCCACATGGGAATCATGCTATATGGAACTGTGTCAAAACCTTCAGTTAGGAGAAAATTTCACGTCACTGGAGCCACCGCCCCATTCCAATGTCTCAATGGACACAATCCCACATTATGACCCATCGTCAGGAGAGTCCATTTCAACTCAAACCTGGCGGTTGCTCACCCAGTGCCAGCAGATCAAACCTGCTTTGTCACTAGGAGACAATTGGAATGCGAGTTCGTTGCCCAGGTATCCATGTTAGAACTCTGCTCTGGAGAAATTCCTAATGGGGTGTCCTTGATCCATTCAACAGGTCTCAACTGTCCTGCAGAAGGAATCCTTGTGGTTTGCAGCATCACACACTCGCACCGTGGGAAAACCTCCATGGCCTCGTGATGCCTCCACCTTCAGGTAGAGGACATCATGGACAGAAACTTCCGTCTGATCCTCGCCCTGACCTCAGATGCATGAGATCTCAATTCAGCTCTGCAGAGTGTGCCTGCCTTGCCCTCGCCCCAAAACCTAAGCCAGCTCACACTCCTGGCCCACAAGCCTTCCACTTTGGGAATTCTGGAGAAAAAATGCAGCACTCTGCCTGCCCTCCAGAAGAGAGACTTTGCCCTAGGGGTCTACCCAGAAACATCAAATGAGGATCAACCTGCAATTCTCTAGACTGTACCCCAATTATACAGTCTAGCCTGGGCACTAATGCCCTGTCTGACACAGCCTGACCCCAGACCTCGTGACCGACACCCAGACACCTGGCCTCACACTGAACACATCGAACATGCCATGGCCTTAGGTCATCATCTCTTCCCAACCTCGGTCTTCAGGCTTCAGAACCTAGACATTATCTCCACTCACAACTAAGTGATGTACGTGATGCAGAAATCAGAACTTCACCTTCCCCATGACCAGAAACCTTGTGGTTGGCATGTTGTCCAACGTTCAGTATATGAGAACCCAGCATGGCCAATGAGGCCTCAGACATGCTTGGGGGCTGCGATGGGCACAAACACACATTAGGACCCTAAGCATGAACCCTGGCCTCAAGTAAAGTCTCTCCGGGGCTGGACCAAGAGCCTGCATATGGGACTTGCCATGCCCCTACTCCCCCAATCCTAGCCAGAGCTTGAGAAGTCTAGTCATCCTTATTCAGAGCTCTTTTCTGGAATCCCTCTTTGGTGGGACACATAAGGTAAAAAAAAAAAAAAAAAAAAAAAAAAAAAAAAAAAACCAAGATAAAGAAAAAAAAAAAAGTAAGGACTCCTACCATCCAAAGAATGACCCCAAACACTTGGAATCTGGCCAAATCCACAGAGAGAAATACTCGTCCATGGTCGATGAGGCCAGCCTGACATTCCACGGCCACCATTGACACAAAATCCGGAGACAAAAACCTGAAAAAGCGCCACACACTTGCCCTTTGTTCAGAGCCCCCAAAATTCTCAAGGTCTGTAGATCGGGCCTGCCATACCTATGTCCCCAAACCTAAGCCGAGTTTGTGTTTTCAGACTTCTGTCTCCATTGTCCTCACCCACACATTCTAAAGGCTGGGCCCCATGGAGCCACACCTCAGGACTGTGCCTGCCCTCTCCAAGGGAATTCTGCTCATTCATGTGGCACAACCTGACAGATTAGGAGAATCATCCAAAATCTCTGAGGCCATCCCAATAGTGTAGGATGTCCTGGACATACAGGGACCCTCTGGCACAAGCTGAGCCACTACCTCCAATCAGAACCTTAGACAGATATCCATAGAAAAGAATATTGAACAAGACAGGCACCTAGGCCCTAATTGGATCCATTGCTTTTGTTTTCAGGCATCTCTCCTCAGAGGCCTGGATTCCAATACCATCATAAGGGGGTTTCCAGAGCTACCTATCAGAAAAAATCTCGTCTCCACATGGGAATCTTGCTCTATGGAGCTGTGTCATAACCTCCAGTTAGGAGAAAACTTCAGGTCACTGGAGCCACTGCCCCATTTGAATATCTCCATGGACACAATCCCAAATTATGACCCATCCTCAGGAGAGTCCATTTCAACTAAACCCCCTCGGTTGCTACTCCAGAGCCAGCAGATTGAACCTGCCTTGTCGCTAGGAGACAATTGAAATGCGAGTTGGGCTCTTCAGGCATCCATCCTTAGAACCCTGCTCTTGCGTCGTTCCTTATGGGACATCCTTGAGCCATCCAACAGGTCTCGACTGTCCCACAGGAGTCCTTGTGCATGGACCACCTAACAACTCATATCATAAAAAGCTTCCAAGGTCACATGATGCCCCCAATCTTTATGAAGGCAGATCATGGAAAGAAACTCCAACCTGAGCCAACAGCTGATCTTCGCCTTGACTTCAGATGCACGAGATCTTGATTCAGCTCTTCAGAGTGTACCTGCTGTGCCCTCACCCCAAAACCTAAGCGTAGCTAGTGTTCTCCGACTTCCGTCCTCACTCTCCTGGACCACACGCCCTCTATTTTGGGATTTCCGATGACACAGTGCTGCACTCTGCCTGCCCTCTAGAAGAAAAATATTGCCCTATGGGTCTACCCAGAAACCTCAAATGAGGATAAACCTGCACGTCACTCAACTGTACACCAATTATATAGTCTAGCCTGTGCACTAATGCCCTTTCTGACAGAACCTGAGGCCTGAATTCCCAACCGACACCCAGACAGCTTGCAGTACACTGAGAACATCTGAACCACCATGGCCTTAGGTCGCCATCTCTTTCCAACTTCGGTTTTCAGGCTACAGAATCCTAGACCTTATCTCTACTCACTTCCCATGGGTGAACGTGATGCAGAAATCAGAACTCCTCCTTCCCTCTCGCCAGAACCTTGTGGTTGGCATCTTGTCCAACGTTCAGTGTAGGACCCCTGTAGGGCCTACAGGGGTAGTAGTAGGGCCCCTGAGGGTAGTGTAGGGTCCCTGAGGCCCTGCCTATGCTTAAGAGCTGCGGTGGGCTCAAACACACATTGGGACCCTCAGTTTGAGCCCTGTCCTCAAGTAAAGCCTCTCAGTGGCTGGACCATGAGCCCGCATATGGGGCCTGCCATGCCCCAAGTCACCCAATCTTAACCAGAGGTAGAGACATCTAGTCACCCCTACTCAGGGCTCTGCTCTGGAATCCCTCTTTGGTGGGACATTTGAGGTAAATAAACACAGAAAGGACTCCTCCCACTCACAGAATGACCCCAATCACTTGGGATTGGGCCATCCCAAGTGATTGGGGTCCAGAGAGAAAGACTCGTCCATGGCCCATGAGGCCAGCCCGACATTCCACGGCCACTATTGACACAAAATCCAGAGACATAAGCTTCAGCAAGCGTTCACACTCACCCTTAGGTCATAGCCCAAAAAATTCTCCTCATAGTCTGTAGATTGGGCCTGCCATACCTACGTCCCCAAACCTAAGCCGAGTTTGTGTTTTCAGACTTCTATCCTGACATCCCTGTCCCACACACCCTCCAGACTGAGGCCCCTGGAGCCACACCTCAGGACTGTGCCTGCCCTCTCCAAGGAAATTCTTCCCATTCCATTGGCCACAACCCTACAGATAAGGAGAAACCTCCAAAGTCCCAGAGGCCATTCCAATAGTGTAGGCCACCCAGGACAAAGAGGGGCGATCTCTCACAAGCTGAGCAACGACGTCAACTCACCCGTAGACAGATAACCCAAGAGAAGAAGATTAAACTGGACTGGCCCCTAGAATGTAATTGGTTCCATTGCTTTTTTTTCTAAGCATCTCTCCTCAGAGGCCTGTTTTCCAATACCAGCATATGGGGGATTCCAGAGATACCAATCAGAACAAATCTTGTCTTCACATGGGAAACTTATCCTTTGGAGCTCTGTAAAAGCCTCCAGTTAGGAGAAACCTTCAGGTAGCCGGAGCAACCGCCCTATTCCAAGGTCTCCATGGACACATACCCGCATTATGACCAATCGGCAGGAGAGTACATTTCAACTCAGCCCCGTCGATTACTCCCCCAGAGGCAGAATATCAAACCTGCCTTGTCGCTAGGAGACAACTGGAATGCAAAGCAGACTTTCTAGGCATCCATCCTTGGAATCCTGCTCTGGCGCCGTTCCATATGGGATGTCCTGGAGCCTTCCAACAGGTCTTGACTGTCCCACAGAAGGAATCCTTGCAGATTGGAGCATCTCACAACTCCTATCGTAGGAAAACCTACATGGCCTCATGAGATGCTCCCCTTTATAAAGGGGCCATCATGGACAGAAACTCCAACCTGAGCCAACTTCTGATGCATTGCTTTGGTTTCTAGGTATCTCTCCTCAGAGGCCTGGTTTCCAATATCAGAATATGGGGGTTTCCTAAGGAAACAATCAGAACAGATCTCATCTCCACATGGGAAACTTGCTCTTTGGAGCTGTGTCAATACCTCAGGTTAGGAGGATCCTTCAGGGCGCTGGCACCATGGCCCAATCCCAAGGTCTCTAAGGACACAAACTTACATTATGATCCATTCTCAGGAGAGTCCATTTCAAATCAGCCCCCTCGGCTGCTCACCCAGAGCCAGCAGATCAAACATTCCTTGTCACTAGGAGACAGTTAGAATGGGAGGCGGGCTTCCCAGGAATCCATTCTTAGAACCCTGCTCTGGAGAACTTCTTTATGGGACGTCTTGAATCCAACCAACCTGTCTTGACTGTCTCGCAGAATGAATCCTTGTGGTTTGAAGCATCACACAATAACACTGTGAGAAAACCTCCATTTCCTCATGATGCCCCACACCTTCATAAATGGACCATCACGGACAGAAACTCCATCCTAAGCCAAAGTCTGATCCTCGCCCTGAATTCAGAAGCATGAGATCTCGATTCAGCACTTGAGAGTGTGCCTGCTGGGCCCTCGCCCCGAAACCTAAGCCTAACTTGTGTTCTCAGACTTCCGTCCTCAGAATCCTGGCCACACCCCTCCAGTTTGGAAATTCTGGAGACACAATGCAGCACTCTGCCTGCCCTCCAGAAGAAAAATGTTGCCCTATAGGGCTAACCAGAAACGCCAAATGAGTAACAACCTGCATGCCACTCGACCATACCCCAATTATACAGTCTAGCTTGTGCACTAAAGCCCTGTCTGACACAGCCTGAGGGCAGACCTCCAGTCCAACACCCAGACAGCTGGCCGTAACACAGAGCATATCACACCCACAATGGCTTTAGGCCATCATCTCTACCCAACCTCAGTTTTCACCTTCAGAACCTAGACCTTATCTCCACTCACTGCTCAGGAGTGAACGTGATGCAAGAATCAGAACTTCTCCTTCGCCTTGGCAAGAAACCTAGTGGTTGGCATGTTGTCCAATGTTCATTGTAGGAGAAAGCAGCATGGACTATGAGGCCCCACCTATCCCTGAGGGCCACAATTTGCACAAACACACATTGTGACCCTCAGCGTGAGCCCTATCCTCATGTAAAGCCTCTTAGTGACTGGAACAACAGCCCACATATGGGGCTTGTCAAGCCCCTAGTCCCCCAATCTCAACCAGAGTTCGAGATGTCTAGTCACCCCTACTCAGGGCTCTACTCGGGAATCCCTCTTTGGTGGAACACCTGAGGTAAAAAAAAAAAAAATACAGAAAGGACTCTTCCCATTCACAGAATGATCCCAACCACTTGGGATCAGGCCAAATCACCAGAGAAAGAATTGTCCATGGCCCTTGAGGACACCCCGACATTCCACGGCCACCATTGACACAAAATCCAGAGACAAAACCCTGAGCAAGCGCCACATACTCGCCCTTTGTTCATAGCCCGGAAAATTCTCACGGTCTGTAGATCGAGCCTTTATACATACATCCCCAAACCTAAGCTGAGTTTGTGTTTTCAGACTTCTGTCCCCACAGTCCTGGCCCACACAACATCCAAGCTGGGGCCCCTGGAGACACACCTCAGGACTGTGACTTCCCTCTCCAGGGGAATTCTGCCATTTCCATTGGCCACAACCCTATAGATTAGGAGAATCCTCCAAACTCCCCCAGGCCATCTGAATTGAGTTGGCTGCCCAGGACAAACAGGGATGATCTTTCACAAGTTAGGAAACCACCTCCACTCAGACCCAGAGACAGATATCCCCATAGAATAAGATCGAACTGGAAGGGCACTTAGGCCCTAATCAGATCCATTGATTTTGATTCCAGTCATCTCTCCTCAGAGGCCTGGTTTCCAATACCAGCATATGGGAGATTCCTTAGGCACTCATCAAAACAATTCTCTTCTCTACATAGGAAACATACTCTTTAGAGCTCCATCAAAACCTCCGGTTATGAACATCCCTCAAGGCCCCGGATAAAGCACCCCATTTCAAGGTCTACATGGACACAAATGCACATTATGACCAATACTCAACTCACCCATTTCAACACACCCGCCTCGGTTGCTCCCCTAGATCCAGCAGATCGAACTTGCCTTGGCTCTATGAGGCACCTGGAATGGGAGGAGGACTGCCCAGGCATCCATCCTTAGAACCCTGCTCTGGATAACTTCCTTATGGGATGTCCTGGAGCCATCCAACAGGTCTCGACTGTCCCACAGAAGAAATCATTGTGGTTTGGAGCATCTCACAATTCCCATCGTGGGAAAACCTCCATGTCCTCGTGACACCCTCCCCTTCATGAAGGGGCCGTCATGGACAGAAACTCCGACCTAAGAAAACGTCTGATCCTAGCTCTGTCTTCAGGTATACGGGATCTCGAATCATCTCTGCAGAGGGTGCCTGCCTTCCCTTCACCCCGAAATCTAAGTCTGGCTTGTGTTCTCAGAATTTTTTCCTCACACTCCTGGCCCACAAGCCTTCCAGTTTGGGAATGCTGGAACCACTATGTGCCACTGTGTCTTCCCTCCAGAAGAAAAACGTTGCCCTCTGGGACTACCCAGTAACCACAAATGAGTACCATCCTGCACGAAACTCGACTGCACCCCAATGATACAGTCTAGCCTGGGCACTTATTCCCTGTCTGCCACAGCCTGAGCTTGCACCTCCCAACCCACACTCAACATCTGTCCGAACACTGAGCACATCAGACACACCATGGCCTTAGGGCTTCATCTATTCCCAAGCTCAGTTTTCAGGCTTCAGAACCTAGACCTTAAATCCAATCACAGTCCAGGAGTGAAAGTGTTGCAGAAATTAGAACTCCATCTTCCCCATTGCCAGAAAACTTGTGGTTCCCATACTGTGCAACGTTCATTGTAGGAGGCACCAGCATGGTACCTAAGGCCACGCCCTGACTTGAGGGGATCCTTGGGCACAAAACCACATTGTGAAACTCAGTGTGAGACCTATCCTCAAGGAAGGCCTCTCAGTGTCTGGACCAAGAGCCCACATATGGGGCTTGCCATGTTCTTAGGTCCCAATGTTAACCAGAGGTCTGGTTGTCCAGTTGCCCCCACCCACGAATCTGCTCTGGAATCCCTCTTTTGGTGGACCACCTGAGGTAAAAAAAAAAAAAAAAAAAAAAAAAAAAGCAAACCAAAAAACCAGAAAGGCCTCCTCCCTTCCCACAGAATGACCCCAAACTTTTAGGATCGGGTCAAATCCCCAGAAAGGGAGCCTCATCGATGGCCCATGAGGACACCCGACATTCCATGGCAATCGGTGACACATTTCCAGAAAAAAAAAAAAAAAAAAAAAAAAAAAAGCATGAGCAAGCACCTCACATTCGCCCTTTGTTCATATCCCGAAGAGGTCTCCTCACGGTCTATAGATCGGGCCGGCCATACCTACATCCCCCAACCTAAGTGGAGTTTGTGTTTTCAGACTTTTGTCCAAATAGCCCTGGACCACACACGCTCCACACTTGGGTCCCTGGAGCCACACCTCAGGACTGTGCTTCCCTTTCAAGGGAATTCTTCCCATTCCATTGGCCACAACCTTGCAAATTAGGAAAAACCTCCAAAGTCACCGAGGCCATCCCAATAGTGTAGGCCGCCCAGGACAAACAGGGGTGATCTCAAACCAGCTGAGCAACTACCTCCACTCAGACAACAGATGTCCCCAGAGAAGAATATTGAACCGGACAGGCCCCTAGGCCCTAATCGGATCCATTGCTTTGGTTTCCAGGCATCTCTCCTCAGAGGCCTCGTTTCCAATACCAGCATATGGTGGTTTCCTGAGGCACCAATAAGATCAAATCTCGTCTCCCCATGGAAAACTTGCTCATTGGAGCTTTGTCATAACCTCTGGTTAGGAGAATCCTTCAGGGCCCTGGTGCCACTGCCCCATACCAAGGTCTCCATGGACTCAAACCAACATTAAGACCATCCTCAGGAAAGTCCATTTCAACTCAGTCCCCTCTGTTGCTACCCCAAGCCAGCAGATCAAACGTTTCTTGTTGCTAGGAGACAATTGGAATGTGAGGCTGGCTGCCCAGGCATCAATACTTAGAACCCTGTTCTGGAAAAATACCTTATAAGACGTCCTGGAGCCATCCAACAAATCTTAATTGTCCCACAGAAGGAATCCTTGCGGTTTGGAGCATCTCACAACTCCAATAGTGGGAAAACCCCCATGGCCTCATAATGCCCCCCCTTCCTGAAGGGGCCAACATGGACAGAAACTCAAACCTGAGCCAAAGTCTGAACCTCGACCTGACTTCAGACGCATGAGATCTCAATTCAGCTCTGCAGAGTGTGCCTGCCATGTTCTTGCCCCGAAACCTAAGCCTAGCTTGTGTTCTCAGACTTCCGTCCTCACTCTCCTGGCCCACAAGCCCTCTAGTTTGGGAATTCCGAAGCCACAATGCAGCACTCTGCCTGCCCTCCAGAAGAAAAACTTTGCCCTATGCTGCTAATAAGAAAACCCAAATGATTTTCTAATGCATGCCACTCGATTGTAAATCAATTATACAGCCCACCCTGTATTCTAATGCCCTGTCTGGCACAGCCTGATACAAGACATCCCAAACGACACCCAGACAGCTGGCCCCAACCGGGACACATAGGACCCGCTATGGCTGTAGGTCATCAACTCATCCCAACCTCGGTTTTCAGGCTTCAGAACCTAGACCTTATCTCCTATCACTGCCCAGGGGTGAACGTGATGCAGAAATTAGAATTCCTCCTTCCCCATGGCCAGAAACCTTGTGGTTGGCATGTTGTCCAACGTTCAATGTGGGAAAACCTGCATTGTCCGAAAGGCCACGCCAGTGCTTGAGGGCCGCCTAGGGCACAGACATGCATTGTGACCTGCAGCGTGAGTCCCGTATTAAAGTAACGCCTCTCAGTGGCTGGACCAAG